>NC_072489.1:42780764-44126597 GCF_027574615.1 Eptesicus fuscus
GAGGTCAATGAGAACCGCCTCAGACAGCCCCCAGGGAACAGAGCTCTACTTGGGCTTCCTAAATGCTCAAAAAAGGCTCAACACACCAGCACACATTATAGCTTCTGACTCGGCCCCATGACAGAGGCTCAGAACCCCAGGTGAGGACTTAGGCAGGACTGGATTTTCTTTTAGTTGAAAACCTGACCCCTTGGAAGAAGCATACCCACAGTTGGAGATGGGGTGGCTAAGCCATAAAGAAATTGAGCTCCTGCCCTAGCAGGTTTGGCTCAGTGGATAGAGCGTCCACCTGCGGACTGAAGGGTCCCTGGTTCCATTCTGGTCCAGGGCACATGCCTAGGTTTCGGGCTCAGTCCCCAGTAGGGGGCGTGCAGGAGACAGCCAATCAATGATTTTTCTGCCATCATTGATGTTTTTATCTTTCTCTTCCTCTCCCTTCCTCTCTGAAATCAATAAGAATATATATATTTTAAAAAATAAATTGAGCTCCTGAGAATAGGGGGACCCAAAGGGAAAAGGGGGAGAAAAGAAAGCCATTTATTCCTTTAATTATTTATTTAACATGTTTTATCTCACAGAATCCACCCAACAACTTAAGGTTGTTACTATTAATTAATATCCCCCATTTTACAGATGAGAAAATGGAGGTTCCAGAGATTAAATGATTTTCTCAAGGTCACAGTGTTGGTAGGTTGGGAAGAGTAGCTTTGAGGCTAGATCTGTCGTATTTCAAACTTCCCCCGCAGTTATGGACCTTGGGGGAAAGACCCCTGTGTGTTCAATAACTGGATAAAGCGGGCAGTGGGGGGAGGGAGGTGATGTGAGAAGGAAAAGGAAACAGACCTGGTGAGCAGTTAACCTTGTACATTCCAAAGAGATTGGGGGGAGAGAGGGAGCTGGTGCTTAAACCTTCCCCAGGGGTTCAGAGAAGTGTAGAGAAAGGGCTTCATCCCGAGTGTGTGAGAGAGAAAGAGGAGAACACGGTGATTTCTAATGGTTCCATGGGTGCATTACATTCGTCCTGGCTTGGGCAAGGGAATGGGATTTCAGGAAGAAGAGAAAGAGAAATGGGGCTGAAGAATGTAGACCAATGAAAGAGGCGGAGCTTTATCTCAAATCAGCGACGAGGCATTAAGTGCGGAGGGCCGGGAGGTGAGGTCACCCGTGGTGGGAGAGGCAGGCTCCATCAGAGCAGCTTCACCAGTGAGAAGCACAGCGCCCCTAAGTGACCCCCTCACCCCATAGAAAGCCAAAAGGAATGAGCCTAACTGAAGGCACACGTATGACAGGAGATCCCGCAAGACGGACAGGCCCTGGGGTCCCAACGACCCTCCAGCACAACTGGAGTAGATGCGAATAACTGAACAGGACCGGGAGTGGAAGGTGAAGACGGACTTTGTATGGGAGAGGAGAAAGATCAGCTAAATAGGGTGATAGAAAGGGGTGAAGGGAGGGAGAAGGGAGCAAGGAACGTCCCTGTGGGAGGGTTGAGGCATCTGCTCCAATGCCATTGAAAGAAGGGTGCTAGCTCACCCATTCCTCCCCACCTGGACCCACCCTGCCTCCACAGGAGTTTTTCCTTCAGCACCTATCCTCCATTCCATTAGCCCAGGAAGGATTGGAAACACATTGATTTAACCAACAAACATTTTTATAGAGCTTACTCCCTGCAAGGCACTGTTCCAAGCACTTTATGCATATTGACTCAGTCCTCCATAACCAGGCTATGAGACAGATAGTAGTATCTCTCCATTTTACAGAACAGGAAACTGAGGCGCAGAGAGCTTTGTTAATTTGCTCAGCGTTACACCGTTAGTAGTAGTAAAAGCAGATTGAACCTAAGTATACGCTCAGAGCCAACACTGCACTGGGTATCAAGGCACTCGGGACTAGTTCCAGCCCTCCCACCATCGTGAGGTATGACCTTGGCTAAGACCCTCAGGGTTCGGGGCCTCAGTTTCCCCACCTGTACAATGAGGGGATTGGGCCCATGGGGATTGGGTAATTCCCTTCTAGACCCAAGCGCTAGAGTCTGCGGTTTCTCCCGCACGGACCCCAGCTCCCTGAACCCCCCACCCCCGCCCCCCACCTCATCCAACCCTCAACCCTCATCCCCCAGCCCCCCCACGGAGCCTGGCGTTCACCTGCCCCGCCCGCTCCCCGCGGGCCCGCGCGTGACTTTAGCGCGCGCGGCTCGGCCCGGAAGGTCACCTCCTTCATCACGGATTCTATTTGCATCCGGAATCGCATGTACATGAAAAATGTGTCCGCGTGCGGCCCCGACTGCAGACGCAGATGAAATTCTGTGCCGAGCCTGATGCGCGGTAACCTTTGCAGATGGCGCCGCTATTGCTGAGAAATGGATTGCTTAATAAAGCGTATCATCCGGCATATTTGCTGCTTGGCTAGCCAAATAGAAGTTGTTTTTTGCACAAATTTCCTTGTCAAATTTGTCAATGTTCATGTCATTTTTGCTTTAGGTCACAGAGCAAGGTGCAAATTCCTGGCATCTTTACTAGTTGCAGCCAATTTCGGCGATTTCGGCGGTGACGGGGATTCTCGGAGGAGTCGCTTGCCCGCGCGCGCGCCCGCCTGTCAGCCCCAGCGGAGCGCGCCCCGACACCTCCTCCGGGAAGCCCTCGGCCCCACTGGGGAGGACAGGCTGGGGGTAGGGGTGGGGGTGGGGGTGGGGCGGAGGGTATTTCCTTTCCTAAGCACCCACACCCAGACGCCGCCCCCTCCCACCAGGGAAGTTGGGGGATAGGGCTGGGAATAGGGGGCTCCAGCTCTCCCTAGGCCACCTCCTCTCCCCAGGCGGGGAAGGCAGGAAACAGAATTTGCCTCCCAGTGCCCCAACACTCCACCCACACCTGATTCCAAAGCCACACTGACCTCTCACCGCCTTCTGAGAGGCTGACTGAGAGGAGGAGAGTGGTGGGACAATGGCCCCCACTCCCTCCTCCCACAGGCTCCATACCCACTCTATGTGGCTCAGGTGAGGATGCAAAAGGGCACACCTTCTTGGGGAGGTATGAAACACTGGTCACTCTGCCTAGATTTCCATCATTTGCGCTTTAACCATTGGGGTTAGGCCAGGCCCACTCCAGACTAATCTTAAAAAAGTAGATTATCCTAAGAGGTCACTCGGAAACTTGGGCAGTCCAGAGATGGGGGGGGGGGGGGGGCGGGGCGGGTAGCAGATTATTTCCACACAGCAAAAGGCAACAGCTACCTCTGGGGAGTGTTCCCAGGCGCCTTTTGCCTGGATTATTTCATGAGATCATCATTTCCACAACCCCATGAGGCATTTACTAATATCATCCCCATTTTACAGATGCAGGGACAGCTCGAGGAGATGGGCCCACCTGGAGAATTTGCATGAAGTGTGTGGTTAGTGGACTGATGAAGGGGCTGAGCGGGGAGGATAGATGGCAGGAAGAAGGTACCAGTGAAGCAGTCCTGACAGTGAGAGCCCGTCCTGGTGGGAGAGGAGAGGAGCGAATGTGGGGAAGAGGTGTGTGTGTGTGTGTGTGTGTGTGTGTGTGTGTGTGTGTGTGAGCAGGGTTCTCTATGGGAATTGTGTATGAGGATAGGCAGGACATTCAGGGACATGTATGGGGGAATAAATGCTGGGGACAGGCATCTATTATGTCTTATCTGAATAAGACATAAAAGGGACAGAGTGGGGAAAGGCCTGAGGACAGGTATAGGGGCAGACAAGTGGGGAGGGTACATTAGGACGTGTGGAGTCCTGATGTGGGCGGGTATGTGGGGACAGGTATGAGGGTCAGGGACATGTGGAGGGTGTGAGAGGACAGGTGAAAGGTGACAGACACTAAGCTCCAGTAGGCTGGTTATGCCTGTCAGCTGCTGTATTTCCAGGTCCAAGCCCAGTACCTGGCACATGGTAGGAGCTCAGGACATATCCGTGAATGGGGAAAGGGATGGGTGGGAGACAGGTGCTCTCCAAGGTATGTTGTCACGCTGGAGGAAGGTTGGGCAGGGTTATCAAGAGATAGTCTAGAAGAGTTTGGGTTTTCACTTCAGCCTCTGTGGCACTGGTGCAGGCTGGGGAATGGTCAGACCTGCTTCCTCCCCGACAGGAGACCAGCCCGGGATAGGAGCCCAGTGAGCCCAGTGGGGGCTGCAGAGCTTGGATGACGGCGGGTGGGGGTGGGGTGGGGGTGGGGGAGGACTGCCGTCAGATTATTAATGGCCGTGCGTTGACTCAATTAAATCCAGCCTGCTTTTGTTGGCAGGCCTCCGCAATTATGCATCTCATTACGGGCGGCCGCCCAAATGCATCCTGGGAGGAGACCAGAACTCCAAATTAACTTTTCTTGGCGCTGCGGGGGCTGGTTGGCCGCCACTGCCTGCATGGCAGCCAATCAGTGTTGGCTCCAAGGGGGGCGGGGTCAAAGGAAGGGCGAAGGTGGGGGCAAGGTAGGCTGTCTGGCCTAGGGTGGGTCTACGTAAGCTAGTCTGAGGACCTGCATGTCCATGTAGAACGTAATTCCCAAGCTCACCCCACCCCCATCCCCACCGAGAAGCCTGTCTGGGTGTTGGGACTTCATCTTGGAAAGAATCTAGCCTTGTCTTTACTCCTTTTGTTCGTGAAGCACGGAGCACAGAGAGCCAGGGGTCTCCGGTCCTGTTGGCTCCCCCCACCTCTCCATCCATGGATGAGCTGGACTAAATCACTGTGACTGCAGGACTACACCAAACCCTCAAGAGCCCTGGAAAGTAAGGGGCAGAGGTACAGAGAGGACATCCTTCTGGATGTGGGGAGACCACTGGAGGTTGGCCAGCCTGGCTTCTGCCCTGCTGGGTGTTGCTTGTGTGCCTGTGTGTCAGGGCGTGTGTGTGTGTGTGTGTGTGTGTGTGTGTGTGTGTGCGCGCGCGCCTGCTCACAGCCTGCCTCTGCAGTTACACCACCAGTATAAAGCGCTTCATTAACCTGTCAATCAAAGGCCACTTCCCTCCAGCTCTCATGCTTTGCCCTCCAACAGCCCATATGTATGTATGCTCCTGCACATTGTGCCATCCTGGAACCACTTAGCATTGCCCATCCTCTCCCTACATAAATATGGCTCCTGTTGCCTCCCTTGAAACCCCTAAACATTTATGGCTTACCCAGAAGGGTCTGGGGCCCGCTGTTGCCTGTGTATGATGTATGTGTATGGAAAACATTATCTTATTGTGTGAGTGGCCCTGCTCCAAGCCATGCATTCATGAAAAATGGTCACTTTAAAAACTAGAGTACCCTAGAGTAGTATGAGGGAAACTGGCTCTGAGCTGTGTGACCTTGGACTTGTCATCTTCCCTCTCTGGGCCTCAGAGGCCTCGTCTATATTAGGTAATGCAGATCTGGTTTGGACTAGATGATCTCTGAGGCCCTTCCTCCTTCCAGCTCTCTGAGTTGAGGTGAGTCTGGCTGATTCTTGGTCTTTAGCATTGCACACAGGAGTATATGGGTGTGTGTCCTTTCCCAGCTGTTTTCCCTCCCTGGGAGCCGAGGGGTGCAGGGGCAGATGCTGGCTGCAGCAGGACCACCAAAGCCCAGGGCTGCGTCTGACCTGGGAGGAATGTGCCTTTCTGAGATTCCACATCCACCAGAGTCCACTCATAGGAATAGACACAGTCACTTACTTTGGCTGAACTCCTACGGGTTGGAGTTTGTGCATGTCTAAGGTGGGCACCATGTTACAGCCAAGCAGGTGTGGGCCCAGGCAATGCCCACCCTTGGAAACATGTGCTCTGCCATTCAGGGTCACCTGAGTATTTCAAGCTTTCCAGTTGTAGGGTCCTGGCCTTGCCCCCACCTGCCAGGCCCATCCACGGGGGAAAGAGGGAATGTTTTCCAATATAGGGAAGGGCTCTGTTCACCCCACTTGCAGTTTATTGTGCATTAATGAAACCCTGTTTCTTCTGGGTGTTTAATTCTTTCCATCTATTATGTTTAGACAACTCATTAACAATCATTTGTTATAATTAGACTTCAATTTTAGGCTCCTTTCTCAGGGGAGGCAATGCAGAGTTTTTAAACATATTTACATCATAAACAGCTCCAAATCTCTGGGTGCCACCTCTGCCTGTCCCACTCTAGATCCTGTCCCTCCTTTTCTCTCCTTCCTTCCCCTCTGCCACTCCCTGTTCCAAATGTAGGAGTGAGGTTTGAAAAAGGGGAACTGAGTGTGCCCTCAAATCCTGCTGCTGCCCCAGTCCTTCTGACCTGGGCCTGGGCCTCGCCGAACGACAGTGATGTGGCAATATGGGTGGTAGACTGCCCTAAAACAGATTCCTCCCACTGGCTGCCAAAGAGTGGCCCCTCTGGCTGCTGGATCTTCGGGTGTTCCCAGGTAGAGTCATAGACACACAGATGCACCTGCCCAGTTGCTCAAGTGTGAAAACCAGACACATGCCCACTTAGCAGAGGGAGTCTCTTGTGAAGGTCTGTTTTTCTGCTTCTAAACTGAGACATCAGTTCCAACCACCACGCCTCCCCCTAGATCCCTTTAAGTTTAAGGACTCCTATTCCTTCCAGTCTTCACTGGCAGAATCGTCGGATCTCTATTTGAGGAATGAATGTTTGTTGAAAGAGTGAATGAACGTTTTAGTGGAAACTGCATGGGCATTAAAGTCAGGCAGACCTGATCCAACTCCCAGCTCTAGAGCTGACGAGCCAATGTGACCTTGGCACCTGGTTTATTGTCTTTGAGCCTCAGTTTACTGCTCTGTAAAGTGAGGATAATAATGTCTACCTTGCAGGGGCTTCATGATGAAGGGAGATCATTAAAAATGTGAAGTGCCTGACATTTTATAGGTATGGTATGAGCTATGATAATATTAGTGGATAATTGTATTAATTTATGAGTAACTATAATAATAATCCCAGGAAGATGCCTCAGGAGTCATTCTGTACAACTTCCCTTCCAGGGGGGGCAGTCTTTCTACAGCATCCTCAATGGGTGCTGTTGAATTCTTTAGAAATGGAGAGCACAGTGCTGCCCTGGCCCATTATTGGGCAGGTCTCCTTACAAGAAAGGGTTCCCATAGATCCAGTTACAACCAGCCTCCTTGCAACAGTCCGTATTAGCCTTGGCCCTGGCCCCTGGAACACTGGGAATCTGCCTCCTGCTCAAGAGTGGGTACCCTGGAAAGCCCCCATCAGAGGATAGAGGAGAGGGCAGGATGGAGGCAAATGCCATGATGGGGTAGGACCTTTGGGAGGAGGGAGAGAGACTGATGGGGGGGGGGGGCTGGGACCCTCAGAGGCTGTGGGCACCACAGGGAGCCACAGGAGGGGAGACAGAGACAGAGAGGGGACACTGGGGGAGAAGGATTTTCTATCAACAAAACAGCAGGACAGATTCTGGCTGGTCTCTGGAAACATCTTCATCCGATGCCTGAGGCAAGCTCTGAGCTCCTTTTAGCTCATTACTGGCAATTAGTCCTCTGGGCCCAGCCTGGGGGAGGGGGGCCACTATTAGCTCTCACTCCCCTGGACACACACACACACCATGAATCAAATTGACAACTTTGCCCAGGCCTGCCCTCCTCGCCCTGCTCTGTGTGTGAAGCAGGATTCACGTGTCTACATAGATGAGGTGTGTGAATGCATGTGCATTCACATGAAGATGTCACAGGGCAGAAAGTGTGAGCCCACATGTATAACCAAGTGAATGTGCGATGGTGCAAAGGAGAAAGAATGTGTGCACTGTAAGGAAGAGGAAGACTGGCATTGGGAGGGGATGAATGGATGTGGGGACCCATGATTACTCCTGGGCTTTCATTTCTTAAGAAAACTGGTCTAGGTGCTGATTTGGAATTGGGGGAGAGTGGGGCGGGGGGGGGGGGACCTGGGTTTAAAGAGAGGAAAAGGAGAGGAGTTTCTCCTCTCAGCTCCATCCCAGGAAGGCTATTCCTCTAGGAAAAGTAAAACTCTACTAAAGTGACTTCTAGGGAGGGACACCCAGAATTTACTCTCTGCCAAGCCCTTTCCTTCCAGGTATTTTAGCCCAGCACTGTCCAATAGAAATATAATGTGAGCTGCATATGCAGTTTCAAATTCTCTAGTGACTATGTTTTTTAAACAGTAAAGAGAAACAGCCCTAGCCATTTAGCTCAGTTGGTTAGAGCATTATCCCCATACACCAAGGTTGCGTGTTCAGTTCCCATGCAGGACACATGCAAGAATCAACCAGTGAACGCATAAATAAGTGGAACAACAAATCGATGCTTCTCTCTCTCTTCTCCTCTCTAAAATCAAGAAATAAAAAATTTTATAAGGTAAAGAGGAATGGGTAAAATTAATTACATTTATTTTGTTTTAATTTTATTAAATTTTAAGTTAATATTTAAAATTCAAATAAATGTTTAACATGTAGGCAAAATAGCATCTTAACATGTAGCCAATATTTTTAAAGTGTTGATGAGACATTTTACATTACTTTTCCATACTAAATCTTAAAAAAAAAATTGGTGTGCTTTTTGTGTCTAGCACATCTCTGTTGGATAAGCCGCATTTCAAGTGCTCAGTGACCACATGTGGCCAGTGATTCCCCACAGACCAGTGAAGGGTGGTGTGTGTGTCCTTGGGGAGCAGGCAGAAGTCGGGGTTGAAGCAGTGCCCTCTTTGTTCTCTCACAGGATCTATAGGCTCCTTTCCCCACTGACGGTACCCAACCCTGGTCCCAGCAGTCACAGCTGGGATACATGGATTCAGTCTCAAGAGTCTTACTCTAGAAAGTTCTCCCTTTGGGGTGCATTCACACGAAGATGTCACAGAACAAAAAGTGTGAGCGCACATGTACAGCCATGTGAATGTGAGATTGTGCAAAGGAGCAAGGAGTATGTTTGCACTTGTAAGGGAGAGGGGGACGGGCATTGAGGGGGGTGAACTAGATGTGGGCGGGGGAGCAGGAAAAGGGAGAAGGGGAAGGCTAGAAAAGCCCTAAGTCCTTGTGAGGAGTGAGGAGGGGATGTTGGGGGGTGGAGGGCTAGGAAGTTACCACAGAATAAAAGCAGAATTTCAAGAAGATGACTTTTCAGCACCTTGGCCCCTTATCCTTTGAGATTTCCAGTCTCCTCAGCCTCTCAGATTTCTTGGGACCATCTAGACTGCCCCCTAGTTCCTTGCACCCCATCCCCGTTTTCCTCACCCCTCAGCCTCTTATCATCTCCACCTCTTGGCCTTTGTATCTCTCTGTCTGTCAGCTTATCAGCCCTTCACTTCCTTAGCTCACTCTCTGCTCCCACTCATCATCTTCCACTCCACTCCCAGCCCAGCATGCTGGGATAGGAGGAAATTTGGGGAGTGGAGACCTGGAATGGTGTGTGAGGGCCTGAGCTGGCAGCATCTCCAGGAAAGAGAAGGAAGGAAGACCCTCCCAGTCCCCTCCCATCCTCTTACCCCTCCTCCCGTCCCCCTCCCCCACGGGGCTGCAGTGATTCCACAGTCTCAGGGCTAGAGGGTCTCGGGGCCCCTCACTAATGTAAGGTTATTGTAATTGATATGAAGGTAATTGATAATGTGTTACGGTGAATAATGTCTTCAATTTTCTGCTAAATCCCATTTTTGTAGCCATCTGGGCTCCTCCAACTGCCCCCCTGGGACGCTGGGTAATAGAGAGTAATTATTCTCAAGTCATTTACTTTTTCAAAGTGTTTAGTGCTTATCTGTTTTACAATTAAAATGGAAACGACCCTGATTCACTTCCTTTCTTTTTTATTTAAATAGCACTCACCCCCCCCCCCACACACACACCCTCACCACACACTTTCAGTCACACAACCACACAGGCACACAACCCTCCAACAGACAGACAGACACACACATACACACACACACACACGCACATACACACACACCCTTGTATTAGGCAACATGTCCATATTCAAAGACACAAAAACACGTGCACATTTTCTTTGTCATTCACACACACAAGCACATATATACAACTTTACATTCAAACAAGAGACACAGCCTCAGTGACAGAAATACAGGGCAGGGCAAAAGTAGGTTTACAGTTGTGAGTAGGAGAAAGAGTTTATCCTTGTATTATTATTTATTAATTATTGTATTATTTTCCATAAGAACAACTGTGAACCTACTTTTGCCCCACCCTGGACATACCCTTTGCCATTCTCCTTGGAGTAGGAGGATTGGAAGTGAGCAGTGTCAGGGGGAAGGAGTCACCTTGGATGTGTGTCTGAGTGTCCAAATTATCTGAATATGGTAGGTGAGTATCTGCTTGTCCACAAGAGTGTGCGCTCTAAATGTATATTTCAGAGCGTGGCTTCACCTGTGGCTAAAAATGTGCAAATTTAAAGCAGTAGTGTGAGCAAATTCATAGCCTTGCTTGTGTGTTTGCATATGAGTTACTGGCGCGGGCAAGTGTGTATTGAGCTAGTGTTCATTCACACTCAGTTACACACTAACGAAAGGCCCTGGCACGCAGCCCCGGCGTGGACACGTGTCCTTTGGAGAGTGGTGAAACCAGAATCCAGAGGCACCTAGCCATGCCGAGTTCTCCCAGGATGCAGAGACACCACACCATGAAATGTGACCCATTTGTTTTAACTGAAAATGTCACAGGAACACATAACATGGAGGGTCAGGAGCTGCAAAGGTAGGGGGGATCAGCCCCCTCGCTCACCTTCCCTACCCACAGCTGGCTCCTCCAACTGTCCTTCCTGTCTGAGAACTCCTCACGGGCCTTCCCACCGCTGGACCCACAAACCCCTTACGGCCCCCTCACTGAGCCCTGGTTTTGAAGATGTGGAGGCAAGGTTGGCCCTCAATGACCAAGGAGCTTCCTGGGGCGGTTTCCCACTGGAGGTGCTCTGTGGACACAGACTTCACCAGCAGCGAGGCACTAGCCTGTGGGGAGCCAAAGGAAAAGCTTATACACCCCAAATCCTTCCACAGGACCAGGCATGGAATCTCTCAAATGTCACACAAGACCATGGGAGGACAGCTGAGCCATTGCACTCACTGGGACACGTCAGCCTGGCACTTAGGTGACCTGTGGAGTGGAGGTCCATTGTACAGATGGTGAAACTGAGTCACATGGGGGGCCAGGATGGCCATGGGACCCCACAGTGCGTCAAACCAGCCGTGGCCCCCCCCCTCCCCCCCCCCGCTGCAGGCTCTCCCAGCCTTTCACACGTTCTGTGGCGGGACAAGTGATGAGGGGCAGGGAGGACAGAGCCCAGCCCCTGGCGCCAAACCCAGGCAACACCCCCCTGGAGGGTCACAGGAGACCAGGCCCAAGAGAGAGTACTGTGACCAGAGCACACCCTGCTCACCCCGCACACCTTGGGAAAGGCCCAGGGGTTCTGTTTTTTTTTTTTTTTTTCATTTTGCTTTTTAAAATGGGACGATGGGTGTATGGGCAAAGAATGCTTCTTTCTGCTTTTCCCCATTTCTCATCTTGTGGGCGTCTGCTTGGCCCTCCCTCCTTCTCCCTCGGGGGTCTGTCTTTCTGTCTTTTTTTGGTCTCCATCTCTGTATCTTGCCTGGCTCCGTGTCTTTGGCCTTTTCGCCACCCCACCCCCTTTCTGGGGGCCCCTCTCCGCCTGCTCCCCGAGTCAGTCCTCCTGTGCTGCAGCCGGCGGTGCTGCTGGGGCTCCGCGCAGGGCACCGCCCCATCTGGGCTCTGTCTCGGGGTCTCTGTCCCCGTCTCTGTCTCTCCCGCGGCCCCTCCCTGACTCTGGCCCCTCGCACCTTCGCGGAAAAGTAAACATTTAATTTTTTTTTTTTTTTGCTGTTAATAGATTTAATGTTCATTTGTTGGTAGCCCAGGGGCAGAAACGCGTGACATTTCAAATAATTGTTGTTTCAGGGGTATCCTCTGGAGGGAAATGCGGCAAAAGTGTGGAGAAGATTTAAGCAAATGACTGTGTCAGCTTCTATTTACTCCTGACAGGATCGCCGGGGGCACGGCTGCGAGATAACCATTAGCGCGGCCGCCGATAAAGCGGGGAGGCTGCATTTCTAAGGGCTCCGCGGCCATTACGGGAAAGTTAGTGTGAAACATGTTAAATTATCCCCAAAGTGGAGGGAGCGGGGGAGGCGGCGGGGGGAGCGGGCGGCCGCGGGAGCAGGCGCGCCTCCGCCGGGGCCCGGGAGCCGGGACGCGCCGCGGCGGGCGGGGGACCGCGCCCGAGTGACTGCGCCGCGCTGGCCCACCCGCCGTCCAGCAGGGGGCGCCCGCCGCAGCCCGAGCCTCAGTCTTCCCGCCCGGAGGGTGGGTGGACGGCCCGGTCCTCGCCTCCTGGGGACCGAGGGCGACAGATAGGCCCTCCAGCGCCAGCCTCCAAGATCAGCTCCATGGAGTGAAGAAAGACTGATTGTGAGGCTGCGGACAGTTCGGCCTCCCTTCTTAAAAGAATGGGCCTCTGCCCATTCCTCAACAGCCTCTCCTGTGTGCGCAGGCAATACACCTACATGTGCGGGGGCCCAGGTTCTGCTGAGGTGTGTGCAGAGCCCCGAGTTCACCTCTCAGATCTGCCTCTAAGTAACCCCTGCAAGTCCTCTTGGCCTCGGTTTCCCCATCTACCCGCATACCTCACTCCCTGAAGAAGAGTTGAATCGATGAGGCCATCTGCACGTCATTTGAGAAACCATTAAATGCAATGCAGGTGAGAAGTGTTGTTATTATCGTGTGTTAGTTAGTATTAACATCCTGCTGTGCCCACAGGAAATACCTGTGCACAGGCCGCAAATGGATGCACCGGTGCTTGGGGAATAAGACCCCAACCACAGTCCTCCCACTCCTCCTAATTTTGCTCCTGTTAAGCCACACTTGGGGTAAATAAACATCTTTGGGCTAGTCTGATAGAGGAAGCAGTGCTCCAGGCTAACCCCTACAAAAGCATACAGAAGTCCCCCTTACCTGCAGTTTCGCTTTCTCTGGTTTCAGTTACCATCCTCAACCGCAATCCAAAAATATCAATGGAAAACTCCAGAAATAAATAATTCACAAGTTTTACATTATGCACCCTTCTGAGTAGCAAGAGGACATCTCAAGCTGTCTCTCCATCCCACCCAGGTGGTGAATCATCCCTTTGTCCAGCAAATTCATACATTACCTGTTAGTCACTTAGTAGCTTCTGATTTTCAGAATGACTGTGGAGGTATCACAGTGCATGTGTTCAAGTAACTCTTATTTTACTTAATAATGGCCTCAAAGTACAAGAGTGGTAATGCTGGCCATTTGGATATGCCAGAGAGAAGCCATAAAGTGCGTCCTTTAAGGGAAGAGGTATATGTATAGGAAAAACCCATAGTATATATAGGGTTTGGTACTATCCACGGTTTCAGGCATCCACTGGGTGGGGGGTGGGGGGGGCGGGGGTGGTGTCTTGGAGCGTATCCCCTGCAGGTAAGGGAAGACTACTGTATCTAAGTGACAGCATTCCTGGACCAGAGCACTAGCAATACAGTGGAGGGGGGAGCCATGTGGAGCAGGAGGGAGGAGAAGGCAGAGGGGACCAGCCTCCCCTTTGTGGTAATGGTATCTCCAGACAAAGTTTCTTCCTTTCTTAAAAAAAAAATCCTCAAAATACATTGAGATTGTTGCATCATCTACATTATATTTTAGGCCTTAGAACCCAACCTGTGGTGCAGTGGCAAGTGAGTGACTTGAGTGATCATTAATACTGCCACCTACTTACTCATTTCTAACACTCTTTCTGAGTGTTTCCAGGAGCTCTGAAGTTCCCCCAAATTTACCCAACATTTTTGAGCCTTTCCTACATGTCAGGCCTGCTGGAGGCACCGGAGAACCGAGACTACCTTTGCCTTCCTGGAATTCACCTTCAAGCAGGGGGGCTGATGTCTACAAAAGATGACAGAGGCATGTGAGTGCTGAAATAGAAGCACATACAAAGTTCTGCACATGCAAGTGGGAAGTTTTCTTAAAGGAGGTAGCATTTGATCTAGGGCCTGGAAGGATGGGGCAGAGTTTTCCAGGTGGGAGAAATGGGCTACTACATCCCTGTGACCACTCCAAACAACAAAAATAATAATGATAATAATAGCATTTAATCAGCAGCCAGGTGAATGGCATATGTATGAATATGGAATACAAAAAAAAAGCATGAGTTAGAATATCAAATACCTTATAGGGGGGTGACAGGATTCAAAGAGAATGTATATAAAACACCTGGCACAAATAACTGCTAACATTTATCGAACACTTACTATGTCCTAGACACTATACCAAGCACTTTAGACATTATCTCATTTAATGTTTACAATCTCCTTAGGTGTAATTATCTCCTTATTGCAGAAAAGGAAAGTGAAGCCCAGGGAGGGTAGGTTGCTTGCCCAAGGCCACCCAGCTAGTGGGTTTTGAGACCATATTATACTCTGCTTTGACTCGAAATCTGGTTTTCATGAATTATATTGTGCCTCTTCCTTTGATAACAAAGGCAATTCTCTATTTAATCTTTATTCTATACCAAATCCTGTGCTATAAATGCATAGTTTCTATGTATCTTTAAAGATACGGAGACTAGGGCTTGGTTGGTGCTCATTGGATGGTTTTATCGTTATGGAAAGGAAGATTCTAATTTCAAAATCAAATTTAGATCTATTTTGTCAGCAGGTAAGTTCTTCAGATCATGTAAATCTTTAGTGAACCTGATCATCCCCATTGATTAGTTCATATCAAATCAACCTTCCTTCCTCACTGATCTGTAATTCCCTGCATCCCTCACCACAGGGCATCACAGGAAGAGGAATCCTGCTGTAATACATATACAATTCTTCACTTCCACCCACCAAATGAAGTCATACTCAGGCACAGGCCTTACACACACCAATAAGGCCATTATGGTTTAAGCGATTACCATGAATATTAGGGAGTGGAGTAAAAATGCCTAGGTTCCAGTTCCATCCTTTGTCAACTGTAGAGCCACAGGCAAATTCCTTTCTCTGCCCCAGTTACTGCATCTGCAATACTGGAAGAGCAATCCCTCCCTCTCAGGGTTTTTAGTTTAAAATGCCGCAAGATACCATTATAGAAAATCTGGTATACAGTAGGCACTCAAAATTTGTGACACAGAGAGGTACAATACCAGCACTCATAACAACCCAAGCAGAGATGCCACACAAACCTGCAGACAAGTCTGTATAACACGCCAAGCAGTAGCCATACTTAGATCTGCTGGTTGTGGGCTGCCAGAGTGCTTGAGAGAAGGTGCTCTTAAGTAACCTCAGGCAAGTCACTTAACAGCTCATTTTAAGAAAAATAAAACATTTAAGGACTAAAAAAAAAAAATAACCACAATGTCATTATACACTTAACAAGACTGGCAATAATTTCCTAATATCATCAAGTACCCAATCCATATTCAAATATTCCTTTTTAAAAATATATTTTATTGCTTTTTTACAGAGAGGAAGGGAGAGGGATAGAGAGTTAGAAACATCAATCAGCTGCCTCCTGCACAACTCCCACTGGGGATGTGCCCGAAACCAAGGTACGTGCCCTTGACTGGAATCGAACCTGGGACCTTTCAGTCCGCAGGCCGACGCTCTATCCACTGAGCCAAACCGGTTAGGGCAAATATTCCTTTTTTTTTTTTTAACATTTGGCTTCAAATAAGGAACCAAACAAGGTCCACCCAATAATGTATTTGATCATTATCTCTCTCTTTATCTTTCTAAATGTGTAGTATGACCCTCCCTTCTCTTGAAGACCCTCAGTCAATTGTCCAGAAGAATGTCCCACATGAAGAAAAAAATTCACGTTTTTTAAAGTTTATTTTTAATGCACAAGTAATACATGAACATATTCTTGGTTGTTAAAAAGAAGAAGAAGAGACATATGTAATACTTTCAACAATAAAGAATTTAAAAAGAAGAAGAAGAAACAAGAGGAAATCTCATACTACAGGTCAAGCAAAAATCCTAGACCATCATCCATCCCCAACTTAAGCTCTTTAACCTCAGGAAATCTAGGTTTCCTCATATTTAAGATGGGAAACCCTCTCTTCCTAAGGTTTCTGTGAGTGTTACATTATATAGAGCTTGGAAGCGCTTGGCTCAGTGCTGGGCTCGCTGTGAGCGTTCAATAAAAGTCGCCTGTAATGATTTTCAGTCATTGTTATTATCCGGGCAAACGCAGGCGAGCCGCCAGCCCCTGCGCGCGTTCAGCACCCTGGACAGAGGCGCCGGCGCCCGGCCGCCCAGCCTGGGCGCGCTCGCGGGGGATCTGTAAATAAAGCCGCCTGCCTTCCAGCGGGCCCCGCGCCGCCGCTGCAGGGGAAAGCGAGCCGGGATTTTCCGAGCCGTCTGCTTCGCAACGCTTCTGGAAGAGACAAGCGCCCGGATGCCCTCGGGCTGGCCTCCGCGACGCCCCGGGTCATTTCGGACCTGGGCCCCGTCCTTGTGCAGGAGCTGGGCCGAGTGGGGGCTAGAGTCGGTGCCCCAGTCCCCCCGGATGCAGAATAGCCAGAGGAGAGGACCACGAAAATCGCCACAGAAGGCCCCTAGGGACCTCCCCCTCGCCCCCCCCCCACGCACACCCCCGGCAGGAGCCCACTCCAGCCCCTGCAGGCCTGGGGCGTGGCGGGGGCGAGCGGGGCGCGGCCTCCGGAAGCCAGCCCAAGGCACAATTAGCAGGGAGCGGAGACGCCCTCTAAGGCTGATTTAATTAGGTGACACAGTGCCAGGCAGGGATGCGGGGGGGAGGGGAGAGCAGGGTCAAAACATTTTGTAAAAATCTGTTTCACAAACGCTGCTGCTCCCCTCGGGGTAGAGAGAGATTACGGAGTCTTCGGTGTCCATCAAGGCTGGCAAGAGGCGGCCAGGAGCGCGAGGCATTTCCTCCTCCTCAGCCTCCGCTCTTGTCCCAGGAGACATTAGCAACTTTGGGTTGCGGGGCAGGGGTGGGTGACTGGGAAGGAGACCCCTATAAGGGGAACAAAGTGCTGTCTGTCCAACGCACTCTCCCTACCCCCATATTCACACGGATACGATTAGTAGCAGTTTCAGGAAGTACCTACTTTCCAAAAAAGCTATCTTTGCAGAGCAGGTACTCTGCCACTACTAAGGTCGGATCTTGGTTATTTATACGCTGCCTCAGTTTACTCATAGGACCCTTCTAGAGTTGATCTGAGGAGCACCGGAAGTAGATATGTGATAGTAAGCACTTCATGGTTCATTATTACTACTGTTATGTTATTACTACTAGGTGCCAGGCTAGCTGTTTGACATCTTTTGACCATAATCCTTATAACTGTATGCCACAGATTTGATTACCCCCATTTTACCAATGTGGAAACTGAGACTCAGAGTCTAAGTACCTAGCTGTGTCACTGACCGGACCTAGACAGATCTAGGAATTGAACTCAGACTGGTGTTAAAGTCTGTGCCACTTCACCGTTGTGCTGCTGAGCTGCCGGTTTTCCACCTGTGACTTTATCTCAATAGACCTCAGTGGACCCATCAATGTAACTGCATGCCTTGCCCCATCGTGTCTGGCACAACCAAGCCTACCTCAGGTACCCACAAGTGTACATGGCACTGAGTAAAAGGAAGCATGCAGCATATGCACACACACACACGTGTCATCAGAGACATACAGGGTTACCCTCCCACAGAAAGATGGTCCCACACTCACCACATCACTTAGATGTGCTTACCTGCCATTGATCACCAGGGAAAGGGAATTATCAAATGGAGAAACAGTTATACCCAACATCACAGGAGAGATGTAGCAATGCACAAATATACAAAGCATATAACACTTCCACATACAAATACACCAAGGTACTAAAACATGAACGTGTACACAGACACACATTCAGGAAGATAGTTTTTTTCTTTTTCTTCTTTTTCAGGAAGATAGTGCGGGTTTGTTTGTTTGTTTTGCAAGACACTATTTACACAAATACATACAGAGATACATAGCCACAATACACCCACTACCACACACTGTCACATACCATCTCATGGAGAGGTGTAGTTCCACACCCACACACAATACCCCCACCCTTGAGAGATGTAGCCAGGCATGACAGAGAGAAAACCAGTCAAAAACCAGTTCATGTACATATGTTCCCCAGATCAGTGGAGACAGGGAACCATAATCTCACAGGCTCACAAACACACACACACTGAGTTTGCTCTCAGACCCACTGGGAAGCTGGCTTCAACCCAAGTTTCCTGCCTCCTGAAGTCTTCAGGGCATGGGGGTCAATTAACTCCCTTCTCCCTCCTCCCAGCTGAGCCTCGGGCAGGAGGGACACAGTCCTCTAGCACACCTGGGAGGGGACACTGGGCAGCCAGTCTTGAGGACATCTTGTCTAGCACCATATCCAGTCCAAGCTGGGACCAGCCACTGAGACTTGGGGGACGTTCTCCCATCTCCCAAACTCACTCCCACCACGATCCCAGTCTCATGCCCCAGCACTGGGGAGCAAGGGCTGTCGCCTCAAACCTCTCCCCCACCTGTTGTCACCTACCTGCGCAGGTGCTCTGTCTCAGCAGCTCAGAGCTCCAGCCTGGGCAAGATCCCGAAGGCAAGTGGGTGGAGCCTGGTTCCATCCTTTGCACCCCCCGGTTCTAGCTCCCTCTGCAGCTGCCCCCTCCTGCTCCAGCCCCCCAGGGCAGCCCCTCCCTTCCTACTGCCTGCTCTCCCAGTGCTGTGTCTCTTCTCTGAAAGCCAGACTAGGGACTGGGGGGGAGGGGGGGAGGTCCCAGGAGAGGAAGTGCATCTGACGGCCCGGCACCAAACCTGGGGGGCTGCAGAGGGGAGGGAGGAGCAGGGAGGCTTCTCATTGTGTGAGGGAAATTTTATTTTTAACAGATGCTAAGGCAGATGGCGCAGAATTAACAGAAAATGGGAGAGGAAAGAGAGGAAGAACATTACTGACTCCGGAGAGAGTGGACATTAAAAAAATAAAGAATAAGGGAATGAAAACAAGTTTAAGTGCTCTCTCCGGGGGGGTGGGGTGAGGGGAGGGGAGCTGAGAGGCAGAGAGGGACAGAGCAGCGTGGTGATAACCAGAGGCGTGAAATTACAAAAGTAAAATTTGTGGGACTCGGGAGGGGTTGAGAAGGCCCCAGTTTCATTGCAAAACTCACTCAGAAATTACTGATGTGATGTTTGAGCTTTTATCATTAATAATAATCGAGAGGGGAGGGGAAGACAAAAGGACTCGTGGGCTTGGAGGGTTTGAGGCGCCAGGAGAAAAGATGCTTGAGCGGTGGGGGAGCCGATGAGAGGAGAGTCATCTCTGTGACGGAAAAAGGAAGGGAAGAGAGCAAAACTCAGGGAGATACAGCAGAGACCAGTGGAGAGACAGAGGCTGCATTAAAAAAGGAAGGAAAGAGGAAAAAGGTGGGGGAGAACGAAGAGAGGCTGTAGAAAGGATAAAACAGGAGGGGGCTGGGGAATGAAAGGAAACAGGAGACAGGAGATTCAGAAAGGAAAGGAGACAGGAGATTCAGAGACAGAGCAGTGGAGACAAAGGAACAGAAAAGAACAGAGACAGTTGTGGAGACAGAGGGCCAGAAAAACAGCGCCAGAAACATGTCCACACTAGTGGACAAGGAAAGTAGCTCCAAAGATGAGTGAGTAATGTTCAAAGTGACCACACGCAGGGACCAAAGGAAACAGGAGGGAGAGACAGAGAAGAAAGGGCAGAGGCCTAGACAGACAGAGAAACGCATAAAGAAAAAGAAAGGAAGAGTGAAAGAGACAGAAGTGGAGGGAGCAAAACTAAGACTTTGAAAAGGACACAAAAAGAGTCTGGGACAGGAATTTCAAAAGACAGAAAGAGATTCGCACAATCGGGAGGAGAAAGAGAGGTGAGATGGGAAAAGGAAGAAAGAAAAACTGAGCCAGAGGCACGGAGAAACAGAGAGGCTGTGGGGGAGGCGACAGAGAGGGCAGGAAGGGAGGAAAGGCTAGGAGACAAAGAGGAATGGCCGTTTATCTCTCCTCCCAAATTAATTGAGGCTACATCAGCCTGAGCCACTAAAACGGAGCGATTATGAATGGGTTAGTCACAGGTGGAGTTAAAGGCCTTCAGAGGGATATTAGCCAAAATTGAGTGGCTTTTAATTTCTTTCTAACGAGAGACTGTGGCTGGGGAACCAGGCACCGCCTCCGAGCAGCTCTACCGCTAAACACGGCGTGGGGGCAGTCCGAGCCGCTCGCCACCTGACCTGTGTGGCACGGGCAGCCACGTGGAAATGGCCATGCTTGAAACATGGCTAAACATGCCTGAAACATGCCTGTGACATGGAACACAATGTGGGGCAGCCTAATGGAGGGCCAGTAGAGATGGGGAGGAGGGGTCACAGTCACTGAAAGTGGCCAGGCCCGGGAGTATGGGTAGAGGCTGAACAGTCTGTGATGCGAGGGAAGGTGAGAGGGACAATATACTGCCATTGAAAAGTCCTGCTATATTGCCACAGAGCTCTCCAATGATCCCTGACCCTACTTTCAGGAAAGTTCCATGGACGACCAGGACTGCTTTTCTCCATTGTGGAGAAACCAAGGTCCTGAGGTGAAAAGAACCGCGAATTTACACTAAGTGTAATGATGCCCTGAACCTACAGCAGATGGTGAGGTGGAGAGAGCACAGAAACACGAGTCCAGGGACCTGGGTGTGAGTCTCAAGCCCCCCCACTAAATCATGGCAGAACCTTGGGCATCACCCCTGTCACGGGCCTCCGTTTCCCCATCTATAAAAGGAGGGAATGAAAGTCTCAGATCCCTTCCAGCTCCAATATGCTGGTTCTATGCAGGTGGTCTTCCTCTCTGAAGTCTTATCCAGGGGTCTCGGCTGCTATGCTTAGGGCATAGGCGATAGGATAGGGGACCCAGACAAACATTTGTGACTGCTAGAACAAGGTATGTGTACCCAGGAGGGCACAAGTCAGAGCAAGTGCAATGAGTTTCAAATGGTGGGTAAGCAGGTGATGAATGCTGAGCCAGGATGCGAAGGCCTAAATGAGGCCAGAGAAGAGGGAACAGCAGCATGGCCTGGAGGGCCAGCAAGGGGGTGGCTTGAGGTAAGTCATGGATGGTGGAGGATGTTCCTAATGGGGACACCAAGAACAAAGGTGCACAGGGTCCACCCTGGCTGAAGCCAACCCTCCATGAGTACATGGTGGGCAAGGGGAAGGGAGGAGAGAGAGGAAGCAGTGAGGCCTGGGCTCGCAGGGCGATGAGGCTTGAGGGCACACAGTAGGTTTCTGAGCAAAGGCAGCAGAGGGTTTGGGGATTTGTGTACCAGGGGAAGGTCACTACGGAACAGGAGTAGGGCAATGTGGAAGCCAGCCAGCAGGCAGAGAGCTGTTGTAAAAGGCTGGGTGAGCCCAGGTGAGGAGGAGAGGAGGGGAGAGCCAGAAGGAAAGAGATGGCAGGACTCGGGAACGGACAGGATGTGGCGCTGAGGATAAGACCGAATGGACGATGAGTTTGGGGCGTCAAGGCCCGCACGCTGGTGAGAGACCATTGGTGCCAATAGCAAGGTGGCCAACCCTGGGTAGGAGCTGAAACAGACACAAAAGTGTTGGCTTCCATCCAACAGAGCACAGTGAGGCTGAGGTGAGGCAGTGCAGTTCAGTGGGAAGTACATTCATCTAAGCATCTATGATATCCAAGTTTTTGCTTGCCTCCACCACCAATTAGCCATGAGAACTTGAACAAGACCCTCCCCACGTCTGGGCCTCAGTTTGTCCATCTCTAAGATGTGCGAGTTTGCCTGGGCTCTTGTCAAGTTTCCCTCTAAGTTAATGGTTCTGAGACGCAAAGACAAAGCCAGGGCAGAGGCCTGCATGGGACAGGGACAGGGACTGGAAGAGAGAGCGGGGGTAATCCTCACTGCCCTCAGGTCCCCAGAGCCAACAGCTGCGCCCCCTCCTCATTGAATCCCTATTAACACTCAATTAGAGGGCCTGATGGGCTCCAGCCGGAGAGCCCCTTCTCTCCCTCGCACAGACAGTCCCCATTCAGGGTTCCTCTGATGGGCCCACGGGGAGAAGGCTTCACTCAAATTTATAACTAACTGCAGTGGCCGCCCAGCCGGCCTCTCCTGCCTCCTCTTTCTTCTTCCTCCCCGGGTGGAGCCCACAGGGTCGGGTGAGGATAGGGGTGGGGGCAGAACCCATGCTGGAGCCCCAGAGATGAAAGTGAGCAGGCCCTAGAGCAGAGGAAGTGGGAGGGGAGAAGTGAGGAAGAGCGTGTGAGAGTGTGTGAGAGAGAAAAATGACAGGCCCTGAATATTGGGCGCCCTCACTTTAAATCAAGATAAAAGACTGAAGTGGAAAATGAGAGTCCAGAGAAACCCCGGACGGCTCGGGGCGCTAATGGAAACACATGGCTGCCGGCTGCGGGCTTGTCAGCTTCCCCCGGCGCTGCCATTCCCGTCTGATAATCCGGCCTGCCATAAAATTAGACTAGCAAATACCTCCTGACAAAGATGCATGTTTCTCTCTATTGTGCCATCATAAAAAAAACTCCGCTGGTGACTCGGGGAGCCGCAAACTTCAATTTAAATTTACAGTGCTGCGGAAGGAAAGTGATATGCACTCAAAAATTTTAATAACCTATTAAGTTACGACTTCAATTTCATTTTATGAATATTTTCCTTGGGGAGCACGGCTATCACAGAGAAAGATAGAAATTTAAAAAAGATAAATAGTGCCATTAATCTCCAACATTTCTCTTCCATTATCCTTGAAAATTAGGAGTTATTTTTGTTCAGATCTTCATGTAATTAGCTCCCTCCACTTGATTCACTAGCCAGAAAATGACCATGTTCAGAAAATTAAAAATTTGTCATTAAGTGGAATTTAACATAATATCATTTATCTTTATCTATTCCCCAGCTGACAGCAGGAAGCCTTGGCTGCCTTACCGGCTGGTGTGTCAGAGTGGGGAGGGACTGCTCAGGGGAGACACTGGGAGAGACAGAGACAGAGACTGAGGGAAGGAGAGGAGCCAGCAGGGAGGTGGCCAGAGCGAGAGTGAGGAGGCCTTGGGAGCTGAAGTGTCAGCCATCCCGGGAGGGAGAGGAGGCCGAGGGTGGATGGAGAGGAGGTGGAGGCAGAGGAGGCCAGTGTGAGCGGGGGCACTGTGGGCCTGGGCCTGAGAGCAGGGCAGATGGAGGAGATGGAGGGACAAGAGGAAAGCCAGGAGAGGACACCAGGCGCAGGTACCAAAGGAGGCAGGCGGCTGGTCGGTGCGCTGGGGTGAAGCAGTGACTTCAGAGGACAGCAACCCAGCAGCATTAAAGGAACTTCCAGAAAAAGAGGGCTGGGGGTGGGGCGAGAAGGATAGGTAATCACTGCATTGCCTCCTCACCCCAGGGGGAACTAGGCACCATCATTCAGACCACAGACTGGCTTCGAGAAGAGACAGAGAGACAAAAAGAGGCAGTGAGAGCCAGTGAGAAAGTAATGCGAGCCAAGAGGCAGGGGAAGTGAGACAGGAGAGGAGACATGAGAAGTGGAGGAGACCAGCTGACAGAAGGGCTCCCCTCGTGAACTCAGCCCCAGGAAGGCTCCATGGTAGAAGCTCCCCAACAAGCCCTAGGACTTCTCTCAAGGGCTGCCTGTCTCCCTCTCCTCCCCTTCCTCTAAACAGCCCACCCCAGTCCTCCCAAGTCAGAAATCATCCAATAAACCATTCAGACCTAGTCCTGGATGGAGAGAGCTGTGGCAGAGCCTGAGAGACTGAGAATTGGATAAAGGGATTAAACAGTGGCACATTAGTGAGAGATTTAGAGTGTAATAAACCCATTTCATAATAATATGTGCGTTGGGGCCAGTGATCCATCATCGAAGGAGCCTGTCCATGGCAGGGGGGAGAGGGGGGACCACTGACCTGCTGGGAGGGGGAACCTGGCCGGATGGCTGAAGTTTTCTCAGGGTCTCAGGATATGGGTAAGAGGTGCAGACTGGCCCCTCTGGGGCCAGGAAGGAGGAACAGGGATTCTGAGGGTACGTATGGCTCAAATAGCCACAAGAATCAACCTGGGGAATCTGGGAAGCGGCCTGAGGACCTGAGAGACGGCCTGTCCTCTTAGACTCGGGCTTCAGCAGTAAGGGTAGAAGGGTCCTGGAGGGGGGGCGGGGAGTGTTGCAGGGGTTTGCAAACCACAGAGTTCACTGCTCACAGACAGGACTTAGCAAGCTGAAGACTCCCAAATAAGCCTGCCCCCTTCCCTCCTGGTTTTGTCACGTACTGGCTCTCTGATCTGGGCAAGTGACTTCACCTCTCTGAGCCTCAGTTTCCCATTTATCAAATGTAGATACTTAGGCTGGTATCATAGGATTGCTATGAGGGTTACTTGAGATAATGGGTTTAAAACTGCTCTAAAGCAGAAAATCCCGCGGAAACATTTTTATTGCTGTGACTCCCCCACGTGTGGCTCCCCGCCCACAGGCTGCCTCGCCATGTCTTCCCGCTTGTTTATTGCTTGGGAGAAATTTACCTCCCGGAGGAAACTCTGAGCTTATGCAAGGGCAGGTAGGAGATTAAATGGTTGACTATTTAATCTGCCCTGTTAATAGGGCAGAGGAAAACATTCTCCAGTTGTTTATCTCCATTGAGGGAACCAGCATCAGGGATTAGAAAATAAACCTTCTCCTGGAAAAGGGATTGAGAAATAGGAATGGACCAGTTAGGTCTCAGCTGTCCGTCTTAAAATGCTGGGGAAGGAGAGTGGGGGACCTGGAGATGCTGAAGCAACGGGGAATGCCTTCAAGAGGAGAGAGGGGGGCGGGGGTGCAAGGGAGATTGGGTTTATTATGGGCGATGGTCTTGGGTGGCCCAGGAGATTGTGACGAGAGAGGAAGAATGGGGAAACCAGAAGTCACTTCTCCGCCATCCAGCCACATGAGCCAGCATCCTCTTGTCCCAGGTACATCACTCCCTATCCCCGTCCCAGAGCGGCCACGTGGGCACAGCCTTCAGCTTCACCTGAGATGCAGAAGGTACTCCCATAGGAGGGTCTCTTCTCCAATCCCAGTTCCAACCAATCTCCAATCTGCTCTCAACTTTTACTTAACTCTCTGGTTAATTTCTAGGGACACAGACTCCTCCCTGGCACCTCATTCCAATTAATCGAGTCTCCTGAACCCTCAATCCAGAAAAGGGTATCATTAATTCCTCCAGAATAAAGTTTCACTGATACCAACACCTTCCTCCCCTGTTGAATTGATCAAGGACAAGTTTCATCTGCCTGCACCATGCCCCCCCCCCCCTAAAGACATTGCCAATTCTCCCAGCTTCTGCTGGAGACCTTCCAGATGCCACAAAAAGAACAAGGGATGTTTTCTCCCAAAACTCAAGCTAGCACATCCTTTGCTTCTTCCTATAAATATTTATTATATGCCTACTAAAACCAAACACAAATATCCTGTATTACAAAGCAGCGGGTGAACCGTAAGTTCTCTGTGAGTAATACAGACACTCTGACGTACCAGGGAGGGACAGGTCTCCACAGGCTGGCAGGGTCAGGGAGAGTGCTGATGGAAGTGCTGCTGGAGCTGGGCAGGTACTGGCCACAACTTCAACAGGTGGAGCCAAGGGGAACAGCTCAGCCAGAGAAGAGAGGGGCACGAACAGACGTGCAGAGGAGGAGGACAGCAGTCATTCAGGAGCACCCACTCTGTGCCAAGCATATGCTGGAAGCTTTCAGCCATATTATGTCATTAACCCCTCCCGTCATTGTTAGAAATTGGTGTCATTATCTCCAAGTATATAGATGAGATACTGAAGTTCAGAGAGGTTAAATAACTTGCCCAAGGTCAGACAGCTAGTAAGCGGCAGAGCCTGGACTCGAACCTGGAACTCGTTGTCTCTGAAACCTTGCTCTTTCCTCTACACTATGGTGCCAGGTGTGTTTGGAAGAAGAGGAGCGGCCTAGTTTGTCTGGAGCAGGAGGTATGTGAAGGGGAAGTGGGAACTGCCCCACATTGATCATTGCCGGCAAGCGTGCGGCACCACCTCTGGGACTGCGAAGCCATTCCTCCAAGTGCACAGAGAATCCCAGCCTTGCTAACAACGCCCCTGGAATTCAGGAGAAGCGGGGATACAGGGAGAGGCAGTCCTCCAAGCACATGCTTCTTCAGTGCCCCCGCCCCCCCCGCCCCCCGCCCCCCCAACCCCCCACCCCCCTACCTCCCTCCTCTCAGCATTGAGACTCTTCCTTCCATTCCCCACTTCTGGATCTAGTATCCTATTTTCCCTTCCCCTCACAAATACCCCCAATACCTGATACACACGTGTTGCCCCCCACCACCAATGCCCTCTCTGAGCCCTCTGCTCTCACTCACCAGGTCACCAATAACCTCCCCATTAAAAATAAGGTTCCAATGACTTTTTGTAATCCAGCACCATAGCTCCATTATTTATTAGCTTAATAAGTTAATTATTCAGTCCGAGCTTCAGTCTCATCATCTGTGAAATGGGAATGACAATAGCACCTACTTTATAGCATTGAGATATAACTCAGTGAGATAAAATAAGGAGCGAGCATAGTATAAGGTATATAGTAAGTGTTTAATAAATATTGGTTGTTATTATTTTTCTCTACCTTTATTCTTCTTGATTGCAAATCTTTGAAAACCAAATAAATAATGGATTAATAGATGAATGATACCCCATTACTTATAAAAAGACTCAAAGTTCCTTAGCTAGGTTCTTGAGACCCCCCCACCACCCTTGTTCAAACCTGGATGCTCCACCCACTTCTTCCTCATGTGAAAGAATGTGGTCTGATGGAGGAATTTCCAATATGGGATCCGAGAAACCCTAATTTTTTAAAGGCATTTGGAAGTTCCACAGAGATTTGGTTTTAGTTTTTGTATAAAGATATACTCTTCAAACCCTTAATAAAGGGTCACACGTTCACAGAAATGTTATGAACTGAATTATAACACATTAGAGGTTACTATATGATAAACATGTGTGCTAATTCACATATTTTCCCTAATGATTAAAAAGCTAAAATTTGAGCCTTCATAATATATGCTAATAAAATACTGTCTTTCTCAATTTTATATATTGGGTTTGTTTGAAAATGGCAGGGGAGCTCTCTAATAAAAAAAAAATGTTTGAAAATTATCATTAAAGTGGAAAAGGTCACAAAGACCTACGTCCCAGTCCCTAGTATGCTACTTCTTTCCCTAAGTTTCTCAAGCACTTTGGACCTCCATTTCCTCACATATATGTGCATACATATCAGTCACACAGGTGACTGACAATAGGTTTAAATAAAGAATATGTGAGAAAATGCCTAACACGGCACCTGACAGAACTTTGGTAATATCAAAAGCTAATGCTTATTGAGTACTAACTCTATGCTAGGCCCTGAGCTAAGAGTTTGCATATATTATTACATTTCATCCTTGCATCAACCCTGTAAAGTTTTACCCTTAATTTCATTTATAGATGAGGACCCTGATGTTTGGGATGATTGAGAATTTGCCAAGGTTCACAAAACCATAGCTGTGGAGCTGGGTTTTGAATCTAGGCAGCCAAGCACTAGAGCCTGCACTTAAAAAAAATTGAGCATTTACTAGGTGCCTGGTACTGCTTTAAGTCCTTTTACATGTTCTAAGTCATGGTATTCTCACAACTGCTGTGGCAAATCGTGCATTCCACAAGGCTAGTACAATGTGGCTTTGCACGAGAGGTGGCGTCTGCTTCCCTTTCCTTTGAATCTGGGCTGGCCATGTGATTTGTTTGACGAATAGAATGTGACAGAAGTGACACTTTGTGACTTCTGGGTTTAGGCCTTAAGAGGCTTTGCAGCTTCCTTAATTACCTCTTTGAAAGTCAGCTACCATGTAAAGAAGTCTGAACTATCTTGCTGGAGAGGCCATTGTGGGGGGCGGAGGGGAGAGGCCCTGAAGGATGAGAAGCCACCTGGAGGAAAACTAAGGCTTTCTGGCCAACCGCCAGCCAGCACCAACTGTCAGGCCTGTCACTGAGGCCGACTTGGATATTCTGACCCCAGCAGAGTTTCCAGATGAATGCAGCTGCAAGAGTGGATGCAGCCAGCACCATGGAGAACAGAAGAACCTCCCACCATGAAAAATGTAAAGTCATAAAAACAAAAAAAACAATGTTCTTTTTAACTACTAAGATGTGGGGTGGTTTGTGCTATAGCAATAGATAACTGAAACAAATAAGGTGTGTACTACTATAGTGGACACTGAATAATGAATTTTCCTTGTATAAGTGGACCATGCAGTTCAAACCATATTCAAGGGTCACTGTATTTTCCATCTGTGGTTGGGAATCTGTGTATGCAGAGGGCCAACTTACGTTTTATGTGGATTTTTAAAAATATATATTTTATTGATTTTTTTTACAGAGAGGAAGAGAGAGGGATAGAGAGTTAGAAACATCGATGAGAGAGAAACATTGATCAGCTGCCTCCTGCACACCTCCTACTGGGGATGTGCCCGCAACCAAGGTACATGCCCTTGACCGGAATCGAACCTGGGACCTTTCAGTCCACAGGCTGACGCTCTATCCACTGAGCCAAACCGGTCAGGGCTTATGTGGATTTTTTATTGTGCAGGTGGTTGGTGCTCCTAACCCTCGTGTTGTTCACAGGTCAACCATATTTCCTTATTTTACAAATGAAAAAACAGAGGCACAGAGGGGTTAAATAAGTCACCAAGGATTAAGCCACTGAGTGACAAAGCCAAGGCTTGAACTGAGGCATTCTGGCTCCAGAGACCACACAAATAACCACTAAGAATTGGTAAACTGAAAAGTCCCTCAAAGATGTCCTGGACCTAATCCCTGGAATCTGTGAATATGTTACTTTACAGGTGAAAGGGATTTTGCAAATGTGATTTTGTTAATGATCTTGAGTGTGCATACTATAATCACAAAGGCCCTCGAAGGAGGGGGGCTGCAGGGTCAAAGGCAGAGAGGAAGGTGGTGTGATGCGGGGGCATGAGCCAAGGAATGAGGACAGCACCTACAAAGTGGGATAAGCCAGGAAACAGATTCTTCCCTGGAGCCTCCAGAACACCTGTCAACATCTTGAGACTGACTTTGGGCTTTTCACCTCCAAAACTGTAAAATAAGTTTTGTTGTTTTAAGTGACCAAGCTTGTGATAATTTATAACAGATGCACTAGAAAACTAATACAGGGGACCTGTCCTATCTAAAGGGAGCTGGACCCTTCCCACAGGAGCCAGCCAGGCCAGTCTCCTTGTCTCCTGTCACGTTTCATGTCTCTGCGCTTCTCTAGTTGTTGAAAATCCCCTTTTCCCTCCATCTATTTAATTCATTTCTGCCCACTTCCTCCAGGAAGTCTTCACTGATCATCCTAGCTCACACTGTTCTCTCTGTCCTGTCTCTACAGCACTTGATGTTCTGTACCTTCTTACTCAGCACTCACTAATAACAGTGCTAATGTGCTGGCGGGCAGCCCAGTGACATTTTTATGAGTGTGAGTCATCGAATCTGAGGACATCAGTCCATAGAGGCCCCTAGAGAGTCTATCCCTTCATCTTATGGATGATGAAACTGAGTCCCAGGGAAGGGAAGAAAGCCACTTATCCAAGGTCACATATTCAGGGCTTAAAGACAGGCCTTCTGACTTCAAATTCATAAGCTCATTCATTTAGCAAGTGCTTATCAAGCCCTCATTATGGGCCCAGCACTGAGTTAGGTGCTGGGAAATCACTAATGATCATAAGCGGGTAAGGTCTCTGCTCTCACAGTGGCCTCCGATTTGTAAGACAGATCAACATTTATGCAATAATCAAACATGTATAACTACTCACCATGATAAGTGTTCGGAAAGAAAGTTTCATAATGCAGGTTGTGGGAGTGCAAAACATAGGGAACAATTTTAAGCAGGAAAATCAGGAAAGTCTTCTCTGAACAGATGACCATTGAGCAGAGAGGTGAGAAATGGAGAGTTGAGTGCACTAGATCTTTATAGGGGTAGAGGGAAGGAGAAACGTATTTTAGGCTGAAGGAATGATGTGTGCAAAATCCCAGGAGCAGGAGGGAGCAGAACCAGGGGTGGGGAGAGAAGCCCAGGGTGCCTGGGGAGTCAAATGGACAGGGAGAGAGGTAAAGATGAGGCACAGAAGTCCACAGAGGTCAGACCACAGGGCCAGGAGGCAGTAGTGAACTTTTGATTTTAATTCCACCGGCCAGGGGAGGCCCCAGGACGGTTTTAAGCAGGGCAATGACATGTTCATATTTGAATTTTATGGTGTTTTCCCCTCAGCCAGGGCCTTCTCTTATCTCTATAGACATGTTAGAGATCATTATTATAGGGAGTTTTATGCCGCTCTGTATTCCACTCCGTGTCTAGCCTTGTGCAAAGCAGGTGCTCCATAAATATGTGTTGATTAACCTCTCCGCAGCACATGACGCTTTTGATCATTCCCTTCCTCTTGAAGCCCAGGTCTTTGGCTTCTGTGCTGCCGCATGCTCTGGCTTCTCTCCATCCTCTGACCACTCCGCCTGTCCCCCTACCACTGCCATATTTAAGCATTGTTTCATCTTCATCCTCTTTTTTTCTTTGTCTACACTCTCCCCTTTGGTCATCTTCTTGCCTCCAACAAAACTGACCTCATCCTTCTGGGCAGAACTTAAGTTCCATGAGAACTGAAACTTTGTCTGGTTACTGTTGCACCCCCAGAGGATGGCACAGAGCAGGCACCCAATAAATTATTTGATGGAAGTATATACTATGTGATTGTTTATATGAAGCTCAAGAACACCCACAATCAATCTGTGATCCATGTCAGAATAATGGTTATGGGGAAATAATGACTGGGAAAGAACACAAGAGAACTCGTGGAGGGCTGGAAATCTTGATCTGGGTAGTGGTAACACAGGTGTCTGCATATGTAAAAGTTAATTGATCTGGAAGCTTAGGATTAAGTTCTTTACTATATGTGTGGGATATCTCAAGAGGAAGGTAAAAAAATAATGCAATATCACCACTCTCCTGCAAGGGAATTCCTAATTCCTTACTGCTTTACGTGTCCACCTAGATGCCCATCTCATGGTCTTACCCAACCTCCCAAATCAGCTCTTCTCCTGAGTTTCTGTTCCCAGTGTTGTCACCACTATGCTCCCAATTATTCAGTTTCCACACCTCAGAGCCATCTTACCCATATGCCACCTCTTCTTCCCTTCTGCCTCAGCCAGCTTTCCAAGACACATAAACACAAGTGGTCCTGTGGTTACACAAGACTTTAACCCCCTGCTGTTACTCCTTAAATTATGCTAGATAGCAAAACAAAACGTATGGCAGGGTGGGGGTAGGGAATCTAATCTAGTCACAGAGATCTTTAAAAGCAGGGTTGCCCTCATGAAGTTTGGCTCAGTGGATAGAGCATCTGCCTGTGGACTGAAGGGTCTTGGGTTTGATTCTGGTCAAGGGCACATGCACGAGTTGTGGGCTCAATCCCCAGTAGGAGATGTGCAGGAGGCAGCTGATCAGTGATTCTCTCTCATCATGGATGTTTCTCTCTCTCTCCCCTCTCCCTTCCTCTCTGAAATCAATAAAAATATATTTTTAAAAAATAAAAAAATAAAAGCAAGGTCTTCTCTGGCTGCTGGCAGAAGAGGAAGCCAGAGATATTCAAGGCAGAAGAATACTGCACTGTTGTTGGCTTTGAAGATGGAGGGGCCACATGCGAGGACAATAAGAGTGAGTCCCAGTTAACAGCCAATAAGAAAATAGTGACCTAACTTCTACAACTGCAGGGAACTGAATTCTGCCAAGATGAGTTTGAAAGTTGATCTTCTCCAGAGCCTCCAGATAAGGACCCAGACCAACTGACACCTTGATTTCATCCTCGTGACTAAGAAAGAAGCCAATTGAGCCCACCCAGACTTCTGACCTATAGAAGTGAATTAAAATAAGTGTTGTTTGAAGCCACTGTTTGTGGTACATTGTTACAGCAGTTATAGAGAACTAATACATACCTTAAATCCTGTATGGTCACATGGCCTTTGTATCCATCCCTTCCTTCCCATTACTTTGGTCCCACCATGGCTTAGACTCTGTGACCTCACTTCTACCCAATTGAAATATTTGCCTCTGGGCTTCTCTCCCTAAACCCCTCTATCCATTGCTGAAAGATTACTTTCCAAAGTCACAACCCTGATCACATGCTTCTCCTGCTCAAAAAGTGTTGATAACAGTGTAGCTTGGTGGTTATACTCTAGAACCAGAATGCAGGGTGTAAATCCCAGCTCTGCCTCTAAGTAGTGGATGACCCAGAATAACTTGCTTAACCTCATCCATAAATTGGTAATAAAAGTACCATCTCCATAAGGTACTTGCAAGAGTTAGTGAGATATGCATGCAAAAAATAGTTATGCATAGTCTAGTATAGGTCAGAACTCTACTCTGTGAATAGTGGTTCTTTCAAGGGCTTTAGGTGGCCAATTGATTAAACTCTTCAGCCTGAACTTACATGCACTCCCTGCACACACACACACACACACACACACACACACACACCACTACAGCCTTTTCTCCCACTCCTCTTCTGTCCCATCCTTCCATCTTCATCGCCACTCCCCTCGTTTATATTATCACCCAGTGGTCTCCTCACTGATTCACATACCTCCACTCTCTGTGGCCAGGAGGGACTGCTGAAAACACAAGCCTGATCATGTCACTTGTGGAACTTAAACCCTTCCAAGGTTCCCCATTGTTTTCAGTATAAAGTCCAAAATTCTTCCCACAACCAGCCAGACCCTGGACAGCCTGGCCTGCCAATATCTCCAGCCCCCTCCCCCTGCTCTCTGCACTTATCCCTCTTACTCATCAGGCTCCCTCCTGTGACTGGGCCATCCACCTTGTGTTCCTTCTTCCTGGAACAGTCTTTCTCTTCCTATTTGCCTGAGTAACATCTATTGTCCTTCCAATTCTGATCTCAGTGAGGACTTCCTCCAGGAAGCCTTCTCTGATCTCCCTGACCAAGCCAAACTCCTCAATTAGAGGCTCTTGGAGGCCCCTCTTCAGACCTCCTAGAAGTAACTCATACCTCTTATTTAATTGCCAGGAGCTCCATTAGGACTGGGACTGTTTCTGTTTCTGATCACCATCATGTCCCCAGGACAGAGCACAGTTCCTGGTCCAGAATCTGTGCTAAATAAATGTTTGTTAAAGGGATGAATGAATGAAAGGAGTACAAGGACTCTGCTTTAGCTAAACTGATTCCTTTTCCCACAGATGCTTTCTTGTCTCCACCCTTTGTTGACTCATATCCCTCCACCTGATATGCTCTCTTGCCAACTCTGTTCTTCTGTAAATTCAACCCACTGCTGGTAGTCTCAACCAAGTAAAATTGACCAATATTTTGGCTTTCAGTGGCTTCTACCTCCATCATTCCCCCTGCCCTGACCAAGAGTATCTGTAGTTTGTATTATTTCTTTCTGATTATGAAAATAGTGCATGCACATTGTAGAAATTTTAGATAACACAGATAATGCAAAATATAAAAGAAAAAAGAGAAACATTTCAAATATCACTTCCCAATGATAATTGCTGATTTTACTATACCATATGGGGTAAAAGTAGATTTACAGTTGTTCATATGAAAAATAATACAATAATCTTACCTAATAATAGACAAACATGTAAATTGACCGTACCTCTGCTACACCACCAGCCAATCCGAAGTGATATGCAAATTAACCAAACAAAGATGGCAGTTAATTTGCATACTAAGCCGCTGAGTGATGGGGGTGGGATGCTTGCATCATTGCAATGGCAATGACGCAGGCGTTCTGCCCTACCCCTGGTTCTCAGGGCCTCTGGCAGCGTGGGAAGGAGGGCCCAGAGTGGAAAGAGGCGGCTCCCAGAGCGAAAAGAGGCGGCTCTGGGGCCTGAGTGGAAAGGGGCTGGGCTGGATTGGAAAGGCGGTGCCAGCAGCCAGGGAAAGGAAAGCCCATTCCAGCACGAATCTTCATGCATCGGGCTTCTAATTAATAAATAATCATATAATAATAAACTCTGTTTTGTGTGCTCACAACTGTAAACCTATTTATTATGTCCCACCCATATATCCACCCATTTTTCCATACATAAGCATGGAAAATTTTTAAACTTTACAACAAATTAATGAGGTTCATATTGTTCTCAAATTACAAAAAAAAAGTTTCAGATAAATTCAATAACTTGCTCAAGGTCACCTAGAACTAGTAAAGAACTCAGAACTAGAACAGAGCCCAGATTGGGACCTAAGACTCCAGCCTCGCTGACTCAAGAGCCCCTGGCTCTCTCTGCTGTACTCACTGTCCCTCCCGGCCCTTCTCCCTCTCCATCGCTTACTCCCCTTACATCACTGCTCTCTCCCTTCAAGCCCAAAGCCCAAACTCCCTCTGACACATTCCCTTAACCCAATCATTCCACTTCGCTTTGGCATTTTTTCTAGTAATAGAAGACCACTTTCAACCTAAATGTCCATCAATCTGGTTTAATAAGTAGCAATACATCCTCACAATAAAATACTACACTGTAAGCCAATCAATGATTCTCTCTCATCATTGATGTTTCAAGCTCTCTCTCCCTCTCCCTTCCTCTCTGAAATCAATAAAAAATATATTAAAAAAAATACTACACTAAGAATAAGGGATGTCTTCATGCATTACTCTGGAATAATCTCTAAAGTAATTTGTTAACTAAAAAATGTGTATAGTTTGCTATCATTTGTGAATATAGAGAATATTTCTATATGTGTGTACAATATTTCTATACACAAAAATGATACCAGTATTTGCTTCTGGAAAGAAGAATATAGAGATTGAAAGTAAAGGGGGAGAAGGGACTTAATTTTCTTTTTTTTTTCTTTTTTAAAAAATATATTTTATTGATTTTTCACAGAGAGGAAGGGAGAGGGATAGAGAGCTAGAAACATCGACCAGCTGCCTCCTGCACACCCCCCACCGGGGATGTGCCCGCAACCAGTGTACATGCCCTTGACAGGAATTGAACCTGGGACCCTTGAGTCCGCAGACCGACACTCTATCCACTGAGCCAAACCGGTTTCGGCTGAAGGGACTTAATTTTCACTGTATACCCATGTATAATGTTTAAATTTTTGACATACCCATACATTTATTAAGTTTTTTAAAAAGCAAAAAAAAAAAAAAAAAAAAGATAAAAAATTCCAAGTTTTCTCTGATCATCCCACTGAGCTCATCTTTACTTCATGTATGTGAAAGTCTTGGTACATGGGTGAGCCCTGCTCCCTCTTTCTACTAGTATAGCCTCCCAAGTGAGGCTCACATAGCAACCATTTTCAGAGACCGAAGACTTCGTCTTCTCCACAAGACAAGTAGGATCCTGCAGTCACTTGAAGTTCAAGGAAAAGGCTTTTGTTCTAGCCCCAGCTCTGCCATCTGCCAGTTGTGTAGCCTTGGAAAAGTCACGTCCCCTCTCTGACGGTAAATTCTGTCTCCTCCATCAGGTAGGTGAAGAGTTCTCCATCAGCCTCCTAACTTCAAATAGTTTGTCCCCTCTGCCTAGAAATGGGAATCATCCCCCCTTTCCTGTCTCGGTAGCTCCTATCCATCCTTCAAGACTCAGCTTCACGCCACTCCTGAAGGAGGACCTCCCTAATCTCCTAGGTGAGGTCCTGTCCCCGTGCTGTGGCTTCTCCATCACAAGCTCATATCACGTGGTGGGCATGACTCGTTCAGTGTTTGCCTCCCCAGTTAGACTACAAGCGCCATGAGGACAGGAGCCGTACTGTGTTTATCATGCCTAGCACAGGGCCTGGCACATGGTTCGGGCTCAGTAAATATTTGCTCTGAGAATAAGTGAGCCACATCACCCTCGTCCAGACCCTCTCTTCAGTTCCTACTTTCTTATTTTATTGACTTTTAGAGAGGGGGAGAAACATCGATTTGCTGCTCCACCTACCTATGCATTCATTCGTTGACTCCTTCATGCGCTCCTACCGGACCTAACCGCAACCAGGACTACGCTCCAACCAACGGCTCCAATCAGCGGAGCCACGGGGCCAGGGCAGATCCTACATATGAATAGACTTTAGCAGGCTCCCCGGCCACTCATGAAAGAAGGGTGTCACTGGGGATGGTGCCTCTCCAGTCCTGTTCTTCCCCTAAAGTCTCTCAGCCGGCCTGGGGCAACAGAGCCTGTGATCTTCCTCACCATCACACCCACAGCCTCCAAAGCAAACTCCTGCAGGTTCCAGTCCCATCCAGGTCTCTCACTCAGGGCAGGGCCCCACCCAGGCCAAGGCCAGGCCCCAGACCCATTCCCTGCCCCCAGCCCAGCCTGAGAACATGGTGGCCCAGCCCAGCCTGGCAGGCCGGGCCCATCAATCGTGCTCCCAGGGGTACGAACCAATTTCTCTTGCTTTCCTGAGCCTGTCTCCCTGGCGGAGCCTGGAGGAGCCTTCAATCGCATTAATCCCAGGCTGGCGGCGGTGACGAAGACGGATTTCTCCACCAAACGATCCATTTGTATCTCTCGTGCACTCACTTGGTTTTTTTCTGTGCGGATGTTCAAAATATCATGAAAAAGGCGTTAGTCGGGTAGCTGTGGCGCAGCGAAATAATAGAGTGATCCGGCAATGCGCTCCTGACCTTGCAGGACAGCTAATCCATCCGCACATCTATCTTAATTATTCCCGGTTACAAAAGAGAAACTCCACCATTCATTCATTCCAGACTGGCAATTCCATTTTCCACCCCCACTCACGCCCCATCCTTTCTCCACCATTCCCCTAGCCAGATAGGCCCATTCACCAGCACGGCAACAGTCTCCCCTCGGCACCCCAGTCTCGCCACTTCTGAGCCCACCTGAAGGCAATCCAGGGCCTAGTCCACTGATTCTTGAGCTCAGAAGAGAGGCACTCTAGCTCCCTTCCCCACAAATCTGACCAGCCCACCGGAGGAAGACTAGCTACCAGCTCAATGAAGACTCAGCAGGACACACACACACACACACACACACACACACACACACACACACTGGCAGCCATAGACTCATCGGGACTCTGACATTCAGACCTCCTCTCGTACAGACATTAGTAGACAGACCCAACCCAAAGCAGACCATTTTAACTCTCCTGCTGCCCTGGCACAGATGTTGGGACAGATGCCAGGATGGGCATTTTGACTAAGGGTGGGTGCCATGGGGGATGTCTTGGTCTGCCTGTCTCCCATCCCCAAAGCCAAAGACCCCACCCACTGTATCTTCTCAGGCTTCCTCATGAGTACAACCTAGGCAAGTAAGAGCGGGAGGAGCAAGGTGGAGTGTGGGAGAGGAAGAGAGTAAAAGAGCGGGAGAAGTGAGGAGAAGGGAGAGAAAAAGAAGGAAAGGGAGGATGGGGGTGGTGTGGTGAGAAGGTCATTGACATGATATGTGAAAGTGTCTGTTTGTGTAACACAATTTGAGCTAATTGTATCAGATTCACTTTGGGGATGCCTGTGCCAGTCTCCAAAGCCCTTTCTAATTCTACCCTTAATGTACAATTTTTCAGATCCCTCATTCTAATGATTTTAATGCAATCAGCAAAACTAGGCATGTAATTGTCTTGGCTCTGTGCTTGGCCATGGTGGCTCCTGGGAACCCTGGCTCCCAGTTCCCGTGCTTCCCCCACCAATCCTTCCCTCTCTCCGTTTTTACCTCTCCATTCAGCCTCGGTCACCTAGTACAGAGTGAGACTTTTCCAGCTCCAGGGGCTGTGGGAGAAAAAGGAGGAGTTTCAGTCCCAAATCTGAGTGAGGAAAGGACACAGTGTGTCTGTCTAGGCCAGAACCCAGCAGTAGGGACTGTCTGCGGGCCCAGCCCTGGGTTTAGAGAAGGGGGGCTTCCTGGAAGAGCTCAGGGGCTCTCCTCCCCTTCCCAGAGCCGCCTGGGCTGGGCCTATGGGGCAGCGTGCAGGGGAAGGGCCATTTGTCCTGAGACAATGGGAGAAAAGGGGTCTCGGAGCGGCTGTTGAGAGTCAATTTGTAGTAGTGACGGCTGAGGTTGCTCCAAAGGCTGGGAACAGCTGGAGCTCAGGGTGACTGATGGGTGGGCCCAGGAGAGGGGCCATCGGTCTGGCAGACACAAAGGCCCCGATGGTGTGCGGGTGGGGCCTGTCAAAATCATTAATTGCCCAAGATGGGAGCCCCTGACTTCAGATGGGACCAGGGGGTAGGGGGAAGAGGTCAGGAGCCTACCCCTCCCTCCCGGCAGCCCCTCTTAGGCAACTCAACTACCCACACCCCCCTTATTTACATAGACACCCACCCCCAGCCTTCCAGGTCCCTGGCCTCACTCCACTGAGACTCCAGGTTCCCGTCCTGTTTGAGCGGCTCTGGCTCTGGGGCCAATCCTGGGCCTGGCAAGGCCTCTCCAGGCCTCTTTGAGAGACTCGCCCACCCCGCAGCTTTGCATTCTCCACACAGCGCTTCTCGGGGAACCGAACAGCCTCAATTCAGGACCAGGAAAGAGCGCCCCTCCCTTTCAAAGGGGGAGACACTGAGGCCCGCGGTGATTTCTCCCGCTTCTAGCTCTAGACCTTCCCCAAGGGGGGCGGAAGGGCAGTGTTACCAGGAGAAGCCCGCCCCCTCCCCACCTCCAGCCCCTCCCCCGCCCCGCAGCCCTCCGGGCGGGAGAGGGAAGCAGTGACCCAGCCAGGTGGTGATGATGCGGCCGGCCGCCTTGGTCACTCTTGGCCGCTCCCCGAGCGCAGCCCGACCCGCCTCGCACGGGTCACGGCGCCGGCAAAACTCCCTGACACAGAAACGCCGCAGGGCGTGCGCGTGCCGGGGACAATCCTCCGCCTGATGGGAAGCGACAGCTCTGCTCCGCCCCGCTCCGCTCCGGTCCCTCCCGCTGCTCCTCCCCGGCTCCGGCTCACAGGCCCGCTGCAGGCCCAGCCCCGGTGTGTGCCCTGGCCCCCTCCATCCAGCCCAACAAGTCGCCGCCTAGCCCTCCGGTGTGTCCCAGGACAGGAGAGGGGAGGAGGAGGAGCTGAGTTGAGGGGGAGTGGGGACAAGAGGGACACCCGGCCAGGCACACGGCAGCTGTCAGTGATGGCAGGGGGAAGCGGACAGCAGCCAAAGGGGTTGTTTGCAGGACCCGGCTTCCGTGGTCACCGTGTTCCCATAGAAAAAAGACTGGAAAGAAACATACCAACTTGTACTGGGAGCTCTCCTGGGTGTGAATTCATAGGTGGTTTTCCCTTCTTCATTTTGCGTATCTGTGTCTCCTGGGCTTTTGTTTGTTTGTTTAGGGGATTTTTTTTTTTGTCTTTGCATGTTTGTTTGTTTTCAATAAACATATCTTGTGTGATTTCCCCCCAAAGTTTTAAAAAGCCAATCCAGGACAGGGGCTGCGATTGGAAACTCCCACCCAGACTCCAGGCCCTGTCACTAACTCGGCCACAGGGCGGGAGGCTAGTGCACTGTGGATGAGCTGGGGTGTCAGATCAGGCTGAGGAATGACCCCTCACCTCCAGGGGCCCTGTTCCTCCTCCCACTTCACCTACAGAGGGAAAGCATGTGTGTGGGGGCGGGGGGGGGGGGGAGGGGGCTGGCCTTAGGAGAAAGGCCCAGATGTACTAAAGTAGTGTCTCAGCATTTCCTCACACACGGACCCTCAAACACTCTGGGGCATGCTGCCAGGCTGCCACACATCCACACACATTCACACATGCATTTACACACCTGTAAGCCTATCCTTATAGACATGACCTCACAACCAACAACATACTCATTCACAAACACAGGCTCCTACAGGCACTGGTGGCCGTCCTGTACCCACAAACTCAGCATGTCCTTCTCAGCCCCAGACAAATGCTAGTCATGGCCTCCTGCTCGCAACCTTCTACCAGCCCACACCCATCAGGGAGCGAATGCCTCATTCACCTCCAATGCCCTGATTCATCCTTCTGCAGCTGTTTTTCCGCTCACCTCCATGTAACCTCCTCCTGGCTATCAGCCTCTCCTATCCCTCTCCCCAAGGCTCCTACTCCACTTCTTAGCTGTGAGAAATGAGGGAAAATTTGCATGCTGTACCACCTGACTTCGGTCCCAGGTTTGGTATGGAAAAAGGGCCTGAAAGAGAAAATGAGGGATCCCCTACGAAGCCCCCCAGTAAGAGGCCTATGGGGGATCCCTGTGGGCCCCCAGGCTGTGTCTGGGCCCTTCCTGCCTTCCACCAGCGGACTGCTGACCATGCCCACAGAGTCTTTCCCTTCCTCGGCTCCTACCTCACTCCTGCCCATCCTTTGTGGCCTAGTCTGGGGTCCAGATTCCCCAGGAAACTTCCCCTCCTGGAGCCGCCAGCCTAAGGCCAGGCCATCCACTGGCCATCCTATCCCCTGATTGTACCCCTCACTGAAGTGATATTCCTTCACTTTTGCTGCTCACCCTAGTTGTGAACCTGTGAGGACCTACAAAACAGGAGCAGATCTTCAATGCATCATGCATTCCCCCCCCTATCTGCCTGGCATTCCCTCTGCTGGCTCCTTGAGGATGAGCTGGAGAAGGTGAGTATGGCTCTCGTGTCTCCACTGTTGAGTGGGACCTGTGTGAGTGAAGAGGAGGTGGGAGTAGAGGCAGCCACGGGGCGTAAGTGCCCGCTGCCTGTTTCCTCTGTGAAAGTACTAACAACCAATACATTCCTCCCAGCTACCCTGAGTGGGAGGTGCCCACTTTATACAGAAACAGAGGCTCACGGAGGTGACATTATTTCTCTAAGGTCACAAGGCTGGGAGTGACAGAGCTTGCCAGACTGTCAGTCTCTAGGGCTGGGGGTACTAACTGCTTCTGCCTCCCTGGTCACGGCCCAGGATGGTGTGGTGGGGAGGAGCTGCTTTCTGATAACCATGCTGCCCCACCCCCACCTCTCCAGGGTGAGGGAGTTTCTGGTCCCCCTCTTCGTGATGGGCCCTAAGTCTGTTGCCTTCTTCTCAGCTCCTTACTTTGGCCTAATTCCCCTTTAAGCCTTCTCTGCTATATCATCTCTGCCCAAGAGCACCACCACCCAGTGTTCCTTTGGTCTTAGAAACATTTCCGTGAACAAGAAAGCAGGGGCTGCCGAAGCCGGTTTGGCTCAGTGGATAGAGCGTCAGCCTGTGGACTCAAGGGTCCCGGGTTCGATTCCGGTCGGGGGCATGTGCCTTGGTTGCGGGCACGTCCCCAGTGGGGGGTGTGCAGGAGGCAGCTGATCGGTGTTTCTCTCTCATCGATGTTTCTAACTCTCTATCCCTCTCTCTTCCTCTCTGTAAAAAATCAATAAAATATATTTTTTTAAAAAAAGAAAGAAAGAAAGAAAGCAGGGGCTACTGCCTAGCTGGTGGCCTTGAGCAAATCACTAATCACAAATCTTCTCTGGCCACGGTTTCCCCAAGCGTGTGCTGTCTGAGGTTCCCTCTGGTGCCAGCAATCTGGGCTCCACCCCTTGGTGAGAGGAGGGCAATAGCCAGCACCTTCCCCAGCCCCGCCCACCCCCAGACCTCCCAAGAGGGGTTTGGGCTCCAAGAGGGCTGGGAAATGCTGTGAATTAATTACCATCAGACCTCCGGCCGCTGTTCATCTCAGTAAACAAACATTTTAATACGCAGTAATTAATTACATCTGCCACACCGACCCTCCTCTCGTTCATCCTTCTTCAGCTTTTCTTCTGTTCACCCTGAACCAACCTCCTCCTCCCAGTTGGAGCCTGAGAACCCAGGCAGGGCCCCCTCCCGCCACTTCCCCAGCCTTCCCCCGCCCCCCCCCCCCCCCCGCCCCAGGTGCAGGTGCTCACATCTGCCACACTACTCTGCAGCCTTTTGTTCCTTTTTCTGGTTCCCTAACACCTGTCTGTCTTTCTGACAGTCTTTTGTCTTTAGTTCTCTCTGCTTGGACCTCCCCCCTCCCCCCCCCCCAACAAAGTCTGATGCCAAGGACACATTCTGGGAGGCCAGGAAGATGAGGAAGCCAGTGGATCTGCCCCCAGTTCGCCAAATACATGCGCATGCCTTTCGACTCCTCAGTGGCCCAGCACCAGGCTACTTTACAGGGATTGTCTAAAAGCCAGAACAGACCCATTTCCAGGAGTATCCCTCCTGGCCCTACGAGCTCCCAAGAGTCCTGAACCCAGTCCCTTCTCCTGCCCCACTCCCCGCCTCCACAGCAGCTCAGTGTGAAAAGCACGGAGTGGACACATCCGCCCAGGTAAGCCCACCTGGCCACACCACAATACCTTTGCACCACCTCCAAGAACCAAGAGTACCAAGATTGCATCCACTCCGCTGCCTCAGTACTCGCCAGGGGGTAGGCAGCCTAGCATGGTGGGCATGTGGTACCCAGCCCGAGGAATGGAGGGTACCCCTTTTCTAGAGAGGTTCGTGGTGTCCTGTCTGGAGTCTGGTGGGAGCGGGAGAGTGACCAGCAATGGGTCAGAAGCGAGAACCCCCAGGTGAAAACGAGACGAGGGGGACCAGGTGCCTAGGGTTCGGAGCGGCAGGAGGGTGAGAAAAGAGCCGGTGGCGGGAGAGTTACGGCCCAGCCTGGCCACGCTGGGGGAGCCGGGAGCGGGGTGGGCGGGGTAGGAGGGGCGCCACCAGGCGTGGCGCAGGGAGCGGAGCAGAATGAAATGCAGATGCAAAACGTGCTCGTAAGAGTTTCCTCTCTCTCCCCATCTGCCAAAGCCGAGATTTTAATCTTTAATCCATGAGCAATCAGCGAGCAGCGGCGAATGGCACATTACAGATGTTTTACTGTCGCGGGCGCTCGCAGCCTCCGCGCTCCGCACAGGCGCGCCGGGCGCCCGGGCCCCGCCTGTCCCCACCCCTCCCCCTCTGGTCCCTCATCCTCTCCCTTTCCCTGGTAGTCATTTAACAATTTCCCCCTCACTTGCTCGCTCCTGACCCGCAGTGGAGGTGGGAGTGGGGCGCAGGACCATTAACCCTTCCTAGCGGACCCGGTGGGGGTGCACGCGGGGGCACTGGCCCGGCACGGCGGGGCAGCACTCAGCATTGCTTTGAGGCAGAGTCTCAGCCGCATCCAGTCTGGGAGGCACAAAGACAGAAGCATCGAGTGCCCCGATAGATGAGCAGTCCTACCCCTTCATCCCCTTCCCCGCCCTACCCCAACTGGGGGTGGGGGTGGGGGTGGGGAGGAGAGGCCGCTGGTGGCTCCTTCGATTAGCGCTCCAGATGTTCAGCTGCACTAGGGCTCGGATTGATTTCCAGATGTTGGGTACCTCTGTTCTCGCGTGTAGGACCGCTATCCCCTCTGTATGATGAGAGAGGAGAGTACCTTAGTAGTCAGATCTGGAAGACTCTAGGGAAATCTGACCGGATGGAGTCGTAAACAACCAGCTGATAAAAAAAACTCACCTGACCACTTGGGGAGTTGTTCCCTCTGCAAAACTGGGGCAGAAGTCCCTCCTACTTCTTGGAGCATGAGGAGGAAGGTGGAGACTCTATCAGGTCCTGCGTCCAATTTGCTCCCTCAGCCCCCATAGGATGCCCGAAAGCCACAGGGATATACTCTTCCCCCAGTTCAGAAATCCTTAGCAGTGACCCCAGGGTGCAAAGACTGGTTATTTGGTTAGCATCTGTCCATACGTTCCATGAGACCAGACCGTGTTTCACTCCTGACAATTCAGTGTGTATTTCATCCTGGGTCTAGCGCTGGGCCTGGCACATAGTGGATGTTCAATAAATATTTGTTGACGGAATGGAAGAGCTCATGTTGTCTGCCGTGGCCTCAGATCACACTTCCTTGTGCCATTATCAGTGGAGATAGGCCCTTCACCCCACGCACCTGAGCGTGCACACACAAGCCCCCTCCACCAAGATTCTTCCCAAACTGCAGGCCTCATCTTTCTAGGTAACAGCCCATTTCCCCCATCTCCCTGGGAGGTCTTTCCTTTTAGAGAGAAGGGGACCCCAGGGCAAGCGTGTGTCTGGCACTGAGCCAGGGCTCCTTTGGCCAACTGCCTTCTCGCCCAGGGTCTAGGCTCCTCTGACGTAGCCTTCACCCCCAATTTTTGGACATCCTTCCCCTTCCCCTCTGCGGACCCCTTCTGTCTGTATGGCCACAGACACCATAACCCTGAAACTCCCCTTCCCTAGTGGCTCCAAATGTACCCCCAATCCCAACCCAGCCCCAACCTAGTCCAAAGCGTCATCTCACTAAGCAGGGTCCACCCCTCACGGGGGCTCTCCACTCCGGCCCAAACGGCTTCTGGTCTTCTGAGAAGAAAAAAGAAGGGCAGGATGTAGAGACTGGAAACGCGGGAGATAAAAAAGGTGGGAAAGAGAACAGTCGCTTGAGAGGAAACCTAGGCGGAGGACGAGATCCAGAAGAGAGGCAGGAACTGAGAGGAGCCTGAGAAAGAGGACAGAGGCCCAAAGAGGGAGAACAGTGATCGCAGGGGCAGCCGGAGAGGCCCAACCAGCCAGCCAGGCAAGGCAGTAAGAGAGATGGAAGCCTGGGAGGGTGACGGGGGTTGGAGGGAGCCGCAGTGTCGGGGAGGGTCGGAGACGGGGGCAGCGGCCCGCAGCCCGCTCTGCACCGTCTGTCTGCAGCCCCGGGCCTCGGCCGCAGGGCCCACAGGCGGGCCAGAGAGGAGGTGGCGGCGGTAAGGGAAGCCGAAGTGAGAGACCGCAGAGCCGCGTGTGTGTTTTTATTATTATTATTTCTGATTAAAGAGGAATTCATCTCGTATCTGCCTCCTGCCAGGGGCCGAGGCGCCGCCATTGGGGTTAACGGTGCGGAAGAATACAAAAAAATTTCATTGAGGAGGATTATAAAAGTTACTAGCTGGAACATTAACAGAAGAGTAACTTGTAAAAAATGCAATATTACAATATTCACAAGGACGGCAGAGCGTGGTAAAGCTATAAAATTCAACATTAAAATCTTCCACAGCCTAGATAACCTAGTTAACAAACATGGTATTGGAACTACTTTCTGTTGGAGCTGAGGGATACGAGCCGGGGGCTGATCACACCGAGGCAGTGGGTGAGGGGGGGAGGGTGCCGGCGGGCGGTGGGCGGGGCTAGCCAGGGGTAGCCCCGCCCCGCCCTAGCCTCAGCCTCCCCCGCAGGAAAATGGGGAGAACCTCCAGTGAGTGTTGGAGGGAATTGCCTAAGGAAGCACCTCAAAATTTCGGCTAGGGGTGTACAGTTGTGTGGTTATTTTGTGTGTGAAGGGCTAATTAAAGCTGACAATTCAGTGTGTATTTCATCCTGCTGAATAGGATATACATCTCTGTAACTGCAGGTTATGCATATAAAATGTATTTTTAAAAGATTGTGTGTGTGTGTGTGTGTGTGAAAGTATGCATTCAGAGTGCGATATGTGTGAGTGTGCAGTATGTGTGTACCTAGGGTCTCTGTATGTATGTTCTTGAGAACATCTGCATGGAATGTAAATGTGTATGCAGGGCACAGAGCTTTGGGATGCAAAGTGTGTATTTATACCATGTATGGATGCCAAGTGAGTCTCTGTGTAGGGTGTATGTGTATATACATAGAATCTATATGTGGGTAAGATATGTGCCTAGATAGCATAGGTATTTGTGAGTATATGTGTGTGCATGGTATATTCATGTACAGAATATGTACGACATTACAAGCATATTACATATCTTTTTGCAAGATTTGTTTATTTAGAGGATATGTGTTTACATGGTTCTGTGTGCATACATAAACAAGGTGCATATATCACAGGGCATTAGGTGATTGTGAACACAGGTTGTGAGCACAGAAAGTATAATATATCTGCTATGTGTGCAGAATATGTATTTATGCATAGGCTCTGGGAGAGTGTACATGTATGTGTGTGCTCAGAGCATTGTATGTGTACATGTGTGTAATGTGAGTGTATGTGAGCAGAGTGGATGTTTGTGAATGTGTGTGTCCAGGTATTTTGTGTGTGTGTGTGAACTGAATATATACATATACACATATATGTGAAATATATTTATGTGTTGTGTTATATGTGTATGAAAATACGCAGAAATTATGTGAGATGTCTGAGCATGTAGAGTGTTTGTGTCTGAAGATGCAGACACAGAACATCTGTTTCTGTCAGGCCCCACATACTTGTAGTGTGGTGGTTAAGAGCACAGACTCTGGAGACAGGCTGCTGGAGATTGAATGATAGTTTTGTCATGGCTAAATGTATGATCTTGGACAAACTTAACCTCTGGCTGCTTTAGCTTCCACATCAGAAAAAATGGGATTAGTAATAGCACCTACTTCATAGCGTTGTTATTAGGATTAGATGAGTTAATAATACTTGTTGTGGCAGAATAATGATGCCTCCCCCCAAAAAAAATTCCACATCTTAATCTCCAAAACCTATGAATATGTTACCTTACATGGCAAAAGGGACTTTGAAGATGTGATTTTGTGAAAGATCTTGAGATGGGAAGATGATCCTGGGTTATCCAAGCAGACAGCCATAACAAAGGTCCTTATAAGAAGGACCAGGCGTATCAGAGTCAAAGAAGGACATGTGAGGACAGAAGCAGAGGTTGGAGTGACACAGCCATGAGCCAAAGTGTGAGGGTGTCTTCTAGGAATTGGAAAAGGCAAGGAAACCGATTCTCCCCTAGAGCCTCTAGAAAGAGCACAGCCCTGCCAACCCAGAGTGCCAGACTTCTGAATTCAAGAAATGTAAGATAATAAATGTGATGTTTTAAACCACTAAGTGTGAGATAATTTGTTAAAGCAGCAGTAGGAAATTAACACACTTGTAAAGTGCTAGCAACAATGCCAAGTATAGAACAAGTACCTTATAAATGTGCGTTAAATAAATTCCTCAAGGTGATGCTTGAGGCCCTAGAGGAGGCCTAGTTGGTCAGACTGTCGCCCGATTTGCCATCCCCAACTAAGGCTATCTCCGGCTACCCTGCGACCTCCATGATTCTGGATTTTGCCAGAGCCTGTGATTTGCCAATATTAGTATGGACACATTAGGGGGGCTGAGGATACTCCCTCAATATCTGCCTGCTTCTTCCTTAATCACACGCTGGAACTCATACTAGGGATCTCGGCCTGTGGCTGAGGGAATTGGGGGCAGATTGACAATCTTTGAATCTTCAGGTTCACTTGCTTTTTGGCCCAGACTTGGCAGGAAGACAAGGTTGTTGTGGGGTAGGGAAACTTGTGTGGAAAGTTGATGCCTTGAGAGCCTGTGGAGTGTACAGGTCCTTATGAAATGAGAGCTACATCAGACCCTTGATCACATTCAGCCATAATATTAGCCACCGATAGGGGGAGTTCTTGTTCAAATGCCATGGTTCTCCCCTTACCTCTCAGCTTCTTTTGCTGTGGTATCTCCAGCTTGGGGCCCCTGCATAAGGCTCCCCCGTCATGGTTCCTAGATGGGGCCAGGGACTTTGGTGACATTGCTATGAGACAATGGAATAAGTGTGTTCATTTGCACCACAATATATTTTTAATTCTTACAAGTATATGCATGTGCGCGCACATATGTGTGTGATGTGTGAATCTCAGTTTCTTCATCCACAAAAAGGGAACACTAATCCTTTCCTGCTTTCCTCACTCTAAAGAGAACATACAGTCATTTGGTTTTGCTAATGCCTGAGGCCCTGGGGCCTTTCCTCACATTTACTTGGAGAAAAGAAGCAACTCGGTTGTTCTCAGTCATGGGCAGTGCAGGGCTTTAAGTAGAAAGGGCAGGTCACAAGGAATCTGAAGGCCCATTGCTAACAAGGAGATATCCATGTCTTCTCACCTTGGAAGAGGACACAGGAAGTCTGTCCCCCGAGGGCATCTGCTCTGGGGCTGTGTAGATGTGTTTGGATAAATAAACATGTACATAGGTCCACACGATACAGGTCAGTGGACACTCATGGCAGGCCCCAGAGAGGTGTGATAGAGCATTCTTGGGATTGTGGAGTTCTCTCTTACACATTGTTCCATGCTTATTTTTTTCACTTAGTTCACCTTGGAGATCTTTCCATATCTATAAATGAAGATTCATTTCATTCTTGATTAAGGCTGCCTAGTATTCTATTGACTAGATGTGTCGTAAGTCATTTAACCAGGCTCCTACTAGTGGACATTCAGATCACTTCTAATCTGCAAACAAAGCTGCAGTGACTATCCTTGCACATCATCATTTGTTCATCTGAACAGTTAGGATTAAAACAAAATTTTTAAAAAATAATTTCCAATGAATTTCCAACAAAAGCCAAGATTCCTGATTGCTTTTAAAAAATCAGACAATTTTCCCTGGCTCAGTTGGTTGAAGCATAGTCCTGAACAGCAAAAGGTTTCAGATTTGATTCCCAGTCAGGGCACATGCCTAGGTTGCAGGTTCGATCCCTGGTCAGGGCATGTACAGGAGACAACCAATTGCTGTTTCTCTCTCTCTCCTCTCTCTCTCTCTCTCTCTCTCTCTCTCTCTCTCTCTCCTCTCTCTCTCTCTCTCTCTCTCTCTCTCTCTCTCTCCCTCCCTTCCTCTCTCTAAAATCAATAAACATAGCCTCAGATGTGGATTTAAAAAAGTCAGACAACTTGAGATCACCGGTCCCCACTTATGCATGACAGTCACAGGCCTTGCCCTCTCGAGTTGCCCCAGAACCCACTTCCTGTTGTCTTCCCAACTCTTCGCGTGTGCCCTCTGTATTCATAAACCCCTGGTAAGACTTATGATATAGCATATGCAAATAGTGTCTGGTAGCCAAGCAAATACTCAAGAAATGCTGTTGTTACTCTTTCACGGGGAATTACTCATCTACAGTTTTTAGAAGGAGCCTGTTTGGTTCACACACATGTGGGTGGGTTGCATTCTTATATCATGTAGGGAACTAATGGTCCAAACAGGAAGAGAAGCCATGCTCACAGCTCCCCGCCCGCCCCCCTCCACACACACACACACACACTCACAGACAAGTGGGTCTGAAACCCCACAGCTCTGGAAGAAGGCAGGGAATTCCTTCACATATACCCTGCCCCAATGAACAAAATTAAGACTAATCTGCTTGCAAGAACTCTGCTTGCCAACATAGTAGCCATTAGCTACAATGAAATAATCAAGCCAAATGAACTTAGGTTTAAATGAATAAATAAAATGAAAATTCAGTTCCTCAGTCACATTTGCTACATTTTGAGTGCTCAATTGCCACATGTGGCTAGTGGCTGCTGTATTGAACAGTGCAGAGAGAGAACATTCACCATCACAGAGCGTTCTACAGGACCGCAGTGCTCTAGACTGCAACCCATGGAGACAGAGACTGGGCATCTCTTGCCCACCACTGTACTTCCCATGTCAAGCAGGGATCGGACACAGAGAAGGCATTGTTGAATTAGTGACCGAGGGATGAATGAATCAGCCAACCAACAGCCCACAGGAGACATAGCCACAGGCTCCTTCACAGCAACTCATTGAGGCAGGCTTTTGGTAAGAAACTGAGGGTAAGCTAGGGGACTTTAATATAACCCTGGAGCTTGGCCTCCCTAAGGGAGGTCAGCAGGGTCACCCCAGGACTGAGGCCTAGAAAGGAAGCAGTCACCCACCCATTGCTTTTTGAGTCAGAAACCTGTGTTCTGAATATTCCTGCTGTCACTTTTTGTGGTCTCCCTCCTTAGAACCTGAATAACCTCCCTTCTAAAACATCTGTGTCTATGGGCCTGAAGTGGGGAGACCTCACTAACCCCTGGGGGTTAGTGCAGAGCAAGCTGAGATCTTGTTGGCTACAGGCACATCCCCCCACTTAAGCCAGAAGTTATTCCAGAGGTTGTGGTGCCTGACCTGTTCCAGCCTGAAGTGTATGTATGTGCTGAGAGAGAGGGGAGAGAGAGGAGGGGAGCTGAGAGTCTAGGTAAGAGGACATGAGAGAACAGTGTGTATCTGCACACCTGCAGGTTTGCAGCATGTGACTTCCTGTACCTGTGTACCTATGTGCATTTGCATGGATTTGGGGGCACTGTGTGTGGTAGGAAGCTATGTATGCATTAGGGGGCTGTGTGGTATAAGGGGGGCTATTTATAGAGAGATGGCTACATTAGTATGATTAGGAGGCTGTGTGTATGGGGTATATTTTGAGGACTGTGTGTGTTGGGAGCTGTGTGTGGTAGGTAGCTGTGAGTGTATTGGTGGCTGTGTGTGTGTGTTATGAGTTGGGTGTGTGGCTATGTGTGTGTTATGAGTGGGGTGTGTGTGTGTGTGTGTGTGTGTGTGTGTTTGTACTGTGTGGTGGGCATGAACATGTGCTAGTATGGCCCTGCTTCATTTCCTCAGACTCTTGGATGTGGGCCTGAGCTGACCCCTGGAATCAACATGGAGCCCCACTGTGGAACACTTCCTAAGTCCAAGAGGGTAGGAGCAAGCCCTCCTGTCACAAACAGCTCTTCTTGCTTCTTGATTATGGCCGGGAAATGGGGATGCTGGGTGGGAAGAAAGCAAAGACCCAGAAAGACAGGTATGGAGATGGAGAGAAAGACAGAGAGGGAAGACCTGACCAGGCCCTAAAAACCAGAATGGGATGGGAGAGAGAGAGAGAGAGAGAGAGAGAGAGAGAGAGAGAGAGAGAGAGAGAGAGAGAGGTGGGGGAAAGCAGAGACAGTGGTTCAAAGGCCAGAGGCTGGCTGGGGCGATGGGGGTGTGGTGGAGGGAGAAGGGGCGAGGGGAGGGGGCTCGGCGGGGGAATTGCCTCGCCGGGCGGGCGCTGGGGCGCTCCGAGCTGCGCGGCTCCCCGGGGAGATGGCAGACACTTTGCGGAGATGTTACTCCGGAGTTGGAGACGATGATAAATATGATAATTTGTATAAAATCTGAATGGGTCTTGTTTTCAGGGAGAATGCCTCGGATGATGAATGGGCTCGGCTCTCAGATAGATGGCTGATAAAAAGTGTATTGGATTGTTGAGAGCGATTTTAATTCTCATTCTGTACCTGCAGATGCCGCGGCCCGCGCCGGCCTCCTCCTCCCTCCTGCCCACGGCGCGAGCGGCCGGGCGGCCCGGCCGGCCTCGGCGGCTCAGGAGGCTTCTGAAATGACTCTAATTACAGAGTTATTAATTTTAAGAGGAGGGTGAGCGGGGGGTTTATGATTATTAATCGAGTGCCTGCGCTCGGTGGGCGGGGCGGGCCGCGGGCAAGCTTGCTCTGAGCGCGGAATACTCCCAGGCCGGGCCGGCAGTTCCAAGCCCAGAGGGCTCCGTGGCGGCGGCGGCCAGGCTCGCTATGGACTCAAGATGTGGGGGCCCAAGCCTTCTCATGCACTTTCTTCACCCCTCACCCCCACCCCCACCCCCAATCCGACCCTCAGAGTATCCCGATACAAAGGGCGGCTCCCAGGGTAGAGGGCTCTGAGCTTCCAGCAGGGCTGGGGAGGGCGAGTGGCCCTGCAGCCTTACAGAGTTGGCTGGCCGGTCGCAGGATCCAGCTGTTTCCAGATTCAGAGACCCTGGCCTGGCCCTTGCGCTGGCTCTGTGCCAGAGAGACAAGTGGGTCTGAAACCCCACAACCCAGAGGGTGTTGTGCCGGGGGAAGTACCCCTCCCAGCTCCCACAGGTGTTGAGGAGGGCCTTGAACCCCTGACTGATGAAGGAGGAAGTGCGAGCTCCTTTAAAGGCATAGGATATTAACAGTTACATTTGGGGGGATCTCTTTTGTGTGCCAGGCACGGTGCTGGGCGCTCGAATGCTCTAATCTCCCCATACGGAAGGGAAGGGATGAGCCTCCCACTGCTCAGATGGGGAAATTTTTAGAGTAACTTGTCCTTGGGAGGGGGATACATTTGCTTCAGGGATGCTGCAGGCAACAGTACCACCACCGCCACCACCTCTCCCAACCACTTCTTTCCTTGAGGTGTGTTGGGGGGAGGAGGAGGGGGAAGGAAAAAAAGGGGGTAGCAAGAGAGAACACTAATTTATATCCATCCAGTCACCTTCATCCTAGTGTCTTGTCTCAATGGCCTGGCCGACTGCCTAACACCCTGTCCATTTTGAAGGAAGGTTTTCAAAAGACTAGGCTGCAAACCAGGAAGGCAGGCAGTCACCTCAAAGAAGTGAAATGGTTGTGCTCCATGGTGCTGGCACTTTAGGAATATCTGCCTGGCTACAGCGACTATTTTAAAGAACGCACAGGTCACGTAGAAGAGGCCATTCTGTGTGGAACTGGTTAAAGTCCAAAGTGAAATCCCTCCAAATATAGGCCTAGACCCCCTCCCCCTCCCCCCTCCACACATATTCATTCTTGCCCTGTCTACCTGGATGGGTTAAAGGAGAGCACAGAGCCTCCACAGACCTACATCATTCCTAGGTCTTCTTCAACTTCTGTCTTATGGCAAAGATAATTCCTGCTCAAGGCGGGGAAAGAAAGACCTCTGTGGGCTAGAGAAGGGGGGCGGGGGCTGTAGGGTGGTTCCAGCATGTAGCGGGTGGGCAGCTGTCCGGGCACAGTGAGGTCAGTTCTGAGAACTGCCTGTCCTGTGGACCCAGTGGAGCTGGAAGAGATGGTGGCTTATCAGTAGGGTCCTCTGTGCTCCTCTGCAGTTCTCAGGGTCCCTTGGCCCAGCTCACGGGGATCGGTATGGGACAACTGAGGCTAAACCTGCATGGTGGCATCAGCACCAGTCCAGGGAACTCTCGTCTGTGGCTGGTGCTGAATGAAGATCAGGATCCACCAAGGCCTCATCAGAGACGGAGCCTAGCTGTTGTGAGGCATGAAGGGAATCCCCTCGTATTGAGGCTGCAGGAGGAGGGAAAAGCCAGATGCCCACAGAGAGGGACAAGGCCTGGCTGGGAAAACTCAGAGTATCCCGACACAAAGGACGGCTCCCAGGGTAGGGTTCTGAGCTTCTTGCAGGGCTGGGGAGGGCTAGTGGCCCTGCAGCCTTACAGAGTTGGCAGGATCCAGCTCTGTTTCCAGATTCAGAGACCCTGGGCCGACGAGAAGAGGGGAGAGCATGGAGGTGGTGAAAGGAGACTGGTGTGAGAATCTGGAAGACAGAGGGGAGGAGGGCTCCTGAGTTTTACCAAATTGATGATACTGAAGGACCGAGTCCCTTCAGACCTACCCGACCTCCAAGCCACAGCCGGTGTCTCTTCTCCCTGTGACTTCCTTTTGGGCACTAGGAGTATCTAGTATAGCGTGTCCTTAAGAGTGTGGGTTATGAAGGTACTATCTGGGTACAGATCCTACCTTTGCCACCCACTGGCTGTGTGTGGACAAGATATTAGAACTCTGCGCCTCACTTTTCTCATCTTTAAGATGGGGTTAATAATAGGTGAGGATTATAGAATTAACATATGTGCTGACAGACAGTAAGCCCTCAGACTTGTTAGCTGTTTTGTTGTTGTTCTTTTTTTTGTTGTTGTTGTTCTTAACATTGCTCAGCTGGGCACCTGGCTTTCCCTCTGGATTGACTTCTCCAGAGTATCTCTATTTTATTGCTATTTGTACCCCTGACACCCGCTGCCTGCTCAGGAGACAATGCTCAATCAGTGTATGCAGAGGTCTGGGCCTGGAGTGGGAATGGGGAATTAACTAATGTGGCCAAACATCTATATGTCATGTGTTAATATACCCCTTATTTTTTAAAAATGAGTTTTTATTGATTTTAGAGGGAGAGGGAGAGGGTGAAAGAGGAACTTTGATTGGCTGCTTCCCATACATACGCTGCCCCCCTGCCCCTCAGGGGCTGACCTGAAACTTGAGCATGTACCCTCACCAGGAATCAAACCACTGACCTTTCGGTGAATGGGACAACGCTCAACCAACTGAGCCACACTGGCCAGGGCAATATACCCCTTTCTCAGGGTACCTCCTCATGGGGATCTGTATGGTCCAACTTACAGTTGTATAAGTTATATATGAGTTATATAAACCATAGGGCAGATATTCTTGTCCCCCTTTTACAGATGACACTTAGGCACAGTGCCTAAGGTCGCATAACTGGTCCATGTTAGAGCTGAGAAAGGTGCCATCTGCCTCAGGACAACCTGGCTCCATTTTCACTCTTGGGGTGCTGCTTTCTCTCTCTTGGGGTTAGTGAGAAGTTATCCCCTTCTGTGGTGTACATTGCCCTATGAGGCTGCCTTTACAAGGGGAGAAAGTGTTGCCTCCGGACATATGTGGGTTTCCACTTTTGTAACCTCTATAGTGGGGGAGGGCTTTCCAAGGAAGGGCAGTGGAGGGTGAAGGGAGGGTCAGGGCTGAGACTAAAGTTCCCCAGAAGCCTAGACGGACCTTAATTTATCATCTCATCCGACAACACACACAATTGGTGACCCACTCCTGACCATCCTGCCTTCACCTCTCGCTTTCACCCTCTCTTCTCCATCTCCCTCAGACTTCTCCTTTCAAGGCCTCCTATCTTCCCTTGCTGAGGCTTTCCCCAGTCTCTGCTGCTCTGTCTGCCTCCAGTGCACTGCCCATACCTCCAGAGTGGTCTTTCCCGCCCAAATCAGATCTTCTCTTTTCCCTGCTTAAAATTCTTCAGTGGCATCTCATGGCCTAAAGGAGCAAATCAAAACTCCTCAGTAAAAGTGCTCCTAGATCAAGGCCTTGCCGCCTCCTCGCCTTACTTCCTGTGTCTTACCCCAAACCCCCACACTGGCTCCACAGAACCCTTTGCGGTTCCCCAACCAGGGGAGTTGTGGCCCTCTTCAAGCTCATGCCTTTGCTCCTTATCTCCTTCTGCCTGGGAATACTTCACCCAGCTATCCCCTGCATTTCGTGTACATCAATCATCTTGCAAGACCCCATTCCCTTTCTGAAGCATCCTCTGACTCCCCCAATGTGTGTTTCCCTGGGTCCCAGTCACCCTTCCCGCAGGTATCTTGCAGAGTTCTTCGGTTTGTAGCTCTCTCTGCCATCATTGAAAGCAGGGCGAGTGTCTGCTTTGCTGCTATGACCACAGTGTCCATCACCGTTGACTCAGGTTTATTGACTGACACTGGTGTCCTCGAAGCTGGCCCAGCCTGGTCACTGTCTTCCCAATTTCCTCAACCCAAAGAATTCTGATCTGGGTAGCAGTTTCATCCTGAGTGTGTGTGTGTGTGGGGGGGGGGGGAGTAGGAATTGATGCGCCTCCTACCTGGAGGTCTTTCCCCTTCCCCCCTCCTCTTTTCCAGCCCTGTAGCTGACCTGGCCCATGGACAAGGCAGGAAGGGGAAGGAAGGAGGAGGAGAAAAGGAGTGGGCTGTTCATCGCCCCACCTGTCCCCAAGATTGGAAAATTTGGGGGCATTGGTCATTCCAGGGGCTGTATGGCGGGTAAGGAAGACTTCTTCTCCTCAGCGTGGGTCCCACGCGCACAGAAGCTTCCAAAGGCTTTGTTGGGGTCTCAGAGTCCAGCCCGGCGTCCTAGGGGCGCCTTTGACTTCGTCAAATCCGAGGGGAGACATTGGTTACCACCCTGGCTCCTTCCTTTCCCTCAGGTCCGCGTTTCCATATTTCCTTCCCCTCTGCCTCTCTTCTGCACCGCCCGCTCCCCTCCCCCACTTCCTTCCCTTCTTCTTTCCTTTCCCTCTTTCCTCCTCCCCAGTCACCGGCCTGGGCAGCCGAGGAGGGGCCCGACCCCGAGACCCAGCGGGATCTGCGCCCGGCCTCTGTCGGCGCTGAGAGGCAGTTCAGGAAATGCGCCCTCCGCTGGGCAGTTCTCGCTGCGTTACTTTTTTTCTCGCAGCTTCGGCCCCGCGCGCCAGCCAGCACTAAGGGGATTTTCGGGGGGGGGGGGGAGTCCCCCAAGGCCCTGTAACGGAGGAAGGTGACGGGTGGGGAGTCCTAGCTGCCGGGTGGTCTGTACCAGGGAGGCCAAAGCGTCCTCCCTAGGTCCCCACCTCCCTTCGGTCCAGAGCAGGAAGTCCCAGGTCCCCGGTGCATGCCCAAGGGAGAGCCGTGCGTTTTCTATCTACCCATCCCCTTCCCAGACCGGGATCCAGGATGACACTCCCCACACACAAACACCATTCCTTTCAGGGCAGATACCCCTATGCGCCCCGCACCCTGGAACTTCCAACTCGGAATCCGGTTCTGCGCCGGACCCGGCTGCGCTCCCGCCCCGGGCCTCCCGGGTCTGCGGCCCTTGCGCGCGAGCCCTGGCCGCCGCGGGGCGCGCTTTCCCTGCCGAGCCCGGCGGGGGAGTTTTTGTGGATAAACAAAAGCATTTGCTCTTTTGGTTTTCTTTTATTTTCTTTATTCTTTTGTCCCTTTCTTAATCTCCCTTAACCCTCTTCTTTTTTTTTTCTGGGACTTCTCTTTCCCCTCCTCATTTCCCCTTTCTTTTCGTTCGCTCTTCTTTCTCATTCTCTCTCTGCCTCTCTTCTGTCCCTCCTTTCCTCTATCTCCCTCTCTTCTGTTTTGGCCCCTTCTCCGCCTCTGGGCTTCTCTCGGCCTCTGGGTCTTTCTTCCAGGGCCCTTCGCTGTCCCTGGGCTAGGGTTACACCGTTTCCCTGAATCATTCCTCCGGGCCCCGCCGCCTCATTCTCACTTGTTCGTCCTCCGGGCGGCCCCAGTCTGGCGGGCTCGGTCCGGCTCCCCCGCCGCCGCGGTGATTTATTCGCCTCGCCCGGCGGAATCAGGTGCTGAACCCGAGCCCCGGAACGAGGGAACAGATTTCTCCCAGGAAGGGTTTTGTGGACTAAACGATGCTAATGACGGGGTGGGGGGCGCGCCGCTGGAGGAGGGGCGGCGCGCGGGGCCGGGCCGGGCCGAGCGCGCGGGGCCAGGGGAGAGGCCGCGGCCGGGGCCGCCTCCCGAGCCTCTCGCCCTGGCTTTCGCCTTCCTTTCCCTGGGAACTTTCCTGTCGAAGTTAACTATTAACCGCTGGCGAGAGGCAATTTTCTTCGGAATTCCAGCGATTTCCTTTTTGCGGTGGAGGCAGATTAACATGCAAATAGTGAGTCGCTGGGCTGGCGTCTGCGCGCGGGAGAGACGCCTCTGTCCCTCTCCACAGTGTCCGCGAACGCGGAAAACTACAGCCCCGACCCCCCCAGCCCCCCCCCCCCGGGCCGGCGCAGGAAGCCGTGACCGAGCCGGTGCCCGGCGGGTGCCCGGCCTGAAGGTGGAAAAAGCCGAGCGCTCGTGCTGGGGGGCGGGGTTGAGGGAGACGCGAACCCGGGCAAGCCCGGGGGACCTCCGACCCGCGGCCCCGCTCGGCCACCCAGGAGCCCGCCATCAACACAGCCTGGTCCCCACTCGGAGCCCAGCACCCGGGGACGCCGTGGGGGCGGTGGCAAACTCGCCGGCAGAATTCCCACACTGCCCCCCACGTCCTCCCTCTTCGCCAACACCGAGCCCCCCCCCCCCCCCAACACACATGCCCACACACACCCTGCTCTGTCTTGTGACCGCTGCAAACTTTAAGCTTGAGCCGCTGGTCACACATCTCTCGCCTTTTCTCCTGTCCTCTCTCGTCCAGCCGGCAGGACGGGAAGGGCTTCGCAGCCTCCGGACCTGGGAGAGGACAACTCCACAGGGACGGGCCTCGCCTCGCGGGGACCTTAGCCCCTGGGGGTCCGCCTGGCTGCTGGCCACCCCACGCGTCCCGCCGCGGAAGGCGCTAATGGTGGCACCGAGGCTGGGCTGGGCCCTGACCCCGCAGCTGCCCCGGCCGGGCCTTCCCGGGGCGCCCGGCCCGGCCCTTCACTTGTGTCGGGCTCGCAGCCCCGGTTCAGGGCTGCCAACCCCAGCCGAGCCACCCTCTCTGCGCCCCGACTTTCTCGTGTGTTCTCCCCCAGCCCTCACCCGCCGTGCGCTCTCCCCGCCTGCCTTGCGGGGCTCCGTCTCAGGCGGGGCTGCCTCTGTCTCTGACTCTCCCTGTCTCTCTGTCTCTGTCTCTCTTGTTTGTTTCAACGCGGGGACACTGATTGCGCCTTATGAAGTTCTAACTGGTTTTGTGTCAGGAAGATCTTTCTCGCTGCTACCCAGCCTGGCGTGACGGATTAAACATCAACTAGTTAAATAAAAATTAATATCAACTGCCTCCTAACTTCTAATGTCATGTTGTTTATAACTAATGAACTGATTAGGGGATAAACACATCACGGAGACATTCGGCTTTCCTGCCTGGGCGCCGCCGCCGCCCGATGCCCACTCCCCAGCACTGCCTGCCAGCTGCCAGGCCAGGAGGAGGGAGGGGCAGGAGGCTGCCAGCTCCCCGGGGCTTGCTCTTCTGCCTGCCTTGGTCTCTTTCCCTCTCTTTCTCTCTGTCTTCCTCTTTCCCCTTCCTCTGTACAGTTTCTTTTCTCAGTCTGTCCTCTTTTTCCTTCCTCCCTCCCTCCCTCCCTCCTTCCCTCCTTTCTTCCTTCCCTCCCTTCCTCTTCCTTCCTTCCTTCCTTCCTTCCTTCCTTCCTTCCTTCCTTCCTTCTTTCCTTCCTTCCTTCCTTCCTTTTCATTCTTCTCTGTCCTCTGCTTCTCACACTGTCCCTGGTTTGTTCTCTCTCTCTCTCTCCTCTCTCTCTCTCTCTCTCTCTCTCTCTCTCTCTCCTTCCTCTCCCTTTCTCCTGCCAGTGGGTCTCTACCTCTCTGTTCCCCACTTCTTCCCCCTCATTTGGGTTCATTCTTCCCCCAGTGCAAGGTGTAGTAATTAAAAGCGCCCCGTGACTGGCTTCCGCCGGCTATAAAGCAGGAGGCTGCCACGGCTCCCTCAGCACCATGTAAAAGCTGGCATGTCCTCCCAGCTATTTAGGAGAAAGGGGAGGGAACTACAGTAAGTGGGGTTGTGTTGTGTGTTCCTCCTCTAGTCAATCTGGAAAAGGCAAAGAAAAAATGATTCCTAAAACTTTTACCTTTTCTCTTGTCCCAGGAGCAATGAATACAGGTTCCAGTGTTAAGTGTGATTCTCAAGGGAAGGAGAGCTGCTCTGGTGCCCTTCCTCCAGGGACTTGAGGCCTCTCCACGCACACTCACCTCGCCAGCCAGCCCCAGCCTGACCTGGGCAGCCTCCTACTGAGCCCTTTTCCTAAAGATACTTAAACCAAATCACAACTGTCATCATGACAACAATAAGGCAGGAAAGCCAGTAATGACAGATCTGGCCCTGGTGATTTTTCCCCCCCTAAGAAGCCACAACATTTAAACTTGGTTTGCCCTGGACCTCAGGGTCTGACAAGACAATAACAACAGAAAAAGCTTTTAAAACCAATTTAGCGCACGTGAAAATGTAATTCTAATGAAGAATCAATAGGCTGGCGGATCATTTTTCCTGGGACTCCTTGGAGAAGCTGAGAGAGACTCTCAATCAATGGGGCGGGCAATGAGCAAAAGGGCCCAAGAGACTGTGTGGGACCGGGTGAGAGCTGAGGACAAAGAGAAGCAGAGCCTGAGGGAGGGGGCTGAGGTATGGAGCCGAGCCCTTTGACTGGCAGCACTTTGCAGGCTTCCGTAGTCTCCAGCACTCCGAGAGTATCAGAGCCAGGAGCAAAGTGACCTCCTTCCTCCTCTTGGTCCTTCTGGTATGCGACAGGCTGCTTAGCACAATGGCCTCAGCTTCTTTTCCCTGGGCCTAGGCCCCAGCCCTGGCGCCGCCCCAACCCTGGGCCCTGTGTTCAGGTAACTGTGACGAGCTGGCTCAGGAGCAGGTAGGGACACTGAACTCCTGGCTCCCCAGTGTGTGTGTGTGTGTGTGTGTGTGTGAGTGAGTGTGTGAGAGAGAGAGAGAGAGAGAGAGAGAGAGAGAGAGAGAGAGAGAGGAACTTTGGGTCTCAGTTCCTGTCTCTGATAATATAGGAGCAAGAGCAATGAAAGTGTCTGTGGTCACACTTTACATTTTATAAATCACTTCCACACAAAGTTATCTTGTGAGAAACCTGTAAAAAGGACAAGGATTATTACCACTGTTTTAGAGAAGGGGTTAACAAAGGCACAAAAGCTAAATGGTAAAGGTATGAGTCAGCAGGTCATGGCCCTCGTGTGTGACCGGGTGCGATTCTGAATAAGTGACAGGGAGATTATGTGTGTGAACATCTCACATGTGGTGTCATGGAGTAACCACACGAGAGTGTGATTTGTGTGTGTGTGTGACTAGGGTATCATTTATGCTTATTGCTCTCTCATCCTTGTCCTTGGGAGTCGTTCTATGTATAAAAAAAGGCAAAAAAATTATTTTGCAAAAATCACTGTTTGATTGAAAAAGAAAAGAAATGAAACACTGGCAAAGTCTGATGTTTTAAATCGCAAATAATGGTAAGGTGGTAATTTGGCCATGATTTGCCTGAAAGAATAGAAATTCATGTATCTGTAGGAAGATTTTTAAAATTTAAGTTGGGAAACCATGACATAGGTTTTGCCTCTGGGGTCCAGCTTCCTGTTCCTAGCTGTATAATTTTTCTAGAAGAACTTCAGCTGAAGTGGATGGGACTCCCAGTAAAAAACTTCCAGTTCCTACCTTACCTTGGGGCTTACCCAGCACGTTTTTTGGACAGCCTTTCCATGTTACTCAGCATGTGTGAGCAAGGCCGTGTGAGAGCAGGAGGCCAGGGTAAGGGGGAAGGGGTATAAAGTGGGGCAAATGAGAAAGGGGTACATGGCAGGTAAGAGTGGGAGCAATGGTGCTTGAAAGGTGTCTGAGTGTTTAAGTCGCAGGAGTACAAGAGAGTGCACATGAGAACGTGGTGTATGAGAGGTTTCAAGGAGAATTTGTGACAAAGGTGTGAAAGGGGTAAATTCCAGATAGAAAGGGCAGGATGTGGGCAAAGGCTGAAGGGAAACTTAGCTGAAGTGATCCTTTGTTCAGGCATGAAAGAGCCTGAGTGCGTTTGGACAGGCTGTGCACCTGAGGGTCCACGAAACAGGCTGAGAGAACCAGAACACTGTGGAATGGTGTGGCTCAAGTGCGTGGTCACGTGATTGTGGCCCGAGTTTGGGAGGGCTCTGGTCATTTTCCCTCTCCCCGGGGCCGCATCCTCTCCTTAGGGCAAGGACAACAGGATTTTTCCTTTTATTCTGAGTTGTTGTTTTGATGCAGAGAAGGAGAGCTTCTGAGGGACGGAGGGAGCAGTTCCACAACGTATTGGTGACAGGACCTCCAGGAGGTCCTGTGTGGAGGAGAAAGTTGGGGTGTGTGGGTAGGGATCTTGGAAACTGAGGCTGAGACCCCGGTGTGTGTGGCAGGCTGTGGAGCCTGATGAAGGAGGAAATCAGATGGGGCCAATGCTGTGAGTCACCCGGAAGGGGACCTCACAAAAGTGGGGAGCGCCTAAGAGTATTATAGCCGCCCCTGCGTTTGAGGCTGGAGATCTACGGGGAGCGCTTGTCACAGTGAAGAAGGGGTGGGGTGAGAGTGCCGGCGTGTAGGCTGGGGAATTGGTCTTTGGGTGCCTCCGGCAGCGCGGGAGTCGCTTGCCTAAGGCTGGCTTGGGGCCTGGGGGCGTGCGCGCGCGTGTGCGGGGGCGGAGAGCCGGGGGGCTCCCCCGCGCGTGGCTGTGCCTCTGCGCGGCCGGGTGTGTGAGCGCGGGCAGGAGCGGAGCGCACTGCCGAAGCGGCAGGCAGCCGGGCTATCTGAGCCGCTCCGTCTTGGGTGGCTGCGCCCAGCTCTCGGGCGGCGGCGGCGGCGAAGGAGAGACGCGCTGTCGGGGCGAGGAGGTTCGGAGAAGCGAGACCCGGGCCCAGACGGCGGCGGCGGGGAGCAGAGCATGGAACAGCGCCCTGGCCGGGCAGGTGAGAGCCAGGAGAGACCCGTCAGCGCCGCAGGCCAGGCGGGTGACTGAGAGGGATGGGGGCGGCCACGCCAGGGGCGGATTCCACTTCCCCCTCTCTCTGTGCTTGCCTGGTGGGCCTCTGGAAGGGCTGGGGACTGGGCTCTGTGGCGTCTTCCCACCGCTGGGGCCTCCTGGGCTTTCCCGCCCACTGTTCTCTGAATCCACTTAAAACTTTCCGTCCAGAAAAAGTGAGTTACAACTTCTCCTGGTCTCTTTACAGAGCCTGGCATTTCCTTTCCGTTGCGCATTTAGGACTTGATCTTTCCACTTTCTCTCGGTGGAAATATTTTTGCACAACTTTCTCCAAGTTGGGAGCACTGGGAAGGCCTTAGTTTCTAGTGGGAACTGCTTATGGGTACGTGTGCCTGCGTGCTAGCGGATGGGGACTTGCTGTGTGCATGTCAGTGTGCACGTGTGTGAAGGTTTTGAGTATCTGAGTAGGAGCCAAAGTGTAAGCACTGGTGTGTGTGCCTAACACGTGTGGAGAGAAGGCTCTGCCCTCCCCCCAAATAAAAAATTCAAGGGAGGCCTGGGACTAGGGGAAAGATGGCGGGCCCCAGGGGACCCAGGTAGGGAGAATGTGAAGCTGCTTACCCAAAAAGTGAAGGTTGTGGAGGGCTTCTCTCTCTCTCTTTTTCCCTTCCTCTCCCTCTCCTGACAACTCAGCTCTGTCTGCCCACTCGGGGCACTGGTGTAGTTCAGGGTGAGACGCTAGGGACCCAAGTTTAGTTTTAGATTGGAGGCGGGCAGAGGAGGAGGTTGGATCAGGTTTCCAAGAGTTTTCCAAACAATTCCCCGGAGGTCAAAGACTAACTCTAGCCTCACCCCTCCCTTTCCTCAAATCTTCTTCTTCCCCTCACACCCCCGCCCCAACTCAGGTTCTGTTCTTTCGGCTGATAATGCAGTTCCCACCCTCAGCATCCCCCTTCCTCTAGATTCTTGGCCCACAGTCCCTGAGTTGTTTCCAGTCCCCCTTGGGAATGGAACCTGGGCCCCCAGGAGTGTCAACTGTGGCCTCCTGGGCTTTTAGGGCCCTGGGCCACCCCTCTGCACCAGAGGTTTAAGTAGGGAGATCAATAGCAAACAGTTGTAATGATCTAATTAATTATGGCAAAATTAAAAGCGAGTACAAAATCAATCTCTGATGGTGTTGAAGATGGAATTCAATTGAGATCCCATCTGTGCACCCCCTCGACCGTATAAATATGCAGCCCAAGGACAGATCTAATGGCTGGGCCTTTCTGGGAACCTCTCTCCCCCTCTCTTCCTCTACTGCACAGGGCTTCTCTCGCCCTCACTCTATCTGGATCTGTCTTGTCCCCTGCCCCTATTCCTCCTTCTCGCCCTGTCCGGTCTGCTCAGTCGTCTGACACTCCCACTTTTCCATTTTCCCCTTTGAAAGGCAGCTCTCCCCACCTTGCAGGCCTGGGGTGCCTGGACCTGCTTCCCACTCCCCGAAGACGGAGCTTCTCTACAGCGCCTCCAGAAGCCAGAGCGGTGGGAAAGCGGGGGGGGGGCATCCTTGACCGCTGGTCAGGGCCCTCATCTCAAGTTTCCTGGCGCTCGGGACACTCCAGAGGGGACCAGGGCGCTTACCCAGTAGCGGCTCTCCCGCCTTGCCGGACAGAGCGGCCAGGAAGACTAGCTGCGCATTGCACTCCCTTCCCCTTCGCTCTTTCCCCCGCTTTTAAGGGTGGGAGGATCGCCTTCCCGCCAGTCGCGGTTTGGGGACGGTGGGGAGGAGCTGTGGAGCTGGGCCTGAGCAGAGAAGGAAGCCGCTGTCCCCACTGATGAGGCCCCGCCGAACTCTGGAGTCGTCCGCCCTGCGAGCCGCCTTCTCTCTTTCTCTGTTCACTGCCCCCTCCCTCTCCTCTGCCCTCACCTCTTTCACACACAAGTCTGGCTGGGGCACAGCTGCCCGGGGGAGGAGGGGGGCCTCGCGTCACCCTGACGGCCCCCGCGTCCCTTTCGGCTCCATCCAGCTCTTTCAAAATGACAATGACACACGCGTGCGAGCGCTTGCTGCCGCAGACGCCCTGGCGCAACCGCCGTAGCCGGGTTTGCGAAGGATGCGGGTTTTATTTAGTGTCGCGGAGCCTGTTCCAGAGCAGCGAAAACCATCAGAAAAGGGGGGAGGGCAAGGAGTCGGGGAGAGAAACAGCATCTAGATCAACTATGGTCAGACCACCCAAACCCCCAGAACCATAAACACAAGACCTTTACTTCTTGTCCTTCCTTTTGCTCCTTTGGCCTGTCCCAGCTGGCGCTCAGGCTCCCTGTCACGGCCCCCTGCCTCTCTCTCCCGGAGCCCTGCGCCCACTTCCTGGCCCGCAGTGAGTTCCCAGGGTTCGCGCTGCCCTCCGAGACCCCTCCCACTCCCTGGTCCCGCCGCCGGGCTCTCAGAGCCTGGGGGAGACGCAGCCTGACGCCTCCCCGCCCTCTTTCGCCAGGCCTCCTCACCCCGTTATTAATTGCTGTGTTGACCTGCAGGATTGATTGGCGGCCCCTCTGGATGAGGCTGCGAGGCCTTGGCCTCGGAGCAGCCGCGCAGCCCGGGGCAGAGGGAGGAGGGGGAGGTGCTGGATATGGGTCCTGAGCTCCTAACTCAGCCCCGCCTGGGACACAGCTGTCTGCCTAGACACCCCTCTCCACCCCCCTGACACACACTTTTTACACACCCTTACAACACCCAAACACACACTCTCACGATCCCCTCACCAAGGAGACACAAGGAATTCTTAACTGATTTGGAAATTGAAAGAGGCTTCCTCCCGACATTAGTCAGGTTCTTCCATACATTCGTTAGCCGCGGGTCTACACCTCCTCGCCCGGCCAGACGGCCAACCGTGGCGGATTGAACTGCTAGGACCCGGGCATTATTCTGTCTGAGATTTACTTTGCATCTTTTTTCCCCCCAGGAACAGTGACCGAAAAGTTATATATTCCTGGATGCGGATAACCCTTACCGTCTCAAACCAAAGCACTTTTCCCAGAAAGGGCCAGTGCCCTGACTCCTGAGAGATTCGGTTCAGCCCTTTTGTTTCAAGTTGGGGGGGGGGGAGGGGGACGGCTCTGCCCCGCAAAGGGTGGAGGGCCGAGGCTGCAGCCGCTGGGGCAGGGGTCTGAGCCTACAGCGAAGGACTTTCCCCAGCCTCCCGCCTGCCTAACGCGGCGCGCGCTTTTGCGTTCTCTCTCTCTCTCTCTCTCTCTCTCTCTCTCTCTCTCTCTCTCTCTCTCTCACACTCACACACACACACACACACCAACCCCAGCAACACTTCCTGCCCCGACCCCAGGCCACAGACCCACCGGCCCGAACCCAAGCAGGAGTGAGCCCCCCGGACCTGGGCTCCAGCTCGAGTGGGCGGAGGCTGCAGGAGCAGACTAACCTCGGCCGGTCCCCCGGGGAGAGCCCTCTTTTCCTCGGTTCCCTCCCTGTCTCACCAGCCCCTCTCTCCCCCGGTTCTCCCTCACCCCTCCGCTCCGGTCCTTTGTCTGCAGCCCCTTCGCGACGCCCAGCAGCCCCTACCCGCCCGGGCGGCCCTGCCCTTCGCTTCCCGGGGCCGTAGGCGGGTCTCCCCTTCCTTACCCGCTCCCGGCTCTGGCGCGTTCTCCGCCTGCTCCTCACGCCCGCACCGCTGCTGGCAGAGGAGGAAGGGAGGGCGGGCGCCGCGGATGGATCCGAGAGTAGATTTGGTGCTTGCTCTCAACTCCGGGACAACTCAGCCCGCCCGGCTTCTCCCGCCCCTCTCCAACTGCTCCTCGGCCCGCCTGTGGCCCCTTCCTTTCCTCGCACTCGGGCCGTGGCTGTTCCGCTTCCTCTGATCAGCTCGGCCTCTGGAGTTGCGCTCCCCCTGCTTAGCACTGAGTTTCCTTTCGGCTGCCCCTTGCTACCGCCGGCCCCCTTACTTCTCAACGTGGACTTGTGGGGTCCCGCCGGCACTGTCTGTCTCCCCACAGCACAGCCGGGTTAGGCTGAGGGCTCAGGGCCTGGCTGAGAAGAGGGTTAATCATTACTTGGGCACCGACACTCGGCCTCACTTGGACGCTCTCACCCCGGCTTGGGGAGGAACCTTGGGAAGGGGTACTTGGCCGGGCGGGAACCTCGACTTTTCCCACATTAGCTTCTGCAGGCCTTCCAGAGACAGGTGCCTTCTCCATGCCCCCAGCACCTCGTTCGCGTCCTTTTCTTCCGCGCCCCTCTCCCCCTTCCACGCCTCCCCTTGGCCAGGCCTCCCCGCACCCTCTCAACCATCTCATCTTCGCCCTGGCTTTGGCAGGTTGACTGCAGGTCCTGGGAGGACCAACTTTCTTTGTTTGGAACCGGACTGGACGGGATTTCCTTCCCCAAATTTCCGCCAATGGGCCAGCTCCTCCCGACGGTTTTGGCAGATTGGCCCAAAGGGGACCGCGCCAGAGGCCACAATTAACCCGGCTGTTGGGGCGGAGGTGGGGGTGGGGGTGTTGAACTGATCCTCCAGCAGCTGCGCTAGTGCAGTGGGGCAGGCGTGCAGGAAGAAGTGGTCATGGAGGAATGGCAGGAGAGAGAGAGAGAGAGAGAGAGAGAGAGAGAGAGAGAGAGAGAGAGAGAGAGAGAGCAGGGTGGGAAACATGTACGGGGTGTGGTGTGGTTATTGGACAGGAAAACATCCTGAAAGGGAGGAACCCAGGAAGGGAGACAGTGAGGGATCTTCTGGTTACCTTTACAGGATAGAAGTTGTCTGGAAAATGCCATCCCCTGCCTTGCCAAAATGCCCAGGTCCCTCCCTTCCCTCTTCGTGCAAGGCTAAGGGTTCGGAGAGCCAGGCACTTCTTCCTTCATCTACTATGGAAATGTTTGGCTTTTTAAATGCGTTCCTGTCAGCTAGATCCATAGAGTAGGCAAGACAGGTGTCCTTATCCCTATTTCACAGGCAAAAAGACTGAGGCCCAGAGGGGCAAAAGGACTGTGCAGGCGGTGGCTGCTGCTCCTTCCCATGGGCTCTGGGGTGAGTGGTCCCTTTAGCAGTTCAGAGGTCCAGGGGTGTCTGGGTGTGGGTGTGTGTGAAGGGACAGACTGTGTCCAGGTTTGACCAGGGCCTCACTGTGCAAATCCCCCGCCCCCCCAGCTTGTTCTCTGTTGGGCAGAAGCCTCCACTCCTAGTTTAGACCTGTCTTGACTATTTTTTTCTGCTCCCCAGTCCGGTGGCCCACCAGCGGCAGCCACCTGGCAGGCCCGTGCCACTAACAGGCGGCTTTGGTGGCCAAGTGGCTTGCATTGTCGTTTCCCTTCAAAGGGGCTGAGAAGGGCCGGGCAGGTCGCTAGGACCTCTAGGAAGAAGGAGCCGGTTAAAGGGGGAGGGTCGGGGAGGATAAAGGCGCAGCACGTGCGCCAGCCGCCACAGGACCAACAGACCGAGAGGGCGGGGCGGCCGGTCCTCTGGCCCCCCCGGGCTTCACGCAGGGAGCCCAAATATCGGGAACAAAAGCAGGAAAAGAAAAGTGAGAGCAGGAGGGAGGGAGGGAGCAAGGGAGGGAGCGAGGAAGCAGAAATTAGGGGGTCTTAGATGAAAAAAAAAAAGTAGCTTTAGGGGGAATGTGCCGTGGAGTGTGAAATTGCAGCCCAGGGTGCTCCATATTGTACCAGAAGCTCTTCCAAAAAAAAAAAAAAAAATCCTCCAACGTGACCAGAGGGCTAGGAAGGGGGAGGGGTGGGGAGAGAATGGGGAGGAGGAGGGGAAAGGGCCGGGCAGGGGCTGGTCAGGCCGAGCAGGAGAGGGGGCCGGATGCGTGCGCCCACTGCCTGGAATCTGATCTCCCAAGTGTGCGCCCCGGGGTGCGCCGGGACCCGTGGGGCGAGTGGGCCGCGGGCCGCCGGGGACTTGGGTTGTTAGACGAACTTTTTTTCTTTTCTTTTTTGTGGAGGTGATGACTTCCAAAACTGGGAATCATTCAGGAAAGGAGCTCAGCTGCGGAGCCGCTGCTCTGCACTACCCTTTTATCTTCCCTCCCCCTCTCTGCTTCTCTTCCCTTCGGACTAGTTTTCCCCCCATCGGTTCCAAACAGCTTCGTTCCCCCCTGAACTTTAATGCATTTAATTTGGTCCTCGCTGTGGGAAGCATTTCCTAGGGAGATACATTTAATTTCGGAATTTCTAATCCCCTCCCTGAGAGGCCGGGCCCTGGCTCCCCTCGCTACTCCCCAGGAGGCCTCAGGAGTGGAAGGAGGAAGGCAGGCCCAGGCCAGCAGGCTGGGGCACCTCTGGGGGGCTCCCGCACCCCCAGTCCCCCCCCCCCCCCCCCGGACCAAGCCGCCTTCCCAAACTTCTGGAGGTGGGGTGCCTGGGCCACACGGTTCAGGGCCCATCCTGCGGAGGGGAGGCAGCCACACCTCTGCTTTTCCTCACCCGGCTGGAAAGCCCTGGGCCAGGGACTGGGAAACTGGAAAGTGAGCAGAAGGATCTCCAAAGAATCGGTGCAACTGGGGCAACAGACAGGGTTTCCATGAGCCCGTCCCTTCATGCACAATCTGCCCAGAAACCCAGTTGGGAGTTGGGGTGCTAGTTGGGCGGCGGGTTTGGCTTGGGGGTCTGTGTGTTTGTACATAGTAGGGCGGAGAAAGGAGCTCGAGGGGACTACTGTCTCCTGTCACCTACACCCTAGCAGAGCAGGCACCAGACAACCCGAGACTCGGGCAGCTTTGCTGGAGGAAGGCAGCAAGGGTGGGGGCTCTGGGCGCCAGGCAAGCCTGGCAGGGAAGGGAGTGGAGAAGGCAGAGGAATGGAGATCCACAAGGAAGATTTATTGGGCAGATCAGATGCACAGAGGCGGCTAATGAAGCAAATCCCGAGATGGGTATCAGAGCAACTCCCCAAAAGTTTATTTGCCTTTAAATTTCCGCAGGGAGGCGGGCGCCTTGTTTGAAGTGTAAATGCCCCTAGGTTGGGGGGTGGATGGGCCGCTTTGAAAACACCAGAGAGAAAAGGTTCATTTAGAGGCAGACGGGAAAAGCAACCAACCCTGACAGGTCGGAGCCCCGGTTGTGTTTGGGGTTGGGTTGTTTTCTTTCTTTCCCTTTCCTTTTCTCTTTCCTCTTCTTTCTTCTTCCCTTTCTTGTTTTTTTTTTTTCTCTACTAGGCTCTGTAGAAGAAGAAAGGGAAGGACAGGAAAGGGAGCATCAGCGGGAGAGGCCAGCCCTTCAGCCCGGAGAGCGAGGAGAAGGCAGAGCCTTGGCTAAACTCACTAGGGAGCAGGGCTCTGACTTTCTAGACCCTGGAAGGGCTGGAGCTAAGGAGGAAGCTGCCAGGGCTTGGCCTGCGGGAGGCTGACCAACTAGTGTAGTGCTGGACGGAGAAATGGTCCCAGAAGGGGCTGAGGTGAGGTGGGTGGGACTCTGGAATCTCAGGGGCTGCCTGGGAATTGGACTATCATGGAAAGGTCTTCACTTCTTAGGGGGCACATGTGTGTGAGAACAACTTCCAGCATACTTGGTGCGCTAAGTCCCCTTCTTAACAAAAGGTGAAAGTGCCTCTTGCAAATGCCAGTTGTCTGCACCCACACTTCAACATACGTGTAACGTAGGGATGTATCCAGTTGGTTCTAGAAAAACCTGAATCTATGTGTGGTTCTGCCCGCAGTCTTGTTCCTCCAGTAGTTCAGCCTCTCAAAGACAACTTCCTGGACCAACACAGGGAGATGGGAGAGAAGGGTTCCCTGAGTTCTGAGCTCCTTTCAATAAGGACCTTTCCTCGATGCCCCCCAAACCCCAATTCTGGGTTAATTACCTCCCTGAGAAAGCCCAGCCTGTACCAACTAACACCACCTAAGAGCCTGTACTTCCAGGCCTTTCCCTTTAGACTGCAAGAACTCTGGTTTTCCTTTTTCACCACCCACACGAAGTTAGTGCGTGTTCGTGGGGTTTTGAGACCAAAGCAAACCCGAGAGCGCCATCTGCAGGTCTCCAGAGGAAGAGACTGACCTTCAGGGCTGGACCCTGCGTCTTCAACCTCCCGCCCTAGGTAATCCGCTCGGCGGCCACCGGAGGGAAGTGGGGTTGGGGGCTGCGAGGGAGGAGGCAGGTGGAGAGGGGTTTTTCCTCTCAGAAGTTACTTCACAGGTGGATTTAGGGGATCGGGTTCAGGAGGATCTAGGAAGTAGGGTAAATACTAGGATCCCAGCAGACCCGGTCCCCTAATGAGTGGAGGCTCAGAAACATGTCAGGCTGCGCCTGGCCCTAACCCCGTGAGAGAGAATTAAGGGCGCCCCCCAAAACGTGGGTGCAAGAGGCCCAGTAGGCGTTTCCTCGTGGCTGAGACGGGTGAGTGTAGCCCCTCTGGTAGCGGCCGCCTGGGCTCCGCCTGCCAGCGGGACAGCCCGTTCTGCAGGCAGGGGCCAGAGGAGCCCTGGGTCCGGGAGGCTGGAGCGCAGCGCGGGCTTCCCCGAGCCGCCCTTTCACAGACCCAGGGAAGCGGGGGGAGGGAGTGAAGGAGGGAGAGAGAGTTAAAACATCAGCTGAAGTGCCAAGATGATTTATGAGACGAGGGAAAATATTTCATAAAGATCTCCTGGATATTCTGTACTTAACCAGTTAGGAGACAAAGGGCTTCTCCTGCCTGGTGCGTGCCAGCGAGCGGACCCGAGCGAGCGAGGGAGCGAGTGCGGACGAGGGCTGCGGCGGCCGGGCCGGCGGCTCCGGCGGGAGCGGCCGGGCCGCGCGCGATGCGCCCCCAGCGCTAGCTCCGGATCCGCGGACCTGGCAGCGGGCGGCGCTCAACCGTGTTCGCAGCCTCTTCTCCGCAGCCGGGGAGAGCCAGCTTCGGTCTCCTGCGTTCTCTGCCGCCAGCGACCAGTAGCCCCGCACTGCCTCCCGCCCCAAGCCCTCCTTCTGGGTCACCCCAGGTTCCAGGAGCCGAGTCCCCGGCTCTCCCACGGTCCGTTGGGTCCCGCTGAAGCAGGCGGGTCCTTGTCTTAGGTGTCCACCTCGATTCTAAACCGAGCGCTCTGGGTGCCCAGACCCCATGGGCAAGGTGACGAGGGAAGCCCTACGCGCAGCCGCGCGTGGGATGCGAGAGGACTAAGTGCCGGGCACTTTGCCCCGGAATGAGAATTGGGGGGTGCGTGGGTGGGGAGGTCCCTCAGGAGGGAAAGGCGAAAGGGAAGGACCAGAGGGAGGAAGGAAGAACCAGGAAGGAACGGAAGGGAACTCGGAGCGGAGAGTAGGGGGGGGTGAAGATTAGGGATGCGGACCCGGCTCGGGGCGGCGCGGCCCACGCGGGCACTGGCCGGCGGATGGCAGGGCTGGGTGAGTTGGGACTTCCAGCCAGGTTTCCGAGCGCTCCGTGGCTCTGCCGGTGCCTGAATATGCATTACACTGGCCGCTCTTTATCCTTATCTAACGTTCATCTTATCGGCGAGTTTCGTTTCTCGGCGTAGTTTTAATCCCGGGCTCCCCTTCCCCCTCCCCCTGGCCCGCTCCCCTCCCTCCGTCTTCCTTCGCCCGCTGCTCCCTCCTTCCTCCCGTTTCCCCCTCTCCTGCCCTCCCCTTGCCGGCACCGGAGTGACAGGCGCGGGGCCCTCCTCGCCGAAGCTCGAGGCTCCGGCGCTAGCGAATCACAGAGTGGTGGAATCTATTGCCTTTGTCTGACAAGTCATCCATCTCCCAGCGCGGGGAGGGGGAGGGGGTCTGGAGGGGACTTTGCAGCTTTTAGAGAGAGACACACCGGGAGCCCAGGCTCCAGTCTCTGGCCGAGTCTTCTCGCAGCCGCAACCCACCTGGGGCCAGCCCAGAGCTGCCGGCGCCACCCGGCTCCTTCCCTCCCGCCCGGCCCTCCGGCCGCCTCGGCGTGCGCCGGCCTTTTCCGGGGGCGGGGGCCCAGCTCGCGCTCTCCCCTCCCGAAGGCGCCCGCTCGGACATCCCGAGGATTGCTACTTCTCTGCCAACTTCTCCAACTCACCGGCACTTGGAGCGGCCCGACTCCCCGCCCGGCGCCCTCAGGCCGCCCCAACTCCTCGCCCTCTCCGACTGCTGCCTCTCGGATGACCGGGTTCCAGGGGAGCTGAGCGAGCCGCCTCCCCCTCCCAGCTTCAGCCCTGGCCGCAGCGGCCGCGCGCGCCATGCGCCCCCAAATCCCCTCGGCCCGGCCCGCCGCCTCGGGGCCGTTCTGCTGACCCACCAGCCCCGAGCCCCGACGGTGGGAAGTTGCGGCCACTGCGGTTGCCAGTTCCAGCCGGCCAGGGAGGAGTCCCCGCGGGGAGACCGGCGCGGCGTCCCCCGCCCCCGTGCGCCCCGCCGCAGCTGGGCGCCCGCTCACCCCCACCCCCAACCATCCCTCCCTTTTCTCCTCAAGTCCTGAAGTGGAGTTTGAGAGGCGAAACGGCGGCGGCAGCCGCGCTCCTCCCGCTCCTCTGCCTCCCCATGGATATGCACTGCAAAGCAGACCCCTTCTCGGCGATGCACCGTGAGTACCGGCGCCCGGCTTCTGTCCCAGCGCAGCTCGGGGCTCCCCGTCCCAACCTGGTTCCGTCCTGGCGCGGCCCTGGCCCCTGGTGCTCCTGTCCCATCCTGGAGGCCACGCGGGCTTCTCCCAGTCTCCCCTTTCGTTCTTCCCCTCTCATTTCCCAGTGTTTCTAAAGCCTTCCGTTTCTCTCCTTCTGCCTCCTGTCACCCATACTTCTCCCTCTGCCTGCCTTCCTACTTTCCCCAGTGCCCACCACCTTCCTTCCTTCCTTCCTTCCTTCCTTCCTTCCTTCCTTTCCTCCCTTCCTTCCTTCCTTCCTTTCTTCCTCCCTCCCTTCCTCCCTTCCTTCCACCTGCTCCTCGTTAAGTCGTGGGTCTACACCCCATCCACACCAGAAACCCCAATTCCCTAGCCGCCCTCTTACCCTGGGCTGGGGCACTAATGGGCTGGCTGTTTTCAGGGTTTGTGTGGTTTTCTCTCATCTTCTGTCTCTTCCTCCCTTTGCCTCCCTCTGCTCCCTCTCCTCATCTCTACCTTTCTCCAACTCACAATGTGGTTGTCCAGGATGAGACTTGGAGCATCAGCAGCCTCCGTGTCAGGACAATCGGGCAGAAGAGTATGGGGGTGGGGTGCCCCCTTCTGACCCTCAGCTCCCAGTATCTCCAAGCCGCCAGCCCAGCCAAGGCTCCTTACCGGCTGGTTTGAAATCCTTCCTTCCTTTTCTTTCCTGCCTCCCTCCTCTCTCTTTCCCCCTTCTCTTCTCCTTGAGTGGGGGGTCTGAGCCTGGCAGGGTGTGGGGTCATCTTTCTCCGCCCCACCCGGGGAGATGCTCCAAAAACAAAGACGGGGTTCCAAAGAGAAATTGAAGTCCGCCCGAGCCGGAGTGGAGGAGCCTTCCCGAGGCACCCGGCAGGGCAAGGTTGTGCTTCTGGTTCTGGAGGCTCCTCGCCCACCTCCCACTCCCTGGAGAGGACGGTTCAGCCAGTGACCTGGCCAGGGTGTAGGCAAAGAGGGAGAAAATATGGGGGAAAGAACAAAAGGAAGGCAAATGCCAACGCGGAGGAGAAAGGAGAGCGAAATCAAAACATGGGCAAGCGGATAAAAGAGAAGACAGAAAGGGTGTGACCCAAAAGAGAGGCAAGAAGCAAAGAAACAACAACAACAAAAAAAAAAAATAAGAAAAGGGAATGATTTTAATTAAATTTGAATTTAATTCATGTCATGTGTCTTTAGCTCGGAAAACAATTCAGAGATTTTTTTCAGGCTTTTAAAAAAGATAAATGGATCCTGAATAAAAACATCTCCTTGTAGGTTAATAATTAAGGATGATTTGTAACTTTTTCACAGGGAAACTTTTTTAGAACTAGCTTGATAGATGTTTTGAATAAGAGAGCCCAGAGGAAGAGCTGAGTTTTTCCTCTAAGCACACATTTAGCATTACAGGGGGCGGGGGGTGGGGGAGCTTTAAAAAATACCCCTTGGATAAAGTACATTTTCCTAAATAATATCCAAGCACAGGAAACCCGAGCCAGGAGCCCTGAGCTGCGGCGGGTCTCCGCGAGCCAAGCCAGACACCCAGGCTCCTTTCCTGAGGGAGTGAAGCCGGGCTTCGCCCAGCCCGCCCGCCTCCGCCGCTGCCTCTGCTCCCGCTCTCCTCTCTGGTCGTTCCGAGGGGACCCGCCGAATCCCGGCCGCCCGCGGGGGGGCACTTTGAAACCTGAAGGGGAGCCAGGCGATCTGAAGGTGATCGAAGGAAGGGAGAGACGGCGGCGGCGCGGGCGGCGGACTGGCCCGCAAGCAGCCGCAGCCGGAGCCGGCGCCGGCGCCGGTGGCGCATTCCAGGCCCGACTCAGCGCCGGCTCCGACCCCCGGACCTGGACTCCCGCCGGGTCCCCTTCCATCCCCACCCCGTAGATTGGGGATGAGGGGCCGGGCCCAGAGCCCAGGAAGGCTGAATTATTCATCTTTAATCTGCCCGCAGCTGCCGCCTTTTCAGACCGGTAACGCGAGTTCTCCCGGGGCCTAAATTATTGATGGTTGAGGTTTGGAGGGCGGGGAGGGGTGAGGAGTGGGGCTAGAGGTGGGGAGACCAGCGGAGACGAGAGGGTAAAATAAGAGGTCCCGGCCTCCCCCAGCCTCCCGACCGGAGACCTCTCCCCAGGGGCTTTGCGCCGGAGCTCTGGATGCCCCCCCAGAAGGGGCCGGGAAAGAACGGAGCGGGGCGCAGACGTCCCCGCTTTCTCCGAAAGAAAGTCGCCCGAGGCTGGTCCGGCAGGGGCGGCAGGTGGACCGCAGGGTCCGGCCCAGCCGGGCGGTAGAAGTCTCTGGGCTTGGATTGATCAGCCGTGCGGCTGCGGCTGGATCGCTCAGGGCGCAGGGTTTCTAGACTGCGTTAGGCCAGGGAGACGGGGGAGCCGGCGGTCAGCGCCCTCGGGCCTGGCATCCGGAACCACCTGGGCTCCGAGGTGGGCAGCCCGAGCAGGAGTTTGGTCGGAGAGTCAGCGCCCTGATCCTCACCAGGCGAGCGGCCGCCCTGCCGCGCGGTGTCCGGTGGGCTGCCAGGGCTGAGGGGTCAGAAGGAGGCGAGCTGGCCCAGGCTGGCTGCGCAGGGTGCTCCGTGAGCCCTCCGCTCGCCGGGGCGACCTGTACCGGGCCACCAGGGCGAGGCGGCGGGCCCCGAGCCTGGCGCAGCGGCCGCGGCCGAGCCTAGCAGCCTGCGCTCTCCCGGGCCACTTCCCGGACACGCCGCTCACCGCTGCCGCCCTGTCTGAGCGCGGCCAGCTCGGCCCCTGCTGCTTCAGCCTTCCCTCCTCCACGGGCTTTCTTTGAACTTTAGACAGCAGGGAGACGAGAGGATAGAAAATATAAAGGAAAGGAAAACTCGATTAAAAAAACACACACCAGAAAACAAAAACACAGAGACAGAGGTAGGAAAACTCCAATCCGATTAAAAATAAATACTAGGGACAAGATAAAGAGCAAAAGGGGGGTGCCAGGGACTTAGGGGTGTCCCTGTGTTCAGAGCCCTCATGTAGAGAGTCACCGGGACTTGGACCTCCCAAAGCACCTGCCTCCAAGCACAGCGCCCCGCACACACCGACCGCTCCATCTTGCCTGCGGCTCAGGCGGGGATCCCGCAGGTTCCGTCCTCTGTCCGGCCCTTCCTTTCTTCCTCATTCTTTCCCGCCGGCATGACCTCCCCCTCCGCTGTGTTTCCCCTTCTCCCCTCCTGTCTCTTGCCCGGCATCTCCATCCCTTCGCTCGCTTTCTCCCTAGTGTCTCACTGGTCTCTGAGCCCGTCCTTTCCCAGACCTCCATCCAGCAAACATCTGCACCTCCGCATCTCTCCCAGCCCGCGGGTCCCAATCCCCAGCCCCCCGCGTCGTGGTCTTGCGGGGGGGCCCCCATTCTCCCGAGACTCCCGGAACATGCCCCTCTGCCCTGCCCACTCCTTTCGCAAGTCCTGGGCCGAGGACCCTGACTAATGGCCGGTCCCTGCTTGTATGTGGGGTGTTGTGTTTTTTCTTGTCTCTCCCCAGCAGGGCACGGGGGTGTGAACCAGCTTGGGGGGGTGTTTGTGAACGGCCGGCCCCTGCCCGACGTGGTGAGGCAGCGCATCGTGGAGCTAGCCCACCAAGGTGTGCGGCCCTGCGACATCTCCCGGCAGCTGCGGGTCAGCCACGGCTGTGTCAGCAAAATCCTGGGCAGGTGAGGGCCTCGGAGCTGCCCCAGGGAGACACCCTGCCTCCTTCCCCCATCGGCCCTGGGTCTCCAGCCCGGGGACTTGGCTAAAAGTTGAGGATGCCAGCGGGAGAGGGAAATGCCCCAACTGGGGGTATCTGGAGAGCTGCCCCTTTTGGAGAAGGCGCTCAGGTGGTGGCTGCAGCCCCAGGAGCGAGGGTGGAGCAGGGTCATCCAGCTCCTGCCCGGCTCCAGGGGCCTGGAGGGGAGGCAACCTGATTCCCATCTTCAAGAAGAGGGACCGGGATGCCTCTTCTAGCAGAGTTATATGGACTGGGGGACTGGAGGAATAGGGGGAGGAGGGAAAACGGACCCCCCAGGAGGAGAGAAATAAGCCTTGGGGAAGTGGAAGGAGGGTCTTGGTTCCCACAGGGGCTCGCTCTAGGTGGGAAAGGGCTGGAGATGGTGCCTTAGCCCTGGTCTGCCCTGGGGGCCGGAAGCTCTTCCCAAATGAAAGGTTGGACTTTCACTCCCAGGGGCGCCTATTCGGGCTCCCTCCCTGGAGGGAGTGTCCCCTTGTCCACCCTCTCATCCTCCGTGAGTCCCCCGCCCTAGCCAAGCCCCTCTCAGCCATGCTGGGCCTTTTCCCCTGTGCCGGCTGCTCTGGGCAGGAGAGTGGCTCAGCGTCTCTGGAACCTACAGCCCCCCTGCCCCTGCCACTACTGATTCTCGCTGACCCGCCGGCCTTCCCGGCGCAGGTACTACGAGACTGGCAGCATCAAGCCTGGAGTGATAGGCGGTTCCAAGCCCAAAGTGGCAACGCCCAAAGTGGTGGATAAGATTGCTGAATACAAGCGACAGAACCCAACTATGTTCGCCTGGGAAATCCGCGACCGGCTGCTGGCCGAGGGCATCTGCGACAATGACACAGTGCCCAGCGTCTCTTCCATCAACAGGTGAGCAAGCCACCCTGGGCGGCAGAGCAGGACTCCAGCTCCCACCTCCTGCCCACCAGTGCACCCCAGCACTCCATCTTGGCATCTTGGTTCTTTCTTCAGCCTCTGCCCTTCCTCCCTACTCCCAGCCCCCAAGTATTTTGGGCTGAGAGAGGGGACCTAAGGAGGCAGAGAGATAGACAGACAGACTGAGCTGTCCCCAGCTTAGGGCTGAGTATTCCCTGCCAGGCTTCTCCCGCTGGCGTCCTGGAAATGAATCCAAGTGTTTGTGGTAATTAAGACTCCAAGATTACTCGCCTCGGTATCTAGAGACAATCACAGCCCACAGCCAAAGCCTTTAAAATGACCAGTGTCTATTCATCGCCTCCAAACAGACTTCCCTTTCTAAAGGCATACCCCCTTCCCCAGGGACAGCAGCCTGTCCTGGCTCCCCCATCCTCCCTGCCAACTCCCACAAAGCTTGCCTCCCCGGAGCCCAGGCCTTGCTAGCCAGCTTCGCACAAATTTCCGGCCTACAAGCAGGAGTGTCCAGGCCTTCGGAGCAGATGCCAACCACTCGCCAGCAGTTGGCAGGGACTAGAGAAGGTGGACAAGGAGTGGGAGATCAGTCAGGGAGGGAGAACTCTGGATTCTGAGGCTGAACCTGAGGAGACGCCTCTAACCACCTGGGGTGCCTGTGTCCAGGCCTAAGAGTGCACTGTTGACAGGCTCAGGTACATGGGGAAGACACAGGCTCGAATCAGCTTGACATATAATAGCAGAAGTTAGTTAGTCTCCCAATCTCCAAGCCACTCTAGCATGTGCATACTCAATCCATGTATGTGCACCCAGCTAGTGTGCAAGTGTGTCTATCTGTGGTGGGTACAGCATATATAAGGAGTAGTTGGACATAGGATGGCTTCAACATCACAGAACTGTACAACCTGGAATTTACAGGGACCCTGTACATGTTCCAGATGACCTTGGCCAGCCTTTCAACCCATGCCCCCCATTTTAAGGCAAACCCCCAGATGAGATGAGGGTTTAAGGGTTTCATACCCTTGTTATTCTTTGCACTTTTCATAGGCTTATTTTCAGGGTAATAAAGGCACTATCTAATAATTTAGAAACTGGCATCACATATCAAGGTGGTTTTTTAAAAATAATTTGTAAATGATATGGAATTATCCCAAATCATCCTGAAAACAGCAGGTAAAATTAGCTGGTAGAATGTACCTTGGCTAAAGAAGATTCCCTCTGCCACACTCATGCTGTAACGTACTGCAAGGCGACCCCAGAAATTATCCCAGTGTGTGCCATCTGTATTAAAATGGTTATTCAGTTATGAACAGGGTAACATAATACTGATCAGCTAATTATACACCCTCCGAAAACCCTCCAGCTCCCTGGGCCTGGCTCAGCTAGGTATTGAAAGCATAGCAGTTTGACATTCAGACACCTTCCGAAGAAGCTGGGGAAAGATGCTGGGTGGTTCCAGAGAGGAATGAGTCTTTTGCATTTAAAAGCCAGAGGAGAAGTCTGGGCTGAGGCCGGAGTAGTGGCTAGGGAAGGAAAGGAGACAAAGCATTGTTTTCCAAGCCATCTGGACATTTAGTCTGTTGGCTGGTTGCTGGTCCTTGGAGTGAGTTGGAACTGGGGTCTTGAGAGGAGAGTAGCCCTGCTGAGGAGCAGTGGGTGCTGGGTCTGGGTGCTGGTGTTCTGGAGAACATTAGAGAGAAATGCCGCCGTCAGTGATAGGATTTGCTTTTGAGAAATCCAAAATGTAAGGTTAAGGTGGTTTGCTTCCCTTTGTGGGCGGAGGATTGGAGCAATCAAGGCGTGGGGGGCAGCACCCCTTATCTAGTATCGCTTGCCCCCTCACCCCAAAATACACTCCTCACTGACTAAGATGTTTTTGGAAGCTGGCTTAGGTAAAAATTTGGGGATGCTCTCATCCTGAAGAGCCATGGAAAACAAGGGACAGGTGACCCTAGGATCAAGCTCCGAAGGCCTTAAGGTGCATCTGTCAGAATTGGGAGAAAGTAGAGAAGTGAGTCTTGGTTGAAATGAAGAGTGTGAGAAAGAACAGCCTCAGCTTGACAGCTCTGACAGCTGCAGAATCTGCTCAGTATGGAGCCCTATCATCTGAGGGGCATGGAGGCTGCCTTTGGGTGTGGAGAAATAGCCATCTGTGGGCAGGTGTTGCTGTAGATGGAGACAGAGTGGGAGGAGAGGAACGGGGAAGCTCTGGGTCTGCAGTTAGGCTTCCCGCTTGCTTCGCCAACAAGGAGCTGTGAGGGATATTCTCGGTTTTGTTTTGGGACAGAATCCTATCCTGATTAATATTTTGGAAAGAATTCTGGGAGCTTCCCAGTGTGCTGCTGAGTAGGGGCTGGAGGGATGCATCTGGGCCCCATGCCTTTAGCTTCAGCCCTGTAGGTGCTTTGTTCTGAAGGGGAAAAAGTTATCTGAGATGTGTTGTTTCACCCTAAAGCCCGAGAAAGGCAGGTGTTTCTGCTGGCCTGGTGATGTCAGGGCCTTTGTTAATTCTCCGTCTCTATGGAAAGAGCCTGGAGATTCCCCCCTGTGCGGAAAGTGCAGTGTCTTGGGGAACAGGTATTGCTTGAGTTGAGAGCTTTACTGTTGGTGAGATGCCAACGTGTGTTGGGTACTTTATAACCATTATGAGTAAGGGTGTGCATGTGCCCGTGGTTGGCAAGAAAGGAAGTCCACACATGCTCACCCACCTGAGCCAAATCGTAAGGTTTTTCATATTCTTCTCCTCAAAACAGATGCTGTCGCCGCACTTGAAATATGCTGCTATGGTTATAAACTGAATTGCTTCTCATGCTTTCAAAAATGGTTCTGACTTTCTCTGATGCTGTCGTGATAAAAGTTTGGACAGCCAACCCACGTTCTTCATTGGCAAGTCCTCACAGAAATACTTCTCGTAGCCAATGGAGAAGGTCAAGGAGGCCTCCCACCCTGGCCCTCTACCTCCACCCCCAGAAACCACTGTCAGAATTCTGGAGAGTTGATGAATTGTTTAGTATGTGAATCATTTCTTAGCATCTGAATCGTTCTCAATATTGGGTGACTGATCACTGAGCATGGAGTTGCCAGTTCTTCAGCTTGTATACTGCCACTGTAGAGGGTGGGTGTTTATCAGCAGGTGACTTGAGATTAAAACCTGGGGTGGGAAGTGGCCTGGAGAGGGGAAGAGATGGAGGGAGATCCATGCCACTGAAAGGGGAAAAAGTCCCCTAGTTACATCACAATGGACTAGGCAGGAAGGATTTTCCTGATTGTGCACCAAAGCCTTCTGGTTTGGCTGTTGCTCTAGGCAGAGAATAAGTACAGCTCCTTGGAAAGAACAGGCACAAACTCCAAGTGGAGTCTAGGGTTACTGAAGATCCCCTGAGGGCAGTCTCTTAGAAGGAGTTGACAAGGAGGCCATCACTCTCCTAACTTTTTCAGCCCTACTCTCTTTGGGACCAGGGCACTCCTGCCCCTAGGTCTTTGGAATGGACTCTTCCAGGGTCCACTTTTTTCACTGATCACCTGCTACCCACACTCCCTCTTAGCCTGTTTGGCCCTAAGTGAGTCCATTCATTCTCTTAGCAGGGGCAACACTGGCTTCAAGAAGGCTATAGACCCGGTGCTGTATCATTCACAGGTCTTCATCGGAGCTCTGGCAGTGGGGTGACAGTGGTCTACCAGTTGTCCATTCAGAGACCTTTCTAAATAAGCTGGGGCCACTCATCCTAGCCAAGGGAATGCTGAGGACATGTTCAGGGCTAGGGTTTGTGTCTCTCTCTCTCTGAAACTCAGGTTTCTAGAACATCGCACGTTTGACTCTTGGACCTGGTTTGGCACGAAGCCAGGCAAGAGGTGCAGCTTTTGCTGCCACATCTTCATACCCTTGCAGCTGTTTGGTGGTCAGGGTTGTTGGTCTCATGGCAAAGAGCCAAGGCAAGTTGATGGGCTAAGGAGAAGACTTTCCCACAAAGGAATGAGAAAAATAAGGACGGAGAACTTGCCTTCTTGGCCCCTGGCCTACCAGAATGGGTCACAAATAGCAAGCACACATGTCATTTTCTGTCTGAGAAGCCTGGCTCGCCTGACCCTCCCCAGAGAGGGTCTCCTGTTGCTGAGATCACCCATCATTAGAGTATCACATGTTACAGTCATGACTATTGGTCCTCTTATTCCTTAAAATGAACTGGCATTGTCCTTCTAAAAAGCCATTTTTGTTCTCTTAGTTATTTCAGACTTCTTGGCCAGCAGTCATATTGGTCTGTTTCCCTGGTGGCTGGCTCAGAGTGGGCGTTCAGGCCACAAAGTGACTTTCAGGTGAGAGCAATGGCTGGTTGCCCTGAGTTCTTACCTCAGCTGGCAACACTTAGGAAGAGGCAGACAGGAAGAGTTGTGAAAGCTCCAAGTGGATTTTGGAGGGTGATGCAAAGAAGAAAAGAAAGGGAAACCCCTAAATAAATAAATAAATAGTGTCCCAACTATTCTGAGAACTCAATAAAACAATCACATCAAAATGAAGAGGCATAAATCTTGTGTCTGCACAGGTAACCCATTCAATTGCTTTTATTATCGCTCAGGCTCCTTTCATTTATTACCGTCCACAGCCTGGGCCATGGAGGTTGCATAGAGGGTGGTCTTCAGTGCAATCCTACACTCTGAGAGGCAACAATCAGCCCATACATGCAGGGATTTCGATGGGAGCTCGGGAAGGGCCCATCTGTCTGCATGAAAACCAATCAATAACTCTGTAACCAGAGCCCTGTCACAGGGAAATGGACAACACAACAGTTCAATACAGGGGCCACAGGGGGAATTAGCCAAGTGGAGATGGGGCCAGGCAGGAGCAGCCTCCGTAGAAAGGAAACAGGGTGCAGGAGTATTGGGGAGAGAGTGGGGTGTGGCAGGGGAGAGCATTGGCTTTGTGAGTATATTGGCACAAGGGGAAGATTGTTGTGGAAAGTAGATCAGGAAATGAAAGGCACTGTTGGAAGTTGGGGTGGAAGGGAACAGTTGGGAAAGGGGCTTGTTCTTATACACATGGGATCACGTGGTTGTTTATGTGATGATACGTGCTTGTGGACTAGGTACAGCTTCCAGAGAAAGAGTAGTGATAGTAGTAACTGGTACAGAAGATAAATCAACCCATCCACCCACCAGCACCAAGAGCTTGTACTCTGAAGAGTCCGTTTCTTATGAGCTCACATGGAATGTAAGTTCTGCTTCTCAGTCTTCTCAGCAGGACTGATTAAGCCAGGGGCACTATTGTCTACTCCCAGCTTCCTAGATTTTAAATTCTAGCTATGCTGCAACTTTGCCTCTTACTGCTCAGGCCTGTCCTTAGCCCCTCTTTGTTGCTACCTAGAGTTGGAAGTTTGAGTTCTTATAGTAAAAGGAAACTGAGAATACTGGAAAGAATTATTTTCACTTCCTGCTCTTTATTTTTTTTAAACATATTTTTATTGACTTCAGAGGGAAGAGAGAGAGAGAGAGAAATATCAGTGATGAGAGAGAATCATTGATTGGCTGCCTCCTGCATGCCCTACACTGGGGATTGAGCCCACAACCGGGCATGTGCCCTGACAAGGAATTGAACCCATGATCTCCCGGTTCATAGGTCAATGCTCAACCACTGAGCCATGCCAGCTAGGCTCTTCCTGCTCTTTAAAAGAATGCAGTAAAGGGTGCTAATCTGGCCTGTACCTCCTTCCTTCCCATTTACACCAGATGTCCAGAGTTGAGATCCTTGCAGGGGAAGCAGTTACAGCTATGGACAGTACAGCTCATCCAGTTATGTGGGTGAGTCTAGCGGAGAGAGAAGGGACCCTGACAGATCTGAGGAGTGAGAAACAGTGTCTCACAACCAATGCACAAACAGCTAGTTAAAGATTAAACAGGTGGGAACTTAAATCACCTTGGCTTTATCTGTCTACCAGTCAACTACAGGGTTGAGATGTTTCCTCCTGTTGACAGGTTATTTGTTTTGGTGCTGGAAAGGTGCCTTTTGAATGTATTCATAATGGTTTCTAGGCATAGAGGTTGATCTCTTGAAGGGGGGTGGGGTGCGTACACCAACCGGTATCTGCTCTTTGGTGAAAGCGTTCTGAGGCAAAGAGGAGGAAAAGGAAGAAGGCCCATTGGATGTGACCCTCAGTCATAAAGGCTGGACACCTTGTCCTTGGGTCCGTGGGCCTATCAGGTCAACTAGGGAGGCAGTCATAGGGCCACCGGGTGATTAGGGCTGGGCCAAAGAGTCTTCATTATAGAACTGGGGAAAATTTGGGCCAATTTTTCCTTAGTTTTGCACTGTAACACTCCATAGTCCAGCTAGCCTCCACGAAGAGGGGATTTGCTACCGTGATGCCACCCTTGTGATGGAGAGCTGTGTGATCAGCTGTCCATCTTCACTTAGACGCTTGAGTCCCAGTCCAGTTGGCAGGACTAGTTAGGGACCAACTGGGTAAGCAGCCAAAAGATGTTCTTCCCGGTGGGTCCCTTTCCTGCAGAGGGGCGGTGCAGTGACCCACCAAGGTTGCAGGGGCTCCAGCAGCAGGATGGCAGCAGCACTGGGACACAGTCATTGGCAGAGCTCTCCCAAGGGCCAGGTCCCAGTTCCAGCCTCTAAACCCTTCCCCAATAATCCACGTGCCAGGGAAATAAGGAGAAACTATGTGTGAGAAATGCATAGCTGTGACTGGAGAAGGCTTGGAGAGCAGGTGGGGCGTAATGGCTGAGGCAGATCCCTGGGGCCTCCTGGGGAGGGCTGTGCATAGGGGAGGCATAGGGGAGAATGACCGGCACTGGAGGAGAAGGAGCAAGGCCCCATGTAGACTGGAAACTCTCAAGGAGGGAGGGAGGGAGACAGGAGAGCCAGGTTCTTCTTGTAGCTCATCCTCAAAAAACCACTGGACTCTTTCTTTTGGGTTTTAAGAGCTAATATGATAAGGAGATATTTTGTATTTCTCGTGTGTGTGTGTGTTTGTGTGTGTGTGTGTGTGAGAGAGAGAGAGAGAGAGAGAGAGAGAGAGAGAGAAACGAAGAGTCCTTGGCATTCTAGAGAGGTCAGGTCTATTCTTAGGATATGGGGGGAGAAAAATAGTGCCCCAAAATGCAGATTGGCAAGAAATGTGTTAGTGGAGGGCAGTGATGGAGATGCCGTGTGGCTGTAGGGGTCAGGAGCGCAAATGCCTCCAGGGCCCATGGCAGGAAAGGTCAGTGGGAAGGGCCACAGAAGATGAGACAGCGGTGGTGAGAGTGGGACAAACGGAAGCTGGAGTGCTCAGGCCCAGTCTAGAGGCAGAAGATTTGTTTTTTTTAAACTTTGTGCTGGCCAAATAAAACACATCGCCAGGCCGGTTCAGTTCATGGGCCAGCGGTCTGCAGCCCCTGGTCTGCGGAACTGGACATAACTTATCTCGCTGCTTCAGACCAGAGCAGTAACCTCAGTACAGGTGCAGGGAAATGTGCCATTTCCTGAGGTCCTGGTCCAGAGCCCCCGAGGAAGGGAGGCGAGGAAGGGTGTGTACTCTGTCTAGCAGGGGGAGAAGAAGGCAAGGTGTAGATGGGAAGGGATGGACAAAAGTAAGACTGCGGACTGGAAGAGGAGATGAAGCTGGGAGGGAAATGGGAGAGGTCTCAGACCTGGCCCAGCCTGGACAGGTGTGTTTGGGAATGGAGGGTATGGTGAGAGTGCAGAGCAGGGAGCGACAGAAGCTTAAAAAGGAGAGCTAGATCTGTGCATCTGAGCCAAGGGCCTCTGGTAGCCCTGCAAGGTCTTGGAGGTGGTGGGCGGGAGCCAGAGCTCTGGGTGGCTGCTTGGCCAGGTTGAAGGGAACTGAGGAGGCTCAGAGGTGGTAAAGGAGGAAAGAGGAGGCCAGTCCTGGAGGAGAAAGCAGGCAGAGCAAAGGAAGTGGCATGGGAGGGCAAAGTCACAAGACCTGGAGCTCATGGCTGCCTGCATCGGGCAGCACACTGCGGGGCAGGCCAGTAGGGGCTGTGGGGCTGCTGCAGTGCGATGCTCCAGCCTGGTCCCTGGAAGGAGGGTGGGTGGGAGAGAGGCCAAGAGGAAGGGAGATCCTGGCCTCATGGGTGTTCCACATTAGAGCCCCTTCCACCCAGGCACTTTGCTCTGAACTTCCTCCTCTGCCTGCCGTCAGCTCTGCCTGAGCGTCTGTCTGCAGTGAGCTCCCTCTGCAGCCATCCAGGAACAGAGGAAGCCAGAGGACATGACCGGCAGCTCCTGGCAGCTCCTGGCAGCTCTTGGCAGCTCCTGGAAGGAGAAAGTCTGTGAGACTGGGCAACAGGCTGAAAAGGAAACTGTACCCACCTTGTAGGCTCCATAAGGTCAAGAAAGAGGAAGGGTTCAGAGGGGAGGAGAGCAGGAAGGGAGATCAACAGAGGCCCTAGAGTGAGCAAATGTGAGCACTGGAGCAGCTTTCCCTGGTCCCACTGCTTCCTCCGGGCCCCAGGGTCTTTGCTGGGCTGATGAAGGAAGCCGAAGGAAGTCTGGAGCCTCATGTGACAGTATCCAGCTTAACAGGTCACAGAGATGGTCAGGGAGGAGAGCCCCTTATCCTGTGACCTCTCGAATTAATTCAAGAGGACAAGATGGTGTCTGCCTTGTGTATCATACCAGGAGAAGTTGGTGACTATGTGTTGGAGGCCTCTGCGTAGCTCTCTTTTGGAAAGAGTGTGTGGGCTCCTGGCATCTAGCTGAGCATGGCATTCGTGCCCGGGAAAGCCATCTAAATGGCCCTGGCATTACAGGGAGCTTTTAAAAGGGGTCAGTCCTGTTGAACAGTCCGCCCTGAATAGTGAGCTAATGGCTCACCATTGAGAGGGTTTCCAGTCGAAGGGGTTGTTTGGTCCCAGGACGAAAGTCTTGGTCATCACTTGGACGGCCTGCTGTTTGGGGGGTCAGTAAATGTGATTGGGAGAGTGTGGGGTTGAATGGATGGTAGTTGTCTTGCTGGGTTGATGAGTGGGGGTTCTGTCAGGTACACAGAGGATCCTGACATGTTTATTCTGAGTATGCACACGTGCATTTATTGTGCTAGAGGCGAGGGTGTCGAGTTGTGTGTGATGCCAGGGTGGTGTGTGTGAGTAACACGCTACTAGGAAAACAGGTAGCGACTACTTGTTTGTGTTTGCTGAGGTCCTCAAAGGGAGTGTGCGTGTAGGTGGGGACAAAGACCAAGCTATTTGTCGCTTTTTATCATCTGCAGTGAGGATACCTCCTTTCCCTCCCCCCATCCTGTATGTTTTCCTTCCTCTCTGTCCTCCTCATCATCACTCTGATTAGCTGGTTTGGGTTAGGAGGCCAATCTCAGTAGACTCTAATTGAAGACTGAAGAGAATTTGATAAGATAGGGAAGGCCATCATTCCTCTGGGGACCAATAGAGGTTTCATGTTCCCCCACTCCGCTCTGCCTCCCTAAGGAGCTGACACCAGGGCAGGCGGCCTGCCCATTGACTGTAGCTGTCTGGCCTCTGGGAGAGCCAGAGAAAAGGATGTATTCCCTGGGGTGGAGACTTCGGTTCCTTCCCCAGTCACCATGGGACTGGAAGGAACAGTATAATGGACGAGACAGGGAAAAAGGGTAGAAGAGAGATGGCCGAAGACAGGAGAAGAGAAGTGAGAGCCAGATATAATTGACGCTGACCAACCTTAGCAGAAACCTGATTTTTGTTCACAGAAATACACTGGGTGTGTGTGTATATTAGGAAGAGGATTATTATTATTATTATTATTGAGTTATTGTTATTATTGGAGAGATTCTGAAGCCTTTAAGCCAGTCTGCTGGGCAGAGCACGCAACTATTTGCAGAGGGTACTGCCTTGGTTCAGGTCCAGCTCCTCCTAGAAATAGTGTTCACCTCACTCTTATGCCCCCTGTCCTCCCACCCTGAGCTTATGCATGCACCTCTTTCCTTGTTCTCACTTCCCCTGAACTTGGTTCTGAGGACCAGCTAATTCCTGGCTCCAGGAGACAGCCTGGAGGGCAGCACAGACTACTTAGGAGATGACCTCCCAGGGTGGGTGCAAAAAAAGTTGAGAGAAATTCATTTCATGGACAGTGGCTGCTTATAAAAGGCGATTCCAGCATACGAACGTGATAAATGTTAACTGAGCATTAATCGCATTAAAGAGGGTCCTATAAACTTTTCATTTCTAATTAAATTCATCCAGTGATGCTGCCCAAGCGAGTACTCTGGGCCTTTGTTTATGTGGAAAATTAAAATGCAAATACAATGGGATTTATTTCCAGGAGTTGAGTGATGGGCTAGCCCCTCTGGCTACTAGTCTCCAGCCTTGTCAGGCCAGGTGACTGCTTCTTTGGAGGTGCTGTACCCCTTAGGACACATTCCAGTGTGAAGGGAGAGGCCAGAGTTCAAGGTCAAACAGAGTGGAAAGAATTGAGGAGAAAGAAAAAAAAGGCAGTAGATGACCCAGAAATATAGGGAGGCATTGTCTTGGTTTGCTATACTCCAAGTCACACTTCTGGGAGAAGAAACCCCCAAAATCTTGCTTGTGAGCAATGTCATCACAGTTTCCTCTGCAGCTCTGGGATGAAGGGTGAGCATGGGAGGAAGAGATATTGGAGGAAGCAGCCAAGCCAGATATAATGGGCCTGGTCCTCAAAGAACTGAGTGGTCATCAGCAGGGAGGGCCCGGGGCCTGGACTTACCTCCAGCAGTTTGAGGGTCAGCTTCTGTCCATATTATCGTTTCACCGGGCTCTTCCTGCCAGCGCCAAGTGGCATTGACACAGGGCAATGGAGCATAGTGGCACAAGCTGAGAACGCTGTGCATGCACGCCCACACGCACACAGCCTTCCTGCACATAGGGAGAGCCGGTCTCTCACAAGAATAAACAAATGTCCCTTGCAAAGATCCTTTAGTGCCACGGTCCCTTTGATAAAAGTGATAACCCTGACTACTATTGAATGGAGCGATCTAAAGGTCCTATTTACTAAAACATAAATTAAGTCGAGTGGAGAGAAAACCTGGGTAAGGAAAATCATTTGGGTATATCAGTAGAGACACTGAAGGATCGCTGTGCTGCTCTATGGCTAAGGAAGCTGTAAATAGCATTAAAAAGTAGAGAGGGAAAGAAAATGGAAGCAGGAGAGATGATAAAAGGCACAGCACTAAATCACAAACAGAGGTACCTGTACAAAGTCACAAACCAGATTTACGCCCAGCTTTGCAAAATCTGCAGCTTGGACTGTTGATACGTAGAGACACTAAGTGCACAGGCATGGAGGCATCAGAGTGCCTACATGTTTATGTGAATTGAAGACGGTAGGAATGAAGCCGTGTCAGTCGTGGGCTGCCTATACCAGATGCTGGGACTGATCCATCAGCTCCGTCGTGCTGGGATCTGATTGGGTCCAATTCCGTAAACAGTCAAGGATACAGCCTTATAAGGTTTTTAAAGGTCTTTAAGCACACGAGTCTCTTGTGAGCTGGATCCGTGTCCTAATGGATCTCCAAGGCAGCAACCCATTCCCAGAATGGAGTCTGCTTGACTAGTTTTGTCGAATAGCTGCTACCCTGTCCTCTTTAGTCTATTTTATTCTGGTGTTGTTGGTTTTTTTTTCCACTTATGTCTCTTGGAAAACCATGAGCACTTGCTGATGAACAGGTTAACTCCCAAACATATGGATAAAAACCAAAACCTTTAATCAGTCATCTAATAAATGTTGTCGATATAATGTCAAGTATCTGGTGATTTGGAGATGTATAAGTAATTGATTGAAATTCTTAGTTTTTATCCAGGCACAGAATGAACACCTATTTGCATTTCATTGGTGTTTTGTTTCATTGGGAAGCACCTGTTTGCGGAGGAAAACACTCTAGGAAACAAAGTGTTGTGGTTAGAAAGCATCTTTGATGCATTTGAGTCTCATTTCTGATTTGAAGGGGGACTGGGCTTGGCCTGAAAGTCAGTGGAGAGCTGGAGCTTAGAGCATTTAGTATTTGAACAAGCACAGCTGATGGACACTGTCACCTGAAAGTTGGTTGGGAAGGCAAATCACTTTGTCCAAATACACCTAAGCTGTCGATTAGGCCTGGCTTCCATAAGGGAACCCACTTTGCCATATTGAAAGAGACTATCTGGGATCTTAGTAGATACTGTCTTTTATTCATTTATTCTTTCATTCATCCATTCAGAAAACCTTTGCTAAGCACCTTCTATGTGTGAGGCAATTCACATAAACCTATGTGGTATAGAAAATGTAGGAAAGCAGGCTCTGGAGAGAGATTGCCAGAGTTTGAATCTAGCTTCCTTACTCACTAGCTGCATGCTTAGAGGTAAATCCCATATCCTCTCTGGACCTCAGTTTCCTCACTCATCTGACATGGGGATAATTATATAGCTCTTTTATAGGTTCTCATGAGGATTATATGGGTTAGTCCACATAAACCTGCTTGGCATTGCACCTGGAGACGGCAAGTGCTCAGTAAATGCTAGTTATTATTATGGCAACAGCAGTCATCAAGTATATATTCTTGTTATGTGTCTATGCCAACGTGTATGAGTTCTGGCTTTAGTGTGCACAAACACTGACATTTTTTAAAATAAAAAAGCTTGAGGAGCCAAAAGGATACTGTGTGGACAGAATTGTGTATATGAATGCCAGTGAGAATTGTGGGCCGCTATGAGCCCCGCTGGATTTAGGAAGGGGGCCTGCTCTGTGTACATCCAGGAAAAATAAACAAACAACTCTATAACTCAGTTATCTAACCATTGAACAGAATTAGTTACATAATTTCCCCCTTAGTCCATTTTGAGAGCCCTGCCTGCGTGTGTGTGTGTGCGCGCGCGTGTGTGTGTGTGTGTAAACATCGCATGTTTGTATGACTGCACATTCCTTCTCTGTGATGAGTCTACTATTGCTTGAGGAGTTGAAGGTTGGCATTTTCTGGGCTTCATGGCATTTTCATGTGTTGTGGAGCTTTGCATTTTGCAGGAATTTTTGATAAAATGAAACGGTAATGGAAAAAAAATTCCTTACTTGATAGGTTTGAAGGATTCCTCTGATTCTTAAATATCATAGAGGGAAGAGAAAGGGAGGAAATCGGGAAGAGGAGGGCAAGAGAGGAGAGAAAATAGAGATAAGATAAAGGATGAGGTAAGAGAAGAGGAAGAAGTGAGATTTTGTTTGACAAATTCAAACCAAATCTGTCTACCAAATTGTCTCACATATCTATATATTCCAGCATGGGGGTAGGAGGTTGATAATCATTGCAACTATTTCCATTGCTGAGGGAGAAAAGATTAAAAAAAAATTAAGAGTTAGCTCAAAGTAACTGCACATCTGAAAATTCTCCATTTTACTCTGTACTCAATGAGAGCAAAGATGAAAACCAGAGTTTCCCAAACTCATGATGATGTGTTCTGGCCTCCCCAGCTTTATGAGAAACCCATGAGATAAGTCTGAGGCCCTAAATTCTCCCTGCCCCTTTGGCCTAGTTGAGTAGCCAAGTTCAGCTCAATGGCCTTCTTTAAGATACACATCCAAATGTCTTAACATTCACTTATCTGAGTCCTTCCTTAGTTCCCAAATTTAGCACCTAGATTCCACTATTCCTCACTTATACCTGTTAACTGGTAGAGGTCCTGATTTTTTCAATTAAAAAATAAATATTTTAAGTGAGCTAAATTTGAAATCTGAGAACTTGCATTTTAAAAAATAAGTGTAAAATGTATACGGGCCATTTTCCTTTCTGCCTATTCATCCTCATGGGGCTGGATGCAGCCCTCTGTATGAAGATAGGCAGTGGCGAACTCTATCAACCCCCAGTCCCTGCCACTGTCCAAATGGACCAGACGGCCAAGAAGAGAACTACCTTCTGTCCCCACCTGACTGTCCCTAACTGACTATTAGTTTTTGTAGTTTTGCTTAGATCACACAAACATCTTGATTTATCATAGGATTTTGTGTATATTAGCCTACATGTGTACATGTTTACACATGCATAGGACAAGCTTATGGATGCTTTACTTGGTGAGTTCTTATATTCATAAGAATAATAATAGCTAACAACTTCTCACTGCAATAGGAATTGTTATAAGCACATTGCATGTATTAATTGATTGTTTATAGATGAAGAATAAAGAGAAGTTAAATAACTTGTTCAGGCCACAGGCTAAGTAATAGAACTAGGACTTGAATCCATGTAATACTGGCTCTGAGACGCATGTGCTTTTGCACTAATTCATACTTCATATCAACTTTTGATCAAAGGAAATGCAGGCATGTGTAATCTTTTGGGGAGCTCTGTATATTTTGCATCTCATGCCCAGCAATGTATTCATTCATGCATTTACTTACAAGTTCCGAACAGAGACCCTGAGCCTTAGTGGAAAGACATGCCTAGCACTTTTTCCTGTTCTCTTCCATGGTGTGTGTGTGGTTTTGTCAGTGCTGAGCTATATCATCTGGGGATATTGGGGAGGAAGAAGTTGCTGGTGGCCAGAGCTACAGAGTGGAGCAAATGGGATTCTTGGAACCAGAGTTTATGTTGTTATTCCCATTGGAATTGGGGAGTTTTCTCCCATCTAGCCTCCTCTAGCCCCATCAGGGATCTTGACTATTGACAGGCATAGGGTTTGGCCTAGGGCTTCAACTCTCCAAATTAGGCAGATGTAGGGAGAGTGGCATCAGGACCTGTGCCAGTGGGTAAGGTCAGAACTGTTCCATCGAGCAGGGGGAGTTTGCTTCCAAGAAGAATAGAACTGTGCATTTGGTCAAGAAGAGATTTGTTCTGCATTTCTAGAATCTTCCTTCTGACAAAGCCAGAAGCTTTAAAAAGCTAAAGGATGGGCTCTCTCACCCACAACCACACGGAGAAAGCAATTACCAAATTATACACCACCACCCAGATCCAACATCATTACTCAACTCACATCACCAAGGAGACACCCATTAACCTAATCTCTGAGACATACATTATGGAAGAAAAAAAAAAAGGATGCTGATATGATCAACGAACACAATAATTCAAAGCAGAAACATGGACATTGCCACCAAACAATACTTAAATTCCTCTAACTCAGTGTTACATAAAGTGCAGTCACCTCAATACAATACCACAAAACACCAAGTAACAAACCTTAAGCCAGCTGCCAATGGCACAATGCAATACACCATAACACAACACAATTCCAACTTTCCATCCCACAGGCATACCTATACACAAAGGCTGAAATCATATGGCCATCTGAGTGATAGCACTGGTCAAACACACAAAGAGATGGAGGCAGCAATGCGACACCCAACCCTTCTGTGTACCCGGCACAAAATGGTCACAGCCCCAGCCTCCCCAAAGCCAGTGCTCTCCTGATCCCCAAGCACAGCACAGCCTGCCAGAAAGCAGTGCCCTCCTGTTTCTCCAGCAGGTGGATGTGTCCAGACCATCACCTCCAACATGCCTTCAGGCTCTCGTTGCTCATAAGAGAGTAAACTGTCCCCGGAGCCTGCTTTGCAAGAGAGGACAAATCAGCTTTGTCCTGGTTGGGGTTTAATCAGACTTGGCTGTTACTGAAAATGACAGAGCTCCAGGGATGGAGGGGAGGGTGGGGGTGGGCTAGGAGGGGGCTCGCCCAGCTGGGTGCCGGAATTCCCCTTCTTCCACCAAGCCCTGCCTTCTGTGGTCATTCCAGAACCGAAGCCCTCTTGCTGGGTGTTCACTGAGTATCGATTCAGTCTGCAAGCAATTTTAATATTTCTTCAGGGACTTTCCAGCAACAGCACAAGTCATTAATTCACCCTCCCAAATTGCTTATTCAATAGCAGGAACATGGCTCCTGAATAAAGTCCCAGAATTTATGTGACTCGCACGAGTCAGGAGGTCAAACAACTGTTATGGAGCGAAGTTAAAAATCCAAATAAAATATTGACACTTTTTTGGGGAGGGGGTGGGAGAAGTAAAGGTATTTAAAATAGGTTTTTGTTGCAATGCCCCCAGGATAAAGAATGGAAGGAGACTGAAGACAAGTTGGAGTTTATAAAATCAATGAAATTTATTGCATATCTACTTGGCATTTAATAAGTCTCTCATTTCCACATCACTCTACCCCCACCCCATCCTGGCCATAGATAGAAAGACACACAGGTATACAAATGCACATTTATGCCCATCAATACTGTGCACGGACCAATATAACAACACGACTGTGATGTGAGCGTCTCAGACACCCTGGGAAGGAAACAGTGATGAGTATGGAGTCATGTGTGATTGTGGCTTACATATTTGACAGAAATAAGCATAACTGGGCAGAAATTCATGAAGTTGGTTTCGATAAATACATCCAGTTATCATAAATCTTGGATCAATGCATTAGAGCAGACATGAATATAAAGGCACACTAATCATAGGAATAGTTTCTAGAAACATAGAACTGAGAAACACATCTTATGCATTATCTCCACATAATTATGTACATGATTTGAAAGCTAGATAGATACAGAGAATTTGGAAAATCTACACACCAAATCTACCAGGGCATATAAAATACATGGCCACCAGACCACTTAACCTAAAATTATGGTTCTTTTGTAACGCAGGTATGATGCTTATCAAATACAACTATGGCATGTGTGGAGGAGAGGGTCAGCATCTTTAGAATCATGGCTACATACAAATTCTGTTAATTATCTACATATACATTTGCTCAGTTGTCCAGATCACAGATGTGAAAAGACTGAAGGGAAAACTTGTTCATTCCCAAATAGCTAATAAACACAAAGAACTACTATTTCCAGAAGATGCAATATGGTTCAGCCTACAGATATTGGAGTCACAGGCCCGGACCCAAAGTCTGGCTCCAGTGCTATTAAGCACATGAACTTGGGCAAGTTGCTTAACCTCTCTGTTGTCTCCTTGGTATAATAGAGAACATGCCTATTTGATAGAGTTATAGTTAGGATTTGAATGAGAAAGAGCATTTGGTACAATGCCTGTCATATAGTGAATATGAAATAAATGATGGTTATTATTTTTCTTATTATTATATGCAGCTCTTCTATTCAGCCCCAGCCTCTCATGGATTCTCCATCTGTTCTTGATATGATTGACTTATTCTACCCAGCGGTTAGCAGCATGGAGTCTGGAGTCAGACTCCCAGGTTTAAATCCTAGGTTCGCTACTTAACAGCTGTGTAACCTTGGGCAAGTTGCATAACCTCTCTGAACCTCAACTCCCACATTAATAGAAAAGAGAAATAAATTAAATAATCCATGTAAGTGCTTAGCTCACTGCCTGGTACATAATAAACATGTATTAGCTCACTATATCCCTTAATATTATATTATTGTTATTATTAATAGTAACATTTATTTGTTACTAAACAAATAACCTTTAAATATTCACATTATTCCAGGCACTGCTGCTACGTGATAGAAGTACAGTGGTGAGAAATCTAAGCATGACAACTGCCCTTATAGAGCTCACAATCTAGGGGAGGATACAATGTGAATGGAGTAAGCAAGAAAACAAGGTTTCAGCTCTATACTAGACCCTGAGTGGAAGAGGGGAACAGAGAAATAGATTAGAAAGCCAGATTAGGGGAGATTTTGAAGGCAAGGCTGAGGAATTTTGAGTTTATCCTGTAGCTAATAGGAAGCAATTATAGGGGTTAGCCACATCACATTCTTTTAGGTGGACAGAGAGAGAAACCATGCATTGTTTTTGAATGCTGGAGTTAACTAGGTGAGAGGAGGTGGGGCTGGAGGCTGGGAGGCCAGGCCGTCTCTAGGCGGCCCCACCCCTGCTTCTGCTAAAAGGCACTTCCTCCAGGCTTCCTTCTGCTTGGAGGGGGGAGGCATTCGGGTGGAGGGACAAGGAGGAATTAGTCCCAGCAATGAGTCTACAGGAGCACCCTTCATCCTATCAGGCAGTCTTCTAGCCTCTGGAGCCTCCCAGGGCTAGCAGGAATGTGTGTGATAGGCAGCAGGCGAACCCTACCCCTAGCCTGGAGGCCCTCACAGATGAGGGCACGGCCAGTGACTAGAGGAGCTAGTCTGGTCACGGCTCTGGGCTTGGCATGCACTGCAGACTGGTTTCCAAATGGTTAGTTAAACACATTGCCCCTTAATTTTTAAACCTATGCCTATCTTGAAGTTAAATCAATCCATATGCTTACCATTCATCATCTAAACCATCCCTATGGCCCCCTTGGGCCAGCCCCATGGCCCATCTAGCCCAGTAAATCGTATCTGGCCTGGGCTCCCGGGGACACGTGGTGGAAGGATTATCGCCCTCCGTGCCAGTCTTAGAAGGCGACGTTGATTCAGAAAATATGCCCAGTATCTAAAGAATTCACTGGGAATCTCTCATCCTGGAATGTACCAAAAACTATTTTGAAATTATTTTTATTTCTAACCTATAGTTTCGTTTCCACAGAGGAACTGAGAGCTCCTTGAATTTTGGCTACTGTGTCATTTGGAGTCGGGATTAGCAGAAGGGGAGAAATGTCGATTGCTGGAGTATGAGTAAAGACCCCAAGTATTCTTAACTCACTAAGACTTTCTCCCTGCTCTCTCAAGGCTTTCCTGCTAACCACAAGGATGGTTTTCTCACCCTCCGGTGGAAGGTCGTCTTCTCAAATATTAGAGAGCTTAAGAATAATTTGGAGAATTTGCTTAAATACAGGTTCCTGGGCCTGACCACCATCAGAAATTCTAATCAGGAGGTCTGACGTTACCCAGGATTTGCATTTAGCACACACCCCAGGGAAAGCTAATGCAGGCAGTGCAAGGACAATAGTTTGAGGAATCCCTTCTGCAAGCTTTATAGTTGGACTCTCATCTCTTGGAGCTCAGTTTTGACTTCTGAGAAGCAACATGAGGCAGAAGCTCTTGGTACATTTGGGGGGAACCCTGCTAACCTTGGAACCTGTGTATTCCAGTTACATCCTCCTACAGGCAGAATAGAAGGTTCTGCCCATGGCTTCCCCCGCATCAGTAACCATTCTCACGCATAGAACCCTGCCTGACATATGGTCAGTTGTCCAAGCTGAAACCCACAGGGCATGTGAGTGGGTGCGGGCAGACAACTCTAAACTCTGCACAAATTGCAAAGCAGAAGCCTCAGAAAAGAGTTTATGTGCAGCACTTCGGGGCTGCCGGTGGGGTGGGCAGGATGGATGCTATTTCCTTTGTGGGGTGGAGGTAGTGAATTTCACCTTTTCAGTTCCTGGGATGTACAGAGGGGAGATTCCAGTTCCCTGGAGTTCTCAGGAGTAGGGAGAGGTAGAAACCATTTTTGGGAGAGGTGAAAATTTCCTAGATGATCTATGATACCTCACCTGAGGTTCTGCCTTGAAAACTCTCCAGCTACCTGCGTTGCTCTGACTTGCCTTGGGGCTGAGCCAGGGACAAATGCCTGATGTTGGCAGCTCTCAAAAGGCCTGAGTTGAAACAATTACCTGCATTCATTGGGCAAAATATCCTTTGCTGAAGCAAATATTGTTTTGTCCTCCAGAATGGTCCCAGCCTATAATAATACCTATGACGTCACTGGTAGAGGTCCCTCCTACCACTCTTGTGGCCCAGTGTGCAGTGGGGCCAGCTAGTCTGAAACATTCTCTACACTGGAGTTCCTTTCATTTACCAAACCAGGAAAGATTTTCCTCATGCCAGGGAAACATTTTCTGCAGAAACTCTAAAGTGAGTGAGATATTTACCCCAGGACAATTTAAAGTGATTTACACTTGTTTATGACACATAAATGAAGATACTTGACATCTTGCTCCAAAGACCCTTGGAGCAATCCAGTGATATGACTAAGTCTGGGGCTAGCCTGCCGTTTCACTTGGAAGTGATTCCAAAGTGGAGAAGGCAGTCTGTCCCAGGCAGCTGGACAGGATTATATGGGGAGGCGCTCGAAGGACATTGTCAGCAGCTGGTGAGCAGGTGTTAAGACTCCCATTCTATAGAGGGGAATGCTGAAGCTCAGGGAGCTTCTTACCTTTGTTTCAAAGAACACAACAAAACAAGAGGACTAGAATTTAGGAGTTTGGATTTGGGACTTTTGGGTATCTGTCTCCTGGAGGCAGTATGCTTGGCAGATAAGAGTATGGGCCCTGGGTTAGTCTACCTGAATTCAAACCTTGGATTTGCCATTTATTAAACGGTTGACCTTGGCCAAGTTACAATATGTCTGATCTGTAAAATGGCTTGTTGTGAGGATTAAGTGAACCATTTGTTTGAAGCACTTAGACCATTGCCTGGCACATGGAGAATATTTAGTGCAATTTTTTTTATTACTGGAACCTCCACTATGGAAGCACACTGCTCTTGGAAATCCCAGCCAGCCTAGTCCTGGAAACACTGCCACCTAACTCCCTCCAAGGTGAGCTGAGGTCACTTCAATGCTAATAGGACCTCTTCTTGTCTCTACCTCGGGGAGTTTTTGCACACCATTTATTATCATATAATATAATGCAATATAATATCATACATAACATAACATAATATGATGGGTAGGTTAACTTGGAAACCCTGAGGCGGACCGTGGATGGATGGATAGATGAATAGATACATTTGTACTAAGTATACATACATTATATCATTCTATTGATTTGTAAAAAGTTCCCGGTCTGCCTGGCTGTAATGAGATTTTTGAACTTTGCGTGGCGATCAATGAGAGGAATATTATTGGCCTGGAGAATTGATATACCTGCTCTCAGTGGCTTGTTCTGCTCCCAGGCTGCCCCGGCCCCCCAGGTGTACGATTCCAGCAGACACTTAACCTTTTTTACAGTGTCATCGGGCTAAAAGGAATCTAATAGTGACACAGGACTTGTGCTCAGCACTCTGCCACTATTGCTTTCCTGTCACAAATAATTTATAGCCTTCTATTTCCATCCCTGAGTCTGCACCCCAGCCCTGCCTCCCACTTTCCCCCAGCTCCCAGAAATCAATAAACTCACACAGCCACACTGGGACTTCAGGGTGCAAGGAGACAGACAGACAGACAGACAAGAAGAGAGACAGAGAGAAGGGCAGAGAAAGAGTGAAACACAGAAGAAAGGATGAGAGAAGGAGGACGAAGAGGGTGTAGGGCCAGAGAAGGATTAAGAATGTCCCCACTGCTTTCTTAGAATGTTGAGGGCTTCTGGGTTTCTTCATGAGTTTAACAAACTATTACTAGGCGACGGGTTACATGCCTTCATTCTAACTCACAGAGCCCCTACACTGGTTCCCTCTCCTCCTGGTGGGAGCTGAAGGCTTCCTGGGAATTTACCCAAGACGGGGTGATTCCACCTGCCTTGTCATCCTTTACTGTAAAGCTCAACCTGGTATCTCTTGGGTCCAGAAGAAGCTGCTGCTCGTATTGTCTACAGATCCACCCCCAGGCAGGGGTCCCCAGTCTGTTTTCTCTGATGCAACCTGTTTTGGGGTCAGGCTATGGCACCTGCTGCTGTTTCCTATCTTCTCAGTGTCTCTGTAGCAGCTGCATTGACCAGACTGGGGCATGTTGGGCTGGGAGGCCTCCTGCCTGGCTCAGCCCCTAAATAGGAAACAGCCAGGCCTAGGGGTTACCCATGAGAATACTACTACTGTTTGTTGTTGTTATTATAGCTAGCACTTGTTGAACCAAGCATCATACTAATTGTTTTACATGAGTTATCACCTTTAATCCTCACTATAGTCCTAGGAAGTAAATAGTACTATTATTTTATTACACAGGTGAGGGAATAAGAAACTACAAGGGTTTCAAAGGCAGTAAGTAACAAGAGCTGGGACTCAGACTGAGCCCTTTCTCCCTTTGCTCTAGTCATACTCCCGTCAGTGTGGGAGACGCTAACTGCCTGAAGTCCCCACGCTGGGCCCCGACAGAGCCCTGGAGGTTCCAGGAAAGTTAGTGGAGAAAGAACACCCCTGTGGGAAAAAGTATGCTGGAAAAAGAAGCAGGGAGCAGGCACCCTGACAGGGCAGTCTTTCCGGAAACATGAAATAGCATCTCCCAGCCCCCCAACCATAGAGATGTGCTCTCCAGGGCTCCCGACTGCACCCTCCAAAGACCCATATGCTGGACTTGCTTGACTTTCCAGGCCAAACCTGCCTGGGGCCCTGGAGGCCATAGAGGTGTCTGGCTGTCTGTAGGGTCAAGAATGAAAAAGAATTGGAGGAAGAGGAGGAGGAACTGGGGGAAATAGTATCAAGCAGTCACCCAAGGTAACTGCTTTGCTCCATCCTTTTAACCCCTCGTGATATTCCTGTGAGTTGTTGGGTTGTATATCAGATGCAGGAGGGCAACGGCTGACCATCAGGTTGCCACAATCCCAGTTCTTAAATTCCCTGAGATCAGCTCTGGATCTTGCAAATGCCCACAGCCCAGAGGGTATGGGTGGACACCAAGAGTATTAGTGAGTAACTCACAGCAGGCAACCTGCCCAGCTCCTCTCCCAGGCACCACCGAGCTACTGTCATGGAGTAGTGCTTTCCATCACTTGCTGCCTCAGCTAAGTCTGCACCTGTGCCCCAGGGGTCAGAGGCACTGGATAACAAAGACAGAAACTCCACAAGGCCAGCCGTCATCTGTCTCATCCAGCCCCAGCTCTGCGGCTTCCTTAGTCCAGAGCCCATCGGCCCTCAAGCCAGAGCCACCCACAGGTCAATGAGATCCCAGAAGCTGTTGCAATGAATTAGAAGCAGCTGCTCTGAACTGTTCCACCTCTTTCTAGGCCTTTCCTGTAGACCAGTCTACACTGCCCTTAGCTACTCCAGTCTTTCCCATTGTGATTATGCTCCAAACACGTCCCCCACCTCCCAACTCTTGGGAGATGACCTTGCCTTCTTGCTCTGCTAAGAGAAAAAGCTCCTTTTCAAAGCATTTGACTCCCTCGAAACATGCCATCTCTCCCTAATTCCTCCCCTATGTTCTCCATTCCATTCTCCTCTTGTTTTGCCTTGCTCTCGCCAGCATTCACAACCTCTTAGCCAACTTCAATCGCTCCCTCTTCACAGGTTTTTCCTCCTCAGCCTAAAGACTTATCCAGGTCTCCACTACCTTAAAAAGCCTTCCCTCCGCTCAGGTCACCGCCCCTGGGTTCCACACTTTTCTCTCCTTTCCTCCTATGCACTTCTTAACCTCTTTCTGTCTGGCTCCTTCCCTTTGTTTATTTTGTTCTCCCCAAGGTCACTAGTAGTCAGTAAAATCCCCAAATCTATGCCCCTTCTTTATTCCCAATTCCCTCCAATCCTCATGTCGCTGTTGACACTGTGGGTTATGTTCTTTATGGAAACATTCTTCTCTGTTGAGTTCGGTGAAACTACGGATCCTGGTTCTGCCCTTTCCTGTGTGGCCAGCTCTGACCCCTTGGCAAGGTCAGGTTCCTTTTCCCAGTCTCTGAAAGTGGTGTCCACTCCTCAGGCCTCTTGAACCTCTCAACACTCCTCTCCTTGACAACCTTCTAAATCCATATCTGCTATGCCAGCTGGGTATGGGCGTGTCCACCTAGAAACTCCTCCCCCACTTGATGCTGCATGTCTAGGACCAACATCCCCACATGCATCCCTCTTCCTGACAGTGGCACAAACCACCAGCTTTTCAGTTACCAGACTTGGGTCTCTAGAGCTATGATAGACTCCAGTTAATTGCCAAATCCTGGCCATTTTGCTTTCACCATATCTTGCAAATTCTTCCCTTTCTTTCCTGAGATCAGCCCCTCATCGCCTCCTGCCTCTATACTGCTTTACCAGAACCAGTTTGTATGTGCCCCCTCTAGTTTAGAAATCGCTCGTGGGCCTGAGACCCTCTAAACCTGGTTCCCATTTATTGGAGAAAGTGTGACAAAAGCATATACTTTTGAGACTGAATTCTAACTCTGCCCTAACTGGCAGTGTAATCTCCAGCAAGCTTCTTAACTTCTGCCAGCTTTGGTTTTCAATCTGCAAATTGAGGATAATAGTATACACCTTGGAGGTTGTGAGATTTAACACTGGTGTATATAAGTGGTATGAATTGCATATAATATTGGCACATAAGAGATGCTCATTAAGTGGGAAATCACAATTCTCATCACTTCCAAGTTTGCAGCCTTATTTCCTCTCCTCCCTTACATACCTCCCCTATTCTGGCTGACTGGTCTGGGCATGAGCCCCTAAAACAGTGGTCGGCAAACTCAGTAGTCAACAGAGCCAAATATCAACAGTACAACGATTGAAATTTCTTTTGAGAGCTGAATTTTTTAAACTTAAACTTCTTCTAACGCCACTTCTTCAAAATAGACTTGCCCAGGCCGTGGTATTTTGTGGAAGAGCCACACTCAAGGGGCCAAAGAGCCACATGTGGCTTGCGAGCCGCAGTTTGCCGACCACGGCCCTAAAACATCAGGTTCATGGGCTCCCATGCTTTGATTCTACCCCCCTCCAACACCTGATTATAATGTTTTCCCCTCTGCTTCTTTGTTCATCTTAGAATCATGTTTTTTAATGGAGAAAGAGACCTTAGAGATCCTGTAGTCCAAGCATGTCAAACTCGCAGCTGGCAGGTTGCATGCCTCAATATATACGAGGCATGCAGCCTGCTGGCCACAAGTTTGACATGCTTCCTGTAGTCTAAGCTTTTTAGGCTAAAAACAAACAAACCAACAAACCCTGAAGCCCAGAGAAGTAAAATGATGAGCCCAAAGCTATGTCAGAAGCTGGGCTTGGGGCCCCTGCCATGTAGCCCAGTGCCCTGTGCACCATCCTCCATGCCTCTGGTTCCTCTGTGTATCTGTATGTTTGGCCCTACTCTGCTTTGAAGCGCTACAAAAGTTTCACCTCCTCAGTGACTTCTCTCCCGATTACCCTGCCCGCAAGGGGGATGATTCCTTTTGGCACTTACAGCTTGGCCCCCTGGGAGTTACTCAGCTTTCTTTGAGTGTGTGTCTTCCTTCCCTAACTTTATATCCAGCACTTTCAGGCAAGGGCCTTATTTCTGTTGCCTGGCAGCGCTCAGTAAAAGCTGGTTAGAGAGGATGCACTCATGCTTACCTGCTGGTTGAAGTGAACTTGGATCACACACATTTCTGCAGGGAGGAGCAACATTGTTGGAAAAAGTGCTTCCCAGGGCACTCAATTTGGCCAGTGAATGGAAGGGAGCATTCCTCAGTTCTGGCCCCAAGGTTGGCCTTCTGTATCACATAGTCCTTGGTCCTTCGATCACTGACAGACAAGCCAGCTCATCCCCTGTCCTGGGTTGTTTGACTCACCCCAGAGTGCACAGTGGGGGGCACCAGGCTTTTCAACTAGCCTGGTAAAGAAGCTCTGATCCAAGTAGGACCTCAGAAAAGGAGGCCATCAGGCCAGCGAGCTGGACAGGGACAGAGTAGTACGTGAGAAGTTCAGGGCCTGACATCTGGCAAAGGGACCATGCGCTGTGTTGGAATCCTGGGGACAAAAGGGTCACGTAATGTAGCCCTTCCCTGGTTACTTCTCCTTGGCTCAGTAAATGGGGAAATTTCGCCCCCTCCCTCAACTCTGGAGTTGTGTGGTACAGCCCCAATAGGAAAGCCAGCTCCAAAATGATCTTCAGCTCTAGGGAGTCCTGCTCCCAGGAAGAGATTTGTATGTGATTAGGAAAGGGGAAGGGGGGAGTCCCCACCCCCACAAAGGGGAAGGGTGCTGTGCTCCACTCACTCTGCTGCCCAAATACCTGCTACCAAAAATCAAGCTGCAATTCTGATGATGCACACATGGCAGGACAGAGGCAGACGGCCTCCACCCAGAGCTGCGCGCGGCTGATCGGCTGATCCACAGAGCAAACAGGAAGGAAAGCATGCCTTGTAGCAGTCAGTGAGGGCAGGGGTGCAGGGAGCAGATGAGCAAGGAAGGAGCTGAGGAGCTGGTCTCTGCAGGTCTGGGCTAGAGTTGCTGGGGAAGGAGGGGCATGTGATGTGTGATGCTGTTGTGATGCTGTTGCAGGATCATCCGGACCAAAGTTCAGCAGCCTTTTCACCCAACACCGGATGGGGCTGGGACGGGAGTGACTGCGCCTGGCCACACCATTGGTAAGAGGGCCAGGGAAGCTCGGGGCGGGCGGGGGGGAGGGGGGGGAGGGCGGGATCAGGGCCCCACCTGAGAAAGCTGGATATGCAGCTGTGCCCCAGAACTATTTTTTTTTCCAATTTGCACTCTCTCTGAGCTCCTAGAGGCTCAGGGGTCTCCTTGAGAGACACTAGCTCATGGGATCCCTACCCCTCTCTCCATATATATCTCTTTCCTCCCCTTCCTCCCTATTAATATTTCCCCTTTAGCATAGCTTCTCCTCCCCTTCCTCCTTCTCCATCTTTTGTTTTTATCTGATCCTGTCTTCCTACTTGTCGCTCTTTTTTTCATATCTACTATCTTACTCCATTTTTGTTTTGTTTTTAATTTCTAAAATTATCATTCTCTTCTCTTCCCTTCTCTCCCTTCTTCTTTCCTCTCCACACCCCCTCTCTCTTTCTCTTTCTCTTTCTCTTTCTCTTTCTCTTTCTCTCTTCTCTTTCTCTTTCTCTTTCTCTTTCTCTTTCTCTTTCCTCATCTCTGTATGTGAGGCTTTGGGTTTGTTCCTCTGTCTCTTTCCCTCCCTCTTCATAGCCTGTCTCTTTTGATCTCCTTCTCTCTGTCATCCACTTGGTAACTCTTTGCCTCTCTCCAACCTCCTTATTTATGGATCCTTGCTCATGGGCTTCCAGAGACATGACCCAGGCCATACCAAAACACCTGCTAACATTCCTACCACCCCCCAATCATACAGTCTTCCCTTTGGCCCAAGGGTGCTTGGTACCAGGTATTAAGGAGCTGGGATGTGATCAAACTTTTCCTGTTGCCCCTCTTGGCAGCTGTCCCCTGCTCTCTTGACCAGCAGGAAGTAGAATGGCAGGTCCCAGCCCTCCTGGAGTTGGCAGGGTCTGTTGTTTACTAGGCCTGTATTACAGCGTGTGCTAGGAAGGAGGGTTGGGCTGGGCTGTACCTGAGTAGATCATTACAGTGAATGTGTTCACTAGTCTGTGCCTGGAGCAGGGAATGAGGAACTTCTCAAGTGATTTCAAGACCAGAAGCAACTGGGAGAGAAGAGTTATGCACTCCTGGAGAGTATCAGGACCATTCTTGTGTCTCCTAGGGATTCAGAGACAGATCTTAGAAAGCCATAGACTCTAAATCAGGATTGGTAAAGACTCAGCCCAGGAGACTAAGAGGCAGTGAAATGCAGTTTGTTTAGGGTTTTCCTGGCCCCAGGGATTGAATGAGCTGTGCAAGGAGGCCTCCTAGGAGCTGTGCTCACTACAAGACTGCTGAGTCACTTTTTAGGTTGAGTCAGCTTTGGGTTTCCATTCATCTTCAGGGGAGTGAGTTCAGGGCACCAGTGACCTCTATAGGTCTGCAGAGAAGGCTTGGGTTGACTGGTCACCACTCAGTCCAGGGCTGGACAGAAGTGAATAGCCTGCTCTGTGTGTAGCAATGCCTTCTCTCTTAAACCTCAGAGGAAGAAGGGGAATGTGAGCTCCCCATCCCTCCTTATTTCCTCTGCTTCTCTCTGCCCCCAGCCTTGGGGCTTTGGCCTGCTATCACAACTGCTTTCCTGATGGCATTTCCTCCTTATTCTCATCCAGTTCCCAGTACGGCCTCCCCTCCTGTTTCCAGCGCCTCCAATGATCCAGTGGGATCCTACTCCATCAATGGGATCCTGGGGATCCCTCGCTCCAATGGCGAGAAGAGGAAACGTGATGAAGGTAGGGAGGAGGGAAGAGGCTTGGCTTCCCTATGCATGCTTTGTCCTTGGACTCAGAGCTCCGGTTTCGGCCCAGCCTCGCAGCTGCTCTGCTATGAGATCAGTTTTAGTGGCAAAGCCCAGGTCCCCCCACTGCCCTGCTGGCTCCTGGAGAGAGGGAGGCAGGCTGCTGGTGGGGCCATCAGCTTCACCATCTGCTCAGCAGCCTTGACTGCTCACCTTCCTCGGGGACTCACCCCCAATATCTCTGTGGGATTCCAGGAAGAGAAGCATGAACCATGTACCTTGGGAAGATTTTTGGAGGCTGGGGGACATCTGGTTTCTGACCTGAGGATAAAAGGCCAATTTGCCTTGTCCTCACCTGATCCCAACCCATCAGGAGAGAGGGGAGTGGTGTCACATACAGCTGATCCTAGTGTCCTTTCTCTGTGACACATGGGCACTGGCCCCATTAAAATCAGTCAGGGAGCTGGACATGGGTTCCTCTCTGTGCACCCCCATGGGAGGAGACACCACTCTGGCTTCTCTCTGGCCTTCCCTCATTCCCTGTAATACCTCATGGTGCAGCCAGCTGTTAAGCATGGAGGTAGAGAGGGAAATAAAGAGCAAGAGGAGAGGGGAAAAGGAGTAAGAGGAGAGAGTGGTGGCCATGAGCGTGAGAGAAGGTGTTTTTCATATGGATGACATTAGAGGTCCCTTGGTGACCATCTGGTTCTCTTATGATGCATGGCCAGGGTGCAGGGCTGGCAGGCCCTGGAAAACAGAAACACCAGTGCCTGGAACCTGCTTCTAGCCCCAAAATCATGGTCCCTGCTGGGGAGGCAGTAGCCTTCTGGTTTAGGGAGGGTGTGTGATTTTAAGGGTATTTTAAGGGTGTGATTTTAAAGGATACCGTGAAATAGGCAGAATCCACTAGAGATGAGCATAAAGGGGGTGGCCATATATCCCATTAGTCCAGATGGTCCCAATTTATACATTTTGTCTCTGCATCTTGGCCAGTCAGCATCTCCTTTTTCTTTCAAAAATGTCCTGTTTAGACAATAAGTCATATAGTCATCCTAAGCCTAGATGAGCCCTTGAATTGGGGCAGCTTTAGAGGGTAAGGAACAGAGAAAAGGGACAATGCTGAGATTCCCTGGGCCCCAGGAAAAGAGTATGAGAGCCCTGGCCTCCAGTAGAAGGGGCAGAGTGTAGGAGAGGCCTGGGTCTGGCAAGACAGTGATGACCTGGTGCTGGCCTCCTTCCAGAAGCCCTAATGGCCTCGTTTCACAGGGAAACAGCTTGTCTGGCTCTATTTCTCCTTCTTCCCAAATATCCAAACCCATTTGGCTGCCACGGCCTTTGCTACTCACTAAATTTCATTGTGGTTGTTTTGGCCACGGCCCCTGATGGGCAGGGGGAGGCTCTGTGAAAGGTCCTTAATTCCAATTCTCCCTGAGGGTTTCCCACATTCAGGCCTTAGCTAAGCTTCCTGATACCCTGAGTGTTTGGAAGATTCTGCCCCAAACCCTAAGGGGTTTCTCCTTTAATCACTGCCCTGCATTTTTTAGAGTGAGAGATGTTCAGGAAGCCAGGGTAGGCCACAGACCCCCTCCCCTCTCTCTCCCATTGCCCTGTGGTGGGACACAAGCATGCTTTTTGCTTCCTGGGCTCCTATGGGCCATGGAAAGAGGCCAGGGGTAGGGAGGCACTGGCATGAGGCTGTGGCCACCCCAGCTTGGGTCCGGTTGGTCCAGAACAGAGTGCTCTGCTTTCTGAGCAATTGGTCACGTTCATTGTTTCAAGTCAATTCAATTCAGTGAACCCTTCCTGTGCGTCAATCGCAAGAAAGGCTTGGTGCTATAGGGTCCCAAAGCAGAACAAGATATGATTCTTGTCCTTAAGGAGCTTACCGTCTAGTGGGGCATGTAAAACACGTGAGCCCAGAGAGCAGAAAGGCCCATCAGATATCCGTGTTGTGGTGGAGGCCTGGGCTGCGGGCCATGGGAGCTCAGAGTGGGGAGAGAACAAACCCCAGGGAGGGCTGGTCTGTGAGGAGGGCCCTGAGGAATGGGTGAGGGGCATGTTCCAAGGCAATGGTGGTGTGAAATTCTCTGCTGGACCCAGCCTTGTGACCAGAAGGTTCTATGATGAGAAAGTGCAGGGCCACTTTGGCTGGAATGAAAGGGCGGGAGGGGAAGTCATGGGAAATCAGGCTCAGTAAATGAGTTAAGGTCGCAGATCAGGTCAAGACCAGATCATATGAGGCGTTTGGACATTTTCTGCAGGCATGAGTAGCCACCGAAAGTGTCTGAGCAGGAAGGGAAAAGGACAGGGCTGGGTTTGGGAAGATCATCCTCCAGCGGGGTGACAGTGGCGGCAGTGGGGAGACATCTCAGGAAGCAGTTGAACTCCTCTAGGTGAGGGACAGGGGCGTCTCCAAGTGTCCTGCTTAAACACTCACTCCCTGGGCCTAGCTGGGTGGCAGGAAGGATCAGAGGCCCTACTGCTTTTTGGGGGGTGTGGGGGGTGTGGAAGGGTTCTGTTGCCCTGACTCTCCCTCCTATTGACGAACCACAGATCAGATAGAGCTGTCCTTTCCCTGGTAGAGCCTATCAGGGAGGCCAGTTCTCTCTGACCCCTCGTCCCCACACCACATACACATGACCTATCGGACCCAGAAGGGAAGAGAGGAAAAGAGAGAGCAAAGACAGACCTTCCACAGCCTGTACTCCCCCTCCCCCACTCTTGGTGCCTCTAAGCAGCCAGGCCCAGTTTGCATTAGTGAGCAGCTCAGATGATTAAGAATAGGGGAGATAATTATGTGTCAAGATGATGTAGCCCAACTCCGCAGTCAGGCCAAGGTAGCACAGCAGCTGGCAGGCCGGTAGCAGGAGGCAGCCTCCGGCCTGGGCTGCACAGACACCCAGGTGTGTCCTTTAGCTACGGGGCCAGCACTGCAGGCAAAAGAGAAAACTGGCTTGAGGAGCTGAGGGGCCCTGGGATGGGAACAGGTATGCGTGTCAAGGGACTGAGGGAGTGGACAGACACATCTCCCTCCAGGAGAACCCTGATGCCCTGCCAGGATGGCCTTTTTATTTTTGGCCCCTCTTATTGTGGCATCTCCCTAGGAGTGTCATACTCTGAGGGCAAGCGGTGAGCCTCTCTGTCCTCAAGGAAGCCACTCCCGCTCCTGCCTCTGGGTACAGTTCAGCCTATTCTTCAGCTCTAACAATGTCATGGTGTTGGGCATTAGCGAGGACAATCACTGCAGCGTGTGCTGGCGTTACTGGAGACAATCTCAGCAGTAGTTATTGGTGTTCACAGTGATAATACCCACAGCATTATTGGCACTGGCACTTGGAATATGGACAGCGTTATTAGTATCTGCAGCAATCATATCTGTGGGGATATTAGTAAAGGGTCGATCAGCTGTGACTCTGGGGAAAAAGAAACTGACAGTGACTGTGAGTCCGCTTGAGATGCCTTCTCAGGCCGGGGCCTCTGGAAGGGTGGAAGAATCCCCAGACTTTCCTTTGAGAAATATGCTAGTCAGGAAGCTTTGACCCCCCCTAAACCCCAAGAATCCAGGAGATCCCAGAATCAGACAGGTAGACAGGCTAGTGACAGATGAGTAAGTTATGTCACAAAGCCCCCAGAAGACTGTCGGGGAAGGTAAAACCCTGTGTTGTGTACCTGTGGAAGGTTTACCTCTTTTTGGCTACAATTATGGCCGAGTATATTAGGGTCCTTTGAAGGATACTGCTTCCCTGAATGTGGCTTGTCTTGGCTCATGTGGCTGGAGGATAAAGAGACTCTTATATTTCTTCAGGCTGAAGAACCAAAGGCCTTTGCCTTCACCCAGTTGCTTTCAGCCATGGCCCAGAGTGTTGCTGTCCATTGGTGTTGTTGAAACACAGAGCAATTGCATAACCTGTCCAAAAATCCAAATGCAGTCATATGGTCTGAGTCTGTTAATCTGTGGGCGGGGAGGTGTGTTGGTCTCATCCTTTGACGTGTGGGATTGCAGGGGGCTGTGATTTTGCATTCCATTAATTAGGTGCACAATGAGTTGTGCAGTTGAGTGGTGCCAAACCGGTGCAGTTGACGCATTTGCAGGCAGGGCAGGTTGCACGGCTGCAAACAGCCGAGTCCTGTCACTGCCTTTATAGCTCCCTTCTGCTTTGGATGGAACCGTAACTGGAAGAAGCAGTTTATTTCCTTAGTTGGCTTCCCTCCTAGAGGTCCCCAAGTGTGTGGCTCAGGTTAGACTTGGAGCAAAGGAGGAAATGAAGCTGTGGAAACGAGCAGCACCTACCCTGTGTAGGAGCCCTGGATTCAGGCAGGGGAAGGCTGCAGACCGCCCCCCACCCCCAGGAAGGAGGACTTGGGATGGGGGCCAGCAGGCAGTCCCTGAAGGGCAGCATGAATGGGCAGTGACCAAGTTGGAAAGGTGTGAGCTCTGGACTCAGGCACGGCTGGGTTGGAACCCTAGTGCCTTGGTCAAGTCACTTAACCTTCATCAGCTTAGTCTTCTCCTCTATAAAGGGGAGACGGTAACAGCATTCACTTCACGGGGACTGTGGAAAGGACTACACGAGGTCATGGATATAGAATGCTGAGCCGATCCATCTTGGAAGATGGGTCACTGTGTTTCTGAGGGGGGAAGACCTAATTAATTGGCAGGTTTACATTTTGAGAGAAAATGAAGTCATGTCAGGAAGGAACTTACTTGGGCAGAGCTTCCCTAGTCTAGGTGTGGCCCTATTAAGGAGGGGAGCTAGGGCAGGGGGGGAAAGATGTCAGCTCCCCAGGTGTGATGGGGGAACGTTTGTCTACCTCTGCTTACTCATTGGCTCTGCAGTTACCTAGTTGGGTCACATGTCCTCTCTTAGCATCCAAAGACATTTCAGTTGTATGTAAATGAATATAGGACCCCCTTCTTTCCTACCAGGGAGGCACCCCTCCCTCTATTCACTGCTGTGCATTTCCACTCCCATGTGTAAGTTTACTTTGTTTATGAACATACATGTAAGTTTTTACATAATTTATGGAAGTGTATGTGTGTGTTCTCCAGCTTTCTGAGACCTTTGGGTGAAAGGGGATGTAGAATGCCAGGCATTGGGCAGGCACGCAGCCTTCTGGATAGTGGATATATTTGAAGAGAGGATTCGATGTGAGCAGCTGCCTGTCTACAAGTGCTAGTGAACAGGGAGAACTCAAGCCAGGCCTGAGTGTGTTAGTGCCCATGGCCTTGAGGCACAGGGCCCCATTGCCATTACCCTGCATTCTGTTGGCAGATGGATGGGCTGTATTGAACCCGCCTCCAGGGGTGGCCTAGGACTCAAGGCAAGGGAGACAGGCGGGGAGCCCTTATACCCTCAAACTATATGGGAGTTGTCACTCAGCACCCTCATCCCCTTTGAAGAAGAGCCTGGTCTCCCAATCTCGGGGTCTTGCCCCCTCTTCTATCTGCCTGTCTTTCGGGATCTCTCAGTGTCTGTCTGTCTCTCATTTGCTCTAGTCGAGGTATACACTGATCCTGCCCACATTAGAGGAGGTGGAGGTTTGCATCTGGTCTGGACTTTAAGAGGTATGGGGGCCAGAGGGAACATGGTGTGGGGGTCAGGGGAAATAGCTGGGGTGGCGGTTAGAGACCAATAATAGAGTGGGCTCCTAAGGGCCAGTGAGCGGAAAAGGAGGAAGTGGCTCAAGCGTCCGCTGGGAAACCAAGAGGCTAACAGAATCTCAGGGATCACTTTTTCCACGGGCCACTGCTGGGCGTGGGGGCTGAGACCCCAGTGGCCTGGAGGATCAGGCCGTCAGTGGATGGGGGGCACTTTTTCCAGCCCTTGGAAAAACAAAGAGCAGATCGGGTAGTAAAACAAAAGCAAAGGAGACCTGGAAGCACCTGACAGCCCTAATTCATCACGGCCCAAGTTTTTTCCTGTGTTCCCATTATATTTGTTTGTAAAAGTGGAAATCAATTTTGAAGGTAATTTTCTGGAAAGAATGGAAGGGAGGTGGGAGGGCCGGATAAGGCAGAGATGGTAAAAGGAAAAATTTAGGCCAGGCACAGCCCAGGGGCAGCTCTTGGCAAGGTGAAAGAAAATTGCATATTCAATCTCCATCCATGAATCTCCCTCACTGCTGCCCGCCTCCTGCTTGAAAACAATGAAGGCTTTTTCCCAACGCTGGGCAGGGCCTCGGTATCAGCCTCACTTTAACTTCAGGGTCATTAATTCCCTGATTATTGAAGGAGAAGAGAGGGTTGTAGCATCGTCAATTCCAAAGGCACCCCCCATGTGATCAGGCCCGGGCTGGGGTGCGGTGGGGGACAGCCAGGGTGGGGTGAGGTGATGTTTCAGAAGAGCAAAAGGAGGGAGGAAGTGGGGAGCCAACTGGACTGGGGGGAAGGAAGCCAGGAGGAGGGTAAAGAAGGCAGTCATTACTGCATACCTCTGTTGTGTTGTTATTGCAAATTAAAAGTAGCATGTTCCACTCCACAGCTATCTTTGGGGAGGGAGGGGCACCGAGGGAGGTGGGGGATCTTATCATTGCTTCTTCAGCAGACCAGCCGTGGTGTCACCGTGTGAGGTGACATTTGAATTTACAATTCCGCTGAGAAAAGCCATTAATTCACAAATTAACATTTCTCCCTCTCCCTCTCTCTTTAACACTCTCTCCCTCTCTCACATGGATGTGCAAGCAATTGAAAAGACAAAGGAAATAGCCTTAAGGAAGAGACTTTACTGCTAGTCTGTCTGTGCTGAGATTGCTCCCCCTGCTTCCAGATAGATAAACCAATTACCTGAGCAGCTCTGCTCCTGGCCGCCCGCGATCGCGATCGCCTCCTTTTGTAGGCTGCCTCCCCGGCTGGATTACACTCGGTGTATCTCATTAATGTAAACCAGGCGTGCCCTGGTCACCAGTCTCTCTTCCCCGCTCTCCTTCTGGAGGGGCAGCGGGAAGAGTGCTGGTGTCAGAAAAGGCAGGCAAGGAGGATGCCCTGGAAGAGGAGAGGCCACCACTGCCCCGCTGGCACGCCCTGGGCCTGTGGGTGCAGCCTTCAGTCCTGGAGGAGGCTGATGGGGGAAGTCTGCAGGTGGGCACACCCTGGTAGGCTGGCATGGGCAGGCATTTAGAGGCAGAAGCAGGAGCCAGAGCTGACTCTCAGGCCCACAGTGTCTGTCTTCTGTGGCCTTTTGGTCCAGCTGCAGGGGGCTGGTGGAAACAGAGAAGGATCTGAGCATTCCTGCAAGGGAAGAGCTTGGGGAAGTTTCGCTGAGCACATACCATTTTGGTGGGCCGGGTTCAGCCTGAGGAGCTGGGAGGGTGCCGAGGAGGGCCCAGAAGACACAATGAAGTTGTACTGTGATGGGTAAACAAAACGAGGTCTCACTGGTTCCTTAACCTAAACTCAGCACTTGGGCACAGTTATGTGTGTTCACCACCTAACACACACACACACACACACGCACGCACGCACGCACGCACGCACACACACACACACACACACACCCCATTTGATTGGTTTTAAAGAATCCCCACCCAGGAGTGTGGACCTGGGGTGGCGTGCCCTCAGAGCTCTGGAGTGAGCTCACATGGTGGGCAAAGAACCACGGAGCCTCGTTTTGTTTCCACTGTCCTCTGGGCCCTGGCCAGGCCCTGTAAGAAAGCATGATATTGGCAGAGGGAAGCCAAGCAGAGTTTGAGTTTCTCCAAGGACAGGTGCTCTGTGGGTTATTGCCAGAATGATATGATTTCACATGCACTGGACTACCCAGCACGGGCCACAGACTGCCCCTTGTGAGGCAAGTCCTAGGGAAGCCCAGAAACCAAGTCCACAGGCAGGTAACCAGCCATCTAGACAAGTGCCTGAGTTTAACTGCGTTAACAAAGCTCACCCTGTATTCATTTCCCAACAAATATCCAAACCCTGGCTAATGTCCACTCCAGGCTAAGAAAGAGCTAAGGTTCAAAGGTCCGCATGCACTAAGACACCATAAAAACAACAACCCACTTATGAGCACATGTTTGTTGCTATGATTATATCTTCCCAGTAAACTGGGAAATCAGGCCGTTCATGCTGAGGGGGGAATTTTTCTATCTTAGTTGGATCGAAAATTTTAGCCAAACTCTGGACAATGTTGGCCGTGAGCCCGTGGAACACTGACCGTGTCATTATACAGAGGTGGGTGTAGGGCATGTCGATGTGTTATTAAGGCCTGCACCTTGGGGCCTGTGCACACATGGGCTGACTTTCCTCTGTGGGGAAGGACTGGTGTTAGCCAGGGTGGTGTGGAGCTGACACGGGTGCACGAACTTGTACATAAACCCCTGAGTTTAAACCAGAGACTTCAGTCAAATCATTAACCACCTCAGGCTCCTGACCAGTTCGTGCTGTTGTAGATAAAGAATTATATTTCCTTGTTTGAGGAAGTACGTTGCGATTTAGCACAAAAGAGCTTTATTTTCTTTCATAAAATGCCAAAACGTTAAAATAGGTGGACCCCAGCCCCCAGGAAAGGATGTACAGATTAGCAGTAGAGGGGCCTGCGTGCGTCCCTCCTCCACTGGAAGTTAGGGGAGTGGGGAGGTGTAGCACAGTGTTACAATTTTCTCAGCAAAGGCATCTGTGTGTGCCTGGGCATGTGTTTGCACACCCACCTTGTCAGACTGTCTTCAAACCCTAGTCTTCCACTTGGCAACTACCTGCCGCCCTGCAGGTAGGCCTCGTTCTCCTTCCCCCACCCGGCAAGGGCACCAAGCAAGAAATGAGAAATCCGCTGCCTCAGCGCTGCCCTGCTCCCCCAGGCATGGGCTGTGTGGGCAGGAGGGAGGGGCCCGGCCCTGAGGCTGTCCCCCAGGCCCTGCGGCTAGTAGGCTGGCCTCCCTGAGCACCTCCTCCTTTGCAGGCCAGCAGGCAGCTGAGAAGGGCAGGGGCATGGGGACCCCTTGGAAAAAGGATTTGGAGCGAAGGTAGGCTGGATTTGGAGACCCAGGATTGCTGCCCCGCAGAGGAATGGGTCTTGGCTACCTTCCCGACCGCTGTGGGCTGCACAAGGAGCCCCGCAGCCCAGAGGAGGACTCCCCTCCTGCCTGCCTCCCTCAGGGCCATGGTGGCTGGAAGGCTCCCCAGGACCTTCCCCATCCTGCCCCGTGGGGGTGGAGAAGCAAGGAGGGTTGGGGGAGGGCTGGGAGATGATCACGAGCCTCAGAGCCGAGTTGCAGTGGAGCCAGTAATTCAAACCATCCTGACCCTTCGGTGAACCCGAACCTGCTGACCTTGACAGCACCAGACAAGGGAGGCCTCACAAACCTCAACCTGCGTGGCGGCCTCGCTTTCTCTTTCTCCCTCCTCGGAGCCCCCGTGGCCCAGCCTCCAGGAGGCTCCTAATTTGGTCATCCCCTCAAAATGTCAGCATACCTCCCTCCCCAGGCGCCTGCCCGCCTGCCTCAAAGTACCCTTTGTGCTCATCTCCACCGGAGACAACTGTGTGGGCATCTCACAAGGGCCTCTCCAGGGCCAGGCCGAGGCTTTCTCCTTCAAACACAGCTTGTACACCTTGTCCATGCTCCCGCCCCAGGCTTCAGCTTTTTCAGGAGTACCAGCTATAAAGTGTGTGTGCGTGAGTGTGTGTGCGCGAGCGTGTGTGTGTGTGGACTGGGTGCACACAGGGGCTGGGATAAAATGTGATCAAGACAGAGGAGGGAAGAAAAGCCTGAGGAAAGCTGCCCCAGGAACCTGCATTAAAGTAAATGTAGTTTATGAAGTTTATGCTTTCCTCCCGGGGAGAGCTGGATTCGGTCCAACAGCCTCCCAGAGCCTGGCAAACAGCTCCAGAAGCAGAAAGTGCAGGCAGGAGCGCGGGCAAGCCAGCAAGAGAGGGAGAGATGCATGGACACACGTGCACACACGTGCGCACGCACATTCCCCCCTCCCTCCCTCTGACCCTCCCTCCCTTCCTTTTCCCCTCCCCCTCCCTCTCTCTCTCTCTCACACTGCCCCATACAGATCTCCCTAGACCCCAGAAGGCTTCACAGAGTGGATGGAAAGATGCACACAGTGTGTTTGGTAGAAGGGACTTCAGGAGCGTCCCTTCCCTTCCCTCTTCCCTCCCCACCCCCGCCCCCCCTCCATCTCCTTTGGCAGTGTGGCCAACCCAGACACGTGGGCAGAGTGGGTACTTGGGTGGGCCACTGGGGCAGCCAGCTAGTGGAAGCTGCTCTGGGTGAGGGGCAGTGTGGGTGATCTTTGGGTGGTATGAGGTCAGTTGTCAAAGAGATCAGAATGTGGTCTGCCAGGAATCCGCCCTTTTTCTGATGCTGGCAGTTTGGTTTAGACCAAGTAGGTACCTTTACAGCTACTGACGACAGCTACTGGAGTCTCCTAAGGAGAAACAACGAGAGACAGTATTTTGTTCTGCAAATTCGAGGGAAATAAATGCTTGGGAAAGCCAGCTGGAATATCTGCTTTCTAGACTCTTCTTCATGTGCACAGCATGGGGGATCATGTGTGTGTGTGCTAACCGTATGTAAGTAGGCCAGGGTCCTTGATTTTAGAAGTTGTGTGGAGGAGGAAAATGGCTGGGAAAGACAGTCTATGTAACCAAGGCCTTCACTCCAGCCTGCAGGGTTGGCAACATCTGAGCTCTTGCCTCCGTGCTTCCGGGACATGCCTCTGCGGGGCACAAGCAGTGGGGGGACTCCATCTCCCACCTCTCCCTGGGGACTTCCTGTCCTTACTCAGGTTCTGCCAGGATCTGGGGCAGAGGAGGACCACAGAGGTAGCGTCATCGGAAGGCACAGAGGAGAGGGAAGAGGGGAGTAGAAGGGAATGTGAAGGATGGGCAGGAATTGCCGAGTGTGGAGGCTAGTCTGGGAAGCCAGGAGACGCTAGGCATGGAGGGCAGCAGAAATGGGCCAAGAATGGCTTTTGCCCTTTTTCTCCCCTCTCTCCTTTCCCCTCCCTTCCTCCCCCTCCTATCTCTCCCCTCTTCCCTCCACATATCTTTATTGGTTCCGGTAATAGCGTTGATTTGCATGTCAGGCAAAGCCTTGCTACACACACAAAAAGAAAGCCCCAGCCTTGGCGGTGTGGCAGTGTCAGCTCTCGCTGTTGTTCGACAGTGTAAAATTAAATTAATAAAGCCCCCAACGCAGGAAAACATAACAGGAAATTAATGGCCTTTACTGTCGCTCTGATGCAGTCATTTGCAACCCTGCTTTCCGCACCAAAGACTTCATAAATGCAAGCAGTTTCTCTAAACAAGCATACTTAGAGCGGCCTGGTATGTAATTTTTCGCCTTGCTCGTGTCCTCTGAGCTAACAAAGCCCCTTCCCTTCTGGCTCCAGAGAGGCTTCTAACTGGTTCTGGCCCCAGCTGGAGTCCAGCACCCGGGCGGGAAGGCCACAGCCCCTTCCAGAAAGCCCAGAGAGGGCTGATGGAAGACTCAGGTCCCACAAAGAGGGACCCTCAGCCAGCCCTCCTTCCCCACAAGCAGCCAGTGCGCCCGAGCCCAGCAGGCCAGCAGGAAGGCACAGTGCATGCTCTCAGGCAGGAAAGTTGATCACTCTGGGGAATTCACCCGAACCCACCCGGTGCTCACTGCCCGCTACCTGTTTGCTCCCTCCCGTGTTGCCTCTGGCCTCCCCTCCCCGCCTTCCCCCATTTGTACTTGCTCACCTCACCCTCCGCACAGACACTCAGGCTGGTCGTGTTGTCAGTGGGTGCCCATGTCCTTCTTTCCTACAGGTAAACTAGGCGTTTTGGATGGAGGGGTCCCACATTCAAAACAGGGAAGTTAACTGTACAGGTATAATTTTCTGGGGTTCTAGGGCTCTCTCATATCTCCCTCATAGCTCCCTTGGTTGGTTAGGAAACACGAGGTCCCTGAATGATCGTTCAGGCTCTCTCTCTGTCCTTGGGCAAATTTCTTATAAACCATTTCAGGTTACGGAGAATCTGTGATCTTGCTTTGTCATATAAATACCTGGAAATGTATGCTTATCTCTCTGGGGAGTTTTGTATCAATGTGGGCCCCAGTGTTGGGAGGTGTGAGAGGAGCAAAGAACCAGGATATGTGGATCTCAGGGAACTTACAATCTATTGGGGGAGGCAGCGCTATCACGCATGAGACTGTAAGATGAGCCAGGTAGCAAGCATTCAGTAGGAATCCAGGGAAGTAGCTAGAAAAGCAAGAAGGAAATGGGTCTTGAGCCGGGGAGTGGTTACGACTCAGGGAGACAGGCTCCAGGGACACCTTCCATGTGGAGGGAGGCCAGAGGCTGGACTGGGAGTGGTGTCAGGCAGAGTCTCAGATTCTTATAGGTCATCAGGTCTCCCCTCCAGCAGTTCTGCCTGACAGGGTACATCCCCTGCCTGGACATAGGACGTGAATGGACAGTTGTCACTGTTAGAATTCAGATTTCTGGATATGGGATGTATTTCCACTCCTTACTTGCTCTGGGACCTTTGGCTAATTACATACTCTCTCCGAATCCCAGTTTCCTCATCTTTAAAGTGAACCACCTAGAGTAGCTCTCCCTCCCTCCTTCCCTCCCATTCCTTCTATTTGATTTACTGAGCACCTGCAAAAACAATGAGCTGAGCCCTGAGTGGGTTTCAGTTTCTCACATGATATGGTCCCTGTCCTTGTGGGAGGTCCCTACCATCCTAATTACCCATTTCTGAATTCATTATTGACAGTGAAAGTCTCTCTTAAATAAATACTAAACTCGAGAGATAGTCTAGCCAATGCCAAGTACAGTAGGACCATTGCCATTCTGCACCTGGAGATTCTACACCCATAATGTAGCCTCAGATTGCATTCGATTTTTTAGCAGCATGTCAGACTCAAGCTCATATTGAGTTCGTGGTCAACTAAAACCTCGAGATCTTTTTCACATCAATTGCTATCAAGCCAGGTCTACCCCATTCTGTACTTGTGTAATTGATTTTTTTTAACCTAAACATAGGGCATTCCATTTATCCATGTTGAATTTCATCTTGTTGGTTTGGACTCTTAATTCCACCCGATTAAGATCATAAGGAAGTTTTGTATATCATCACTCTCGTCGTTTTTTAAAGAGTTATTTTCCTTTCAAATAAAGGAGAGCCACATAGCCCACCAGTGGAGATCTCCCTCCTAGTTGTGACAAATGAATGTTTTAGGTACTATTGGATCCAGTAGCCATCAACCATTTCACTTTTCTTCATCTTGTCCATAAAGTTAGGAAGGAGATTCTTTGTGAAATGTTAATGTTCACTACATTCAGAGCATTTCTTTAAATCAATCAATAAAACAAATCCAACTTAAGTCAGGGCACAAATTGAATGCCTGCTATGTATGAAGCATGTCAGGACTGATTTACAGAGGCAAATAGGACTCAGTCCTTGACCTCAAGAAGCTTTTCATCTAATAGGGAGATAGATGTGCATCTATCTATATAAAACTCTAATATGCAAATTGACCGAACAGTGGAACAACTGGTCACTATGATGCGCACTGACCACCAGGGGGCAGATGCTCAACGCAGGAGCTGCCCCCAGCCTGCAGGCTCCAACCAGTGGCAGCAGGGGGTAGAGCCGGTGAGCAGGCAGTGCCAGGCCAGCCAATCACCCCGTCAGTCACCCCACAGATTGGCCCTGATAGCCAGCCAGGCCTAGGGACCCTACCCGTGCACAAATTTTGTGCACAGGGCCTCTAGTATTATTATGAGAGCAGAATGCAATAGGTGCTTTAATCGAGGTAGGAAGTGCTGTGATGAATATTTTTAAAAAGGGGACAGTTGCTTCCAACCAGGGGAATTGAGAAAGTCTTAGTGGAGGTAGCATAAGTAATGTGCTCCAACTTATTCTTGGCGAGTGCATGCAAGCTCCAGGGTATCACCGTTTTCTTTTCTAATGCCCACGAATTAATTTTATAGTAATTTCTCTAAAAGATTTCTAGACCCCCATATTACATTTATTGAAGTGCTCTTTGTGTAAGCTTACCTTGCTCCCCTTTTATTTCTTGCAAGGCAGGATGGCATTAGGCTTTATCACTGCTTCACTGTGACTCCTCAAGAATTATCAACAAAAATTTTAGAATTCTATCTGCCCTTCCCCCTTCCCAGACTCCTGCTACATGAATTATCTGGGCCTGAGAAAGTTAACTCAGTGGGCATGGTTAGGAGTACCTGCCTGGCCCCCTCCTGACCTGGGCAACGCCTGCTGGTCCCATTTGGAAGATTCTTTTCTTTGGCGGAGAAGGTCTGCCTTCTCTCTCTTTCCTCTCGGTATTACCTCCTCTTCGCCAGCACTGAGCCTAAACCTGCCTTCCTTTTGGTTCTTTCTCCAAACAGAGCTAACAAGACCCTTTTTTGTTGTCTCAGCTTGTTCGGAGCTTTTGTCTTCCTGACAGGCTCATGCTACTCTCATATCCACCCTTGGTTATGGTCCCCTCCTTCCATCTGTTGTACGTCCTTTACAGGAGGAAAAAAAATAACTTTTCTCTGATAATAAGTGCAATACATGCTCATTGTAAAATATTTGTAAGATATGGTAGATTTTTTAAAAAAAATTACCCATAATCTCATCATCAAGAGATAACCACTGTTGGAATTTGGTATTCTTTTTTTTCTGTGCATGTATAATTTTATATATATAATTTCGATAAAAATTGGGATGATATTGTATATACAGCTTGTCTTGCTATTTTCACTTAACATTATATAGAACCATTTTCACATATCATTAAATATTCTTTGAAAACATGATTTTTTAATGGCCGCATAATCTTCCACTATTCAGTGTACATGTCCTTTTAAAATCTAGGCTCATCATATTTTAAAGCTTATTCGTGTGCAACAGCAATGATGTTCCTAAAATGTCCTTCTCTTTCCACCCCTCCCCCACTCTCCCTCTTTCTTGTCAGGTTGATTCTTTGAGCTTGCAGAGGCAGAATTTCATTGTTAGAGCATCCGATCCTTATGGAATTATGTTCCCTTCTAGAACCTCTTGCTATGGGATCACACGACCATTCTTTCCCTCAACACCTAGCAGTTTGCTCTCCTCTCGTCAGATTTTGTCTAATGCCTCCTTCTTTTGCTGCTGTTAATTCTAGACATGGTTGCTTTCTCCCCAGAACCCCATCACTTCCCTTTTATCAGTTTTTCTTTGTTGATCAGAATTAACCTGGAATAGGAGAAAGGGCTCTGGGCTGAGAGCCTCAGTTCCCAGCCTAACGATGACCAGCTGTGTGACATGGGAAATGTACTTAACCTTCCTGAGCCTCTTTTTTTTTTTTTTTAATCTCTAAGAGATAATGGAATTAAATGATCTCAATACTTTCCAGCTGTGAAATATGATAATACTGAATCCAGAGTAGCAATTTCCTTTGTTGCTTAGTTTTCCTTCTAAAAGGTGAAATGTTGAACAAGGCAAGTTAATAATCTATCAAGCTTTGCTTTTGGAATTCTGTTTGACAAATCAGTCAACATTTTTATCACCTACTATGTGTCAAGCCCAATGCTAAGTTTATGAAGATGAAAAAGACATGTCTGTGCCTTCAAAACGGGAATAGTAATAGAAGCTCCCTGCTTAAGTTTTGGTGAAAATTAAATGAGTTAATATATGTAAAATTCTGAGATGGGTGCCTAATATATAGTAGGCACTTAATGTTAGCTGCTGTTATTGTTAGGATTAAATCAGTAGATGTACGTTAAGCAGAATGTCTGGCACCATAAAGGGAACTGGATCGATTTTAGTTATTATTATTTCTACAATAGAGGTTTGGATAGATGGGCTATTGGAACACAGAGAACGGAGAAATTGATATTGCTGAGGGAGAGCTAGCAACCCTCTGGTGTATATCTGAGGAAACTCAATCCAGAAAAGCTCAAGGGACTTGGCTAAGGTCTTATAGCACATGCGCGACGAAACTAGGAATTCAACTCAGGAGATGTTACTACCAGTCCAGTGTTAAGTTAGGGTCACTAAGGCAGTTAGTGTCCCCAGACGCACAGGAAGCCAGGCCAGGCAGGCCAGGCACTCCACACACACACACCTTTCACACTACCATGAACTCACTGAGTGCTTGGAAGCTGGACTTGGTCAAGGAGAACCCTTTGGCCAAAGGTTTCCAGGGCTGGAAGGCTTACCAGAACCTTGTCTCCAGCCAGATCTCCAAGGGCTTCTTTGTGCCCTCCTCTTCAGCTGGGTTCAGGGTTCCTGGGCAAGACCGTCTCACAGACTGTGCAGTTTAAGTATGGGAGGCAATGGGGCGCGTCACCTCAGCTCCTTGGACAGGCAGTGTCTCCACCAGCACAGCCTCCATCCAGCCCCTCCCAGCACATTGCAGCACCGCTTTCCTCCTCGCCTCCATTTCCTATCAATTTCTCCTTCCCACCATGCTTCCCCTCCTCCTCTCTCCCTCCCTTCCTTTCTCGCCCCCCTCTTTTCCTGTCTTCTGCCCTTCTCTTCTCCTTCCCTCGCACTCCTTCCCTTTCTTTTCTCCCTCCCCATCTCCTGTGCCCTCTTCCCACTCCATTTATCCCTGCTCTTCTCCCAGTCTGGAAAGCAGCTCCATTCCTGGTCCCAAACCCCACACTCCCTGTTCTCGATCAGATGGGAGGGTCAGGGTGGCAGCCCAGACCTTCTTTTCCTGCGCAGTGGGGGTGGGGCTGGGGCTGCACAGGAGGGCTGCCCTGAATGACAAGCGGAGATATTGATCGCATTCTGAACTCAGCCCAGCCGATAGAAGGTAATTAATGACTCCATTTGCCTCAGTACTGAGGAGAACAATTGAGTTTGAAACTGCAACAACTGGCAGCTGGGGAAGCCTGGGGGTGAACCCCTCAGAGGGGGAAGGGGTGTTGGAGAAGCTAGGTGCAGAGAGAGGGGGGCAGAGGCCATAGGTCAGAATGGTATGGAGCAAATGTCTGTTCAGAGCCCCACCCTCAACCACAGCTAGCCTTGACCCCTTCTGCTCCCCACAACCCCCTGAGGCCTGAAGCTCATCACCCATGTTCTCACTTCCTCCACATTTTCCCCTTTTCTTCCTGTATCACTTTTCCAGGTCCTTTTCTGTCTGCAGATGAAGTAAGACTTGCTTTCCCCAAGATTGCTTCCTGTCAGCAGTGTGGTCTTGTGCATGCTTTTAACGCTCCCTGCGCTTGTTTTCTTTTCTGTAAAATTGAACTAAGGATATCTCTTTTGCAAGTGATCTGTGAGGATTAGGGAACATGTGTGTAAAGCGCCTCGACTGCCTAGTACATAGTTAGTGCTCACTAAATGATGATAATGACAATCTTCGACAGAGAAGGCAAATTTGACAGTGTCACACAAATAATTTCGCCTCTCATCTGAAAATGAGAATAATAATAATTACCTTGTAAAGTTAAATGGACTTCATGAGCATAGGTGAAAACCCCAATATTGTCAATTTCCCCATTGACAGGGAGATATTTGTGTTTGGTCTTAGAAAATTGAACTTAGTATAGTTCTTTACTATACTTAAAAACAGTCCCTTCAAGTGCCTCATTTTTACTTCCTGGGATTTGATGGGAAACCCCTGTTCATACCATCTTAATTTTGTAGACTTTGATAACCTTGGCACCTTGTGACCAAGGAAATGACATCATCTATTCTGTCTATGACCATCACTCCCACCTACCTTTTGGTCAGAGCATGAGAATTTCTCTTGTCCCTTGTGGTGACTACTTTGGGAATTTGGGTGGAATGTCCACACACGAGGAAGACAGAGCACTTCTGGTTTATCCCTTGTCCCTAGCCTTCATCCCTGAGACATGACCTTTGGGGACTGCCCCCCTCTCCAAGCTGCTGAGACCTCACCGGACAACCTTATTTATTTTTAGCCAGAGAGAGGGTTCTGGTCGGGGGTCAGAGAGGTGGGAGGTAGAGAGCTCTGCTCCGGGAAGCCCAGGTATAGATGGGGAGTGACAAGGCTAAGTGAACGAGGAAATCAGATCTTACTGAGGAGTAAAAGATTATTATTAGTGATTCTGGAAGTGGCGAGTGCTTGTTGTACAAAGCTTGGATGATATGGAAAAACTTAAATGAGAAGAGTGTGGTAGGTGGCTCTCCTTTCAGTCAAGACGATCTTTTGGTTTTGCTGTTTCACTTCGTTTGCGTGGAGATTGGGAGCTGACGATGCTCACTGGTTCAGTCCACAACTGATTACGTCCCTGTGTCAGGCTCCCCGGCAGATATGCCCTTGAGCTAGCCCCTCACTCTCATTTAATCTGCAGCTCCCGTACTCTGAGCCTCAGCTTCCTACCCAGTAAGACAGGGATTATAATCCTCACCACTTTGGAGAGTGGTCGGGGAAACCCAGCTAACCTAGAGGTCTTTGAAACCTTTTTGTTAACTGCTAAGCAAATATGAAGTGGTTAGAGGAGAAGACAATATGAGCCTTTGTTCTCCTTGAAAGAATAATATACGTCAAAGTTTTAACTCAGCAGTTTGTTTAATTAATTTATTTTTATCTGCCTTGTTCCAAAAGGGACTCGTGGTGGCTCACTCTCCTTGGAAGTGCTCACGGTGTAGTGGATCAAGGTCCTGGAATGGGCTCTGGTCCTGCAAGTCTACTTCCTGGTTGTGTGACCTCGGACTTGTCACCTTCCCTCCCTCACCTCCCCACCCACCCCATTAGCTTTCATTACTGTAAAATGAGGACTTTGGACCAGGTGTCCCCTAATCACTCTGGGCACAGTCTGTGCTTAGGCTACGGGCTGCAGCCTCAGTGTAGAGAGGATGCAAGGCAGAGAAGTGAGGATGCTGGGAGGGAAATCGTGTCCCAGATGGGGCCAAGTGGCCCTCAGCTGGGCTCTTGGGTTTGGTACCCAAGCAGCAGAGTGAAATGATGTAGAGGGCAGGCTCTGGAATCAGACAGACCTGAATTCAAATCCTGACTGTCATTTACCAGCTGCATGGCCTTGGATAAGCTACTTAAACTGTCTTTGCCTCAGTTTCCTTAGCTTTAAAAGAGGTGCCACAGTATTTACCCCCCAGGGTTGTTAGGGGGGTGGTGGATTAAACGAGCTGTGTAGAGTTCAGTAATGGCATGTAATAAGCTCTCGGTATTGTGAACTGCTAATGGATGGTGGCTGGGCAGGGGACAGCAGGACAACATATGGAGACCAACTAGGACACGGCTCCTTCCTTGGTCTATGGGGTCTTACTAAACCTACAGCAACCATATTTTCCAACCTCAGTCTGAAAACATGGCCTGAGAGTGGGAAAGGATACTGGAAATCAGAACTGTTCCAGAAAGCTCAGGCCATATGGCCACCATACTCCAGCCCTCTTCTTGGAGTCCTGGCAAGGGGTGGTCTTCTTATCCCATCAAGGTGAAGGCTGAGGGCCTCCTCCCATCGTTTAGGAAAGACTTTCCCTGGAACCAGCTCCCACCACGGGCAAATAGACCCATTTGGTGCTGACCCTGCTCTCTGAGACCAGGGCTTTGGTGTGGGGAGTCCAATACAGAGGCCCTCTGGGCCCTATCCTCAAGGAACCTCTCTTACCTGCTTTGGATGGCAATTCGGTGGCTCCAAGGTTAGGTTCTGTTTTTAATTGGGGATACAGTGCTGTTCTCTGTCCTTTGGGTAGAGGAGCTGTAGGTGGGCAGGATCGTGTTGATGAGAGCAGGAAGGGCTTCCTGTGGGCCAGAGTCGCTGCTGCCAGAAGCCAACAAGCAGTGGGGGTGAGTGAAGAGGGGCATAGGTCTACCCAGGGGCCGCTGAGAGCTAGGGATGCGAGGGGCTTGCCTTGCAAGGGTGCCAAGCCAGTCCAGAGACCTTCTGCCAGGGGTCTGGCTTGAATGCTCCCAGGAGAGCCTTATTCATTTATTCAGTCAGTCATTGAGTACCAACAGTATGCCCAGCTCCGTGCCTGGCACTGGAGCTCCAGAGATGCATCGGTCATGGTCCCTGCCCACAGGTGCTCACAAGGGGAAGGATGCTATCTAATTACTCACACCCTCTCCCTTCCTGCTCACTCTGAAGCCTCCTCCTCTCTTTTAGCCCAGCTCTGCCAAGAGGTGCTTCTGTACTTGAATTTGCTGCAGCAGCGTCATAGCCCAGCTCCACCCTCTCTGCTGTCGCCTCTGAGACAACCCGTGGGCAATCCCACTCTGAGCTCCCTCCCTCCGTTCTCCTGAGGAGGTCCCTTCAAGTGGTGGGCACAGACAACCGCTTCTTTTTCTCTTCCTTTCCTAGTCTTTTCTTCTGTGTTCTCTTGTCCTTTCTGCTCCTCCTCTACGCTCTTCTCCTCTTCTTCCTCCACCCGCTACCCTCTTCTAGGCCCTGGGCTGCCCTCCTTAGTGGATACCCAGGCTGATGGGGAGACAGAGCCAGAAGGTTTGTTCAGCTTGCAAATGCCCTCCTCCCAGCCAGCGCTGCCCTAGGCTCCCTTTCTCCTCCTCTCTTTGTGCCCTTTCTCAGACGTCTCCCAACCTCCTATCCTAACTCCCTCCCCACCCTCTCTGCTTACCTTCATTCCTCTCTTCCTTCCCTAGCTGAAGGAAGGGGGCCACCCCATTCTCTGGAGAGAGCCTGGGAGAGCCCATGGGCCCTTTGGATGATTTGGGAGGGCTGCCCCCTGTCCCCCACCAGTCATGCCGCTGCCCTCTCCCTGCCCCTGTGGCTCTCCTCCCTGATTGCCCAGAACTTTCCATGTGCTCCTTCATGATTCGCCTTTACTGCTGCCTTTTCCCCTTTCCTCACCTTCCTTCTGTCTTTGGGGAGTTTCCTTGAGCCTCCAGCAGCCTCACTTAGGGGGTCTCCGAATGCTTTCTTCACACCAGCTTGCTGTGCTGCACCTCCTTTCTTTTCCTCTCCCACACCCCTTCCTTCTCCTTCCCTCTCCCCGCCTCCCACTGCCACCTCTGCCCGGAACAGGCTTCCCTTTGCCTTCCTTTTCCCTCCCCATTTCTCTCCATTGCTGCCTCTGTAACCTGTCTTATCACCAGGGCCTGAGTGTACAAAAAAATAAATAAATAAAAAGGTCAGTGAGTGGAGGGAGCAGCAATAACCCCTAAAACAGTACTATCAGTGGAACATGATTGATCAATTGAATTCCATAGCGGCTGAAAAATGTGGGATTAAGTAGTGTATTATACGCACAATGAGTTGAGGCATGATGTTCATTTCAAGTTCATTTCGCCGGCCTCTGCCACCAGATCAGGCAATCAATAGGGGCAGCAGATATCATATATCACCTCTCTGCGGGCTGGGGAGAGAGCACCATAATCTCTCGCAAATTTAGAGTGACAGATTTGTCAAGATCTGAAGGGCCCCTGAATAAATGAAGGAAAAGAGACTCCTCCAGCCAGTGACCTGAGGACAAAGCTTCAGTTCAGCCCCTACACACACACACACACACACACACACACACACACACACACACACACGCTTGGTCAAGCCACACACAGGCATATTCACAAATCTACACAGAGGCATGGTATGAGTCTCACCACACACATGCACACAACCATGCACATGATGTGTGAGCAGCCTCTCGCAGACAAATGCACACTCTACTTCCCAGGCCCACTGGTGACATGGCAACACAAAGACACTCTGACTGCCTCCCTCAGTGCTGACAGCCAGGCTTCCCACAAAGATAGGAGGATCTAGCAAGGAAGAATAGGCCCAACAAAACATGCAAATAGCTACAAGGGATGGAATTAGGGTGATGGCACAGGGACAGGAGAACATGGGGGACGTGGGCTTCTGCTCCCCATGCAATCACACATGCACACACACACCTTTTCAGAAAAGTTCTCACTCTGTCACTTACACATACCCAGACACTTATTTATGTGGATGTTTATATGTGTAGAGATGCATCTACACAGAGAATACTCACACAAAAGGGAAAAATAAATATGCCATACCCTCACAGAAAATCATTGTGGAGGCTTATTCAGAAAAAACACAACCACCGAGTTTTGTATCCATAGTAACAGGGCCCATAGAAATACCATTGAGGCTGTCTCTGTGTCTGTTTGTCCTCCACCGACTTGATTCTGGTTTTCCTCTTTCTCTCTCTCTTTCTCCCTCTCCCTCCCTCCCCCTTACCCTTTCCCTTTCTCTCTTTCTTTGCCCCTCAACACACCCACTTTCTTTGCTTGCCCATCCCCCCCAGAATAAAATGGAGGGATGACAGGAGGTTGCATTAAGAAAACAGACCCCCATGCTCCGTCTGAGAGGCCAGCAAGAAAGGGTAGGACGGCTGCAGGTTGAGGTTAATCAATATGTAATATTTTCTATGTTCTCCCGAATGATACTGTACGGTGTTACTGTATATAATGCAATATTGATTATATCATATCATATAATCACCTATAAACTGATATATATAACAGTCCCAGAGGATCACCCTGGGGCCTACAACATGGGCTGGCCCCAGGCCCAAGGCTCCCCAGCTGCTTTTGGCCAAGCTATGGCTGGGGAGAACCCAGCTTTGGTCCAGGGGAGTTTCAGGGTAGGGGTTCAGGGAGAGGTGGCAGAGTAGGCACTCGGCACACTGTATATTCTGACAATTCCTGTGGACCTGATATGGGAGGGCGGGGCGGGGCAGCCGGGGAGCAGAAAGGAAAGTTTAGGTAGGGCAGGATGTGGACAGAATTGGCCAGCAGCCCCAGGGAGCAGGCACTAACGTGGCACCACTGACCCACAGGAGGAACCAGGTAGCCAAGGAACTGACCTCTGATAGAGGCCTAGCCAGAGTCCAGGTCAGGGACAGAGGCTGAGCAGGGTGCCTGGGCACAGCAGCATCCACACAGACTCTGTCTTCAGTGTCTGTCCAAGTTAGCATTTTACTGCCCACCTGCCACCTGCTGTCCTCCTGCTCTGGTCTCAGTCCTGGCCCAGTGCAAGCAAAATGCCTCAGCTTGGCTTCAAGTCCCTCCTCCCTCTGTAGTGAAGTTAATTACTTCACCCAGTCTCCATGTTACACTCAGCCTCGGAGATTTGATGATTTTCCACCCTTGGAGTCAGTGGAACTGAAATTCATCTCAGAGCCAAGTTCAATTCTCCACAGGCTGGGTAATGCCGCTCCCAGACACCCAGCTTCTCCCCAGGTTGACCCAGACCAGGGGCTAGGAGTTCAGGGTCCACCTCTGGCTCCACCTCTGTCTAGTCCTCTGGCGCCCTATCCTGAGGCAACTTTCCTGTCTCTCCCCAGCTCCTTCAGAGGCTCTGGCTTCCTGAGCCAGGTCTCTGAGGCATAGCCAGCCTTGGGTCAGCCCCTCCTGCCCCAAAGCTGGGAGTAAGGGGTCCCAGCGGGAGTGCAAAGCCCTGGGGACCAAGCCAGGGGCCCTGCTTTACCCACTGCACTCCTCTGTGCCTCAGCTGGCCTGCACTGATGCTTCGAGTGTCCATGTGTCCCCCAGATGTGTCCGAGGGCTCAGTCCCCAATGGAGACTCCCAGAGTGGCGTGGACAGTTTGCGGAAGCACTTGCGAGCTGACACCTTCACCCAGCAGCAGCTGGAAGCTTTGGATCGGGTCTTTGAGCGTCCTTCCTACCCTGACGTCTTCCAGGCATCAGAGCACATCAAATCAGAACAGGTGAGGAAGGCGCTTCCTGGGTGCAGAAGTGGAAAGGAGAACATGCACAGGGATCAGCCATGTGCACACCAGCATTGCATGTGCTGCTTATGGATGCACCGTGTGTGGGCCGTGTGAACAGGCTCACACAGCACATTACAGTAGAGTTGGGGCAAATCATTATGGCATACGGTAGTTAGAAATGGTGAGTTCTGGTGCGAGTGTGGCCTTGGGTCAGTCCTACTCCTTTCAGAGACTCAGTTTCCCCATCTATAGAATGAAGGACTTTGGAAGTGTGATCTGACAGATTCTTTCTGGCCCTGCTATTACCTGCTTCTGGTGTCGAGTACTCAGGAACTTCCTTTTGCCATGTCCCTTGCCTAAATCCTCCCCCCCACAACCTGTCCTCCCCGCAAAGGTTCCTACAGAAAGTCTGTGCAAGCCCAAGGCACTCTTCTTGCCTGACTGTCCCTGCCTCCTGCTCCCCAATCCAGCTGTCCAGTGTGACCCAGGCAGGCTGACAGCCGACCTCTCAGACCCAATACTCCCTGCAGATGCAGAACAGCCCAGAACACACAGCATAGGACGCAGCCCACAGCACACCCGCATAATACACAATGTGCAAACACATCTGCTAACTTCTCACATTTACCCTGGGCACATGTTCCCACACCACCACACCCACTGGCTCCCTCTCCCCCACAGCCCACAGTGCTCCCAGTATTCCCCCCACCAGCTCAGCCCCCTCAGCCCCCTTCCACCCACACCTCAGTGTAGCCCACAGTGCCCACGCTCAAACACAGGAACACACCCCCATTCCTCCCACACCTCCAGCCCAGCCCAGGCCCACAACTACAGCATCACACACTCAGCTGCGCTTGCACACACACACGGTGCATGCACATGCGCACAGCACATGCACGCACGCACAGCACATGCACACACACACAGCACAGGCACGCACACACATGCACACCAGCACATAAGCACACGTGTACCAGTGCAGCCCCACGGGCTCCGCACAGCACAGTTCCGCTCTAGGACTCCAACAGCTCACAGCCACTCGCCTTTCTCCCCGCCCGTCCTTTTATCCTATAAGCTGTTTGTCTTCATAAAACAAAAATCAAAAGTCTTTTTAAGGTGCCCTGAGCCATAAACCAACAAAGGAGGAGCCGGCCGAGGCAGGAGGCTCGGTGCACCCTCCCCGAGTCCCCGGCTGTATTACAATGAATAACCTTTATTTACTTTCATTAGACTATTAAACACCAGCACAGTCATTTTTCCCCCTGAAACTCGGAGCAGGGCCCATAAAGCAAATCCGAAGCCTAATTGAGTTCATTTTAATTTCTCTCCGATCACAGCGAATTACTCTGGTGATAAATCAGGGGGCAGCTTCACCCCCAGTAGAAGGCCTAATTTGCAGCTAATTACAAAACTGATTTCTACAGGAAGATCAATACGAGAAGGAATTGGAAATGACGAGGCAATCCCGTCCAGCCAGGGAGGGGAGGGGGTCCTCTGGGGGGGGGGGGCCAGGAAGCGGAAGGGAAAAAAAGGACCCGAAAGAGCAGAAAATCAGTTTTAATTTAACGTAATATTAATCAGAGCAACTTTTCCTGCTTTGTGCAGGCTCCTGGCCTGCCCAGCTCTGGGGTCTGGCTTGGCGGTGGCTGCAATAAAAAGGCAATTACCCGAGTGTTTCGGGCAGGACACCCTTTCAGAGTCAATGACTGGCCCCCTCCCACCCTTCTGTTAGCCATGTGGACTCTCCCCCTCCCCAATTTCATACCCCAGTGCACAGGCAGAGAGCGAGGGGCCCATGGGGCTGTCTTTGTTTGTTTTTTTAAAAAGGGGCGCCAGCACCCCATCAGCCAGCCCAGCAGTGCCAGGCTGGAGGCCCCACTAGGCCCTTCTGCCATCACGTCATGGTCCACCCCTCCTCCCCAAGGCTCCCCACCCCAGGGGGACCTTAAAACACCCCTTGCCTCTCAGCAGGGGATCCTCAGTGCTATGCTCCACCCTTGGGGCCTCTTAGGAAGAGCTGCTACAGCAATGCAGAGGGTGCTGGGATAACGACCGATAATGTATAGGCTGCACCTCAGCTTCGCAGTCAGGTCTGCATCCACCCATACAAATGCGCCCTCATTCTCCAGCCCGCCCCTCCCACCCGCCCTCCCTCTGCCTGGCCATCTCCTTCCACCCCATCTGGGAGGGCTCCCTGGTCCTCCTCCCCATCTGCACACTGAGCTCTTTCTCCGAGTGTGTGCATCAATAGAGAGCTGTCGCTTTTCTCTCTCCTCCCAGGGGAACGAGTACTCCCTCCCAGCCCTGACCCCTGGGCTTGATGAAGTCAAGTCGAGTCTATCTGCATCCACCAACCCCGAGCTGGGCAGCAACGTGTCAGGCACGCAGACCTACCCCGTTGTGACCGGTAAGAGGGCCTCCAGGAGGGTGGGAGCATGGCTTCCAGTGGGAGCTCCGCAGCTCATGCGTCCGGGGCCCCGGGGGACAAGTGGGGCTCCTGCCATATCTGCAGAGAGAGTGCGGCTCCCAAACCCAGGGTGCTTCCCGAGCGGATGTGCGCAGATGTGCGGATAAGAAATGGTGGTCAGGGCCTCGGTGTGCTTTAGCTGGAAAGGGGGTCACTGCTGGCTCTTTCTGCCAGTCCTCTTGCCTCTTTCTTTGCCTTTTTTCTTGCCTCCACCAAGGTGCCCAGCATTGTAAGCCTCTTCCTGGGACTCGTGCAGGAGGAGGCAGAGAGTAACTAGGCCAGGCTGGCCAGAAGGGAGCATGAGTGCCCAGGGTCCAGCCTCCATGCTCTTAGGTCCCCAGGGTTGTTGGGAACCTGCGTTCCTCTCCCACTGGGCAGCCTGGTGGCTGTGGCTTAGGGCTTCGGGACATGGCATCCAACTCTCGGGTTATAGAAAAGCACAATGATCTCAGCCCTTTCCCGGCTTCCCAGAGAAATCACAGAGACCAAGGCTTGATCCAAGGCCACAGTCAATGCAGGGTCACCTAATCCGGGTGCTCCCATGGGCTAGGATCAGCAGAGGCAGCTGGAGCGAAAGAAGGCCGGGATGTGGCGCAGTGGAGGGCCAGCCCATGAACGCTAGGCCTCAGAGCTGTCGGCTGTGGAAGGCGCCTGGCACTGCAGAAGGGTTTCCAGGCCAGAAAGTGCCCAAGTGGGAGAGACACACATTGAGGTGTTATTAAAATTCACCTAATTATTCTGGAGCCACTAAAGGCAATGTGCCGTTGGTTCCTTGGGAGACAGAATGATTGAGAAGGGTCTCGGTGGGGATTGGGAGACACTGAGGCGTTACCTGCCGAGCGAGGCAAGCGGAGGCGGCCTGGGGACCTGGCAGCAGGGTGGCAAGCGTCCAGCCTCACAGCCCGTGGCAAGACCAGGAGCAGGCCTAGCCCCGCTCGCTGTAAGACAGGGCCCTGGCTCTGACTTGGAGCTGATCTGGGTATGGCTCAGGCCTGAGATGGGCAGCAGGTGTCCACCCAGCCACCACCTGGGAGGCTGGGAGAGCCCTGTTGTTAGCTTTCCCTCAAGCGGTGTCCTGGTACGATGTTTCCGGTCTGGACAGTGTTGAGCTCTGTGGCTAGACAATCAGAGGTTGGGTTCCGGAAGTGTCAGAGAACTGTTGGATCGGGCTTTTGAGAGTGACCATCTTTGCTGTGTCAGGGCACAGCCTATTATCAACTGATACTTGGCCTGAGCTCTCCTTAGCTCAACTTGGAAGCTCTCTGAGCTCCTGGGTATTGTGACCCTAGGCAGGAATGTGGCCCAGGCCAGGCCACCTTTCTCCTGATCTGCTGAGAGTTTCGGTGTCACTTCCCATTGGGGCCACCCTAGGTAACTGGTGAAAGAGAGCCCAGGAGACGTTTCTCTAATCCCAGCTGTGCTCCCCTGAGCCCGGGGCCACAGTCCTGAAGGCAGGTGCTTCCTGGGCTGGAGAGATGGAACTTGGGGGCAGGGCTCCTGCTGCAGGAAAACTTGGGGCTGATGCAGAAAAGTCCCTCCACCTTGAGCCTCCCCCGCCCGCATCCCCCTCCCCAACCCCCCCCCCCCCCCATGGCCCTGGAACAGTCCCAGCCCAGCCTGGGAACATCTCCGGCTGATCCATCTGGATCCAAGTGTGAGAAAAGTTCATTTCAGACCCAGCTTGACATTCCCAGGTGGCAAGTTAGCACTAACATCTCAATCTGTATGCGACATTTCAATCAAGCGAGGAGTAACAAAAGCAGAACCATTAACATTCGGAGCTGTTCACCAGTGGTAATGACGGGGAAACTCGCTCAGAAACTGGAAATTACCAAAAAGAGAGAAGTGTGGGGAGATGTGGGGGAGGGGACGTAGAAGGGGATGGGGGCAGGGAATGATTTTTCTACACTTAGGCCAAGATCCAGTGTTTGGATGAATGGTGCCATTACCCGAGAAAGGGCTCCTCATTCTTAAAATGTTTTTGCTGGCAATTAAACGGCTGCAGTTATTGATCTTCGTTGATTTTATGTCCTCCTAATTTGCATAATCTATTAAAGATGAATGATTCATGATGTGTTTATTATGGGGACAAACAGAATTTGCTGAAGGTACTGTCAAGGTGAGAAACAGGGCAGTGCCCAGAGATTTCATGGGCCATCTCAGGAGTGGGTCCAGCAGATTGGCCTTCAGGCCAGGACTTTGTGGGGAGCAGTGAGCAGTGATGCCAAGAGAGCAGACACAGAGTTCTCTAGAAAGATGTGGGCATCTGGGAGAACCAGGCTCCAAGCATGACTGGGATCTGGGAGAGGCTGTGGTGTATTTGTAGAAATTCCCTCCCAAGATTCTTGAAAAGCTGACTTTGTGGTGAATATGAAGGGCTTTGGTGGAGGAAGAAAAGGGAGGCCCTTTCAGGTAGGTGTCTGGCCAGGTGTGTGTTCAATGTGAGCGGGCAGGGGGGCATCCTGTGCCTACAGCCTGGCTTAGTGCACCAGTTCAAGGAGCCCTCTTCATTCCCCACGTCTCAGGCACCCAGCTCATCTTCCCTGGGGACAGGCAGCTGAAGCTGCAACCTCCGGGGATAAGTCCTGAGGAAACCAGCCCAGAATGCCCTAGCCTGACGTGAGGAGCCGACCTTATTGATATTCCTGCCACCTCCTGGCACTGGAAGCTGATTTCAAACTTCACCAGCCACTTGATACAGCTGTTCCACAAGGTCAGGACTGAGAGGAGAGAGGAGCTTGGACTATTGTGTGGAGGGGAGAGTGGGGCCCAGTGGGCCAGGACACAGCTAATCACATTGCAAGCAAGGGTGGCTGCCAGAGGCTGGGGCTCGGCCCGATAGCCTCCCCTCCCCACCTTCCATCATGGAACCAAGGAGAGAGACCGATTTTTCTGGGTAGTGTTTGCAAGTTCTGCCGAGATTTTAATTTCACTGCATCACAACTCAGCAAGCTGCCAAGTCAAGCTGGTTATTTAAATTTATCACCCACTTTCCCTTCCGCCGCTGGGCTGCTCTAGCTCAGCGGCATCTCTTCTCTCCAGCCCACTGCTCTAGGCTGCTGATCTGGAACGGAGCCGAGTCGCTCCTAAGTGATAAGAAAAAAGGGACCAGCTAGATGAGAGAGTAGGTTGGGGGCACTCTGGCCCCAGGCTTCCTCAGGTTGGCTGGCTGTGGCTGGTCCCTTTTTCTAACTTCTTATTCTTCCAAAGGACCCCCCAGGGAGCCACTATCAACCCCTCAGTAGTCCCAGGGACCTCTGGATCAGGGCCTCTTCAGGGAGGACTCTGGCTCCAGCTGTGAATTAGTGCCTTCATTCCTTCAAGTCTCTCGTCACTGGTAGAAAGAGCCCCTCTTCCCATGCCCTCCTCACCTTGAACCCTCCCTTCCTGTGCCGGGTCAGGTCTGCAGCCACAGAGGAAACATGAGGGGACACGCATTAATGTTGATCTGGGAGAAGATGAGTACTAGTTTCAGGATTCCCAAAGTCCCTTGGAGATGCTTCTGAGCATTTAGAGAGTCCTTCGCCTGGAGGTGGAGCCTGAATGGAATGAGACGGTGCTAGGGAGAGTTAGGGCTATGCGGAGGCTCTCCGCCCTCATTCTAGAAGCTGAGGAATACACCGGTCTCCGGAGCTATTGCACTGAGCGGGCGTCACTGGCCTGTAGTGTGCATCACTGTCACGCACTGGGAAAGCTTCATGTGAATGTAGTTCTCACCCCTTCATTTTAGTCCCGGAGAGGTAATGGAGGAGTGAGACTGAGTTCCAGAAGCAAGGAAGGTGAAAGTCACCAAAACACCGCTGGGTAAAATATAACAAGAATTGTTAATACATGACCGAACCTCACTCTCTGGTACCAGAAATAGAGGGAAACGCAAAGCCAGAGCAGTATGTGAGAGACTGTTGGTATCACACTGGAGGCTGGGGTTGAACAAGGGCAAACTTTTTCTGCAGAGACATTCCCCAATCCAGGGCACCTGGGACTCCCACAGGGGAAAAAATCCACCACTAAAGATGAGCTCACTATAAAAAATTACACACCTCATATCAACACAAACTCTCATGAGGAAAGTTCACAGAAGCAATAAGTAGGACAATTAATACCCCCAAGCACTGGAGAGCATAGATCAATGCAAAGCAACTATAAAATAAGCATATTTAATATTCTAAAAAAACATAAGAGAAATATAGTTTTGTGATTATCACAGATTTGGATCCTACTTCCCCTTCCCCACCGCTGCTCAGCAAATTGTGAGCTATGGAGGTAGTAAAGGATAAAAGAAATGGAGACCACACCTATAGTTTATTGTTTTGGAATTCGGGAGCCACGCAGAGGGGTGAACCTCAAGTAGCCTTTCAAGTAAAGTCTGTCCCCTGCTTAGCAACCAAGCTTCCAGACAGCTAAGTCTCAGCAGAGAATCTTCTGTTTTCTTTGGGAAAATGTCTGAACATTGGAAATAATGACAAGGGCAGTGCATTCCTCCCCAGTGGCCTGGGAGCCTTGTTAGCTTCCCCACGCTGGTGGGAAGAAGGTAGTTTTATTCAAGAGTTTGGAAGAGACTTCTCTGGATGCCCAGAGAGAGATTGCAGCTCTGAAGGAATCCATCGCTAAGAACCAGGAGGAGATGTGGTTGCTGCCCAAAACAGGGAGAGGGACCCTGATGCTGGTTTGAGCAGAGGTGGGGAGCCCAGTAAGGCAAAGTTCAAAGAAAAGCAAGGGCTGGCCCCCAGAGCCTGGCAGCCCAGGAGAGCAGTGTGAGCTCAGCTTCTGAGAAAGGGTTGCGAACCCTTAAGAAGCTCAGACTCCTTGCCCACATCTGGGGTGGTCAGCAAAGTGGCCTTTTAGCAGACAGAAGTGTGGGCCCTGGGAAACCTTCCTCCTCCTACTCAGGGAGTCCAGGAACGTCCTCTTTCCTGTAGTTAACAACCCCCTTCCAGTGTGACTGCATTTCCCTCCATAAAACAAACAGCTCAGCCCTTGGCCAGCCCCTCGGGGGAGGAGAGGGCAATAAAGGCTGAGAAATGTTTTTGGAGGAGGCTGGGAGTCTCCTGGTCTTGTCTATCAGCTCAAAGCCCGATTAGCTAGAGGAATTTAGGGCACAGACATCAGAGTTCCTCTCCAACCTTGAAAGGAGAGGACTAGGGCAACATCACCATGTGGCAAGTCAGAGAGCCCTTTACTGTGGAGGCCGAACCAAGCCAGAGGGTTTCTCCTCGGCACCCGTAGGCCCTAGACCCTTCATTTAAACTGAAAAGGCCCAATGGAAAGAAGCTAGCTTCCTCCAAACATCTTTGAGGCCTCCAGCCACATCCCCAAGGACCTCCAGCCACCAGACCTCATCTCTGATTTAATTATGGGGGCATTTCCATAGCAATGAGACATTGACAGATAATGCAGGTGCCCTGGGCCTGCAGCCTAGGGAGTCATTGGATCAGGGCTCTTTTTCTTCCTCCTTTATCTCATGCACCTCTAGAGGGAAAGAATATTGAAAATAAGAGGCATTAATCTACTCTAGGATGGGAGAGTCAGGTCAAATTTGAGCAGTATGAAAACTGCACCACCCCCGTCTCCAGCTCCAATCCCATGCCCAATGCCTGTGCCCACTGGCCTTCCCATTCAGCTGCCCTTCCCAGGAGGGTGCCTTGGGCAGAAGCACGAGGGGCTGCTAATGGAGCTGCAGGGGGGAGGAGAGTCATAGGGAGGTATGAAGGGCTCCCAGGCATCTCAGCAAAGATTTAATTCTATGGTGTTCTAAGCTGAGTTCAAATTTGGCCCATTACTTTAGGCCTCTCTTCTTGACTCTTCGGTTCATCTTTCCCCTCCATCCATGAGACCCAAGGGCTGAACATGCCAAATGGACTGTGCTTGGTCCTCCATAGCATAGTTTCACCAACTCATTTAGAGATCAGGGAGAGAGGCCTGTTTAAATTTGAGTCAAACTATTTTCAAGAAACCATTGATCTTTATTTCAAGTGCATATAGTAGCCAACTCAGGCCAACAAAGGATTACCTGGTAGAAAACGCGGCACTGCTTTCATGATTCGATGGATTATAGGGAATGTTTAGGCTGCTGCAGATGTTTAGAGATGCTGGGGGTGTCCCAAAGGAGAGTTCTCCTAAGGGGGGGATCTCCCAGCACTAAGCTTGTTTGCTCCATTATTTGGCACTTCCTTCGAAGAAAAGGTTGGCTACGTAAAAGTAAAGTCAATCAACCCAACCTTTTCTAAATGACCAGAAAGCCTAAATAGCGGTTTCCCAATGAATGTTACCAGTATGCATGGGGACCAAAGGCTTAGAAATGTCCTGGTGGCCTCAAAGCCACCTAGGCAAGACCTGAAAGCTTGTTTCCCTCAAAGAGCCAGCTGTCCCCCAAGGTGACAGGAAGACCCCCCCCCCCCACCACCACCACCACTGTCTCCCCAGGGTGATCAGAATCCTTCCTTCCCCCACATTAGCTGTAGCCTCAGGACAAACACGCCAGCACATTTCAACCTGAGCTTTGGGAGGCAAGCCCTGCCACTATTGTTGCTTCTGAGAGGGCTTTGCCGGCCTTCAGACTGGAATCCTCCCCTCTCCTCCCAGGTGGTGGCCGGGCTGGCAGGCGGGAGGGAGGAAATCCTGGGCAGGCTCAGAGAGCAGCCTAATGCTCCGGCAGCTTAAGTGGCCGTTTTCCTTGGGATTAGGGTTTCACTTACACAGAGCGCCTGAAAAACGCTGCGCCTTCGGAAGGATTAGAGCTGACAATTCAGTGCTCTCAGGGAACAAAATAAAGCCGGAGAGGAACTGGCAGAGCTGGAGTATCGGGAGACTGTGCAAACAGGCTTAACCTCTGCCCACCCAGCACGAGAGTGCCTCTTGCTCTGAGCCCATCAGTGAGCCTGGGCCCCAGCCTTCTAGAAAGCAAGCACCTGCCCAACTCCAATCTTCGTTTGCTAATGGAGCCAGAGAAGGCAGTGTGGGGAAGTGAAATGAGGAAAGGGCTAGGATGCCTTCCCATCTCTGAGCCTTAGTTTCTTCAGCTGTAAAATGAGGGAGTTAGACTAGGAGGTAACCAAGTTCCCTATCGGCCCTCGGAAAATGTGATTCTCCCACTCCCTAGCCTTATACTAGGATGCTGAGGCTGCAGATCCATCCATAGTCCAGCTGAGTTAGAAGGAAGCCTCCTCTTGTGGGGTCCTGGGCCAGCAGACTACCATGGCCCAGAGGAAGGCCATGTGCTGTGAGGAGAAGGGGTGTGAACAGCATGCCTGTTTGTGTCCAGCCAATCGGCTGTGAAGGTGAAGACCTCACTGAGCCCACACAGATCTGGGCAGCATCCCTACCTAGGATACACCAGGGACTAAATTAAGGTCGAAATGTCTGTGGGAAGTAAGATCAGCTAGGAGAGCAGCCACTCTGAGCTGCAGGCACAGCCCCCTCTGCTGGAACCCAGAGAAGACAAGCCTCAGGATGAGGAGCTGTGGGGCCAAGACTAGCTAGGGCTGGGGGAGCTCACACCTGTGGAAGGACTTGAAAACCTGGGAAATAAGAAACAAAATGAAATATTTTTTTAAAAACTCTTTCCCTCCCCTTTTATTTTTTAAATATATTTTTATTGACTTCAGAGAGGAAGGGAGAGGGAGAGAGATAGCAACATCAAGGATGAGAGAGAATCATTGATTGGCTGCCTCCTGCACACCCCTACTAGGGATTGAGCCCCCAACCAGGGCATATTCCCTAACCAGGAATCAAACCATGACCTCTTGGTTCATAAGTTGACACTCAACCACTGAGCCACAGCGGCCTGGCATTCCCTTTCCTTTTAAAGCATCTTTTACAGACTTAAAGTTTGTTCCTTTAGTGCATTATGTAATTTGGATTGGTCATGTGATCATAATTGGTATAGTAAATGTAAGTGTATGGTATATTTAGGCAGCAATTACAAATCTAATAACTGTGTATTCTTGGAAGTAGTATAAATGCTTGTGTCAAATGCACCCACAGACTACCAACCTTGAAGCAATCTAATGCCTTCATTTTCATTACCTTATGAGAAGCAGGCAAACTTGAGGATGGGTTAGTAAAACAAGAGTTATGCTTTCTGGCCTTAGGGTCCTCCATAGTGTCAAGTGGGTAGCAAAAGTGCTCATTTTCAGAGAAAGATGCTGAGGAAAAGCATCTCTAAACGCATCGAATATAACTTTTGCTGTATAAATCTATGTCTGATAAGTCTTGCTGTCTGAGCCATCACTGAGCCAAAGCATCCCCCTGCTTTGGCAGCTTCCTTTTTGTCATTTCCTCGTTCTTCTGAATGCTGACATTTTTTTTTTTTTACTTGAGATAAGCCTCTTTGCTTCTTCACATGTTATTTTGCTGTTCTTTGTATGATCTTGTTTAGCAGTACCTTTCAAGTGGCTTCAAACAAATCAGTGCCTTCCCTACACCAAAGAACAGAAGTTCTTTTGTCTTTTATAAATACTGCTTATTAATCTTTGGGTCATGAATACTTTTGAGACGATGATAAAAGCCATCTAGGTATTATTTACATATAAACATTTAATGTATGACTTTATACGGACTCCCTGAAGCACATCAGTGGAGTCCCTCAGGATCAGTGAACCCTTGCTGTGGAAAATGGAAGAACTTAAAATATGCAAGAAACAATAAGTGATAAGATGTTCTGTTATAGGGAGAATTTGCTCAGCATAATCCCACGTTACTTACCTGGACCAAATAGCTATATATTTCCTGGGTCTACAATATTTGAGACTGTCATTCTAGAATCACCCACGTATACTGCTTGTTCTGTAGTCCAGGCTCTGCCATGTACTAGCTGTGAAATCTTTTTTAAAAATATATTTTATTGATTTTTTACAGAGAGGAAGAGAGAGGGATAGAGAGTTAGAAACATCGATCAGCTGCCTCTTGCACACCCCCTACTGGGGATGTGCCCGAAACCAAGGTACATGCCCTTGACCGGAATTGAACCTGGGACCCTTGAGTCCGCAGGCTGACGCTCTATCCACTGAGCCAAACCGATTTCGGCAGTAGCTATGAAATCTTGAACATAATACTAAGCGCCTCTGAGTTTCAGTTTCTCGTCTATAAAATGGTGATTAAAAACAGATCAACATCATAGGTGGATATGAGCATTAAATGAGATAATACACATAAAATATTTAGGACAGTGCCTAGTGTATAGTAGGTGCTCAATGAATGCTAGCTAGCCTAGGTACAAGTAGAAACATAAGTCTGCCCTTGAATCTTAGACGAAACAGCGTAAGTTATCTGGTGACTGAAATTTTCCAATTTCTTAATGGTCTTCCATTTTGCTTTTCTCTGTACTTGTAAGAGCAACTTCACTTAGATTCTCTCCAAAACAGTTGATTCGATCTGGCCCATTTGGTAGGGAATGTCTGACAAAAGTGCACTGTCTGATTCAGATGTAGTGATTGCTGTAGAAATTGGCTTTAGAATCTTCAGGGACTTCTGCCGTTGAACTGAGAAGACATCCTCATCAAGTACAGTGCTTCTAACACTTCTGGGTACTTTAAGATTCTCAACTACTACTGTTTCTTGAAGATCCTCTTTTGTTTTTTAGAAAACTCTTAAAGGAGATTAATACTCCTCCACCCCATGGAGCTTTGCTACAGACTTTCAGTGTCAGTATTTTATGCTTTGTGTCCTCTTTTTTCTTGCCTCATCTTCATGATGGCCGTGGCAATAGGAGATTTTGCTTGTTGGGTGACTTCTTTTCCTCCGGCTCTTTTGGGAGTACCTGACTTCATGGTATCGTCATAAGGTGGTGTGGTACAGACGTAGCCTCAAACTTTGGCTCTGTCCTTTACCAGCTCTGGGGCTAGAGGAAAGTCATTCTGGCTCTGCGTGCCTCCATTTTCTCAACTTTAAAACAAGCAAGTTAGACTGATCATCTCAGAGGCTCTTCCATCTTTAAAACTATAATCTTAGGAAGCAAGTCTCCAACGTGAAATGTCCATCCTCTTGTAATATGTGGCATTTTATCCATTTGTGATTCTTGGGACTGTTTTTATGTTACTGGCATTGTCAGTGAGCAAAGCAAATGCTTTACTGCTTCCTATCTCCTGTTGGAGGGCACATATTTTATAACTGATGTATTTTGCTGTGTAGCTGGGTGTTTTTTTTTTCCCTCTCTCTCTTTCTAAGCTTTTGCTTGTTTAAGGAGGTGGCTGTGCTGTCTTAGAGTTTGTCTCCACTCCCATTTGTCCATCTGTCTGTAGTAACACAAGACCCAGTGCTCTGTCGATTCTTCCGTGCACTGATTCCATTACCCATTCATATTCTCTCACTAAAAGAGGCTTGCTCAAAGAATGCTGCTGGGCAAATGGTATGACAGTCTTAGTAATTTGAAAACTTCCTGCAGTGTGCGTTTTCCATTATTGACAATGGTGTTCCCGGAGAATATATGGCTCTGGCAAGAGTGTGGTCAATGTTTTCCTGCTCTTCAGGTGTCACCTGTGTACTAATGAAGCCATTCAGAGTGCTTTGTATGCAGTAGCTTGCACCTTTGTTGGCTTAGGCGTCCTGAACAGGCACCTCTTTGTGGTGATACTGATGTTCCAGAATCTGGAGCAGCCGCAGCACAGCTGTATGATGAGCATCAGGAAGCTTGCAGTTTCTCCTCATCATGGGTTTCTTCTCTCGCATTCTGAAATGTCTGATAACCACCAAGCTATCTGTATCTATGAGTTGTTTTTTGTTTTGTTTGTTCACTTGTTTCTTCTTTTGTTTTATATTCTACATATGAGTGAAGTCATACAATTTTTGCCCTTTTTTGCCTGACTTATTTTACTTATCATAATACCGTCGAGGTCCAGCCATGTTGTCACAAATGGCAATATTTCATCTTTTTGTATGGCTGAGTAGTATTCCATTGTATATATACCACATCTTCTTTATCCCTTCATCAGTCAATGAACACTTGGGTTGTTTCCGTATCTTATAAATAATGCTATAATGAACATGGAAGTGCATATATCTTTTTAAATAGGTGTTTCTGTGTTCTTCAGATAAATAAAGATATTGAATGATAATATTGTACACCTGAAACTTAGATAATGTTATAAACCAATGTTACTTAAATTTTTTAAAGTTCATTTTGAGAGAAAAATAGAGTGACAACTTGACTATTAAAAAAGTCTGGCTCTAGCTGATTTAGCTCAGTGGATAGAGCATCGGCCTTCGGACCAAAGGGTCCTGGGTTTGATTTCGGTCAAGGGCTCCTCCCCGGCCTGGTCCCTGGTTGGTGCTCGTGCAGGAGACAACCAATCAATGTGTTTCTCTCACATTGATGTTTCTCTCTCTCTTTCCCTCTCTTTCTTCCACTCTCCCTAAAAATCAATGGAAAAATATCCTCAGGTGAGGATTAACAATAACAAAAAAAAAGTCTGAATAGCACTTTACAGATTCCGTGTTTAAAGTGGAATTCAGAAACGTGTCTTTCAGTCAACAATTCTGTGGGTGACCTTCAGCAGGCCAAAGTTTCCATATGTTGAAAGTTGGCAAAAGAAAAAGCCAGTAGAAATAAAAGTTGGCAAGAAAAAAACCCAGTGGAAATAAACAAAAAACCCTGGAGGTGTACCTCCAGGTTAGCTGGAAACACCTTTCCAGTCATCCAGCCTGTGAAGCTAAGGACGGGATTGTGTGACAAAAACATATTACAAGGAATTCATGTGTGACAGGTTGTGGAAACCGTGCAGCTGAAAATCAGAATTTAGATGCATTTAAATTCCTGTTTATTAAGAAAGAAGCATACTTCTTTTCTGAGCTGCTTTGTATCCATTAAGATCACAAGACCAAGAGCAATTGGGTTTCTAAATCTTTTACATTCTCTTTAACTCTCCTCTGTCTTGGTCCTTTTTTTTCTCTTTCTTTTTTAATATGTTTTTATTGATTTCAGAGAGGAAAGGAGAGGAGAGATAGAAATATCAATGATGAGAGAGAATCATTGATCAGCTGCTTCCTGCACACCCCCTACTGGGGATCGAGCCCACCACCCAGGCATATGTCCTTGACCAGAATCGAACCTGGTACCTTTCAGTCCATAGGCCGACGCTCTACCCACTGAGCCAAACTGGCTAGGGCTGTCTTGGTCTTTTTTTGACCAATAAATATCATATTGTTAATCTCTCTAGGAATTGATAGATATGGCTGTCATTGTCCACTTCAGGTCCACTTCTCTGAGAAGTGGTCAGAAGGAGTAAACCATTTATTGATAATAGAAGTCAATGAAAGAAAACCCACAACAAAGAAAACAGATTCTTTCTGCTATCTCTCTGGGAGTCTAAAGCAATCTCTTGTTTAATAGTTCCACGCTGTTGTTTATTCTTGAGTTTTACAATGTACGATATTGGCTATAATAGATAGGTTAGAGAAAAATTATTCTATTGCCTGAGAAAGCTGAGTCACAATATATGAGTCCCTTACTGTTAATCTTTCGTCAACCTGTAAACATTCATAATCCACTGTTCAAACTATTTTTAGAGAAAAGGCAGATTCAAATATTTACATTTGTCCAAGCCTTTACCTCTTCAAAGGAGACCAACAAATATGAAACAATTAAAAAACAATATAGCCCCCTCTATTGTTTTTGTTGGCTATAAATGCATAGAATGATGGCAAATTAATCAACAAGTATTTATTGAGCATCTACCATTTCTCAACTGTGTGAGAAAGCGCAGAAGACAGGGCCCTCAGTTTGATTATGATCTGCTTGAAGAAGCAAGCCATGATACGAAACAACAGGGCTGGTGTAGCATGAAATATAATGACATACTCATCCATGGAGCACAGACGCTACAGAAGTTGAGGAGAGAGAAATTCTGATGGGTAGAATAGTAGGGGTTTGAGCTGGAAGGAGAAGGAAACTATGAGTAAGAAGGTGAAAACGATATGGCAAAAGCACAGAGGTTTCACAGCAACATCCCAGTGAAAACAGTCAAACTAAACCAGGAGGGGTGCAAATCCGAGCTGAGAAAGCTGGCTGGGGAGGAGTACCTGGGAGGCTGTGAGAGCCTGGCAGAATTTAGATTCAAACTGTAGTCTACACTGAATCAATGATGGTTTTTACAAGGGAAGTGATGAGAGCAGTGTTTTATGAGGACAAGCCAAGCATCCACACTTGGGAGAGACCTGAGAGGGAATGTACAGGCGGGGAATATAAGCAAGAAAAATGTTGTGGCAAACCAAGGGCAGGTCTTAGGAGCTGAGCTATGGAGGTGGTGGAGGAAATGGAGAAGGGACAGATGTGACAGACATTGCTAGGAGGAGCTGAGCACACTTGGTGACTGACTTCATACAGAGGGGGAGGAAAAAGGCCATGTCAAGAGAGACTCCAGTATTTTTGGTCTCATGGTCTTCAAGTAGGTTGTTGGTAGGACTGATAGTGGAGACGGTGAATCAGCTTTTACTCCTGACAAGTGTGAGGTGACAGTGGGACAGCTAATAAAAGTGTTCAGCAGGAAGCTAGAAATACAGACATCTGAACTGTATCTCTGTAGTCTGAGGGTAGGAAAGGTGAATCACTCAGATATGTTAAGGTGGGGATGAGGAAACTCACAGGTCTCAGAAAAGTAGGGGGTGAGGTCAGTTTCAAGGTGAGAGTGGCAAGGAGAGAGAGAGAGAGAGAGAGAGAGAGAGAGAGAGAGACAGACAGACAGACAGACAGACAGACTTTGGAATAGCCATTAGGAGGCTGAGGATCAGTGAAAGTGAACTGGGCCAGATATGCATAGTTCCACAACTACCTCCAGCCACACCTTGCCTTCCCAGGGTTGGACAGAGGCACTAGAGTGGGAGAGGGCACTGGATGAAGAGGAGGATAAAGGGAATTTGGAGAGGATGAGTGGGACCCAGGAGAGCATCAAGTGGTGTCTAGGGCATGAAAGTGTGGGAGAAGAAAGAGGGCCATTTTTGTTGTTGTTAATCCTCACTTGAGGATATTTTTTCCATTGGTTTTTAGAGAGTTGGAAGGGTGAGAGACAGAGAGAGAAAAACATCAAAGCAAAAGAGACACATCAATTGGTTGCTTCCTGCACGCGCCCTGACAGGGGCCAGAGATTGAGCCTGAAACCAAGGTACTAACCCTGGACCAGAATCAGACCCTTCAGTGACCCTTCAGTTGTGGGCTGACACTCTCACCACTGAGCCACACCGGCCTGGGCATGAGGGCAAATTATTATGACTAGCAATTGGAGCATACTAAAATGCAAAGGGAGGTGGTGACCTCTTCATGGTGGTAAAGGGGACAGGCAGGGAGGGAGGCCACTCACTCAGGTGCAGGTATATTGAAGAGGAGATGTCTGTGGACCATGGGTATTTTTCTAATGTTGACTTGATTTGCCTTCCCATTAAGGAAAGCCCTGCCTCCCAATCTCCAGGCCCTAGCTAATAGGGGACTCTCAGGACAGATGTCCAGCAGTTATTGGGGGGGGGGGGCGGGGGGGAATTGTGGTGCAGATTTTGGAACTTGATCTGATCCACTTGCACTGTTGGCTCAAAAGCTCTGATTCCCTTCAGAGATGCTTTTCTGTCATTTAAATGCCATAAACACTAACAGCAAAATAGCTCACTGGCTGGCCCCCTGCTCTCCACACCTGCCAGGCCTAGCACCTGCAGCATCTCTTGGAGATGAAAAGAAAAAGACCCATTATCCCATGTGGGTGGTGGTGGGTATCTTCCAAACCTGAAGGTAAGATAGGGTGTTAGGGAAGAGAAAGATGAGCAAGATCATAGAGGTCCATTTGGTTACTGGAGAGACCACAGCTGAAGACCGTGCTGGGAAGCAAGAGTAAAGCCAGGTCATCCTCCCTCCCTTCTCCATCTGGGTTTGGGCTACAAAGAGACACAAGCAAAGGCAAACACATACACACACAGAGAAAGAGCTACACAGAGTGGAGGTGCATACACAGCTGATCATAGGACAGACATTTAGGTAACGAGCTTATACACTTGTAAAGGCACACCCGGATCTGCTCATCACATGCATCTCTGTGTGTCTACACACAGTTCTTTCTTCTCCAAGGGCTCTCTTCCCATGGAGTACCCTGGTGTGAGTAGAGGCAGGCCCCTCTCTGCCAGGCCTCACGCCTTCCCCTTTGTGTTTTTCCAGGTCGTGACATGGCGAGCACCACTCTGCCTGGTTACCCCCCTCACGTGCCCCCCACTGGCCAGGGAAGCTACCCCACCTCCACCCTGGCAGGAATGGTGCCTGGTAGGTGACAATGCTGCAGCTGCCTAATTTATGTGGGGGTAACTAAATTGTGGGTGAGCTGCTGAGTGGTCTTTAGTCTGAGGCTGGGGGTGGGAAGAGATCCAACATCCCCTCCCCGCAAACCGCTGCTATTCTGCCCCTCCCTCTCCCTAGAGCTGCAGTTGGTCCCTCGTCCTTCTTCATAAGCAACCTAGGGAAGGGGCCTGCAGAAGGGCCCCTGTGTGCACCCCACTGTATGTCATGGCCCCTTCACAGGGCCCACCCACCCAAGCCTGTGCCCAGGGAGCACTCAGCCTCAGCTCCACCCTCAGTGCCCCAGCCCACCCCCAGCCAGCTGACACTGCTTGGAAGAGCCTGCCCTGGTTTCCATGGAAACTTGGATCCAAGAACCATTTCCAGAGACATGTCAGTCACTCAGACAAAGCCACCCTGGTCCACACCAACCCACAGGGAAGACCAGTGTTAAGAACCTACCCCACCCGAGAGAGAAGAGGGAACCTACCCCACCCCGATTGAAAGAGGAGCAGGGGGCAGGCTATGGCAGGAACCAGAGAGGCTAGCTCCAGAGAAATAAGCTAAAGCACCCCACATGTCCTCAGAGGAACCCGGCTCTTTGCTCCTCGGAGTGCAGACACGCCCTGGCTGAGCGCAGCTGGGTTACCGTGTGAATCGGAGAGGCAGAGGTCGCTTTTAGGCTCTGGGTATGGTGCTCTTCCCAGCCCCTCACCTCGGGTTGGGAGCCAGACTTGAAGCCAAAGAGAGTTGAAGCGCCTATTTGCATAAACACCGGAAAACTCTTGTTTAATAAGAGGGAGACTCCCTGGGCCTGCACCCGCTCCCATGGTTGCCTTCTTGGGCGCCCCTTCCCTGAAGCTCAACTCTCACGGGAGGGGGGTGGGCAGAAAAGGGTGACTGGCCCCCTTCCTGGGCTGCCAATCCAGGGACAGCCTGGATAAGCAGAGTTGGGGGAAGGGCATGGCTAAGAGGGCATTGCTGCCGAGTGTGGTAGAGTGGGGGGCTGAAGAGACTTAGAGGAGCTGGGCAGTACGAGCTGAGGGGTGTGGGTGAGGAGAGCCGTACCCAGATATGGTGTAGGGGGAGTAGAAGTGTTGAGAGCAAGGAGACGCTTCCAGGAAGGTCCCGGCAGTGAGCTGGTGGAGGCTGGAGGAGGTCTTGGAGAGGTGGGGTGAGGGAGGGGGGAGTCTGTAAGGAGGTGGGGATGAGGGGAGCGCGGAGAGCTCGCGGTGGCAAGGGGGGAGTCGTTAAACAGAATCTAGTGCTGATGAGGAAATTACACTTGTTTCATTAGCGATGGGGAAGGAGATAGCTCAGTTCCTCTTGGTCACAGTTGAGCTCAGAAGCTCATTATCCTGCTGCACGCATGCTTTCCCTCCTCGTCAATAAACAGGCTTTCCAGTGGCTGCATCCCCCACCCCCACCCCAGCTCCCTCTCCGAGAGGGGCCCCTTCTCCTCTACTTAACCCGCGGTTAGGGATCACTGTAAACAGTCTGGGGTCATCACACAGGAGAAAGGGCGAGGGGGAAACCCGGCGATCTGGCCTTTCTCCCGTGGCGGGAGCGAAGCAGCTTTCGACGGGCTGGGAGCCCGCGGGGGCCTCCGCTCACCGCTCACGCTCACGCCTGGGCAGGCAGTCCACCTGCTGCCCGCCACCTCCGTCCCCCGCTGCGCGCCCCACAAGTCCAGTCTCTCGGAGGGAAAGGTGGGAGGGGGCTCCCAGCAGAGCCCAAGCCCTTCGCTTTGGCACAGCGCTGAGATGCCATTTTTAGGACTTTCTGGGACAACGTGTCCCCAGGGCCTTACTTCGCCACCCTCCCCCGCTTCCACCCCGTGGGGCGATGGCTCCCAGAACCAGAGTCTGCGCTGCAAAGACCCTGTCCTCCAACGCAGCGGGGTAGGCGTGCCTGGCCCCGGAATAAACCCTTCTACGGTGGCCAGAGACGCCCCCGCGAGGTGTCGTGGGAGAGCACCGCCCGCAGGTCTCTCCATCCCGTGTGCGAGGGTCGTGGGTGCTTCTGCATCCCCCCCCCACCGTGCACACGCACCGAGGGCTCCCCCCACGCGGACTCAGTGGATTGCTCCGCCTTCGCCTGCCCCACAGCCTGCACCACCGGGTCCGCCGCGGGGTTGCGCGTGTCTGATCCCCACTCCCCCACCCTCCCGCAGGGAGCGAGTTCTCCGGCAACCCGTACAGCCACCCCCAGTACACGGCCTACAACGAGGCTTGGAGATTCAGCAACCCCGCCTTACTAAGTGAGTACGCCACCCGGCAGGCCGGCGGCCCCGCGTCCGCCCGCCGCCCGCTCGGCCGCGGCTCCTCGACGCGTCCGACTCCCAGCACCGGACCTGCGGGTGCCGGCGGGGCAGCCCCGTAGTGCAGCGCGGAGGCCCGGCGTCCTTGCGGACCCCCGCCCTCCCTTCCCCTCCTCTCCCTCCCTAGTCGCTGAAAGGGCCCGGCTGCCCCACCGTTAGCTTCCCCGGAAGGTCCGCAGTCGGGCGGCGTGGTCGCCGATGGGGTCCCGCCCCCTCCCTCCTCCCCCCAGGGAATGCAGCTCTCCCAGCCCCTCAGCCCAGCCAAGGTCTCCCTGCCCACACCCCCCCCCCCCACCAGACCCGAGCCCCGGGAGGTCTTTGCTTTGCTTTCCTCTTTTTGTTCTCCTGTTTGTCCTCTCACCCAGCCCATTCTTCTCCTGTGTTAACTTCCAGGTTCCCCTTATTATTATAGTGCCGCCCCCCGGGGTTCCGCCCCTGCCGCTGCTGCCGCTGCCTATGACCGCCACTAGTTACCGCGGGGACCACATCAAGCTCCAGGCCGACAGCTTCGGCCTCCACATCGTCCCTGTCTGACCGCCCACCCCGGAGGGAGGGAGGACCTCCTCGCCTCGCAGCCTCCTGGCCGCCGCCCCAGCCCCTCCCCCACCCAGGACACCTGCCGCCCTTCGCGCCGCCGGGTCCGAGGCCGGACAGGACTAGGGGAGCCTCGGGCGAGACCCTCGGGCCCGGCTGGGCCCAGCGACCCCGCCCCTCTCCGCCTGCCTGGACTTCGAAGTGCATCGAGGAGGGCTCGCCCAGCTCGCCCCGGCCTCCTCGCCCGAGCCGACCAGCGGCCACCACGCGGGACCCGGGCCGGGCCGCCGCCGACGCGCGCGGGGACACGTTCTGTGACACACAATCAGCGCGGACTGCCGCGCCGCCCAGCCCCGGAGCAGCCCGACGCGCCAGGAGGCCTCGCCGGAGGGACCGGGCGAAGGAAGCTAAGAACAAACCGGTTTTCTGCAAGAGGAGGGAGAGCCTCCCGCCTGACCCTCGCGGGGGGGGGGGGGGGGAGCCCTTACACCCGCGCCAGCCCGACGGCCCCCACCTTCCGAGTGTGCCCCGCCCCGAAAGGTGGAGTGGAGTGGGGGCTGGGCTCTAGCGAAAAAGGTGGGGGTCGTCAGGTCTCTGCAAGGTTGGGACCCAAGGCACGCAGGCCCCAGCAGCCCGCACCCACGGAGCCCGGCTCTGGGCTCCCCCCTGCTCCGCTAGAGCCCGCTCCCCGGGGCCCAGGCACCTCCTGCTAGTGAGGAGACTCGCAGCCCCACCTTGCCCCTACCTCAGCGTCTGTGCCCTCCCTGCCGTCCCTCCTGCCCGGCCTTTCCCATCCCTCGGCGCTCGGCACCGCTGCTCCCTGTCTCCCCCGTCTCCCCAGCCCATCGGAGGCTCTCCGGCGCCGTAGGACCAGTTTCCACAGGCCTTGGGCACTGTCCCTCCCCCGACACAGACTCCGGATCTGCCGAGGGCAGGAGCAGGGTCTGAGCTGACGTCTGCGCTGCGGCGGGGTGGGAGTGGGGGGCTGTCCACTCCACCCCCAGCTCCTCCTCCGGCAGGAACTGAACAGACCCGCAAAAAAGTCTACATTTATTTAATACGATGATCTTTGCAAAAAGGAACAAAAACAAAAACCCAACAGGCTGCTGCTCTGTAGAAAGATGATGTGTGTCGTGTGAAGGCGAACCCCACTGTATATAACCCCGCCCCGTCGCCCCGCCCCGCCCCGCCCGGTAGAGTCCCCGACGCCCGCCCGCCCGCCCGCCCTGCCTGTAGATACGCCCCGCTCTCTGTGCTGTGAGAGTCGCCGCTCGCTGGGGGGGTTGGGGGGGGAGGGGGGACACAGCTACACGCCCACTAAAGCACAGCACGTCCTGGGGGAGGGGGGGTGCATTTTTTATGTTACAAAAAAAAAATTACGAAAGAAATCTCTATGCAAAACGACGAACATGGTCCTGTGGACTCCTCTCGCCTCCGTTTTGTTGGCTGTTTCTCTGTAATTCCACGTTTTCATTCGCTCATCTTTCTCCTGCGCATCTCTCCCCTTTCGCCATCCCTTTCTCCTCTGTCCGTTTCTCTCCGTCGTTGTCTCTGTCTCGGTCCCGCCCTGGGCCTCTCTCCTCGGCCCAGCCCCGGCCGCCTTGCCCTTGCAGGCTGGCTCCGGGGCGGCGGCTCCACTCCCGGGCTCGTCCCCTCGAGGCTGTGCCCCGCGCGCCCCGGGCCGCCCCGCCCCGTAGTTGCTCTCTCGGTAGCGGCGATGCGCCCTGCATGTCTCCTCACCCGTGGATCGCGACGACTCGAAATAACAGAAACAAAGTCAATAAAAGTGAAAATAAATAAATAAAAATTCTTAAACAAATACGAAAGGCTTGGAGTCCTCGCCCAGATCTCTCTCCCCTTCGAGCCTTTTTATTTAAAAAAGGAACATGAGAAAAGAGAATGGTTTAAGGGAACAACCGGCGCCTAGCCAGGCTCCAGTGGCCTGAGCGGGGCGGCAAGGGCACCGAGGTTCGAACTCCGAGGCTCGACCCATTCCAGTCCTGGGGGGTGGGGGGGTCTGGCCGGGGCGGGGGGGGGGGGGGGCGGCCACCAGCGCCAAGACCCAGCCGAACCCTGGAGAGAGAGCCCCCCCCAATAGCTCTGGTCTCCCTGGCCACTTTAAGCGCGTCGGTTCGTTTTGATTCTTTCCTTTTTCTTTCTTTTTTTATTGTGCACATGAGAAATAAATAATAAATAATAATAATAAATAAATAAATAAATAAATAAATAATAATAAAATTTTGTATGTCACTCCCCATGGCTCCAGGTTTGTCTCTCCCTGTCTCTGGGACAGGCCTCCCCTCACCCTGGTGGACCCCCAATAACCCCCTCAGTGATCCTCCCAAAGACACCCCCACTGCCACCCCTTTACCAAGACCCTCGTGGAGGCAGCTGAAAGCAGGCGAAGGCCCAGACCAGGGGGCCCTTCCGTAGCCACCCGCCCTTGGGACAAGGAGCTTTCCAAAACTTAAGAATAACTTCGGGTTACACATCTGTACCCGGCCGATGGTCGCCCTGCCTCTCCACCCGCACCCAGATTTGGGGTTCAGAGGCCCTCTCCCAGGGGGCGGAGGGTGGGGATTGTTTGCTGTCCTGCCTCCTTTCTCCAATCCTCCGCGCGCAGCCGCAATTTTATCCCGAAAGTCTGCACCGAGACCGCTTGTCACAAGTTTCCTTGCCGTCACTGAGCTCCGCGGAGACGCGGGTGGCACCTGCCAGCTCACCGGCCTCGCGCGCCCCCTGTGCCTTTCGGCGGCCCCGGGCCCTCGCCAGCAGCAATTAGGGTTGGTGTGGTCTGGTTGCGTCCCCAGAGGAGCCTGTGGGTCCGTGGGCTTCCATTTCTGTTGGACCCCGTGGGTCTAGATGTTCCTAGGTGGGCCTGGTGCGGGGAAGCGGGAGAACTGCTTGCTTTTTCCGGACATTCTTACTGCTCTTGTGCGGAGGGGTGGGGGGTGGGGGGGGGCGGGGGCGGGGCAGGGCGGGCGTGGGGAAGCAGTGAAGGATCTGTGCCTGCCCTGTGTCTCTGTTCCCATGTGGGGGAAGGATGGGGTGATTGTCCAGGATTGCCCGGGCAGCATCTGAGATACTTGGAAGGGTCTTGATCCCTTCAACAACCCCTCAACTCCCGCCCTCCCAGAAAGGCTGCAACCTTCACCTGATCTCGCCCTTGGAGACTTTTCGTCCTCTGCCCCTGGGATACCTTCCCTACTCAGCTCTTAGCTGGGCCTCCTCCCTCGTGGAAGGCGCTTGATACTCTGAGCTGCCAGGCATCCTCTTGGCTGAGAGCAGTGTGTCCCAGACACCTCCTTCCCTCCAGGATCCCTGAGGCCTTTCTTCCCCCAGCCTATTTGCCTAGCTTCACCCCCTGTGACACATCAGGAGGATCCCCAACAAATCAGCAAGCCCCTAATTAAGTCTATCCCCTTCTTCCTCCCTCTCTCCCTGTGGCCCCTCCCAATTCCCCACCTCAGCAAATGACAATCCCACCTTCTGACCTTGCTTGGTTCTGCCCCTCTTGACTGTCATTTTCCTGGAAGGGTGATCTTCAAAGTTATTTTAAATCATACATCCTATCAGTAAAAAGAATTCTTAACGTGTACCTCCAATCCTATATAATAAAAGGCTAATATGCAAATAGACCGAGGGCGGAATCACTGGTCACTATGATGCACACTGACCACCAGGGGGCAGACGCTCAATGCAGAAGCTGCCCCCTGGTTGTCAGTGTGCTCCCCCAGGGGGAGTGCCGCTCAGCCAGAAGCCGGGCTCACGGCTGGCGATTGGTGGCAGGAGCCTATCCTGCCTCCGAGGCAGTTGGACATTCCCCAAGGGGTCCCAGACTGCGAGAGGGCACAGGCCGGGCTGAGGGTACCCCCCCTCCCCGCCCAGTTCCCTAATGTCACGCACTGGGCCTCTAGTATAATATATTTATTTAAATATTTACTTATTTATAAATTCCACAAATGTACAACTGGACTAACATATTATGAATTTTATAAGACATACAATAGTAAAAGGGTGAGATTGGAATACATAGACATAGGAGCTCTAATGCAGTGGTCGCCAACCTTTCGGACCTCACGGACCACCAGTGGTCCACGGACCACCGGTTGGTGACTGTTGCTCTAGCGTTCTCTATGATAAATGGATTATCTTGTACCCCCTGGGAGATGTTCACCCCACTTTTGAGATCCTGCTCAGAACCCATCAAAACCCAGCATGGCAGAACTCCTGACTACTGCCTGATGTCTAGCAGGTAAGTTCCTGGAAGCTGTCAAGGCACTGGTTTGGCCCAGTCAACGCTGCCCTCATCATATATGGCAGGCTACCTGGCCCCCAGCCCCTGGCTTTGCTTCCAGGTGCTTCCAGACTGGGGGCATTGCTTTGCCTAACACATCAAATTGGGAGTCAGGGCCTCTTGCCTGGTTCCCACCAGAATTCCTTACCTTCTGTTCTATGTCATACCAAATTGGACTGTGAGAGTGGACCCTGTTTCTCCTGGAGTGTTGGTTTCTGCTTGGAATCAGCCTGAGGATCCCCGAAACATGTTCTATAGTCCTTGAGCAGTTGCCTGTTCTAACGTCAGCCCCATATATATGTCCCAAACACAAATAGGGCCTGTTCTCCATAACTGACCCAATTCTGCTAGACCTATCCCCAGCCCACCCCCAGAGTTGAGCTACACCAAATATGACAGTTCTAAACAGATTAAGAAAGGTGTCCTGGGTTGAGGCAACAGCAGGAACAAAGACATGGAAGCACGGAAATATACCAGATAGAATGTGGCTGGAGCATCAGGTGGCAGGAGATGAAGCTTTAAAATTGAGAGCCAGGACACCATGCTAGAAAGAAAGCTGTCTCATTCAACCTCCTCCTGCCGTATCTGTGCCAATGACGGACTCCAAGCTGATTCAATGATTCCCTCTCTCTCAGGACACAGCACTAGGAAGTACAGAGAGAATAAGGCCATTAACCATTAGCAGCAAAGTCCTATGGAAACCCTAAGGGGATTCCCCAGTCTTCCTCATCTCAGTCAAGGACCGCTTCATTGACTGCTTCTGTCTTTCCCATCCCATATCTGATCCACCAGCAAAACCAGACAGCTGTGCCTTTAAGATAGGTTCAGAATTTAACCACTTCTAACAATCTGCACTATACCATGCCAGTCCAAGCCACTATGATCCTTCACCTGGATTTGCAAAAGAAGTCCCAATTGGTCTTCCTATTTCCAATTTACCCCACCATTCCAGTCTGTTCTCCCCCAGCAGCAGAGTGATTCTGCCAACATGTAAAGCAGATCATGACTCTCCTCTGCTCAGAGGCCTCCAGTGGCTCCTCTTCTCCCTCAAAGTCGGAATCCTAAATCTGATCTACAAGGCCCTACATGTTTTGGCTGTCTGCCCTCCCACTCCCACCCTCCCTGACCCCCACCACCACTCCCAACTCACCTCCCATTACCTCCTCAACTCACGGTGCTCTGAGCCCACTGGCCTCTGTGCTTTAATTACACCAGGCACAAGCCTTCCCAAGGCATTTGCACTTTATGTGATCCAGATAGACTGGCCCCCCACTTCCTTAAGGTCTCTGCTCCAGTGTTACCTTTCCAACAAGTCCTTCCCTCATTAACTTCCGTAAAATAGTGTACACCCACCATTGCTCTCTGTTCCCTTCCCTTGCTTCTTCACATTCTTTACTACCTCCTGACCGGTTATGTTTTATTGCTTTAGGTCTTGTCCTCTCCCATGAGGATGTTAACTCCATGATGACAGATTTTTTGTTCTGTTTGCTGAAGAACAGTGGACACATTGTGCAAGAAAGAAGGAAAATAAGAATGTTATTACATTTGCTTATATATACATAAACATTGAAAACACAAACAACAATCTAATACAAATGGCTACCTCTGAGGAGGGAGGAGTGTGGATTGGGACTGGGTAAGAATGAGATTTCCGTGAGTATAGTTTTTGATGTAATTTTGAGTTTGTTGAAAAATAAAATTTAAAAAAGAGACAAGAGACAGCCAGGTCCATGACACATAAAGCATAATTATTTAAAGAATAACCCAAATTTTGCTTTTTGTTGTAGGACTGAAGGAATGGTCATTGGATTTGGTGAGTAGAGGATACCTGGTTACCTGAGAGCTAGTTCTTTCTGAGGGTAGAGGAACGGCTGCTGGGAGTTGAAAGGATGGGGTGACTAAGACCTGAGAATATAGAAGGATGAAGTGTGTAAATAATTCTTTTGAAAGGTTTGGGAGAGAGGGGAACATGAGAAGGACCAAAATATGTTGTTAGTGAGCTCAAGGGGGGAATATGAGGAGGGCCAGAATATGTTGTTAGTGAGCTCAAGGGGGGAATATGAGGAGGGCCAGAATATGTTGTTAATGAGCTCAAGGGAAGATTCTTTTGGGCTAAGGTCTATGGACAAGCCTGCTGACTGAGGCAGAGGATGGGAGGCAGCCAGGGTGAAGAGAGGCTATTCAGAGATGGACATGAGGGACTCATGAAAGGGGGCCTGAAATAATATGGTGGAGGCATAGGGGTGATGGGTGGGGAGGAACCAGAGAATTATTCTGGGGAGAAGAAGGTCATGAGAAAAAGGGGACTGCTAGGGTTGTTCAGAGAAATTACAGGAGACACAATTGCTGTCTGCTGAGTGTGTGGGAAACAGGGCTGGGTCTTAGCCTTAAGAAGGAGAGAGAGTTTTGGAAGCATTTTTCTTGGAAATTGAAAAAGAAGTCTTTGAGAGAAGTAGGAGCTCATTGCCAGGCAGCAGGAGGGAGAGCGCACCTAAGTCACATGAGTAGAAGATCCTTAGCTCCCCTTGCCCTGGCTGGCTCCATCTCTTAGGATGCAGCATTCTGGCCCTCCAAGACTGCACTGCTCTCCCTTCCCTCACCTCATCTACGTCCCTCTCCATGTGGCCCCCCTACTTGATGAACCCCAGCAGCATCTTGGGCCCATTCTCATGATATGACCTTTGTGACTGTGCATCCCCAAGTGTCCAGGCATGGCCTCAAATACTTTGTAGGAGAGGCCTGTAGAAGACCCAGCCTCCCAAGGAACTCCCAGAACCCATATGCAACCTAGAGGTGGAACAGAAAGCATGTATGTGTGGAGGCATCTCCAAACCAATAGCAGAAGAACCCAGAAGTTGGCTCACAAGGTCACTGTGTAAGTTTCAACAAGCCCCCTTCTCTCTCTGTGCCCAGTTTCCTCGTGTGCACAACCAGATGGCCTCTAGGGCTCCTTCCCATTTGACATTCTATTCTTCTGTAGGTTCTCAAGTCATCTCTGTGATCAGGAGAAGTTCAAGAAAGTTTCATAGAGGTGGGGTGGGTATACTCAGATGGGAAAAAGGATGGGGAGCTTTTTAAGCTAGAGAAGGAGTAGGCATAGATTTATTTATTTGTTGTCAAATCTCCCATCTTGGGAGTGAGGGAGTTAGTACTGTCTTTTCTATCTCTCTTCCCAGTGTCTGCCCAGATGTTTCTAGAGGTAGGGGCTTTGAGCATTGAGAAGAATAGTGGGGACAATTGAGGGTGCATTTAGGGGATCAGGGGAAGAAGACAAAGGAAGCAGCTATTTGGGGCCAACTATATTTCCTGCCTCCCCCGACACCCCCAACTGCCCAACCATCCCAATATCCTAATTAGCTAGTCCCTTAGGCCCCTGTTAGCAAGGCCGGCTGAGCGCCCAACTCCCTAGGGACCAGCCCCCTTACCCCCCAGACTAATCAGTCCTTCGCTCCTTGAGTGCATGAGTGTACACACACACACACACACACACACACACACACACACACACACACACACACTGAGGCTTATTCTTTCCCAGAGCTTCAGGCCCCATTCCAGCCTTCAGAGAGTTAATGTAGGGTGATGTTGAATTTCCCAGTGAAGACACTCTCATTTGAGATGATTGAAGAGTTGGGGAGAGGCCAAAGTTTGGTGGGTCCTCTCCAATTTGGGGTTTTCTCTCAAACTTAAGGAATCAATGATCTATAGCAAAGAATGAAGCCATGATTGGGGATACTCTATGGCCCCCTAAGTCCTAGGGCTGATGTCTCTCAGGCCCCCATCTATGGTCAATATTCACCCCAACCCAGACCCCTCCCCCCTTCATCTCAGGGCCCCCATTCATCTCCCCACCCCCCCTACCCCCCGACACCCGCACTGTCAGCCCAAACACATGATAAATTGCCCTGTCAACAGAATTCATTCAGGGACCAATTAATTCCACAGAAATGAACCAGGAGCCATCAGTTGCTGAAAAACTCAGAGTGCAGGGAGCGGAAGGAGGGGGTGCAGACGGGGGCTGGGCGGCAGAGGGGGGGACAGAGAGGCTGGGGAAGTTAGTCTGACAGAAATTGGTCATTTAATGCTTAAGTGCACGCTAGACAGCCCTGTCATCGCCCGAGGCCCCCGTGCGGGATTAATTATCAGAGGAGGAGAGGGCAGCCCAGCCCAACCAAGCCGTCTGTCACCAACCAAGGCTAGAGTCACCCAGGACGTGGGCCACCCTGAATCCACTTCCAAGTCTCAGGCCTCCTGCTCCCTCAGCTTCCGGGCCCCGCCAGATCCCAATCTTAGGCCCAACTTCTTATCTTGTACCATACACCACATTTAGTCATAGCATCGCCATTAGCTACCCCAACCAGGAAGCCTTCTTTGACCCTTTGACGGGTTTAGAAGCTATAACTCCCTGTACTTCACTATCATTAACCTCAACCATCTTGTGTGACTCTTTGTGTGGAGTCCAAAACATGATGGCGCCACCCATTGATTCTAACCTGAGATAACGGCACCATCTTCCACTCAAATGCTCAAGCCAGAATCCCACCAGTTGTCCTTGACTTCTCTCCCTCTCCTTCATCCCTCTCAACCAATCAGAATCCAAATCCTGTCGGCTCAACCTCCTGTAAACATATCTGGGCCACTTGCTTCCAGCTTCCCCCTATCACCCAAGGTTGGGCCGCCAGTGGCTCTGCCTGCTCTCCTAATTTAGGTCCTTACTTGCAGATGAAGTTATCTCTAAAAACACAAATAATACCCTGCTGTATCCCCTCCCCCCACCACAAAATTCAGTTTAACACTCTTTGGTGGACCACCATGGACCTGAGGGAACAGAGTCCAAACTTTTAACTTAATTGAGAAGGCACAAAGCCCCAGCCTCTGCCAGCAGCCCAGCCTCACTTCCAGTATGCTTCCCCTTCTCCCAGCTCCAGCCCCATTCACCTTCTCTTTTGGTTCTACACACACTGTTTATCTCTCAGCCTGAAAAGCTCTTTCTACCTTCCAACTCCTACCATTCACTTGACTAACTCCTACCCATCCTTGAAATCTTAACTGTCACTCCCTCCAGGAAGCCTACCTCAACCCCTTAATGAGCTTTCACAGCTACCAAGCTTTTTCATTCAACATTTCACCCCAGCTGTGCATTGTCTGTACTTCCACCAAAATGGTAAGTTCCACACGAATGGAGTCCATGTATTTATTCTTAGAGCCTGGCGGGGTGGCTGGAGGGATAAGAAATTGTCAGAAAACAGTAAACTTGTGACCCCATCAGATGGACCCAAAACAGCTGAACTAAGTGAGTTCAGATAAGGGAGAGGCTACTGAGAGCTGGGGGTTAGAATGCTAGGGAGGATTTCTGGGAGAGCTTCCTAGAAGAGCATAGCCAAGGGTCTGGAAGAAGCATGCTCTGGGCAGATACGAGGGTTGTCTAAAGCATAGGCTGATCAGGGCAGGAGGGGAATAAACACCTAGAAAGGGCACTGTCCAAAATGGATTTTGATATATGTACCAGAAGTTGAACTGGCAGGACTTGGATACTGATTGGATGAAAGGCATGAGGGAGAGGGAGACCAATTTTACAAGGCAATGAATGCCAGGCTAAGTTTGCCATTTTTCCTTCCCTTGATGGCAGGGATGGTCATTGACTGCTTCTAACGATGGCCAGATGCAAAGTTTTATTTGCCGAGTTAATTCTGGCTGCCAGACAGGGTGTCTGAAGGGAAGGTTGAGGCAGGGAGACCATTAGAAAACTGGTGCAGTTATGAGAAAGGAAGGAAGGGAGGGACGGGAGGGAGGGAGGGAGGAAGAGGAAGAGAGGAGAGAGAGAGAGAGAGAGAGAGAGAGAGAGAGAAAGAGACCTGCAGAAAGATTTGGGAAGTCTCCCATGAGGGACAGAGGAGAATGAGGTATGCTGAGTGGGCTCCATCTCAAAGATGCCTAAAAAGACTATTGACAACTTCACTGAGGTGTATACCTGGACTTGGCTGCCAATTGGATCTGAAGGTGAGGTAGAGAGATAGGGCGAATATGGCTGCCTCCAAGGTTTGTGTTCCAAGAGGCTGGGTGGCTGGTGGGGCTATCAGAGGTAAGGAGAGAGGCTGACTTGAGACTAGAGACAATGAGCATGACTTTATATACTGAGTACACATGCCTGAGTTTGCCATGCCTGGGCATGATGGCCAATAGAGAGAATTACAGAGCAGTAGCTTGGGAGTAATAGTAAATTGGTCTTAGGATGTAGAATTGGAAGATACCTTCCTGCCCCCACCCTCCTATCCTCCAAATTTGCATTTAGTTAGAATGGGCCAATGTAATTGTGTGATAGAGTGATAGTATAATACTGAAACAAATGATCCTAAATAATATAATGCAGTAAAGTGTGTCATGAGGTACAAGTGATAGTGTAGGGCTTGTAATGATAGTGTAATGATGTAATTCAGAAACAGGATAACCATATGACAATTTACTAATATGAACCAGGAAATGATGGGTCAATGCACTAATTAATAATGTGGGGCTGTATTGTGGTAATGAAATAACCATGTAAATCAGTGACACTGTAACAAGGCACACAATCCAGCAACCAAAGGACAACCTGACAGTGTAATCGTGTTAACTTGGTAATGATGACATAAGAATGTCATCACATAATGGCAGAGTGTGGCGATGATGTCACACAATAATAAGAGGCAAACCAGAGAGCAGGTTGAGCCACAACATAAACCAGTAACATTTCTAAACATAAATATTATTAAAAGACCAATGTTAAGGTGAATAAAAATTTGTATAATAAGCAACCATTTATTTAAAAAGGGAAAGGGAAATATAAATACATATACTTATTTGCTTACATGCTACAAAATGGAAAGATAACTAAAATGTTTTTTTTTAATGTTCATCTATTGAAGAAGGGAGAAACAAAATGGAGAGGACAAAATAAAAGCTACCTCACTGACTATATCTTATTTTGTACATTTGACGTTAGAACTATCTACATATTTTATATACTAAGCCAACAAAATTAAGTAATAAGTTAGTAATCCCCCCAAAAGGCAGACACAAAATGAAATAAGTGAACCTAAATAGTCATTGTGTTGGAATCATAACCACATAGAGAGAAACTATTTCAAGTAGTATAAAACCTAATAATTTACTATATGTACATTCCCTAGTGGGTTATACACTGATAAAGCAAATAAGTAATGACATAGATGTTCTTAGAGTTTTGGGTGTGGGAGAAGCAAACAAACAAACAAAACCAAATGGAAGATCAATGAAAATGAGTAAAATCCCTGTAGTCCTAGGTTTCAATTGGTTGCCTTAGTAATAAGCCAATGCATTTTATCTTTTGAAAACTATTTTCTAGCTTTACCCACTGAAAAAGACAAGAAGCTAATCAACTCAGTAACAATAAGCACCCCTGGTCCCCGGATTGTGGTCTTTAAATACCACATTGCACTAAAAGGAACCAGGACTCTTTGGGAAAATGGAAGATGTGTCTGGAAATCTTGTCATAAGAGAAAGCAAGGAAGCTATTAAACACTCCTACTAAAGTCAGGTCAAAAGGACTTAGGTGCCAATTAGAGGCTGTCATTGCTCAAAAATGAGATAATTGAGCATCAGTGAGAATAATAACTACAATTGATTGAAACTCATCAAATATATTTAAATCCATGAAAACATAATTATACTTAAGAGAAATATTTTATTATTTTATTTGTAGGATGCTAAGAAACCAACTCATTATTTGAGAAATTGGTAAATGAAGAGAAAAAAAATCAAACATTTCTACTGCTTTTCTTATAAGAACTGCATCGCAGGAAAACCAAACAGTGAGTGAAGGGAAGTTTCTCTTTATAAATGTCGTACAGCTAATAAATGAAGAAGAAATAGATAGAATTAAAATATCACCATTTTGCTACCCCTAATGGAATAATAGATCTAGGCAATGATCATCAATGGCTGTTAATTTCACAAAAAAGAGAGACAACAGACCATTATGTGCCTCTTGATGAAAATACAAAACACACACATACAAAACAAAACAAAAAACAAAAACCCTATTAGCTAATATTCCCAGAATATCCAACCTGAATCTGATCAAGCCACTAAATGTAATAACATTTTACAGACAATACTATGAACAGAGGAACCACAAAGATGAAATCTGATTTAGGCTCTTGATTGTGTAGTTTCCCCAGAATAAGAGGGCAAATAATCTGGCTTCTTCAATTAAAAAAATAGCAAGCTGGGCCCTAGCTGGTTTGGCTCAGTAGATAGTGTTGGCCCTCGGACTAAAGGGTCCTGGGTTTGATTCTAGTCAAGGGCGTGTACCTTGGTTGCAGGTTCCCTGGCCCTGCTCAGGGTGCATGAAGGAGGCAACCAATCAATGTGTCTCACATCAATGTTTCTCTCTGTCTCTCCCTCTCCCTTCCACTCTCTCTAAAACTCAATGGAAAAAAATATCCTCAGGTGAGGATTAACCAAAAAAAGAAATAGCAAGTTGGAAAATGGATAGACTAAAGGAAACTTAAGAGATATACCAACTGCCCTAACCGGTTTGGCTCAGTGGATAGAGCGTCGGCCTTCAGACTGAAGGGTCCCAGGTTCGATTCCAGTCAAGGGCATGTACCTTGGTTGCGGGCACATCCCCAGTAGGGGGTGTGCAGGAGGCAGCTGATCGATGTGTTTCTAACTCTCTATCCCTCTCCCTTCCTCTCTGTAAAAAATCAATAAAATATATTTTTAAAAAAAGAGATATACCAACTAATTGCAATATATTTGAATCTTGCAAGTAGTTAAAAAAAAGGAGGAGGAGCAGGAAGAGAAAGAGGAGGAAGAGCAGGAGGAGGAGTTATGAAGTAATCAGTGACATGTAAACACTGCACTAATTGCACATTATAAAATTTTTAGATGGGCTAATTATATTATGACCATTTAAAGTCCTTTTATCTTATAAATATTTAATTTAAATATTTACAAATTAAATAATATAATGCCTGGAATTTTCTATAAAACTAGAGGTCTGATGCACGAAGATTCGTGCAAGAATGGGCCTCCCTTCCCTGGCTGCCGGCACTGCCTTCGCTCTGGCTGGAGCTGCCTTTCCGCCTTCCCATGCTGCCCACAGGCCCGGAGCTGCTGGGGTGGCGATGATGCTGCAAATTAACCCACCAGCTTTGTTGGGTTAATTTGCATACTCACTCCTGATTGGCTGGTGGGCATCGTGAAGGTACAGTCAATTAGCATGTTACTCTTTTATTAGGTAGATAATATGGGGGCAGAGTTATTGAAACAAGACTGGCTTTAAATTGATAATTCTTGGAGCTGGGTTTATCATACTATCCTCTCTATTTTTATCCTCTCTATGTTTGAATTTTTCAATAATAACAAGTTTTAAACCATTGTTTTATTAAATCAAACCAGTTAAATTTGGGGATAGCCATATCCCCCATTTTGACTTGCAGAAAGCTGACAACTGTCTTTAATTGGTCAGCTATCTAAGCTGGAGATACTGAAGAAACTGACTAACCTAAAAAATATATACCTCCAGATTCTGGCAACCAGGGTCTCCCACAAAACATCTTGGTCTCCATCTTATTCCTCTTCAGTGATGTCTACCAATCAACAGGGCCCAAACATGCACACCAAGTTTCCAAGCAGTCTTTTACTGCCTTTTTGTGTGTTGATGGACAGGAAAGGATGTTAATGGTTTAAAATAAGACTCTAACATGGGAGATAGAGACCAGAATTAACTACCACAAGAAAAAGGACTTGAAAAAAAATCAAAGACAATTCAGGGAAGAGAAGAAAAGCAAAACAAAATTAAAACTGCCTATAATTTAATAGCCTCAAAGAGGTAAAAGAAACATACTCATGAAATAAAAACAGGGTGTACTTTAGGGTACATTTAGAGAATAATAATAATTTTAAACCCCTGGAAATTAATATATATTTATATGTGCATATATGTATATGTGCATATATATAATATCATAATTAAAAATATTCAATAGTAGGCTTTCAAGGTCAAGTTGAGAAAATACCTAAAAAGTACAATGAATGACTACAGAGATGAAACTAGGAAAGAAAAAAATAGTATCTAAATTCTAAAGGATAAATACAGAAAGTATAAATATCTAACTAATAGGAGTCTCAGAAAAAGAAAACAAAGAAAATTGAGGTGAGAAAATTATTTTTAAAAGTATTCCATAAATGTACCCAAAATGAAGGACATGAATTTCTATATTGAAAGGGCCTGCCAAATATCCAGCACAATGGATTTACAAATTCTTACACCATAGCATATGATCATAAAATTATAGAACATCAAGGGATAAAGAGAAGCTTTCAGAATGAGAGAAAGGGGGGAAATAAGGGTTAAGTACAACAGTTTAGAAATAAGACGGGCAGCAAAGTTCTCAATAGCAACAATGGAAACTAGTAAATAATAGACTAATGCCTTCAAAATTCTTAGGAAAAATCACTTCAAGTCTAGAATTCTATAGCCAGCTAAAATATCAAGTCTGAGACTAAAATAGTCTTTTTCATGCTTCCAAACCCCCCCAAATTCTCATGCATCCTTTCTTTAAAAATTATTGAAGAATGTTCCATATACAAAATGAATGAATAAAAAAATAAATGAATAAACCAAGAAAGAGGTGTACTTGGGACCTAGTAAGCAAAAGATCGAATACAGGAGAGGGGTGAGAGGAATTTCCAACATGATAGAGAAGAAAAATTCCATAATGACAATCATGCAACAGATCCACAGTGTAACCAGTACGGTAGGAACAGGCACAGGTACATTATATACAATAGTGTAGGTTGTTTTCTGACCAAAGGTGTCGAGCTTGGTGGCCATATATTAGAGCCGAAATCTATCTTGCCCTCTGCTTGCCATGACACAATCCTGATGAATGGCTGCATTAAACCTACAGAAAGAAAACACTTACTATGGTCTTCCCACAGAGAGCACTATTCTGTAATTTGTCAGTCTAGGAAGTTCCTTTTCATAATCCATCTAACCAGAGGGTATGCCTTTTTTAAAAACTTTATTCAAAGGGTCATTTGTATTAGTGATGGTCTAAATGAAAAACATTGCAGGTCTTCAAAGGATGCCACCAGTAACAATAGATGACAAAATATGCTTGACAAAAAGTTTCATATTTCTGTTGGTAATTTGGACATGACTTAGTAATAATGAACTAAAAAACTTAGCAAGTAAAATAAAACTGAGGCACTTATTAACCCCAGGAAAAACAACAAAGTTATACAAGAAATAAAATGTGATGAAAGGCACAACATGACTCAGCTGTAAAAAAAAAATTACACTTTTGTTCTTTTTTTTGTTTTCCTTGCTTCTTGCTGCTTGCCGTGCCAGCCACGTGCTTCCCACTCCTAGCTAGCCATGCCTTGAAAACTTGAGGAAATCAAGGACTTCCTGTTTACTGCCAGGAGAAAGGTTGTCAAATATGTCCAGATCAAGAAAAATAAGGATAATGTTAAGCTTAAAGTCTGATGCAGCAGACAACTTTAGACTTTGGTCATCAAAAATGAAGAGAAGGCAGAGAAACTGAAGGAGTCCCTGCCTCCAGTGAAGGAGCTGAAATGAACACACTGATCTGAACTATATTAAAATGTTAGCATTTTTTAAAATTACACTTTTGTTTACATAAACACAAAACATTTATTTTATTCCAATTTGTGATATAAGTATACTGAGAGAATTAAGAAAAAGAAAGTAAATATAGGTGTTGGTAAAAGGAAAAAAAAAAGAGCCCCATCTTCATTTTCCATAATAGTCAATAGATAATTTTAAAATATGAAAAGCCAAATATAGTAATATAAATGTAATATTTCAATAGAAATAGGAAGGTAAGTATCAGAAGATATAGCTAAACAATTTTGTTTTATTTATTTATTTTATTTAACCCTCACCCGAGGATATTTTCCCATTGATTTTTTTTATTGATTAGGGTATTACATATGTGTCCTTACCCCCCTATAGCCACCTACCCATTGATTTTTAAAGAGAGAGGAAAAGACAGAGGGAAATATCGATGTGAGAGAAACACATCTATTGGTTGCCTCCTGCACGAGCGGCCAGGGAGGAGTCTGCAACCAAGGTACGTGCCCTTGACCAGAATGGAACGCTTTGGTCCACAGGCCGACGCTCTATCCACTCAGCCAAATCAGCTAGGGCCTAAATAATTTTAAAATATAGCCTATAGGGAGTTAATAGCTGATAGCTATAAACTTTTATTAGTTTGCTGTTTGAGCTATGTAAATAACTATTTTTAATGAAAATTCAAAGATACCTGAAAATAGAGAAAATAGTACACTGAACTTCCATAGTCTAATCACGTAGAGTTGGCCATTATCAAGATTTTGCTACACTGGCTTCATATAAACATATTACTTTAATTTTTTAATTAAAATATTTAGAGCCCTAGCAGTTTGGCTTAGTGGATCCTGGGTTTGATTCTGATCAAGAGCACATGCCTATAGAAACCAAGATGGCGGCATAGGTTAAACACCTAACCTGCAGTCGGGCACAACAATTTCAAAAATACAACTAGAGGTCAGAACGGACATTGTCCAGAACCACAGGAGAGCTGGCGGACTGAAATGCCCACAGCTGGGGGGAAGGAGAAGGCCACGGGGACAGTCGGGGGAGCCGTAAAAGCCTGAGGTATGGAGAAACGGGCGGAGACACGAGCACACGCGCCTGCGGGGAGGATGGAACCGGAGAGGAGGGGGCGGCTGATGACCTGGCCGGAGTTCACTGGCAGGAAGGAGATAAAGGCTCCGGAGTGCGCTGAGCACCGGCTCCGATTGCACTGAACCCCATTCCGGGCGAAACCCTGGGAAACTCACTCACTTTCGCAACTCCGCCGCCCCCGCAGGCTGCCCGGCCCGGGACGCTGGGGACGCCGCCGCAGCGGCGGCGCCCGGAGCCCGGCGGCCTCCCAGCACCCGTCCCCGCCGCGCAGCCCCCGCGCGCCTGGTGCCGCGGGCCGCGTGCCCCGCACACCGGACGGAGGCCCGGGCGCCCTCTCCGTGCACCTCCCGGCGGCGCTAGACTTCAGTAGAGTTGACTGAATTCAAGGGATTAAGAAGTATAAATTGGGGTGACGCCACAGCGGCGACGTCCGGAACACGGCGATGGCGGTGCCTGGAGCTCGGCGGCCGCCCAGCGCCCGTCCCAGCCGCGCGGCCCTCGCGCTCCTGGTTCCGCGGGACGCGCGCACCGCGCACCGGACGGAGGCCCGGGCGCCCTCTCCGTGCACCTCCCGGCGGCGCTAGACTTCAGTAGAGTTGACTGAATTCAAGGGATTAAGAAGTATAAATTGGGGGGACGCCGCGGCGGCGACGTCCGGAACACGGCAATGGCGGTGCCTGGAGCTCGGCGGCCGCCCAGCGCCCGTCCCAGCCGCGCGGCCCTCGCGCGTCTGGTTCCGCGGGACGCGCGCACCGCGCACCGGACGGAGGCCCGGGCGCCCTTTCCGTGCACCTCCCGGCGGCGCTAGACTTCAGTAGAGTTGACTGAAATGAAGGGATTAAGAAGCACAAATTGAGAAGTTTGAAAAAGATGGCGGCGGAGGTTAAAGGCTGTTCTGTTGCCTCGCACCCAGCGAAATCGGAGGGGATGAGGTGTGGAGGTGCGTGGGTCTGGCTGGTGGCGGGGGAAAGGGGCTTTTGTTCCAAACCTAAGGGAGATTAGCTCTCCATCACCCTGAAACCCATCTTCTGGCGAACCCCGGGAGACCCAGATGCCTGCGGGGAGAGGCGGGACTCTTGCAGAGGTGCGCCCAGCAATCAGTGTTTGCTGCGCTGGAGTGCGGAACGAGGGGACTTAGATACATGGAAGGCAGAAGGACCAGACTCACAGCCATCGAGGCTCGCCGCACCATGGCCTGTTGGCGCCCTGAGACCCCGCCCCGCCCTGGGACCCGCCCCGCACGTTTTGAAGACCTGCCCCGCAAGTCTTGCAGGCACACCTGCGCCCCAAGCAACGGCTTATGCATGTGGGTGGCCTGCCCTCTGGCAGCGGACCAGATGATCTGCTGTTCTAGTCGGACTGCTCCAGGGCCACTCAGACAGGAGGAAGAAACTACAGTTTTTGCTGTAATCCTTGCTGAGTGCCTAAGGCAGTAGCTGATCTACACCCCATTGGAGACCCAGAAACGAGGGCATCTAGTGGTCTGTGGGAGATGACACCAGATTTCAACCACGTGCATAAGGGACACATTCAACGGGAATATTCAGTGAGCGCCAAAGCTTTGCTGCACCAAGACCCGGCCCATAAACGTGTCTCCTGCACAGCAACTCTTCCTTTATAGACAAAGAGAGCCCCCCCAGTGACACCAACAACAATCAAGACTTAACTATACAAAGGAGGACCAAGATGGAGGCATAGGGCGGAAGCCTGATTGTTGCCTACCACAACAACTTTGAGACTACGACAAGAGAGCAGAGCAGACACCATCCAAGACCACCATAGGGCTGGCTGAGTAGATGCTCTACAACTAGAATAAAAGAGGGGTATGTGGGATGATGCTGATGCCGGTGACCCAAAGACCACACTTTAAGAACTACAGCTCAGGCGACACAAAAGAACTATGGCTCAGGCGATACAACAGCGGCCTGGAACGTACTCGGCGCAGTTCCCCCGGCGGTCTCCGGCTGAGGGGACGGCTCCACTGGCAGCCAAGCACGGACAGACGAGCCCCTGTGAGACATGGGGTGGGAGACTCCGCGCTTGCTGACCTCTGAGTCCGTCAAGAATCTCAACGCCCCGGAAGCGGCCAGGTGCGCATGCTCGGCGACCGGCCACCGATGCAGACCCAAGGGCCGACGCAGCGACGCCAGACTGGCCCACCGCCATGCACCGGGTGCACCGGAGCTTCGCCGAGCCGCCGCCCGACGAGTTCTGCAGCAGCCATACTGGAGCTCCGGAAGGATGGCCAGGGGAATTGCTGAGGGGGAATTGACCGGCAGGAATTGGGATCGGGAAGACGGGGCCCCACTGAGACCCGGGTGCGGGCGGGGTTGCGCGCCTCTGGGCTCGGGTGTGGTCACACGCCTCTGGGTATAAGTGAGGCCTCACGTCCCTGGGTCTAGCTGAGGCCACATGCCCCTGGGTCCAGGTGAGGCCGGACTCCGGGTCCGGGTGAGGCCAAGTGCCCCTGGACCCGGATGACGCTGGATCCCGTGCCCGGGCGAGGCCAAGCGCCCCTGGGTCTGGGAGAGCCCACACACCCCTGGGTCCAGGCGAGACCATGTGTCCCTGGATCCAGGTGAGGCCGCGTGCACCTAGGCCCGGGTGAGCCCAAGTGGCCCTGGGCCTGGGAGAGGCCAAGCGTCCCTGGGTCCGGGTGAGACCATGTGTCCCTGGATCCGGGTGAGGCCTCGGGCACCTAGGCCCGGGTGAGGCCACGTGCCCCTGGGTCTGGGAGAGGCCAAGCGTCCCTGGGTCCGGGCGAGACCATGCGTCCCTGGATCCGGATGAGGCCTCGTGCACCTAGGCCCGGGTGAGCCCAAGTGGCCCTGGGTCTGGGAGAGGCCAAGCGTCCCTGGGTCCGGGTGAGACCATGTGTCCCTGGATCCGGATGAGGCCTCGTGCACCTAGGCCCGGGTGAGCCCAAGTGGCCCTGGGTCTGGGAGAGGCCAAGCGTCCCTGGGTCCGGGTGAGACCATGTGTCCCTGGATCCGGATGAGGCCTCGTGCACCTAGGCCCGGGTGAGGCCAAGTGGCCCTGGGTCTGGGAGAGGCCAAGCGTCCCTGGGTCCGGGTGAGACCATGCGTCCCAGGATCCGGGTGAGGCCTCGTGCACCTAGGCCCGGGTGAGCCCAAGTGGCCCTGGGTCGGGGAGAGGCCAGGCGTCCCTGGGTCCGGGTGAGACCATGTGTCCCTGGATCCGGGTGAGGCCTCGTGCACCTAGGCCCGGGTGAGCCCAAGTGGCCCTGGGTCTGGGAGAGGCCAAGCATCCCTGGGTCCGGGTGAGACCATGTGTCCCAGGATCCGGGTGAGGCCTCGTGCACCTAGGCCCGGGTGAGCCCAAGTGGCCCTGGGTCTGGGAGAGGCCAAGCATCCCTGGGTCCGGGTGAGACCATGTGTCCCTGGATCCGGGTGAGGACTCGTGCACCTAGGCCCGGGTGAGCCCAAGTGGCCCTGGGTCGGGGAGAGGCCAAGCGTCCCTGGGTCCGGGTGAGACCATGTGTCCCTGGATCCGGGTGAGGCCTCGTGCACCTAGGCCCGGGTGAGCCCAAGTGGCCCTGGGTCTGGGAGAGGCCAAGCATCCCTGGGTCCGGGTGAGACCATGTGTCCCAGGATCCGGGTGAGGCCTCGTGCACCTAGGCCCGGGTGAGCCCAAGTGGCCCTGGGTCTGGGAGAGGCCAAGCGTCCCTGGGTCCGGGTGAGACCATGCGTCCCTGGATCCGGGTGAGGCCTCGTGCACCTAGGCCCGGGTGAGCCCAAGTGGCCCTGGGTCTGGGAGTGGCCAAACGTCCCTGGGTCCGGGTGAGACCATGTGTCCCTGGATCCGGGTGAGGCCTCGTGCACCTAGGCCCGGGTGAGCCCAAGTGGCCCTGGGTCGGGGAGAGGCCAAGCGTCCCTGGGTCCGGGTGAGACCATGTGTCCCTGGATCCGGGTGAGGCCTCGTGCACCTAGGCCCGGGTGAGCCCAAGTGGCCCTGGGTCTGGGAGAGGCCAAGCGTCCCTGGGTCCGGGTGAGACCATGTGTCCCTGGATCCGGGTGAGGCCTCGTGCACCTAGGCCCGGGTGAGCCCAAGTGGCCCTGGGTCTGGGAGAGGCCAAGCATCCCTGGGTCCGGGTGAGACCATGTGTCCCAGGATCCGGGTGAGGCCTCGTGCACCTAGGCCCGGGTGAGCCCAAGTGGCCCTGGGTCTGGGAGATGCCAAGAGACCCTGGGTCCGGGTGAGACAATGCGTCCCTGGATCCGGATGAGGCCTCGTGCACCTAGGCCCGGGTGAGCCCAAGTGGCCCTGGGTCTGGGAGAGGCCAAGCGTCCCTGGGTCCGGGTGAGACCATGCGTCCCTGGATCCGGATGAGGCCTCGTGCACCTAGGCCCGGGTGAGCCCAAGTGGCCCTGGGTCTGGGAGTGGCCAAACGTTCCTGGGTCCGGGTGAGACCATGTGTCCCTGGATCCGGGTGAGGCCTCGTGAACCTAGGCCCGGGTGAGGCCACGTGCCCCTGGGTCTGGGAGAGGCCAAGCGTCCCTGGGTCCGGGTGAGACCATGTGTCCCTGGATCCGGGAGAGGCCTCGTGCACCTAGGCCCGGGTGAGCCCAAGTGGCCCTGGGTCTGGGAGAGGCCAAGCGTCCCTGGGTCCGGGTGAGACCATGTGTCCCTGGATCCGGATGAGGCCTCGTGCACCTAGGTCCGGGTGAGCCCAAGTGGCCCTGGGTCTGGGAGAGGCCAAGCGTCCCTGGGTCCGGGTGAGACCATGCGTCCCTGGATCCGGTTGAGGCCTCGTGCACCTAGGCCCGGGTGAGCCCAAGTGGCCCTGGGTCTGGGAGAGGCCAAGCGTCCCTGGGTCCGGGAGAGACCATGTGTCCCTGGATCCAGGTGAGGCCTTGTGCAACTAAGCCCGGGTGAGGCCACGTGCCCCTGGGTCTGGGAGAGGCCAAGCGTCCCTGGGTACGGGTGAAGCCAGATCCTGGGTCCGGGTGAGGCCGTGCGCCCCTGGATCCATCCGGGTGAGGCTGGGTCCCAGGCCCGGGTGAGACCACGCGCACCTTGGGTATGGGTGAGGCCACGTGCCCCTTAGTCCAGGTGACGCCGTGCCCCTGGGTTCGGCCGAGACCAAACCAGAGGGAGTCGGACCTCCATTACCACCATTTGTCCACCATCCAGAGCTGAGGGGTCAGTGCTGACATGTACACATAAGGAACTACTGGACATCGAAATTGGGTCTCAAAAGAACTGTTGGTCCAGGGGGAAGCTCGCTACAGATTGATTCATTTGCCTGTCAGCATAAATATTATTGCTCGTCTCACATTCAGTTCTTATTAGTATATATCTAGTGACATTTGATCTCGTTCATCTAGAGGAAATGATGAACAACATAGACTGAGGAACAAGAACAGAACCAGAAGCAAGGAGGCATCGATCGGACTATCGGGCCTCAGAGGGAGGATAGGGGAGGGTAGGGGGAGGGTGGGGGGGAGGGGGAGAGTTCAACCAAAGGACCTGTATGCATGCATATAAGCCTATCCAACGGTTATGTTCAACAGGGGATTGGGGCTGGCGTGGGGAGAGGGGTGGGATGGGAATGGGGGGATGAGGACAAATATGTGACACCTTAATCAATAAAGAAATTTAAAAAAAAAAAAAAAAAAAAAAAAAAAAAAAAAAAAAAGAGCACATGCCTGAGTTGCTGGCTCCATCCCCAGTAGGGGGCGCACAGGAGGCAGCCAATCAATGATTCTCTCTCATCATTGATGTTTCTATCTCTCTATCCCTCTCCCTTCCTCTCTGAAGTCAATAAAAATATATATTTAAAAATATTTCTTAAAAAATTTAGAAATAAATACAACTAATAATATGACTACCTCTGAGGCACATGATTGATATAGGGATGGGAGGGAGTTAGGAAAGAAAGAACTTCTTTTTCTTTTAAACAGTTTTATTTTTATCTTACAAATTTTAATGTATTATTCTAAACACTTTATACTCATTTAACCCTCAACAATTTGAGGTAGATACTAATAGCTTATCCATTTTACAGAAGAGAGTTGGCTATCATTTGAAATTTTTCAATGAGCAGGTGTTCCTTTTTCTAATGACATCACTCTTAAAAAAGGGTCCTCAGCTCTGAACCTAGCAAAATACGGAGATTAGTGGGACAGAAGACCTTTCTTATTCCAAGCTTTCTGCATCTACTAAAGCAGCTTGGGAGCAGGGGAAGTCATAATACTCCTGACAGTGCCACACAACTGATTCACAATGAATTGGTTGTCAAGTAAACTAGGTCTTTTTTAAATTATTCATTCTTAAACCAGGGCTCTAGCCCCCTGTTTGCACCTCTGGATCTTTTGTAACTTGCCTAAAGGACTCTGCACCCGCCTCCCTCCAAATGTCATTTGTTCATGTATGATCATCGTTCCAGCCTGTCAAGATCATTTCAAATCTTAATTGTCATCTAACCTATTAGTGATCCTGTTCTTTGCATCATTTGGAAGTGTGATGAGGTGGACACCTACATCTTCATCTGCGCCACTTATAAAAACATCACGTGACCAGGGCTGAGTCACAGGCTCAAAGACCTCCCACTGGCAAGACATAAACCCTATCATCATCACACCCCTTTGGGTACAGTGATTCACCAGTTATGAATCCTCCAAGCAGGGCCATCATAAAGCCTATATTCCTTCATTGTATCCACAAGCGTAATCTGACAAACTGCTTAATGCCCCGTTGAAAGCAAAAATAGTATCTTCAGCATTCCCCTCGCCTTATCAACAAAAGAAGCATGATATTTTACCTTTTGGTATGTATTCTTAAAGAGCTTATGATGGCTTCCACCAAAGGCAGACACATTCTCCTTGCTAAGCATTGCCAGACCCCATATGTAATAATCATTTCTAGAATTTTGCCAGAAATCAACATCAATCTTGACAATCTTTAATTTCCAAATCCATTGTCTACTCCTCGCTAAGTATATGCAGTACTTGCCCATTTCCATCTCATAGCACCCCTCCAATCCTCCACAATTCCCCAAACATCACTGAAAGCAGATTTCTCATCATATATGATCTTGACATCTATCTGGACCTGGACCATTTTATCATATTTTCTTCCTGTTTCTGATTTTAAGTCATTCTCCTCAATACTCTGGAAAGAAACGAAAAGAAAGGTAGCAGATCTTATCTCTATCTTTGGTTAATAACACAACATGACCTTATATCTCATAGTTTGTCCTGGATATTAAAAACATTTCATTTATTTACATATTCATTCATTTATGTTTAATCACACAAGCAATACAAACTCATTAAAATGCAGATATTATGGATAAAGCTAAAGCTCTCATTGACCAGTCCTTCTAATTCTAGTCCATGCTTTATTGTGATTAGCTTGGTGTATATTCTTCTGTGCATTTATATACCTATATGTACATAAAAAAAATAATATGCTTTGCCTTTTTGTTTAACTATGTTGGCATATCCTTTAGAACATTTTCCCCATTAACAATTTCCTGGCAGAACATCTCTAGGTGTTTAGTACCCAAACTTGATGGGACACATGTATCTCACAATAATGTTTTTTGGTTGTTGTTTATATAAGGAAAATATATACATATTTGCACCGCCCAAAGTCAATGTGCCATTCTAAACATAATGATGTACAGGAAAAATCCAAATGTATAGTTCAAATAGAATTAGTAGGGTGTTAGACTCATGTGTAGATATTTAGGAACATGTCACCAAAGGGGATGAGTCTGGAGTATGGCTGATGCTCAGAAGCCTTATTGCTAACAAAGCAACCTTTTTTTATGACCATATTCCTTATGTGGTAACCAGGAAGCAATTTTTGAGCATTTTACATCCTAACATAATTTGTGACATATATTGGCATTTTACTGGGATTTAGTTACATTTTAGGAAATTTGTGGAGGGATTTGAGTTGACACAATCTGTTACCATTTGTGAAATTAAAAAATAATGAAAGACAGGCTCCCAGTTAGTGTTTTCACACAGAATGTTTGATTTGAAGGAACAGATTTCTGACATTAAGGATTAAAATGCCTGTCAGATGAAGGGATTAAAAAATGTAGCATATACATATGATGGAATATTATTCAGCTATAATAAGGAATAAAGTTCGGATACATGCTACAACATGGATGAATTTTGAAAACATGATGCTAAGTGAAAGAAGCCAGACACAAAAAATACAAATATTATATGATTCCATGTATGAAATATCTTATAGGCAAATTCATAGAGACACAAAATATATTATTGCTTACTGGGAGCTTATGGTAGCAGGGAATGGAAAGTTATTGCTTAATGGATATAAAATGCCTGTTTTGGATGATGAGAAAATTTTAGAAATAGTGGTGATAGCTGCACAACATTGTGAATATAATTAATGCCACTGAATTGTCCACATTAACATGGCTAAAATGGCAAAATTTATGTTACATACATATTTTTTTTTTACCACAATAAAAATAAAAGGTTTTGCCTGGACGGTGTGGCTCAGTGGTTGTGTCGCCTCATGAACCAGGAGGTCATGGTTCCATTCCAGGTCAGGTCACATGCCCAGGTTGCAGGCTCAATCACCAATAGGGGGCAGGAGGCAGCCGATCAATGATGATCTCTCATCATTGATGTTTCTATCCCTCCCTCCCTCTCCCTCTCCCTTTCTCTCTCTGAAATCAGTTAAAAAAACACACATATCCACAAGTGACAAAGGTTTTCTTCTGTAACTTGCTTTTCTCACTCAACAATATACATTGAGAGCCTCCTGTGTTGGTACCCGGCAGTCCCCCACTCTGTGATTGTTGACGAGTCCTCTAGAGCAGCGATTTTCAACCTTTTTCATCTCATGGCACACATAAACTAATTCTACAATTCTGCACCACACCAAAAAATATACCTTTTGACGATCTGGGGGAAAAAAATTGGTATAATTTTTATTCATTCACACCGGATGGCTATTGTTGTAGCTGTTGTCATTTTTTAATTTGACAGCCTAAGGGAAAAGAGGTCAGTGCCCCTGACTAAATAGTCAGGTATTGCATGTTTTAGACATTCCTGAGGCACACTGGTTGAAAATCGCTGCTCTATGGGATAGAAGTACATGGGGTTGTTGGGCCATTGCCCTGTCAGGCAGTTCACGGCCTTCACACTATTCAAGCTCTAACCTTTCAGATGCTTTTCACAGTGTGTTGCCAATCTGGTGTCCCTCTCCCTGGCCACTCTTCGTCCCTCCGTGGTCTGTGCAAGGCCTTGTCAATCTGGCCTCATTAGAGACTTTCCCAGGTCGCACTGGTGTTCTCTCCTGCCTCTTTGGGATGTAGAGATACATGCTCAGAGATATTCCTTGCATTATTGTTTTTAAAAGCAGAAAGCATTCCAAGTGTCCATCAGTAAGAGATTAGTCAATAAAGTTATCCTTACAGGAGACTACTATGCAACCATTAACAATGTTGGTATAGATTATAGAGCTGTATTTATTGCCATGAAAAATCCCCCACAATTGTTAAGTGAAAAAAGGTTTTCAAAACAACGTGAATTATATAATACAGTTTTTGTAAAAAGAACATTGATTATGCACATAAAAATAAATTCTGGAAGGATATACACCCAAATGTGAGCAGTGGTAATCTGGGTGATAGGGTGACAGGTGATGTTTTATTTTGCACATCTAAATTTTCCTGTTTTTCTTCAATTAACATTCATAGCTTATGTAATGAGAAAAAAAAGGGGTGTTTTTTAAAAAGTCTGGGTTGACATCCCTGACTCTGGTAATTGTGCAGAACTATCTTACAGCGCAAATAGCATTCCTCACATGCTTCTCTCTTTCTCCCTGTGAGTTCTGTCTCCACTATAAGAAAGAGAGGGGGAGGGAGAAGGGGGAGCTACTATTCGTAGGCACAGTGCCAAGCCTTGGCTAGGAGGCTTTGTCACCATCACTGCATTTAATCCTCACGAAAACTGAGTGGGGAAGCTATCAGGCCCATTTTACTGATGAAAAACTGAAGCTCTGAAATGACAAGCAATCACCTTCCGTCAGGCAGCTAATAAATTACTGAATCAAAATTCAGAGCCAAGTTGGCATGACTCCAAAGGTCACACACTCACACCCACATTCTCTCTAGATGTACTAATCACCCCACTCAACACAACTACCATCCTCATTGCTGTCAGAGGAATAATTCATTCTCTCACGGACTCTATGCTGAGCCCTCTACACTTAGACAGAGAGCTGGGCACTGGAAATTCAGTGATGAACAGGATATGTGGTTCTTGCCCTCATGGAATGTATATTCTAGCTAAAAAAAAAAAAAAATAGGTTATTAAAGTGCATGGGTGCTAAATACAGAATATTTTGCAAAGTAGTAACCAATATAGCTCCACCAAGAACCATAGTCAAAATGGAGAAATTAAAGGAAAAAGTAGACGGGTGTAAACCTAAAAGGAAATTGCTAGAGCTTGGTCCCATGACTCCATCCTTGGCCCTTCTAATTCACTCTTTTTGTTAATGACCTCCAAGCTCATCAGATTATCAGAAGATATAACACTTATTAAATGGCAGAGGACTAAATTAGACAGCTTAGAATAATGGGTCAAAATTAACATAATGTAATTTAAGGAATAAACTGGGAAGTCTTGAATTTGTGTTACTATTGCAAATCAATTGTCCCAATGCACTGGAAGATGGTCCATGTTCATCAGTGACTCGTGTGAAAAAAAGCAGGGAGTTTTTGTTGCCCATGAGTTTAATGCAGGTCCACAAAACCAACCAACTGCTAAGAAGCCAGGACATTGGTGTGGGCAACCCTGATGAAGTCCAGCTGAGGCTGTGAAGACAGTCCAACTGTCCTCATGGCTGTTCTGAGAGGGTCCTCCACCCACCCAGCCTCTGGAGTAGACAGCAGGGGTCAATAAGAACACATGCACTGTTGCACCCTCCATCACACATCAGGGCTGACCACCTTCTCCATCCCCCTCACTCACAGAGTAGCCCACTCAGGCCCAGAGAAGAGGTTTCTGCCTAGTAGGACAACTCTTGACTATTGTGAATGAATGATGTACATGGATGAGGCTAAAATACATGGAGGGGCAGCAGATGAGATTAAGAACATCCATTTCATCTTCTTTGAGGCATCAAAGAGGAATCAATCAAAGTGATGTTTTCCCATTGATTTATGCCTGATTCTTTGTGCTGAGTACATGAGTACATATATGGATACCCACGCCACACCGTGTCCCCAAAGGTTCTGCTGCGACCTCCCCTACCCCAGGCTAGTGCTTGTCCAATTCCCCTGGTTTTCCCTTATCCAACTCCCTGAGTTTTCTTTGTTCTTTCCAAGGTCCCTCCACCAGGAAGACCTCCAGAATTGGGGAGGCCGTGGTGCCGGCTTCCCACCCAATCAAAGAGCCCTGCCAGCTGCAGCAGCCCCTACTCAGGCAATTATCCTAAATTATCCTAGGGGGGCATTAGTCTAGAGAAATACCTTGTCTTGTACCTTTGTACCTTCTGTCTTTCCATATGCTTCTGTGCCCTTGGCCCCTAATCCTTTCACCCTCACCAGGGTCCCATCCTCAGTCCCATGTCCCTTGGACCCCAGAACCCCAGTTCCCTTTCTCTCCTCCTGTACCCTCCCCCAAGATTTTCTGTCATTATCTCCAGAAAGTGAGGCTTGTGCATCATCATTAATGGGCTAAACAGCAGGGTCAGCGAGGCTGGTAGCAGTAAACACAGCAATTACGGCCGCGCCTCCGTCCAAGCGCCTTCGCCCCCAATCCATCTCCCCTCATCACCGGGCGGTGCTGAGCCGGCCCTGCCTTCATTACATTAATCAGGTTAATTCCAAGTGAGAGTCCACATTCTAATCAAAAGGCAGTCAAACAGGGTTGGGGTGTCAGGGGGAGTGGGAAGAGTTTTCCTCCCAAGGAATGGGGGTTGACAGCAGCGTCCAGGCCTGGATGCCTGATAGCCCCGTCCCTTCCTAGTCCGGTCACCACTCTGTGTCTGGGCCTAGCTCCTGAGACCTCTTGCATCCTGGATTTAACCCAGGGCTAAGGCTCTGGATATGTAGTTAGGGCCAAGGGAGAGTCTTTTCTTGTCTCTCTAAACAGGCCATCATGGTCTGCTGGCAAGCTTGGACCCTGACAACTCTAGGAGAGCACCGTATTCAGGTTGTTGTCCATGTGGATGAAGCCCTTAGAGCTGTGCAATGTCCAGCATGAACAACAGTACAGAGTGTCCCTGCAGCCTACCTCCTGAGAAACCAAGGGCCTAGAGATCCTCCTGCCTCCTCTTTCACTATAAAGGCCCTTGTGAGTACATTGGGCTCACCCAGATAATCCAGGATAATCTCCTGGACCTTTTTAGTAACCTTAATTTCATCTGCAACCTTAATTCCCTCTTGTCATGTAACATAACATATCCACAGGTTCTTGAGATTAGGATATGGATTGAAGAGACATTATTCTGCCCACTATAAATCCCACATGCCCTATTGATCTTCAAGTCCTATTAATTCTATGCCTCCAGAATGAACCTTCCTTCTGTCAGTTCCTGCATTCTTCATCTTGGATTGTTTGGATGTTGTAATCATCTTCTAACTCTACCTCCAACCTCTCTCCCTCTCTAATCTATCTCCCAAGTGGCTGCCAGAATGTAGCAGATGCCTTTATTGTCCATAGCTCACTTCTGACCATCGGAAAACACAGATATTTACATTATGATTCCTAACAGTAGCAAAATTACAGTTATGAAGTAGCAACGAAAATAATTTTATGGTTGGGGGTCACCACAACATGAGGAACTGTATTAAAGGGTCATGGCATTTGGAAGCTTGAGAACCACTGCTTTAGAGGGACAATTCTGAAGTACATTCTATTATTCCTGAGAGGGTACCCAAGGATTGAGCACTAGTTGCCCACATTGGCAATATCTCTTTTCTGTTTCACTTTTCTCACTCCTTCACTACTGCATCCTGGGGTCACCTCCCAAATAAACTGCCTTCACTCAAGTCCTTGTCCCAAGCTCTGATTTGGAGGAAATCAAACTAAGACATAAAGTGATATCTCTAAAATGAAAATCTCATCAAGTCATCTTCCTCATTAAAGGTAGTCAATAACTCCTGCCTTCAAGTGAAAGTACTAACTAGTAGGTTAGTATTTAAAACTAACTATATACCCCGACTCCCTCATTGTCTTCTGGTACATCCATCCATTCATCCTGTACCAGATTCCACCACAAACTTTCACATCTCCAAGCCTTCACTCATGCAGAGAGCTCTGAGCTCTAAATCCTGGCCCTGGGACACCACTGTATAATGTCCCATAGTAAACCTGAAATTTAACATGTCCAAAGTTGAACTCAACTTCTTACCAATGTTCTCTTCTCCTTCCCAACTTTCTCTCGGTTTTCCTCTGTTTTGTCTGATTCTTCATCATCTTTCCTGGATTCTTTTTCTCCCTCCTATCTCATATACATGAGTGATCTCCAGGCTTTTTCCCTTGATCCTCTTCTTTTCTGGATCTCAACACTTTCCCTGGATAATGTGATTCATTACTGTGGCATTAGTTACTTCCTGTAACTTTTCTTTTCTTTTTTTGTCTCCAGTCCAGACCTCTCTGTTGAGCTCCAGACTCACCCAGCTGCCTGCTGGATACCTCAACCTAGAGGTCCTATCACAACTTAAACTACTAGTACATGTTCAAGGCCCTTATTTCCCAACTTGCTCTTTCTCCAATATCTCCCTTTATAGAACTGCTTACTACCTAGATGTTCATAAATCTGCAATACTTTCCTCCCTATTCTCCTCCCCAAAGTCTGCCCATTCTACCTAATCTGTTCTCTTTCCTCTTCCCTCAGACCTTCACGATCTCTTCCCTGGATTTTGCAATGATTTTAACTGGTTTCCTTGCCTGTGGTCTTGCCTTCACCAATCCATCCTCCACACAGAAGTCAGAGAGGCCTTCCTAACACACAAATCTAGTAGGATTACTTTCCACTCAGTACGCAGGAGGAAAAGTCACATTTTTTAGCGTGACCTAAAGTCCTTCCTGCTCTGAGTCTGCCTTTCTGGGAGGCCCAGCTTCCCTTATGCTCCATATAGTGTTCCCTCTGGCTGTAGTGCCCTTTCTATGTCATAACTCCATCGATCCTTTCCCTACTTGGAAACTTCTTTCTTTTAAGCTACCTCTTCTGGGAGACCTTCCAGAACAGTGCTTCCAGAGCAATCCATGCAACATCATCCTATTACATTTATTTACCAATCTGTTTCCTCTGTTAAACTATGAATCCTTGAGGGCAGAGACCCCATCTTAGTCACCTTTGCCCCAAAGCACCATGTCTGGATCTTAGCAGGAGTTCATTCGGTATTTGCTGAACTGATGAACTAATAGACGCTCAGTTCTCCAGATAGCCAAATTCTTACCTACATAATGACACACAATAGTCAATGCATTCATGGTTACACAGGCAGACACAGTCATCCTCATTCACGCTGTTGTTTCTATGTACAGGAGTCTTCAAAAGTCAATCACACACCTCTGCCATTACTTACCTACAGCCAAATACCAACATTCCTACATACCTACCTCTCCATCAGCCAAGTCGCTCACAGTCACACCCACACAAACATGCATAGTCACAAACACTCCCACACGGTCGTGCACGCAGATTCACACAGACACACACACACAGCTCCAAACACCTCGAGGGCATACTTCATCTCCAATTGTGAGAAAATGCTGTTGGTTTTCATTAATCTGCAGACTCTGTGTTTGCCAATCTCTCTGGCTTCCCTCTCCCTCTTCCCCACTCTCTCTCTTTCTGCTCGGAGGCAGGTGAGCGCATCAATTTTCTCCTCGTCTGTGGCAGTTAAATTAAATGGAATCGGCCTGATTGCTGAAAATCAAAGGGAAGGCTGATAAAGCAATTAAATCCCTCTAATTCCTCGTCCTGAAAGGTGCAGCGGCTCTGAAGCTAATTAACTTCATAATGAAAATCCTTCTTCACCCTTTTAGGCTCTTCTCCCCGGGTCTCCTCTCCTTCTCTCCTTCTGGGGAGAAGCTGGTGACTGAAGAAGAGCTGGGTCAGCAGCATTAAAAGTCAGAACTCGGGAGATGTCCCAGGGGGCTCCTTCCTATGCTCCCAAATGCCACTCCCTTCCTTATCCCTTCCCCATTCACCTGTCCACCCTCAACACCTAGACCCCTTTCTCCTGTACCCAGTTACCTGCTTACCTCTCAACATTGCGTCTCTAATATCCACCCTTCCCCAAGCACTCAGCACCATGCTAACACCATCCCAACCTCAACACCTAACCCCACCTCTAATATCAGCCCTACCACAAACACCCAACCTACTTGAACAACCACTTCTCCAGAACTACACCTTTTGCACTCAGCTCTACCTCAACACCTAGACTTACCTACAAATCAGACCTACCCCAACAACAGCCTCACTTCCAATATTCAGTCCTACCCCAAAACCAGTTCTACCCCTACACCCAACTGTACACTACCTCGCTACCAGCCCTACTCCAACACCCAGCCCCACCTCCAGCTCCAGTACTATCTCAACCAGCCTGCCTCCAATGCACAGCCTATTATTTTGAGTACCTAATATGTGCCCAGAACTATGCTCAGCAAGGGGGCTATAGAGGTGAACAACAACAACAACAAACAACAACAAAAACATGCTCTATCCTAAAGTATCTCCTTATCTAGAGGTACAGGCAGACAAGCAAAAAGACAGTCATCATATGAGCTAAGACCTTCCCAAAGAGAAGCCCATGACAGAGGGAGACACTTGAGCTAGGCTGGCTAGATGGGAGAGGGAGATGGTGACAGAAGAAAGAGAATGTGTAAGGCTTGGGGATGGGGGAGAACATGGACTGATCAGGGATCAGGAGTTGGGAAAGATAGACCCTGGGCATCTGGAGATGAGGTTGGGTAAATGGACAGGTGCCAGATCATGAAGGGCTTTGAAGACCATAGCAAGGAGTCTCCATTTCTTCCAAACAATGTCAGAAGCTGAAGAAGGTACATGTCAGATAGAACCAAAATCTGTTGGACTTGTCTTCCACTACCCTATATGGGCAGACACAGTGAACCTGACTGCTTCCCACATGTGAGTGTCTGTGGTCACACTGGCAGGGAGCAGACGTGGAAAATGAGGACTACAGAGACATCCAGTCAAAGCATATCTAAGAAGGTAACGGAGCAAAAGTACTGGATGGCCTGCCATGGTTTGAGAAAGACAAGAAGCCCCAGTTGTGTGGCTGGCCTTTTTCCAACCCTGCAATGCTGGCACTCTAGCACCTTCCTCTCTTCTCCCTCTGGGAAGTTAATCCACTCTCAGGGCTTCAAATCCACCTCTCCATTGATGGCTGTGAGCCCCACAGGGAGGGGCACAGGCTATCTCATTCACCACTACATCTTAGCCCAATCAATAAATATTTGTTGACTAATATATAGAAATGAACAATTACTTCCAAATTTACAGCCCCATGCTTATATTCCACTTACATTCCACTGTCAACTGAACATTTCTGCTTGGATGTTTTTGTCTCACACTCAACATGTCCAAACGCAAACTCAGCCCTTTCCCCACACCCTCCCCTATCCTGCTCCTCTTCTGAGTTTCTCATCTGGTGAATGATACCACCAGCCACACTAGTGACCAAGTCAACGTCGTGGGCTTCATTCTTGGCTCTTCCCTCTCTGCCACCCCTATCCTGACACCAATTCAGTCTCCAATCCTGTTCATTCTGCCTTCCTGATGGTTTCTCCTCTTTCCTTCCCCATTGTAACACCTCAATCATCAATTCTCATTGTTTCTCTCAGACTACTGCGCTGATTCCCTAACTGATCTCCCTGCTTAGATTCTCAACCACCTCCAGTTCATCCTCCATAATAATTACTCAAATAGAAAATAGGACCACACCATTCATTTGCTTATTGCCCTCCAGGGTGGCTCCTCATTGCCTAAGGAACAAGGGCCAAACCTAAGGATCTCCAGGCTTCAGCCACTGCAGACTTCTTACAGCTACCAAACATCCTCAGTTCAGGTCAGAGGCCTTGACTCATGTCTCCACCCCTGCCTGGAATGCCCTTCTCCAAACTCCTTCCACCACCCTAGCTTCCCCACACCACCACACCATTCACTTGGTAAAACTCCTCCCATCTCTCAAGATTCCCTGCAATTTTCTTTAGAGACTATTTTGTTTTGGTTTTCCTTTGAGCTTTTCTGATGCCATCTCAGCATTTTGCATTGAGTAAGTATTACTTGTGTAAGTAAAAAAGAAAATGTTTGGAATGCAGCTGAGAACCCTCTTCTCTGTAAAGCTTCTGCACCTCTACCTAGAGAATTCAGCTTCCTTTGGACCGCACTGGGCCCTGTCTCCCACCCCCTGCAACACCAGCATCCTTATCTGTTGGGAAAATGGACAGTGGCTGTCTCCCTTGAGGGTAGGGTCTATAAGCATCTTGCTCATATTGGTTAGCACAATGCTTGGCAGATCAAATGTGCCCCATGAATGTTGAGTGAATGAATGACCAAAAGGCTTGAGGAGGAGCTGAAGGTTTGATCCAGCCACAGCACTCTGTGGGGAGCAAAGTTGTTAGGAGAACTTGATCTGGGAGATGTGAAGAGCAGCCAGCATGCCCACCCCTGCCTTAGGGCCCTGTTACAGACCCAAGCACCCATCCTACCACCGGCCGGAACCCTGTCTCCTTGTCATGAAGGGGAAGGGTGGGGATGGAACTTTCCCAAATGGGCCTAAGCCCCAGCCCCAGCCCAGATCAAATCTCCACCTTCAGAGACTCTCAGAGGTATGGCCAGAGGCACAAGGAGAGAAAAGGAGTGGGTAGAGAGGAGCAGGAATGCTGAAGAAAGGCAGAGGCAGGGAGACTGGCAGAGGTAAAGTGGTCCTTGTGAAGGCACGGGGGGCGGGGGGGGGGGCGTGGAGGAGGGATAGAGAGGACAGTGGCAGAGACACTGGAAGGGCAGATAAGCAGCAAGGCCCCAAGCACAGCCCAGGAGCCTCTTCCAAGACTGGGGTTGGGGAACAGTGTCTCCGGAATAGAGAGTGTCCCCGCCCCCCCCATACTGTCCCCATTCTGGGCCAGCTCCCAGCTCCATTCTTGAGCCTGTGGGCGGCACCCAGCAGGGGGCAGATGAGGCTGCAACATGAGTAATGGGCTCCAATATGGGCCCAGATTCTCGGTGCTTGGGGGACTGGCGCAGCTCCGAGACTGGGAGGAGGGGTGGACTGGGTGTGCATGGCCAGACTGGCTATTGGAAGGGGGAAATGTCTCTGGCTCTCCTCCCTGAGCACCCAGCGAACTCCAAGTGACCAACAACTCAGAGCAACCGCCAGGAGACTTGAGAGGGGCACTTTGTGCAGGGCTTGGCTTATTTGCGGAGAGTACAGGTCAGGTCCCCTGAAGGGGTAGTCACAGCTGAGCAGGGAGTTGGTGTGCATGTTGGTAGCTCCCTGGAACTGCCCAGGGCCTACACACACACACACACACACACACACACACACACCCCATTCCACAGCCCAGCATTCACACCCAGAACAAACCACTGTGAGGTGGCTGGATGGACACACTCAGCAGCACTGTTTGAGCTACCATGAGCCACAGCCTGTCCGAACCATTCACACACTCAGTCACATCCCATACAACTCAACCCCACAACCCCACAGATCAATCCCACACACAGTCATCTCCCCCACTCGCATGCCATCACACCCTCATTGCCCCACAAACTTCTGTTCAGTCACACTTCTTACAAGTGACAAGTCCCATCCAGACATAAAATGTGATGCAACCCACACACAGTCACAAACGGCCACCAACACTCATTCACCCTCTCCCTGTTCCTCAGAGTGAATGAAAGTCAGGCAATCCGCACATAGTTCACCACAAAAGAGATGGCACAGTCGCCTAGACACCCCCTCACATACACAGAGACGGGCAGGCACACATGCACGTGCCTACAGGCTCACACACCGATTACTCAATTTTGCAAAAGCCACAGGGAAAACCCCAGAGATTAAGAGCGGGCTCTCTGGGTCTTGGTTTTAAGAGAGAAGAAGACAATCTCAGGCTACTGGGCTCATGGAGGCAGATCTGTGGCCCTGGAGAGTCCAGTTAGGTCAGCCACAGGGTCCAAGTCTCTTGGGGACAGTCCTGACCATTCCACTGACTCAGGTCCTGCCCACACTGTCTCCAGACATCCTCCTGCACCCTACCAGGGTCCAGTCCCCTTCAGTCCCTACAGTCAGCTCCTCCCTGCCCCCCTCCTGTCAGCTCATTCTCTTTCCATCTGCATCCCTTCTCCTCCCCCCTTTAACCCCCCCATCCCCACCCCCCCAGACTCGGTGATAAAAGAGCCAGATTGGAGCGGGTGCCACGCAGCTTCATTCCCCACCATATGGGCCCAAAAGCCAAATCGTCAGCTAAGCGATTAAATCAAGTATGTCGAACAAAATGTTATGAACTGACATTATGGGTATATAATTTTATGCCATTTGTTGCCATCTGTTTATCTAAACAGCCCCCGTTCCACACTGACATACAGATTCACACCTTCCCTCTTGCCCCCCACTCCCCAACCGTCAGGATCTCCCCACCCCCAACCAGAGCCAAAGGTCAGGGACAAGAAGACGTGTGCCTCAAAGTTGGAGAACTGAAGGTTCCAGGGTTCTTGGGCATCAGAAGGAATTGGGGGCGGAGGATCCCAGAGAGCTGAGGGGCGAGAAAGTGGGGGTCAGGATCGCTCAGTGGCTTGGGAGGGGGCAAGGCCCTTGGAAAGCAGGAAGTTAGGGAGTCAGGAGTTCTGTGCATAAAGAGTGTGGCTAGGGCCCAATACAGGAGCCATGGACCGGGGCCAGGGGAGCCTTTTGGCAAGCCTCCAACCTGGCACGTGGCACATGTGAGCGAGTGTGTGTTCAGGGGCAGGCATGAGAGCGGCAGCTGTGCACATCAGTGGCTGTGGGAGCTTTCTCTCCCCCTGCCCCGTCTACCCTGGGGCCTGAGGCTGACGTTGCAGGGAAGGCTGGCTCCTTTTGGGACCACAGGTACAGCCAGGGGTCCAGAGGCTCAGGCTGGAGTGATTCATGTCTCCTCCTCAGCATAGGCCACAGGGCAGGTGCCCCATCCAGCCCAGAGGCTGGGGAGCCCCCTCCTCATACGTCTCCAGACCTAGACAGCTTCAGAGTCTGGAACAGCCTCTCAATACTAAGTCTGTGGCCCCTGAGCTTAAATATGAGCTCCCAGCTCAACCTCCTACCCTTTCCTACCCACTGCTGCCTGGCCCCTGACCTTGTCTGTCTATGTCTGTGGTCTTCCTGTCTGTCTCACCTCTGCCATGGTGTCTCTCTCACCTCTTATTAGTTTTTGTCTCTCATCTCTCAGTATCTGCAACTCTGGCTCCGACTTTCCAGAAGGTGCAGGCTAGGACCTCAGGGATATCCAACGAGAGGGATCGTGGGTCCACAAAAGGGGTGTAGCCAGAGTGGGGGTAAGGAGCTGGACAGGGACAGCGCAGGGCAAAACATGAGACCCCAGGGACAATTAGTTGAACCTGGGGCATTGAAACTTTAGGGCCCTTCAGGGAGCTGGAAAGAGAGTGGCCTATGGGTCACTGATGAAGGTGAGGGAAGCCTCATGCCCCCTGCGAGCCTCATCCAGAAGTACAAGGAGATAGCCCTATGAAGGGTGCACAGGGCAGAGATGGGGAACCTTTCCTGGGATTTGTTAAAACACTATCCCAAACACACACTCGCGCACTCATAGAGACAGGTCACATCCACACCTGCTCACACAGACACACATGCCCACTCACACACAGGACCACAGTGACGCTCCCCACATAAACGCCTCAAGGTCACCCTCACATATACTCTCACAACCAGGGACAGCGTTGCTGGCAAAGCAGCTCTCCATAGCTCACTGAGCCCCAAGACAGGGGTCCCAAGGCCCAGCCTCTTTCAGATGTGTGCAACATGGGGTCCCCCAAGCTTAGGTTCACCTCCACTGCCCCACACAGCATCGGCAGCCACCCTGACTCCTCCAGGCCTCTGTCCCTGCAGGAGACTGAGTGATGCAGAAAAGGGCCAAGGTGAGCGATAGAAAGCCAAGGCGGGTGGGCGGGGGTGAGGAACAGCCAGAAAGACTGAAGAGGAGACTCAGTCTGAAACAGAGACAGAAACTAAGATAGAAGATGAGGACCCTGAGAGACAGAGACCTCGGTCAAAGGACATAGAAAGAGACAAAAAGACAGCCCTGGCCAGTATGGCTCAGTTGGTTGGAACCTCATGGGGTGGAGCTTTGACCAACGGGTACCCGGAAAGGCTGTGGGTTGGATTCCTGTCAGGGCACACACCTAGGAGTGTGCAGTTTGATCCCCGGTCGGTGTGTAACGGGGCAACCCCCCTCCCCACAATCTTTCTCTCGCGCATCGATTTTTCTCTTTCTCTCTCCCTATTTCCTCTCTCTCTAAAATCAATAAACATATCCTCGGGTGAGGATTAAGGGGAGGAAAAAGACAAAGGGAAGAAAGACTTGAAGACTCATAGGGAGAGTGGGACAGCCAGAAGAGTGAGGGGACGCTGCAGGCGGGCGGGCGGGCGGGAGGGGGCGCCCGGGTCGCGAAGGCTGGGCAGGCGCTGGCGGCGGCGGCTGAGGATGGAAAAGCTCATTTTGCTGGTAATTTACTCTCCTGCTTTTGGGCCGCTCCGCCTGCCGCTGCCGCCCGCCCGGGCTGCCTGTTCCAATATTAGATATAAACAAGTAAACTGTGTAATGGATCACATTAAGCAGGCCTTGCGTCTTGAGGCAGGATTTAATTTGCATGGCAGATTAGCTTGTCTTCCCAGCAAGGCACCCCGGGGCACCCCGAGCTGTAATAGGATCCCGCCTCTTAGAGCCCATTAAGGCAATTGAGAGCGCCTCCTAATCTCCCTCCCCGCCCTGCACCAGAATCCCCTCCTGCTGGACTGGGAGGGACTGCCGTGGCCGGACCCCCTGCTTCCAACCCCCAGCTCAAGTCCCACCTCGGCCTTAAAGCAGCGACCCCAACTCCCATGGCTGCCCCCTTCTCACCCCTTGCCTCAGCACCCAACTTCAGAAACTCCCTCTGCACACACCAACGTTGCTTTAGAGCCCCTAACTGCCCTGACCCCACTTTTCCCCATTTCCTCAAAATCTCCCCAAACTCCAGGCAAGTGCTCTGACCTCCTACTTTCTCTCGCCCACAGGGATTTCCAAAACCTCCCACCGATCGGGGGCTTCTTAGCTGAGGGCAGGCATTAGAATGTGTTCCATCCCTTTCTCCAATTTGCCATTTTGCAGCCATTCGTCGAGCTTCCTACATCCTTAACAACATCGTTACCAGGATGGGACTCAGAGCAGGACTCAGAATCTGTGTGAAGATCACAATTTGGTTTCAAACTGAGGCTGGGGTGAACGGTTATAAGGACCCACATTCGTGGGGTGCTTTGTATTTTTAAGTGTTATACCTATTGGGTCACTAATCCTCATAGAAACCCTTTTAAATCAGCCTCACTTTACAGATGGGGAAACTGAGGCCCACAGAGGAGAAATGACTTGCCCAAGGTCAAATAGCTGCCAAGTGTCAGCTCCAGAACTCAGGCCTTCTGCCCCCCTTTACCCACCCCCTCCCCATGCAGCAGCCTTCCTGATAAACCACACTGCTGGGGTCAGCACTGGGGGCCAGAGAGGGGACTGGGTAGTCTCAGGGTTAAGGGCCAGACCAGGCTCTGTGTCAGGATTAGGACAGTCATGGATATCCATCCCTGCCCCACCACTGGACCAGGTGAATGGCGCCTACACCGTGGCTCAGTTTCCCTGCTCATTTAACAGGAGGTGCTTCTACAGTGGAGTTACTAAGCCTGTTAAGAGGACAAAACAACCAAAGGCTGGTGGCATCAGAAACTGGAAAAATTGGGGATAGACATAGAGAAGGACTTTCCGTCTGTGGGACATCAAGCTGAGTTCCCCCAGCATTGGAGAGACGGTGAGCTAGCTCGTGGTGGGCTGGCGAGGGGGGCTCTGGAGCCTGAAGCAGGGAGAAGGGGCCCGGGTGGGTGGGTATGGGGCCAGGCTGGTGGAGAAGGGTCAGTTCAGCCCTGCTTAGCTCACAAAGGGTCCTTGTTGTGAGTAATGGGACTCCCCTGGCAGCTTTATTTGCTGTCAGTGGCTTTTATTAAAGTCTCTAGTTTCAGACCCTCCAACCTCCAGCCATTGTGTGTGCTCCCCCAGGGCCCTGCCCCCCGCGCCTGGCTAGCTGACTCTAAAGGGCCCCCTCACCTGTCTCCTGGGCCCCAGGCCCCCCAGCCACCAGCCTCCCACCTCCACCTCCCAGCGAGAGGGCAGAGAGGCTACACGCTCAAGGGGGAATGTCTCGGCCTTGGCCCTCAGCACCCAAACAGACCCTAATCTCCCAGATGTTGTGACTGGTGCCAGGAGGTGGGGCCGTGAGTCAGCCTGCACAGAACTCGTGCAGAGTGGCACACACGTGTGTGCGTGTATGTGCACCCAGGCGTGTCCTTAAGGGGTGTGCACCCATCTGTTCCCTCAGTTCCTCTCTGTACATAGACCCACACAGACGCTCTAGGAATGTGCCCTGTTCAGGGGTTGAGATGGAGTAAGAGCTACATTTTGATTCCACAGAAGTTAGAGACATCCCCCACCTGCACCAGGTACCTGGTCACTGCTAGGGAAGGGGAGGATGAGGAATATCTCCAGCTCAGACTGTCATCTAGGGCAACGGTCACCAACCTTTCAGACCTCACTGACCACTAGTGGTCTGCCGACTACCGGTTGGCGACCACTGATCTAGAGTATTGGCTCTCTGATCCCTTCTCTCCTCCTGTGGGCAGAGCCGAGTGTTGGCCAGTGGAAGAAAGGGGGCAGAGGGAGCTAGGCTGGGCCTTGATCCTGGCTGGGAAGGAGACTCTCAACTGCCCTGAACATCAGCATAGAAACTAACTTCACCCAGACCCACACTCAGATCCAAACACTTCCTTTGTCACCCAGAGCCCCAGACCTTACCTCACAGCCCAGAACCCTGATCCTCACACACTTCCTGCCCAGGGAACACATTTGGGGTTGCGACATGAAGAGACCCAAGCAGGTCCCTTCAGGATGAACCCTCCCCACCCCCCAGGGCAGAAGTTTGGAATGAAAATGGGTATTTGATAGCAGGAAATCCTTGCTGAGCAGTGGGAAATAGAAGAGGGACACAGAGGGAGGCCAGAGGGCCCCAGATCCACACGTGGGCTTCTGTCCCAGGCCCCATCCACGCCTTGTGGAGGAACAGGGAAGAGGTGGTGAGTCCTTTCCATCGCATACAGATCTGAGACCTGAGTTTGGCATAAGCACAAGGCCAGTCACTGTGTCCGTGTGCTATTGGGTGTGGACCAGGGGGAGTCTGTGTGGATGTGTGTGCATGGATGTTGGAGTCCATATCAGCATTTTTGGAATCAGGCTAGGTATCAATTTGTGTGTGTGTTTGTGCGTGTGTGTGTGTGTGTGTGTGTGTGTGTGTGTGTGTGTGTGTGTGTGTGTGTGTGTGTGTTTTCTGGGGCATCTCTGCTTTAGGGGAGCATCTCAGCACATTTATGTGAGGAAAAGGGGTCTGTGTTTGAAAGCAACTCCATGAACGTGTTATGGGATGTTTGTCCTGCGTATGTTCAAGTGTATAAGAGAGAGGGAGATCCAGGGGGCCCACAGCCCTCCCAGGGGTCTTCTGAGCTTCTGCCTCGGCCTGTGCCAGGCCATTTGGGGAGCGCCCGTGCTTTATGGTGCGCGGGTGAAAAATGGAAATGCTAATAAGTAGTCGTTAAGTTGTCTTGCAAAAATGTTAAATGATAAATTGGGTAATGTTATTGTTGAAATGAAATATGTAAAATAAATGAGTTATTTATTTCTAATAAATATTTTGTTTATGATATATTTGTAGGGGTGTTAATTATTTTCCCCCTCAATCTGGGCAACGTATAAATTCTAATAAAGCGCAGGCCGCGATGAAGGCAGCGGCGATGGTGGAGGCTCCTCCGGGCCGGGCTGCTGCAGGACCTCGGCCCGTGATGGATGCTCCAGTCACAAGCAATTGTTCGACTCACTGCTGTTGCAGGCTCCCCAATGTGGCCTGTTCCCTTCTTTAAAAAAAAAAAAAAAGAGTTGAGGAGGAAAACAAATAGGTCAGGGTTCTCCAGATGAGATGATTAAATACCCAGGGCCAGGTCTTGCTCCTTAGCTAGCAGCCCAGGCCCTGGGCACGCACGTCACTGCTGGAACCAGCTTCAAGGAAGGAGAAACAAATCCATAAGCAAACGAAGTGAAAAAGAAATTCCATGTCCCCCAGACCCATCAGCAGCACTGACTCATCCAGTCTAGATGCCTTCAGTCATTCCCACTCTTCTCTACCCCAGTTGGGGGATCTCCATGGGGGCAGATACCCCCCATCTCCTGCTGTTTCCAATCTTGTCCCACCTAAATGTCCTCTCTCCTTCAGTCAAGGGAAGCCCCGCTTTCTCTTCTGCCCCTTCCTATGCAGGGACCCCCAGGGTTGTCCAGGACCTCTCCAGGGGAACCCTAGCTTAGCACCCTCAGGATCCATCAGGCCAGAAGTGCAGCTAGGCCCTGGCCAGGCCCCTGAGGCTGAATTGGGGTGGTGGGGGGGGGTACATTCCCCTTCAGAACAGGCTGCCTCCCCTCAGGGTGTTATCTCCCCCTGGGTAATAAAACTGCTGAGGCAGGACGGCCTGGTGGGCAGGGACAGGCGGCATGGGCACGGGATGCAGGGCCGGTCTGTCCCTGCTCTGTCCCTGCCGCAGGCACTACCCATCCTTCCCACTGACCCCCTCCCCCAACTCCTGGGGCTGAACTGGGCTCCAAGTTCTCACCACAGGGCTCTAGGCTGACCTCCAACCAGGGATCTCAAGCACTCAGTGAGCCCTTCCTCAGGGCCAGAGGGAGCTGGGATTGGGTGGATTCGGGGGTTCCTGTGGGCCCTTTGGAGTTGGGGTGGTGGAGCCATGACCTGAGGTAATGCCTCTCAGGTTGGGGTCCCCAATTCTGCCAGAAAGGGGGCCTGTACCTCTTTCAGCCACTTACCACTGCCCACAACCCCAAGCTAAGCCATTGGGAACTGCCCCTCAAAAAGTGGCCCTCTGCACAGGTATGTATGGGTGCACACATGCCAATGTGTGTGAAGAGGGAAGAGCCCGGCTTGTGGCTAGCAAGACCTTCAGCATGGGACTGGGAGAAAGGTAAATACTAGAGGAAACCAATGGAGAGACACCACATACGCTATCCCACTCACGCATGCCCACACTGACCCATACGCAGATGCTGGGCTGGCTTGCCCAGCCACTGCTGTGTTATGCACATCCAGGTGCAAAGCCCAGTTCCACACAATCACAGTCCCACAGTGCAAATGCCTCACAACTACACTTTCAGAGGAGTTTGAGACAGGCCGGTGGACTTACAAAATGGTCCATGAAATCATCGCTTACCAGTTAGGCTCCGATTAGGTGAAGGGAGGGGTATCCACACTGGATGGAGGGCGCCCCCTGCTGGACAGAACAGCTATAACTACCCCCCTCACCCCCATCCCCCACCCCTGGACCACCAAGCCTGCCCCTAACTATACCCCCCAACTAACCCCACCAAAATAGCATATACCTTGCACTTATCCATCACATTCTGGGTAAGCCCCCAGCCACGCTGCATAACTCCGGGTTCTTTTCAAAACATGTAAAATCTTTGATCATCATTTGTTTAAACTGTATAAATAATCCACCCGGTTTTAATAGGATTTTTCTGTGAATCGGCAACAAAGCATGAAATGTGATATTTTCACCATGAGTAGTTGGGAAATTAGTCACCTCTGTCGGTGACTCTCTGCTGGCTGGAGACCCCCATTCTGTCTAGTCCCTCCCTCCCTTCCATTCAGACCATCCTGGGCCCTTTGAATGTTACCCGTCAGCTCCCATCCTGATTGGGGTGGCAGGGAACTCTATGGCACTGCTCTGAGGAGCCTGTGCGGCTCATCTCCAGGTCTGAGAGCAAAGACCAGGCTACTGTGGGTCCCTGTTCCCCAGGCTCCTCGTCTGAGCTCAGAACGTCCCACAGTGGCTCCAGTGCAGGTTCGGGTAGGCGTCCAGGACGGGCAGTGGCTTAAGCAGAGTTATTTGGGGCAGGGTGGTGGTGTGGGACAGGATGGGGTCATTCGCCATTCCTCCCAGTCTCTCCAAAGTGTTTCCACACTTGCCTACTCCCTAGGCTAGTCCACATCCGTTTGCTGTTACACACTCACAGAGGCACGACCCACATGCACACTCGAGGGAGCTGGGCCGGTCTCCTGAGGCTGACAAGCTGCCCACCCAGTCTGGGAACAAAGATGCCAAGTCTGAGAGAAGAGCCACGGTTGGTGACAAGGAAAGGTCAGAGGTGGGGGGTCAGACCTGGGGAAGCAGGAGATGGGGGCATCAGAGAAGAGCTTCAGGGATGGCCGCCAGAGAGGAACAGAGGTGGAATCGAGGAATCAGAGATCAGGCCAGACTGGGGAGTTACAAGGAGGAGGCAGTAATGGTGGAGGCTGCCCAATTATGCAAGAGGCTTTCGGTCCCGCTTCCAAATGACGCCTGACCCTGGCCCCTGCCACCACGTACCGCAGCCCCAAAGCAGCCCTCCTCTGCCCCGGTGCCCTGTTGGGAAAAGCCAGCAGCCGACACCACTGATCCAGGGCCTACAGAGCAGTTTGGCCCAAGTCATCTCCCAGGCCTTGGGCCTCCCAGGTCTCAGACCGGAGCCAAGCCCGGTGGGGCTCAGCCTCAGAGCTGGGCACAGCAGAGGGGGAGGGGGTGGGGTCCCCTCCCACACTGCACCACAGTCCACATGCTCCAAGCTGAGCAGGGCCCCTTCCTTTTTGCCCCCTGCCCCTGGCCCGAGATGAATAAAACTCCGGGGGTGGGGGGAGCTATTCAGGGAACCAGAGAATGTGTGAGCCGCCCAGCGGCCCCCTCTCATTAGGGGACCCCGTCAGGTGGCGCTCATTAACTTCAAGTTGTCTCTTGTTTTAAAACTCGGGTGAGGGGGGTGGGGTGGAGGGGCACATTGTCTGGCTGCTGCCCCAGAGAGATTAGGCGCCCAGGAGGAGGGGGCAGGCAAAGGCCCTTTAATTAGTTACTTTCAAAGGTTCCCTGTCCCCTTTCTCTCGGGTCCCCCTCCTGCCCCCCGGCTGGGCCCAGCTTCGAGGGGGGCGGCCTTTTCTGCTTGGCGGAGCCGCCTGGTCACTCAGCTTAAATCCGCAGTCTTTGTTCCCGCCCGGACAATGGGCCAGCGCACCAGCCACAGGAGGAGCAGGGCCTTCTTCTGTAAGCCTGGAGCCGGCTGAGAGGGGCACATCCTGGCACCGGGTGCAGCCTGGGGCCCCCAAGGAGGGCCTGGGCACCAGGGGCCCTTTCTGAACTGAGAACACACACACACACACACACACACACACACACACACCCTCAAGACCTAACTCTAACAGAGGAAAATCAAGGGACAAACCTCACGTCAGGGTCTCCTTCCCATAGGATGTTTCTGGGGGATAATCTGGAAGCTGGCTCGAGGATGGGGTGTTTTTTTCCCCCCCTTCTATCTAGCCAACAGAACATGGTTTTAGAGTCAGTCAAATCTGGGTCCCAATCTTGGCTCTGATACTCATTAGCAAATAATTCCTCTCTCAAACCCCACGTTCCCATCTTTAAAATGAGGGAAGTCATGCCTGCCTCTTGGGTTGTGAGGATTAAATGACTTAACTGTACAGTAAACATGTCTAGTACAGTGCCTGGCATACAGAACGCCCTCAGTACTGTTCCTTGTTAGGTTCTCGCAGCCAGAGCCTGACCCCACACCTTCCAGTACTAGTTTGCAGGAGAAGCTGACCCTTTTGTTTTTCGGGTGCTCGTGTCAAGGCTGGGGGTGTACTTAGCAGATCCTGGGGGTGGTCTTAAGGGGACGGGTTGAGAGGCTGAGTCACAGGAAAAAGTGGTGATTTGCCTGGGTCAGCAGATTAATGGCACTAACGAAGTTTCCAAGAATGTGGTGAGTTGGGGGGTCGGGGGCACCCATGTGGAAAGGCACATGACTGGGGATTGATCAGGCTGAAGATGAAACAGAGAAAGCTTCCCGGGCAGCGGAGGTAGGAAACGCCAAAACCAATTACTCCCCAACCCCTCCGGCCTCCAGAGCCCTCCCCCAGGGAGGAGGGAAGGGGCTGTGACCTCTCTTGTTGGGTGCATGCACTCCTGCACACACAAGCTGCTCACATGGGTTGGTATGTTGCATGCACAGAGGAAGGCCTCCTAGTGGGAGCAAGTAGACCTCGGATGTGATGATATTTATCATGTTGGTCTGTGCTCTCCCCCTTGTCTGTGGGTCATTGGACATCCCACCTACTTGTCCCACGTGGCCAGCACATATGTCACCAGGAGAAGTCAGGGGCCCATGGGTGACAGCAGAAGTGAAGGGGATGCTGAGGATCCCTTTCATTCAATTTTGGTCTTGAGTCCCACCTCCACACATTTGCTAGTTGGAGCTTAATCCTAATTTCTGGTCAAAGGCAACCCTGGATTACCATTTAGGTGGCTAATTCCCCATGCAGATAATTGACAATTTGTCAGCCTCTGGTTAGTGGGAGTGTACCCCACTTAGGGAAAACCCACCCTTTTTGGACATAATCAATTATGCACAGGTTCCTTTTAATAACCCCTGATGTTTGTTGAATGAATAAGTGTGGCAGATTGGACAGCCCTCTCCAGCTTAAAGAATTCACAAAGGATATCAAAGAATTAGATCAAAGGGCAAGCAAACATCTCTTACAGGGCCTAGAAAAGCCCTTAGTTAAAAATCAACAGTTAAGAGGTGATTGGATGTAGGATAAGGGCCCTTCAAACTCCTAACACTAACCCAATAGTTGTCCGTATTTGAGTCTCTAAGGGAGATGGAAATGGGGTAGGGGAGAGCAGGAGGCACCAGGAGGCCTGTATTTAGCTATTGCCTATGGAGGGACAGCTCCCTTCCGAGCTGTGTGTGCCATGCAGTGATTGCACCTTCAGATTCAGGACAGAATTTGCGTTTCGTGCCATATGTTGAGTGGTGTTATTACAGTTATTAGCAATTATGTTTTATCACAAAATCACTTTTCCTTTAAATGCGTGAGTAAAAAAAAAAATTCAGCTGTTCTTAGAGTAAGTTCTATCCAATCTATTCCTCTTGGAATTTACTTCCAGTTTTCAATACAAGCCAACAGGCAAATGGGATGGGAGCCCTGGACATGTGCATGAACCCCTGTTGGAAGTCTAACCATTTCACATAGGGAACAGCCACTGCACTGCTGGGTCCAGATGGTTGGGAGGTTGAGGGGGGGGTCATGCCTCAAAGGTACTGCAGAGAGTCAGTGTTCCCACCCCAGACCCCAGACCTGCCCCTCCCCCCAATCTTCAACCCAGTTCACCACCTCACCAACGTTGTCACTGGGCTTCTTGGCCAAAGACACCTCCCCTTCTCCGTGCCCCCTCATCCCCACCCTGTGCCCTTGCTGCAATGTCTACGAGGGAGACCGACTCCTCTTGGGGCCTGCAAGCTTTTGTTAGTGTCATGTGAGCCGCTAGTGACAAGGGCCCTGAAACCCAACTCGACCAAACTCATAAAAGGGGTCACTGTCTCTTTAATTAAAGTTCCCTGTTTGGAGGTTAAAGACAAACCCGTTTGATGGTGCAGGTGTGTGTGGGGGTGGGGGTGGGGAAAAGGGGTGGAAGGGGCTGGAGGGAAATGGAATTCTATCCTTGGAGGGGAGCAGGGAGGGGCCTCACCGGGGCCAGACTGGCTGACCATGGAAAGTCTGATGGGTCCCCAGTGCGGGGAGGGTCACCAGGGAGAAATGAGGCAGGAACAGGGAGGCCAGTGCAGCCCGCTCTGACTGTCCTGCAAGCACACCCTGAGCGTACTGCCTGCCCTCTGCTCCCCACCTCCATTAAGCCCCACTTCCATTATCCCCACACCCCAAAAGTTCTGGGTTAAAAGCAGGCCCAGAGCCTAATCCCCTCTCCACATAGAAGCGACTTCATCACAGTTTAACATAAAAAGATCAGCTGGTATCGACCCGTAATTTGGACCCACGCCACGCTATTGGCAGGAAGACAGAATAAGTTAGGGTGGCCATGTTTCAAAAATTCTCTGTGTGCACTCAATCACGGCCCAGGGAAGGCGGGCGGGTGCGTAATAACCCAGCCGCGCTCTCCATTTCCCCTGTAGATCAATGCTAATACCAGGAGGCCCCGGAAGATGGATGGAACCGACAGGAACCTTGAAATCCCGACACGGGGGCTGCTGCCTCAACCAATAAAGGATTTCACTGCTCCTGGGGTGGGGACACGGAAACCCTAGGGGCCACAGGAGACAGTCTGGGGGGGGGCACGGAGGTAGGGAAGAAGGAGCAGCTCTCTTTCACACACACACTCACGTCCTCCCTGACACCCAAAGTCGCTCACGCAGCCACTGACTGATGCACACTCCAGAGTCACTGACACGCATGCCATTGGCTGGCACACACCATCACTCACACACTATCCAGCTCGCAGCAGCAACACTTCCCCAAGAGGCCTTGACTCCGAGCAGCCACTCACACAGGTCCTAGCAGGCACATGCACACACAGGCACACGAGCTCAAACCTACACACCAGACTCAGGGTCTCTGACACAGACACTCATGTTGACAGATTGAGATGCAAACACACCCACCCACTGGCATCCACACGTTGCCACAGTGAAGAATAACGATACACACGCCCACACATCCCTGCCTTTCCTTTCTGCCTTTCCGTCCCAGCCCTTCTATGGCTTACCTTCTAATTCTGTTCCAAACCTTGTTGGCTGATGATCAGCTAGGGTGCTTCCCAGGACCTATTGGAAGTAAATCACTAAGACAGATGTACACCAGACACACAGCCCTGGAGACACACGCAGACAGGAACCCACACACACGCTGGGCTGGACAGCAGGAGAATGGGTTCCAGACAAGCCACTTTCTCTCTCTGGTCCTCTATTTCTTCATCTATAAACAAGAGCTTGGACTGGAAGGGTTTCCAAGGTCCTCTTTATCCTGTGGCAGATACAAATCCTTGTACACACATACACACACACACACACACACACACACACACACACACACACAGGCAGCCCCAAACAAGCATGCCCCAGCTTTTGAACACCTGCTGGTCAAAACTACACCCACACTGACATGTAGGACCACATATGCACACACGACTCTTCCCAACCAGGGTGCCTGCGGCAGGGAGAGCAGCTCCTCATCCTTCCCAGGGCTGGGTGTCAGGGAGCTGCAGAAGCCACTTTTCTGGGAGCAAAGAATTGGGGGCAGAGCAGAGAGATGGAGCAGTGCTGTGAGTGTGAGGGAGGAAGTGAAGTGGAAGGATGGGGCTGGGACTTGCAGAGGGGACAGAGAAAGAAGCACAGGGCTGACTGCCAAGCCCACCCCCACACTCACCCTTTGGCCAGCTATCTGATTCCTTCCTTTATAGCTCAGCACCGGGAGAGGAGTCATTTCCACGGCCTCGCACTGACATCTTGTGGCCATCTCTAGAATTTCAGGCATTGCATGGAGGCACTGACCGTCCCGGAAAGTGGGTCTGAGGGTATACTATCCCATGCTCAGCAGCCAGAAAAGACACAGGGGGGCAGCATGTACCTCGAGCAGGGACAGGTAGAAAAACAGACGTGTGCTTTTGGAAATGGCTTCAGGGCCACTTCGTGACAAAAGGGACTGGAGAAAAATAATTGCTTAAGGGAGTTACAGTCTATGGTAGAGATGTAGCCCTGCCTTCCTGTAGCCCCAATCTGAGGTAAGGAAGCACCATGACCCTGACCCTGGGGGCTGCAGACTGAAGGAGATGCAACCTTTCCCTAGGGGTCCCTCACTGAGAGGAGAGACTCAGCTCTGACTTCATTGAAGTAGTCTGATGGGGAGTATTTGGCTCCTTCACAGACTAAGCTTTGGGAGGGACCAGTATGACATGACTCTCCCCTAAGGGAGACTCTAATCTTGAGGAGAGAAAATCCCAACCCCTATCAGGGACCCCAATCCTATCTGCGAAACGCAATTTGGTGGAGTTGAAAGTCTCCAGCTATCTCAGCCTCCCATGCTAAGCCCCGATCTGAAAGTCTAAAGGGAACATGATTTCTGTATCTGCATCAGCAGCCTAGCGTTGGGAAGAGGGCTTTGGAGGTGGGCTCTCCAGAGCCATCAGCATCCATTCTGAAGAGGTTGGGGGAGGATTGGGGGAGGACCACACCTCCCAGGTCCTCCCAGAGCTAGCCATGACTAAAGTCCCAGGCCTGTCCCTGGACCAGTTCCTCCTGCTGGAGCCAGGCCTCATGTACCTGGAAATGACTGATTATACACACACAAGGCAGAGGCCATGGGTTGCCAGCCTGGAGCAAGGGAACCCTAGAGGTGCTAGGCTGATGAGTTTGTCATAAATTAAAGACTCATTAAGAGAAGGTGAGAAGGGCTCAGTAACAGCTTTCAGGGCCTATCTTTTCGATTTCTTGTTCGGTTTGTTTATTGCGATTGTTCCTGTCTCATAAGCTTATTGCAAAACCAATAAAAATGATCTATTCAGAGAGGGGAGCTGCTCTTTTGACTGGTAAGCTGCCGCTTGGTCCTGGACCCCACCCATCCCCCTGCCCGTGGCTGCAGCCCCAGCCTGGTTGACCAGCTGTCTCCCGCCGCGGGGTCAGCAGAGGGTGCCAGATTCCTGTTCACCAGAAACTGTGTCCACCTGCCATGCAGCCACCCTGCACTGGCCTCGGGCCTCCAACCTGGCCCCATCACCCCAATGACCGCTGTACCCCAGCCCTCCAGCTCACCCCTGACGGGCACACCAAATCTAAACTAGGTATATATCGGGGCTCTGTGATGGGAGACGGGAGGCCAGGATGAGGATTCGGGGACAGTCACTAGAGCCTGGAATTTCACGTGGGATTTTGTCGCAGTTTCCTCTCTGTGCCTCAGGGAGGCCATGCCTGTAGCATGAGGCTCCCTAATCTGAGGTAGCGCTAAGGGCTGGTGGATGAAGTAGAAGAGGCCCCAGAGGCTTTGACCTTGATGATAGGACAGAAGCCCCAGTCTCTTGCACATCTAGGAACCTAGTCACAATTGAAGCCAGGGGCCCAGGAACCCCTCTCCTCAGTAAGTTAGCTCTCATCCTTATCCCTGTTTCACCAATGACATCAGTTCCATTTAGTGACTATAATATTTCAGAGATATCATGGATTTTCTTATGTTTCTGGTGCTTGGTTTCAGAGCCTTTCAGATGATCATTGTGGGGGTGCAGAGTTTAGAGTCAGAGAAGCCAATTCTTAATTGACCACACAGAATTCCAGTGTCAGAGTCAGGAAGGACTTCTGAGACCACTCTGTCCAACCCCTTCATGTCTCGAACACAAAATAAGGGTCAAAGACTTGGCCAAAGTCCCACAGCTAGTGAGTAGCAGAGCTGGGACTGGAATCCAAAGTGACAGACCGACCCTTGTACCATTGCTCTGCATCTTCCTTTGTTTGTCCTATTCATGTCAAAGAGCTCTGCCTCATGCATGTGTCAATCCCCATAGCCAACACAGGAAACAGGTCTTCCTTTCCCTCCCAGCTCTCTAATAACAGGCTCTGTTCTCTAAAGCAAATTCAATGTCATGCCTCAAGGCGATGCACTGGCTCTTCCCAAGGGCCTAGAGGAGGCCTTTGGAGCTTCTCTGTCATTTCAAAGAGAGAGCATCAGTTGGATCTTCCTTTGTCTGTTTATTTTGGACAAGGAAGTGGGGGGTGGGCAGGGAAGAGCAAACGTTTTCAGGAAGCAGAGCATCTCAAGGACTTGGCACATCTTCAGAGTAAGATCACATCAACAGTTAGTTTTCCCTGATCTCGTCGTATTTGTTTAACAAAAACTCAATATAGCACTTACTATGTGTCAGGCACGGTTCTAAGAGCTTTATGCATTAATTTATTGGTTTAATACCTACCATGTATTAATTTGTTGAAGCCTCTAAGGCAGGTATTATTATTAGTCCCACTTTACAGGAGAGGAAACTAAGTCACAGAAGTGAGCAGCTTGCCCAAGGCCTAGGAAGTGGCAGTCACCATTCAAAGCCCGGCAAACTGGCTCTTGTCCACCAAGTTTTATCTTCTCTTTTCAGAAGTCACAGCTCAAAGGCTGGCAGGGCCCCTGTAACCTGGGGGAGGAAAAGAGACTCTGAACACCCAGAACAGATAAGACATCCTTGGGGTCAAAGTCTACGTCTTGTTAACCACCATTCTGGCCACCTCTGCCTTAGCTTATTTGAAGGCCACTGTTTTATGGCTGGGGTGACCAAAGGAAGCCTAGGTGGTCTGGCCCATAGGTAGTCTGGTCCTCCCTGGCCAGCTCTGAATGGAGGCAGCTTCTGCTGGATTTTGGAAGCCAGGGCTCGCTTGTGGAATGCCGAGCACCCGCTGCCCAGTTGCTCCTGGAGCCTTGCTCCCTCCCACACAGCCGCCGGTCCTGACATCTCTGAGAAGGCCTTTGATTAAAGAGACAAGTGACTTTGCCCATTCTATTGATCAGAATAAATTACTAGGAACTAATTTATGGGCCTCCCTACAGCCGATGACATGGTGGATTGTGCGCTATTGGTCAGTAAATTGGATTGTCAGGCTAGATTATTGGTTCGTATACAGTTATCTCTCATAGCAATATCAGAGAGCCCAGGTAGAGGAGTGAAATCCTTTCTCTGCTGCCAGATGCTAGGATATGAGGCCTTCTGTGTGGGAGGGGTGTGAGGGGAGGGGAGGAGAGGCGAGGCGAGGCCTCTGTGCAGGATGCTTATTAATTAGTGCAGCATCACAGCATTAAAAGAACATTAGTGTGGAATCGTCTGCAGAGTGATGGAGAAATGACATTGTGGGCCTCCTCCTGATTCTCCAGCTATGGCTCTGCTGGGTAGAGGCAGGGAGGGGGTTGATGAGCAGACCAGGGGATGGGAAAGATAAAGGGTGGAGAGATAAGGGGCCAAGAGGAGGGGAAGGGAAAGAGGAGGCCGCATTGGCTGCGAGTTGCAAGCAGAGCAGGTCTGCTAAGTGCCAACGTTGCTGAGCCCCACGCGGGGGAAATGGAGCTGCCGTTCTGCTCCGTACATCACAGCCAACGATGAAAAGTTCTAGAGCTGGGATTTCTCAGGCAATTTGGCCAGTGATGCATGGGGCAGTAGATCCTCGCGCACTCTTCCGTGCTTCTGCCAAGCCAGCAATAACAAAAACTTATTTTTTGCCAGGGAAACGGATATGAGTCAGGCAGCCCATCAGGAGTAAGGGGGGGCTTCACCACGCCGCTGCGATTTGTACCGCTCGGCTGTTTCCCCGAGCTCTAAAGACCTGCCAGGAGGTGACAAAGGCGAGACAATTTCAAGTTCACAGTCCTGTGTCCTCGAAGCATAACAGCAGCCATAGATGGGGACTTTCAGGGGCTGTGGGTTGCAAAGTCAGCGGTCTTTCCCCCAGCCCCCCGAGGAGGGGGAATGGGGTGAGCCGGAGAGCCGCAGAGAGATGAGGCACTTGGGAGGCTGCCCCTTCCCTCACTGTGAATTCCTAGGAGCAATGCACCCAGGCCCTTTCCTCGGGGGCATGGCCTGGAGAGGGGAGAGGGGGAGGGGAGGCAGTGCTGGAGTGCCAAGCGGGCTGTGGGGATGAGAGTGTCACCATCCCACGTGAAAGCCCTGGGTGCCCTCCTGCCACAAGCTTTCAGGCCTTTGCCACCATGCAGATCCTGAGATCACCCAGTCCCTGAGGGGTGGGCATGGAAAACCCATTGGGTCTTGTTTTCTCACTCTCACTGTTGAGGCATGAGCCCTGAGGAGGCCTGCGCTTTCTCTGAGGCGTGAACGGGAACACAGATAACCTGTTCTTAGGGCTGCAGGCCTCAGGGGAAATGTTCAGATGGAGCGCTGAGCCCTTCTGACTCCAGCTATCACTCATCTAACACTGGCAGTAACCCTCCTTCCTCCCCCTCCCCCCTCCCAAGCGAATGCCCTCTGGGCCCACTGGCAGGGACCCGGGCCCTCCAGCTTGCTCAAGTTGCCACTGAGAACAACAGCAAGGAGTCTCATCAGTGTCATAAAGCCACCAAGGTCACCCCCCTTGGTGCTGCTCAGCAGACACAGGACATGCAATTTGGGGTCCTCGGAAAAGGCTTAACACCATGGACTAAAAATATTCTGCATGTTCCGCAAGATACATGGCAGAGGTTTAAGAGGCAAGAAACACCTTCCCCAGCCTCTGGAGGCTTTGCATGCCCAGCCCTTGGTCACTTTGCTCTCCAAAACGTGAGCTGCACTCTTTGGCCATTTATTTCATCCTGGTCACTCGTCCTTTCTCCCCTCCACGGATAAATGTGAAATTAAAGGGAAGCAGACCTTCAAGACAGAGGAAACAGGGCTGAGTCCAGACCCCCAGGTCCCAAGGCAGTGCCTCCTGTCTGGCTTCCGCTACAGCAACGATGCAGAAACGAGCGCACAAGCCCCCCAGAGCGCAGGAGCCTCTGAGATGGAAAAGTTTGCAAAGCTTAGAGAAAGAAAAGTGGGCCTGCTAGTCGGTCTATAAATTAGACACTCATTAAGAAGAGGCGGGAAGGGCTTTGGGGGCCTGTGTCTTTCGATTTCTTGTTGAGCTAGTTTATTGCTATTGTTTCTATTTCATACGTTTATTGCAAAACCAATAAAAATTATCTATTAAGAGCAGGAAACTCATCTTTTGACTTGTTGGTTGAGGTTTCTACAGAATAACCTTTAACTGGCCCAACATGTTTGCAGGAGAGGAGTAGGCCCATGTGGATGTCTCCAGAGGTCAACCAAGCAGAGGGTAGGGGTGCCCAGTTCTGGGGGGGAGGGGGGGAGGGGGGAAGGGAGCAGACACAAAAACAAGAACATCCTCTCCAAAACCTGCCGAGAGCAAAGGTTCTGACCCTAACCAGTGGGGAGCCATACTGTGTGTCATTCGCCCAATATTTAAATGTTTTTAATTAATTAAAAGCATTTAAAACTTGAGACTTTTCACCAAACTATACTGATATCTGACTTCTCTCTTTAAATGGGAAGATCATTCCGGGCCTCATTCTCACCTTGGAAACAACTGTGTCTTCACAGGCTTGTCCCCGGACAGTGCTCAGCCAGCTCCCTATATATTTGTTTGCCTGGCGCCCGTCACTGTGTAAGTTTGCAATCCCTGCTTTAGGGGGTGGCCTAGGTTGGAAAAGGAGACAGCTAAACATTTCACATATAGAACTACTCTTCAAATAAAATTGTGTGAGAATGCTTCCAACTCAGACTGAAAATTTTCTCTTCCAAGATCCTGAAGGGAGACCGGGGTCTTGTCCCAGCGGGACAGGAAGGGAGCTAACATTTGTTGCAAGCCCAGCACTCCTTTTTCTATGTGCATTATCCCCATTTCACCAAAAGGGAGACTGAAGCTGGGAGATGTCAGGGATGTGCCCAGGGCAAAGGATAAGATAACCCTCAGCCCCAGAACACCTGCCCTAAAAGACCAAGTAACCATCTCTTTAGTTCTGAAGAAAGAACAGAATGTCCACAGCATTATTCCCCCAGGCTCAGGGGCCATAGTGTTATTCTCCCAGGCTTGAGATGGTGCCCTTAGGGAAGATTCACAACCCACTGAGGGGAAATCCATCCAACTGTGACTCAAGTTAGAACTTTGCCTCCAGAGTTACCAGCGCCCCTAAATCTAGTGAAAGGGAACCACGGGGTCTTTAATAATCACTCTGTCAGGTCACGGGATGGTGACTAATGGGCCTAGAGCAGGAGATGGTAAAAAACACTCTAGGAAATAAATTTGGGTGATTAAATTTCAAGGCAGTTCATGGAACAGCAACCTGAAGCCTAAACTAAGCCATCAAGTTACCAAGAGAATCAAGATTTCAATTTAACCGCAACTGCCCAGGAACCAAGCCTGAATTTGAAAAATATTAGTGGGTTAGGAGAAGGCACCCCCAAAAAAACTTTCCATGTGACTCTACATCTTCCCAACTTCTTCCAAAAGGCCAGCTGGCAATAAATTGAGGAAATGATTGCCTTTCCCTGGTTGTGACATAATTCCGAGTCTTTAAGTAAAAACAATCGTGGCTCATTTGAGTAAGAAAGATGGGGGGGGGGGGGGGAGGCCTCCTGTCAGGCATAGGCTAGAACTTTGCACAAATCTCTGAGAGATTCTGTTTCCTAAACTAAGAGAAGAGACCCAGATTCCTTCAATTCTCTGCTATTTCAGTTGAATGCCATGTACCCTGAATGGATCTCATCCCCAAAAGTCATGGTCTAGTGTCTGGGGGCATAATCCCCCTCTAGCTGAATCACACCCCGGGTGCTGTTAAGCTTTGCAGGTGAACACACCTGATGCCCGGCCTAAGGTAAGAGCCCCAGGTCCGATTACTGTCTTATACTGCCATGGCCTGTTTATAGTCTCCAGAGCATCACTTTCACTTGTTTGTTTCTTTCTGAGCAAAGCCAGGGTGGGGAGTGTTGCAGCCAGAGCAGGCCCCTGAGGTGGAGGAGCTCAGGCAGAAAGAGCTTAGCGGCTGCAGCTGCTCCCATCTCTCACCCTTTCTCAATCTCTTCCTCTCTCAAGGTTTCACCTCTCTCTGCCCTGGCTCCACCAGCTGTTTCCTGCAAATCCAGCTGAGACAGCTGCTGGCCCACCATGCTAAATTTCCAGGGGCCCTGGAACCCCTTGATTCTCTTGGCCCAAATGTGGGCAAATCTCAGGCGTCCAGACAAGGCTAAGATTGTTCAAAAAGCACTTCACTAGGAAACTGGGGGAAAGCCAAAAAAGTAAATTGCAAAAGCAGAGTAACAGACAGCTTATAGAGCATACATTCCCTCTCCCAGAGTGACTCAGTCTAGTCCCAGGAAAGTGTGTTGCAAGAATAATTGAATGAGAAAGAAGGGAGGGGAGAAGGAGGAAGAGAGAGAAGGGAGGAAAGGAAGAAAAGCTACAGCTTGTTAGACAACCACCCCTCCTTGCTCCTCACTCTCCCTCGATTCTTTAAGGCTTGGCTTCAGAACAAAGATGCTCACACTTTAGCTAGAGATAGAGATTAATACCATCGCCATCCCTGATCAAGCCTTCAGTTGCTTTTAGAATCTGCCATCCAGGCCCCTGTCTTTGTTTTTGTTTTTTTTTTTAAGTAATTATTTTTTTTTTTTTTTTTTACAGAGAGGAAGGGAGAGGGATAGAGAGTTAGAAACATCAATGAGGGAGAAACATCGATCAGCTGCCTCCTGCACACCCCCTACTGGGGATGTGCCAGCAACCAAGGTACATGCCCTTGACTGGAATTGAACCTGGGACCCTTCAGTCCGTAGCCAATGCTCTATCCACTGAGCCAAACCGGTCAGGGCAAGGCCCCTGTCTTGATGTGACCCCCAGATCTGGACTATGTGGCATGTATACTCTGCCCTTTCCTGGGACAAGGAAGGTACTCCTCTGTCACCTTCTTCTTACACAGTCTGCCCCTTCCAGAGAGCTCAGTGAATGCCACCGTCTCCCCGTGACTGCTTCTCCCTTTCCTTTTAGTTAAAATTTCGGTCTCTTGGTCTGGTTAGGTGCTTGGCCTCGGCTTGACAGCTGACTGGAAGACAGTGGGGAAGCCTCCATCCCAGGACCCCTTCTCCTCTGAGCTCCTAACCCTGGCAATTCCCTGAGTGCTCTGTTCTACCCCATTCAGATGCCTACCCGGCCCAAGTGACCTTCCTGCCTTCTAACACTGCAGTGGAGTGAGCATAACTTCTTATCCACTGTCAGTAAGGATTTAGAAGCTGTTCCCTTGGAGCACTTCCAGAAGAGGTGAGGCATATGCAGGATGATGCCCCTAAGTTCCATCTTTAGTTCTAGGCTCAGCAGAGTGTCCCTTCCTCACGTCCCATTGCATATAGGGAACGTCCATCTGCCTGATTCATTAGCACCTCAGTATCCATTATCCAACTCACCCCCACCCAAATTTGTCATCTTCCTATTGCCAGGTAGCTGGGATATACCAGTCCAACCATGGCCTTGGTTAGTTGGAGGTGGAAGAACTCAGTTATTTAACCTAACTGCTTTCTTTCTGTAAAATGGGAATGAGTGTTTGTAGCTCCCTCTCATGGCTGATATGAGGAATTAATCAAGTTACATCTGTAAAACATCTAGCAATTTGCCTAGCATATATAGTAAGCATGTTTAAATAGATATAAATACAGATGTACATGTATAGATATACTACCTTTCCAATACAAACTGGTGCTTTGTATCAACTTTCCAAGATCCTCCAGTGTTACCATCAATTCCAGAAAAGTCTGCCTCCTCAGAGCAATGGTGATGCCTGCAGGACTATCCTAAATCCATGTGACAGACTTCTCCTTACAAATTAATAAATTCACATCCTGGTTTTAGGCATCACCTGATTCATATGCTTTTGCAACTAGGACGAGGATTTTGTTTCTGGTTGCACACCAAGTAAGTTTTCTGAGCCTGCAGGCTGAGGGTCAGACCTTGAACCAGAGAAGAGTCTCCAAGTTAATGGCTGTCCCCTGAGAAACCGCCCAGGCTTGCTCACTCCCACCCCCCTTTCCCACAACTGGTCACCTCCATATCTGACACCCCAGCATGACTGCCTCTTCTCCTGTCTGGAATGTTCTATGCTGGCACAAGGGTTCCCATACGATAGGCATTAGGGACCCATTTTGTTTTGTCAGTGGGTGGTAGGTGGATGGTTGAGTGGGTCACGGGGAATTTGTGCCTCGTTTTTGAGAGAGGGAGGAAGCAGTGGTGGCCTAGCAACAGGGGAATCTGCCTAGCAACAGGGGTGGGAGGCGGGGCCTGCTGGAATCTGTAGAATGGCTGAGGGAAATGCATTCGGAAAGGAGACCTTTCTGGATCTTGTCAAGCTGAGGTCTCCGGCCAAAAAGAAACAGCAGACCCACAGAGAGCAGGAGAGAAACATGGGAGGTGGGGCAGGAATAGAGTCAGCTTATTTGGAAACGTTACACAGCCAAACTGGAAAAAGCCTTGTGCCTTTCCCAAAGAGGAGCTCCCTCCCCCCGACCCCCACCACCAACCACAAGCGGTTGATGTCCCAAAGTGGACACAATGGAAGAGTACACCACCTTGTCTGCACCCCAATGTGCAAGGGTCCAACAGGATACACTTTCACATGTGCTGTCAAGTCTGGAATTTGCTTGACTTAGAAAGCCACAACCCCCTCCCCCCGAAAGGATCAAGACCTATATTCATTCAAAATCAGTCCAGACAGGACCGGTTTGGCTCAGTGGATGGAGCGTCGGCCTGCGGACTGAAGGGTCCCAGGTTCGATTCCCGGTCAAGGGCATGTACCTTGGTTGCGGGCACATCCCCAGTGGGGGGTGTGCAAGAGGCAGCTGATCGATGATTCTCTCTCATCGATGTTTCTAACTCTCTATCCCTCTCTCTTCCTCTCTGTAAAAAATCAATTAAATATATTTTTTAAAAAAAATCAGTCCAGAGGCAGATTAAGCAACTTCCCAATCCAGTCTGTCCAGGACAAGAAGGCATTAAGAACTCGGGACTGCTCTGGCTTGAATCACTTCCCTCCTTTCCCCCATCACAGGACAAGGGCTTGGACATCCCCTCCTGTGAACTTTCAAGACCCTCCCCTGAAGAGAAGAAAAATTGTCACCAGCCTTTGACCTGATTAATAATAAAAACTGCTGAGTCGGAGCTGCCCCTAACAGCGAGGTGCTCCAGAACCGCAGCAAATTTGAACAAATACCCAGCCCGCTCGGGGGAGAAAGGAAGCTTTTTTCACTAGACAAACTGACAATTAGCCGCTGTTCAAATCCCCCTCTGGTCTTAGCATATTGGTTCTCCTTTGAAAGTGGCTCGACATGGGGTAGAATTTTTGGCCTTGAGTTTAGAACTACTGTGCATAAAATCAAAGCAAGGAAGCCAGCAGTTGAGAGAATGGAGGCTATTTGGGGATTAGTGATTTCGGAGTTAGATTTCTAATAACTTGGTGAGTGGTGGGTTAGGAATGTCCTCCAGGAGCATCAGGCAGTCAACACCGTGGGACATGTCCTCACATTGAACTGGGAAGCAGTGTCACTGCCCTAGAGGGCGGAAATACAAAGTGGCATGGAATAACTGCAACTCAGCAGCGCCGCATGGTAATCTGCCTCTGTAACTGCCGCAGGCTGCATCCCGTACTTATAGTCTTGGGGTGACATGTGAAACCCCAAGTTTAACTCAAAGCTCTCTCCCCAAAGAGCCACAAATACAGGCACCCCCACATGAAGGAACCATTTATGGAGAACAAAGGGAGGAGAGTGGGTGAGATGGGAGAGGGGAGAAGGAGGGGGCAGGCATTCAAACTGCTCATTTTCCCCTAGGAAGCATAAGGCCCAGCCACTACGGTGGGTGAGCAAAGCGAATTGGTAATGGGCGATCCAGATTGCATCGCAGAGTCTTGCTTGCTTTCCAGGCACTTACTGAACTTTATAACTCTTTTGGGGGTAAGGCACAAAAACCCAGGGTTTCTTATTGACCAGTGGGGGAGAGGGAGTTTGAGCTGGCTGGTCCATGTCTGTTGCTTTTCCACAATACTGTACTGTATTCCATCAAGAGATTTTTTTAAATATATTTTTTTAAAAGAAAGCAGGGAGCTGGAAAATCAGGACATGAACAGCAGCTGCAGGCACTTCAAGATTGCAATAGCCCAACCTAGAAAGCAACAGCAAATTCAGAGATGGAGGAGGCAGAAGACCGAGGTGGGCAGATGGCTGCTCATCCTAGGCACCCTGAAGGGAAGGAGGGCAGTTCTGTGAGGATGAATTCCCCTCTTACTCTTTTTTTGTTTTAATTGAAGAATCACAAACAGTAAAGTGGGTGGTTCATAATGTATGGCTTGATGAATATCTATATATACACACATATACATACACACACACATAGATATATACTATATACACATACATATATACACATATGTACATATACATACATATGTATATGTATGTATTCATGTAATCACAAGCAAGATCAAATGTAGAATATGCCACCACCCAGGAAGTTTCCCTTGTGTCCCCTAGCAGTCAATATGCATCCACCCCCCAAAAGTAGCCACCATTATACCCTATCGCTAGTTGAGTTTTACCTCTTTTGGAACTTCATATAAATGTGCTCTTTCGTGTCAACCTTCTTATGCTCAACATAATATCTGTGAGACTCATCTATGTTGTTGTGGGTATCAACAGTTCATTCCTTTTCATTGTTGAGAGGTATACATTGTGTAAATAAACCACAATGTATCCATTCTACTGTAGGGACATTTGTGTTACTTCCAGTTTTTGTCTATCATGCATTAAGTTGCTATGAGTATTCTTGTACTTGTCTTTTGGTGGATGGTAGCGCACTCTTCTGATGAATATGTACCCAAGAGTGGAATTGCTGGGCCATTTATTTATTTTAAAAATAACCTCGAGTCAAAGAGGGAAGAAACCATGTTTGTCTTCTTCACTGTTATATTCCCAGAGCTTGTCCCAAAGTAGGCACTCTGTAAATATCTTTGGAAAGAATATTTCTAAAAATGTCCATTTTTCCAACCTTAATGTACACTTGATACAATTCTAATTAAATTACAAGAAAGTTTTGACTTGGAAGAAAAATAAAATGAAGCTATATAGAAGAATAAATGCTTTTGAATGGCAAATAAAAATGTGGAAAAGAAAAATAAGGGGTGAGACTTGCCTTACCAGATATCAGAATGCACTATAAAACATTATAATTAAATCAACTTGATACTGGCATGGGAATGGATAAATGTATCAGTGGAATAAAATAAAGAACCCAGAAGAGAGAACCCAGAAAAGAGCTAAATGGTCAACATGCATAGGAAAGGAAGCTCAAAAGACAAATAGACCAAATATATATATGAGAATATACTATATGACATAGTTGGTATTTCAATTTCCTGAAAAAGGATGGATTATTTAATGTATGGTGCCAAGACAACTTCCATCTGGAAGAAAATAAAACTGGACTCCTACTTTATACCACATACAAATATAAATTCCATCTAGATTAAATACAAATGTAAAATGTAAGACAATAACAATCTTTAAAATTTAGGAGGATACATGTTCAATATAGGGGAGAGCAGGGGCTTTGTAAACCAAGACTGGAATCCAGAAGCTATTAAAATATATATATAGAGAGAGACATATTTTACCTTGTGACAATAAAAAACTTTTGTATGGCAATCAATAAAATTAACAAAGTCAACAAACACTAGATTTCTGGGAAATATTCATAAATGTACAGGACAGACAGATAATTAAAAACAACAATAAACAAACAGGTTTTATAAATGGATAAGAGGGAGACAACCCAATAGAAAAATGGGCAAAAGCTATTAGAAGTCATCTCACAAAAGAGCTAAATGGTCAGCATGCATAGGAAAAGAAGCTCAAAAGAGACGCAAATTAAAGTACAATAAGATATTATTTTATACCTTTCAAACTAGTAAAAATTTAAATGAAGGTAATTTCCATTGCTGGCAGGGATGCATGGAAAGCCTTTTTTTTATTATTTTATTTTATTTTTTAATATTTTTATTGATTTCAGAGAGGAAGGGAGAGGGCGAGAGAGATAGAAACATCAATGATGAGAGAGAATCATTGATAGGCTGCCTCCTACACACCCCCACTGGGGATGGAGACCAAACCTGGGCATGTGCCCTTGACCAGTATCGAACCTGGGACCCTTCAGTCCACAGGCTGACACTCTATCCACTGAGCCAAACCAGCTAGGGCGGAAAGCCATTTTTTATATTGCTGATAGAAATGTAAATTTCTACAACCCTTTATAATCTGGCAACATCTTTTGAAATTGAAAATATATATTTATTTTTTATGACTGATCAATCCCATTCTTATATTCCACAGGAATGAAAACACCAGCACATGGGGAGACAGACATGGATATCTATATATGTATGAGAGAGAGAGAGAGAGAGAGAGAGAGAGAGAGAGAGAGAGAGAAGAGAGAGAGAGAGAGAATGTGTGTAAGCATTGTTTATTCATCCTGGCCATTCTCCCCCCACCTCTATCCCACCCTAGGAAAAAACAAACAAACTAAAACCCATTAATAGGGATCAGTAATATGTTAGTTAAAATCAGGAAAAAGCACCAGTTTGTAGCTTTTGCAGATTCCTATGGTGTACATAGTCTCACCATGCCCAATATCTTTTTCAAAATTTATCTTTATTATTGAAAGTATTACAGATGTCTCCTTTTTTGCCCCAGTGACCCCGAATCCACTACCCCAGCATTCCCAGTTTCAAGCTACCAGCCAGGTGTCACTGGATGCCGGGCTGGCAAGAGACGTAAACAATCAGCCCTAGAAAGCCAGGGGCTCTGGCACAACCACATCTTGAATAAGTTACAGCATAACCTTGGACTATTATGCAGCCATTAGAAAGAATCTGAATGTTCTATAGAGTTCACTTGGTAGATTTCCACGAGATATTGTGGAGGAAAAAAAGCAAGAAGTAGAAAAATGGTTAAGATGACATAATTATATTTTTGTAAAGCATAAAACTGACAAAAAACTATGCATGTGTGTATTCTATTTATATACTATAGGCCCAGTACACAAATTTGTGCACAGGTGGGGTCCCTCGGCCTGGCTGGCAATTGGGGCCCATCAGGGGAGGTGGGGGGAGGCTAGCCAGCCGGGGGGAGGGACTCCTGGACTGCAGGAGGTAGGCTGGCGGCGGGAAGTTGGCTGTGGGAGCACACTGACCACCAGGGGACAGCTCCTGTGTTGAGCGTATGCCCCCTGGTGGTCAGTGCGCGTCATATCAACTGGTCGACCAGTCTTTTGGTCATTAGGTCGCTTAGGCTTTTATATAGATAGATGATTATATTACTACTAGAGGCCTGGTGCACAAAAATTCATGCACTCAGGAGGGGGGCCCTCAGCCCGGCCTGCGCCCTCTCGCAGTCTGGGACCCCTCGGGGAATGTCCACCTGCCGGCTTAGGTCTGCTCCTCCAGGGGCATCGGGCCTAAGCTGGCAGTCAGACATCCCTTTGGCTGCCCAGGAGCACTTGGGAGATGTCAACCACAGTCGGACATTCTTAGCACTGCCGAGGAGGCGGGAGAGGCTCCTGCCACCACTGCTGCGCTTGCAGCCGTCAGCCCAGCTTGTGGCTGAACGGAGCTCCCCCTGTCGGAGCGCACTGACCACCAGGGTACAGCTCCTGTATTGAGTGTCTTCCCCCTAGTGGTCAGTGTGCGTCATAGCGACTGGTCTTTCTGCTGTTAGGGTCAATTTGCATATTACCCTTTTATTATATAAGATGAGAAGAGAGGAGGGGAGAGAGCAAAGGAAAAAGAGTAAACAAAAAGGGCGCATTTATGTAATACCTATGTGTGTATAAATGTAAGATTCTTCTTCATTAAAATAAATAAAACTATATTGGGCCTCTGATACATGCCCAGTTCTATATCAGGCTCTTGGGAATATAGGAGCATGTGAGACATGGTTCATTCTAACATCTAGCTGGAACTATAAAAGCAAATAATCACAGGGAAATTTATTATCTCCTATTAGGGGTGAAATAAGTGCCACAACAGAGGAATAAGTAAATGGGGTAGGATTGAGAAAATCCCACCACAATGGAGAGCTTTTTTATTTTTATTTTTTAACTAAGCCCCCAAGACTCTCCTTGGCCCAAGTTAGCTGTCAGGTCTGGATCTTCACCCTTTAGAAATAGGCCCTGATGCCCTAACTGGTTTGGCTCAGTGGATAGAGCATCAGCCTGCGGACTGAAAGGTCCCAGGTTCAATTCCAGTCAAGGGCATGTACCTTGGTTTCGGGCACATCCCCAGTAGGAGGTGTGCAGGAGGCAGCTGGTCGATGTTTCTCTCCCATCGATGTTTCTGACTCTATCCTTCTCCCTTCCTCTCTGTAAAAAATCAATAAAATATGTATTTTTTTAAAAAAGAAATAGGCCCTGAGGACCAGCCTGTTTTTGTCCCCTTGGAGTTGTGCCTTGACCACCTCCTTTCTCCTTCCTTGCTACCCTTAAAGATGTTTAAACACATTTTCTTTTAAAGTTTTTGCTGCTTTACTGCTAATCACCATGGAAACAAACATGGAAAACAGAAACAACACAAACGGGGGAGCCACACACAGTTAAGAAGCATACAGGTGCCGTAAGGTTGGGTTCCTAGTCCTGGCTCTTGGCTCCTTTCTACTATGGTAACTGGAAGTGCTAGCTGGCTGCCATCTCCCTTTTGGTCGTCTCTCTCAGAGCCTCTCTCTCTCCTTGGGGGCCAACTATTCATTAAGGAAGACCTATTCTCAATTGCCATCAGCTTTACCTTGGGGCCAAGTCCTTCCACCTCAGAGGAGTTCTGCTCTCCCAGGCCTTTCTTTCACTGGGTTTTGTTCTCAGGGTAACACACCAACAAATAGGCCAGACAGGTAATCTGTGTGTCTCCAAGACAAGGATTAGTTAAAGCCCAGTTAATCCCAGTTGGCCTCAACAGCCTTTGTCTTCAGGAAGCTCCAGACTCTGATGAATTCTCCATCCAGAAAAATCTTTGTCAAAGCCCCTCATCGCTACCCGATACCCCACCTCCCAAACTCTGCAATCTCCTCACTGCCAACCAGCTACCTTTTGTCTTGCTCCAGTGGTTTAGCCTACAACCCTAGCCTGTCAGGAAACTGGGGAGCATCCTTCACCTGGCATCATTGCCACCTCCCATTCAAACATAGCTCTAAGAACTTCCTGTGCTCAGTATCTTTAATTGATCGTGCCCACATTTTACATCCATCCAGAGCATTTACGTAGAGTTCTGAATCACGCAAGAAAATGGCCAGAAGGCCTGTTTATATGGAAAAAAGAGGCCAGGTTTTATTAGAAGGTCTGCAGTAATGTGAATTCCAGGGGCTCAAGCCAAGCTAGAAAAGACAAAAACAAAGCTGGGAATCTTAATAGTCAGATGAATGTCCATCAAGTCCAGCTGCACAAGGGACAGGTAGAGTGTGGTCAGAGGTCAGAGGTGGAAGCAGACAATACAAAGAAATCATCAGAAACTGCCTTCAGGCTGGGCTTGTGGGGAAGATTTTGTCCCTGAGTTTGGCAGCAATATCTCTGTAGATGAAAACAGGTGTTAAGACCCTACAACCACACAAATAATGAGTGATATTCCCAGACAAGGCCCAACTGCCCACTGCCTACAATAAATTTGTTTTCATTTGTTTTTAAATTTCATTGTTTTCTGATTACAAAAATTACACCCATTCTAAAAATGTCAAAAGTTACAGAAATACATATGGTAGGAATTTAAATTCTATCCTTCAGAGATAACCACTTTCAAGTTGAAGTGTATGTATCCATATTGCTTTCTCCATAAACATTTAATATATAGGGTATCCCAAAAATGTACATACACACTTTGAATAAATATAAAGGCAGTGTTTATTAAAATACATTTCATTTTCAAAATTGAGCTATCAGCTGTTAAAGTGTGTATACATTTTTTGGGGATACCCTGTATGTAGTAAAGTTCCATAAAATTAGTACCATAAAATCATGGCCAGAATTAGAACTTAAGCAACCCTAAGTCTGAGAATGGTTATGGTGTCCCTCTACCCCGCCCATGCCTCATTCAAAATAAAAATACTAAAAAAAAAAAAAATACTAAAGAGTAAAACAAGTACATGGGAGTCAAAGTTTTTATTTTTCCTTTAGTTATTATTTCAGTACTTCAAAAAATATATATACATTCTTTCAAAACTTTTCTTTCTTGGCACCCCACATATATGCCTGGTTTGTAAATTAAGTCACCTAACACTATATACAATACGCAGTGCCTCGCAACTTTTTTCTTCCACATGAGCTATCTTGGGCATCTGTTCATGTCAGTGTCTAAACATTATTGTGGCTAGCAGGTGTGGATTCCTCTCCAAAGAAAAACAGTATCCTTCCAATGCTCGTGCCTGTTTGCAGGGTTAGGATCTAGGAGGAACTTCATGGCTTTAATAGATTAGCTTTACAGCCACTGACAAGGAAGGTTCCTCCTGAATTCAGAATTGAGTTCACAAGCAACTGCACTACTTTCAAACTTTTATGGAAAGAGATGAGATATAAATAAGTAAACTGGCTTGTTCATTTATTCACAGCTAGTTCAACTTAGGAGCAGCGAATATCCTCATCATAATTAAGGGTGGAGATAAAAATCAGAGAAAATTCATTAATATAAGTTTTCCCTTTATGTTATCACTGTTAGGGAATTTAGAATTGGACTAGGTATTAAATTGGTTATTTAACTACTGCTTAAATACAGTACTTTTTTTTTTACTGATTTCTAATTTTATTACATTGTGCACAGAGAATATTATTTATATGCTATCAGTTCTTTGTCATCTTTTTGAATCTTGGTGTGCCTCAAACATGGCCAGTAAATATTTTTCATGTGCATAAAGAAACATATAATAATACAGTGATTTTGTCCACCATCCTGGATAAAGGAAGAAATCAGAAAACTGAAGTCCATATTCCTATTTGAAATGAGCAGAGGGACAGGCTTCCAAATATTGTAAATCCTGAAATTTGCCTGACTAAAACTCTCCAAAGCTTTATAAACAAAGAATTTTTAAAATTATAAATGATTTTAAGACTTTCAAACAGAATAAGAATGATAAAGTTGAAAGCAAAAATTCCCTGATATTTCCCCTAACTCCCAATCCCAGATGGTGGAAGTGGGACACTGTTAAAAGTTTTATGTATTTCCTTCCAGACATTGTCTATGTGTATACAAGAATATGTAAATACATATTATATGCCTAACCTTAAAAGGAAACACCATATAGAAATGGGATTTTACTATACACATACTGTTATGTACTTGGCTTTTTAAACTAAGCATAGCTAAGGTATCTTCTCATATCAGCACATTTATATCCTCTCCATTCTTTTTAATGGCCGTATGGTATTCCATAGCAAAGCTGTTCCATAATTTATTTAGCAATTCCTTATGGATGGCCACTTAGGTTGTTTGCAATTTTCTATCACAGATAATGCTGTTATAAACCACCTTGTTCACACAAGAGATTGCTGCTGCTTGAGTCAGTCTTTCTCAGGACCTACTGCTCCTTCCTACTGTGTATTTCACCCAAAACTCTCCTCATCCTTCTTTGCTGCAGACCCAGGTACTTAACCCACTTCCTCTCTTTGAAGCCTGTGACACACTATCCACACTGGCTAGAGAGCAGGAGGTGGTATGTGGGGAGGTAAAAAACTTACAAGGTTTATGTGCTTATACTCCCTGGCTTTGGTTTCTATGGAATGCCGAATTTTCAAAATTCACCAGCTCCATTTCTGATTCCCAAATTAAGGAACGTTTTATTGATTCTTTTTTCCATAGTACTACACCTTCCCCTGCCTGAAAATGTCTTCTTATTTCAAAAGAGCACTTCATGGCTCTGAGGGCCCTAGACTGGGTTCGCAATTCAACAGGTCTCTGTCCTGTCAATTGTGGTTGCCCCTGAGCATCTGCTTCAACCATAGTTTTTAATTATTATGCAACATCTGTAGGTAGGCTGCAATGTTCTATGACTAATAAACAGCCTGAAAATGTCAGAACTTTGAGTCCTAAAGCCAGCTAATCTTGGATGAGTCACACATAACCTTCTGGTACCTATAACATAAGGCCAGCAAAATGCATAATTTCCCAAGCCCTGGAGAGATTGGGTGATATGGCCGCACATAGAAGGGGCAGGTTTCATGAGAGAATTCAATGCCAAAGTGAGCTTTGGGTATGAGAGCCTCATGGGTCGGTACATCTGTGGCCACCTGTTGTTTTGCCATTTGTTCTGCTGAATTGGAGACACCCAGAATCCCCCAGGCTGATCCCTTGACTTTCACACCTGTCCACATCTGAATTTTTCATTTGTGATCTAAGCCAGCAGCACTCTAAGGGCCTCTGGAAAATCAGGCATGGCATTTCTAGGCTCTGCTCTGCAGAACAAAAACAAAGCATATTTTCTTGCTGCCAACTACCCAAGAAAGGTTTGTTTCTTTGGTCATAAGAACATAAAATGAGAACTTTGTGCTTGGGAGAGTTCAGAAAGAACATTATGGTAAAGACCATCTGAGGTGCCAACATGGGAAATTGTGGTTTCTGGGGGAGTCCTAGGACAGATGGTTTGGGTTTATCACATGTTGAGACCTCAGACGGAAGGCTACTTCAAGGGTGAAGAGAAGAGGGAAAAGGCTGATTTGGTGAGTGGCTTGAGAGGACTGGGGTAGCACAGAGTGGCTAGCTGAGGTTTTTCAAATGCAAAGAACGTTCTCAGATTCATTTAATGCAATGCGTTTTTCTAAGGCCTCTAGCTATTTTTGGTATGGTAGCTAAGTGCATGGGATAAGGAGCGGGGCACAACTGACCAAGACCCAAGCCAGGACTAAGTGAACAGGGGATTAACCCTGAAATTTTTAGTTGGGAATGTTCAAGTGTCACATAGGCTAGCACTGCTCCAAGTACATACTCTTGCCCTAGAATCTCTTTTTGAAGAATGTGCCTTATGTCTGGAAATCAGAGGAAGTTCAGGCGGGAGATGAACTGGGGGAACTGACTGAGCTGTAGAGGCCTGCCCCCGTGGAGGATGTAACACCCTATGAACAATGGACAGATGTTTCAACATTCTCAGTACAAATTCTTTTTTTCTTTTTACTTTACATGTTAATATAAGAGAATTTTGCTTTATTGAAAATTAAAACATAAAACAAACCCTGCAAATTTTAACTGACCTATCTAGATTTACAAATTTAAAAGGAATATGCTTACCACAATAAGCATTAGTTGAATAATTATTCTTTTATTCTCATTACTAATTATTTTTGTTTTTGTTTTTGTTCTCAGTGGACACAGTACTGTCCCCTAGGGGGCGCACTGACATTTTGCAGGGACAGTTTTTGTCCCGTAGTTCTCACATACATTGTGAGAAACCTATTATTTCATTATTTTTATTGATATTAGTATAGTACTTCAGAGTAACCTACTTTTCCTTTTTCACCTTTATATTATTATTGGAATTTTCTTGAAATTATTTGTGTAGTTTACATTATCTATGAATTTAATTCCAGGAGAATTAAAGTGGTGGTAAATTTTTGTTGTAAGCACAGAATGTTGAGTATGGCAGGATTGAGAATCTCTGTTTATAAGATCATTAAGCTTTGCTTGCTTCTGCTTCCACAAGTTCTAGGATTCTAAGATGAAACATACAAATAAAAAGAAGCTGGTGTACATTGGTTTTAATAATTATGCTTTCACTTATTTTTCTTTTACAGTATCTCCTGATATATATATATTTTTCAACTTCTTGCCACCAAAGCCTACAATCTTACCCACATCTATCTTCTCTTAACTCCCTCCTGTATGTTTTTTTAAGGAGTTTGACTTTATTTATCTATTTATTTTTAGTTTTTGTTATTTATTTCCTCTCCCCTTTGGCAACCATCAGTTTGTTCTCTATATCTTTGAATCTGTTTCTGTTTTGTTTCTTCATTTGTTTTGTTTTTTATAGATTCCACATATAAGTGAAATCACATGGTATTTCTTTCTCTGATTTTTCCATTTAGCATAATACCCTCTAGGTTCATCCATGTTGTCGAAAATGGCAAGGTTTCATTCTATTTTTTTGCTGAGTAATATTCCATTTTATATATATATATATATATATATATATATATATATATATATGGACAAGCATTAATTTATGCATATATACCAAGTGCCTACCATGAATAAATAGTTATGAATAATGATTAATAAACAGAAATAATCAAAATTAATCTTTATTGAGCACCTATTTTTTCATGGACACTATTATGTGCATTTTACTATATATGTTAACTGATTTAATACAAGCCAATGATGTAGGTACTATTATTATCTCCTATTTTTCAAATGAGGAATATGAGGCATCGAGAAGCTAAGCAACTTCTTAAACAGTAACAGAGCTCATTTAAACCAGACAGTCTGGCTTCAGAGCCCACACTCCTAACCACTCACTATACTGCCTCTTGAGACAAACAGACAGAGCCCTTGCCAATTGAAGCTTTCAATCCACAGAGAAGACATATATACAAGAAATCATTTCAGTTCAAGGTCATAAATAGTATAGTGGCATCATAGTGTATACATGGGTTGAGCAAGGAGCAACCAGATCTCTTCCGGGATGTTAGGGAAATTTTTAGTAGGAGGACAAGATAGCAGTACACGTGGGTGCACAAAAAACCAGAAGCATTAGTGTGGCTTATGTGTTCAAAGAATGGCCAGTCCATTCTTTGTTCTGAATGACTGGATGTAAGATGCACAAAAGGAACACAGTGAGATAGTGTAACCCAGGTAAAAAGGGATCAGATCATGGAGTACCTGATATAGTACACCAAAGATTTAATTGTAGATTTAGGACTTTAAAATTTGTTTAGGGATTTTGTTGTTGTCGATTATGATGCTTTTGTCATTTTGCTTCCCTGATAGTAATGAATTTGGGAATAGCATGTTCAGATTTGCTTGCTAGGTAGACAGCTCATGCTGCAGTGTGAAAGATGAATTGGAGAAGGGCAAAGTGAAGAAAGAGAGACTAGTTTGGAAGCTGTTACAAGAGACTTTACAATGGATGATTAGGGCCTGGATTGGGGTGCAGTAGGAGGGATGGAAAGGAAATTTGAATACGCAAAATATGTATTTTTTAAATTCTACAAACCTATAAGAAAAATACAAACAGCTTAGAAATTGGGTGAAATATACAAATAGGCAATTAACAAAATTTAAAAAATGCCCTTCCAAAAAATGTATAAAGAGATATTCAACCTAATAATGAAGGAAATACAAAATAAAAATAAATGAGAAACCATTTTCACACTTCAGATTAGCAAAAATAAAAAAAGATGACAATATCAAATAATGCAGTGAACACGAGAAAAACAGTGCTCTCATATATTGCTAGTGGGACTGTAAATTAATTCAGCCATTTATGGAAAACAATTTGGCAGTATACAATAAACTTGATAATGCAAATACCCTATGACCCAGCAATTTCCCTTCTGATTATATAACCCATAGAAATTCTTGCACATGGGCACAAATAAACATGCACAGAGATGTTTATGACAGCATTGTTTGTAATGGACAGATAAAATGTGGCATATAAACTGCATACATAAGTAAAATGTACATGTGTGCATATCTTTAAAAACATATACAAAATAATCCTATACATTCTTTATAACTAAATATATGTGTGTGTTAAAAAATAAATCTGAGGCATGCAGAACTTATGGACTTGAAAACCGTAATAGTAGGGGGAGGGGAATTAAACTAGGGGTGTCAGTTAAACAGGATTCAGCTATTTCTGTAATGCTTTATTATAAAAACAAGAAGACCAAGAAAGAGGAGAAGTAACTGGTCAAAATATTAACAGTTGTGTGTGAGTTCAGAGTGGTGAATATATGTTTAAAATTGTATTCTTTGTATTTGTCTATATCTTTTATATTTTTTAAAAGAATCAAATATGTATGTGTATATGTGCATTTTTTAGAGAGAAGAGAGGATACAAATGATATTTAAGGTGCAAAATCACGACGACTTAGTGACTGATAACAGGTGGAGGCTAAGGGTAACAGAGGGGAGGGCTTAGTAGGACTCCCGGGTTTCTGGCTTGAGTTACAGGTGAGGAGAGATTTGCTGAGATAAGAAATACAGGAGAAGCCCAGCAAGCATGGCTCAGTGGTTGAGTGTTGACCTATCAACCAGGATGTCACAGTTCGATTCCTGATCAGGGCATATCAGGCTCAACCCCCAGTGCAGGGCGTGCAGGAGGCAGCTGATGATTCTCTCTCATCATTGATGTCTCTTATCTCTCTCGCCCTCTTCCTTCCTCTCTGGGATCTATATATATATATATATATATATATATATATATATATATATTTAAAAGAAATACAGGCCCTAGCTGGTTTGGCTCGGTGGATAGAGCGTGGGCCTGCGGACTGAAGGGTCCCTGGTTCGATTCCAGTCCAGGGCACATGCCTGGGTTGCGGGCTTGATCCCCAGTGTGGGGTGTGCAGAGGGCAGCCAATCAATGATTCTGTTTCAACATTGATGTTTCTATCTCTCTCTCCCTCTCCCTTTCTCTCTGAAATCAATAAAAATATATTTAAAAAAATAATAATAATAAATAAATAAAATAAAAGAAATACAGGAGACGAGAGCATCAAATTTGGAGGTTAGGGGGGAAAGATAAGTTCTTTTTAAGACAGGTAGAGTTTGAAAATTCAGCAACAAATGTGCTACCAAATCTCTGTCAGGTAATATAATTTAGTGGCATCCACCCTGCCCACAAAGTAGAAGCCGAGTTGCCCTGATGCCAGACAGTTCAGGTCCTCCTATATGTCCTTGGTAAAAAAAAAAAAAAAAGTAGAAACAGGAGTGTCAGTGTTGAGGTTCTATGGAAGGGAGATGAAGAAATGAGTAGCAGCTAACAGAAATAGTGGTGGATATCTGGCAAGGTCTTCATTGTAAGCAATTAATGTAACACTTAGCATAACTTTTCATCTAAAATCATTGGTCCTTTTATTTTTTTATAAACTAGATAGATAGATAGATAGATAGATAGATAGATAGATAGATAGATGATAGATAGATAGGTCTTTCTTTGGAAAAATAATATGTGCAAAATATAAATTTCACAAATAGGGGAAAACCTCTCTCCATGGCAACCACTGTTATAAGCTTCTTTACCCATGATCAAGTTGGACACTTAAAAGGACCAATGGCTATAAAAATTATAAAATGTCCATGTCCTCTGACCCAGCAATTTCCCTCCCAATTTATCTTAGAGATCTACTTCTATATTCACAAAGGTGAATGTATAAAGGTATTCATTACGGCATTATCAGTAGTATAAGGCTGAAAGGAAACTAACCAGTCCAGCAGTGGAGGACCTGTTAAGTAAATTATGGCCCATCCATACAGAAAGTACTACACTGCAGTTAGGAAGTCACTTGCATCCTTCCAGAGATAGTTTTGGCCTATACACACAAATAACCCCTTTTATTTATATAAGAAATAACATAGTGTATGTATATGCTGCAGCATACACTATTCTGCAACTTAATTTTTCACTTACTATATCTTAGAGATTATTTCATACCAGTTTATAATATTTACAAGTATTGAGATTTCAGCACAACTACTCTATAATGTTGCTGCATCCATATTGTGTGACAAGAGCCTGCAGGGGCCTTGAACTGAGACTAGCTTTCCCGCACACATGCCTAGATAACACTCCCCTGAGTCACAACAACAAGTAACAATAGCTAAACCTTATCATTCTTATTATATCCCAAGCACTATTCTAAGTGCTTTACTTGTATTAACTTTTCTAAAACTCACAAAAATGTATGAGGCTGGTACTAGCATCATTCCATTTTATAGATGAGGACAGTAGCACAGAGGGGTTAAACTTGCCCAAGGTCACAGCTCTGCTAAGTGGCAGAGCTGGGATTTGAATCCAGGCACTTGAACCCTAGGGGCTACACATTTAACCATAACACATCCTGTATATGTAACTCAGACTTCCTAACTACAGCATAGTATTCTACTATGTACCATAATTTGTCTAACTATTCCTATTGCTAGACTAGTAAGTTCTCTTTCAGTCTATTGCTACTGGCAGTGCTATAATGAATACTTTTATAGAGCCAACTTTGAATATAGAAGTATATTTTGAAGATACGTTAGAAGGGTAATTGCTGGATCAAGACATATGGGTTTTATTTTTTATAGATATCAGCCATGTTATTGAAAATGAAAACATAAAACAAATGCCCCTAGGTATTGTCATAGGTAAAGTGTGGCAATTTCTTTATGCCCCTAGGTATTGATTATAGGTAAAGTATGGCAATTTCTTCAAGTAAGAATCCCTGAGTGAGAATCCTGCCAACTCCCTTTAACACTCCTCTGGGCACCAAAAGTACTCACTATTTCCTGCCCTTTCAGCTCCAAGAGACATTTATTTGTTTTGTTTTGTTTTTATGATTTCCAAGAGGAAGGGAGAGGAAGTGAGAGATAGAAACATCAATGATGAGTGAGAATCATTAATCGGCTGCCTCTTGCACACCCCCTCCTGGGGATTGAGCCCACAACTCAGGCAGATGCCCTGACCTGGAATCAAACCATGACCTGAATCATAGGTCAATGCCCAACCACTGAGCCACGCCAGCCGAGTGACATTTGCTTTAAGAGAGCATGATCTCATCGAACTAGAGAGACAAATGTTAGAGTATATATCAAGACATCTAGGGCAGCTGAAATAGGGTGCTGCAGGCTTTTACTGCAGGTCTATGTCATGTCTCACCCCACCACTCCCAGGGTCTGATGCTGAGAGAAGAGGAGAAAACATGGCACCTACTTTCCCACACAGAAGCTGTGGCCTGGAGAAGCTGTCCCCATTTAGTGGGGAATACGCCCTCTGGTTCTCTCACAGTTCCACCTCGTTACTCACTAAGGCTGAGTTCCAGGTGCCATTTATCATCATGCTTGTGCAAACATTGGTCAAACACCACCATTTCCTAAATTGTAGGAACGTGGTTAAAAAGGTCAGTAATCATAAAGTGCTTAGAATAGTGCTTGACCCAGTAAGGACCATTAAGTGTTTGCCATCATTGTCTTCACTGTTGTCAGAAATTATTTTTCTGATCCCAACTCTATAAAAGTTGGGGAAATGGACCTGGTTCATGTACTTATATTACCTAGCTAGCCCCTGTAGCTATAAGTGTGAGGACACCCCCCCCCCCTCTTTGTACTTCTTGAAGCCAGAAATTTAGAATTTCCTGGGAAATCTCTTGGTTTTCAAATGTTGAGCATCACCTTTAAAAAACTCTTTGGGAACTAAAAGAACATCTTCAGGAGGCCATATTATCATGCATGGCATAAAGAGTTCAATATTTTGGTGTTGTGGAGATTACAGTTTACGGATGGTGCTGATAGCAATGACTCTGAAGAGGCAGGTCAGGGCCTGATAAAGAAAGGCCCTACGGGTCAGGACAGGTGTGTTGAATTCTGAGAAGAGCGTTGTGAAGGTGTGAGATCAAATTTATTATCCTCTATAGCAGGGGTCCTCAAACTTTTTAAACAGGGGGCCAGTTCACTGTCCCTCAGACTGTTGGAGGGCCGGACTATAGTTTAAAAAAAACTATGAACAAATTCCTATGCACACTGCACATATCTTATGTTGAAGTAAAAAAACAAAATGGCAAAAACACCCGCATGTGGCCCGCGAGCCGTAGTTTGAGGACGCCTGCTCTATAGACTGTCTTCAATTCCGGGATGGTGGGTTTTCATGTGAGGGGCAGGTTGAACAAGGGATAGAGATCTTTCTGCATCTTTTGCACTATCCCCCCTTCTCTCCCAGTTCTCATCTGAAGTCCCTAGATTACCGAGGACAAGGCAGGACCTGATAGGGCCACCTTAGCCACTTCTCCCCATCTCGAAGCTATTGACAGCACAGGAAAGGTAAAGGCAAGCTTCTTGGAGAGACATCTGCCTCCTTCTACAAGACCCCTCCCACTCCTGGAAGGTATGGCCTTAAAAGGGCACAAGGAGAGCCCTGGTTATGTTTCCTGCCCCCCCCCTCTGCCCCTCCCTGCAGCAGAGTCACCAAAGGAAGCCCATCTTGTTTCCTCCAAGCAGCTTCTGCTGTTCAGTGCCACCAATACACAGAAGCATGAAATATGAATACAGACTATAGCAACAACTTTCAAACGTTTCCACCGCTGCCCACAGTTGGAACCACAGAAATACTTTTTTTATTTCACTGCCATATACACTATATATACAAGAGAAGAAGTAAACGTTTTGCAAAACAACACATACTCAAATATGTGCAGTGCACCGATATTTTCTACTCAATTCTGTTTGTTTGTTTGTTTGTTTGTTTGTTCAGTGTGATCTGTGACCCATTATATCAGTTTCAAAACCCTCTAATGGGTTGCTAACCAAGTCTGAAAGACACCTGATTATAGGTTGGAGTCCCTACAACTAATATTTCCCAAGGAGTTTCTTATTTCAGATGTATGAGTAATACATATGCCTACCACCATTAGTAAGCAAGATAACTCTAGAAAAAACATGGGGATACTTATATTTATATTTGTTATTTAAAATTAGCTTTTACAGTTGGCTTCCATTTGGAAATTTATCACTTTCCAAGAGATACTGATTTTCCACTTATGGAAATGATGTTAAGTTTTCATTTTAATAAATGTATTTAAGCTTAAAAAGTGATTTAAATAAAAATGTTACATAAATTATAGTATAGGAAACAGGCATGTCAAAAATCTCAAACATGTTGCTCATGTTCTTAAGTGTGGGAAGCACTATCTTGCACCATCTTATCTAATAAGAGTATTATGCAAATTGACCATCACTCCAACACAAAATATGGCTGCCCCCATGTGGTCAAAGATGGCTGCCCCCATGTGGACACAAGATGGCTTTCACAAGATGGCCAGCAGGGGAGGGCAGTTGGAAGAGACCAGACCTGCAAGGGAGAGCAGTTGGGGGTGATTAAGCCTGCAGGGGAGGGCAGTTAGGGGTGACCAGGCTGGCAGAGGAGGGAAGTTAGGGGGGACCAGGCCTGCAGGGGAGGACAGTTGGGGGGGACGAGGCCTGCAGGGGAGGGCAGTTAGCGATGACCAGGCCAGCAGGGGAGGGCATTAAGGGGCAATCAGGCTGGCAGGGGAGCAGTTAGGCATCAATCAGGCTGACAGGAGAGTGGTTAGGGGGTGATCAGGCTGGCAGGCAGAAGTGGTTAGGGCCAATCAGGAAGGCAGGCAGGCAATTAGTTGGGAGCCAGCAGTCCTGGATTGTGAGAGGGATGTCCGACTGCCCGTTTAGGCCCAATCCTACCGGGACATCCCTCGAGGGATCGGACATCCCTCGAGGGGTCCCAGATTGGAGAGGGTGCAGGCTGCGCTGAGGGACACCCCCCCCCCCCTGCACCAATTTCATGCACTGGGCCTCTAGTTTCATTATAAAATAACAAGAAACCTACTTTCCTAAACATTAGATCTGGTTTTTCAGAGTTTTACTAATTACTCCCAGGAAGTTAAGTTACATGACATGACATTATATTACATTTCACTTTTCCCCAGCAGCCCCTTAAAACCAAGCCAAGGCTTTTTCCAAGCACTTGTTGGGCAGTTTTGAGTCCAGCATCTATTTGAAATATGATTTGTATAGATCGTGAGATGCTGGAACTGCCTGTCCTTCTTCGGATCACCATGTGGTCTTCCTTTCTCTGTCAGGCTCTCAAGTTAAATATTTCCTGTTGCTCTGAGTCTATTCCTTATCCCCCTTCCCAGGTAACCTCTACCCTCTCCTCTGCACACTCTCTTGACCACCTGCAGGCAGCTCTGCAGCAAACCCACCTTTGTCTCTCAGCTGCCCTAGCCCATCCTCAAGAGCGTTAGAGTTTATTCCAGAGTACAGCTATCTCAGAGCAAAAATAGGTCATTAGAAGTTACTTTTAGAGTTCCCTGCTTTTTAGTGACATTCTTTGTATCTTATCTAACCTTTTGTTCTCTTACTCCCTGCTGAATAAGGTACTGTGTGAGACAGTCTGCCCAAGCTGTTTTCTTTCTTTGTGACTCCTTGTGATCTCTGGCATCAGCTGTATGGCTACTCCTCAGGACTCCCACGTTGGGCTTGCCGCTCCCAGCAAACTTGATCTGTTGTTCATGAAACATTGTTCCTGCTGCTGCCCCATTCCACCCTCCCCCCCCCCCCCATCAAGGCCAAAGTCAGAGCTCCTTCTATTGTCTTTAATAACTCGGGTGCTAAACTGAGCTAAACAGTACCCCATAGAAGCTTCATGCATAGAAACCACTCCATTCCTGTGGTCTTTGCGTCCTTATCCCCATGCCCCCAAATCTCAAGTCGTCTGGCTTAATATCTTCAAATTATTTTTCCAACCCTGCCTGAAGTTGTGTCTTAAGTCTCTAATTCAGTCTTATCTGCTTTATTCATCATCCTCTCCCCCTAGCTCCACATGGAGTTTTCTCTCCCCTTGTCTCCTCAAGTGCCAATACCTGAGCTCTTTAAGTTCTTTCCGCTACTGTACAGCTTCCTAGCCAGCTATTTCTGGCCTTCTACAAATGGGTGTGTGAAAAGCCCTTATATCAACACACACACACGCACACACACACACACACGCACACACAAACACACACACACACAGTATATACACATTCAAAATGGGAGAAGATGTATAAGCACAAAATAGATTGTCCAACACTATTTGGGGGGGAATAAGAGCCTTAGAGATTCCCAGCAGTTCTGGTTAGTATGTGGAGCATATTTCACTCTGCAACCCAAATTTGTATCATTTTCAAACACAGCTTAAACAAAGAAGATCCTTGATGCTTATTGCGGATTTAGATAACTGCTTCCCTGTTAAGAAGAGATTTTTTAAATTGTGTTTTCATTATGATTCCATTCCATTTATTGATCAAGGGATTTCTTGCCTCACTTAACGCCATAATCTGCTGCTCAGATTAAGAAAATGTGAAAACTATTGTTTGGTAGCATGAGTATAGACTTTAAAGTGATACCTTGGAAGCTGGATGATTCAAATACTATAATCCAAGAAAAGCAACTAATTGATCATGCAGAACGTGTTTTTATGCATTACTCTTTTTTTATGGACTGACCATGCAATGAAATGAATCAAATTAAATGTTTTGTAGATGTGCTGCTATAGAAGCAGGGATTTACTAGTGTAGAAACATCCAACAGAAAGCCCTAACACAAGAGGTGGGAAATAATACATGTAAAAACCCTTAATAAACAATGTATGCCATTATTCATTCAACACATTTTGAGCATCTATTATGTTCTTTTTTATATAAGGAACAACGCAAGGTATAGCAACTTCTCAGTTATTAGAAATGACCCTCATTTTAGTCTTTCCTTTCTTTTTAAAAAAATATTTTTATTGATTTCAGAGAGGAAGGCAGAGGGAGAGATAGATAGAAACATCAATGATGAGAGAGAATCATCAGTCAGCTGCCTCCTCCCAACTGGAGATCGAGCCTGCAACTGGAGCATATGCCCTCACTGGGAATAGAACCGGTGATCTCTTGGTTCCTGCAACAACCCTCAACCACTGAGCCACACCTGGCTGGGCAGTATTTCCTTTCTTGCATCACTACTAGCTAGTATATAGACAGCTGTGTATATGTGCTTTTTGGATGAATGTGAGACCTGTACATTCACTGCTGGTCTTCTACCCTCCACTTTGTCACCTTGTTTGCCACTTTATTCCTCATTAATTCTTCCTCTTGAGGGCTAATTGGGAAAGAAAGGAGGTGAATTTCAGGTCAGTCAGGCATCCTTAGCTACTGAAGCAGTTAAATCTCAGTGCAATAAACTTTAAAGAGCTGTCTAAATCCTTTTGTGTCATTTAAGATTTTATTCCATCCAACTGATTGAACAGTCCTGCCAATTCAAGCTTAGACAACCTTGAGATTGCTATTTTGGTTAATAGTTATAACAGTATGTGACCTGTCTCTGGAAGATTTTGTAAATTAAAGTGTAAGAGTCTGTCTAAAGAATGAACTCTAATTTACTCAGTGCTTATTACATGAGACTCTCTCAACTGTACAGTTTGCATTGCTTATCTATTTTATAACGCGAGCAGGACTGGGCAGTTAACAATTACCAAGAGAAGTAGAATACCCACTCTATAGATGTGGAAACTGAGGCTCAGATACTCTGACCAGTCTCTCAGTTTGTAAGAAAAACCCTGGCTCACAGACTCCAGAGCACAGGCCATTTACAAAGGATTGGAGATTGCTGGGGCTTTCACTAATCTATGCTGTCCACACTTAACATGGGTAATTGAAACCTGACCTTATGTTCCTTTCAAAATCTCCAAGGAGTCTGGCTGCAGAGCCTTCATGGACAACTTCTTTCAGCAGCTGAAAAGCAAAATGTTTTTGTGGAATAAAATCAGTTTATTTCAATGGGGTTTTTTTCCTTCTTAAAGAAAAAAAAAAAAAATCCACCACAGCACTTAACAAGAACGCTCACAGAATGGGCAAGTCTTCAGATCTGGCTGTGCAGAATACCGAGGAAGTGATGACAGCTTTAGGGCACTTTGGCCTTAGATGTTACAGACGATGTAATGAACAGCTGGGGATTTCTTAGACGCGATTGTGTGACACAGGAGGGCAGCTGCTGCTCGGGTTTGCTTTTGCAAACCTCGCCCCTCGCTCTCGACCAGCCTGGTGTCGCCTGCTGCTGCAGCGCCTACGGCAGCCCGCGTCTTCCCGCCCCCGCGCGCCCGCCCAGTCTGACGCGAGCAGGACTGGGCAGCACGCCCCGCCCCCGCCCCGCCCCCGCCCCGCGCACGTGACCGCGGGGCAGTTTTCCTTCTCCCCTCCCCTTTCCAAAACCCCTCCTCCTCCTGAGAGGCTGCGGCTTTCTATTGCGCCACTACGGGAATGACTGCCGTATCAGCCAATCAGAGCCCGACTCTTCAAGTAAGACCCGCCCCCTGATAGTCCTCGGGTTCCTTCCCGCTCACACAAGAGTCACTTCCGAAGAGAGAACCGCCATGAAGAGAGAAGGGGGTGCCGCCCACCTCTGTTCCGACAGCCTCCCCGAGTCCCAGCAACAAGACGGCAACCACGCACCCAACTTCTCCAGCCACAGCTCATGCCGCCGTCGCCAGCGGCGCCGACATGACAAGGCGCTGCATGCTCGCTAGGCCAGGTTTCCCCTCATCCCCAGCCCCGGGGTCGTCGCCCCCGCGCTGCCATCTGAGACCCGGTAGTACCGCTCCTGCTGCAGCGGGAAAGAGAACAGAGAGTCCTGGGGACAGGTACAGTGCAGAGGGCTTGAGAAGGGGCCGGGTCGCGGGGGCAAGGGTATGAGGGAGGACTGCGGACGGCCGCTCTTCCAGTTCCCGCCATCCTCCGCGAGCTCAGGCCTCAGCGTTTTGGGGCCTGGCAAACCTCCGCCCCGCCTCCGCGCGGCGGCTTCTGGGAGTTCGAGTTTCCTTTTCTGTAGTTGGGACGCTGTCCTCGGTCTAGTGACCGCCGCCGGGATGGCTACGGAGATCCCGCCTTAGAATGTGATCCTTGTCCTTTACGATAGCTGGACCCAGGGCCCTAACCGGTTTAATGCACATCTAGGTGGTTTTCTGTACTTTGCCAGATCTACTGATCCTAGTGGTTTAATAGTATAAATCGTTTTTTTTTTTCTATATTATAGGTGAGAAATTATGTAAGGTGTGATAAGGGAAACCCACAAATTACTTTTTAGTTCAGTATAAACGATAATTCATACTTAAAAGAACATGCACATTTGGAATGTGATGTTTTCTCCAAGAGGCCAGTTTTTATGTAAAGATTTTGTGGGAGCTATGTAAAAAGATGGGGAATTTCTTCAAATAACATCCTCTGACAATAAAACATGTTTAAATTCTCTACACACTTGGTACTGTCTTTTTTATTTTAAGTTTAAAAGCTTGTACGTAAGTTTAACAGTAAATGTATCTTCTGCTATTGTAGAACAGGTCCACAATCCCTTATCTTAATTCTGAAAGTCAGGAAGCTATGAAAAACAAAAGTATTCAGTAAGTTTGGCACCACATCTTACTTGGAAGCCAAACCTGACTAGGAACTAATGGAAGGCTGTATATGGTCTTTATCCCATTAAGTGTAAGTATTCATGAGTTTTGCTGGAGAAATATTAATGTGTTTACTGCTACAGGGTGCAATATCAGACCCCACTGGGGGCTTTACATACTGCATCCAAGTTACCTGCTTTTCTAAAATCCAGAATTCTAAAATACATTTGGCCCCAAAAGTTTCAGATAAGGGTTTGTGAGCTGTTAGAAATTTTTTAACTAGTTATAAGTAATAGACATTTCTGTGCATGTGAACTTAAGGAGACATTCCTTGAACGTTCATAGTTATTTTGCAAATATCCTGCGTGTTTTACAAAACCATTTTTCTCTCTAGTATAAGAATCGGAAAAAAAGAGCCAGGGATCTAATATTTTAGGAAAGAGATATAGTGTTACTTTTAGTAATTAATGAAAAACATTTAGTATTATCTTGTTTTGAATTAACTGCTTTTTAATCTTGTCCCATCTCTCTTTCCTCAACCAATAACTGAAGGTATCATCCTTCTTCCCTTTACAGAACCTCTAGCATTTGTTTCTTGACTCTCATGTAGTGACATGTCCAATTTATTTTATGAAAACAAATGCATAGGTTCTTTCTTCCATTACTCATTCATTTCATAACCTCTTTAACTTTTCTACCAGCATCTCAAACAAACATTGTAGGCTCTCAATAAACCATTAAAGATGGACATTGCTCTTGTAATGTGATCAGTAAAGTATATAAGATGAAGAAGCTTAACCTTCAAGGGACTTGGATTGTTTGTTTTCTCTGAGCATTCCAACCTCCTAGTGGATGTTTAGGGAAACTCAAAGATTATTGCTTATTCTCTTTCAATAAAATAATTACATTTTAGCCATATTTGCCAGAAGGTTGATTTTTTTTTTGTTCTAGATAAAATTCCCCTCTTTATGCAGCTGACAACTCTAAAGACATGAACAAATCAGACTATGAATTCTGATAATATGGTCCTATTTCACTTTGTGTCCACTGTAGGGTGCAGAAATTCTTTTAAAAAATGAAAACAATTTGGGTTTTGCAATTCTTTTCTCTTTGTTTCATTTCCCCCAGGTAATGTGTTATTCTTGTAAATAACTTAAGAACTCTTAGATAGCCCTGGCTGGTTTGGCTCAGTGGATGGAGTATCAGCCTTCGGACTGAAGGGTCCCGGGTTCGATTCCAGTCAAAGGCACATGCCAGGGTTGCAGACTCGATCTCCAGTAGGGGCCATGCAGGAAGCAGCCAATCAGTGATTCTCTCTCATCATTGATATTTCTCTCCCTCTTCCTTCCTCTCTGAAATCAATAAAAATATATTTTTAAAAAGAACTTTTAGATAAATTAAGGTTTTTGAAATGCTATGTAGTTTTGAACTCATTCCAATTTCTGCTGATACTTAGATTAGCATCTTACTGTAGTGTACAAGAAAGTAGTATAAGGTTAATACTTGATCCTTTGTCTTTTGCCCAGCACACTCTTCAGCTGCATCCTTAGACCAGCCAAATCGACCCATTCTACCATCTACTCTTGTGATGAGTCTCTTAAGGTTTTACTCAGTTTTTACAATATCCATTATTCATTTAGCAAACATTGATTAAGCATTATTTTGAATCAAATTACTGAAGTTAATCAAAGAATAGGATCAGATCCCCTCAAGATCTTTTACTCTATGTAGTAGTGAGCTTTTGAGCCCTAGGAAGCACTCTACCAATTCTCTGGATCTATACTCCAATCTTCTCATTTTAGTACTGTAGATTATATAAACCTCAGTTGTACTTATAAATTTATTCCTACAGGAAGTGGTGAATTATATTTTCAATTGTTTATAATCAGCTTAGCAAAGCATTATTGCCCCTGTCAGATTTTGATTAAACTAGATAGTGAAATCCAGCCTATATTCTATAAATCTGCTAGTGTCCTCTACTTATTCTGAATTATTGAGGTTTGAGTATTTGCTTATGTGATTCCATATTAGTTATGCTTTTATTTTCAGGAAGCAGTCAATTATAGATTTCTTCAAACCAACTTCAAAACCAGGTATGTATACTACTGATGCATTTTTTGTGGGATTTTTTTGGAGAGGGAAATGGATTCAGTTCTTAAATCTGCTCTAAACTCATTAATTTGATTAAACAGTATTAAAAATTGAAAATTAAAATGCAGTTTTTTACAAAGATAAACAATTCTAAGCATCATGAAGAAACTTTTTGCTTCTATATTTTAAAACTATTCTAGCCAATTTTCATAATGCATACTGTTTTGATTTTCTAATATAGTAACTTATTTCATAGAGCCATAAGGAGCTTACATGATATAGCAAAAGGAAGGCTTATGAAAGTAAGGCTGTTAATTAAATTGTATCTTAATCTCACCCCCCATAAAATGTGTATCATCATCTAAATAAGCAATGTGAATTTTTTTTTGTGATAGATTAGTATTATCATACTTGAAATATTTATACAAAATAGTTTGTATATTTTTAATAACATGCGATTTGTGTGTTTTAATTGGCTATTTAGACAGACATATGTTGGATTCTCCACAAAAATCAAACATCAAATATGGAGAAAGTGGTTTATCCATCACTGGGACAGAGCAATTTGAAAGGAAACTATCCTCGCCAAAAATATCTAAACCCAAAAAGCTGTCATCAGAAAAGAGCTCTATTTTAGAGGCTTTAATGAAAGGTGTTAAAGAGCACCCTAAAGATCATGGTGTACATGAGTCATGTCGGCCTTGTGTGTCACTAACCACCAAATGTCCAAAGACACTTACAAAGACTGTCTATGTTCCTCCTTCATGTCACTTGTCTAAAGAGATGAAGACACTAAAGAAAAAACATCGATCTCCAGAGAGAAGGAAGTCACTGTACACTCATGAAAATAGCAGGGAGAAGAATGATAGAGATCGAGGCAAGACCAATGCAGATTCCAAAAAGCAGACCACGGTGACAGAAACTGACATCTTCAAGAACACCTCCAGAAGTCTTAGCAGCAGAAGCAGCCTATCCAGGCATCACTCAGGAGAAAGCCCACTTGGAGCTAAGTTCCAGTTGTCACTAGCTTCTTACTGCAAAGAAAGAGAACTAAAGAAGTTAAGAAGGGAGCAAATGGAACAGAGAATCAACTCAGAAAATTCTTTCTCAGAAGCAAACAGTCTTTCCTCAAAATCCTCTAGTATAGAAAGAAATTACCAACCAAGGCAGGAACAAAGTAAACAGAATGATGTCAGACCTGGAAAGAGTAATCTTTCAAACCTGGTATGTGAAATAATTACTGAATTAGCTTGGCTACTGCTTTATCATATTTAGATACTAAACGTAAATATATTTTAAAATTGTTAACATCATATTGGTATCTCTTATTAAAGAAATACTAATAACACAGATTGTGTAGTAGAAGCTGATTTCATTAGATTTTCTCCAACTGTTGATCAAACTCAGTAAAATAATGTTTCCTGCCCTTAATTTTTTAAGTTGTTAGAAATACAAATCTCAGGCCCCACTCCAGAACCACTGAACCAGAAACTGGCAGTAGAATTCAGCAGTCTGCCATTAACAAGCCTTCTAAATGATTTTGATGCACTTTAAAGTTTGAGAATCACTGGTTTAGATTATATGTAAACTAGAGGCCCGATGCACGAAGATTCATGCAAGAATGGGCCTTCTTTCGCTCCGGATGGAGCCGCCTTTCCACTTTTGCTCCGGCCCAGAGCCGCATTTCCGCCTTCCCATGCTGCCCAGAAGCCCAGAGCGGCTGGGGCAGTATGGAACACCTGCGTCCCAACGCTGCCGCTTGGTGCCTGTGTATGCAAATTAACCTGCTGTCTTTGTTGGGTTAATTTGCATACTCCTGATTGGCTGGTGGGCATTGCAAAGGTAGGGTCAATTTGCATCTTTCTCTTATTAGTGTAGATCTTTTTTTTTTTTTTAATATATATTTTTTATTGATTTTTTTACAGAGAGGAAGGGAGAGAGATGAGAGTTAGAAACATCGATGAGAGAGAAACAATCAGCTGCCTCCTGCATACCCCCTACTGGGGATGTGCAACCAAGGTACATGCCCTTGACCGGATCGAACCTGGGACCCTTGAGTCCGCAGGCCGACGCTCTACCCACTGAGCTAAACCGGTTTCGGCTTATTAGTGTAGATCTTATTTAGTATGAGTCTTAGAAAGCTTAGAAAACTATCCAAATAAAATTTTTTTTTAATTTTTCATTTAATTTAGTTTTTTCCATCACCATTTATCCCCTCTATGCCCTCTTCCACCTCCATCCATCCCCCTTCACATCTTAACCTCATCAGATTTATCTTTTGAGACTAGACCAAACTTAGATCAGCACAAAAGATGACCCTCATCCCTGGGAAGTCAAGTTGTTAAATACATCTATTTCAGAGAGCTTCTCTACATACAGAGCAAATACAGGAAGATTAGGTAACAGTAAGTGCTATGATGAAATGTTGCTATGAAATTTGTACACCAGATAGACCAAAAATAAACCAAACTATGAAGTTTTGGGAGTGAATGGAGATGGTTGAAAGAAAATATATAACTCTAGGGTTTGCAAGGAGTTTGGTGCCTTTACCAGTGAGATTTGCTAATGATCAATAGAGATTAGTAACATTTGGTCCATTTTTATAAGATTTCAGTGTTTGGTATTACATCAGTTCTTAAAAGTATTGAAAAGTGAATTGTATCCATTTGATTGGCAAATATTAAGCCTACTATTTCTTTATCAAAATAATAGTACACTGCTCTAATAAAATCTTAATCCTGAAGTATGAATGTAAATTTCTAAATTTGTGTTACAAAAACTGACTTTATTTTGTGGTATTTTTTATATTTTTATGACATAAATGCCCTTTATTTTTATGATAAAGCTTAAGAATTTAAAATATTTTATTACAGAAGCTTGAATTTAACCTCCAAATACACATTTTTGCTTTATTCAGTCTAGAAATCTGTGTTTAAATGTTATAAAGAAAAATTCACATTCTTTACTTCCCCCAACTCCTAATGAATTTTATCTCATTTTGCTAATAGGAAAATGGACATCTCTCAAGAAAAAGATCATCTTCTGATTCCTGGGACTCTGCTTCAGGTAGAATCAAAATTAAATTTATGAATTTTAAAATAAATTTGCATTTTAATGGCACTGTTTCTTAAAGCAAATCTGTTTAAGTATGCAGTTTCTTCCTAGAGGTGAATTGAGTGTCACATTAGTTTAGGGTTTAGTAATATTATATTCTAAAGGAATAGTCCTAGAATTTAGAATAAGTAACCAGTGATTTGTCTTCACTCTTCTCCACATTCTTCAATAGTTCCTAACAGTGAGTTTCTCATATTTGTATTCATTGTTCTTCTTCTGAATCCTTGGCTACAATTAAGAAGCATAATCTTATATTCCTGGAATTGTGGACTATCTGAAGTCTTGGTGTATTAAAGATGCTTTGTATAAGGTTGAAACTGTTATGATGATCCACAATAGTGTGTCCTGTATTTCAAATACAAAGATCCCTTTTTAGTATCAAATTTCAAGGGCACCTACATGATACTAGTTTGTACTTTTAATATCTATTGGTTGACAAAATACATAATAGCAAATAGCTGCTGTTAATTCAGCATTCTTAAAATATCTTTCTCTTTTTTAAAATAGAACAGTATAAAATTTAAAGAGTGCAGAAATTTATAACAAAAAATGAAAGGCACCAGAAATAACAACTGTTAATAATTTGATATGACTACAAACTTTGAAAAATAGACTTGACAAAGTTCCATACTCTTAATGATAATAGCAAACATTTATTGAGCACTTACTGTGTGCCATACTCTGTTCTATATTCTTTTAATTTGTTTGAGCCTCATATCTGTATAAGATGGTTACTTTTAGAAACTTAAAAAATGGAGGTATAGAGACAGTTCTGACTTACCATTCTTCAGGTTTTGTGTAAAACTCTTTTTTATATATTCTAGAGGTGCACTGCATTTTGACCAAGTGATCTCAAGTGTTAAAATTAATCTTCAGCCAAGGCTAAAATCATACTTTACAATTATTAATGAGCTTCTAGCATCAGGAATAAGATTGAAGTTTCATATGATTTTTAAAATTTATTTAATTTTTATAATGTTGATTTTGGTGATTTAATTTTAGTGAATTTTGACATTAATAGTACAAGAACAATAATTTCTTAGGTATGGGATTACTCCTGCATTCAGTGTTTGTAATAATAAATAAATGATCTCTTTGCACTGAGGTGAATGGAAGAACAAAATATTTTTAGGCTAGTTCTGCCAGTATAAGAGACTGCTAATGATGTTTATGCCACCAAATTAGTCAGCCTTTTTTCCCCTCTGATAATGACTAAGATAAAAATTATCTTCAGTTCATGGATTTATAGATTTCCTCAGTGGTGACTGTAGTTTTATTTATATAATACCACATACTGATGTTTTTGAACACTGCCTATTTTCAGAGGCAGACTTAAGATGTTGCCTTCACTTATATTTTTATTTCTAATATGTTTGAATGTTTTTCATAATCCTCACAATTGTGGTATTATACTCTTAATAAATATACATTTATACTTAAGTTGACTGTCAACAGAATATAAAAGATATTAGGGGATTTTTCTTTCAAACTCTAAATAACATGAAGAGTGCTTATCTTTATCTGAATAGAGATTAATAATCTAAATGTTATGTCTTGTTCATATTACTACTATTACACCGTTGTGATGGTGCTATGCATAATCACACACAAGTTCAAGGGTTTCAGAAATGTTGGCAGCGTAGGCATTTGGCTCTTTGGTCTTCCAGAGCCCCATCCTTTGGCTGAATTCTGAGGTCCAGCTTAATCCATTGATAGTTTATTCCATAATTTATTAATATCTAATTCCTTATCGAGCATTTGGATTTTTCCCTTTTTTCTTTACAGACTCAATCGCTGTCTTATCTGAGTATTTTATATACTTGTTAGAGGCCCAATGCACGAAATTCATGCAGGGGCTCAGCCCTTGCAGCCACAGCGGCTTGCCTCTGCCCTTGCAGCCCCGGCTTCATCCAGAAGGATGTCTGGAAGGTCGTTTGGCTGTACGGTCTAATTAGCATATTACGCTTTTATTATTTATAGATACATATTTGAAATATTGTAAAACATTCAGTATGAAGATTATACAAGGGGTGCATAAAGAATCATGAACTTGACTGGTCTGGCTTAGTGGTTGAGTGTCGACTTTTGAACCCGGAGGTCATGGTTTGATTCTCAGGGTATATGCCCGGGTTTTGGGCTCCATCCTCAGGGCGTGTAGGAGGCAACCAATCAGTGATTACCTCTCATCACTGATGTTTCCATCTCTCCCTTCCTCTTTGAAATCAATAAAAATATCTATTTTTATTTAAAACAAAAGAACCATGAAAATTTTGCAATAAATCTATTGCCCTAGAGATCTTGCAAAAAGGGAGCCTACCTATAGTACCAATTCACACTCCTCTAATTCTAGATATTAAAGATCTAAGTAAGCTAATTTTTCCTAAACTTTTCCCACAAATACTTTTTCTCTTCTCCTGGATAAGTTTTCAGTTCATGAACACAGCAGGAATTTCTTCTCATTACTAGCTATAATAAATGTCTGACTTCTCTAGGAAAATGGAACAAAACTCAAACTGGCAGGTCTTAGCTATCTTTCTTATAACCTTCAAACTTAAGGTAATCAATATACATCTGTCCCAAGTGTTCCCTTTTTCTTAGTTATTTGATTTCTTATTCTGCACTATAAGGGACCCCTATCCTTTTTTATAGGACATTTAACCTCAGAAAACTTAGTGGGCATGAATGATTTCTTCAGGTAATAGGAGATATCTATAGAAAAATGAAGCATTTCCTTAATTGATTTTATTTTTATAAGATGAATTTTCCAGATTATATATTGATCAAGGTATACAAATAATTGCTTAACTCGTGGTTTTTATTTGTTTCTTTTTCTTTTTAATTTGTTGAGGATTTGGGGACATGGGGAATCTGTCCATGTGCAGAAAGAAACTTGATTTAGGGAAGTTTGGTTTTTGAGAATACTGATTATATAAGTAGTGAATTTTTAATGAATGATAATTTTTTGTTGTTAATCTTTACTGGAGGATACTTTTCCATTGATTTTTAGACAGAGGGGGAGAGACAGAGAGAGAAACAACGATGTGAGAAAGACACATTGATTGGTTGCCTCCCACATGCACCCCAACCAGGCCGAGGATCGAGCCTGCAACCTAGGTACGTGCCCTTGACAAGAATCAATCCGCGGACCCTTCAGTCTGTGGGACAATACTCTATTCACTGAGCCATACTGGCTAGTCTCTGAATGATGAATTTTAAGAGTGAATTAATGAAACCACATTTTTTTTAAAAATACATATTTTATTGACTTTTTTACAAAGAGGAAGGGAGAGAGATAGAGAGTTAGAAACATCGATGAGAGAGAAACATCGATCAGCTGCATCCTGCACACTCCCTACTGGGGATGTGCCCGAAACCAAGGTACATGCCCTTGACCGGAATCGAACCTGGGACCCTTGAGTCCGCAGGCCGACGCTCTATCCACTGAGCCAAACCAGTTAGGGCATGAAACCACATTTTTAAGCAATAAGAAATTTTTAAAAACTGGTTAACTCTAATATATGTGGTTATTAAATTGCTTCTGAATGGAACTGCTAACACAGCTTATATTAGTTGTCTAGGGTTGCCATAATAAGTACCAAAACAGGTGGCTTAAACAGAAATTATCTCATGGTTCTAGAAGCTAGACATCTAACGTTAAGGGTATCAGTAGGGCTGTGGTCTCCCTAACAACTCTAAGGGAGGATCCTTCCTTGCCTCTTCTAGCTTCTGGTGTTTGCCTATAATCTTTGGCATTCCTTGACTTATAGATGTATCACTCCAATCACATCATCTTCTCCCTATGTATCTTCATGTCATCTTCCCTCTGCATGTATGTCTTCATGTCCAAATTTCCCTTTTTATATGGACACCAGTCAGATTAGGACCCACCCTAATGACCTCATTTTAATTTGATTACCCCCTGTAAAAGGTCACATTCTGAGGTTCTGGGAGTTAGGACTTCCACATATCATTTTGGGAGCCACGGTTCAACCCATAACATAGCTGAAGACTAGAGCAATACATGGGAAAGGATAAAAAATTAAACACTAGGGAGAAAGACAAATTAATTTGTTTAATTGAGAACTTAAAATGTGTCTGCCTTCACCATATGTGTGTTTTTAAGGTCATATAAATTTAGATATAGAAGTGTTACATTTCTGGAATCAGGTAGTCCTTGGTCTAACAAAAGGGTGTATGTAACCCTTTCCTTGATACAAATACAGTTTTTTATGTTTTGGAGAGTCACACCTTTAATCCTACTTAGGTAGTAAACTTTTTATAGTTTTGGAATGAAAATAAGCATTTGTCATCAGCTTTATATTTCTTGAACTGACCAGTGTTTATCAGTTAAAAAGAAATGATAGTATTAACTCTTTTTCTTCATTCTTATGTGGTGAATAATCTCAGCCTAAACTTTTAGAATGTAAACATTTGACAGGTTGTTCTATACATTGAGTAAACTTTACTAAGATAGGAAAATATGTTTTCACTAATCTGGCAAAAATTAAATTTTAGCAGGCTCTAAGCAGAATAAATTCCCTGACAAAAGAAAAAGGAACTCTCTGGACTCAGATCTGAAAAGCACAAGAGAATCTATAATGCCAAAAGCAAAAGAGTCCTTCCTTGAGAAGCGTCCTGATGGACCACATAAGAAAGAGAAATTTATAAAACACATTGCACTGAAGACACCTGGTGATGTATTGCGCTTGGAAGATATAGCCAAGGAACCGAATGAAGAAGCTGACCGCTCCATTGCAGGCTTGGCACCTTCAAATTCTGGCCACCATTCTTCAAGGAATAGTGACCAAGTTCGTGTGGCAAGTACCAAAGAGACTAAGATGCAGAAACCCCACTTACCTTTACCTCAGGAAAAGTCTACAGTTAAAAAAGCTAGCAACCTTCAGAAAAATAAAACTGCTAGCTCCGTGGCATCAAAGGAGACAAAACTTTTACCTTTACTTTCCCATGATCCGAGTGCTGGTTCCTCTCGGGTACCATTAAATTCTAAAAAAGATAAAGAACGTTCTTCATCTAAAGAATGTTCTGGGCATTCTACAGAGTCCTCCAAACACAAGGAACACAAAGCAAAGACTAATAAGGCTGATTCTAATGTACCTTCAGGGAAAATTTCAGGGGGATCTTTGCATTCAGAATATGGCACTCCTACAAAGTCTCCCCCGGCTGCTTTGGAAGTTGTGCCATGTATCCCAGCACCTTCAGATAAAGCCCCTTCAGATAAAGAGAGTTCAGGAAATTCTAATGCAGGTAGCAATGCACTGAAAAGAAAACTAAGGGGTGGTTTTGATAGTGATGAAGAAAGTTTAGGTTACAACCTAGACAGTGATGAGGAAGAGGAAACATTAAAATCCCTGGAAGAAATAATGGCTTTGAACTTCAATCAGACTCCTACATCTACTGGAAAGCCTCCTGCTCTTTCCAAGGGGCTTGGATCTCAGTCATCAGACTATACAGTAAGTTGTTCTATAACATTTATCTTTACTTGAAGAGGGAAAGATGGATTGATTATGAAAGAGGGATAGCATGTTAGAACTTCTTTAAAATCCAGTATTTGTTATGAGTCATAATTGCTCTGAAACTGATAGAGTTTTGGTTTGGTTAATGGGTTTCCCATATCTTTAGTTTTATTACTGTAAATCAGTGGTCTCCAAACTTATTTGATCACACACACTTCTATTAGTAAAACAATTTTTGAGCATGCACCCCAATGTATATGTATACTTATAGGTTAATACATGTATCACTATACTATGTACTTTCTAACGAATATGCAAAAAAAATTTAAAGGAAGAAGAAAAAGTATTTTCCTATAGACTTTATATAGAAGTTACTATAGACTAAGTTCTACTGGAGTTTCTATAGAAGTTCCATGTAAATAGAAGTTCTATTATTTTCTTCCTGCACCCCAATGGATCACCTTGCACACCCCCTGCTTTGGAGACCACTGCTGTAAATGAAGGTAGAGTGTAGAATGTTGTTAATTGTGGTGTGCAATTTTATTTATAAAGTGCTTCATTCTATCTTGGGAATAAGCTGAATTAAATTCTAATATGTCTGTAAAATTTGGTGGGGAAGGTGTTAATGTTCATGGTAACACCTAAAAATTAACAGTTTGATTCCACTAAAATAGGATTTAAAAATAAAGATAGGGTAGCTATGGAGCCTTTGGGTGTTTGCAGTCAGTTCCTAAGGCTAGCAGAGTTTTTTATAAGTAGTGCCTTTCCTAGTAGATGGAAAAATCAAATTGCCTGTAGTACAAAATACTAGATTTAAAGCATGATGATGAAAATTCTCTTTTAAGAAAGGTATTCTCCTGGCCCAGGTTATTGAAAGAGAGAATATTCTTTAGTACTCTGAATAACTTAAAACATCCCAGTTCTTCTACTAAGATATGTTATAAAGTATTCCTAAAATTTCTTCTTGTTTTAGGAACATGTTCATAGTGGAACTTATACAAATACTCTAGAGCGTCTAGTGAAGGAAATGGAAGACACACAAAGGTTAGTTAGCATCATGACTACCTTGCTAAATTTAACATGCTGTTTCAGAAATAAGGTATTCTTGTTTATAGTGTGGATCAGAGGCTCCAGCTTTTTACGGTATACTCCATTAACATAAATTTCTTTCTGCTTACCACAACTGGTACCTAACAGATAACTGAAATTCTTGATCAAAAGCATTAGTAGAGCCCAGCCGGTGTGGCTCAATTGGTTGAGTGTCAGCCCATGCACCAGGAGATTGCTTGTTCTATTTCCCGTCAAGGCACTTGCCCAGGTTTTGCATTCGATCCCCAGGAGGGGGCATGCAGGAGGCAGCCAATTGATGTTTCTATCTCTCCCTCCTTCCTCTCTCTGAAATCAATAAAAACTTTTTTTTTAAAGCATTAGAATTTTTGTGTTTTTTTATTATGATAAAATATATATAACAAAATTTACTATTTCAATCACTTTAAAATGTACAGTTCATCAAGTACATTTATATTGTCGTGCAACCATCATCACCATCTTAGCCCTAGAACTTTTTTTTTCATATCCCTAATTGAAATTCCATATCCATTAACCAATAACTCCCATCCCCTGGTAAAACTATTGTTCTACTTTCTGTCTCTATGAAATTGACTATATACCTCATATAAGTAGGATTATAAGCATTTGTCCTTTCATGACTGGCTTATTTCCGTTAGCATATCTTCAGGGTTTATCCATGTAGCATGTGTCAAAATGTCCTTCCTTTGTAAGGCTGAATCTATTGTATATAGATACATATTTTGTTCATTCATCAATGGGCACTGAGGTCACTTCTATTTTTTGACTTATAAATATTACTGCCATGAACATGGATATACAAATGTCTCTTCAAGTATCCACTTTCAATTTGGGGTATATACCCAGAAGTGCAATTGCTGGATCATATGGTAATTATATGCATAATTTTTTGAGGAACTGTTTTACATAGTGGCTATACCATTTTACATTTCCACCAGCAATGCACAAGGGTTCCAGTTTCTGTATATCTTTACCAAGCCTTGGTGTTTTCTGTTTGTGGTTTTCTTTTTATAAGAGCCAACCTAAGGAGTATGAAGTGGTTATCTCATTGTGGTTTTTATTTGCATTTTGCTAATGAGGTTGAGCATCTTTTCATGTGCTTATTGGCATTTTTGTACCTTCTTTGGAGAAATGTCTATTAAGATCCTGTACTCATTTTTTTTAATCAGATTGTTTTTGTTGTTAGCATAGGTAAAATTTTTTTAAATGTTTATGCCTGCCTAGTCCAAGTTTTGACGTCAGTATAATCAGACCTGTTATTTATACACCAAGCTACTCTTGTAAGGAAGAAGTTTAGTTATGACTGACACCTCCAATATGCAAACACAAAGAAATAAAAAAGTTTGAGGGTAATAATAACCCCAGTGAAATTTATGTGACTAATTGCAAACTACTTTTGCTAATGGGAGAGGGTAAATATGTTCCTTATTAGTTCAAAGTATATCCTTGAAATGAGCTCAGAGAACTTCACTAAAAGCTTAACTGGCTTGAAGATGTTATATATGTGTCTCAAACCTGATAGTTAAGTATCTAGATATAGGAATTGCAGTTACTTACTAGGTCAGAAGTGTTCCCCTTTCTGAGTATAATTAGAGGAATTGTTTTTATATAATTATTTAAATGTTTCACGAATTCATGTTATTTGTGATGTCAAATCTGATGTTGCTTATTTAAATTGAACATTGCTCATACCAAACGTAGAGATGCTAGTTTGATCTGATGATTGACTGTTTCCTGTGGTAATAGAGTAGGACATTTACTGGTTATTTACTGTTATATTAAATTCATCTACTATGGGGCTGGAGCTGGGAACAAGGACCTCGTTAAAATAGTCTTGGTGAGTAATATAAGCAAGGAAGGACTTTAGTGCTAGACTGACTTTGAATTCCAGCTCCTCACATTGTCAACTTGATTAAGTTAGCTTTTATAATGTCTGTTTCCTCATGTATAAAATGGGTAATCATGAACTACCACATGGGGTTGTTGTGAGGGTTAAAAAAAGTCAATACATAAGGTTAGTATAGTGCCTGTCACATAGCAAGTGCTTGGTAAGAATTAGGTGATATGATGATGGTGATGATGATGATAATGACGATGCCAATAATAATGACTACTGCTGCTAGAAAGCCTAGTTAACAATATCAAGTTGTTGGTCTACTGGAAGACAAATGAGCATTAGAGATTAAACATTGAATTATTCTTTGCCATTTTTCCTTCTCTTTCTCGAAATGATTTGGACATCATTCTTGAAGTCCTCGCTTTAAAGTAACATTCAAGTCTTTTATGTGATGGAATACTATTCTAGTACCATACTGTAGCTAGATAAAAGCCTAAGACCTAAAATTGATTTTTTTTGTGTGTGTATATAATGAAAATAATATATACTATATTAAACATCATGAATTATTTGGGAGACATGATTTAATCCATAGTGTAAACTAAGTTTGTCTTATAACTATATATCTATCTCTATATATAAAAGCCTAAACGACTGGCTGGTAGCTATGACATGCAGTGACCACCAGGGGGCAGACGCTCAACGCAGGAGCTGCCGAGCTGCGGTGACTTAGCAGCTGCTGTTCTCAGGTGACACACCCAGAACCAGAATGAAGGGAGCCCCATCCCAGGGTGTGTCACCCGAGAACCACCCTCTCGCAATCCAGGACCCCTCGGGATGTCGGAGAGCCAGTTTTGCCCAATCCTTGCAGGCCAGGCCAAGGGACCCCACCAGTGCATGAATCCATGCACCAGGCCTCTAGTACTTAATAAGAGTTTTACTAAAGTGTGTTTTTATTTTTAGGGCAAACCATTTATTATAACATTCTTTCAATTCTCAGGCTAGATGAACTACAGAAGCAACTACAGGAAGATATTAGGCAGGGCCGAGGCATTAAATCCCCAATCAGAATTGGAGATCAAGACAGTACAGATGATGAGGATGGCCTCTTAGAAGAGCACAGGTATACCGTTTTTTCATAATATATACCCTGTTAAGTTTATACATTTTTAAGTTTTGTCTTTATGAAATAAATGGGCAGTTGATGGTTATTTACTTGGTGGATAATCTCTGATGGGTTTCTAATCCATCTGTGATGGATTTGAAAGGCAAATGTTAAGGCCACGTTACATCATTTGTCTTTTCTCCTGTTTATTGTTTCTTTTCACACACGTTTAGTGGCTTTGGACTAATAACTAGCAAAAAGTGTGAGGAGCAGAACAACTGTTTTCATGCTAGTCTTCTAATCTAGGATTACATTGGTCCTAAGAAAAGTTTGCTTTACACTCAACTTTTAAATATAAATTTAAATGCAATATAACTGTTTGTTAATCAGTAACTTTTTGTAATTTCAGGGAATTTCTAAAGAAATTTTCAATTACAATTGATGCTATTCCTGATCATCATCCAGGTGAAGAAATATTTAATTTACTCAATTCCGGAAAAATTTTCAATCAGTATACCTTGGATTTAAGAGACTCTGGTTTTATTGGACAAAGTGCTGCAGAAAAGCTTATTCTTAAGTAAGTAGAAAAACAGACATTTTACTTTTTCACATATAAAAATTACTCTAAGATTCTGATTAATGTAACCTTCTAAAAGGTTAATTTCTGTTAATGACCTATCCAGTTTCTTAATTCTCTTCCTTATTACTATTGCCCTTTGTGTTTTATTATTTAATTTCTAAAGGCCTGGTGCACGAAAATTTGTGCACTGAGGGGGAAGGGGAAGGGGTCCCTCAGCCCAGCCTGTGCCCTATCGCAGTCCAGGAGCCCTCAGGGGATGTCCCACTGACGGCTTAGGTCCACTCCCCATGTCCTCCCTCTGCAGGAGGTGATTGGAGGGCCGATCAGGACTGTGCAGGCGACGAATGGCCGGCCCCACCCCCCATTGTGCCACCACTGCCAGTAGCCTCCCTCTGTGGGGGGCAACCCCAACCCCAGCGGGCCTGAGGACAGCGAGCGGCCGGCCCCGCCCTGTATCACCTCACTGGTGCCACCACCCATGGCTTCCCTCATCAGGCAGGCAATCAGGTGATGGTGCCAGCCCCTGTCGCCCCCTCCATCTGCCTGCTGGCACGTGCCTTGGCTGGCCTGGCGCCACCTGCTTGCCAGCCCCACAGCGGGGGGTCCCCCCCCCCCCACTCACCGGTCATTCCACTGTTTGGTCAATTTGTATATTATGCTTTTATTATATAGGAGGATAGGATGCAGTATAATATAGTCGTTTGGCACATCACATGCCTTTATTAGTTAGGATAAGATCCTCCTATATAATAAAGAGCTAATATGCTAATTAGACCGGACAGCAGAATGACCAGTGGGAGGGGAGTGGAGCCATGAGGGCTCAGAGGCGGCCAAGGCGGCAGGGGCTGCGAAGGCCTACCCTGACATGAATTTCGTGCATCGGGCCTACAGTCAGTATATAATAACAGTGACTATTAAAATAATAGGGGCTTCATGGGCACGGACAAGGGCTCAGTGAGGTCCTGGGGCTGGAGGCAGGGGAGGGGCTGGAGGGGGTCCATAGGGGGAAAAATGAGGACATAAGTAATATTTTCAATAATAAAGAATTATATTTGAAACATTAACAGGGGCTTAAATAAGAATTTTTTTTTTTTATGTGAAAGAATTCAAAGATAGGAAGTCCAGAGCTGGTGTTTCACCATATAATCTTTCTTCTTCACCATCCTTTGCAATTGGTTTCTTTAGGTGTTCCTGGAGCTCCAGTCTTTGTATTCAATTTTTCAGAAATCCCACACAACATTTCTACTTATGGTTAGTTGGGTAGAGCTTAGTCAACATGGCCATATCTACCTATAGGGAAGGCTGGGAATGATTTTTATTTCAGGCAGCCAGTGTGCCCAGCTAAAAATCAGGGTTTGGATACCAAGAGGAAAGGCAAGGATAGATATTGGGATAGGCAAATAGCAGTCTCTATCACCATGCTTTTCTCTCGAATTACCACAAAGCTAATTTCTCTCAGTGCATGATATCTCAGATCCAGAGAGATCACATTAATTCTGGTGCTGAGTTTTATGAAAGTACAAACCCAAGCTTGCAAAAGCAGATGATGTCCTGAGACTTGATAGGCTGTTCCTGTTGATAAACACTGCCAGCTAATGTAGATTTACCAATAAATAAATCTAGAGCCAAACCAACAGATTGGATCAGTTTTAGGCCATCGATTGAATATCTTTTATAAGTAATCTATCCATTGGAGTGAAATCCACCCAAGAATGGACTTAAGGATGGTTTGCTTGCTCATTTCCCTGATTATGTCAGATATGGTGATAGAAGTTTCTTGTCAACAGTCATATTGAGTCTACTTTATTTTTTTCAGATCAGGAAAAACCGATCAGATTTTTTTGACGACACAAGGCTTTCTTACCTCTGCTTATCACTATGTCCAGTGTCCTGTACCTGTGTTAAAGTGGCTGTTTCGGGTAAGAAAAATGTTTGAGGGGTATTGCTTCCAACTGTATTTCCTAGTCAAAAGCAAACTTTTAAAATATGATCTTATTTGAACACTAGAGGCCCAGTGCACAAATTCGTGCATCTTGAAAGGAACTATGGGCCGAGAGGCTGTGGTGAGCACAGGGTTGGGTCTCGGCCCATCCTCTGTGACCCCTCCCGGTCCCTCCTACCACAGTCTGCTAGCAGCCCCACTCCCGCCACCACAGCTCCCACGCATTGACAGGCCCCGCTCGCACCCGCTGACGGGGGCTTGAAGTGATTGGATTGGGGCCAGCGCCAGCAACAGGTGCAAGTGGGGACAGTGCCATCAGTGCCCCAATCGCCCCTCAGGAGCAGGGGGAGGAGGAGAAGCCCTCAGGGGTAATCAGGGCTGGCAGCTGCCATTCCCACTTGCTGATGGCGCCAAGTGGTCGGGACTGGCACCAGGCACTGGCAGCGGGTGCAAGCTCTGGGTAGGACTGTGGCATGCGGGAACAAAGAATTTTCACTAACCACCAGAGGCTCACCCGGATGACAGTGACTGGCGCGCCCCGCCTTGGTCTGGCGCCCCTGCTCACCTCCACCATCCTGCCACGGCCAACGCCTGCCATGTTCCGTGCACGCCCCCTGGTGGTCAGCGCACATCATAGCGATCAGTTGTTCGGTGGTTCCAGTTGTTCTGCTGTTTGGTCTATTTGCATATTAGCCTTTTATTATATACTAGAGGCCCGGTGCACAAAATTCGTGCACGGGGGGGGGGGGCATCCTTCAGCCAAGCCTGCCCCCTCTGACAGACTGGGAGCCCTCAGGAGATGTCCAGTGATGGGGAGCGGGCCTAAGCCGCAGTCTGGCCTTCCCCTGCGGGAGGTGACTGGGCTGATCAGGGGAAGGCACCAGCCCCATCACCCCGCTGCTGCTGCCACTGTCACAGCCGCCAAGGTGTTTTCACCAACACGGACTCCAGTCCCTTCACCATGAAAAAATGACAGCTTTCTTTAGGCACTTTCAAGATGTGTCTTTCATAGGATATGACATTTCTTTTTTTATCCTCACCTGAGGATATGTTTCCATTGATTTTTACAGAGCTTGGAAGAGAGAGGGAAAGACAGAGAAACATCAATGTGAGAGGGACACTTCGATCGGTTGCCTCCTGCATGAGCCCTGACCTGGACCCTGGCTAGGGAGGAGCCTGCAACCTAGGTACATGCCCTTGATCAGAATCGAACCTGGACCCTGCGGTGGGCAGGCCGAGGCTCTATCCACTGAGCCAAACTGGCTAGGGCAGGATATGACATTTCTTAGCCCTCCAGCAGCAGACCTTCGTTTTTCCTCCAGGAGTGTGGTGGAAAAACCTTAGAACACCTTCTTAGGTTCTTATTACTCAAGTTACCAAGAACACTGTGAGAGGCAGCTTATAGGGAGCTTAGCCAATGAGCCTTCGGAAAAGGTGTTTCCTCTGCAGTTCATGCACAGAGGACCCCCTTCATTGTGTCCGCAGGGCTTCTGTCCACTGGGCTGGGGGCATGCCCGCTTTCTGTCAGCTGCGCTTCTGTCTGCTGGGCCGGAGGCGTGTCCCAAGCTGCGCAGCATCGCTCCCCGGCCCAGTGTCTGTCCGCTTGACTTGTCCCAAGTTGCGCTGCGGCGGCTCAGAGCTCACCCCCAGCCCACCGCCCGCTTTCTGTCTGCTGGGCCGGGGGCGTGTCCCAAAGCGGTGGCTCTGTCCGCTTGGCGTGTCCCAAGTCGTGCTGCGGCGGCTCAGAGCTCACCCCCGGCCCACCGCCCGCTTTCTGTCAGCTGGGCCAGGGGCGTGTCCCAAGCTGCGCAGCAGTGGCTCTGAGCAGCACCGGCTCTGAGCAGCCCCCGGCCCAGCAGCCCGGTTCTGTCAGCTGGGCTTCTGTCTACTGGGCCGGGGGCGTGTCCCAAGCTGCGCAGTGGCGGCTCTGAGCAGCCCTGGCTCTGAGCAGCCCCTGGCCCAGCGTCTGTCTGTTTGGCATGTCCCAAGTCGCGCGGCGGCGGCTCAGAGCTCACCCCCAGCCCACTGCCTGCTTTTTGTCAGCTGGGCTTCTGTCTGCTGGGCCGGGGGCGTGTCCCAAGCTGCGTGGGCGGCAGCTCTGAGCATGCCCCCAGCCCAGCAGCCCAGCGTTCTGTCTGCAGCTCTTCCTCCCTCTGCAGCCTGTGAGTGGGACGCTAGTGTCCCACCCTGGTGCTATGTGGGCCGCCATCTTTGTAGCGGAGGTACAGTCAATTTGCATATTACTCCTTTATTAGATAGGATGATTACTAGAGAAAAAACTAATATAGCACATCAGATCCATAATTTCAGTGGATTAGAATGAGGCAAAAGAATCAATATAGCTCTAACCAGTTTGGCTCAGTGGATAGAGCATCATCCTGCGGACTGAAGGGTTCCAGGTTCTATTCTGGTCAAGGGCATGTACCTTGGTTGCGGGCACATCCCCAGTAGGGGGTGTGCGGGAGGCAGCTGATCAATGTTTCTCTCTCGTCGATGTTTCTAACTCTCTATTCTTCTCCCTTCCTCTCTGTAAAAATAAAGAAAATACATATTTTAAAAAAGAATCAATATAAAAAGATTATAAAGAAAATACTAATGCAGGTAGTGTGTAGGATAGTCAAAAATGTTGTACCTGGGACATACATTGCTAAATCACTGTTATATTTAGTTTCAGAAAGATCTAATGCTTACAAACCTGGGGGTATTTGCCCCCATTTTTATAGGGGTGCCTGCATACATTTTTAGGATTTGACTTGACTAATCTTTCCCCGTTCATTTCTTTTTAATGTAAATCAAATGGAATGTTTCTCCTCATTCATATCTAACTCTTAAATCCACCTCAAATAATGATCTCAATTTTTGTATTATCTATATGGTAACTTTATAAATATTTAGTGGTATCAGAGAACTTTATGATATGTGAAGTGAGAAGTGGGACAAACATGGAGTTTCTAGTCTGGGCTTTAAGATAGTATTTCAAAGAATCTTATATTTGGCAAGAACTAGATATTCCAGTACAGGCTTTTATTTATTTTTTCATAAAGCTGGCAATTTTGAGTGCCAGCTCTTCCAGATAGTGAAGAGAGAACAACAATGAAAAAGGTGTTTCTGATCTTATGAAACCCACATTCTAGTATAGAGGAGACAGACAATAAATGAGTGTGTGCACATTTATAGGTATATCAAATGATAAGTACTATGAAGAAAAAGGCTAAAGAAAGTTTGATTTTTCTATGTATGTTATATACACTGAGTGGCCAGTTATGATCGCTGAACGCATAATAATCTGGCCACTCACTGTATATCCTATATAATAAAAGGCTAATATGCAAATTGCCCCCTCGACCAGGAGTTCGACCAGCAGGCAGGCAGGCCAACCACCCATATCCCCTCCCCCCTGGCCAGGCTGGCCGGACCCCACCCATGCACGAATTCATGCACTGGGCTCTAATATATATATATATATTCTATCTAATGAAAGAGTAATATGCAAATTAACCATCATACCACTATGCCCACCAGCCAATCAGGAGCAAGTATGCAAATTAACCCCAACCAAGATGCTTGCAGCCACGGAGCAAGCAGGAGGCTTGGGTTTCCCAGGCAATGGAGGAAGCCAAACTTTCCACACACTCTGGTGGGCTCAGGCCTCCACTCAAGGCTACAAAGTTTCAATTATAGAAGATAAAAAATCCCAGATACCAGGGCCTCCGCTTGGGTGGCCGGGGGGCATGGTCAGCCTGAAAACAACCACAGGCCCCTCGCCCAGGCCGCCCCACACCCCAAGGGAACCCCCACCCTGATCCGGGACACCCTTCAGGGCAAACCAGCTGGCCCCCACCTGTGCACCAGGTCTCTATCCTACCTAATAAAAGAGTAATATGCAAATTGACTTATCACTCCAACATACAAGATGGCTGCCCCTATGTGGTCAAAGATCCTGCCCCCATGTGGACACAAGATGGCTGCCACAAAATGGCCAGCAAGGGAAGGCAGTTGGGAGGGACCAGACCTGAAAGGGAGGGCAGTTGGGGGTGATCAGGCCAGCAGGGGAGGGCAGTTGGGAGGGACCAGGCCTGCAAGGGAGGGCAGTTGGGGGCAATCAAGCCTACAGGGGAGGGCAGTTAGGGGTGACCAGGCCAGCAGAGGAGGGAAGTTGGGGGTGACCGGGCCTGCAGGGAAGGGCAGTTGGGGGGGACCCAGGCCTGCAGGGAGAGCAGTTAGAGGCAAATAGGCTGGCAGGGGAGCAATTAGGCATCAATCAGGCTGGCAGGCAGAAGTGGTTAGGGGTAATTAGGAAGGCAGGCAGGCGAGCAGTTGGGAGCCAGTAGTCCTGTATTGTGAGAGGGATATCTGACTGCCCATTGGGATTGGGCCTAAACGGGCAGTCGGACATCCCTCAAGGGGTTCCAGATTGGAGAGGGTGCAGGCTGGGCTGAGGGAACCCCACCCACCCACGTGCACGAATTTCGTGCACCGGGCCTTGTGTGTGTGTGTGTGTGTGTGTGTGTGTGTACACACATACATACGTATACACTGAGTGGCCAGATTATTATGTGTTCAGAGATCATAATCTGGCCGCTCAGTGTATATGGTATCAGTAAGGCCTTACTGATAAGGTGAGATCTGAGTAAAGACTTGAAGAAGGTGGTGAAATGAGCCTTGTCACTACGTGAGAGAAGAGCATTCTAGACAAAGAGAAGAACAGGTGGGGCAGACTATGGGGCAGAAGCATTTGCTTCCAGTAACTGACTACTTGGACCCCAGTAATTCTTTAACAGTCCTAATTAAATAACAAGTTGTCTTCCTACAGTTTTTATCTAGTGGTACTAAGTATCTTTTCTACAGCTTCCCAGAATTTGCCTCATCTGTCATTACAGTACTTTATTTTTATTTATTGATTTTTGGAGAGAGAAAGAGAAACTTTGATTTGTTGTTCCACTTATTTATGCATTCATTGGTTGAGTCTCACATGTGCCCTGACTGGGGATCCAACTGGCAACCTTGGCGTATAGGGACGACACTCTAACCAACTGAGCTACCCAGCAGGGCCCTTAAGTTATTTTTAAATAACTATCAGGACTGTCCTCTCTCCCCACACTAACCATTCTGCAGTCACTAAATTTCAAGTCTCTTTAATGATCGTTTTTCTGATAGACCTTTAGCTTGTCAGTGTCACTCATAAAGTATATTTTTCCCCTCCCCATATATAAATGGACCTATGCTTCAGATAAGGTCCTTCTTACCAGCAGTTTCTAGGAAGCTTTTTACTTATCTACTCTACCCACATATTTCTATTTATTACAATTCAGAATTTGATTTGCTCTCATGACAGGCCTCTATTCTCTAATTATGTAATACTTATTTTCTTAAACTTAGGAGTAAGACTTTGCATTTAGCTTATGTTAATTTTCATCTTGATGTGTGCCCATCATTATGGCCTTTTTAAAACCCTAATGATTGCATACAAGCATGTCTTTGTGTAAGCAGTTTTTTATATTCTTCATATTTATTCTTTGAAAACCAAACTAATAATTATTTTTAAGAACTTTTTCTGTGTCTCATTTCTCCTTCCCAATTCCAAATTCATTTTTCATGATGGAGAGACCAATTTACAAGTTTGTGTTTTTTTTTCGTTTTTTTTGTTTTTTTAATTTTTTTTAAAATATATTTTATTGATTTTTTACAGAGAGGAAGAGAGAGGGATAGAGAGTTAGAAACATCAGTGAGAGAGAAACATCGATCATCTGCCTCTTGCACACCCCCCACTGGGGATGTGCCTGCAACCAAGGCACATGCCCTTGACCGGAATCGAACCCGGGACCCTTGAGTCCGCAGGCCGACGCTCTATCCACTGAGCCAAACCGGTCTCGGCTCAATTTACAAGTTTTTTAAAATAAATGTCAGAATTCATTTTACATGTCTTTTTTTTTATTATTATTTTTATTTAAGAGAGCGGGAGAGAGAGATAGAAACATCAATTATTAGAATTATCAATCGGCTGCCTCTCCCACAAGCTCCCAGGGGGGTCGAGCTCACAACCCAGGCATGTGCCCCATCCGGGAATCGAATTGTGACCTCCAGGTTCATAGGTCGACACCCAACCACTGAGCCACGCTTGCCAAACTCAGAATTCATTTTAATGCTATAGTCCTAATTAATATTTTGTAAATTTAATTGTGAAAATGTTTTACATCTTTGTGATCTAAATGTAGTAGACCAGAAAGACAGTTTACTTGTTGGTTTTTTTTACTGTTTTCAGAGGGAATTCACATGGGTTTTTGTTTTGTTTTTTAAATATGTTTTCATTAATTTTAGAGACAGAGAGAAAGGGGGAGTTTTAAACTTACGCTTTTATTTCCAAAGAATTATCTTATGAAATTTTATTAATTACATGCCTCTGCATATAAATTCCTGTGTAAAATGGCCGACTAGGTCCAAGTGCAAGGACAGCCGTGGCTGGGTGGCCCAGTTAGTTGGAGCATGGTCCCGTATAGGTTTGATACCTTGTCCGGGCACATACTTAGGTTATGGGTTCAATTCCTGGTTAATGCGCATATAGGAGGCAACCAATCGATGTTTCTCACATCAGTGTTTCTGTCCCTCTAAAATATCAATATAAGCATCCTCTGGTGAGGATTGAAAAAAAAATAAGTATAAAGACAATAGCTTTGCATAAATTACTAAATTATTTTTTAAATTTTCCCAAAGTACACTCACACTGGACATACTACCTCTTTCTTAGTACACTTCTGAACACTGAGTATTATCAATATTTTCAGTCTTCACTGATCTTGAAGTCAACTAATGACATCTTGTTTTTCTTTGTATTTCTTTGATTACTGGTGATACTGAACATCTTTTTAAAAGTACGTTGGTATGTTAATTTGCATATTTGTATCTTTTCAAGTATTTTTACTAGTTCTTTGTTTGATTATTTTGCCTGTGAATTGATCAAGCTATCAGCCTTTTCCTTTACGGTTTTTGAGTTTTGTGGCATGATATGAACTCGAAAATTATTATTTTATAGTTTCAAATGTTGTATTTGTCTTATTATAAATGAAGGTTTTAAAAATAACATGTAAGAATAGAAAAGGCTCTGACTTCAGAATGAGATCTGGATTTAAATTCCAGCTGCTCATGTATTACGTTGGGTAGAGTATTTAATCTCTCCGAGCCTATTTGCTCCTATGTGTGATGTATGACCACTTCATAAGGTTTTGATAAGTATTAAATGAAATGCACATAAAACACCTGTTGTATATGTGGCTGGCAAATAGTAAATGCTTATGTTTTCTTTCTTCTCCTTAATACTGTCATTCATCTACTTAGATGATGTCAGTTCATACAGACTGTATTGTGTCCGTGCAGATTTTAAGTACATTGATGGAAATAACAATTAGAAATGGTGAGTATATAATGGTAATTAGCAGTATGAATTATTGATTGATATGTACATGGTCTTTTTTTGTATTGCTGAAAATTACTAGTAGGATATTTGGGAATATAGAATAAAAGTTATTTTTGTAATCTAAAGTCTTTAATAATGAAACGCCATCAAAAATGAGTATCTGCATTTTTCTAGTTGTATAAGATGTTGCAAGTGGCAGCCCTTACCTAATATTTACCAAGTCATGGCTTACTGTGCTAGGTAAGTAGAAATAGTTGCAAGCTTATTTATTTAGTCAATTAACTTTAATTGGCTCTTGGTGAGCAACAGTATTATACTGATTGTGCACTGAGGTGATTGATAGTGTCTACTGCAAAATTCACAATTGCTTTTTCAAAACCTTTGCGATCTCTTATAATGAAACAAGCATTGTGATCTAGTTGTCTTGTTTTGAGGATTGTGACACATAGACACTGGTGATGGTAAAATCACCCAGTGCGAATAGTAGTTGGTATTTTACCATTGTTATTTCTGCCTTTTCAAAATGTGTTCCTTCCTCCTGAGTTACACCCTTTTATCCATCCTCTCTCAGATACTTTGTTCATAAATGTCATTTCTTTGATATTTATTTGAAATTTTGTAATTTTTATATGATCATTCTATACAACTATATTGTTAACATATCATTACCAGTTGTCATATAAAATCACTATAATAATCCATGTTTCACATGCAGACTATCACCTTGCAACTGTGAGTTTGTGAACTCAGGATTTGAGATAAAATATTTTCTTCTACTAGATACCTTCAGTGATTCACCAGTTTGGCCTTGGATCCCATCATTGTCGGATATAGCAGCTGTGTTTTTCAATATGGGAATTGATTTTAGATTTTTGTTTCCTCTGGAGAAACTTCAGCCAGACTTTAATGAAGACAATCTAGTGTAAGTTTTCTCTTCATAATTAATGCCAAAAAACATTCTCTTAAACAATTTTTATATAATAGTTAATAGTCATTCTTTTAATAACTTTAATATCCGTTCTTGATTTTTTTTAAAAATCTTTCAAAGTTTAAATGGCTCTTGAAATAGATACATTAACCTCTATCTTCATCTAAAGCCATCATGTTTAACAAGGGAAAAATAGAAACTTTTTTTAAAATTCAAAACACAGTAGTAATATTTTACCTGTTTTCTGTTTTGCTCTCACTTTGTTCTAGCCAAAATATCTGCTTGTTCTTTCTATACATTAGCCATTATCGCATTAGTTCTTCTTCAGACTGACCCCTCAGTTCCATCCTTAGTGTTTCTCTGCCAAAATATTAACTGTCTTACTTACTGAAACACTGTTTAAAAGACAGTCCATCTATTGGGGGCAGATTATGGTACATTAATAATAATCATCACAACTACTAAAACGTATTGCTTAGTATATGCAAAGCATGGTTCTAAGGCTTAATATGTAGTATTTCATTTAATAATCACTACAACTATTAGTACTTTCATTCCCATTTTACTGGTAAGTCAGGCATAGAAACATATTAAGTAACTTGCCTAAGTTGTATAGCTAGGAAGGGAAACAGGACTACCAAGCAGATATTTAAAAAATAAAAAGTTCTTCAGATATTCAAATATCTCCATGATATATATTAAGTGAAAAAAGAGATGTGCACAACAGAGTAGTATATAGTATGCTAACATTTGTATTAAAGGTGTGTGTGTGGGGGGAAATACTCATATTTATTTGTAAATGCATAAAACACTTGTGAAAAAAAAGAACTAAAAGTAGAAGTGATTGTTTTATACTCTAGACTGGGAGTATAATTCTTCACAGCATACTGTATCTTGATACCTCTTGACTTTTTAATCAGATTAAACAAGGAAATATCTTTTTTTAAATCACCTAAGTGTATGCTTTTTATTGATTTGAGAGAGAGAGAGAGAAACATCAATCAATTGCCTCAATACATGCCCTGCCAGGGATGGAACCCTCAATCTAGGCATATGCTCTGACCAGAAATCAAAGCCACAACCTTTTTTTTTTTTTAATATATTTTATTGATATTTTTACAGAGAGGAAGGGAGAGGGATAGAGAGTTAGAAACATCGATGAGAGAGAAACATCGATCAGCTGCCTCCTGCACACCCCCTACTGGGGATGTGCCCTCAACCAAGGTACATGCCCTTGACTGGAACCGAACCTGGGACCCTTCAGTCCGCAGGCCGACGCTCTATCCACTGAGCCAAACCGGTTTTGGCCAAAGCCACAACCTTTTGATGTACAGGATCAACTGAGCTACCCAGCCAGATCTTACCTATCTTTTGAAGGCCAAGTTCATATGTCTCCTCTTCACTTACCTCAATGGGGAGGCTTACAGTTTCTTTATATTGCTGTGGCAGTTTTTTTAAGTCATAGGAGGCTTTTAAATATTAAGAGTTCTTTTTGTAGTCAGAGCCATCATCTACATAACTCTCTGACACCAAAAGTAATGAGGATAGTGCCTTATAATAAGTAGTAGTTCAAGGAAAAACTTAATGCATAGAGATAGAGATCAAATTAGTATTTACCTGGAGTGAGAGAAAGTGGGTTGACTTGCATCTGGCAAGAAGGGACTTTTAGGGGTAATGGAAATGTCCTGTTTCTTGATTCGGATAGGGGTTACACTAGTAATATATATTTATCAAAACTTAAAATGGGCATATTCCTCTTATTGAATGTAAATTATGCCTCAATATAATATACATTTTTGATGTTATATTTCTTATAATTATATTGTACCTAATTTCATTTTTGCTTTATTCATTTTCGATAGTTCTGAAACACAAATGACATTGGGGGGAAAAGAAAGTGAAGATTCATCTGGTAAGCCGATTTTTTCAACTCTTCCTGAAACCAACATTTTAAATGTGGTTAAGGTAGGTAAAACACTTATGTGTGTCTTTAAATCAGAGCTGGAACCATTTACTTTTGTGGTTTTAAAACAAAATAACTAATGTTTTACCAGGTGATTTCCAGTCTCTGAAATTTCTTAGCAATAAAACTTTGTTTTAAAGATAATTTTTGCTGTTTTAATTTGGTTTTTAATATTAGGAGTGAAAGGGACCTTTAGATCAGAGTATATATGTAACATAGTTCTAGGAATACTTTACCAAGAAGCTTTTTGAAACTAATATCTTTAAATCAATAATTTTTTTAGCATTCAGATGTATGAAGAAAAAATGTTACAATATAACTCAGTGACTGAGAATAACGGTGTTAAATCATTTTTAGTGGTTGGATCAAATCAATGATATTGCACCATTAAGAAAATCTTGAGCCCTAGCTGGTTTGCTCAGCAGACTGAAGTGTCCCAGGTTCAATTCGGATCAAGGGAACATGCCTGGCTTGCAGGCTCGATCCCCAGTAGGGGGCGGGGCGTGCAGGAGGCAGCCAATCAATGATTCTCTGTCATTATTATCTCTTGCTCCCTCTCCCTTCCTCTCTGAAATCAATAAAAATATATGTAAAAAAAGAAAGAAAAAGGAAAATCTTGAAAATGAGAAAATATGGAAGAAAATACTTAATCCTATCACCTAATTCAACTACTAACATGAGTATTTTTTTTCCTAGGCAACTGATGTTTTGTTTTCTACACAATTCTCTTGCATTTTTTATTTAAAAGTTGTTATTTTAAACTATTTAAGTAAAAATTATCTCAAGTAGCTTTGTCTCTGCATTTGTGTCAAAGTTTCTAGGCTTATGTACATCAATACATCCAGAAGGTTACCAGGATCACGAAATAATGTTGCTGATTTTAATGTTATTTAAAATGAGTTTGGAAAAACAGCTGAAGCAGATTCCTCTAGTGGACTTTCAAAGTCTCCTGATAAACCTGATGAAAAACATCAGAGATTGGAACACAAAGGTAATATTATTTAAAAGTTTAGTATTGGTTTTCTTGTGTAACATCAAAATTTGACTTTCACAGAGCATGCAGAACAGTTTCTAAGCTCAGTTAAGATCTTGGGCAGGCCCTAGCTGGTTTGGCTCAGTGGATAGAGCGTCGGCCTGTGGACTGAAAGGTCCCAGGTTCGATTCCAGTCAAGGGCATGTATCTTGGTTGTGGCACATCCCCAGTAGGAGGTGTGCAGGAGGCAGCTGATCGATGTTTCGCTCCCATCGATGTTTCTGACTCTATCCCTCTCCTTTCCTCTCTGTAAAAAATCAATAAAATATATTTTTTTTAAAAATCTTGGGCAGATGAAAAATAAACTGAGGAAGGGACTGTCTTTGCTGGGACTGTATTATTTAAATTCATTATAAGTGAATCGTCTCTAAAACTATTTTTTACACACACACACCAAATGTGTTTATTGGGGAATTACTGTGGGCCAAACATTAATGTAGATGCTAGAGATACATCTGTTAAAAAAGACAAAGCCCTTGACCTCATGGTAGTTTTACCCTAGTCAGAGCGTTATATAATAAAGAAAGTTGCCCTAGCTAGTTTGGCTCAGTGGATAGAGTGTCAGCCTGCGGACTGAAGGGTTGCAGGCTCAATTCTAGTCAAGGGCACATGCAGGAAGCAGCTGATCAATGATTCTCTCTCATCATTGATGTCTCTATCTCTCCCTCTTCCTTCCTCTCTGAAATCAATTAAAAAAATATTTTAAAAATAAATAAAAAGTAAATGTAGAATATAATATTATGTCAAGTTATAATAGGGCTACAAATAAAAATATAGCAAGACATTAGTATAGAGAATAGCAAGGCAGTCAAGGAATGCCTTTCTAGAGTGTCCTTTGAGCAGAGACCGAAAAGAAATGGAGTGTTTGCCAAAACCGGTTTGGCTCAGTGGATAGAGCGTCGGCCTGTGGACTCAAAGGTCCCGGGTTCGATTCCGGTCAAGGGCATGTGCCTTGGTTGCGGGCACATCCCCAGTAGGGGGTGTGCAAGAGTCAGCTGATAGATGTTTCTCTCTCATCGATGTTTCTGGCTCTCTATCCCTCTCTCTTCCTCTCTGTAAAAAAAAAAAAAAGAAAGAAATGATGGAGTGAGTTATACATACAAAAATATAAGTTTAACTTCTGCAGCCATATTGAGGCTTAACATATAATTTTTTTTAGACTTTTAAAAATTATGTTTTTCAAGTTTTTTGGTGGAAAATTTCAAAGTGTAAAAATAGAAGAAAGTGTAATGAACCCTTAACTACCTATCACCCAGCTTTGTTATTATCAAGACATTATCTTGTCTCATCTGAATCCTCCCCCCATATTTCTTTACCCTACTCGGATTATTTTGAAGCAGTTCTGTTAGACTTGAAATACTGGAATAGCGAAGGATCCTTAAAATGCAAGGAATCCAGGTCCAGGAAGATATACGGTCTTGTACAACTCTCATTATACACTTTTGGGAACTAGTAGTTGTATTCAAATCACTTTATTCTTCCAAGAAGGAATATTTAAGTACATATAGATAGGTATCTGTTCAGTCTGTTCTAGAGTTTAAGATAAAATTGAATCTGTGTACTATGTACATTTTAGCAGGTACTAGACTCCATGCTGTTTCTAAAAATGAGTGCTCTTTTCATAATAATGCTTCCATTATGGCAAAATCATTGTAGATGATCTGTTGGATATTTGATTCCACTGAACTGTTTGAAAAATCTTACTCATTCTTTGTTTTCAGGTGCCTGAACTCTGTTTGGCCATAAATGAACTCTCCAGTCATCCCCACAACCTTCTGTGGTTGGTACAGCTGGTCCCTAACTGGACATCCCGTGGAAGGTATTGAAAAGTGAGAATTAAACATTTAAAATGTATAGTGTTGTCTAGCCGATGTGGCTCAGCAGTTGAGCATCGACCTATGAACCAAGAGATCACGGTTCCATTCCCAGTCAGGGGAATTGCCTTGGTTTCGGGCTCGCCCCCAGTTGAAGGTGTGTAGGAGGCAGCCAATCAGTGATTCTCATTGATGTGTGTGTGTGTGTGTGTCTCTCTCTCTCTCCCTCTCCCTTCCTCTCTGAAATCAATAAAAATATATTTTTAAATGTATAATGTTTACATTAACAAAATGCTTTTGGGACCTTTATTTCCTTTTATCATACCTTAAGTGTAGTCTGAGTCTTTTATTTCATATTTAGCTTTGGGAAAATGCATTGACAGCCTGATTCTGATACTAAGGCAACTCTAACTTTATGTACAAATATTTTACATGAAACTTTTACTATTCTATTAAAGCTTATATGTTAGCAGGACTAGAAGAACTTTTGGCTCATTCATCTGCTTCTCAAATAGTATTGATTAAAATACATTCTAAAATTGTAATTTCAGGCAACTGAGACAGTGCCTCAGCCTAGTGATTATTTCAAAGCTTTTGGATGAGAAATGTGAAGATATCCCTAACGCCAATAATCTGCAGGTATAAATAACATTTTTGTATTCCTAGTAAATGGAAGAAGTAGTAAAGTGTAGGGAAAATTGATGGATCCTGAGTTAAAAGTCCTGGGATTAAATCTCAACTCTTAGACATAATACTATTTATGTAATCTTTAGGATGATAATTAATGAGATTTCGTTTCTTCATCTGTGAAATGGAGATGGTATCACACCCTCTACTATCTCCATAGGATTGTGGTGGACATTTAGATCAGCGGTCGCCAACCTTTTGGACCTTATGGACCACCGCAGACCAAAGGTTTCCTTAAAACAGCAGTCACCAACCTTTCGGACCTCACAGACCACCAGTGGTCCGCGGACCACTGGTTGACGACCGCTAATTTAGATGAAATAGTATAAAAAATCTGCTAGGAAAACCATAATGTGCTGTATATGATGTCATTTATTAAATTAACTCATCAAGGTTAGCAATTTTATCACAAGATTAGAAATTGCAAAACTCTTGTACATTAACTGCATCTTATACCTGTTTTAATATTAGTCTTTAAATTGTAGAGCTTAAATGTTGTTGCCCTTCATTCAGTACTTGTTCAGTAGTAAGTATTCACATAGATACATGAGTGTGTATAAACATGTCCTAGGCAAGTTCTACTCTGAGAAGTCCTGAAGGCTTTTTTCAAACATTAATAGTACTAATGGGACTACTCATAGTTATATTTGAAAACTCAACATAGAACCGGATTTAGATGTAGTGCTCTTGTTTGAATTGCAGTTTGGTACAAGATAATCTGGAGGGGAGGGGGATGAATTAGAGACTCTGCCCTTGAAAACATAACCTAAGTCATTGAAACAAAACAAAAAAAAACCACCATTGTGGTACAGTGTAGTAAGAGCAGTGATATTAGTGTGCACAAGGTGCTCAGGGACAGAGAGATTGAAAGAAACAGCTGCATTGGTGGAGTTGAGGTAGATTTGATTCCAGATACCTGGGGACCACTTCTGAGTCACCAGGGTCATTATCAAATATTTCTCAGTCCTTTCAGTGATATTTACTGCCATCAAAAGGGAATCCTTTAAAAAATTCAATGACTTCTACTCACAGAGAGATTCAATTTTGCTGACTTTCAAATAATTTCACAGAAAATACACTCTCTTTGATCTCTATTATAATGCCATTTGGTCTCCTCCTTAAGCTTTTATCCTCAATTACAAGTACTAATCTTTAAAATCCCTTTTAAGCAATTGAGGACTTTAAAATAGAAGAGAAATTGGTATCAGTTAAAGGGCCAAAATTAGAGAAGTCAAAATGAATGGAGGATACACTAAAAAAAAATAGCCTGAGAAAGAACAATTGTATTGCTTAATATTACTCAATGTCTTTCTTTTGATAGATATCAGTCCTACATCGGTATCTTGTACAAATGAAGCCTTCTGATTTATTGAAGAAAATGGTCTTGAAGAAAAGAGCTGAACAACCAAATGGCACCATTGATGACAGTCTTCATTTGGAACTTGAAAAGCAGGTATCTGAAGTTAGATCATCTCAAAAAGAGTACATATGAGCATGACTGATGCCACCTTCCTAACCATAGACTGATACAGCATAGGCATTTAGAGAGTACTATAAAGTGAATGTTGCTATCATTCAGTAACATTCTTCAGTAAACTTGAGAGTTGAGATTGAGGTAAAAAAAAGGATGGTTATTGGTAATTTAGTACTGGGAATATTTTTTTGTAGCCCTTTACTTGGGCAGTTGTGAGGTAAAATGAATGCACTTGCCTTAGAAATCGGAAAGCCTGGGTTAAATGCATGGCTTTTTCGAACTTACTGACTCAATTTACTTTAGCAAATCCTTAATCCTTCCTGGGCAGCTTTCCCAATGTGTAAACTGGAGTGATATCTATGCTAGCTAATTTCATGGGTGTTCATTTTATTCATTTCTCTAATAGGCATATTACCTGACCTACATTCTTCTTCATTTAGTTGGTGAAGTTAGTTGTTCCCATTCTTTTTCTTCTGGACAACGGGTAAGTAGTTTTAAATAGTTTTTGTTTTTAATAAATGTCACTATTGATGGAATGAATGAATGAACATTCTTTATTAATTATATTAAACTAATTGGGATGACATTGGTTAATGAGATAAGTTTTGCCCAGCTGGTGTGGCTCAGAGGTTGAGCATTGACCCATGAACCAAGAAGTTACAGTTTCGATCCCTGGTCAGGGCCACATGCCCAGGTTTTGGCCTCGATCCCCAGTAGGAAGCATGAAAGAGGCAGCCGGTAGATGTTTCTCTCTCATCGATGTTCCTATCTCTCCCTCTCCCTCTCCAAATCAATAAAAACATTTTTTAAAAAGATTATATAAGTTTTAAATGTACAGTTCTATAATACATTATCTGTATATTGCATTGTGTGTTCACCACTCAAAGTCAAATCATCTGTCACCACATATTTGACCCTCTTTACCTTCTACCTCCCTCCACCTCCATTCTCCTCTGGTAACCACCATACTGTTGTCTGTGTCTATGAGTTTTTTGTTTGTTTTGTTTGTCCATTTGTTGCTTTCTGTTTTATATCTCCATGAGTGAAATCATATGTTTCTTTTTCTGTGTGACTTATTTTGCTTGGCATGATTCTCTCAAGATAATCCATTTTGTCCCAAATAGCAGTATTTCATCTTTTCTTATGGCCGAGTAGTATTCCATTATATATGTGTACCACATCTTTATCCAGTCATTCATCGAAGGACACTTAGGTTGTTCCCATGTCTTGGCCACCATGTGAACATAGGAGTTCATATATCTTTACAAATAAGCGTTTTCACATTTTTTGGGTAGATAGCAAAAGAGTGATTGCTCGGTCATATGTTAGTTCTATTCTAATTTTTGTGTGTGTTGCGGGGGGACCTCCATACTGTTTTCCATGTACCAATTTATGAAAATTCTTTATATAGGAGAAAATTTAATAAAAGTTAACTTTGGATTTGCTGTATAACCGTGATTTTCTTTTTTTTAATTTTATTTTATCGATTTTCACAGAGAGAAAGGGAGAGGAATAGAGAGTTAGAAACATCGATGAGAGAGAAACACCAATCAGCTGCCTCCTGCTGATGTGCCCGCAGCCAAGGTACATGCCCTTGACTGGAATCGAACCTGGGATCCCTCAGTCCGCAGGCCGATGCTCAATCCACCAAGCCAAACCGGTCAGGGCTTTTTAACCTTTTTCATTTCATGGCACATATAAACTAATTAATAAAATTCTGCGGCACACCAAAATATATATATTTTTGCCAGCCTAACAAAACAAATGGGTACAATTTTGATTCATTCACACTGGATGGCTATTATTGTGTTCGATATTGTCACTTTTTTTATTTCATAATCTAAGGGAAAGGGGGTCAGTGCCCCTAAGTAGTCAGGTATTGCATGTTTTAAAAATTCTTATGGCACACTGGTTGAAAAAGCGCTGCTTTAAGATATTAGCACTTCTGTCTAAAAACTATATAATTTTAAAACCTTTATTGATGAATATTTTTGTGATTACACACAGTACTAACACGGATATGCTTATTCATACATCTCTACCAACCTATGTAAGCATTTGTGTAGGGTAAATTCCTAGAAGTAGAATTGCTAGATCAAAGGTTATAAATTTTTCAAATTTTAATTATTTAAAATAGCTATTATCATACTTCCCTCCTAAAAAGTAACCATTTAGCCCTGGCTGGTGTGGCCCAGTTGGTTGGGCTTCATCCCATGCACCAAAAGGTTGCCAGTTCAATTCCTAGTCAGCGCACATGCAGGGGTTTTGGGCTCCATCCCTAGTTGGGGGGCGTGCAGGAAGGAGGCTGTCGATTGATGTCTTGCTCTCACATCAATGTTTCCCTCTCCCTTTCCCTCTTTAAAAATCAATTAAAAATTTTTTTAAAAAATATATATTTTTTATTGGTTTCAGAGAGGAAAGGAGAAGGAGAGAGAGAGATAGAAACATCAATGATGAGAGTCATCAATTGGCTGCCTCCTACATGACCCACACTGGGGATCGAGCCTGCAACCCCTGTATGTGCCCTGACCGGGAATTGAACCTCAACCTCCTGGTTCACAGGTCGACTCTCAATCACTGAGCTGTGCCAGCCAGGCAAAATAAAAACCTTTTTTAAAGTGTCTGTGTGCATTCTTACCTTAGTATATTCAACCTAAGTATATGTATGAGAGTGACTGTTTTGGACTTATACTTCTAAAACTTGAAAGACATTTAATTTTTCTTTTTTGCTCAACCCTTTTCTCTCTCTCCCCCCCAACCACCGCAACAACCTTGCCAATCAGAGCACCCCTGCCTGCTCTCTATGAGTCTGTCTTTATTTTGCTTGGTAGTTTAGTTTGTTTATTAACTTCCTCATATGGTACTTGTCTTTCTCTGACCGGCTTATTTCACTTAACATAATGTTCTCTAGGTCCATCCATGCTGTCTCGATGGTAAAGTTTTCTTCCTTTTTATGGTCCAGTAGTATGGTACACTGTATAAATGTACCATGGCTGTTTTATCCACTCATCTACTGATGGACACTTGGGCTGCTTCCAAATCTTGGCTATTGTAAAGAATGCTGCAATGAGCCCTAGCTGGTTTGACTCTGGATAGAGCGTCGGCCTGCGGACTGAAGGGTCCCGGGTTCGATTCTGGTCAAGGGCACATGCCCAGGTTGTGGGCTTGGTCCCAGTAGGGGGCATACAGGAGACAGCCGATCAATGATTCCCTCTCATCATTGATGTTTCTATCTCTCTCTCTCCCTCTCCCTCCCTCTCTGAAATCAATAAAAATATATTTTTTAAAAAAAAAAGAATGCTGCAATGGTCAGGGGTGCATATATTTTTTTGAATTAGTGTTTCCAGTTTTTTCAGATAAATTCCCAGAAGTTGAATCACTGGGTGATAGGCAAATTCATTTTTAATTTTGAGGTAATTCCATACTGCTTTCCACAGTGGCTGCACCAGTCTGTATTCCCACCAGCAGTGCACAAGGGTTCCCTTTCTCCACATCCTCACCAGCACTTGTTTATTGGTTTATTCATGAAAGCCGTTCTGACAGGTGTGAGGTGATACCTCATTGTGGTAAGACACTTAATTTTTCCAGAAACTACTATTAGAATAGTTTATAGAGAAAAATGTTAGCTGTTACTTGAATATTTCATGAAAAAATGTGTTAAAGGAAGGACTTTTAACACATTACATCACAATCTGGGCTCTAGGATTAATTTCCATTAATGTGCTTCAATATGTAGCAAAAAAACTACTTTTATTTTTGTGTATATCTTTTTTTTAATATATTTTTATTGATTTCAGAGAAGAAAGGAGAGGGAGAGAGAGATAGAAACATCAATGATGAAAGAGAATCATTGATCAGCTGCCTTTTGCACATCTCACACTGGGGATCAAGCCCGCAACCCAGGAATGTGCCCTGACCAGGAATTGAACCGTAAACTCCTGGTTCATAGGTTAACACTGAGCCACACTGGCCAGGCTATTATTGTGTATATCTTTTAACATTAGTAATAAACCATAACAGTCTTATTGTGGCAGTTATTACTTTCATACGACTGTTATTGTGTTGGATGGTTAAATCAGAAATTGCTAACTGGAGAATGGTAAATTTTTAAATGCTTTTGAGTTTTAGTAATTTGTAATGCTTCAGAGTTGTTTTCATTCCTTGCATTTGTTTTGCACAGAAACACTTTGTGCACCTCTGTGGGGCTTTGGAAAAGCACGTTAAGTGTGATATTAGGGAAGATGCAAGACTGTTTTATAGAACTAAGGTAAGTGTGCATTTCATTTTTTTACATGTTTTTTTGTTTATTTAACATTGGTTACATTAATATTTGAGGAAGAAATTTTACTATGCTTTCTGTTCTAAAATTCCTGACAGATAAGGAGAAAAGTTCTTCTACTACTAATGAAACTTATGTACAAGTTAAGACCTTTATGTTTAAGTAGACTTGAAGGATTAAAGCATTGTTTAAGCCGGGACCGGTTTGGCTCAGTGGATAGAGCCGTCGGCCTGCGGACTGAAAGGTCCCAGGTTCGATTCCGGTCAAGGGCATGTACCTTGGTTGCGGGCACATCCCCAGTAGGGGGTGTGCAGGAGGCAGTTGATTGATGTTTCTCTATCATTGATGTTTCTAGCTCTCTATCCCTCTCTCTTCCTCTCTGTAAAAAAAAAAAAAAAAAAGAAAGAAAGAAAGCATTGTTTAAGTAAATATATAAGCTTTAAAATGGTGGTTATAAAAGTTTGTTTTGTTCATAGAGAAGAAATAAGGTAGGTGTTTCTCTTTGAATATTCCATCTGAGAATGTGTTCAAAGAAGAAGGACTCTTCAAATTTCTCAGTCCTACACATCATCCAGTCTGAGCTCTAGGATGGAAATGATTTAGCAGTAAGCTTGCTAAGCTTTTTCCTTAAAGGTTTAGTATATTCAAAGAGTAAAAAAAGCTAAGTATATGAGTATAGAGTTAGGAAAGCAACTTTAGTATTAATAAAATGATTTGGCAGTTTTTCCTGAAACACTAAACACTTTTTAAAGAACTTTTTCTTCTAAGAAATTTTTTATTCCAAATTATCTTTTAGCTTTTATAATGCAAAACTGATTCCTTTTGTCCCTGTGTTTGAATAGTCATTGAATGTTGACTATCAGCTTTGTAACTTTATATCTTACATTAATTGGCTGTAAAGGTTAGCCCATTTGGATTTAGTATCTGTATTTATTTTAATAGATTTAAGTTAAATACAAAAATGAGCAACTAAGAAAGCTGTATCAGGTTGCAGATTTTCAAATACACGTAGGGGATAGCTCTTTGGCCTCGAGTGGAAACTAAAGTTTCAGAAGCACTCATTCTTTGGAATACTAACTGGAGTTACTGGCCTGTAGAACTCAGTGGTAGTGGCTGCTGCTGACAGACATGGTAAAAGGAGCCCACCCAAGGTTTTTCTTTCTTAAAGCCAAGAGCAGGACATAGATTGGTGCCAGGGCTCCTCTTACTGAAAGTGGAGAATAACATAGAGGTCTGTGGAAATTGCTTAGGGGATGGCCCTGCTGAAATAGTTGAGTTAAAATAGTTGAGAGCCTCTCCACAAGCCTCTAGTAGAAAGGTGGTAATTGTTTTAGAGAAACTGAATCTACTGAACTCTAAATGGAGGGGGGCGGGAGCGGAAAGACCTTGTGCCCTAGCTGGTTTGGCTCAGTGGATAAGAGTGTGGGCCTGCAGACTGAAGGGTCCCGGGTTCAAGTCCAGTCAAGGGCACATGCCCGGGTTGCAGGCTCGAGTGGGGGCGTGCAGGAGGCAGCCAGTCAGTGATTCTCTCCCCTCATTGATGTTACTCTCTCTCCCTTTCCCTTCTTCTCTGAAATCAATAAAAGTATATATATATATATATAAAGATCTTGCAATTTACTTTATAAACTTAAAGTAGCTATAAAATTCCTGACTTGTTTAAAATATTTTTCTCAGGCTGTTATGTTCAAGAGCTAATTGAGAATCTCTAGAGTGGTAGGAAAATTTAAGTTTTACATAAAAACTTGTTAAACCTCCAAATGTAGGAATGTACCATGTATTTACTAGTAAAGAAGCTTCATCATGTTGAAAGGAACAAATGACAACCATTCTTTGTGGCCTTCAGACTTTCAAATAGAAGCTGGTAACAGCCTAAGCCTTGGACCCCAATAACAAAGGCTCCCCTTTAGCTTCTCTATCTGAGTTTCAAAAGCCAGCAAGTTGAAAATGTGTGTGTCTTGAAGATAGGGAATATGTTTTTGTGGATGATCTTTTGTAACTAATTGGAAAATGGAGTCCTAAGTGTTCACTATTTTAGATTATGGTGATGAAGTCTTATTAATCACTGATTTTAAAACACCTCCAGAAGATGAGTAGTTTATTTTTCATTTCTTGACAAAATCAAATTGAGTTGTTGTGTGTAGGCCTGTCACGGTTATCAGATCTTTTGTATCAAGCCTTAAATTGATTTTAGGTAAGGATGTTTTGATCTGATCCTTTTTCCCCTGTTTGATATTTTTAAGGTAAAAGACTTGGTTGCCAGGATACATGGAAAATGGCAGGAAATTATCCAGAACTGTCGGCCTACTCAGGTGTCATTTTATTAAGCAGTCTTATTTATTCTTAATAGTTTTGCTAACTGGTATTTCTTCATATTGTTTGAAAAAATATGACAGCACTTGCTTCTGTGTATCTTAAGATAAACTGAAAACTCCAGTATAATAGTTTGTATTTTTTTTGTTTGCTTTGTATTCATTAATTTATTTAAAGAAGTGTAAGTGCATCAAGTGGTGGTTATTTCACAAGAATCTTTTTTCTTAACAGCTTAATTGAGACAAAATTCACATATCATACATTTCAGCCATTTAAAGTTTACAGTAGTTTTTAGTATATATAGAGTTGTGCAGCCATCACGACAAATTAACTTTAGAACATTTTTATTACTAAAAAATAAATCCCATATTCACTAGCAGTCACTCCCATTCCCCAACAACTATCCCCATTCCATGAAGCCCTAGACAACTACAGACTTTCTGTCTGTATAGATTTGCCTGTTCTTTATATTTCATGTAGATGAAATAATATACTAATAATATTTTATGACTGGCTTCTTTCACATAACATAATGTTAAGTGAACTCATGTTGCAGCATGTATGTTCTTATATTGCCAAATAATATTCCACTGTGTGGCTGTATCACATTTACCCACTTATTAGGTGGGCATTCAAGTTGTTTCTACTTCCTTGCTATCATGAATAATGCTTTAATGCATATTTGTGTACAGGTTTTTATGTGGACATATCTCTCAACTGAAACCATTTTGGGCATATATCTAGGAGTAGAATTGCCGAGTCATATGGTAATTCTGTTAAGTGTTTTGAGGAACTTGCCAGGCTGTTTTCCAAAGTGGCTGCACCATTTTATATTCCCACTAGAATATTTGAGGTTTCTAATTTCTCCCCATTCTTGTCAACACTTGTTATCTGTTTTTTACTAAAGCCATTATAGGGGATGGGAAGTAGAATCCCACTGTGGTTTTAATTTGCGTTTCCCTAATGACTAATAAGCATTTTTCATGTGATTATTAGCCATTCATATAGCTTCTTTGGAGAAATGTCTGTTCAACTTCTTTGCCCATTTTTTAATTGGGTTTTTATCTTTTTATTATTGAATTGTAAGAATGCTCTTTATAGTCTTAAATACAAGTCCCTTAGTAGGTATAATTTGTAAACATTTTCTCCCATTCTGAGTCTTGTCTTTTTATTGTCTTGATGGTGTAGTTTGTAGAACAAAAGTTTTTAATTGTGATGAAGTCCAGTTTTATCTCCTTTTTCCTTTTATCTGTTTTCTTTTCCTTTTGTCATGTTTTTGGTGTCATATCTAAGGAGACTTTATTTGAGAGAGGCATTGTTTAAATACCTGCTATTAAGTTTGCCATCCTGCTTGTTGACAAACAAACTTCTCAGATTTTAATGTGCATAAGCATCAACAAGGAATTTGTTGAAATGCAGATTTTTATTCATTGTCTGGAGTTGGACCTCAGATATCTGCCTTTCTACCAGCTTCTCAGGTTAATGCCAGTGCTGTTGGTCCAGGGCCTAGGAGTTGCTTATATTTTTTATCAAAGTAACAGGAACACTGAATATTAATTAGGAAGCAGTCTCACTATTTTATGACATTTTGACTCTTTTGCTATTGGTGTCCTTCGTAAGATATGCATGCCCTGTTAGAGAAGTCTTTGAGGAATCTTAAGCTATATTAATCTGCTCAACATTTTACTTAATCTTCTTAAATATCACCCTCTAAATGTGTATGTTGGTGAAGAGAAATCATCTTGTACTTACTTTATATTTTTTAATTGTTAGACCACAAAATATGAAACTTGAATCTGATTATCATAAATTTTCAGAGAATTATACAGTATAAAGATTTTATTACTTTTGTTATTAAAACTCATTGTTTGATGATGATATGTTTTATAAAGATTAATTCATAATTTGGTTTTTCTTTATTCTGTTTTTTTCTCCCTTCTGTTTTCTAGGGGCAACTTCATGATTTCTGGGTTCCAGATTCTTAACAGGAGATGCAACAGCAAATATATGAACCAAGAGAAATTCAATAAGAGCCTTTCCTAGAGGAGTAGAAAGGATTACTACAAAATCCAGTGGAATGCTAAGAAAATGGGCAGCAAGTGTGCCACTTGAATAACTAGTATGAGGCTGGTAATAAAAGAAATTGCCATTTCTGGAGCAGATATGAAACACAATCTGCTTAATTAAGGCAATTGGCCTTTTAAAAGAGTAGAATCCTATAACAGGCGGGAAGAGTAGAAGCAGCTTATAGTTGCATGTCTTATCGCCCCTATTAACTCCTCTGTTAAATTATAAGCCAGTAGTGTGTTTTTTTGTTTGTTTGTTTTTGGGTTTTTTTTATTTTGTTTTGTTTTGTTTTTTGTATTTGTGGCACTTGGATAATCACATGAAATATGTAAGAAAAGATTTGGACCAATGTGAGAAGTTGTACATGGAAACCAAGACCAAGTTCTAGTTGGGTTTAATTTTCCCTTTTGGTTATTTTAAAACTTAATGGAAAAGCTTACAAATGAGTTTAGTAACAAAAAAGGTAAATCTCTTTTGTAACTCCTACAAACCATAGGAGGTTCCAATCCACGCATTTTCCTTCACTATTCAAGATTATAAATCTGTTAGGTTTTTTAAATACATTTAAATGGTTGAGAAATAGAAGGTATATTGTCAGATCCCCTTAAGGGGCAAAGGTTAAGCTATAAAACAGTGGCTCTGTTTTCATGCCAAAACATTCATATGCGGTTTGTTTTTAATTTCCAGTGCATTTTTTAAAATACTGGTTAAAACATAGCATCTTGGCTAAATCTTAGAATTCTGGCCCCTTAGTAGCCATATTACAGAGGTGTCTGTATTGTAAAAGCTTAAATATCTGAACAAGTTTCCAAAACCTTATTTTCATGAGTATATCACCTTGGCAGAAACCTGAATGGTGTTTATTCTTTAGAACATTGCCACGTGTGTGTGCACATACACGTGTGTTTGTGCTTGTATTTTAAAGTTGTTGCACTTAAAAACCACAGCTGCTCTAAATTCTTAAACACTGGAAAGCTACCCTTTAGTTTAAATGGTGGAGGGTTAGTAGAAATGCACATGCTGGTCTTAGCCCAAGGGCCCTTTGAAGCCCTTGGTAGTAATAGAAAAATTCTTTTGTTGACTGAGCGTCCCTTTTAGGAGGGTTTCTTTCGTAAAAGAAAATGCCAACTTTTTTTTTTTTTTCTTTCAGTATTGACTTGGATGACATTGCTAGCTATCCTGAGCACTCTGAGGTCTCCAGTTGTGGGGGGAAAGATGATGGGGAAGGGAATTGGACTTGATGTTTGTAGTTTGATAGAGGAGAAAATAAATTTTGGAAAATTAGCTTTCTAACTCTGAATTGAGGCTTAGGAGTAAAAAACATTTTATCTTTAATTTATCATTTAAAATAGCATAAGTAACTTTTGAGCCCATGTCAAGCATTGAGCAGTTAGAGATTTTCTAGGGAAGACTAAGTAAATTCAGTTCCTAAGAACCCTGTCAGACCAACAAAAGTTTTATTCTGTATTGAGTTTACTGGTAAGAATATTAACTTGATACTACCTCTTAAGGGTATTGTTAGAAAATGCCACTTATGGTTAATGAGATAGATACAAAGAGTTATATTTGACAGAAGCTTGAAACTCTGGCATCTATCTGCCCAACAGTGGGGGCTTTCACTCTGTAATTTAATACTTTGTAGATACATTATTTGTGTGTAATTTTATAAGTGTTCATATTTTTCTCATTTTGCATTGTGTAAAGTGTACAAAATCTCAAAAGTATAAAATACTGCTTATATTGCTTGTAATTACAGTGTGTAAATATTTTCTAATGTGTACATTGATGGGGGGGACAAGTGGGTTATTCAGGTTTTTTTTTTAAGTGACCCTTTTGTATTGCAGTTTCAACAGGTAACTGCCCATCAAATTTAAAACCACTTTGATACATTTTTATTTAGCAGTTCCAGTAAGAAAAGTCTCTATTTTTAATTATCTTTCTCCATTACAGAAATATGCTTCATGTGTCCCTTTAAAATAAATGGCCAAACATCGGTTTGGACCCTCGTACTTATGACCCTGGTAGACGTCTTCAGTCTCCAGGTCATATTTCAGTCAGTATTTGCATTCAGGTTCTCATAAAAATTGTGTGATTCTCTTTTAGCACAAGTAGCCCATGGTTTTTCTCCCAAATCAAGTACTACCCTTCTCCCTCTTGAGTCCCCTTGCTTTGTCTCCCTCCTGCTGTTGTTGCCCACCCAGTGAATGGGATGGTAGTGGGGGAGAAATTGTTCATTGCACAGAGAATGTCAGGCCACTTTTGGGTCTTGGCAAACAAAGCTTGCACTGAGTGGTGGTGTGTTTGGCAGTATTACTGTGCCAAAAATCACCTTGTCTAATTTTCTGGATATGTATGTCAAACTTATTACCCTTGTTGCAAGCTAAAATTTAAGGTATTTGTAAGTGTTTATGCTTTTGTGTGTAACTGTTTGCCTTTTCTAAACTGCTTTTCTTGTTATCCGAAAATACAATTCTATTAGTTGTATCATGTTAAGTGAAGATGCTCTCCATGCACAAAATGCATCTATGTAGCAGTACAGTAACAGCAGTTGTACATTTTCTGTCTATCTCCTGATGGCAGTGGTGCCTTTGTCACCTTTTGGAAGGTTGGCATTTTGTTTTTGTTTTGAGGTACAAGTAATAGCTTGCTTTTGACTTCACAAATATCTCCCCAGATGTAAAAGATAGAAAGTGGTGTGTTCTCATCCAGGCTCAGTTGGAACATTTGCATTTTTATTTCTGTCAAGCAAGTATAGTTGGTGGGGACTGGCCAGTAATAATGTGTCAAGTCTTTAAACCAAGAATAATTTTTACATTTTAAAATAAAAACTTTTAAGAATTGATCCATCAACAAGTGAGTTTGAAAATTAGGGAAGGACTGTCCTGATTTGCCTCCACGGAGGCAAGATTAGGGTGCAGGTGGCTGGGCATGCAGAGCATGATCTGTGGTTATTTATTACTTCTTACCAGTGTGGGTGCACCTCATTATCTGTGTTTCTTTTCCCTGGGCAGTCCTGTCAGCCAGTTAATCCACCAGCTCCGAGGCAGTTTACAGAGAGATACAGGTTTTCTTTTCCTTTCCTTTTTTTTTTTTTTTTTTTTTTAAGATTTATACTACATCTTGTTTAAAGTCCTATGAATGTATGTGTGTGTTATTAAAATGGCTTTTTCTCAGTTTGAACATGTGTTCAGTAATATTTGTTTGGGAATGGGGATGGTTAAGTATCTGGAATATTCTGTTTCTTCACCTGCCCCATTCCCTGCTTTTTAAACTGATTTCTTCCTTTAAAATATATATATGATTGATTTTAGAGAGGGAGAGAGATAGAAACATCAATGATGAGAATCACTGATCGGCTGCCTCCTGCACGCCCCCCACTGGGGATTGAGTCTGCAAGCCAGGCATGTGCCCTTGACCAGACTCGAACCCGGGACCCTTCAGTTTTCAGGCCAAAACTCTATCCACTGAACCAGACTGGCTAGGGCTTCTTTATTCCTCTTGATTTGGATTCTCCAGGCAGTCTTTTAGTTTGATGTCTCCTGTTTCTGGAATAAATACTTAAAGCCATAGTTGTATACAGTTCATTTTTATATAACCAATTAATAATTTGCTATATACTTTGCAGTTAGGAATTCGGTAATCTCATTCTTACATTATCTCATTCACTATGTTCAACAACTGTTGAGTCCCTACCTACTACCTGCTAGGCACTCTTAGGATTCAGTGATGAACAACACAAACAGAGCTCTCATGAATCTTACCTTCTGGTATTCAAGTGAAAATACTTTCTGTTATCGGGCAAAGAGAACTCTTGGCCTGACACCCCTGTTCTAGAGTCCAGGAAAAGCCATACAATGTGGAGGCAGGGCAGGATCACCTCCAACCTGCCAGGCAGATGCAGCTCTGGATATACCAGCTGTGGGGACATTGGTTGACACCACCTCACAGGAGTTATGAGGTCATAGAAGGGCTAAACATGGTTGCCAGGGGCCTTGAGTCCCAGAACCATGTCAATATTTCTCCCTTTGACAGGCTAGTTAAAAGGAGACAGCCTGTAAGCATTTTTCTCTGCCAGTGGAGGAGTAACAGCACAGGCAAAAGCAGAGACATTGCCTAAGAACTTAACGGGGAGACGGGCAGCACAGCCTTGTTCAAGGTCCTTGCCCTTGCCCTCAGTCCTGACCTCAAATCCCAGATTCACCAGGACAGTTGTTTGATCCTTGGCAAGTTACTTAACTTCTCTGCGTCTTAGTTTCTTCATCTGCTAAAGAGTAATAATGAGTTTGTGAGGGCTAAATGAGCTAATGCATGAAAAACATTTAGCAAAATGCTTGGCATATAGCAAGAACTCAATAAATACTAGCTATTGTTCGCTCTGAGTTGAGGCTCTTCTCATGACAAAATTGATCTTAAGGCACTTGGGCTTCATTGACATCTGAGCAAATATCTCTTGAAACTCTGTGTGCTCTGTTCTTTCTGATACAGTGAGCCCAGAGGCTTCTCTGTCCAGCTCTGTCTCTGCTGGTAAAAAATTAAGGTGGTGACTTTTTAAAACCCAGTATGCTAAAGCTGAGAAAGGTGGTGGGTGGTGATTTCCCAGCATTTTGTGGACATGTGCTGACACTCCCTTTTCCTTGCTCACCATTCCCCAGGCTGGAGTCAAGAGAGGTCAAACCAGAAGGCCCAGCTTTGGGTCTGACTCCAAGACGGCTGGCTGGGAGGAAAACTTAACAGGCAAAACAGGCTTCGGAGGCACTGGGGAACAGTGAGACTACAGCATTGTTGCACTGGTGACAGTCCCTACTGAAGAAGCACCTGAGGGGTAATGTGGCCAAAATAAAGATCACACCACCTAAAGGGAGAGGACTGGGCAAACCAGAGGTGAAGATGACCACACAGGAACAGAAATGCTGCCACAGTGAACAGCAAACACAAGAACTTGACTAGGCTCCAGTTAGTTTTTTGCCTCAGGGAACCTCTGCTCAAGTTTCAGGAATTCATACCTACCCCTTACACCTAGGATCCCTGCTACAGTGAGTAACTGCTCTGTGCAAAGCCTGGAGCCAAATGCTGTGTGTAGGTGGCTGAGGACAACCGCACTACCCTCAGCCGCTCTCCTTCAACAGAGCTGGGAAGAAAGGCCTAGCAAAAACAAAACCTACATGTGCTTTCTGTTTGGGAAGTACACCAGGTTTTCAAATGGGATCCTCTCAGCCACCCTGTGAGACAGCCGAGGTGGTGACTAAGGATGAGTAACAACCTGCTCCAAGAATGACCTACCTCCTGTGTCCCTGCCTGTGGCACAAATTCATAGCTAGGTTAGGATTAATTTCTTGGTTTGCTTTCGAGTCTCTTCCACGGTCCCTCTTCTTTTCATTCATATTTCATCAGCTTGATTTGCAAAAAGGAGTATTATCAATCACAGGGGCTTACTATATAGAAAGTTCCATTAATCGCCATCACATCTGATCATTTCATTAGATTCAGATATTGAAGTGGGAGGACAGCAGAGAGAAATGCATTGTGGCCTGAATATTATCAGAGGTACTGAAGTATCTGCCCAGCTACAGTGTAGCAAGTGCCGCGCTGGAACTCAGCATTGTGATTTATACATTCTGTTCAGATGAAAATGGGTGAGGTTCTGAGTCTGCCATCGGAGCACCTTCGAGGAGGAAGGCTTGCCTCATGTAGTATAGGTGAGGGGGATGTTGAACCTACCACCAAATCACTTTGGCCTACTTGCCACCTCCTGAGGTCAAGTCGGCACTAAGTTCTGTGAGACCACGAGGAGATGTGTCCCTTAGCCCACTGGGCACCCCTGCAGTTTAATTTCTCTCCTATGGGGCTCACAGTTTTCCTGCCCCTCCTCCATTGTCACCCCCAACCCACTTTCCCACAAGGACTGCAGATTTATTTTTCTTAGCCATGTCTTTCCCAGTCTTCCCAACGTGGACTTCCTTTCTCAGCTCTTTCAGGATTTTCTTCTGTGGTCTTTTCCAAACTACTTGCTGACTTTTCCCTTCTATTACCTACTAGTACTAGGAACCCTCCCATCTCATCAAATCAAACTCATCTTCCTCGCTCATGCTCTTTCTCTTCTGCCTAGTCCCCCAGTACAAACCTTCACATTTCTGCCTTTGCTCTGGTAATACCCCAACCCCCATTCAGGCTACCCTGCTCCCTTCTCTGGTTTTCCCAGTCCTGATTGCTCCCTCTGTAAGCACAAGAATAATTTCAAGGCAAGTTACTTAACTTCTTAGACCCTGTTTTCCCATTTTTAAAATAAGCTATTAATCCCTCAGGATAGAATGAATGCACAATTTTTTTAAGCTGGACACTCTATGTAAATGTGTATGTACACTTTAAGCATTTCTCTCCAGGTACCTCCCCCTCCACATATACACACATCCTGTTTGCAGAGTGCTGGGGGAGGTGGAAGTGTGATGTGAGCCCTGCTGTCTAGTCACACACAGCAGCCCGAACTATGAGATTGCATATGAGGAAGTGCCAAACTGAGCTCTGGGGAGTTCAGGAAAAGAAGGATGATGTGTCTCCCTGGGTCCCTTAAGTTAAATAATGACAGAGCCTCTTAAATCTTCACCCGCTCTCAAGCCAGTGCTCATTCACCTGTTCCCCCACCCACTGTCCTTCCAGAGCACAGACTCCTAGGCACATGCAAGAGTCAGTGACCTATGTCCCTGTGGCCCTCATCATTTTGGTCCCGCTCTTGGGCCCGTATCAATACTGTCATGGATGAGAGAGCGAGAGGATCAGGCCAGGTCATGGCTAGAGCTCAGGTTTGAGTCAAACCCTAGAAAGGCCTTTAATGCTGGGAAGAAGGCACGGCCTCAATTGAGGGGAAACTGAAGGGCCCAAGATGGTGTGGGAGGACCATCCTAGTTGAAGTAAAGGAGTTGGGGAGTTGATTCTGAGAGGGCCTCCTAGATTGCTGCTGAGGAAGGTGACTGAGCTTGGGAAGGACAGGCTATTGCACTGCCTAGGAGTTCACTGAGAGGTCTGGAGTGAGAAAGATGTCCAAGGTGAGCTGAAAGGGAAGGCAGGTGTCTCTGACCCAGTAGTCCCTGAGGAGGTGCACCCCAGTTAAGATCTGGTTGAGTGGACAGGTACAAATAATGATTGTGGCGTATTTATCCCAAAAAACAGCATTTTCTGAGTGCACTTCTGGTCAAGCTATTACTTCATCCCTCCAGACCTGACCTTCACCCACCCAGACCAGGCGATGGGGACCTGGAGCTGAGAATCAAGACCCAGTTCTGTGTTCAGAGCTGACCCAATGCTTGGTCCCCACGTGCTGTGGCCCTCCGCACCCAAGGCAGAGAGCACCGGGGGGGGGGGGGGCGCAAGAAGTGAGGACAGGCCTCGGGCTCTCGGGCTTTGGGGGAGTTTTAAGCCCCCAGAGGAGGCTTAAAGAGGGGATTGAGGTGGGGCAGGAGGAAATCCCAGAAGGGAGAGGGGGACTGTAAGCCGTTGACGGCACTGGGGGTAGGGAGGCTACCACCAGGGGGCAGCATTGGGGCTGCGGGCCTTGGGGGCGGGGGCGCCAGTTGCCGGAGAGCTGTTTGTAAGCCTTGGCTTTAAAGTGTGTAGGGTGGGGGGAGTGAAAGAAGACAGCAGCACCTGCCCGGCACCCTACCCGGTCGGCCCCGCCTTCCAGGTCCCCGCCCCACCCCCGGCTCCGCCTCCACCCCGCCCCGCGTCTGACCGCGGCCCCTTGATCCTGCAGCTGGTGCTTTGGGGCCGCGGAGCTGTGCGTCGCTGTCTCTATGGCCCGGGATCCGAGCGCAAAGGTGAGAGAGGCAGGGAGTGCGGGCGGCGGAGGTGCTTGGGCTTAGGTGGGCACGGGCCAGGCCAGGCCTTCCCCACATCCATTCCACCCTCCAAGCTGGGCCAGGCCTTTCTCGCCGCCAAGTCCCCCAGTCCCTCATAAAGACTGGAGAGGGGCGCGGGCCAGGCCTCCAGCCGCGCTGGGCGCAGACCTGCGAACGTGGAGTCGGGGATCGGTGCAGGGCGGGGGCCGCTTGGCGAACAGTGTTCTCGGGATCTGGGTCACGTCTCCTGATGTCAGGCGGGATAGGAGAGCTTGTCCTCGAGCTGCAGCAGTAGAGATTGAGGTTAGACCCGAGGAAAGGAGAGAATACGGGAGGAGATGGTGGAGGAAGGAGGCAGGGGGGAGGGGCTCTCAGGCCAGGAGAGACCACCATCCCATTGGGCAGAGGGAGATACCTCCCCCCTAAGCAGGTGGACCTCTGGAATGAAGATTGAGAGCCTGCTGATCCTACATTGATCTTGCGGGGGGGGGGGGGGGGGGGTGTTGGGGGGCGGGGAAGGGGTCTCCCCTCCTCAGTTCCCTCTGCCCTAGGATCTGCCTTAGTGGGAAGGTGATCAGAGTCCAAGGGGGCTGGCCCTGGGGAGCAACCCAAACTATGGAACCAGGGGTGGAGTGTGGGGTGTGGACTGGAGACCTTGAAGCCTTGTTGCCCCTTAACCCCGCCCTCTCTCCCAACAGTTTAGGCCCAACTCCCATATCTAGAACTGCAGCATACAGGGGAGTAGAGGAGTGCCGAGTTACCTGTGCCATCCCATCTTTCCTTGACTAAACTAGGGGCCTCTTCCCTCCCTTGCAGAGCAGCCTTGACTCATGAACCCATCCCTTTTGAGCCTCTGAGGTCAGAAGCCTCCCCCCATCTCACACACACAGTCTGGCCTTAGAATTAGGACACTGGAGAGCAAGTTGGGGTTCTGCTCTTAATCTCACCCTCCGTGGACACTTGCAGCCTCCAAGCCTGCCGTGAGAACCAGACCCCTGTATGTACATATGCTTGTACATCTGTATGTACATTTGCATGGATGTAATTGTGTGTTTGAGGACTGTGAACATACACGTACTTGAACTTTCTGTGAACATGACAGTGCCTGAACCACTGTATCAATGAGTTTGTGTGCATGTCCCTCCACATATGTGTATATGTGCAGGACCCACTGTGAATGGTGTACAATTCTTCATATGCACATATGTGGGTTTATAGCATCTTTGTCAACCTCTAAGGCTGTGTGACCTGCTGAATGAATGGGCATGTAATTATAACCTTACATGTGAATACATATGAATACATGTGGTAGGCCCTTTATGTGAACATATGTGTGCACAAACCTTCCTGTGAATGTGTGTGTGCATGACTCTCCTGAGTACATGTGTTCACAGCCCTCCTCTGCATATGTATATGTGTATGTACCTGTTTGCATGCACATCACCCTCCTCTGGACACATGTGACTCGTGTAAACCTGTGTAAGTGTGCCATGCATCACACTCTGAGTGGTTCCTCTGACCTGGGCTGTGTTCCTCCTGCCCAATCCTGGGGACTGATTCCTCCTCACCATAGGGCTCCCCCCTCCTTCTGCACTAAGCAAATAAGAGGCCCCAAAGGTAAATAGGTGTGCCTCCACAGTGAGGAGTGGAGCATGGGCAGTTTGCCTGGGGCCTCCTGCTGCCCCAGCCCCTAAACCAGTAGGTGATGCCCTTTCTGTGGTCCAGGGACCCTCTTCTCTCTATTCATACGCCATTCTCCCCCTCTGGGCTCTGCCCACTACAGTGCTGTCCTTTACCTCTTAAATAAACGCTCCAAATTCCTGTTCTTCCTCTGGCCAGCTCCTGGTCCCTCCCCTCTCTTCAAGGCCACATAGTTAATATTTGACCTGGAAGGGAAAGGAGAGGCCAGTGACCCTTCTGGCCCCGTCTGTGAGCATCTGATGAGATTGGGGGGGGGGGGGGGGGCGGTGTCAGGCTTCCTCCACACATAGCCCAGCTCAGGAAGTCTTCAGGAGCCACCTCAGAGATCAGGCCTGTTACATGGCTCAGAGGAGGCCACCTACCCCATCCCATCCCCAGCTGGTTGGCTTGGAGGAGGGTCCAGGTGTGGGAATAGTCTCCAAGATATGCCTGGGGAGGTGGCCAAGAGCTCAGGGATCCCATTGTTTGCCTTTTCCATGTTGCTCATGTCTGTTAACTGGCCTTGCACACTGGAGCCTCCTGCATAGACATTACACTCATGCAGCCAGCGGGGGCAGATACCCCCAATGCCTGTGAGTGCCTGTTTGCAGGCAGGGGCATGTGTAGATGCCTAGGCAGAGGGTCCAGTACAGACTCGAATGGGCAGGGCGGAGAGGTGCACCCCCTCAGAGAGGAATGCTGAGGAGAAGTGTCTAATTAAAGAGAAATTCCAGAGGGAGCTCTCAGGCCCGGGAAAAGAAAAAACAAAGAGAAACGGGACAAAATAAACAAAGACCCATTAACCGGCTGTGCCCAGGCCTTCCTGCATAAAGCACCCCCGCAGGCAGCAAGGGCAGCTGCTGCCCAGCTGGGTCTCATTGTTGGGAGGAGAAGGCATTCTCCCTGAGAACCCAAGCTCCACCAAGAGGGAGGTCTAGCTAAGCTTCTAACTTGGCCAGAGAAGGGCTATTACCTTGGGTTTGGGTTGGGAGAGTCAAGGGTCTTGTAAAGAGGGCGAGTTCCACCCAACTTCCTGTGTCAGAATGACTGAGTCAGTCCTGACGTGGGAGTTCTATGGATGCTTGGCCACCTCCCTGTAGTCTGGGGGTAATGTCATCTACCTCCCGCCCACACACAGATCAAAGGGCTTTTTTTCCTGTGTTTCTTTCTTTTTTTTTTCTTTCCTCAGAAACCAGATCTCAGAGAACCCGGACTAGCCCTGCTGTCCAGGCAGGGAAACCTCATCAGTGACCTACAACCCCTCTATGACCCAACAACTCGCTCTCACCATGGAGTTTGTCTTTGATGCAGACAGGCAGCGTGTGATCCTCTGACCTCTTACCTTGGATTCCATGGCCATACAACCCTATGATTCCATGTCCCCCCGATTCCAGGACCCTCCCTGGCCCCTTGACCCCTGACCTTCCAAGTGCTCTCCCTGGACCTTGACCCCTGTGACTATTCTTCCCATCATCCCACTGACTCTGGCCCTGGCTCCCCTTGGGGGTCTTGTTGGTCTGGGCTTCCCCAGGAAGATGTGGGGGAGGCTCTGGCCCCTTCTCCTGAGTGTCCTCACAGCAACTGCAGTCCCCGGACCCTCGCCACGAAGACCATCCAGAGAACTAGATGCCACCCCGCGGATGACTATCCCCTATGAAGGTTAGACCAACTCCCCACCTCAAAAGGCAGCAGGAGCTGGGGCTGGGGCTGGGGGCAGGCCAAGAACTGGGCTCACAGCTCCTGCTCTCCCCAGAGCTCTCTGGGACCCGGCACTTCAAGGGCCCCGCCCAGAACTACTCAACACTGCTGCTGGAAGAGGCCTCAGCAAGGCTGCTGGTGGGAGCCCGGGGCGCCCTGTTCTCTCTCAATGCCCACGACATAGGAGACGGGGCTCACAAAGAGGTCAGCCCCTGAAACCTGGACCACCCAGAGGGTCTCCAGCTTCATCCAGCTCCCCAGGGCCTCAATTTCCTGAAAACTCTGCAGCCTTCCATGGCTCCCTGGTCAGACAGTCCTGCCCTTCCCAGCCCAGGTCTCTTTTACACCCAATGCTCCTCCTGAAACCCCCACCCCAATGTCCCCCATTTCCTGGGGTCCTATCACCTGGTCTCACAGGTAATAGAGAAGGGCAAGGGTATTGGGGTCAGTGCATCAGCCTTTGTCCCCTTTCCCCCCTCTCCAGATCCACTGGGAGGCCTCCCCGGAGATGCAAAGCAAATGTCATCAAAAAGGAAAAAACAATCAGGTATGTGGTCTGCCCCGTCCCCAGCTCCCCTCCTCCTCCTCCTCCATTGGGGATATCAGGGTCGAGAACACAGAGGGAGAGGTAACAATCAGCCAGTCAGTTGCAGCAACCGCAATAAACACTGTAAGTGCTACTGGAGTGGCAAGCCCTGGGCACAGCACTTCTGATTCAAACATCTGGTGACCTATTAGCTTGGTCTGTGATGGCATCTTAATTTCCTCTGGGCTCCAAAATAACAACCATGATAACAATAATTAATCTCTAGTAAGTGCTGACAGCTATTATCTCACCTGATTCTAAAATAACCCTGTGAAATAGTATTGTTCTCCATTTTAGAGATGAGGAAAATGAGGTTTTGGTCAAGGAATAGCTCAAGTACCCAGTATTCCATGGAGGGGTGTTGGTGAAGTGTCAGCTCTTTCTGTCTGCAGGGGTCCCATGTCTGACTATGTAACAGTTCCATCCGGGGAGCTTTTAAAAATATGCATTCCCAAGGTCCACTGACCCAGGGATTCTGATTCGGTGAGTCAGGAGTGGTTCCGGGGCAGCTGTGTTTAAAGAGGTGCCTCTTGGAGCTTTCATCACAGGCTGCCTCCTGGTGCCGCGTGGATGGAAAATGGGGCTGGGAGGCAGGTGGAGCCCAGGTCACAAAGGGCTGCAAACGCCCAGCTGGGGATTTGGATTTTATTCTGGGACAGTGGGCACCCTCACCCAGAAGGCTCAAGATTCTGCAATTCTTAACGCGCTCCCAGGTGAAGCTGACACTGTTAGTCCCTGGACCACACTTTGGGTCTACAGAACATTTCCCAAAACATATGCTGGGGAACGTTAATTTTCAAAAGAGGGATTTAACTGTCAGATGAGTTTGGGAAATGCTGCATGCTCAATCCCATAATGCATAGCAACACCCTTAAGGCTCTAGGAAGTTCCCGGTAAAGGTAGGTTTTAACCTGTGGTTTCCACCTTATTTGACTACGGAATTCCTCCGCCCTGCCTTTATTAATGTAAACATCTTGAGGAAGCATTACTTACTATAGGAATAGTTATCCAGCCCCAGGCCTCAGATGGATTCAAATGGAGTCTGAAGGCTGGAAAGGCAGTAGGGAGGTTGGGGGCATGGTGTGGGTCAGAGGAGGGAGGCCTGAGCAGGCTGGTGGAGAGGAGGGATGGATGCCAAAATACTGCACCCAGTGAGGGAGCCGGATGAGACAAAGACGCCTGCGTGGATTCAAACCCCGGCTAAGAGGCAGGAGGAGGAGCCATTAACAAGGCAAAGAAGTCAAGGGGGTAGTAGCTTAAGGCATTTGATGGGCAGAGAAGGCCAGGGTGTGGATGGAGTAGGGTGAGGCCAGCGTCAGGGGCAGCGACAGGAGCATGTCGGACCCTATGTTCAGGACTCTGGTGAGCCATTGAAGGCTTTTTAAATATAGCAGTGACATGATCTGGTTTAGATGTTTAAAAATGCCTTGGAAAAAGTGGGTTGCAAGAATATGCTGATTGGTAGAATATCTCTGGAAGGAAACTCTAGACAATGGTAACAGCAGTCTCTTTTGAAGCAACAGGGATAAAAAGGAGACTCTGTTTACAACATATTCCTTTGTACCTTTTGAATTGTACACTGTGTGCACATATTCCCTCTTCATTGAATAAATGAGTCATTTTCTTATAAAGAGTGATGGATGGTTGGCAGTGCTGTCAGGTAGTTGCTGCAGTAATTCAGGGAAGAGTTGCTGGTGGTAATTTGGACTCAGGTAGGGGCCGTGGACCAAGTCAAGAGACATTTAGGACAAAGGGACGTTTCATGAGGGAGCAGGTCTGAATGTGGGGGTGAAGGAATGGGAAGCAGCAACGATGACTCCTGGTTTCTGGACTGAGTAGGATGCAGGGAGGAAGAAAGGAGGGAAAGACTGGATGAGCAGGTTTAGGAGGGAAGATGCAGGTTAGGGAGGAGGGGATGAACTTGCTTTCTGACAAGGTGAGTTTGATGTGTCTGGAAATATCAGGTGGAGAGAGGGCTGGAGCCTGAGGATAGATAGGGTAGGTTCACTCCAAAAGGGAGCTCCAGGATTGGGGGACATTGCTGAGATGTGAGAGAAGCATGTCAGGGTGGGGAGAGCCCGAGAGTACCTGAACTGATGGTTCAGGAGAAGATGGTAGAGTATATAGTGTAATATAAGCGATAGAGGGGCCCTAGCTGGTTGGCTTGGTGGATAGAACATCGGCCTGCAGACTGAAGGTTCCCAGGTTTGATTCTGGTCAAGGGCTCTTGCCGGGTTGCAGGCTCGATTCCCAGTAGGGGGCATGCAGGAGGCAGCCCATCAATGATTCCCTCTCATCATTGATGTTTCTATCTCTCTCTCCCTCTCATTTCCTCTCTGAACTCAATAAAAAATATATTTTTTAAAAAAAAGAGCTAGAGGGGAGAAGAGGAGTCATGCCCTTGGGAGGCCAAAGGAGAGCAAGTTCCAGGGAATATTCTGTGTTCTGGGCAATGGGATCTTGGAAAGAACTGTGAGTCCTGTGAGTGGGGATAAGAGCCAGACTACCAAGCTGGACTAATGGAAGAGGCCTCTAGGGAGGCCCAGGGCTCACGGCCCTCCCCTACCTACCCCACAGACCGAGTGCTTCAACCATGTGCGGTTTCTACAGCGTCTCAATGCCACCCACCTCTACGCGTGTGGGACTCATGCCTTCCAGCCCCTCTGTGCAGCCATTGTGAGTATGCCTGTCCCAGGCATGATCACTGGTCCTTGACCCCAGACTGGTCTGACCTTGGGCCCTGCCTTTCCTTGGAACCACTGACTTCTGAACTCTCATTCCCCCAGGATGCTGAGGCCTTCACCTTGCCAACCAGCTTCGAGGAGGGGAAGGAGAAGTGTCCTTATGACCCAGCCCGTGGCTTCACAGGCCTCATCATCGGTGAGCATGCCCTCCTCCCCACTCCTCCCTCATCCACATGCATGCTGTGTGATGGACATAGATGTCATTGCTAGGACTTGCCACCATGTGCGTTATGTGCCTTGTTGTATGTGACATGTCTCATGCCTGGTATGTCCCTACCCCAGATGGAGGCCTCTACACAGCCACACGGTATGAATTCCGGAGCATTCCTGACATCCGCCGGAGCCGCCATCCGCACTCCCTGAGGACTGAGGAGGCACCCATGCACTGGCTCAATGGTTAGGAGGATGAGGCTCAGGATGATGGGGGGCAGGGACTATTTCTTCATCTTTATTCCCTTGGGCAGTTGACCATCCTATCCCCAGATCCCCAGGTGAGCCTGCCTATTCCTGTGTATTGTTGAGTGAGGGGTTAGGACCAGGGTGGGAGGGGGAAGACACGTGAGATGTCTCTGAAGCCACTTGAACCGCCCGACCCACAGATGCTGAGTTCGTGTTCTCCATCCTGGTGCGGGAGAGCAAGGCCAGTGCGGTGGGTGACGATGACAAAGTTTACTACTTCTTCACGGAGCGGGCCGCGGAGGAGGGCTCTGGCGGCTTTGCTCAGAGCCGCAGCAGCCATCGTGTGGCCCGTGTGGCCCGTGTGTGCAAAGTGAGTAGGACTGAGGTGGGGGCAAGGGTGTAGAGGCTGAACCACTGACCCTGGCCCCTGACCCCATGCCCCTGCCTCACCAGGGAGATCTGGGAGGGAGGAAGATCCTACAGAAGAAGTGGACCTCCTTCTTAAAGGCGCGTCTCATCTGCCACATTCCACAGTATGAGACACTACGTGGTGTCTGCAGCCTGGACGCTGACACCTCAGCCCGCACACACTTCTATGCGGCCTTCACGCTGACCACACAGTGGTCAGTGCAGGGACAGTGGGGAGGCAAGAAACTGGGGACAGCACAGGGGCTGGAGCAGAGGTTACTGAGGATAAGACAGGATCCATTGTGGGGAGGTCTGGCTGCAGAGAAAGAATTTCAAGCATGTCTAGCTAGCCTGGGGCTGGAGGCCACAGTGGCCTACTGACCCTCAGGAGGCCCTATGGGCCTGGAGCTGGGGTTAACCAGGGTAACAGTGGGCTACAGGCTGGGCAGGTGGCAGACAGGCAGGCTCCACTCAGTGTGACTCAGCCCTCTCCCCTATGTATTATCCCTAGGAAGACCCTGGAGGCCTCAGCCATCTGCCGCTATGACCTGACGGAGGTGCAAGCCGTCTTTGCAGGCCCCTACATGGAATATCAGGATGGTGTCCGGCGCTGGGGCCGTTATGAGGGTGGGGTGCCGGAGCCCCGGCCTGGCTCGGTGAGGGAGCAGGCCTGGGGTAGGGTGCTCAGTAGACAGAACCCCTGGGAGGGACTGGAGGGTCTGGCCCTGTGGGGAGCACAGGCAGGAGGACAAAACCCCTGGGAGAGTAGGATCCTTGTGGGGAGTCCTGAAGTTCACCACCTCTGTCCCCCACCCCAGTGCATCACAGATTCATTGCGCAGTCAAGGCTACAACTCATCCCAGGACTTGCCATCGCTGGTCCTGGACTTTGTGAAGTTGCACCCACTGATGGCTCGGCCCGTGGTGCCCACACGTGGACGGCCCTTGCTGCTCAAGCGCAGCGTGCGTTACACACACCTCACAGGGACACCTGTCACCACGCCTGCTGGACCCACCTATGACCTGCTCTTTCTGAGCACAGGTGCTTCTGACCCCTGGCCTAAGCCCTCTGGTGACTGCTGACCTGTCCATTGATCCCTGTTGACCTCTAGTCCCTTGATGACCCTTGATCACAAAACCCTGGTAACCATTTATGTTGATTCTTCAGTGAATACTCGCTATTGGCCCCCAGTGAACACCTGGTTTTGGTGACTTCTGACTCCTGTCACCAACCACAATGATATTTGACCCTGATCACTAATGCTTCTTAACTCAATTCCTGCCATGACAAGCCCAGAGTTCCCAATGTCCTGAGGGCCCACTGCTACTGGCTGAATCCTGTCCCTGACCTCATGACCCCCGAGCTGGTCCCATTAGGCTACTGCAGGGGGCCAAGAGCAGATTCCATTGCTGGGATCTGACCTTCCTTTTCATACCAGCTGATGGCTGGATCCACAAGGCTGTGGTCCTGGGCTCTGGGATGCACATTATCGAAGAGACACAAGTGTTCAAGGAACCCCAATCTGTGGAGAATCTGGTCATCTCTCCGATGCAGGTAACCCCTGACTCGTGACCCTCAAAATGGTCTTGCCAGAATAGGAGGGTTGGGGGGGGGGGCTGGGCATTGGCTGTGTATGTGTCTGTAAGTGGGAGTGGGGTTGTTGCTCACTAGCTGTCCTCTCTGGCTCCCAGCATAGCCTCTATGTGGGGGCCCCTAGTGGAGTCATCCAACTACCACTGTCCAGCTGTTCCCGCTATCGCTCCTGCTACGACTGCATCCTGGCCCGGGACCCTTACTGTGGCTGGGACCCCAGCACTCATGCCTGCATGGAGACCACCATCATAGCGAACAGGTCTCAGGGTAGCAGGTGGGAAGTGGTAGGGGATGTAAGGGTCCCATGTGCCCAGGGACTCAGAACCTGAGGGGAACAGGAAGGCCTGCCAGCTGTAGGGGGAGTGGGAACCAGTTGTTGGTAACAGCCCTATTGACCCCTCCACTGGGGGACCTGAAGCCCAGTTCCCTTGTTCATGAGTCCTGGTCTTCTGTCTCCAGGACAGCATTGATACAGGATATAGAGAGAGGAAACCGAGGCTGTGAAGGCAACAGGGACACAGGTAAGTGATATTCACGGATGTGTGTGGGTCTTGCTGTCCTCCTTACCATTTACACAACTTGTATGTATGTACATGTATGTATCTGAATGGCTGTGTCTGTGTGCTTTCAGATTCAGGCACAGAGTAAGTGCTCAACAAACATTTGTTGCCCAAAAGAATTATAAATGAGGAAACATGCTCACTTCAGGAGCTTACAGCCAAGTGGAGGGAGGAGGGGCTGGCAATCCCTCAATCACACAATTAATTATAATTATTTCCACTGGTTTTTGTTACAAAAGAAATAATTACAGCAATGACAAGGGTATGAAGGATAATGGGTACTTCCCCAAGGAAGATCAGATGACTGAGATGATATATGAAGAGCAAAAGTTAATAATAATAGCTAATATGTACTGAGTACTTACTGTGTGCCGGGCATTCACATATACAATCCCATTTATTCTCTCAGCATTCCCATAAGAGAGGTGCCATTATCATCATCCCCACAAGGGACAACCTCTCTGAGGCACAGGGAGAATAAGTAAACTGACCAAAGTCAATCAGGTGTTAAGCGGCAGGGTCAGAATTGGAACCTGTGCCCAGCAGTCAGACTGGAGTTTGTGCTTTTGATCACTGCTATGCTCTCCCCTCAAGTTAACCAGGCAAGTGGGGGCCACTGGGAGAGGGATGTCACCCAAGTAGAGGGAACAGCAGCCAGAGTGAGCTTGGTGTGTTTGAGCAACGAGAGGCTGGAGAAGTGGGCAGGGACCACGCGAAGACAGGGGAGTGGCATGACCAGTTGAATGTTTTTAAAAGGTCACCCCACTGCTGCATGGGTTAGATGGGGACCAGAGTGGGCCAGCAGATGGGGAAGGAGAGGAGTGAACAGGTCTGGGATAGATTCCATAAGCAGGATCTTGGGTGAGCGTTAATACAAAGGTGAGGGGGTGGGGGCAGGTGAGAGGCAAGGGAGACCCCCAGGTTTCTGACTGAAGCACCTGGTAGCTGGTAATGCTGTGCGCAGTGATAACAATTCGAGGAAAAGATTTGGTGTAGTTTGAGACAGAGGCTTTAGCCTTAGTTCCTGTGACATGTACAAGAGACTCAAGTTGATGCCCAGCATGTGGGAGATATTCAAGTCTGATGCTCAGGAGAGAACTCTGTGCTGGAGGTAGAGATTAGGCATCACCAGCAGATGGCAGGAATGGAAACCACAGGGAAGGGCCAATGTGTGCCTTCTGTGTGAGCAAAAATGCAGAGCTTGGCCAGTTGTCACCGTGATTCCAGATTCTGTGCTTGGTGCTGGGGACACAGCAGTGCGCCATCTGGCTTGCCACCTCCAGTGCCTTCCCTAGGATTGGCAGGCACTGACTGCTCCTCCTGTCCCCTCCTCTCTCCAGGGCCGCCGCCACCACCAGTGAAGACACGCACTGTGCTCCGGGGTGATGATGTCCTCCTGCCCTGTGACCAGCCATCCAACCTGGCCCGGGCCTTGTGGCTGCTCAATGGAAGCATGGGCCTGAGTGATGGGCAGGGTGGCTACCGTGTAGGCGTGGATGGTTTGCTGGTGACAGACACACAGCCTGAGCACAGTGGCAACTACGAGTGCTACGCTGAGGAGAATGGCCTCCGCACCCTGCTGACCTCCTACAGCCTCGTGGTACGGCCTGCCACTCCTGCCCCGGCTCCACAAGCCCCTGCCATGCCTGGGGCACAATTGGCACCTGATGTAAGGCTGCTCTATGTGCTAGCCATCGCTGCACTTGGTGGCCTCTGCCTCATCCTGGCTTCCTCCCTCCTCTATGTGGCCTGTCTTCGGGGCGGCAGACGAGGGCACCGACGGAAATACTCACTGGGTCGGGCTGGCAGGGCAGGGGGCTCTGCTGTGCAGCTGCAGACAGTCTCAGGCCAGTGTCCAGGAGAGGAAGATGAGGGTGACGATGGGGAGGGGGCTGGGGGCCTAGAGAGTGGCTGTCTCCAAATCATTCCGGGGGAAGGAGCCCCAGCCCCACCGCCTCCACCACCACCACCCCCACCAGCTGAGCTGACCAATGGGCTGGTGGCATTGCCCAGCCGGCTGCGCAGGATGAATGGCAACAGCTACATGCTCCTGAGGCAGAGCAACAATGGAGTGCCCACAGGGCCCTGCTCCTTCGCTGAGGAGCTCAGCCGCATTCTGGAGAAGAGGAAGCACACACAGCTCGTAGAGCACCTGGATGAGAGCTCTGTCTGAGCCCAGCGTCCCAGGACAAATGCTCTTCCCACCAGCCTGTCCGCCCAGGCTGGGCTGCTGCCTTCCAACACAGCCCTACCTTCACCGCCCCCCGCCCCCCAACTCCAGACCCTTCTAACTTTTGATGTCCCTATAGGGCTGGCCAGAGTCAGGCCCAGCCAAAGTCCCCTCAGTCTCCACAGACCCATCTGTGAGCAGCCCAGGCCAACTGGTTCTCCTCAGAGGTAGGTGCTCCCTCAGGTTCTTCAGCCCCAGCCCCAGCTCCTATTCCTTTAACCTGAGCATTGGGAGGAGAGGACCCCACCCTCCTGCCCCATTCATCTGCTCAAATCCTTCCTCTTTCTCTCAGGCAGGGCTTGCAGGTCCAGATGGCCTCAATGTCACCATCCTCCGCATGGCCCCATGTGCTGGATGGTCCTGACACCAGACAAGACCTCTGTAGCCAAAAGAGCCACTTGAGCCCTACGTACATTCACATGCACACATGGAAGAATGTCTACCAGCTGGGCTGCAGGCCCCCACCCCCACCTTCCGGTGCATTCTTATTTCATCCCTTTTTCTGGGCTTTGGGTTCCCTCCCAATTGCCACATCCCATCCTATCTAGTCCTCTTCCCTAGTCCCAGCCCCTATGGTGACCTCTGTCAAGAACTTGGGAACAGGCCAGCGGCGGGAGGTAAGACTGCATCATTCTCCTCCCTTAATGTGCAGCCCTTATGCCTCAGCCCTCCCCCTTAACCCCCATGCCCTTAGTCACTCTCGAGAGTGACAGAGGCAGAGTTCTAGGCATGTCCCTCACATACACGTGCTTACATTTCCACTCACATGCACCTTCTGAGCCTCCTCTTGCTGCCTCAGGCCTGTCTATCAGGTTTGGTCCCTGGACATTTCAAAGAGAGAGCCCTCTCTGGTGTAGCTGTCCTTGTAGACACTTCCCTAGGACGGGCAACCCACACTGCACTCAATGAGCCAGCCTCCCTTTTGGGGACCAAGCATGTGCTATCCCTAGATCAGAGCAGGAGGAAGAAAGATCTGATAACTCACCTGGCACATGAAGCCTGTTCTTGGAACTATGCAAAGGGCAGAGGCTGGGAGTTTGGATGCTTGGCTCCACCCCTGTCCTACCTCACCGGGGCACTTTTAGGGTCCAGTGGCCTCTGAAGTCTCCAGGCCCAAATGGGACAATCAAATCCTGACTGAGCTCCCCCATTCCCTTGGGTGAGGATGACTGTTATTTTTGTAGCTGAGAACGTGGAATCCCACGGATTTTTACTGCCCTTCACCCATCCTCTCCCACCTCTCCCCCACAATGAATGTATTTATTGTGAGATGGTTATACTCTTTAGGAATGTCCCCAATCCCCCCTCCCCCCCACAGGTGGGTGGAATGGACATGTGACAGTGGGGAGCCTGGACTCCGCTCCTCCACCCTCTGTTGGTTAATAAATACCCTCTTTTCCCCATGACTATGAGCAGTCTGCTTGGTCTAAACTGGCCTTCCCCTGATCACCAGGGGACAGGCTCCTGAGTCTATGGGATAGTGCTGCAGCAGGGTTAGGTCTGCTCCCCACAAAACCATTTGCAGAGGAAATTGGGATCCTCAGCTTCCATCCTGGCTGTCCTTTGTTAAGGCTCTCACTAGTAATTGATCATGGCATTAAGGGCATAACAAAAGTATAGAGTGGTTCAAGAATTCATATAAAGGTTTCTAGGTTTTTACCTCCTACCTCTTATCCTCACCATCGTCCCCACTTTTTTTTTTTTTTAGCTAAACCCCTAGAAGATGCTCCCCATTTACCAGTAACCCTGAGAATCATTCTCTCCAAGGGTCAGGCCTAGATTAATTACATGGCCTTTGATATTAAGCATCCTGAAAGGTTTATTATATGCCCCGCTTCTGGTTTTATGATAATGAAAAATGGGGTTGTGCTTAAAATATATACTTAAAATATTTTGAAGTAAGACAGGTGTGACTGTGGGCAAGTTTATTAATCTCAGTTTTGCAATGTACACACACTCATATAGCCTAGCCCAGTGCCAGGTTCACAGCAGAGAAGGTGCTAGCTCTCTCTAGCTCAGTGGTTGCAGAAATAGGACATCAGAGATTCTTCAGAAGCCAGCCTGGACATCCCTCACTGTGACTTGAGATCACGATTATCAATTTGGATTTCAAAAAGGAGGGCCCAGGAAGAGCCTAGAAGACTCTCAGGTTTGAGTAATGCCAACTGGATAATTAAGAGACACAAAGTCCTTGCCCCTCACAGTGGGCACCAAAAAGAAACGGGCAGCTCTCTGTCCCAAGCAAAAGTTTTGGCATCAACTTTCTCTTTCGTGGGCTCCATCTGTCTGTCTGGGCGGTCACCCCCTGAACCAAACGAGGAGGAACCACCTTCACCGCGACTGGAGTCGGGGCAACTCTTCACTGCGCTTGCGCCTGGGCTGGGGCAGGATCCTGGGCCTCTCGGGGGCGCAGCCCGCCCCGCGTCGTCGGTTTGTTGGTGAAGGGGTGCCACTGGCCCTGGATGCTAGGGCTGTCCGTGTGGAAGGGCTTGCGGATGCGGATTATGTCCAAGCCCGACTGGTTCGCTAGCTTCTTCACCAGTGCCGTGACCTCCTCCACCGACTTGGCGTTGAGGCTCTCCTCACGCACAGCCCCGTTCACTGGCAGAAGGGAGGTGGGGTGAGAGGCGGCGGGCCGGTCAGACCTCAGAGGAGGGGAAGAAAACGGGCCCGCCCCGCCCCGCTCCCCCGCAGGCCGCCCGCAGCCCCCGCCCGGCCCACTCACGGTATTCGGCCACGACTCTGGGCACGAAACACGGCCGCGCGTTCACGTATATGACGACCCCCGGGTTCTGTCGGGCGAAGTCGGCCACCTCCTGTTCCACGAACTCCCTGAGAAACCCCCGAAAGAGTGAGCACGGTGACCCCTGACCCGGGCGACCTCTGCCGGGAGTCGCACCCCCCCCCCCCCCCCCGCCCCGCGTCCTTCGCGCGCTCACCTGGCGCCGCGGGACGAGGGCGCGTCGCGGCTGAGGCTGAAGCTCAGACGCTGCAGCTGCTGCACGTAGCGGCCCAGCCCGTTGTGGAGCACGCTGGTCAGGAAGCGGCTCGGAGTCCCGCGCGCCGTCATGCCTGCAGCGCCCAGGCCGCCGAGCCCCGACTCGAGGGGAGGGGGCGGGGCTACCCTGGGCTTCCGGTTCCGGGGACACGAGCCCCGGGGAGTTTTGATTCCGAGGTCCTGGCGTGTGGCGCGTGCGAGTGACCCACGTTGCGAGCGAAAGTCATGGGACGGGGGTGGTAACCCTGTGCCAGGGTCGGAGCGCGGAGATTCCCGCGGGTGAACCGGAGCGGGGGGCACGAAGAGAGCCACTACTTTGGGGATCTAGAGCGGAGGGGCCACAGAAAGGACGCAGAGGGCTGTGGAGCTGAGCACGGCGCAGAGACTCTGTGGAGGGCAGTGGTGGTGGAGATCTGATCTGGAGGAACCATAATCGGTGAGGGGCTGCGATGGGAGAAGCTGTGAAGGAGCCAGACAGGGGCAGAGACGTGCAAGGATCGTGCAGATGGCCTCGGGTAGAGGTAGCCATGTAGAAGGGCCGAAGAGGATCCAGAGAGGTGTTTATGAGGGAGGAGTTTGAAGAAAGAGAGAAGCCACCCGGAGTGAGCTCTTAGGAGTGCTATGTGGGGCACCCCTAGGGTCTGATCACTGAAGGGACCTGGACCAGGCACCTAAGGCATTTTTGAAGTAGCGGCTTCCTCCATTTGACCAGGAATGTGGGTCCTTCTCCGAAGCGTGTACCCGCTCCGTATCCTGCTGTCCCTGCGCGGGAAGTGGATGGGTTGGAGGGGCCTGCCTCGAAGCTTGGTCCCAGGCCCTCCGCGAAGGCGGTACAGGAAGGAGGCTCTCCCAGCCCCGGAGGTACCAGTGTTGCCTGTAACTGCAACTGAAATCCGCCAGTATTTGCGGGCACATGGGATCCCCTTCCAGGATGGCCACAGCTGCCTGCGGGCACCCAGCCCCTTTCTGGGAGCCTCGCAGCTCAAGGATCAGACTGGTGCTACCACTTCCTTCAGCCTCTTCATTAACAAGACCACAGGCCGCTTCCTCTGCATGACCAGCCTAGCGGAGGGGAGCTGGGAAGACTTCCAGGCTAGCGTGGAAGGGCGTGGGGATGGAGATAGAGAGGGAATCCTGCTCAGTGAAGGCCCGGGAGCTGAGGACAGTGAGGAGATCCGGAGGATCTGGGACCGAGCAGTACCTCTCTGGGAACTGCCTGATCCGGAGGAGGCACAGCTGGCTCGTGTGATGTTTGGCCTTACCAAAGTGACAGACGACACACTCAAGCGTTTCAGTGTGCGGTATCTGCGGCCCGCTCGAAGCCTTGTCTTCCCCTGGTTCTCCCCTGGAGGTTTGGGATTACGAGGCCTAAAGCTCCTAGGGGCTGAAGGCCAAGGGGATGGAGTGCACTATGTGGAGACCACCATTCCTCGGCCTGGTGCCTACCACAATCTGTTTGGATTACCGCTGATCAGCCGTCGAGATGTTGAGGTGGTACTGACGAGTCGTGAGCTGGACTGCCTGGCCTTAAACCAAGCCACAGGGCTGCCCACCCTTGCCCTTCCCCGAGGAACAGCCTGCTTGCCCCCTGCCTTACTCCCTTACCTCGAACAGTTCCGACGTATCGTGCTCTGGCTTGGGGATGACCTTCGGTCCTGGGAAGCTGCCAAGTTGTTTGCCCGAAAACTGAACCCCAAGCGATGCTCCTTGGTGCGGCCTGGGGACCAGCATCCCCGTCCCCTGGAGGCCCTAAACCGAGGCTTAAATCTTTCTCGAATTCTGCGTTCTGCCCTGCCCGCTTGGCACAAGTCTATTGTGTCTTTCCGGCAACTTCGGGAGGAGGTACTAGGAGAACTGTCAAATGTGGAGCAGGCAGCTGGCGTTCGCTGGAGCCGCTTCCCAGACCTCAGTCGTCTCTTGAAGGGCCATCGGAAGGGCGAGCTGACAGTCTTTACAGGTTACCCTTTGGGAAATCACTGCTTGGGTGGTGGCAGAGGATCAGGGGACATGTGGGTTTGGACTGCTGTAAATGTTGAGGAGGCTTTTCCTCCCAACTTTGAGGCCCTGCTCCATGTCTTGGTTTCAAGGGTGGGACTTCTCTCCCTCACCCAGGTCTGTGTTCAACCCCCCTGCAGGGCCAACAGGCAGTGGAAAGACGACATTCATCAGTGAGTATGCCCTAGATTTGTGTACCCAGGGGGTGAACACGCTGTGGGGTAGCTTTGAGATCAGCAACGTGAGATTAGCTCGGATCATGCTAACACAGTTTGCTCTGGGGCGGCTGGAAGAGCAACTGGACAAATACGATGAGTGGGCCGACCGCTTCGAGGACCTACCCCTCTATTTTATGACTTTCCATGGGCAGCAGAGCATCAGGTAAGATTCCCGGGCCTGGGGTTTTCAAAGAATGGCGGGGGGGCGGGGGGTGGAGCAGGAGAACAGACCCTGGGGTTTTCAGAATGCTGGCTTTCTGCCTGGGTTGGATGGGAGACTACTTGTAATTGACTCTTGATTTCATTGCCTCTTCTTCTTCCCAGGACTGTAATAGACACAATGCAGCATGCAGTCTATGTCTATGACATTTGTCATGTAGTCATCGACAATCTGCAGTTCATGATGGGTCACGAGCAGCTGTCCACGGACAGGTGACATCCTTTTGTCTATCTGGAACCCACTTGAACACACATGTCTTCTTAGGCAGCTGGCCCCTAGGCACACACACTGCACTCTCTTGTTTTCTGACACGTGTGCAGACAAAGTATGGACAGGGACCTAAGTGTGGGTCCTTGGGTAAAGAAGAGTGGAGTGGGGTGGTGGTGCTTTGTGGAGATGTGAATGAATCAAGAGTATGTGTATATTCTGGTCCTGTCGATATCTGATAACCTCTTTGCTTTGTTGGGGTGGGTGCAGGATTGCAGCTCAAGACTACATCGTTGGGGCTTTTCGGAAGTTTGCGACAGACAGTAGCTGCCATGTGACACTGGTCATTCATCCCCGGAAGGAGGATGATGATAAGGAACTGCAGACAGCATCCATTTTTGGTTCAGCCAAAGTAAGTGACCTTTAGAGGAGCCTAAGCTTTGGAAAGTAGAGGGGGCACGTGTGACCAGGCATAGTCCTCAGTCAGCCTTAAATCATCTTGACTTCATCTGCAAGAGGCAGCTGGGGCCATGACAGGAGGAATATAAAGGCGAATAATTGTTGGTCCTTTGCCCTCCTTACCCTCCAGGAGCTCACATCATCTAGAGGGGAAAACAGTGAGACAGTGATTACAACTCAGTGTGACAAAAGCTATGATAGGTGGTACAGGTACTTGGGGAACAAAGAGAAAAGACATCTGAGTCATCCTGGGGTATCTGGGGAGACTTCCCAGAGGAGGTGTCAGTAAAGGTTGGGTTGACTTTTGGCCAATAGTAGGTGTTTAATAACTAAAAAGGAGGGCCTTCTGGGCAGCAGGACCAGCCCAATCCTGGAGCTTCCGAGGTACACTGAATGCCTATTACATGCCAGGCCTGGGCTGGGCACAGGGAATACAGGATGAGGAGCACAGACCATGTGCTACGGTGAAACAGACATGGAGCCGGGGAAGAGAATAACACGGAAGTGGAAAGATGGTGGTGCCTTCTTTATTTATGGGGATCAAGAATGGTCATTTAGACTAAGACCTCAATGATAAGAAACTGGGGTTTAGTGGGGTAATGGGCTGTGCAGGAGAAGTGTTACAAGCAGAGGGAACAGCAGGTACAAAATCTGGGGATGGTAGCAAGATTGCTAAGGAACTGAAACTCAAGTGGCCCCAGTATCATGGTCAATAGTTCAAAAAGCTTTGATGAAAAGGGAAAGTACTATTTCCTTTCCCCATTCTTGCCACTTCTCCCTGCACGCTCAACCTTCCTTTCTGCTTCTCTCATACGTCTTCTCACTGCTCCTTCATCCTCTGCTCCCTGTCCCTCAGGCAAGCCAGGAAGCGGACAATGTTCTGATCCTGCAGGACAGGAAGCTGGTAACTGGGCCAGGGAAACGATACCTGCAGGTGTCCAAGAACCGTTTTGATGGAGATGTAGGTGTCTTCCCACTTGAGTTCAACAAGAGCTCTCTCACCTTCTCCATACCACCAAAGAGCAAGGCCCGGCTCAAGAAGATCAAGGATGACAACGGCCTGGTGGCCAAAAAGTCCTCTTCTGGTAAAAAGGGGGCTGTCCCCCAGAACTCTGAAACTTGCTCGGGTGAGGCCCCCAACCAGCCAGACCCCTCCAAACTCTCAAGATGAAGGAGGTACAGAGCAGGACACTGGAGCGAGCCTGACAGGACAGGCTGGGGCATAGACTCTGTCTTGGCCCTCTGCTAGGACTGCCTGTCCTGTGGTCCTAAACTATGGGCCCTTCTCAGTGTGCGGGGCCTAGCCTAGGGCAGGGTCCCCTAGTGAGAATTCAGTTCAGCAGATATTTGAGAAACTACTGTGTGCCAGGCTTTGTTCTAGATCCCGGGAATACAGCACTGACAAGAGAGATGAAGTCCCTCCTTCCATTGAGAATGCAATCTGGTGAGAGGACAAGATAAGTTAATGGGCAAATAAACACAAAACATCATTTCAGGTAGTGAAAAATGCGATCTGAGAAATAAAATAGTAATGCGAGAGTGCTTACAGGCTGTTTAGATTAAGGTCTGAAAAGGTGTCTCTGAACAGAAGACAGTTGAGCTGGGGCCTAAAGAACTCGTATTGAGCCTGTGGACATCTGGAGAAAGAGGGACCCAGGTAGAAGGAAAAGTAAATATAGAGGCCCTGAGCTGGGAATGAGCAAGTTGAGTTCAAAGCAGTGAAGTCAGGCCCCCTGAACCTGGAGAATAGGAGACGTCTTGCCAAAATTCCAGCTTAGGCTCTCGGAGCCAAAGGGTGACATGGTGGGTGCCAAGCTCCTCTGCTCCCCCTCTGGAGCCTGCTGTGTGGTGCACTCACTATCATTGGATCCCAGGTCCTTGGCTCTGTAACCTCAGGGCCCTGTAATGGAAGGGGAAGCTTGGCCAGAGAGCCATGGAAGGAAGCTGTGAGCCCAGAGCGCCTGCCGCCTGGACACTGATCGTATGGGATGCTGCCTCTGACCACTTGAGTGGATGCAGGCTTAACTTTTTGTAGAACCTTGCCCAGTTTTACTGAAAAAAAAAAAAAATAATTTTTTTTTTTCTCATTGCCTTTGTTTCTGTACTTCTTATTTGTCCACTAGGTGTCTCCCCAGTCAACTGGATTTTCTCACTCTGAATTGGGAGTGGATGGGTCCCCTCCTGTCTGAGCTGTGTGCTCCCAAGGAAGCAAAAGCATGAAAGGGCCTTCACACACACACACTCCTTTCCACCTCTTCTTGGCCTAGGGAAGACAGGATGGTGCCTCTTTATCCCTATTTCCCCTGAGGATCTTCATATCCCTCTCAGAGGTGTAGGTCACCAGAACATATGCCTGGGCTCTGCCTGACCTGCTGTCTCTCCCTGACATGAGCCACTCACTGACCTCTCAATGTGGACTCAGGCTCAACGTATTCTTATCTGGCCCCCGTCCATTTTCACCCTCCTGTACCTTCTTAGCGTATCTCTTGTTAGTGTGTGTTGAAACACATAGGGCTCTTGTTTGAAAAAGCGGAAACTTGGCCATTCTCTCATCCCAGTCCACACACACACACACACACACACACACACACACACACAGACATTTCTAATTATAGAAGTTCGAGGAGAGGTATAGGATTCCTCATTTTTAACAAGGAGATGGGAAAATATGAGAGACCCTGTCAGAAATATTCCTAAATGATGACACCTGCATCTCATTTCCTCTGATACCCTAAAGTCCCAGTTTCCCTTTAGATTTGCCTGCAAGTGTGAGAATGCAAGACGTTCTGAAGGGTCTGGGGAGAAAGAATCCTTTTGTAAGGTTGGGAGACTGGTTCCCTCTCTGAAGCAGGGCTGCCTTATCAAGGTTTCCCTGTCAACCTAAGAAGGGGCTTCTGGAACCCTGTAGAAGGAACCCTGGGGTCTCTGGTCTTTTATGTGTGAGAACTATGGCTACAATTGTCTCCTGAAACAGACAGAGCAAAGCTGTTTTCTGTGGGGGAAGAACCAGGGGGAAGGGAGGAGAGAGCTCCTCCAGGGCCTCCCTTCTTGGGGGTCTCTCCCAGACTGGCTGGAGCCAGGCCTCCTAATCCTGCGGTAATCATTCCCAGCCGCCGCTGGCTGGTCTAGGCCTCATCCAAGGTCTCTAACACTGAATGTCAGCCATGCCTTCCAGATGTACACTACCAGGTCAGTCCTACCTATAAGGACATGGGTTCCACATTCTGGTCTCCCTAGAATGCCTGACGTGTTCTCAGGAAATCCTCTAGGGGTTTGCATTAAGGGAACTTTGTGAGATCTCTGTGAATTGGGGATAGAGGACTTGTCTGTTTGTCTTGCCCCATTCTTCTAGCAGACACCCCCACATAGCACAAACCAGAATGGTGGGTAGGGAGGGGAAGCTAATGCTCCCCTGACCCCACACTTTACACAAACACATTGCATTTCACAACTGTCAAACTCTTCACATCAAGGTGAGCCCACAATGCGTTCAGGAGTGCTTGGAGCCTGGAAAGCAGTGGGAGGGATCCCTGGGAGCCACTGTCCCTGTACCCAGCCCAAGTGCACTGAGGCCAAGTCCTCCGCCCTTATCCAATTGGAGGTTAAGCATCTCCCTGAGAGCTCCCGAAGGGCCTGGCCAAGCAGGGTCAGGGGCTCTGCGGCCCTTTCTTCAGCTTCAGTATCAGACTTGGCTGTGAGGGGGCCGTTTTGGTCCTCCAGCAGCTTCTTTCCTGTGGCTGTGTTTGAGAAGGGACTAAACTCACTGGATTCTTGCTGTCCAAGCACTAAGGCTATGAATATGGCCCCGGTACCTGTAGACATCACAGCGTGCCTTCCCACGGGCTGCCTTGGGTGCCATGGAGGGAGGGAGCCCTAGGTGCCTCCCTGAAATACAGGCCAATTTCCTGTTTGTGCCTGTGGGTGGAACTTTATGAGTTTAAGGGAAGCCAGGCTATGCTCTGTAAGGAACCAGAACTGGCAGGCTTGCTCACCGGGGCAGACACCTACACCAAGGGCGAGCTCGGTGCTGGTTCTGCTTAGGCAGTCCCAACCCGAGCTGTGGGGGGAGGAGAGGCAGGTCTGTCTTGGCGTAACCCGAGCCTTCTTTGTCTGCTTCCCAGGGGTTTTCCCTGTGTCTGGGGAGTGGGCCGAGCGTGGACCAGGTTTGGCAGAGCAGGGATTGGCGGCAGGAAAGCCCTGTAGCCAGCTTGGCTAGGACAGCCAAGTGGGTAGCTTAGCTCTCAAACACGTACTACTGGCCCCTTCCCCAGGTCTAAAGCCAAATCCAGTTAAGTTGTGAAGCCAGAGGGCAGCCTCGGGCCACCTCGAGCTACTGCTGGGCTGGGTTCTGGGTCGGCTGTGGAGGGGGTGCCGGGCAGACCACTCCCTTCCTTGGGTCGGGGGCGCGGCCTCAGCGGCCCCGCCCCACTCCACCAGGCCGGACCTGGCGGGCGCCCGGAGCCCGGAGCGGGCTTGAAAGCCGGCGAATCTGCAGCGAGAAGGTGCCCCCCGCGCTGGAGCTGGAGCCGGGCAGGAGCTGGAGCGGCGACGCAGGTGGCATTGGGTGAGTGGTGGGGCCGCAGGGGTGTAGGAACTCGCGCCTCCCACACATCCCGGCTCCGGAGTAAACTTTCCCGTCTGGCGAAGCTGGGGGTTGGGATGAGGAGGGGGGTTCCCCACGCCGGGACGCAGGCGAAGTGTCTGAACAGGAAACCGACACGGAAACTGACACACGGGGCCCACACACGCGTGCACTCAGACCCATGCACGCACTTGGGACACGCGAACACACGTGCACTCCGGAAAGGACGCGCCCAGTGGGTCCCTCTTGCAGTTCTTGGAGCAGCGTTACCGGCCCGCACGGACCCCAGCGGACAGGGACCTCTGTTGTCCCGTAATTGACAATTGACGGGGGTGGGAGAAAAGGGCCGGCCGGTCACGGAAGGGGGTGGGCCGGGTGGGACACCTCACACGGTTCCTACTTCCCCGAGGCCTGCAGGTGAAGACTAAGACGTAAACAGGCGCCGAGCACGTGATCACTTTACGGACACGTGGGCTGCTCTCCCCCCCCGCCCCCCCGCCCGCCCCCGGCCAAGCGAGGACGTCCCTCCCCAGTCTAGGGCGAGTTCTCCGGGTCCCTTGCGGGGGGCTGTATTCCATTCTCCGCCTAGAGAGGTGATCAGCCCTCCTCCAGAAACTGGAGCACTATGCCCCCTGGAGTCGGGGTAGCGCAGGAGAGCGGGAGACGGACTGGGGTGGGGTTACCTGGGCTCCTGCCTTCCTTCCCGCGAACACATTCATGGTGCACTCAACCCTGAAGGTATGGAGGCCGGGCACTACTGATGGCAGAGGACAGCAACCTGCCCCCCTTTCCCGGTCCCATACCTCCAGCCTGGGTAGCAGAGCTGGGAGCTCCTCCCCCCAAGGTAGGAGCAGAAAACCCACTCACGCAAGCGTGGGAGTCCCCCTCCCCCAAAGCACGCAGGAGCATAATCCTCCCCTCAGTACTGGAGTGGGCCTATACCCCTCAGGTCGAGGGAGGACGAGTCCTCCGCCCCCATGAGGGAGGGGGCAGGGGCCACCAGCCTCCCTCCTTGCCCCACCCCCCACCCCTACGCACACGCCGAGCCCAGCTGCGGCTGGAGCTTCTGGGCCTGCTGCCAGAAAGGGGAGGAGGCTCCTGGTGCCCCAGGAGGCTGGGATCTGGGCAAGACCAGAGGAGGGGGTCTCTCCTGGAGAGAGGGGCTCCCGTCTGTTCTTGTGAGGCTGAGGATCTGGGGTGAGCCTGAGGGTGGCTGGGCTATGTTTCCCTTTCCAGGGAAAAAGAAAGAAAAACAACCCTTTCCATAGAGCTAAAAATAGAGCTGAGAGTCGGCCAGGTCTGTGGCCTGGAAGGGGAGGGTGGGGGCAAATGCTCCTTCCTGGGGCAGAGGAGCTCTGGCAGGCCTGGCCCTGAGGGGGGTGGGGGGCTGGGGGCAGGAGGCTGTCCTTGCCCAGGGATGCTGGCATCAGCTGACCTGCCCAGGTCACAGAGACCCCTACAGGGAAGTATGTGTGGTAGAATGTTTGAGAAACGTGTACGTGTAAGAAGTTGTGACTGAATAAGACCGTCGGTGTGTGAAAGATGCTTAGGAGAGGAAGTGTGTTTAAGATGGTGACTGGGTGCAAGGACTGCGAGTTGTGAAAGCCTGTGCACAAGTAGCTGTGTGACTCCGAGCATCTCTGTGTGAGTCGGCCTGAAAGATGACGGAGAGTCGGAGCGTGGCACCAGGAGATGAATGGGCTCTGATTTGTGGCCGCGTGAAACCGAAGGTGGGAAAGGTTGTGTTCTTTGCCAGAGGTTGAGAATATTGGTGACCCCGACAAGACAGTGGAATGTTGTGAGGCTGGTGTGGGTTTGGTCCAGTAATTACCCCGGTGATTGTTGAAGGGCCAGGGGCTACCTCTCCGAGCAATGACCGTCCTCCTAGCAGATGAGTCTGTGGGAAGGCTGAAGAGCACAGAGCCGCCCCTGGGGCAGGCCTGGGCTCAAGGTGGGGAGGGTACAGTGCGGTGGAGTCGAGTAGGGGCCACGCCGAGGTCCGGGGGCGGGATTACTGGGTGTGTTTTCCGAACCTGCCACCAGGTGGCGCCGCCTCCGCCAAGCCAAGTGTGCCTCCTCCTGGCCGCTGGGGGTGGGGCAGGCACCGACCGAGCCTTGGTCCCCGGCGGGCGCTGGGGCGCAGGGCCCGGGTCGCTGTTGAGAGTGGGCGGCAGCTGACCCTCAGCCTCCCCCTCTGGACTCTGAATCGGAGAGTGTGTCTGGCGGGGGGGAGGTGGGGCGAGGGGAACGCTTCGACTGGAGGAGCGAAGGGGGCAGGGCGGCCGCCGCGGCTCCGGGCCCTTTGTGCTTGAACAATGACCAGCTGCCGCTGGCCCCGCGGTCGGGGTTGAGAGAGAGAGTGACCCGCCGCCGCCGCCGAGTCTTAGGCCGATCGAACCCCCAGATACACCGCCACCGGCTTGGGGGAGAGGGGGCCCGGCTTTGCAGCCCCCGCGTGCGCCCGGACACGCGTGACGCGCAGTGTTAGCGCGTGGCCGCGCCCCGGGGGCGGGGACGCCCCTGGGACCCCACCCCCGCGCTGCACCGCCCACTCCGGTCGGGCGGGGGTTGCCCCGCAGGGGGCGCCGCGGAGGCGGGGCGGGTTGGGCCCGGCGGCTGCGAGTGGCCGCGCGCGGGCTGAAGCCGGGCGGCTCGCCGGAGGAGCGCGGGGGGCGGCCCGGGGCTGAGCATGGAGCAGAGCGGTGGAGGTGAGGGGGGCCGAGGCGGGGAGGTGATCTGGGGGCGCCCCCAACTTCTGCGTGGCGGAGGGCCAGTGGGAAGGGAGCATTCCACAGCGGCCCCCACTTTATGGAAGCGGAGGCGGTGGCGGAGTGCGGGGGGGGGGGGGCTCCGAAGGGTGGAATGGGGGCTCCGGCTTCCTGTTGCAGAATGGGAACTCGTGATCCCAAACGCGTTCCCACTTGACTGCTCCTTGGAATTTGGTGAGGGGAGACTTTCCCCAACTCTTCCACCCCCAAATCGGGTCTGTGGGCCTTCAGACCTGGGCCAGACCTCTCCAGGGCCGTGGCTGAACGCTGCCCTCTGCTCCCCCCGGCCCACCAAGGTGGGTTGCTGTGCCAGAGGGGTCACTCCAGGAGTGCTGGGGAGAGTGGGGGTTCCCATTCCCACAGCCAGAGACGCGTTTCTCAAAATGGAGCCTCTACTTGCCCCTCCTTCTCTCTCAGGCTCCAAGAGCGGGAGCCTGGCTGGCTGGGCCTGGCTTTCCAGACGCCTGGCTCTGGCTCCAGCTCCGTGGGTGTCTGGTTCGCAGGGCCCAACTTTATGTCTCTTCTGGATTTAGGGGCCCCTGGCTCCGTGGGGTTCAGGGCTCTGGCCTCACTGAGTCTGTCTGTCTCCTTGTCTACCTGACACCCTGGGGCCTCTGAGTCTTTGTCTCTGGTCTTTTGGGGCCCTGTCTCTGAGTCTCCTCCCCTCAGTTTTCACGTTCTCAGTGCTCACTGAAGTGGGGACATGCAGACAGAGGTGCCAGCCCCTGCTGCCCCCTAAGCAGCCCCTTCCCCACGGTTTTCTCATGCTCTGGAGCCGTCTGGGAGAGGGCAGAGGAGGGGGTATTCCATTCACTTTGCTCAGGGCTGGCACTTGTGTGGGAGACAGTGCTCACCACCCCCCCCCCCCCTCCCCCCAGCTCCTCCTGCCTCCGTCTGGACATCTTCCAGGGTCTCAGGGTCTTTGACTTGAGTAGGGAGGTGGGGGTGGACTTAATGGAACACAAGCAAGAAAGAAGGGGAGCAGATCAGGCAAAGGAGTCAGATAACCTCTCTCCTCTCCCACATTCCAGTGAGTGACAAAAACCAAGCTCCCACTCACCCAGTTGGCCCTGCCTGCATGCCACCCAGGCCCCCACCCCCTCTCACACATGCTCCTATTCACACACACACACTCCTTTGTACACACTTATACACACTCACTTTCCTGTTCACACACTTGTGTAAAATAATGTGAGTGTACATACAAACTCAGGTATATATGCGTGGACATCTGTCCAAACATATTCTCTCATGTAGTCACACTCATACGCCACAAATTCACTTACTCTGTGTGCATTTGTAACGTTCACATACTTTCTAAGAGTGACCCCCCTCTTCACGCACATACTTACTCTTGTAAAATACACCCATATGAATTCACACATGTACTCAGGTATATATGAATGTATCTTCCTACCCATGTCTAATCACGTTCCCTCATTCATGATGTCCTCACACACCTTCTCATATACACAGTGCTCGTTTTCCTGCTGCGCATCCAGCCCCACACACACAAATAAAGGCACACGCTCCTGCTCCTACGCAGTTCTCTGTCCACCTCTTGGCCCCCGCTCTGCATGATGACTTCAGCAGATGCCTGAGTCCTGGTCTTCGTCCTCGCCTCAGGATGGAGGGAGTTCCGGGTGGAGACTCGCTGGCCCCTTCCAGGAAGGAGGAGGGCCTGGGAGGTGGAGCCCTCTTCCCTGGGCTTCGGGGAAGTGAGATCTTGAAGCCGCTGCCAGAGGTGATGGGAGGGCTTCTACCCTCATCCCTTTGGGATCACGCTGGGGACCACCTGACGCTGGAAGGTTTCATAGAAGCTGGCAGCAGGCCTGTGTGGATTCCTTTAGGCCCAACTGATTGGGTATGGTGAGGCTGGAAGTTGTCATGGCAACAAGCATGCACCTGCATGGAGTCAGGAGATCCCAGAGGGCACCTCTGGGCTTCCCTAAGAGCTCTGAGTTTCTTGTTTGGCCAGCTTCACCCTTGCCGCCTCTGTGTCTGGGAGAAACTGAGGCCCAGCTGGGGGAGGCTGGGCACGGCCTGGCCTTGGCTCTTTGTTCCCTAATTACCATCTGAGTTGCTGACTTCGTCCCTGAGGTTACTTCTGCCCAAATTGCCCTCTAATGAGGCCACCTGTCCCAGGGGACTTGATCCGCCCAACAGCCTTCCTCACTTGAGTCCTGGCCTCTGTGGGGGATGCCGTTTGGGGCTGGGCCCTGCAGAACCACTAGGCCTCCCCTCCCCTCACCCCTGCTCAGTAGACTCAGTCCTCTGCCCTGTTCAGAGCCAAGCTGGGCAGTGGTCTGGGGTGCAGGGAGAACCACGGTTCGTGCCAGTGCTCGGAGGGGGAGCCTTGGGGGCACCAAGTAGCTAACATTATTGATATCAGGGCGCTGTTCGACCTGAGATGAGGGGTCAGGAGCGGGACTTGGAACCTTTCATAGGGAGGGGGCTCAAGATGGAGGGACTCTGACACCGCTGCCCTGCTTGCAGGTTCCCCCGGAGGCCCACGGCCAGGCCAGAGGTGCTGCCGCCATGGCCATTGTGCAGACTCTGCCGGTGCCGCTGGAGCCCGCTCCTGAGGCCACCACGACCCCACAAGCTCCAGCCATGGGCAGCGTGAGCAGCCTCATCTCAGGCCGGCCCTGCCCTGGGGGGCCAGCTCCTTCCCGCCACCACGGCCCCCCCGGGCCCACCTTCTTCCGCCAGCAGGACGGACTGCTGCGGGGTGGCTATGAAGCACAGGAGCCACTGTGCCCAGCTGTGCCCCCCAGGAAGACCGTTCCTGGCACCACCTTCACCTACATTAACGAGGACTTCCGGACAGAGTCACCATCCACCCCCAGCAGTGACATCGAGGATGCCCGAGAGCAGCGGGCGCGCAATGCCCACCTCCGTGGCCCCCCACCAAAACTCATTCCTGTCTCCGGGAAGCTGGAGAAGGTGAGGACCAGCCTTCCTTTAGGGCCTGGGTGGAATCGGGAGCCCCCCGGAGAAGCTGGAGGAATTCGGAGGTCTATGTAAGAGTGTGGGCTCCAGATTCACCAGACCTGAGTTCTAATCCCAGCTCTGCCTCATTCTGGCTATATGACCTCAAGGAAGTCACTTACCTGTCCTGAGCCTGTTTCCATATATGTGGCATGGAGGTGATAGGTCAGCTCTCATAAGTTTGTTGTGAAAATTAATATATGTAAAGTGCTTAGCCTAGTACCTGGCATATACTACGCACTCGATAAATGTTAGCTATTTGAAATTGCTGTTGTTGTACAACGGCAGTGTGATTGACTTTGAGCAAAACTGTGCTCAGCCTCCATTTTCTCACCTGTAATATGCGGATAGTGATAATGTTTTACTCATGTGGCTTCTGTAATGACTAGAGATGAACCTTTTAAATTACTTGACATAAAGCTGACACGCAGGAGGCTCTCGGTAGCAATTATTAATATATGGGGATGGGGGACCCCAGATGGGAAGACAGGGAGTGTGACAAGGGCTTTGAAAGATTGAGTAGCTCATCCCCAGTGTCTCGTGGCACCTCATTTCAGAACATGGAGAAAATCCTGATCCGCCCAACAGCCTTCAAGCCAGTCCTGCCCAAACCTCGAGGGGCGCCGTCTCTCCCCAGCTTCCTGGGTCCTCGGGCCACCGGACTGTCTGGGAGCCAGGGCAGCCTAACGCAGCTGTTCGGGGGCGCTGCCTCCTCCTCCTCTTCCTCCTCCTCCTCAGCTGCTGACAAACCTTTGGCACTGAGTGGCTGGGCCAGCGGCTGCCCATCAGGGACGCTGTCCGACTCCGGCCGAAACTCACTGTCCAGCCTACCCACTTACAGCACTGGGGGTGCCGAGCCAGCCACCAGCTCCCCAGGCGGGCACCTGCCCTCCCACGGCCCTGGGCGGGGAGTCCTGCCAGGGCCAGCCCGAGGAGCCCCTACTGGGCCCTCCCACTCGGACAGTGGCCGGTCTTCCTCCAGCAAGAGCACAGGCTCCCTGGGAGGCCGCATGGCCGGAGGCCTCTTGGGCAGCGGTCCCCGGGCCTCCCCTGACAGCAGCTCCTGTGGGGAGCGCTCCCCACCACCGCCCCCACCCCCTCCACCCCCTTCGGACGAGGCCCTGCTGCACTGTGCCCTGGAAGGGAAGCTCCGTGACCGCGAAGCAGAGCTGCAGCAGCTGCGGGACAGTCTGGATGAGAGTGAGGTGACCGTGTGCCAGGTGTCGTCAGTGGTGATCGTGGGGGTGGCATGGCAGGACACCCAGAGGTGCTGGGAATCCAAGGAGCATTTCCGTGTGTTTCAGGGTGGGGGCAAGTGGGGGGGCAGTTGTACTCGTGACCCCATTCCCGCCCAGTTATCTGGCTTAACTGTAGCGTGGTGAGGATTCAAACCCAGCACTACCCTTTACCTATCAGTACTAAGCCTCAGTTTCCTCAGCTATAAATGGGGATATCTTTATTCTCTCAGCGTTAATGAGTAAGGCAAAGGGTGGGAAGTGTTTAGAATAATGCCCGGCACTTAGGAAGTGCCACATAAGTGCTTGCTATTGTTGTTGTTTCTATTATCCTAAAAGTACTTGTCACTGTTGTCAAATTATTACAGTTGTTTAGTGTAATCTAGCCGCCTCAAGCCCCAGTAGGCCACCAGGGCAGTCAGGGATTGGGGGCAGCTAGGGCTCGAAGCCTGGGGGAGCTGCAGGACCCAGGCCTGCCTTCTCGCCCACAGGTGTACGAGGACCGGCAGCGGCACTGGCAGCGGGAGCGCGAGGCCCTGCGAGAGGACGGCGCGGCCCAGGCGCAGCGGGCCCAGCGAGCTCAGCAGCTGCTGCAGCTGCAGGTGTTCCAGCTGCAGCAGGAGAAGCGGCAGCTGCAGGATGACTTTGCACAGCTGCTGCAGGAACGGGAGCAGCTGGAGCGGCGCTGCGCTACCTTTGAGCGAGAGCAGCGGGAGCTCGGGCCCCGGCTCGAGGAGACCAAGTGGGAGGTGGGTCAGACCCGGGGGGAAGGAGCGGGGTCCTGCAGGAACAAGCCCTGGAAAGAGGGGCCCAGGAACACCCCAGGAGGGCCTCCCCTTCCTCACCTCTGTGAGCTGAAGATCCCCCTCTGACCTCCCTTGCTGGGAGGGAGCCTCCTTGGGCTTCCGTGTGTGGCCTCCTCATTAGCCTGGTCCGGTGCCCATAGCCGTTGGCATTTCCCACCCACTGCCTTCCAGCCAGTGATAAGAATGTAGTGCTTGCTATGCACCAGGCACTGCTCACAGCATGTTACATGGACTATATATCATCCAGTCTTCATTAACAGTCCTAAGAGGTGGGTCCTGTCAATACCCCTATTTTAGAGATGCAGAAACTGAGGCCCAGAAAGGCTGGAGCCCAAAATTATACCCAGGCTGTGGCAGAGTTGAGATTTGAATCAAGTCAATCTGACTCCTTTGTGTATGCTTTTAACCAAAGTGGTTTAAAGACACCACTTTGAAGGGAAAAAATCGGGGTCTGTATCCACTTTAGCCGCTGACTAACTGTATGACCTTGGTCAAGTCGCTAGGCTTGCCTCAGTATCTTCATCTGTAAAATGGGTATAAGGATCAAGCCTCCTCTCCACAATGGCCAGCATGCTGTCAGGGCCTGACCCCCTGGGAGACCCCTTCTCACCATCCTTCCTGCCTGCCTCCCACCACCAGGTGTGCCAGAAGTCGGGCGAGATCTCCCTGCTGAAGCAACAACTGAAGGAATCTCAGGCAGAGCTGGTGCAGAAGGGCAGTGAGCTGGTGGCCCTGCGGGTGGCCCTGCGGGAGGCACGGGCAGCACTGCGGGTCAGTGAGGGCTGGGTGCGGGGTCTCCAGGAGGCAGCCCGGGCCCGGGAGCTGGAGCTGGAGGCCTGTTCCCAGGAGCTGCAGCGGCACCGCCAGGAGGCTGAGCGGCTTCGGGAGAAAGCTGGGCAGTTGGACACCGAGGCAGCTGGGCTCCGGGAACCCCCTGTGCCAGCTGCCACTGCTGACCCGTTCCTTCTGGCAGAGAGTGATGAGGCCAAGGCACAGCGTGTGGCAGCCGGGGTTGGGGGCAGCCTGCGGGCCCAGGTGGAGCGGCTGCGGGCCGAACTACAGCAGGAGCGGCGGCGAGGCGAGGAGCAGAGGGACAGCTTCGAGGGAGAACGGCTGGCCTGGCAGGCGGAGAAGGAGCAGGTGATCCGCTATCAGAAGCAGCTGCAGCACAACTACATCCAGATGTACCGGCGGAACCGGCAGCTGGAGCAGGAGCTGCAGCAGCTCAGCCTGGAGCTGGAGGCCCGGGAGCTCGCTGACCTGGGCCTGGCGGAGCCAGCCCCCTGCATCTGCCTGGAGGAGATCACTGCCACGGAAATCTAGGGCCCTTGGGGTCCCAGCTCTGCAGGGAGCTCTACTGAAAGGGAACAGCTGCCTCAGGTCCACTGAGGGCCCCAGAGCCACTCGTCCCCTGGGATCCAGGCCTCCGGGCCTCTGCCGAGAACCCAGGGCTGCCCCGTGACTTGGATGAGCAAGATCAGACCCCTTGGAGGTCCCTGTATTCACTGTCACCCAGAGGCTCCTGCTCACTCAACCTGTTTCACTCCCCACCTGTTGCCAGCGCCACTCTGCCCACCCCATTCACCCCAAACGCTCACCAGCTCAACCAGCCAGGGGACTGGGGAGAGGAAGGAGCTCCCTCGTCTCCACACTCCAAAGCCAGAGAGAGCCAGACAGCGCCAGCTGCTCCAGATGTGCCTGCCCTACCCTGCCCATGTTGGGGGACAGGGCTGGGACGGGGTCTGATCCCCAGCTTCCAGCTCTGCAGCCTCTCACCTGTGGTGAGGGGGGCTATAGTCAGACCAAAGGAAGAACTCAGAAATGTCTCGTTTATTTGTGTTTGTGACCAAGTTGCCCCTCCCTACACCCTGGGGTATGGCCTCGTTTTCACTTGTATATTTTTCACACTGTAAATTTCTTGTACAAACCCAAAGAAAAAAATTAAAAAATTTTTTTTGATTTTTAAAAAAAAAGGTGAGTGTGTTGGATAAAGATTATGGGAACTTGTTTGACCCGAACCCGACCCCTCTTTATTTGCTGGCTGTTCCCCTACCCCTCATGGAGGTGTTCTGGGGGGAGAAAGGGAGCTGGGAAAGGACGAATCCAGCAGAAAGTCTGCAGCTAGTGGACCGCAACATGAAATGTCTCTCTGGGTCTGAGAAATTAGAAAAGACTTCCATCCTGTTCCTTGCATAGAACACTGCGTGGGGCTGGGAGGTGGATGCAATGACTGCTTGAGGGCTACCTCTGAGAGTCCATGCCCCCCAGTGCTTGGGAGAATCGAAGGGGGCATCTTGAGAAAGTACCCTCTAATCCCAAGTTCCAGACCTTGGGCTTCTCGACCTTCCTGTCTTGGGAGGTTAGAGCAGTGAGTAGGGGACACAGGCTGCCCAGTAGCACCTTGTCCTTGACACCAAGTTTGTCTGGAAAGGGCAGAGCCTCGGGGGAGGGAAGAAAGCAGGGAGATCTGAGCCACCGGCGTGGAGCTTTGGGAGTAGGCAAGGCAAGCAGGCCTGGGAGGTTCCTGAGTCAGAAGGTCAGTAGGCGAGGTCTGGGAGAGCAGGAGGATTCTGGGGTCAGTGGGAGGATCGGAGGTCAGTGGGAAGGGTCACGGGATAGGCGGGGAGAGCCGGGTTAGAATCTGGAGTCTGGAAGGTTGTAGAGGGGACTGGGCTGGGGGTGTGGCGACAGTGGGAGAGGTCTGGATATGGTGGGGAAGGGCTCTGTGAGGTTCTGGCAGCCAATGGGCGTACCACCCAGGGGTCAGCGGGCAGGGGAATGGTCTGGAGGAAGGAGCTGACCGCTGGGTGCTGATGCGTCAGAGGGCAAGGGTGGCGGGTCAGGCCAGGGGACCCGGACCACGAGCTCCATGGGCTCCCGAGCTTTGTTTCGATACGCCCGGCGGATGGTATCCACTGCTCGCTGGTGGGTCACCTGCTCCAGACTCTCTCCATCCACTGCCACCAGCTCGAAGCCAGCCTAGGATGGGAGTGGGAGATCACAGCCCTGCTCCTCAGGTCACCCCCTACTCCAGCATCCAACCTCCACCTCCACCAGCGAGGACACTCTCCTTCTGGGTGGAGGGGATGGACAATGGGACTTTTGTGCCTGGAGCTGTTGGGGGCTGGGTGGGGCACAGACAATGGCCCTTTGTCCCTTGGGGCAAGGGGTGGAACAGGATGGGCCGCCCTCAGGCCCAGGCTGGCATGAGGGGACAGATTTTTCCCTTGGCCAGCTCACCCTGACCCCTCTCCTCCCACGACCTGGTCTGAACATGCCTGGCTGGCAGATGCGCATGAACCAGCCTGCCCCGGCCAGAGGCCAGATCAGCTCCAGGCTGAGGGAGTGGACGGGGCTGGCTTCACCCACCTGCAGGGCCCCGCTGAGGAAGGCGGCCCCCCCAGGGAAGATCTTTTCTATCTTCACCATGGGCTGCACCTTGGACTCGATGCCCCCCGAGATGCTGATGCCTAGAGAGAGTGAGGAACACAGGAGAAGAGTGTGCCATACCCCTACAGCCCAGAGCTCCCAGGATAGACCCAGGACCCCATCCCCAAATCCGGGGCCCCCAACTTTCCCCAAACTCCAATTCTGTTACTACTCAATCCTCAACTCACTCCAAAATCCTCTAGATCTCAAAGCCCCCAAATCTATCGATTCCCCCAACTGTACCCCAACACTCAGATTATTTTCCTAGGCCCAGGCCCCTAGTCACATCCCCAAACCAAACCCACCAACCTTACCCAAACCCAGGAGCCCCTGCCAGGCCCAGTCCCACCCGGACTCACCCAAGGACTGTTTCATCTTGGACAGCGTGACTGTCCTCAGCTCCCCACTGGGGGCCTTCGTGGCTGCCTGCTCAGCTGTCCTGCCAGTTCCATTCTCGCTGGACCCTTGACTGCCTCTCACCTTGGCTACCTGCCCATCTAGAGGTCGTGGCAGAGGGGGCCTGGCCTTCCGAGGCTTATGGTAGCGCCCGTTGGCCATGCTGGGGGTGAGGATAGGCGCTGGGGATGGGGAACGCCTGCGTCCAGGTGATTTGCCTCGGCCCCGGCTGCGGCTGCGGCTGCGGCTGCGGCTCTGGGCCGGTCCCTGGCTCTGGCCCTGGCTCTGGCGAGGGCCTTCTGGGGTCAGGGGCTCTGTCAGCAGCCAGTTAGGCCTCGGGGGCCGGGGAGCAACGGGGGGTGGCTGGGGAGGGGGTGTGCAGGTGCTTCGGCGTGGGGCAAAGGCATCTACTGGCACGTCTTGGAGAGGGGGGATCCCTTTGTGAGGGTGGCAGGAGGCAGAGGTACCCAGGGAGACCTTGAGGTCCCCCAGCCGCTCCCTCAGCTCCCCATCCTCTTCCTCCTCAGAGAAGCCATTTGCAGGCAGCAGGTAGAAGCCTCCACGGCTGTCTGGGGAAGACGGCCAAGGTCAGGCTGCCCCCCTCATCAGCCCAGGCCACCCTGCCAACCCCCAGTCCTTGCCTTTCTAAGGCCTAGGAGACCAGGCCTGGGTTTGTTGGAAACAATTCCCCGCAGTGAGGGCCACTGCCCGTGTGCCATTGTAAGAGTACTTTCATACTTTCTATTGTAATAGTTACAGCTTTTTTTAATGTGTCTAAGAAAAAATATGACTCACACACCAAACTGGTAATTTCTTGGAGGTTACTGCACAGACTGATTTAAAAAGCAAGTGGGTTTAAAACCAATTATTAGGTAAGTAATAGTGGTGAGCGGATGTGGCAGAAATGGTTCTGGTGGATGAGGGCTTTCCTTCGGGAGCCACACACACCTCTGAAACCACAACACCCACAGTCCCTGGGGCAGGGACGAAAGGAGGCCTGTCCTCCCTCCCCCAGTCCCCCCTGGGAGTGCCCCCTCCCCGGCCCTGGGACTCTGACTGACCAGGCACAGGGGTGATGAGGTGACGCTTGGGTGGTGTGTCTTGCCGGGCTGGTCGCAGAGCCGGGGGCCGTACTGGTTGGAGAGAAGAGGTCAGCGGCAGGGACGGGCTGACAGGCTCCCCGGTGGACACCGCTGGAAGGGCTCTGCCCCCTTTCCGTTGGGATAGGCCACCCCCATCCCCACCTGGGGCTCAGGAGCCACAAGTCCTGCCCCCCAGCTGCTGACCTGCCCGGCTCTTGAGGGCCTCAAACGCCTCCAGCTCCACAGGCATCACCATGCTGTCGAAGCGGCCCAGGTCTGTGGGGGCCACCACGCTCCTGGGAGAGGGCGAGATGGGGGTGGGCGAGGGTTCGGTTCTGAAGGTGCCGGGGGTGGGGGCCTCGGCCCTGGGGTGGTTGGGGGAGGTATCAGGGGTCCCCCTCCTGCCCAGATTCCTTCCTACAGCCCCTCCCCACCTGATGTCCCGCAGCAGCAGCAGCTTTGCGGGCTTGTCCAGAATGGCCAGCAGGGGCCTCACCAGGTCCTCCACGCCGCCCTCGTGCACGTACTGCAGAGACAGGCACCACAGGTCAGAGAGCAGCGGGGACTTCCCGAGCTGGGCCCGGGGCGATGCCTGGGCATGTCAGGGGGGGCCCCCATGTTAGGAAGGGCTCTCCCCATCCCCGGGCTGTCCACAGGATGTCTTATCTTGGTGACTAGGTGAAAGCCTGCAACAATAACAACAGACTTGGCCGAAACCGGTTTGGCTCAGTGGATAGAGAGTCGGTCTGCGGACTAAAAGGTCCCGGGTTCGATTCCGGTCAGGGGCATGTACATTGGATGCGGGCACATCCCCGGTAGGGGGTGTGCAGGAAGCAGCTGGTCAATGTTTCTCTCTCATCGATGTTTCTAGCTCTCTATCCCTCTCCCTTCCTCTCTGTAAAAAATCAATAAAATATATTAAAAAAAATAACAACAGACTTGTAATAGTGAAGACAGCTACGGGGCAGGCACTTTTCTGAGCCTTTCACACATGTCTCTCATTTAGCCACCAACCACCCTGAGCGATGACATTATCTATTCCTGGTTTGCAGATGAAGAAACTGAGGCTCAGAGAAAAGGACCTTGCCGACGCCACACAGATGAGGAAGTACGAAGAGGGACTGAAACCTGAGAGGTCTGGCTCTGGCCTGCGCTGTACGGGAAAAGGATGTGCCGTGAGTGGACTCTCCTCCCCGCCCCCTCCTTCCAAGCAGAAGGAAGGAATTTGAGCCACACGCTAGGCCGTGGGCCTGGCTGGCCCATCATTTGTCTGCACGCAGACCTACAAATTAGCCTTTGTCCAGGGCCGGAATGAGGACCTTGGGGACGGGGTGGCCCTGCAGAAAGCTTCTCCAGTCAGTACTCAGGACGGAGGAGGCCCTTCTGCCTGGCACTGCCCGGATGTCACCGACCACACCCACCTACGCAGACAAACTGGCAAACGGAACCCTGGGAGCCACCCTAGTGGACACATAGCGCTCCCTGGTGGTGAAAGGGAGACACGTACTGAGTCAGGGACACAAACACAGAGCATCCGGTATGGGCACAGACACAGAGAAACAGCATGCTCTGGTGGTCAGAGCAAGGCATTCACACGTATCTGGAAATAAATGAAAGATAAACTATGTGTGTGGCTCTAAACCACACACCAAGTTATAGGGACTCACACACACACACCCACATATATGGACAATATACCCCCAAATAGTCACAGATGTGCACAAGCCTCAAGTTCACACACCTGCATTCAGCACCCACTAAGTGCCAGGCTATGTGCTGGAGGGTGGCAGTGGGGGCACAAGAATAAAAATCCTGTTCCAGATCTTCAAGAACTCAGTGTAGTCGGATCGAGGGGCAGGATGAGCCACATGCCCCAGTGAACTATAAACCACTCACAGAGGGAGTCTCGGAGGAGGGTGGGAAGGTCAGAGTGGGCTTCATGGGAGCGGTGGCATTTACACCGACTCTTAAGGATAAATTCAGGGATCAGCATGAGTGTTGGGAGGAAAGTGCTCCAAGGGTGATGTGGACTAATGGGCAGACAGAAGTTTGACTTGATCGTGAGTTACATAAAGGGCCTCCATGTAGGCTGTGCAGGTTGTGACAGCAGTGTGAGTAGTAGCTCTAGAGCTGTGCAATTCAAAACCTGTACCAAGCTATGTGGAAACCAGGGGTGATGTGGTGGCTATGGGAAAGCTGAGGTTAGTGGGTTGGGGAGTTAAATCAGGGAGGACCTTGACGGTGAGAACAAGGAACTTGCACTCCATCCTGTCAAAGAGGTTACCAGGGGCTTGGGGAGTGTCAAGTGATCAGAGAGGTGGTTTACAATGCCTGGCCTGGAGGCTGTGAGGAGGTGGCTAAGAGGGGGAGAGAGAAGGGGTTCAGGGACACACATCAGAATCACTAGGGGAGCTTTACTCATCTCTCAGGCCACCCCAGAGGGTCCGATCTCTTGGTGTGGGTAGGGCTTGGGTCAGGTCTGGGTAGTATTGGGAGCTCCCCAGGTGCTGTGGGGACACAGTGAGAGGCATCCTCGTTGAGGTGGGGAGAGAGAAGCGAGGGTTTAGGAAAAAGGAGCGAATAAAGGAACGGAGGCCCACCTAGTGGCCACAGCCCAGAATTGCATGCTTACAGAGGCTGGTTCAACAGCCAGCCCCACTTAGCGCTGAGATGAGGATGACACTTGAATTTAGCGAAAGCCATTAGCTGCCCCCAACATGATGCACCAGATCACAGGGGGCCCTGCTGTAAACCAGGCCTTGGTAAGGGGATGCATGAGTTACCACGCCTCAGTCTCCAGGTGACACATGCCTTAGCCAGACACATGCACACTCACACAGATACAATCGTACGGCTAAGTCAACACAAATCCAGGTATTCCACAGACAGACAAATGCACGCATCACCCAGACATACAACACAGCCCCACCCTGACCAAGGTGTCGGAGTCGGGGGGATCCACAAACGGTTTCCTAAAACTCCTCAGACAGCCCTTGGACACAGGCTCGAGTTCCCAGATTCATCGCAGGGAACCCATCACGGAAACCTGAAGGCCGAGACAGCGGGAAGCCTAGCTACTGGAGAGGGCCTTCCAGTCCCCCTAGAGGGGGTGACATGTGCCTTCTGTAGTCTCACCAACATTCAGGCTACAAAGATCCCTCACACCTAACCTCTTTGCCACTCTGGACCCTCTGGGCTGTTTGAAGTGGAAGGGAACACAGAATAGCCGTGTAGGTGTTGAGAGGTTTGGGCTGGGAGGTGGGGGAAGGGACAAGGGATTACTTACCTGTGCCAGGCCTGTTGGCTGACCCAGGAGCAGAAGGAGGCATGGGGATGGGCTGGGGTTTAGAGGAGAACAGAGGCAGGTGACTGCAGGGACTCCTGTACCCCAATTCATCACCTGCCTGGCTCCTTCTCTCCTCAGCTTAAATATCACCTCCTCAGAGAGGCCCTCCAAGGCCACATCTGATTTGTGCTCTTGGGTTCCTTTTTCATGTCCTTTTCCTTCACAGCACTTCACACGAGTTGTCACTGTGGGTGTTTAGGCTCTAGTGTCCAGCTCCCCTTTCTGGTTGTGAGCTCAGTATGTGTGCAGGTGTGTGCATGTGACAGGGGTGACTTCCGCTTTTAATGACCACTGGCCTCACAGTGTTGAGCCCAGATACCGGTCAGCAGACAGTAGCCTGCATGAATGAGGGCCTGGGTGACTGAGTGACCATGTGCTGGGGCTGGGGGCCGGCTGGAGGCTCACCCGGGAGCAGTGGCGGGTGACGGCCAGCACCTCATCGTCAGTCAGCAGCCGCCGGGCCAGGTCCTGAATAAGGGGCCGACGGCTCTCCCAGGCCTGCACCTGCTCATCCACATTGGGCAGCTGGCTGGAGGGGCTCCCAGACCTGGCAGAGAGCAGGGCCCGGCCCCTCTCCCGGTCTGCAGGGCAGGAGCAAAGGGATATGATGAAGGAGCCTGGAGCCATCCGGAGAGGAGGTAGGGGCTTCCCTAAAGGGGGGTCAAACCCCTGGACATTCTGGCTGAGAGGCCCAGGTGCCCCTGATGGAGTCCCAGCCATGCACCCCAACATAGTCTCCCATAGTGATCTGCCCGCCAATGGAGCTCTACCCCAGGCCCCTCTGCCCCACATCACAGACCCCTCTACCAGTCTGTTCCTTAATGGAGTCCTGGCCCAGTGGCCCTGGGATTCCCTGAACATACACTGTCGAGGTTCTCATTGGAGCTCTCACAAGCCTTCCTCATATCCCCCAAATCTGTATTTGGGAGTCCCAACTCAAACTCCAGAGACCTAAAACTGTACCGCAGTATCTGTCTGCAACCCTATTTTTCCTAGTCCAGTTCTTTTAGCTGCCCCCAATATGTACCTCCGTATCTGCCTGGCCCCTTGTGCTTGATCTCAACTGAGTTTAGCCCAAAGACCCTTAGCTGCCCCCAGCATGCACCCCACCCCATCAGCAGCTCTGCTGTAAATCTCTTTGGTAAAGAGATGCATGAATTACCGCGTCTCAGCCTCCAGGTGACAAACTTCTGCACAGGTCCCACTCCCCCTGCTAAGAAGAAAAAGGCTCAGCAGCAGGCCCTGTCCCCAATCTGAAAATGGGGATTGGGGGGTTCAGGACTGGATGGATCACTGGCTGGTATGGAGAGTTCAGGCTGGAAGGCGGTGGGATGGGGAGGCAAGGGGCCAGGCCAGGAGGGTCTTGAAGGCCATGCTCAGGCCAAGAACTTTGTTTACAGGCAGTGGTGAGTCAGGGAAGGTTTTGGGTCAAGAGAGGGTACAGTCCGAGCTCTGCTTATAGAGATTCATTTGGAAGCAAATGGATGGAGGCAAGAACCCTAGGGACACAGTCTGGGGGAGCACTTACCTTGAGGGAACCAAGAGAAAAGGGACAGCCTTTGAAGGAGAGAGAGGAGAGGCCTGAGAGGTGGGAGGAGAACCAGGAGAGAGCAGGGCCCTGGGGGCTGTGGAGAGAGAGATGAGTTGAGGGAGGGGGGCTGGCCTGCTCTTATTTGAAGGGATTGTCTCTCCCATGGGACTGTCACCTTGAAACCCCCGGGGCAGGGGGCGGGGTGTGTGTGTGTGTGCAGGGCCCCGCTCCTCATCCTCTGGTTGTTTTTGCCTACCCAACATCCACTCTCCCCTCTGGAACACACTCTGATTTCACCCAGGGACCCGCATCCTCAGTGCACGTTCCCCAGGGGAGGTGATGACAGCATCTCTCTCCCACATCACAGTGATCTGTGGGGCCAGTGAGAGCCCGAGACTTCAGTGGAGACCCTTTGAGGAGAAGCTCTCTTTTCTTTGTGTTGCTAAGCGACAGTGGCCATCTTAGCTCCAGTGGCCAAAGCCTGCGGGACAATGAAGCCAATCCAGGGAAAGGGAACCAGAGATGAGAGGGGCAGATGTCCGATGAGACTGTTTACATCTTTAGGTCCAGCTTCAATCAGCAGTTGAGCCAAGAGGTGCTTTTTAAAGCTACTTTGAGTTGAGTTTCTGTCACAGGCAACCTCAGCAGTCAAGCCATCCACTCTTGGTCCAGTCTCTGAACCTCACATGGGAGAGGAGGGGCCCTCTGTGAGGATCCTTAGGAGGCCCCTGACACGAGGGAAGCCTGCCTTGGCCCTTCCACCGGGGCCCTGATCTAGAAACGGCTGTGCTCGGGGATGGTTCTAGAAGTGGGTAGGGCCTGTGGAGTTTTGGCCAGGGGAGGTGATGCCAAATATTCTAGGAAAAGAATGCCCTTCCCTCCCCTCAGACCCTAGCTCCTCCACTTCCGTCTGTGCTGTGACTCTATCAGTTTTCCCTTCTGTAAAATGGGCAGATGAGGTGGTATAAGAATGACCACTACATTTTCTGGGCACCTGTGTGGCAGATGATGTCCTAAGTGATGAACATACACTAATTCACTTATTCTTCACTATTCCTAAAGAGATAGGTATTATTACTTCAGTTTTACTCCTGGGGAAGCTGAGGCTCACAGGGTGGAGCGGTGACTCACGGCAAGTAAGAGGCCATGTGGGGCCGGATGGCAAAGTGGACTTTTCCTCCCTGTCTCACCAGCCCAGCACTCACCTTTCTCCATGTCCAGGCGAGGGCGGGGCTTGGCCGGGCTCCCTCTCTCCAGTGTCCAGGCCTCTCTGCGCCCGTCCCCCAGCCGCCCCTGCCGCCCTCCCTTGAAGAAGAGGTTCATCAGTGTCTTGGAGCGTTGCAGGGCCCCCTTCTCCCCAGAGGACCCCGACTTCTCCTTCTTCCGCTGCTTCTTCTCTTCTGCAGACACGAGGGAGCACCCGGGAGGCTGGAGGGCGGGCAGAAGGGAAGGACCAGGGGCAGGGGTGTGGGGAGGGGCAGAGAGAAGGGAGAGTAGGGGACAGACAGGGTCTGCAGCCATGAGGGGAGGTGGGGATGGGGGCGGGGGGGGGCAGGGGCCCTCCTCCAATTTTTCACCCCTCCTTTACCCACAGCCACAGCTATGTGAGGAAGCCATGAGGACTGGAGTGTGTGTGTGTGTGTGTGTGTGTGTGTGTGTGTGTGTATGTACAGGTCTGGGAACTCCAGGCTGGAGGGGGCTTGTTAGGGCACTTCTGGGGCTCAGAGGGACTGGAGCTGGGTCTGGGTCTGAGTGTATTCTGGGGCTGAGGCTGGGTCAAGGCCTGGGGCAAAGGGAGGTTTGGGGCCCAGGATGGGGTCTAAGGGAGGTCTTGGAACAGGGGCTTTAAAGAGCAGCAGCCACCCATCCCCCACGTACCCCACAAGGTCAGGTGGCTCTGGGAGCGTGTAATGGGGGGCCGGGGTCGGCTGAGGGCCAGCAGCAGAGCAGTCTTGGGGGACTCAGAGAGAGCAGAGCCAACGCGGCGGGCGGGTGAGGGTCCGTCGGAGCGGATGGCTGTGTCCCTGAGGATGACTGTGGGCCGCACGCTGCACCAGGTCTCCACGCGGCCCCCCACATCGGGGTCCGTCTGCATGGCTGTGTCTGCTCGCCCCCAGCCTGGGCCTCGGCCGCTCGGCTCCTCCGGCCCCAGGCAGACATCCATGCGGTCAGAGGGCAGGGAGCTGGAGCCCTCCGCCGAGCTGTAGGGGGCGCTGGAGGCGTATGAGGAGACGCTGGAGCTGCTCTCAGAGGCCTGGGACAGCTGCTGCAGCACCCCGTTGCTCACTGCGGGCATGGGGAAGGCAGGGGCATTTCGGGGGGACTGGCAGGTTGCTTCAGGGCCCTGCCAGGCTTGCAGACTACCCCTGGGCTTGAGGGGTTTGGGGAGGATTTGGTAGCAGCCAAGGTTGGAAGCTCAGGATCTGGGCACCCGGCTGCTCAGCATCCTGCCAGTAGGATGAGACCTTGAGGAAGTCACTTCTCCTCCACCCACCCCCGTGGGACTCCGGATCCTAGGAGAGCCTGAAACAGAACCTGCAACTTCTCAGAGGAGGGCCCCAAAACAGCTCTGGGCAGTGTGAAAATCCCAGTACGATCTTGGTCCCCCTGCCCATTTATTCCTCAGATATTCTGGCCCCACCCTCGGGCCCCGCTCTTTCCCTTCAACCTTGGAGGCCTGAGCCACTTACGTCGGTCCAGCCAACAGTACTCAGAAACCATCTCCTTGTAGGCAGGGTACCGGCCAGTCTCCTGGGGCGGGCGTGGTGGGCAGAGGAGGGCATCGGGAGGGGGTCACAAGGGAGAGTAACAATGAGGAGTGATGGGACAGGAGTAAACTTTTCACCCCTATTACTCTCCATCCTGCTCTAACCACACAAGCCACTGTATTTCGGCGCGTGCCAAGTTTCTCCACACTCCAGGGCCTTTGCACTTGCTGTTCCTTCGGATTGGATTCTCTTCCTTCAGCTCATCTTGTGGCCCGCTCCTTCCCCCTCTTCAGGTGTCACCTCCTCAGAGAGGCCCCCTCTGACATCCCCTGACTAAAAGTGTCTTCCTAAATCACCTCAGCCCCTCTCTCTGTTAATTTCCTATAGCATCTGTCACAATCTGCACGGATCTAGTTTATTTATCTGCCTCTGCCAATAGCAAAGACCTTGTCTTGTTCATTGTTGTACCTTGCACACTGGCCATCCGATAGTAGGTACTAAAAGATATTGAATGAATGGATGGATGGATGAATGAGGGGCTGAGTGGGAGTAAGGAGGAGCTTTTGGGATAATTTGAGAGGAAGGAAAGGAAGGGTGGAATGTGGGAGAGGTGGGGAATAAAGGCAGTGGGGGCGGGGAATGGTGGAGGAGGCACTGGATGGTGAAATGGGTGAAAGGCTTGGAGAAGGGAGAAGGGTGGAGCAGGGGCCAGGACGAGGCACTAGGCAGAGTGAGGCATCACATCCTCCAGGAGCCAGAGTGAGAAGGACCTGATCCTCAGGCAAGTGTGAGACCCACATGAATAATGGATCCAGCCACCTCCCCTGAAACCCAATCTCTGGCTCAGCGCAGCCCTTCTTGCCCTGTACCCTGAGGATGCCCACCACCTAGGTCCTACCCAAAGCCACAGCTACCACCCCACCTTTCTGAGCAGGACATTCCCCCCCCCCTTTAGTCCTAGGCCTCCACCACTCATACAAAGGGGCACACTGCCCTAGACACCTGGGGAGCAGGCCTGGAACAGGCCCTGCTACTGACCACCCGAGTAATTGCCTGTGGTGCCTCAGTTACTTTGCCTCTCTGAGCCTTACTTTCTTCTGCAAAAGAGGACAATGCCTGCCCTACCTCTCATGTGGCCGTGAAAAAGTCCAATTGCAGAGCAATGGGCGTAGTTAAGAACTAGAGTGCTCTAGGAAGTCTGGCCTCTCCCCGACTCCCACAGTTCTGCCCACCTTGATGGTCAACATGATGTGCGTTTGGCCCTTCAGCACCTCCACGGCCTGGCTGTGGCTGATGTCATCGAACCTGACACCGTTGGCCGCCAGGACCTGGTCTCCCACCTTGATCCCGTTCTCCTCGGCCAGCCCACCATGATCCACTCTAGGGGCAGACAGGCAGCAGTCTGGTGGGCCCCCAGGCCTGCCCTCCCTCACCCCAGTCCAGACCCTCCTCACTTGGATACAGGGAGGCCCCAGTCAAACTCCTTGACCCTCCTCTTGGTGACCCAGCCCCCCTCTGCTGATCCCACCCCTGACCTAAGCCCTCATTTGAACTTGTAGTTGGCCGGGCCTCCCTTGCTAACCCATCCCCAGGTCCCAGCCCAGGTCAAACTCCAAGCCCCATTCCCTACCCTACCCATTCCATTCCCTGCCCGTTCCTCACTTGGACACGTAGATGCCCAGGCCAAACTCCTTGCCCCCTCGGATGTTGAAGCCCAGGCAGAAGTCATCGGAGGTCGTGTAGAGGTGGACGATGCGCCGCACCCCGTCCTCTGAGCTGCTCTCTGACGGCGTGGAACTGCACTTCTCCACTACCAGCCGCCGATTCACCACGTCCACCCTGGGGCAGCAGCAAGGAGCCTTCAGCCTGGGCCCCCATCTGCCACCACCCCCCCCACACCTCCCAGCAGCCCCCATAACTGCAGGGGAAAAGTGGGGCTGCCTTTGGGGGACTTCCCAGGTCTAAGATCTTCAGTGGGACAAGGATTAATCAAATCTGAGAAATCATCCTAATTTTCTCGAATCCTCATAGGCCCAGGAGGAAGAGGCGCTGTTATTATCTTAAACTCAGCAGCAGCAGCAGCAGCAGCAGCTAGGGGGCAGGGCCGCTGGGGTCTGGGATAGCAGAGCTGCGGCGAGGAGGGGAGAGACAGGGCCTTTTCTCATTTCAGGGTCAGGCCTTACGGTCTCTGTGACCCAGCCCCAGGGGTTGGGAGAAGCAGGAGCCACTCCAGCCAGACCTGCGCAGAGCCCTGTGCCCTCAGCCTCTCCTGCCGTGGCTCTGGGTCGGGGTGCAGGGGCAGGCAGGGCAGGCCTTCTCACCACGTGGTCTTCTCCTTGGAGAATTTGATGCCGGGCACACGGCCCATGCGCCTCACCATCATGTGCAGGCGGCTGCTGCCCGTCAGGACCTTCACGGCACTGCCCATGGTGGTGCTCTCCAGGCTCAGCCCGTTCACCTCCGTGATCTTGTCCCCCACACACAGGCCAGCTCGCTCTGCACCAGGGAGAGGGGCGGCTGGTGTGGGCCACTTGGGAGAAGTCCTCCAGCGTGAGGCTGAGCCCCATCAGACCAGGCTCCCCGGGCTGAAACTGCTTCCCTGAGATGTGGGATCCCAGGTCGGGTCTGTGTGTTCCATATTAGACTAGGGACCTGTCCAGTAGTCCACTCTGCTCTGAGAGGGGGCCCCATCTCCCCATTAGATCAGGTCCTCCAAAGCCCAGGATTCTTCCTCCCATCCCTGACAATAGAACCTCTGCGCCTCACTAAGGTGGGGTCACATACATCCCAGGACCTCACCCCCAGGGATCCTGCTCACCTGCACTGCTCCCCTCCTCCACCTTGCTGACGAAGATGCCCAGGCCATGCTCAGAGCCTCCACGCACGCTGAAACCCAGCCTCCCTGCTGGACTCTTCTCCACCCGGACTGCATGGATGATGTCGCTCTCATCACTGTTGGCTGTGGGGATGGGGACACAGGCATGACTCCCATGCCTATTCTGAGCACAGTGGACCCCTGGGTTCCCCAACTTGGGGCCTGCAGAAGCTGGGTTGCTGGTCACAGGCATCTAGGGACCTACATGAGGGGGGCAGCCAATTTCTGAGTTTCCTCTGGGTGACTTTGAGACTGTGGGCTAGGGAGGGGATGGGAGTAGACAGGACAGGACTCCATGTGGGAAGACACTGTTCTCATAATACAGGTGTGTGTGTGTGTGTGTGTGTGTGTGTGTGTGTGTCTGATACTTAGCAAGCTTCAGCTTCCCATGCCCACAGGCCTAGGATAGGCCAAAGACCTAAAAATATTGGTATTCTGAGGATCAGAGAGATAGAAAAGAGGTTTAAGAATCTGTTCTATGGCTCACAGCTGAGGGAGTCTGGGCTCTTCAGCTTGCAGTGGAAGAAAGTATGTCAGCTCCATCTTTAAATAGTTGAAGAACTGTTCTGTGCAAGGCATTAGATGTTTCTGACTGTGCAACCCAGAGGACAGAACAAAACCCACATAGCGGGATTATACGGAGGCCCACTGAGCAGGGGAAAACTTTCTGATACTTTCAGCTGTCAGACATGGAATGAGTTTTCCAGGAGGGAGAGCGAGTTCCTCATTTTTGGAGGCATACAAGTGGTGCCTCCGCTGACACGTGGTAAATCCCTGTCTAGGATGTTGTGGAAGGATCCCTGAGGTGCCTTCTGTCTCTCACACTCTGTGATTCTGGAAGTGAGGGCTCTAAGAGCTACCTGACTATCTGAAGAGAGAAACCCAAAACAGCACCATGTGCAGCATGTGCCCAGATCCCAGAGTGGTCCTCTCCATCAGTGCTGGGGAAGCCAGAGGAGGAGGGTCCCCAGGGGCTGGAGCTGTCAGGGAAGGATTCTTGGAGGACTCAGATGGGTGGAATTTGGGTGGGTGGAGGGAAGGGAAGACATTGATGACGGGATGGAGTGAGCAAAGGCTCAGAGGTGGGTCCTTGAGAAGGCCTTTTTGTTGGAGAAAAGTGAGAAGACTGGAAGGGTGAGAAGGTGAGATTTCTTCTTGGGGCTTACTCCAGCACTCTAAATCAATCTCTCTCTCTCTCTCTCTCTCTCTCTCTCTCTCTCTCTCTCTCACACACACACACACACACACACACACACACACACACACTTCTGTTTCATCTAAGAGAAACCAGCGCAGCTCAGGGAGAAATCCCCAAGGGCAGCCTGTGGGCAGGGGTGGTGCAGTACAGAGACGTGGGGGATCCTGGGACTTCCAGGGCAGTGCCACAGTGCCCCCCGCCCCCATGTCTTGTAGCCCCTCTGGGGACTTCTGCTCCATGACCAGAATGATAGTGGTGACCCTCACCAGTGCCCTGCTGCTCACCTAGGGTGAGGCTGAGTGTGTGGATGATGGGTGTGCTGGACCACTGGTGGAGGAAAGACTGATCCCCGAGTTACATGCTCCACCCCTGCCCCAGAGGCCCGGGTAGAGGAACAGGGATGCCCAGATGGGTCAGGGCGGAGGATCAGGGTCGGAAAAGTTCAGTCTAGGATCCAGCCAGGGCACTCTGCTGGCTGAGGGGCAGGAGGGGAGCTGGAGATAGTTATCTGGTCCTATCTGCAGAAAGCCCAGCCCCAGAGAGCCCCCACTTCCCTGCTGTCATTCAAGGTCCTGCTTTGCTCTTCTGCTCTTTGTTGTCTCACACCTGTCACTGCAGCCAGGCTGTCTCTTCAGTGCCGCCCCATCATGCTCCATGCTTTCTACGTCCATCCTTTGTCTGGATGCCTCCACCCCATCACCAGCTGTTCTCCTTGCCGTCTCTAAGCCCTGCTACACTGTAAATTTCTGAAAGGGAAGACTGAGCCTGCTTTCTCTCTAGGTTCCCTGCAGGACCTAACCAGGGCTGGTACAGAACGGGGGTGCAATGAAGTGGCATTAAGCATCTACATAAGCTTAGGCCTCCCCCTCTCCTTCAGGGCCCAGCCCTGGGGCTCCTTCCCTTACCCCCACCTTCCTTTTCTCCACACTCTTCTAAACATTTGCTACTCTATCTTCATTTCCTTCCTTTTGCATGTGGAGCCTTTCATTCCGTCTGCCCAACTGGGCCCTGGTTCCTCCCAGCTCAACACAGAACTGGACACACAAAAGGCTGGTGGATGGAGGATGCCCTCCATCCTGCACAGGCCCCAAAGGCATACACAAATGGGTTTGGACAAAGGTAGCGTCTATGAAAAAACAAAAATAAAACCAGCGGATGAGCAAAGCAGGACCTTGAATGACAGCAGGGAAGTGAGGGCTCCCTGGGCCTGGGCTTCCTATAGGCAGGACTAGATATCTCCAGCTCCTCTTCTGTCCCTCAGCCAGCGCCCTGGCTGAATCCTAGACTGGACTTTTCAGACTCTGCCTAGCTCACTTGGGGCTAGCATCACACACACACACACACACACACACACACACACACACACACTCCCACTGTCCCGGTGGCTATGCCCTATTTCCCACCTCTGACCTCTCTGCAATCCTGGAGTCCTAAAGGATTGGCCTAAAGGAGCAAAGAAGTAGATGAGGAAGAGTGTATGGGTTCCCAGAAGCCCCACCCTCCATCCTTGAGGCTCCCATCTCTTGAGTTCCCCCACCCATATTGGCTCTGCCTCTTTCTACTTAGTGCCATATGTCCTCAACCCCCACCCTCCGCTCCGGCCTGTGGCTGGGCCCCACCCCCACCTTCGATGGGGGAGTTGATGAGGATGACACGGCCCATGGGAGAGGAGGCTCGGATTCCGCGGGAGGGCCCATTCAGCAGCCGCTGTTGCTTCCTCAGCAGGTATCGCGTTGCGGAGCCCGTGTCGCTGCCCAGGTGGCCTCGGGAAGAGAGGGAGCTCAGAGAGCCAGAGCTTAGGTCTCCAAGGCCCAGCGGGTCGAAACCCACCGAGAAACCGTGCGCCATGGCGGCTAGACTACAGGTCCAGAAGGAACCTGCTAGCCCTCGAGGGGAGGGCTCTGCGTGCGCCGGGCTCCATGGGCCTTCTGGGCAGGACTGGGTTCCCAGGGAACGGGACCCCTCACCTCCGCTGCCTCTCTGGAGTGTGCACTAGGCCTGCGCAGGAAGAGAGAGGGAATGGAGGAGGGGTGTGAATGCTGCCCCCCACCCCCGCATTTCCACTCCTCCCCCCGGTTTGAGCATCCTGCTCTCCCTTGCCTTAGGCCAGAGAACTGCCCAGTCCAGGCACCACCATGGACTTTGGGAGCTCTTCACACAAGGCGGGTGGGAACCCCTCCTTCACCCCTCACTCCTGCTCTCAGCTGAGTCATCTACTCGGTCCTCTATCCTCGTAGGAGGTTGAGCGGAGAAGACGGGATTACTGCAGGCCCTGGGGCTTCAAGCGGTGTGAGAGAAACTGGGGCTAGGCAGTTTATTGCACACCTCTCTTGTGTCTGGGAGTAGGGGGTCAGCCAGTAGTTGGTGCTCAGGCCTCAAGGGCTGGGCTTCAGGACCTGGGACAGCTGCAGCCAAGTACCGCAGAGATTTCCCGGCCCAAAGACCCCCGCCCTCCACACCCCCTGGCCCAGAGTGCTGTCCCCTCTGTCCCCCTCCTCTCCCGTCTTAAGAAGTTGCATGGCCCTCTCCCAGGCTTTGTAAAGGACCTGCTGGCGAGAGCCCCACAACATCCCCCGCAAACCCGGAGCAGATCTCAGCGCACCACCCCCGGATCGGTCCTCCTGGTGCCCCCACCTCTCTTTTCTCAGCCCCCGGAGCCCCTCACCTGCTAGTGTGTGCGCGGCCGCCGGCCTCGCCCGCCCGCGGGCGCGAGCGACTGCAGCAGCAGGGGACCCCGCCCACGCCTCGGCCAGGCTGCAGGAGCGGGGCGGGCCTGAGCAGTCCCGCGCTCCCATTGGCTGAGGGCACCGCCAGTCACTCCCTCCCGCCACCTCTCTCAGGCACCCAGGACAGCCGTTTTTTCTCCGGGGCTGGGGCTGCTGGGCTCAAGACACTCCAGTTGGAGTTCTGATGTCCACCTCGACCGCGAACTCAGGGCGGGGGTCGGCTCCCACTAGCGGTTCAGCACAGGGGAGCCCAGAACCTTGACTTCTCCAGGCCAAGCCAGCTACCAGGGCTCATGGAATTGCCAGCTCTCTGCGGTCAGCCCCGAGGCCTCAGGGAGGGAATGTCACCTGGGCAGAGCGGGGCGTGAGCCGCGGTGGGCAGGAGTGGACTGGAGCCTGGGTGTGGGGCTCTGTCCTGTGACTGGGTGAGTTGTGAGTGTGAGTGTTTGTGTGTGAGTGAGTGTGTGTGTGTGTGTGTGTGTGTGTGTGTCTGAGAGCTGCTTTCTTCACATGCATCCTCCTTCTATGCCAGAAAGTGTCTCTCTGGCCACCCAGTTATATGGCAAGGTGGCAGGGAGCGGCAGCTGGTTCCAGGACTCTAGGGGGAGGAATAATCTTTCTGATCTACTTGCTTGATGCAGACAGAACCTTGAGACTTCTGTCCCTCCCCAGCCAGGGCTAAGGTCTGTGGCTAAGGCCAAGGGATAGGGATTGGGGGCATAAGGAAACTGGGGACCTAGTGAGGCCTGGTGTCACAGAGGAGAACGAGGATGGGGATGGGGAAAGGACTGGGTGCAAAGAAGGGGCACAGGCACGAACGGAACAGGACTGTGAGGGGTGTGGATGCCGAGATGCTTCGAGGAAGGAGCCCAGGAGACCGGGGAGACAGAAGCCACTGCCAAGGCTGCCAACCAGTAAACAGACCGGGCGGTAACCCGAGCCCCTCTGGGTGCACCATCAGAGGACGGCCCCTCCACGCCGCCCGCCTGCACCCTGCAAAGGGTTCGCCCTGGACACCTAGACCCCTTGCTGCCGAGGCCAGGAGCCTCCTGAGGCCAGCCAGGGGATTGCAAGCACCCACGGCTCCTCCCCTCCTCTTTCTGGCTGCGGACGCGGCCAGAACCGATCCCTGAGCCCGGATTGGCTCTGGGAGGTAGCGTGGGGCCGGATCCCGGTGGCCCAGTCTGGGGGCGTCGCCCCAAACGACACCCACTGCTCTCAGGTTCTGCCAATCCCTGGGCACGCAGGGCGGACGCGCCGGGGGTAGCCCCCGCCCCTCCTGATGGTTAGCGTCACGCGTGACGTTACACGTGATGGGTGGGAAGGCGGGGGTGAAGCGCGGAGAGCTGCAGAGGCCAGGAGCCCAGGAAAATGTGAGTGTTTGGGCAGGGTTTCGGGGTGCGGCGAGTAGGGGGTTGAAGGCTGGGAGTAGGAGATGAAGGCCTGTCCTTTCCGGATTCAGTTTATTCGTCTGTAGGAAAGCCCATGGGGCAGGAGGAGAGGTTAATTGGGAGGAAAATGTCTGGGTGGGGCTCTGTGTGGCCACACATTCAAGTGTCTGCAACTGATGGATATGGGCTGTAGGTGCGTGCGTGTGTGTGTGTGTGTGTGTGTGTGTGTGTGTTGTGGGGGTGGGGGGTGGTGTCGTGCAAGTAACGGTCTTTGTGGGCCAGTGCATGCAGGGTGTGTCCACCCTGTTTGTATGTCTGTGTAGGGCGAGTAGGACGGTGCCTTTGTGTGTGGGTATGTGAGTGTGAGTGTGTGGAGAGGGGAGGGTGTGTCTGCCTGTGGGGGAGGAAGTGTGGGTAATGAGGATTAGTCATTCTGTCGGATTCTGCTCAAACGCAGCCAGATGGCTGGTTCAGGCTTTCCTCTCTGTGCTGGAGGAGGGGGCACTTACAGAATCTCACCTCTTTCCCGAGGCAGGTGGCTTTGGGATAGAGGGGGTGGCTTTCTGTGCCAGCCCTGCCCAGCTAGGGAACAAGGAGAGCCTTGGGCCATTCAGTGTGGTTTACACACACATACACACCCACCCACCCAGCTGGCATCGGAGTTCCTGTTTGAGATCTAAGATAGATAAGCCCTAGGATGGCCAATGAGCTCCTGCTCTCTTCCAGTCTGGGTCTGGGTTGTGGGCTGGCTTATGCTACCTTCCCAAGCAGCCTTGGGAGTTTGTATCCAGGTCTCAGGGCAGCTGGGGCCTGAAGCTGATGTGAACTTAAATGTGGGATGCATATAATATGCACTTTTGCGCAAACAGAGCACAAGAGTAGCTGCATGGGATTAGTTGTTGCTCATGCATCAACCACACACATGTAAATTCTCACTCATGAAAATCTGCACTAGGCCAGAGCACACAATCTGTTTTCCTGGTTCTGCCCCCACCCACCTCCCTCCACCCTCAGCCTCCTCCAGTGGTGGCAGGTCCCTGGGCCAGGACATTGCCTAGAAAACAGCTCCTCCCCCCACGGTTGCTTACAGACCTGGAGTCACCTTGAGCTCCAGAAGGGATTGGCCAGAGGCCCAGAGACCAGAGCAGGGCCACCAAAGGCTCCCCCAGGTGGAGCCCTTGAACCCCCTCCTTGGAGTCCTCTGACCCTGCTCCCTGCCCTGCAGAAAATGGGTGAGTTGCCTCTAGATATCAACATCCAGGAACCTCGCTGGGATCAAAGCACTTTCCTGGGCAGAGCCCGGCACTTCTTCACTGTTACTGACCCCCGAAATCTGCTGCTGTCTGGGGCACAGCTGGAAGCTTCCCGGAACATCGTGCAGAACTACAGGTGACCCCCTTCCCCATCTGATCCTATACCTCAGGTCTCATTCCCTGCCGTTAATACAGAACCTTTTGCACCTGTCCCCCATGCTTGAGAGTGACCCTGTCCCAGCCCTCACTCCCTGTCCCTATCTGTTGGAATCACAGACAACTATGGCACAGAGCTTTAACCCAAAAGATTTTAGGGTGTTTGGGTTGAGGAAGTGGCCTTGATATTTATGCCCCATAAACCTCTACAGGGACCCATCCCACTGCTGGGCCACCCTCTGCAAGAACAGAGGGGCTCAAAGTTGAGTCCCAAGGAGGTAGGAGGGCATCCCCTTTGTCTCCAGGAGGAAAAACCCTTGCAGTACCCCTAGCCGTTTTTGACCCATTGGAAACCACCAGTATTTGGGCAGAAATGCAGGGTAGCCTCTTTGTGTGGCGAGAAGGGAAAAAGGAATAGGAGCTCCCACTTCAGGAAGATTAGATTCTCTTCTACACACCTGGTTCTGTCCTTTATTCCGAGATGGGGGACCAAAGTCTTCCCCTGAGCCAGGTGGGCTGGGGAGGGCATATCTGCCCCCTAGCATTGTCTGTATGTCCCCTGATGACCTTCGCAGGGCTGGCGTGGTGATTCCAGGGCTCACCGAAGACCAGCTGTGGAGGGCCAAGTATGTGTACGACTCTGCCTTCCATCCCGACACGGGGGAGAAGGTGGTCCTGATTGGCCGCATGTCAGCCCAGGTGCCCATGAACATGACCATCACCGGCTGCATGCTCACCTTCTATAGGTAGGTCCTGTGCTAGGGCTCCCTCCCTGAGCACTCTGTCCAAACTAGAGCGTAGCTTGATGACGAGGTGCTTCCTCTCTGGGCCCGTGTGGGCAGAGAATAGTAGGTGGGTGCCAGCTTGTGTTAGAATCCCTTCCATTCCGCAGAACTCAGCCCCGGGGCCCTGCCACCCCAGAGACAGTCGGTGTGTTTGTATAAGTGGGGAGGGGTCACCAGAGCAGGATTTAGGCTCATCAGCTGGCTCCCTCCTGAAGGTTTGGGAATAGCCTTTGGGGTTTCATTATCAGGGTCTAAGGATGAGGGACCCGATAGAGGGGAAAGAAGTAAGTGTCTTTGTTCCCTCAGGAAGACCCCAACTGTGGTGTTCTGGCAGTGGGTGAACCAGTCCTTCAATGCCATCGTTAACTACTCCAACCGCAGTGGCGATGCTCCCATCACGGTGGGGTGAGAACTCGTCCGTATCTGGGGACTCTTCTCCCCGCCCACCATTGCTCTCTCCTGTTTGATCCTGTTCACCAAGGGCCTGTGCAGCCAGTGTCTCCGTGGCCTCCTCTCAGCCTGCCCTCCTTCCCACTTTCCTGGCCTGAGGACATGAGGTCCTCCTGTGTATGCTTTGGGGGGCCCACTCTTCTTCAGGGGGAGAGGGGTTGGGGCTACACTGGAGCATGGGAGGCATTTCTCTGCAGTGAGGCCACCTTCCCACGCCTCATGGGTTGAGGATTTGGCATGTCCCTGAAGGAAAAAAACCACATGCTGGACTGTTCACCTCCCCTCTTATGTCCTGGCTTTTCCACCCACAGGCAGCTGGGAACAGCTTACGTGAGCGCCACCACCGGGGCTGTGGCCACGGCCCTGGGACTCAAATCCCTCACCAAGGTAAATGACCCCCCATTCCACTGGTCCCCAATCATCTTTTATCCACCTCCTTCCCTATTACCCTTCTACACCACCCGACAGGCTTCATGTATCTCTTCCCAGAGTTCCTCACCACCCCATGGCCCTTAGGGCCACTAACGGGCATCTTTCCTCCCCCAGCACCTGCCCCCCCTGATTGGCAGATTTGTGCCCTTTGCAGCTGTGGCAGCTGCAAATTGCATCAACATCCCTCTGATGAGGCAGAGGTGAGTGGCTCCGACTCCTGGCCTGTGCACGCCCAGCATGGGTGTGGGCACACCATCTAGTGGTGCACACCAGCCTGAGTGGGGGCTGTCTTCCCCCTGAGCCTGAGCTGCTGGGCCTACTCTCAGTCTGACCCTAGGATCTGGGAGGAGAGAACCAGCCTTTCCATCTAGGATGTCTGAGGGGGCCCTGGGAACAGCTGCCCATGAGGACACTGGGGGAGGGATGTGGGGCCTGCGATCTGACCCTCACCCCCTTCTCTTCTCAGGGAGCTGCAGGTGGGCATCCCCGTGACTGATGAGGCGGGCCAGAAGCTTGGCCAGTCAGTGACTGCGGCCAAACAGGGAATATTCCAGGTGGTGATATCGAGAATCGGCATGGCGATTCCTGCCATGGGTGAGGCAGAGGTGGCTGGGTGGGGCACGGGAGGCTGTGGGAGAAAGGGGGTGTAGTTCCTCCAGGGTTTTGAGGATTCCTGGTGGTAGTGGGAAGAACTGTGAAGGGGGCTCCCCCTTTCTTAGGGTCCCTTCTGTCACTTTGCTTACTCTTTCCCTCCCTGCCCTGCTCTCCCCTCAGCCATTCCCCCTGTGATCATGAACACTTTGGAGAAGAAAGACTTCCTGAAGGTAGGTCACTCTCACCTCTCCTGTCCTGGAAGTAGTGGTGACTGGGAGCAGCAGTGACCAATCCCTAACCCCCTCTCCAGCCTGGCCTGAGTCTAAGACTTGCCACCTGTTTGCTCCACCCTTGGGCTGCCTCCTCCACCCTCATTCATTCAGCAAGAACGGATTGCGCTGGAGTGAAGGAGCATTGAGCGAACTAGAGGAGAAGATAAGGGAAGGAGGGAAATGGTTTCTATCCAGAAGGAAACTGGTGTCACTCGGAGCCTCTGACACACACCAAGGATGGACTATCATAGTCACACTTGCTATCGCACTCATGCTGTCACATAATGACAACAACGAGACGTGCACACGCACAGACAGGACAGAGAAGCAAGGCACAGGAATACACGCTCTGGCTCATTCAGTGGATCATTTATTGACAAGTATGCACATTTGAGTAACACCAACTATGCACATTTGAGTAACAGAATAGGATCCATGTGGCTGGAGCAAATGGAGAAGAGTGTGCAGAGCAGGAGATGTTTGAAAAGGGACAAATTCATGCCAGTGAGATGGGAGGAAATGCGTGGAGGGTCAGAGGAGGCCACCTAAAGATGGCAGCTCCTGGAGGAAGTGAGGGAAGAGAAAGAGGGGCTGCGAGTACCATGGGATCTAATTCTGAGGCCAGACTGGGTGAGGGGACACTAGGAGGGGTGTTAGCAAACAGGCCTGGCTGGAGTGGAAGGCGGTGATCTAAAGGACCCAACCCTGTCATACGTTTGGGAGAAAGAAAAAGACCATGTATCAGTGGCTGAAAGGCAGGGCTGATGGGATAGAGCCATGGTGGGTGAAATGGGGTGGGGGCAGCGAGGGCAGGGGGCTCCTGTCATTCCATTGTCTCTGTCTCCCACAGCGCCGCCCCTGGCTGGGGGCGCCCCTGCAGGTGGGACTGGTGGGCTTCTGGTAAGTGCTCAGGGAGTTAGCTAGGGGTGTGGGAGTGTCCTTTCCATGGTGGATGTGGGTGGGTGTTGCTTTTAAGATGTTTATATATACATCATTCATTCATACATTGTGAAGGTAGGGGTGTTGGACACCCATAGGGCATACTGTGTGTGTGAGGGGTTGATCCCTGTCCTTGAAGGTCAAGAGTTTAGTTGAAAGGGTTCCAGTCTTCCTCTCTGAGAGGAAACCATGGGAATATACATGTTGGTACCATCCAGGAGTTTCATGCACATTGAATTTCTGATTCTCGCTCTCTGGCTGTGGAACTCTGGGTTCTTTCCTCAGCCAGAACCTGTCAGTGTTGGCTTTTCTCAGTCACCACCCCTAGGGGCAGTGTCCAGAAATGGGGTGGGGTGCAGGGAGGGAACACCCTTAGGTCAAAGCTTCACAAACCTTTCCAACATTCTTCTCTCCAGCCTGGTATTTGCCACCCCCCTGTGTTGTGCCCTGTTCCCCCAGAGAAGGTAAGTGCTCTCCCCCTACCCTGGCTTGGCTGGGAGCTCTGTATGGTCTCCATATCTCTGGAACAAGCTGACCTTAGGGTCCTTCATCGTGTTCCAGGAAGAGGCCTGGCAGGCACTCAGCTTATTCTGGGGGAGGGGGAGTGGCAGTGATCTGGGCCTTCTGCCCTTTGATGGAGATTCTTCAGCTTGGGAAGAGGAGGGATGGTGATCCCTTAGCTTGAGGGCGGTTGGGTTGAGAGGACACTCAGCCTGGCTGTGCTGTTCTGTTGCAGCTCCATACACGTGAGCAGGCTGGAGCCAGAGCTGAGAGCACAGATCCGTCAGCAAAACCCCAGCATCGAAGTGGTCTACTACAACAAGGGGCTCTGAAGGAGAGTCAGCCCTGGCCCTCCCTCATCTCCTTGGGCTGCTGCATTTCTGGAGCCTTGCCATCCTGCCACTTTCTCTTCTGCCTGATATTAAGCAAGGGGCTTGGTGGGGAGCAGCCATTGAGACCAGCAATCCACTAGGCTGGGAAAGGTACCTAATAAGTCTTTTTCTCTCCTCTCTGATTCCAAAGAGCAGGTTCACATAACCCCTTTCTGCTGCACTAGTGTGTCTTCGTATATGCACATGTGATATGTGTGTACACGCTGTCCTGGAAGCTAGGAGCAGACATGCTGTCCTGGGATGTCCTGGTCTGGCTTCTCCTCTTGGCCTCCTGCCACCAGCCAGCCAGCCAGGCTATGGGACTTAGACAGTTCCACTGGCCAAGTCATTTCTCACAGCACCTCACTCCTTCTGGACATAGGAGAAGCCCCAGGATCTCAGGACAGACTGAGGGACATTAGCAAACCAAACTAACTGGGTTGAATCCTCCAGGTTTCTGCTTCCTGGCTCCCAAAGCTGACTCGGGAACTGGGCTGGCAGAGGAAGACCTGCCAGGCTCAGGGAGGCAGGGGGCTTATACTATCCCCACATCCTGGAATAGATCACTTCCTCTCTGCTGCTCTACCAGAACAAAGGAATGCCAGCATCCTGTACTGTTCTTGCCAGCTTCCCTTCCCCCCTCCGCTGCAGTGTGGCCATCTTCGGGCATAATGCTGGGAGTTCTTGGTCCCCTCTACATTATAACCTCAAATCTAAACCTACAACCCCAACCCTCTCCCAAACCCTCAACCAAAAAGTCACCAAGGCAGAGAAGCATTCCAGAGCTCCCATCGCACCTTCTTACAGAGGGACACGGCTGTGGGAAGTGCTTAAACTCCACAGGTATCTGAATGGGTGTAACTAGTACACTCTCAAGGGCAACTAAGGCCACAAGCGTACGATCTTAAGACAGGGAATTTTGTGTTCCTTTGACCCTTGTTAGACATTCAGTAGGACCCCCCCACCTTAGCTCCTTTTCTTTCTGAAGGCTTGGCCCTGCTCCCACCCATAATTCCCAAGAGGAGGAGGGGCCCAAGCATCAATGGCTAGTCCAAGGGTGAAGTGGGCTTGGGGGTGGGGTATGTGCTAGGTGCTAGTGAACTAAGAGTACAGAGTTGGATCTTGACTCCCACTCCCATGACCTCTGGTGAAGTGGTAGGGTGAAGGCCCCAGCAGGATCCTCTAAGAGCATTTTCCTGCTCCCCCAACCAGCTGCCACCAATAACAAAAGCTATGATGCTGTTGTTACTCAATAAACTGAAAACTTGTATACTTCTTTTTTTAAATATATGTTTTTATTGATTTCAGAGAGGAAGGGAGAGGGAGAGAGAGAGAGACAGAAATATCAATGAGAGAGAATCATTGATCGGCTGCCTCCTGCACGCTCCACACTGGGGATCGAGCCCGCAACCTGGGAATAGAACTGCGACCTCCTGGTTCAAAGGTGGATGCCCAACCAATGAGCCACGCTGGCCAGACTCTTACTTCTTGATCTTCACTTGATTCTAGGCCCTGAGTACCTAGGAAGAGCCTTTCCTTCTCTCCCCACAAAGTCCAGGTCTTGGTCTCTTCCCTCCCCTCCTGTAGGGAGCCTCAGCTCCCAGCAGAGGGCACTCTGAGATTAGAAAATCAGTCTTCCATCAGCACCCTGAGTACTAAAGGAGGGGGAATACAGGCAGTAGATGCTCTCCTATTCCCTCAGCAGATGGAGTCCTGGCTTCGTTTTCTTCTTTGCTAGGGGTGCTGATCACACCTGGGTTCCCTTCAGGCATTTGGTATGGGGCGGTAGCATCTGGCCCCAGGGAGGCCCCTGCATAGAGGAAGGCTAGAGAGCTAAGGACTGCCCAGCATCATCAGATAGAAATAGTGCACTGACACACCCTCCAGACCCCTCCTTGCCCCCATTGATACAACAGGGAAACAAATCTGACAGGGACCATTAGCCACTTAGCACCCCAGGGCCCTCTTCTCCCTCCCTGCTTCTGTAATCCCCCTTCCCCCCTTTTTCCCCCTGGGATATATGAGGCTAAAAGTTCATGCCAATGTACAGCTGGTGAGAGCTACTATTAAACAGTTTATAGTTGCCTCTTTTACCCTAAGCCTTGGCTTTGGAAGATTCAAAAGAATAAACATGAATGAATCTATATTAAAATCCATTCCCTATTCACTGTACGAAATACCTCTCATCTCCCTTTTTTCAGCCCAAAGCTCAAACTAGGTGGTGGGGAGACATCTTTAGGGCTGAATGGTCCCTTAGCAGCCTGCAGTGAACTTGTTATCTTGGCCTGGGCTCGCTCACTCCTCCTGGGAAGTTTACTTGTATGGGCAGTGGGAGTGACACCAGCTGCTTACTGGTCATTGAGTCCCACTGTGTGGTGACAGGCTTAATGAAGTAAAAGTCCATTATTGCGTTCAGTCTTCACTACCACTCCTGTGAGGCCAGACACATTGTGTCCATTCTTAGCAAAGTTAAGAAAGGTGCCTACAGCTGCACAACTAGGAGGTGGTGGAGGCAGAATGCAAGCCGAGCTGTGTGACTGAACCCACTGTGCTATGCTTCTTTACCTGCCAGCTGCTAGCCAAACGTGAAGTCATTTTCCTGGTCCCTTTGACATTCCAGGCCAGCAAAACTGATAGGCCCACAAGTGTACATGGAGCTTTTTACTGAAAAGCCACTGAGGGGTTTCCAAGTTTGAGGGTTTTATACCTGAAGTAGCATAAGCAAAGCTTCCCATTCTTTATTTTAATTTTCTTTTGTTGTTAATCCTCATCTGAGGATATTTTTTTCCATTGCTTTTTAGAGAGAGTAGAAGGGAGGGAGGGAGGGAGGGAGGGAGGGAGGGAGGGAGGGAGAGAGAAACATCTATACGAGAGACATATCGACTGGTTGCCTCCCACCGGTGCCCTGACTGGGGCAGGGAGTGAACCCACAACCCAGGTACATGTCCTTGACCGGAATCGAACTCGAGACACTTCAGTGTGTGGGCTGACGTTCTAACCACTGGACACACTGGCCAGGGCAAGATTCCTATTCTTGATTAAATGGAGAACCAGTTCAATTCCATTCTGTTTTGTCAGCACCTCCCACCAAGCCTACTGGAGCCCTGGGTCAGTTCTTGAAATCTCTGCAGTTTCCATTCTGGCCTTTGGTAATCCCCTTAAAAAGAGGCCTTGCGCTTTTACTGGAAATTCTATGTAATATAAACCCACTTGGGGAGTGAGGTGCAGGAATCTGTAAAACAAAATCATTAAGGACATTTTATGACAGAATGACCTGTGCTCTGCAGATAACACCACACCCTCTCAGAGAGAAGACTGACCAGGGCACCAGTCAGGAAGGAATGCTTTCCTGCCGTCGTTCCTAAATCCACACCAGCTTCTCAAAGCAAAAAACTAGCTGTAGGCTAACTTCACAGGCTCTCCAGGGGCAAATCCAAGCCAGGTACCTTTTCCAAACTGCCTCCGCTTACTTAGACTTTTCCATGGAAGTCAGCATTTGGGCAGAGGAGGCACTTTTCTCACTGGAAAGTAATCTCCCCGTTCTTGGGCCTCCCCTCTTCCTCCTTGTGCTCAGACTCCGATGGGAGCCCACATCTGTGGCCTTGGCCTCCCTCCCCTGCCTTCTTTCCCTGGCCTGGCCTCATCTGCTTCAGAGCCCCCACCCAGCCCATTATTAAGAAAGTCCAGCCAAAACTGGTTTGGCTCAGTGGATAGAGCGTCGGTCTGCGGACTGAAAGGTCCCAGGTTCGATTCCGCTCAAGGGCATGTACATTGGTTGCGGGCACATCCCCAGTGCGGGGTGTGCGGGGGGCAGCTGGTCGATGTTTCTCTCTCATGTTTCTCTCTCATCGATGTTTCTAGCTCTCTATCCCTCTTCCTTCCTCTCTGTAAAAAATCAATAAAATATATTAAAAAAAAAGAAAAAAGAAAGTCCAGCCCTAGCTGGTTTGGTTCAATGGTTGGAGCGTCGGCCTGCTCCAACCATTGAGCCAAATGAAGGGTCCCAGGTTCGAGTCTGGTCAAGAGCTTGTACTTTGGTTGCAGGCTTGAACCCTGTCTGGGGTCTGCGCATGTGCAGGAGGCAACCAATCCATGTCTCTCTCTCACATTGATGTTTCTCTCTCTTTCTCTCTGTCTCTCCCCCTCCCTTCCACTGTCTAAAAATCAACGGAAAAAAAATCCTCAGGTGAGGATTAACAACAACAACAAAAGTCCACCTCTCTCTCTCCCAACCCAAGGTCTAAGGGGAAAAATAGCTTGGTTCTGGAGCCCTGGTTTAGCCTGGCCATAGGAAGGGGGCCATGTATCCTGCTATCTTCCCCGGTCACTGGGACTAATGAGACCGGCATTTTAGGGAGAGGTTAATCCCCAAGATTAGTCCCTACTGGTTAGGGCCAGCTTTAACTCAGGGCCCCGTGGGCTCATGTGAGTCAGACTAGCCTAGTCCCGCGGGGTTCGGTGCCCTACGGGTTCAAGCCAAGCCTCCCTCGCGCCCCCGTTTCCTCCCAGTCAAGCTTGTCAATCTCAAGCCAGCCCCGCCCCGGGAGTCTGTCAGTCATCGGTAAAAGCCACACCTCTAGTACATAGCCAATCAGGAGCAGAGTCCCGCCCCTGCGGTGGAGCCTGTCAGTCAAAGTTAGGCTTGACTCCACCTTCTTCCCGTTTCCCGGGCAACGGCTTTAGCGTCGTAGGCCTCAAATACAATTCATCTTCTCTACCTGAGCCTGGATCCTACGTCTCAGATCAACGTCCCAGGTGACCTCGGTCCTGCACCGAAAATCCAACAAGTCCCCTTTCTCCTTGCCAGAAGCGCCTCAGCGCCCGCCCTTTGACTTCCTGCCCGGTAATCTTCGAGGTTTTCAAGGAATCACGCGAGGCCTCTCCTGGGTCCCAAGCCTGCGGCCTCCGACTATTGGTCCTGTCTTTTGCGTCGTCCATCCCGCCTCCTTCTCTTCGCCCTTGCGTCCCAAGTTCAGGAAACGTTTACTGAACGCTGTTAAGAGAGGGCCTTTGTGCCCGGCGCTGGGTAGAAATGACCTGCTGGGTGAACAGATTCCCTTCCCGTCTGCAGGTACACAGCCTGTACCCAGTAGTCCTTAGGGCGCCTCTCCCTCTCCCCTCTATGTCAATCTCCCCACACGTTGCAGTGACCTCGGGTCCTCATGGGGGGGCAACCTTTTGCTAGAAATTGTGGGGGAATCTTTATCTAGTTGGATCATTTCCCAAAAGGGAGCTTCCTTCTCTCTTCCTATGTACACAATGTCTTTTTACCTGCAGGCAGCCCCAGCAGTGGCTGCCAGAGGGATAATGGCACCCTCAGCTTCTGGCCACAGCCTCTTTCAGCTTCCTTTTTTCAGTCTTCTCAGACAAGGGAGGTTTTGCAACTGAATTAACGACAAGGAGAATGTGGGAGGAACCCTGCGTAACTTGGGCTACACACAACACCCCTTCCTCCCCGCTACTTCATACATCCAGTAGGAAAATAACCCAAACAACAAGCTTCAGAGTGACGCTTGCTTATGGAGCAAGACTTTGCTATGTTATTCTATAGATTAACCAATACCACATATGTTATTATTTTTAAAAATAATTACTGGAAAAAGATTTTATTTTTATTTATTTTAAAGTTGGAATTTTTTATTGATTTGAGAGAAAATGTGTAAAAAAGAAAGCAAGAGAAACATTGATTTATGCCATCATTGATTGATTATGTGCCCTGACCAGGGATTGAACATGCAACCTTGGCATATCAGGATGATGCTCTAACCAACTGAGCTCCCCAGCCAGGGCCACCTATATTATTTCTGACTGAAGACCTCCCCTCCTCTATCACCAGCCAGTTCTCCATCTTATTTATTTCTTTATGGGGGTGGTGGCAAATAATGAAAATAATTTTATTCTTTCTCTCCACACTCTGTTAAACTTGCTTTGTGGAAATTGACAACTTTTATTTCCCAGAAGGAGTCCTTCTGGTTTGGTTTTAATTGAAGTTATTTTGTGGAAAACAGCAGACAATAATTGTGGCCAGCTTCAGTAAACAGGGGGATGTATTGTAAGGATTTGTCCGTAGCTCTAAGGACCAAAGATGGAGTTAACCAACTTGGCCTCTGAAAGGGCAGAAAACTGGGCAGTTCTGGGGGCCTCAGTAACTGGAGTTTATGGGCACTGCCACTAAGGTACAGCTTTAACCAACTGCAGTCCCTGATCTCCCCATTCAAGTTTCAAAAATTGGTAAAGCTTAGATTAGTTGTCTGCCCCTCGGAGGTAGCCAGAGGCCAGGGTCAAGTCACAAGGACATGGGACATCATTACTTCAGATACACCTCCGTGGTTGGGGCTGTTCCCAAAGTAAGACAATCATTGTGAGCTGGGAATCACCCTGATTGGTGTTTATTGCATGTGTTATTATTGGTCCTATAAAGATAAGTCTCTCTGGTTTAAATGAAAACCCCTGAGGGCAGGCACCGTATCTTCACTTTTTTTACTAATTGTGATAAATAACACCTACCACCTAACATAAAATTCACCATCTAAACCAATGGTTAAGTGCACAGCTCAGTGGTATTAAGTGTATTCACATTGTTGAGAAATAGATCTCCATAACTTTTTCATCTTGCACATCTGAAACTCTATACCCATTAAACAAGAACTCTTATCTTCACTTTTATGCCCATAGCACCTATAATAGTGGCTGGCCCACAGTAGTTACTCAATACATACTTGCTGAATAAATGGATGTGGAATCCAAAGTGCCCTAAACCCCACTCATTTGTTGGTCCTATCTTGTAAGGTCACTAACACAGGTTCTCAATCTGTTTTACTCCTCAGCAAACAAACAAAAAAAATTGTGACATATTCACAACAAAAACAATGGCTGACAGCTTTAGTGATAATCAGCTTGGAGGATGGGGAGCATATCCTCCTAGGAAGGCATTTCAGAATCTTGGGGAAAGGCCCCGCCGGAGGAACTCAGTTGGTCGAGTGTCGTCCTGTGCACTGAAAGGTTCTTGGTTTAATTCCCAGTCAGGGCACATACCTGGGTTGTGGGTTCCATCCCCAGTCAGGGCATGTACAGAAGGCAAGCGATCAATCTCTCTCTCTCTCTCTCTCTCTCTCTCTCTCTCTCTCTCTCCCTTCCTCTCTCTAAGTGTGTTGTCCTCAGGTGATGTTTTAAAAAAAGAATTTGGGGTAGTGTGCCTTGAAAAGTGCCTCAGGCAAAGTGAAGCTTGGCCCTAGATATGTTCCCACAGCTCAGTCTTTCCTCTCTGTGTCTCTCTAGGAGTCCCCAATGCAGGGGGATGAGGGAGAGTGTCTCACCTGTAATCAGAGCTACTGTCTCTAACTCTGATGTCTGTCTGCCTCCCCGCACATGTCAATGCCTTTTCCCTTTGGCAGTTAGTTCCCTGTGGTGCTGACCTACCCTCCCTCTCTGCAGCTTCTTGGGGCTGGCCCTGAGCTATAATCATTTAAGGCATGCTAGAAAGGAGACACCTTTACCTTATTCTAGTCCAGTTCCTATCAAGTGGTCCCACAACAGAGTTGCTTGGGCCTCTAGTGATATAATTTCATTTGCGTGACCTCCTTTCTAGAGCACAGTGAAGTGGAAAGTGGTGCTGATGTAAGATTAAGCATCACCCTATAATATACCTGGAAGCCTTGCTTTTTATGATACTTCTGCTGCGTCTGGTTCATCCTGCTGGACTTGCTAATCACTGCTAGTGATTTTCTTTCAGGGCCTCATTTCTGCTAGCTGGCCTCTAACACCTGACCCCAAGCTCTCAGACTCCCTTGCTTATATCTGATCCCCGAGTTGTGGGTAAGATTCATCATTTTCCTTACGCCATATCAGATGACCTCTATTCAATTGTCCCAAACTTTCCAAGACCACTAAGGAGGATTGTTGCTACAGGAAAACAGGCAGACTCCCCAAATCTGCAATTTCCAAACTATGTACTGAGGCACCCCAGAGTGACCTGAGAGGACATTTTAAGTTTTTGAGGGAAATCCAGTCCAGCAATACTTGACATCTGTTGGATACTGCATAAGCTACTAGCTTGAGCTCACAGTTTCAAAATTAGTTTGTGATGCCTTACTCTCAATGTCTTTGCAAACCTGTTATTTTTTATGGTTTCTGTGACAAAAAAGCAAGAGCTACATAGAAGTCATGTGGGGCAGGAAATGAGGATGACAGTATCCAGGCTGATTCCCAGTTTTGAGAAGTTAAGCAGAGCCCAACAGGCGCACACATCTCATCTATATATATAAAAGATTAAGTGGCCATTACGACCGAATGACCAGAACAACCATGACCTGTTGACCAGTCACTTTGATGCGCACTGGCCACCAGGGGCCAGACGCTCAATGCAGGAGCTGCCTCCTGGTGATCAGTGCACTCCCACAGCCAACCTCCCGTGGCCCCTCCCCCAGCTGGCCGGCCCCCCATAGGCCTCCATCGTGGGCCAGGCCGAGAAAACCCACCCATGCACGAATTCATGCACCAGGCCTCTAGTTAGTAAATAATTGAGGTTAAGAATGACATAAAAATATTCTTTTTTTTCTTCCAGTTTATGTGTATTAGTTTTTCAAACAGCTACAACACAGTTAGGATATAAATACTTATTAAGTACTTAAAGGGGACTGTTAGATTTTTTTGAGTATGTCCTGGGGTACTGTGACAAAATTACTGAAAAATTGAGGGTTCCATGAATGTAGAGAGTTTGGGATTCCCTGCCCTAAATGAATGAAGAAAGAAGTGAAGGAATGAGGGAATACCACTGGGTTGTATTTGGGTCTCAGACCAACCCTCTGTAAATTCACCAGGTTCTATGCCTTTGTAAGAAATTTTCTTTTGTTAAATTCTTTTTAAAAATGTTTTTATTGATATCAGAGAGAAGAAGGGAGAGGGAGAGAGAGATAGAAACATCAGTGATGAGAGAGAATCATTGATCAGCTGCTTCTTGTATGCCCCCTACTGGGGATCGAGCCCACAACTTGGGCATGTGCCCTGACCTGAATCAAACCGTGACCTTCTGGTTCCTGGGTCCATGCACAACCACTGAACCACAGAGGCAGGGCTAAATTCTTTTTTTTTTTATTTAATATATTTTATTGATTTTTTACAGAGAGGAAGAGAGAGGGATAGAGAGTTAGAAACATGGATGAGAGAGAAACATCGATCAGCTGCCTCCTGCACACCTCCTACTGGGGATGTGCCCACAACCAAGGTACATGCCCTTGACCGGAATCGAACCTGGAGACCTTTCAGTCCGCAGGCCGACGCTCTATCCACTGAGCCAAACCAGTTTCGGCAGGGCTAAATTCTTAATATTTCCCTCTGGGAAGTTCTAATTTTGTTTCAGTGATCCAGGTTTTTCACGTGATCAGAGGGTGGTAGAGCTAGGGACTGGAAATGGTGGTGGTAACTTGGAAACCAGAGCTGCATTGACTGGTCCTGTTCTGAAGATCAGAAGCAAAAGAGAGAATGGAGGCTGAGGACAGTGGGCCCCCCTCCCTGCCCTGCTCTGCTCTACCTCTCAGCCTGGGCTGCACTAGGACCTGACTTTCCTTAGTAAACGCCATCCGCAGAGAACTGCCCCACGCTGCGCCCCCTGGAGGCCACACTGGGTCTTCTGAACTGGACCCAAGTGCTCTCTCCCCGCCGCTGGAAATCTAGGGGCCTTTGAAATCCCATCCTGTGGAAGGGAGGGGGTGGCCACCGCTGGAGCCCCCCGCAGGTCCACGCTTCTCCCTCCTTCCCCGCCCGCATCCTCAGGTGACTGGCGGGCGCCTTCGCGACGCTAAGACGGGCAGAAGCGGCCGGTCCCCAGCTCCCCGGCTCATACATTAAAGATGTGGAGGCGCCGGGACTCTGGTGCCACAAACATGAAGACAAATTTTTAATCCCGAGCCAGAAGATGCCGGGAGATGGGGGCGCGGGAGAAAAATGAATTAGGTTTTTATTATGTGTTTTATTATGCTGTAATTGAACAGGATTAGGTGAGAATACAATATATTTCCGAGGCGGCTGCAAGGGGGCGGGGGCGGGAGAGAAAGACAGCGAAGCCCGCAGGGAAGTGGGGGCTCCGGGACGCAGTGGATCCCAGGGGAGGGCAGAGGAGCGGCCCAGCACCCCTCCCCCCGTCCCCGGCAGTTTGGGCCAGGATGGGGAGCGAGGGGGATGCCTTGAAAGTGGGGGGGTTAGCGAAAGGTCCGCCTAGCCTTTGCTGGAGGGGATGATGCTTAAGAGCTGGAACGACCCGGCTCTGAAATGACCAGGCGCTCTGCATTCACTGGGGTCTCGGAGGCCCACGAATTCACATTTGCTCCCAACATCGCGGCCCAGCACACGTCGGGCACAGGCCTTGTAGGTCTGCAAACATCGGAGCGCCCACGTTATGCCCTCGACATAAAGTCGGACTCTGACACTCCCTCTCTCCCCCTATCTCTGGTTACCTCTGAAAAAATCCATACCCATGCTGGTCTAACCCAGCACCCTCCCCACCCCCACACCCCAGGTAAAGGGCGCCCAGGTGAGCCCCCCGCACCTCCCCCCCCCTCCCCCGAACTGGGCTGTCAGAACCATCCTCTCGCCCCTGGAACCGCCTCCTCCCCTGAGCTCGCCTCTCGGTCCGCCCGGCCCCGCGGCTTCATTAAGGGCGGCCGCCTGCTCCGCGCCTCACCTGCTGCAGCGCCCCTCGCGCCCCGCCAGGGACTTACTCCTGGCGGTGATGAAGAGGCCCATTAGCCGCTGCTACCTTTAGGGCGGACCGGGCCTCTCTCCCCACCTCCCAATTAGGACCTGAGAAACCGTCAACCAAGATTAATAGTTGCCTGGCTCCGGGGCAGGGCGAGGAGCCCAGATAGCGCTGCAGCGTCTCTCACTCCGCCCAGGCCAAGCTGGTGCGGGCCGGACGCACCGTTTGCTGCCGCCACGCCAACCTCCGCCTCCTTTTCCGGCCTCCGGCGCACCCGAGTGTCTCAGGTGAGCCCCACAGTGGGGTCCGGAGTGTCAGAGACCGGAACCCTATTCCCTGTTGAGGCGAGGCGAGTGGGGGAGGAAGGTACGCCCTCTCTAGGATACACTCCCAGCGTTCCCACGGGCTCCACTGAAGAACTGATCTTAATTGAGGGAATGACTGTGAAAGCCATGGAGAAGCATCCTTAACCCCCTTTCCTCCAAGTCACTTCTCTTATTCTCGCTCATTGCTTCTGTCATATTTTCAGTACATGTCCCATAGACGTGCTTTTGCCTTTATCTGTGTGGTTGTATCATTGATCTCTGTCTCCCCCACTGGACTGTGGGCTCCAGGGTTAGGGACCACCGTTTTGTTCACCACGGCTCTGCAGCACCTACAGTAATTGTGAATTGAATGAATGAGTGGGCAACAGGCTTGTTACCTGTTTTTTTTTTTTTTAAATATAGTTTATTTTATTTTTTTTTTTTACAGAGAGGAAGAGAGAGGGATAGAGAGTAGAAACATCGATGAGAGAGAAACATCGATCAGCTGCCTCCTGCACACTCCCCACTGGGGATGTGCCCGCAACCAAGGTACATGCCCCTGACCGGAATCAAACCTGGGACCTTTCAGTTCGCAGGCCGATGCTCTATCCACTGAGCCAAACCGGCTTCGGCCCTGTTTTGTTTTTATTGCAATAACTGCTTCCTGTGCTAGCTTCTCCCACCCCCTTCTTCAGCACCCTCAGAGCACCTGCATTCATATCATAATTGTAACATTATTTCTCTGATTATCAGTTTGATGTCTTCTCCCCCTTGAAGCCAGAAGCTCCAGGAAGGCAGGCCAGGGCTGGGCACACAGCTGCATTCAGACTGCCATCAGGAAGTGCAGCACTTAGTCCAACAGATGATAGCGTGCGAGGGCTCAGGAGCCTTGTAACTCTTCCAACACCATTCTTTTGAGGATTTCTGGCCTGGAGAGGCAAAATGACTTGCCTGAGGTCACACAGCCAGCTAGAAGCAAAGCCAGGATGAAAATAACTTTTCTCTTCCAACACACTGTGATTTTTCTCCAAAGGTCTCATCATCTGAGACCCTGAGGAAACAGATGATGAACTCTGAGGTTGCTAAACCTTGGGAAATGTGTGTGGTGGTCCCAGGTATCTTTTTCTTTGGTGATGGTGGTCACCCAGAACTAAACCTTTCCCCCTCCCTCCAGGAACTTGGGGCCCAGGGGTGCCCTATACTCTGTGTCCATAGGGGTAGATTCCATTAAGTCTCAACTCTAGTTTCTCTTCCTTGGATGTAAAACCAGGGGAGCCCCAGCTCTCCAGCCCCAGAGGGATGTGAACTGTCTCTGATCCCTCTCCACACCCCCCTCCCCACTTCCAGTAGCATCAGGAAAAAAATAATGATTTGGGAGCAGAAAATGTGGGGAACTACAGAGGAACTGCTGAGAGGAGACAGTGGGGGCATAAGCTCTTCCCTCCACGTCATCACACCCCTGGTGTTACCTCTTTAGAACCCACTTACTCTAGGGGGGTGGGAGGAGACTTGGTTTGGGGGATGAGGGTAAGATCGATACTTCACTGGGCTTTGATGACCGCAGGCTTTCACCTTGCAGATAATGGGGTGAGCGTTGGTAAACTCTCACCGACTGAGAGGGCTCCCCCGGCCTTAATGAGATAATCAATACTTGTTCTCGGCTTAATTTCCATCTAATTGCTCTTTAACGACGCCGGATAATGGGCCGCCTCCTGTGAGGAGAGAGCTGGCTGGGAATCCGACCTGCCTCGGACTCCCGCCCCTCCTCCCTGGGCGGAGTGCCCTCACACAGGTGGGCTGGGGCTCACCCCACTCCCGGGCCGGGGCTCACCCCACTCCCGGGCCGGGCGGCTGGAGCTCCCTCCGCGGTCTCCTCGCCCGGCCGCCGCCAGGTGCCCGAGGTGGTGTTGGGCCCCGCAGGGGACGCTCCAGGCCTGGGATGCCGGATCCCAGCCAAGGCTCTGGGTTCTGGGCTCCGGGTCATCCATCCGACCGAACCTCAGAACCCCGCGGTGCCCTCGCCCCCTGATGGCGCCTCATCCTTCTTTCCATCCAACGGAGCCAGCCAGGCAAGTAGGATCTGTCTGAGCCTCCTAGCCAAGGTGAAGGGCCTCTGGACAAGCTCTCTCTCCTTTCCCTTCTGACGTGGCCCCGAGGTCTTAGGTAAAGTGCTGTGTTTATGAACCTAAGAAGAGCTGGGATCATATTGTTCCCTGTGAGGTAGCTGAGCTGCCTCCTGCAAAGGAACTTGGCTGACCACTGCAGACCCCCCAGGCAAGGAGGGGAGAGGGTCAAGAATAAGGAAGGCTGGGGTGGGACACCTAGGTCTCCTGCTCAGAGGCTCACACTGCCCCCCAGCTCAGAGAGCCACCTGATTTCCAACTCACCACTTCCCCAAACCCCCATGGCCAGGAGAGTTCCTGCCAACACCAGCAACTGATATTAGCCCTAACTGCTCTCACCGCCCACCTGCCTGGCTCAGCACTAGGAGCAGCTGGAGGGTCCCCACAAGGCCTCCCAAACGTCCTAGCCTCACAGAGGACTAACCTGCCAGCCCCCATGGCCAACCCCATAGCCCCATGGCATCTCTCCTCTTCTCTCTCTTTTTAAAAAATTGTTGTTAATTCTCACCCGAGGATTTATTTTTCCATTGATTTTTAGAGAGTGGGAAGGGGAGAGACAGAGAAAAACATCGATGTGAGAGAGACATAGCGATTGGTTGCCTCCCCTACCTCATGCTCCCCGACCAGGGCCAGGGATCCCGCCTGCAACCGAGGTACGTACGTGCCTTGACCGGAATCGAACCCTCAATCCTGCTTGGCTCCTGAATCTGCGGTATTTAAGTTTATAAAACACCAGCTGCAGTTCTGGCTTCAGTTGCACTGAAGTTGGGCTGACAAACACAGCGATAGTGTTAGAATAGTGTAATGGTTAGAATCAGGCCTTGGACCTAGGCAGCCCCAGGTTTAAATCTTGCCTCTGTTTCTTACCGGTCAGTGTGACGGGGGGCAAACTTACCTACAGGTCTGAACCTCCGTTTTCTCATTTAAGAAAATAAGGTTCACCCTAGCCAGTTTGGTTCAGGAGATAGAGTGTCGGCCTGGGGACTGAAGGGTCCGGGTTTGATTCCAGTCAAGGGCACATGCCTGGGTTGCGGGCTCCATCCCCAGTAGGGGGCGTGCAGGAGGCAGCTGATCAATGATTCTCACCATTGATGTTTCTATCTCTCTCCTCCCTTCCTCTCTGAAATCAGTAAAAATATATTTAAAAAAGAAAAAGAAAATAAGGTTCATAATGTTACCTTTGTAAGTCTAAAATAGGATAATGTATGTAAATTGCTTGCCACAGTGCTTGGCACACTAGAGCCATTTGATAAGTAGTAGCTATTATTGTTATTATTGCATGTTAGAGCTGAAGGAATCATCTAATTCAAGGATCATAAACTCAAAGACTACAGGAGCAGGCAGGAATCCTAAATGAGGGAACTAGGCCAGGCCAGGACTGTGGTAAGCTGGATAGTGCCAGCCCCACCTAAAACAGCAACCAGTACATCTTTGATTGTTGCTAGGCAGTCAGATTCCTGATTTTTATTTTTATTTTCTTAAGAAAATTTGGCAGCTTAGATATTAGCTCTGACTTTTCCTACCTCTCACCTCCCTATCTCAGCATCAGGAGCAGCTGGGGGTTCTCTCAAAGCCGCTCTGAACATCCTGGCTTGATAACTCTGGCCCCAAATTCTGGATTTTTCTATAAAATTTCACACAATTTAAATGTTGGCAATTAAGTAAAAAATTTAAAACACTGCCAAATACAAGATGTCTGAAGGCAGAATTCACCCTTTGTTACTCAGAAAACTGAGGTGCTGATATGTCACGGCTGCTGGCAAAACTAACTAGAAGCCTGGATTCTATTCAAATAAGAACTCCTAAGAGGCCCTTCCTAGACCATGGGCTTTTTCAGCTGCCATCCACTGCAGATGCTGCTTGCTCTGCCCACAGTGCCCAGTGTTAGTATTTGGCAGCTACCAAAGCACAAGTCCTGGGTCATGGCAACCTTTTCTCTGTTGATACATCCAAATTCTTTTTTTTTTTTTTTTAAATCCTCATCCGAGGATATTTTTCCATTGAATTTTAGAGATAGTGGAAGAGAGAGGGAAAGACAGAAATATTGGTTTGTGAAAAGCACATCGATTGGTTGCCTCTTGCACAAACCCTGAGCAGGGCCCAGGCTGGGGAGGAGCCTGCAACCAAGGGACGTGCCTTTGACCGGAATCAAACCTGGGACCCTTCAGTCCGAAGTTCTATCTAATGAACCAAACTGGCCAGGGCAAATCCAAATTCTTTTAAAATGTTGTAGAGGGCACTGTAACAGCCAGTCAAGTCCCAGGACCCTGGAGATCTCAACTCCTAATTTAAAGATCTATTTTCTTTTTTTATTCCCCCTTTGTACTACATAGTATATAATTCTCCCTCCTTTCATTTAAAAACCATTTTTTAAAAACAATTACAGTTGACATACAATATTATATTAGTTTTAGGTGTACACTGTAGTGATTAGACATTATATAACTTACTAAGTGATCATCCTGAGAAATATCATACCTATCTGACACCATATGTAGTTATTAGAATATAGTTCCTATGCTGTTCTTTTTTTAAAAGATAATATTTCTGAGCTTTAAAAATAATTTATATATATGTATTTATCGATTTCAGAAAGGAAGGGAGAGGGATAGAACATCAATGATGAGAATCATCAATTGGCTGCCTCTTGCATGTCCCCCACTGGGGATCGAGCCCGCAACCCCTGCATGTGCCCTTGACTGGAATTGAACCCAGTCTGCAGGCCAGCACTCTATCCACTGAGCCAAACCAGCTAGGGTCCTATGCTGTTCTTTACATCCACATGACTATTCTGTAACAACCAATTTGTAGTTCTTAATCCCTTCACCTTTTGCATCCATCCCCTCAACCCCCTTCCATCTAGCAACCATCAAAACGTTCTCTGTATCTATAAGTCTATTTCTGTTCTACTTGTTTATTTTGTTTTTTAGATTCAATTGTTGATAGATATGTATTTATTGCCATTTTATTCATTATTTCTTCTTTGATGGTGATGAACTCCTTTATCTATTTCTTGTCTAGAAAACTCCTTATACATTTTTCAATTCTAAACAATAGCTTTGCTGGGTAGAGTGATCTTGGTTGTAGGTCCTTACTTTTCATCACTTTGAATATTTCTTGCTACTTCCACCTGGCCTGCAAAGTTTCTGTTGAGAAATCAGCTAACAGTTTTATAGGGGCTTCCTTGTAGATAACTGCTTTTCTCTTGCTGCTTTTAAGATTCTTTAACTTTTTGCATTTTAATTATGATGTGTCTTGTGTGGGCCTCTTTGAGTTCATCTTGTTTGGGACTCTCTGTGATTCTTGGACTTGTATGTCTATGTCCTTCACCAGGTTAGGAAAGTTTTCTGTCATTATTTTTTTCAAATAGGTTTTCAATTTCTTGCTCTCTTTGCCTGCTGGTACCCCCATGATGCAAATGTTGGTATACTTGAAGTTGTCCTAGAGGCTCCTTACAGTATCTTTATTTTTTGGATTTTTTTCTTTTTGCTGTGCTGATTGGGTGTTTTTTCTTCCTTATATTCCAAATCACTGCTTTGATTCTCAGCGTCCTCTATTCTACTCTTGATTCCCTGTAAATTATTCATTGTTTCAGTTATATGTATCCTTCATTTCTGACTGGTTTCTATGTCTTTTTTCATGCTGTTGAAGTTCTTAGTAAGTTCTTGAGCATCCTTATAACCATTGTTTTGAACTCTGTATCTGACAGTTTGATTGACTCCATTTCATTTAGTTCTTTTCTGGAGATTTCTCCTATTTCATTTGGGACCTGTGTGTGTGTGTGTGTGTGTGTGTGTGTGTGTGTTTGTCTCTGCATTTTGGCTATACCCTACGTTTGTTTGTATGTTCTCTGTATCTATGATATACTAATAACTAATGTTGAATGTACACATATTACATGAAGCAGTAATTCTACTCCTAGGTGTATCTCAATTTATATAAAAGTTAAAAGAAGGTAAAATTATAGAATTAGAAGTGAATTAATTAATAAAGAGAAAGGATTAATAATTGGGAGGAGGCATGATGGGAACTTTTGGAGGTGTTAGCAATGTTCTGTTTCTTGACCTGGGTGATGATCACATGAGTGTTCATTTATAATGATTAATTGAGCTATAAAGCAATTTTGTGCAATTTTCTGCTTGTCTGTTATAGTTCAAAACGAAATGTAGAAAGAGTCTAAATGATATAAACATCCTTTTTAAGTTTATCAATACAAAATGTGGCCAAGTAATTAGGTCAGATGGATCTACAAGTCTCCATCTCAAAGGTGAATGGGAAACTGGGGGTAAAGGGGGAAGCTGCCTCCTGGGATATAAGAAAAGTAAACTGAGGAAATTTTTACCTGATTTCTTTATGCATGTTTTAAAGCTTGTTCAACTTAATGCCTAGGTATTCCAGAGAGTTAGTCTCCTGGGTATTCCAGCTTTCATTTAGTAACATATAACTGAATTATAATGCTTATCTTCCTACCTGGCTGTTCCAACTTTCTACATTTATCTCAACATCCTAATTTACCTATAAAACATCATCTACTTTATTATGAAAAATAATTTTACAAAATAACAGTGAATATTATACTCAACCATATGCCTCATTCCAAATTCTCTTAGGGTGCTTATTGATGATATATATGATAAATATTTACATGGTTGTGATCAATATCCATATACTTCTCCTTTTCACTTAACCTTATTTTCCTACACATACTAGTATTTTTCACTTTGACTGAGTTCAACTATTTGTCATAGTAGGTAGCTATAAGGTATTCTGTCTTAATTATCTAGTTGAGCCTTTTTGTTTTTTTACTTAACTGATTCTTATGTTCAGAGGAAGCACAATTCCTCTGTATCCATTTCTAATGGGTCAATCTACACACTGATTCTTTATGCCTTGTTTCATCTTATATTGTTCATTTTTACAGGACCCATTTCAATCTGTCATATTTCAGTAGCTGAAAGAAAGTGCAGGTATGAAAACCTGTGAACTCCAGGTTATGATTCACAGTGGAAAGCAAACTACACTCTATACCTCACTCCTTTTTCAGTACAAGCATCTACAGGAAAGGGTGCGGAGGGAAGAGAGGCAAGACCATCTGTTCTTCAACAAACTTTAACTTCACCCTCTAGTTTTAAGTCTGAATCTAGTCTCCCTCATGCAGACACTCAAAGGATACTGCCATCTGGCTTCCCTCCTTGCAGTACTTACATCGTCTAGATTACAGAATCCTTTCTTTGTGGCCCTACAATTTTGCATGACCCGGTCAAACTGATTCAACATTCTCAAAATATGAATATGCAAAATGTTTAGTAACTTTATGATGTAAATAGATGTTCCTGAATGTGTTTTGGAGCCTTAATGGATAGTGAGAGATAATGAGGATCTGAGAACGTATCTAAACTTTTGAATTGTGTCTTAAGCAAATAATTCCCTTCTAAAAGTATTTCCACAACATGTGGTGTTTTCCTGGAACAAAATCTCTACTTAAGAAAAACAGATTTCCTATTTACTCAATCAACATCTTTGGTGCCTACTGTATGCAAGATAATGTTCTCGTCACTAACCGCAAGCCCACCAGAGGGCGCTCGGTCCCTGTCTATCCAGTCCTCATCAGCGACACAGAAAATCCTGGTTAACCTTGACTTTCACACTCCGGAAGTCGTTCACATTTAATCCACAAATATTTACCAAGAACTTTCTGGGCTGTCAGGTGCGGGGCCAGGTTCTCAAGATACAGTGGTGAGTTAGGCACGATTCCTAATACCAGACGCTTGGAGCATAGCGAAGACTGAAAGTAAACAACCGGCTACAATAAAGTGCGGTAAGGGAAGAGGTTCAAGGTCTGTAAAGTTTGTGGTTTAAATACTGGCGCCAAGCGTTAGAAGCGGGTAACCATTCATTAAGAGGCCGGACTGCTTCTGCTCGGTATCCCGGGCAACGATCTCCGTCTCAAAGTATTTTGTGTAAGTCAGAGCCAGAGGCGTCTCCTTGGGTGAATGGCTCCATTAGCCGCCTCCGCAATTTCAATCTCTCCCACCCCCCCACCCTTCACCCCCCCCCACCCCCCCCCCCAGAGGGGTTCCTGCAGTTCTACAGTTCACTTCTGCCCCAAGTCCACACTTCAGTTGCCCTAAGGCCAAAAATAAGGAATTACCCACAAGTACCAACCAAAGCTGGCTCCGCCCATTCTTGTTCCGGTTTAAAACCCGCGGGCTTTTCCTGTTTTGAATTTCTAGACTTCCTGTTTGAATTCTCGCGACAGTTTCGAGACAACACGTGAAGTTCGCTCCTGGTCCCTCTTCTGAGTTTGAGACCAGGTAACAGGGTACTGGCCCTCGCACACCGTGTCAGACCCTTCCGGCCAGGAGTGGCCTGCACGCTGCTAGGGAGCCCCTAAGCGGAAGGGCTTGCACGAGCCCAGGCCGGGAGGGACAGTTCCGGCCGCACTCGGGAACGTGACTCTCGGGGCCGCTAGTGCGCGTGCGGAGCCGATCCCCTGGGCGGTCTCGAGGCCGCAGACCTGCCCCGAACTTCGGGGTTGGTCTGGAGGCCCCAGCTCCAGTGGCTCCGCCCTGGCCAGGTCCTTCGGGGCGGAGCCTGACTAAATGCAGTCCCCTCCCCCTGCAGACCTCAGTTTTCGTCCCGGGGAACAGAACTTCAGCCAGGCTTCTGTAAAGCGCCTGGGGCCGGGGGGGCGGGGCCTGGCAGACCCCCGGTTAGGCGGGCGGGCGGGCCTCCAGAAATGCTCTCCTCCCTGTCCCGAGCCCAGAGTGCCACGGTGGCGCCGGTGGCGGCTAGAGAACCGTAAGCCTCCGGCCCTGCTGGCTTCGCAGCCACAACCTGTAATCCCGACCTGGGAGGCGCCCCGCCCACCGCTTCCTGCGGCCGCTAGTCTAGTCGCTGGAACCTCTAATCACCATGCCCATCCGCGATTCAAACACCTGCCGGATGTAGGGAGGGAGGAGAAGGCCAGATGTGGGGAGGCTGATGTAAGCGCCCAGTCTCTGGTCGGCGCCTTGGTGAGGGAGCTGGACGGACAAGCCTTCAATCACCCCCGGGAAGCCGGTTTGGGGCTGCGGGGACACGACGTTGCGAGGCCCTGCTCTACACAGGAGCGCCCCACATGGCACCCGAACCTCCACCCCATGGACTGTAAAGTCAGATGGGACAGGGCCTAGCCGGCCAGCCAACAGCGAGCTTCGCAGCCACCCCTACACCGCCCCCCACCCCACCCCACCCCACCCCCGGTCTCTGGCCGTCTCCCAGCTTTGGTGTCTGGTTACGGCTCCTCTGTTTTCACTGTGACTTTGGTCCAGGCTGAGGGAAGTGGTCCAGGAGGATCCCGTGCAGCCGCATAAAATTGGCAGCTTCAGAAATAGGGGGTAGCTTGGGGGTGGGGAGGTGGGGTGCGGCGTCTAGGGGCGGGGAGAGAGGCGGGGGAGCAGCTCTCCCAGTCCAAGTCCGTGGCTCTCTCAGAGATCCGTAAGCCGGAGCAGAGGTGGCCGGCGCGCCCAGCCAGTTCTCCACCGCTTTACTCCCACTGTCTGCTCCTCTGGACTGGAGTCACGGCTGCTCCGAAGCACTTAGTCCCGGACACTAGGTGAGCGCTCTGGACCGCAGGACATCCCCCTTCCTCCCTCCTCCCCCCCCCTTATTAATAACTCCTCACTTCATGTGGGGCCATCCATTCCCATCCAGTTCTAGGGCAGGAAGCTTCAGAGTTGGATGGTGTGTATTGGTGGTGCTGGTGTGTGGTGTGTGTGTGTGTGTGTGTACATGCGTGTACATGCACGCCTGAGCGTTATCACCCCATCCTCTTACCTCTCCCTAATCCCCCCAAGAACAGCCCAATCAGTTACTACCCACTATAACTGGATGACCCTTGTGCCTCGGCATTGAGGGTCTACTGGACCCCAGGCTAGCAGTGGAGGGGACAGTGCTAGAGTCAAACTTTGGTACGAGGAACAGCGAGGTTGCTTCTGACCTCCTGACCTGGCTTCCCTCCCTGGCAGGGCGCACGAACCCGCTGACGCCCCAAGTGCTCGCAGGGCTTCCAGCTAACCATGCCGCCGCCGCTCGCAGCTACCTTGGCGCTGCCCCTGCTACTGCTGGTGGTGCGCACGCCGCTCCCGACTGGTGCGAGGCCGTCGCCGGGCCCGGATTACCTGCGCCGCGGCTGGCTGCGGCTGCTGGCGGAGGGCGAGGGCTGCGCTCCCTGCAGGTCGGAGGAGTGCGCCGCGCCGCGGGGCTGTCTGGCCGGCCGCGTGCTCGACGCTTGCGGCTGCTGCTGGGAATGCGCCAACCTCGAGGGCCAGCTCTGCGACCTGGACCCCAGCGCCCACTTCTACGGGCGCTGCGGCGAGCAGCTCGAGTGCCGGTTGGACACAGGCGGTGACCTGAGCCGCGGAGAGGTGCCAGAGCCGCTGTGTGTGTGCCGCTCGCAGCACCCGCTCTGCGGCTCCGATGGCCGCACCTACTCGCAGGTCTGCCGTCTGCAGGAGGCGGCCCTCGCTCGGCCGGACGCCAACCTCACTGTGGTGCATCCAGGGCCCTGCGAATCGGGTACGGGTCTCCTCCTCACGTGAGGCACTTCTCCCTGACCCCCGACGGCATTTGTTCTTGGCCCGCGGAGTGAAAAAGTGAGGCCTGGAGTCCAGTAATAGAGCCCATTCTCGCTGCGGGTCCGCTGAGGCCGACTCGCCTGAAGGTTCCAGACCCACCTGCAGGGACCAGCTCTCTGGGGGAGCAGACACATAGCCAGTTGTTGGCCTCAAAGCTGAGAAAGTGGGAGGCTCCCAGACTTTCCCCTAGACCGCTGGAGCCGGGCAGGGAGACTTGGGTTCCTGTGATGAAATCAGGTTCCATTTGCGCTAGTATAGCAAGCTGTTACCCCAGGCTCCCCACCTCCCCATCCCCAACCCCCCTCTGTGCTGAGGGATTAGTGGAGGAGGGGGCACTTCTAACCCCTCCCCCCATTCCAGGGAGCTCAGGGCCATTCAAGTCTCAAGTTTTACTTGGCGGCTTTAGTAACATTCACTTCCGGAGCCCCTTTGATGGGTCTGACTGGGCTGAGGCTGCCAGGAAAACAAACACCCTGCGGGGGTCCCACTTTCTCCAACCCCAGGCTTTCTGCCTGCTGCCTGGGATGGTGTCAGGTTCTCTGCCTGCACGGTTTGGGACGCCTCTCCCACTCCCCCAGAGTGAGGAGGGGGAAGGGCTGCTTTTTGGGCCTTTGGCAACCAGACCTGGCTAGAAAAAGGGGAGGGTGGAAGAGGGAAGTGTTGGTTACAGATACTGGGATGGGGGCCTAGAGGGTGGAATGAGGACAGGGGAGCAATCAGGGACAGAGTGTGGCTGCCAAGCTGAGGTTTGCATGTGTGTGTGCGCGTGCGCGTGCACGTGCTTGTCTGTGCATCTTGTTTGCAGGTACGTCTCCATCTCTGTGTTTGCACTCTTTGTGTACCTGCAGCCACATTAGTGTAGGTGTCATGTTGTGGTCATGGAGGTGTGTTTACCTCTGCATACATTGTGTCCCCCCACAAACACGGTCACAGTGGTTTGTATATATGGGATCCTTGCTGGGCGGGCTGTGCCATCCTGTTCTCAGGCCTCCCACCTCCATCCCCAGAGCCCCAGATCGTGTTGCACCCCTACGACATCTGGAATGTGACAGGGAAGGATGTGATCTTTGGCTGTGAGGTGTTTGCCTACCCCATGGCCGCCATCGAGTGGAGGAAGGACGGCTTGGACATTCAGCTGCCAGGAGATGACCCCCACATCTCCGTGCAGGTAGGGCTAGGGAGCAGAGCTTCCCCAGGGGCAGCCCGGTGCCCACCCAGAAGGACCCTGCTGACTCCTCCTCTGGTTACAGTTTAGGGGCGGACCCCAGAGGTTTGAGGTGACAAGCTGGCTGCAGATTCAGGCTGTCCGCCCCAGCGATGAGGGCACCTACCGCTGCCTGGCCCGCAATGCCCTGGGCCAGGCGGAGGCCCCAGCTAGCCTGACGGTACTCACACCTGGTAAGGGGGAGGAGCCCTGCGTTCTGGAGGCAGGAGGGGATGGCGGTGGATTCGGGCCCCTGAGTGCGTATCCATGTGTGTATATGTGCATGTGGGTACGCATGCAAGCATGGCTTTCTCACAGACTGGGATACGTGGACACTGACAGCCTCTCTTTCCTGTTCTCTCTCCTTTGTCCACATGTGTTTGTAGACCAGCTGAACTCCACAGGCTTCCCCCAGCTGCCAGCCCAGCACCTGGTTCCTGAGGAAGAGGCTGAGAGTGAAGAGGGCGAGGATTACTACTAGGTCCGAAGCCCTGGCCCTTGGGGGTGGGTGAGTGGGGATAGTGTTCGTCCCTGCTCTTGAAAAGATCTGGAAAGGGGGAGCAGGGACCCATCACATATTGCTTTAATGCCTTTCCTGGGGAAGACATGAGAGTGGTGGAGAGGAGACAAAAACTGGAGAAGGGTAAGGAGGGAGGCAGAGACTAGGGAATAGGGGTGATGGGATGCAGAGGAGCCCATGCAGGAGATACATGGGCCTGCTGGTCCCTAGGCTGGTGGAGGGTGGCGTGGGGTGGGGTAGAGAGGAGCAGGCACCAAGTGGTGTAGCCAACAGGTTCCTCCCTTGCTTCCCAGCAGCCTTTCCTTCAGCCCTGCTCAGCCAGTCTCCCTAACTGCCCTTCTGCACATCCTTCTGTTGTTTTCCTAGTCCCTAATCTTTGCCTTGCCTCTGTTTGCTCTTTCTCAAAACTAAGCTAGAAATTTCCCTCTCTCCTAAGTCCCACTGCACGTACTAACTGCGGTCCTTTTTGCTGTTCACCATCTGCTGTCCAGGAGAGCACAATGGAGCATGGTTTAGTTTAGTGCAGTAAGATGGGCATTTGGTCATGTCTAATTTCTCCTGTCATTCTGAAAACTCCGTATCTTACACCACGTTATGTTGGACAATGCCTAGCACAGGACTAGGCACAGTAAGCATACAATAAAGATTTATGAACAAGCTGAGACACACAGATGGTTTATGCAGTGTGCACATAAAGACTGAATTTCATGGTAGTAAGACTCTGGCTTCCAGAAGCTGTAGGTCCTGCTCTCTAAGCACATGCCTGCCAGATGTACAGAGAGGAGGCTTGAGCTGGGGCCTACCCTGGCCTCTAGGAGGGGGAAGGCTGGAGCCATCTGGGTGGAGGAGGGCATTCCCCCAGTCTGAACTCCTTTGGGGCTGGTCTAGAGAGAGACTGCCTGCCCCTCTGTTTATCTCACTCTGGTCTCCCCAGACAGAATGGGGAGTCAGGTCTATGTGAGTAGTACCCAGTAGGAAAGCAAAAACTGGGTGGAGGAGAAGTTTGGCTAAGTGCATGGGCCACACCCTAGGATTCCCCTAGGAATCCACCCTTTCCTTACTGAACACAGAGTCATGGTAAGCTGACTTCCTCATCTGCCCCAAATTTGACCTTTCTGGCCCAGGGTCCCTCTTGGAACCAGACTGTCTCACTCCCCAAATCTCTCTTTACACTCTCCTTACCTAGGCGAGGGACACTGGTGAGGCGCAGTGTTTATGGACTAATTGAAGATGAAAGCTTAAGTTCCGGAGCCACATAGGATGGCGACGGCCTCCTGCGCGCCTGGGCTACGCCCGGAGCTTGGCGCCACCACGGGAATGATCGCAGTTAGTTCGGTGTCTGAGCTTGTCCTCTGGGGCCCAACGCAGGAGCCCGGCCTCTGGAGAGGGGCGTGGTCCGGAACCCCAACCCCAGGGCTGGGCCGCCCCTCTCACCGAACAGCAAGGCTGCTCCCGAAGTGAAACCACAGGACAGCTCTCGTGGCCTGGCGGGGAGCCCCGCGGCTCCAGAGCTGCGCTCAACAACACACTTGGGGCGAATTCCGAGGCGACCGCCGAAGCAGGAGGAGGGATGCGAGCCGTGTGGTGGGGGTAGAGGGGGTCATGCTGTTCCGTGTCCAGACCAGGAGGAGGTCTGCTCCGCGCTGCAAGAGGCTTGTGCTTGGAGAGGGGGACTCCGGCCTAGCAGGGCTCGAAGGCGCCCCCTGGAGGGCCCATCGATCCTATCGCGCCCACCTGCAGAGCAGAGGCTCCCCGCCTCCACCACCCTAGAGGGTCACAGGAACCCCCAGGAACACGTACCCCTCGATGGCTCTTGCAGCAAGTTTGGGTTCAGCCCCCTTACAGCCCCCGTTTCTCCCTCCGCGGCCGTGCTGGTTGAGGCCCCACAGCCCGATAGGAGGGACCCCTGCTGCGCCTCTTCATCCCCCCTCCCCCTCCTCTGCTCAGCGGGCCGGGCTTTAATAACGTCTCTGGAAAGTGACACGCGATTTATTATTAAAGTAATGCGGGGACGGGAAAGGTTTAATAAACGCGCTGCGATGCCGAGGATTATTCGCCGCAAATAAATGAGAGCGCGGGCGGCGTTTTAATAAATAATTTCCCGCCGCTCCCGAGGGAAGAGAGGAGAGGAGGAGGGGGGAGCTGAGCTGCTGCCAGAACTCCCGGCTTCTCCCCGCGGGTTTCCGAGCCTTCCCCGCATCCTTCTTTCGCGCTAGGTGGCTCACACCGACAAGTGCGGTTCCAGGGAAGCTGACGCCGAGTGGTCCAGGCCCGGAGGCGGGAGGGCCTGCGCCCCACCCCTCTCCCCCCACCTCCGGGATTTGAAGTAGTTTTGCTTAAGATGAGCGAATGCGCTCCCTTCGGCCTCCGAACCAGAGATAGGGAGTCAAGACCGGATGGGGCAGAAAGTGCTCATCAGGATCAGCTCCTTCCCAGCCGAGGGTCCCAGGTCCCAGGGCCTGGCCATTCTCTTCCCAGCTTTTGGCTGAGCCAGACTGGGCGTTCAGGGTGTGGAGAGAGCTATGTGTACAGGTGTATAGGTGTCACGTGTGTGCAAATGACCCCGATTCCCTCCTCAGGCATTGTGGGGATGGGGTCACTGAGTCTGGCTGCTCATTAAAAGGCTCAGTGGCCCGGGGAGGAAGGGCCATTGAGCCTAGTCTGAACCTGCGGAGTCCTGGTGAAGCCCGCTCTCTGGCTCGCTGGTGAAGGGGGGTGGATTTGAGCTCAGGTGGAGAAGAATTTGGAGCCCCAAGGGGGAGGCCCGCTCCTTCTACAGAAGCCTAGAGGCCCAAAAGTATGAACTGGATATCGGACAGGGCCAAGATTGCAGACTTTGGGGACCAAGGACACGCCCAGCACGCTGGTGGGGAGGGCAGGGAGGGGAAAGCTTGTGGGGTACACTGGCTCCAAAAGTTTTGTGCCTCAGATGAAAGAGTCGACATCTCTGGCGACACCCCTGGCAACACTTGGAAGTACAGGAAGTGGCAAAAGAGTGCTATCTGGTGGATATTTGGGGTTATGGCAGCCAGATCTGGGCTAGATGTCTTAAGACAGTTAAATAGGCTGGAAAATTTGGGGTAAAAAGGTGTTTTGATTTGTATTCATTTATGTATGTGAAGGTGTACATGTATGTGTAGTATATATGTGGTATCTGTGTGATATCTATATGTAATATACCAGTATGTCATGTTCATAGTAGTGATGTATATGTGTGTCTATATGCACTATATATGAGGTGATATATACATGAATGTATGTATATGAATGTACATATATATGTGAATAATCTAAAGGCATGCTTATGTGTGTGAATAACCATATAGGTGCACATATGTCTGTGTGTACATAAGCATTATATGTGTGTGTGGATGTATTGTTATATGTGTACTAGTATATGGCTGTGTGTATACATTTATTTGCAAGTACATGTTCCATTATGTGCCATTCTTTCAGCAAATATTTCTTATGTGCCAGCACTGTTGTATAGGGCTGGAGATACATCACAGAAAAACACATTGTCCCTGCTCTCATGGAGCTTACATTCTACTCTAAGATGTGCATGTAAGTAAATTATGTACATAAATGTTTACAGGATTATGTGTGCATGTATGTGTAACTCTGTTTCTGGGTGTGTGTGTTAGGAGTAGACAGGCTTACACATTCTGATGGGGTTGGAGGTTTCCTGTTGTTTTGCTCAAAAGCACAAGTTCTGTCACTTAGGACTATTCTAAGTGTGCAGACAGGACAGAGGGAAATGGGCTGGGGACACAGGCTGATTACCTTCTAGGTTATATTTTAGTTATTCTCTCAGCCCCCTGATGACTAGATTCTTTCTAAAATTGGGAACAGCTATGTAAGTCCACTTAGAGTAAGGAAATGTGAATGGAAATCAAGTCTCACCCCTCTGCTCAATGCAAAGCTCCTTAGGAGGAAGAATGATGGGCTGGGGATGGGTGAGAGAGGGGTCTGGGAGGCTGGGGTAGGAATAGGTTCTCAGAGAGCAGTGATGAGGGCCTTTAGAGACTGGGAGGGGTCAGGTCTGGGAGGTAGTGATGAGAGCTCTGGGATTCAGTTGCAGATAATGAGGGTGGCTTGAGAACTCTTGGGGGAGGGATGGGCTGGTGGATAGAGATGGAGCCTGTGGGGAATAATGAGATCAGGATCAGGGATGGAGTTGGAGGGACAGAGAGAGAGGCTCTGTGGCAGTTTTGGGGTGGAATTTGGAGACCAGCTCAGGTGGAGTTATCCCTCCCTTCCTCCCACCCCTTCCTTCTCCATACCAGGGCCCCTAAACTTCTCTAATCCTCTCTCTAGTCAAGCTGGGTCCCAGTTATACCGGGGATAGAGGAGAAGAACTCAGGCTCCACGGCTTGTCCTAGCTTAGATGACTCATGGGGGAAGAGGGAAAAGGTGAGGCAAGATTGCCAACACCACTGTCCCATGAAGCCCTGTCCCAGTCACCTGGGTGGTTGCCATCCGTGCTGCTATTCCAGCTTTTAGTTTAGGCTCAGTTCAGGGGTTTCAAACAAGGGTGGGGCCTGGACCTAGAAAAGGTCCCAGAACACACTCCCTCCTCCCCACCAAACACACACATTCCTGGGACTGAATTGGGAAAGGTGCTTCTGAATCCTCCCTTCCTCCCTCCCTCCCTCCCTTCCTCCTTTCCTCCCTTCCTTCCTTCCTTCCTTCCTTCCTTCCTTCCTTCCTTCCTTCCTTCCTTCCTTCCTTCCTTCCTTCGCATATTTGCTAGATGTCTTTCAGACACAGTCAAGGCCAGAAGTCTCCAGGTGCCATCCTCACTCTTGGTCTGTCCCCTTCCTTCTCATCTTTCCATTCTGAACCACGTCATCCTAAAACCATGTGTTTTGTCCCTTTATTGCCTCCCCTCCCTTCAGTCCCCGCCCTGCCCCCCAGGGTTGAGATCTTAGATCCCTGGCCTGAGAGGCTGAAGACACAGGTTGACTCCTGGCCTAGATTTATTTTTGACATTTTCTCTGCCATCTGGACAACGAAAGGCTCTCTGAACAGGATAAACAGTTACAAAAGTCAGTATTGGTGACAAATGTTACCCCACAACCAAGTCTTACCCTGTCCTCTGGGTGAGCAGCACCTTGGAAGGCAGGATGGACTTGTGGGTACTGAAGTGAGGTCTGGAGTCCCTTGGGAGAAAAGACAGGGTCTCTATGAGAAGTGATGGGGTCTCCCAGGATGAAAGTTGAGGACTATAGGGGCAATTATTTCTGTCTTCCACTTGCCACCCACCGAAGATCACTGGAGCAGGGCTGGAGAAAGCCCTACAGGTTTCCTGGACTCAACTGGACCTCATAAGGACCCAGGCTCTAACTCTGCCATTCCTGCTCCCCCTGCTCCCGCCCCCCCGCCCCCCCCCCCGCCCCGTGTGAATGGGTATCAGAAGGCGTCATTCTAGGGGCAGCACTGGGGGTCTCTGGGGACAGTGGTCTCTGAAGGGACGGGTCTTTGGGAGCAGAACTGAATTCAGGTCAAGGCAAGGGAAGGGACATGAGATTTTGCAGTATGTGTTTGAATCTCAGTTCTGCTTTTTTTTTTTTTAAGATTTTTAATTCATTTTGAAAGAGAGGAAGGGAGAGGGAGAGAGAGAAACACGTGAAAGTGATACATTGATCAGCTGCCACCTGCATGCCCTCTACTGGGGATTGAGCTCAAAACCCGGGCATGTGCCTTGTCCAGGAATTGAACTGGCAACCTTTCTGTGCACAGGATGATGCCCAACCAACCGAGCCACACTGGCCAGGGCTCCGTTCTGCTTTTTAAGTGCATACCTTGAGCAAGTTTCTCAGCTTCTCTTCTTCTGTGTCCTCCTCTGCAAATGGTGATAAAACTTACGCTTTTAGGGGTTGTGATGAGGTTAGAGATCTTATAAATAATGACTCTGGAACACAATATGTGTTCAACAAATGGTCAGTTTACTATTACTATTTCTGTGTGGAAGAGCTGCATGGAGATGGAAGTGGGGTGCCTAATGCAGAGTTTGCTGCTGAAGTGTGTGTGTTGAAGGATGGGAAATCATAATCTTGGGGGCTGCCTGGAGGAGGCCTTAGGAATTGGGCTTAGGAGGAGGGTAAGGTCTAAGGCAAGGTGGGGATGGGAAGGGACTGGGTTTCCAGAGAGCATAGCAGTCTTCACCCTCATTTCAGCCCTCCTCAGGGAGCCCCTGTCAGAATCCAGGGCTCTATCGCTGGGCTTGCTGGGAGGGACGCCCCCTAAACTCACCTCCATCCATCTCCTTTATCTGGGCTGCTGAAGGGCTGGAGCTCCGATGGGGCCTCTGATGGGGAACAGATACAGACCAGGCGGAAGCAGCCGGAACTGTGCTGAGCTGGAGCTGAGGACCGGGCCAGGGGGTCAGTGAAGACAGATAAAGCTCAGAGTAGCTGGTGACTCGAGGGACCTGGGAGGAGGGGCAACAGGGGCTGAGGGCGGGCTATGCCCTGGGAGGAGGTAAGGGCCGGAAGTTTCTGATGGGGACCGGTGTCCATCAAGGACTTCAAATGGCCAGACAGGGCCTTTAATGACTCTTTGGGAGGAGGAAAGGGGCAGAGCGCCATCCCCCAGACGCGGCTGCACGAAGGCCAGGGTGCTGTCAGGGATAAAGGTTGGTCCCAGGGAGAGGTCGAGCCTGAGGATGGGCCTCCAGGTCCAGGCTGGAGGCAGAGCTTCTGGGGACTGCCTTACCTTTAAGGCAGAAATGGGGAAAAGGCTGGTAAGCGATTCTTCGGTTTTAGTTCCCGTTTTAATTAACTTTGAAGGGCTTGGGGCCTCCCTGAGCGCCTGGGAGAGGAGCAGAGCAGACGTTTATTTTCCTCTTTTCCCTTTTAAAGACAATTTTATTAAATCACTTTGTTTTCATTCTGGCTTGAACATGGGGCATTTAAATGGAAAAGTAATTATTTCACCTTGTTTGCTTATGGAGAGAGGAGAGTCAGGAGGAGGGAGGGAGGGAGGCCAGTGAGAGGAAGAGGCTGGCAGCCTCGGCTGGCACACTCGTGTGTGCACGTGCACACACACTCACACTCACACCAGCATCAGTGTCCACAATCCCCTCACACTGGCGTACACTGTGTACCCACAGAAAGACATGCAGTGTCCACACCCTCCCAGATGTAGGCACTTCACTACCTGCAAGCGCACACCCACGTTCTCCTGAAGACACAATCCTTCACCACAGCCACACCTCCAGGCAAACGCTGTCTCAGCACAAACACGGCACATTGTGCTCACAGTGCAGGCACTCTCATAGGTACCCGCAGACACCCCTTCCAAGCATGCGTGCGCGCACACACACACACACACACACACACACACCATATTCAGCTCCTCCGGAGCCTATTGAGTTACATCATCACAAACACACACAGGTTCAGGCACACAGTTCTCATTCTCAAACACACAAGTGCACCCTGACAAGGATGCCTGCAGACAGACTTGGGGGAGGTGGAAACGGCCATGGAGAAGGCAGAAGAGTGGTGGAACTCTCCTTCTCACTGGGGTTTCTGGCCCCCAAACTTACCTACCCCCTAGGCTATTCCAGGAGCCCCTTTCTTTGTACCTATAATGTTCTTGGAATGATTGCTTGTGACCTTGATTCTGCAGCCTCTGGGACAGAGTGGCTCCCGCCTCCCTCTTCCCCCCAACCCAGATAGCTGGAGCTGGACGGGAGGAGGCCAACAGGTCTCCAGGGCTGAGCCTGGCCCTCGCCAGTGCAGGGCTTGTAACTCGGGCTTCCCCAGCTCCCGCCCCTCCCCTGCTGTGCGGACTGGCTTTGGAGGGGTTAAAACTTGGGTAGCCCGCCCCTCTCTACTCCCACCCCTGGCTGGTACATTGAGGGCCGGGTTTACAGGAGCCATACCTGTACTTTGTCTTCATCTGTCACCCCTTCTGACAGTCAGATACATCTTGTGGGGGGGGGGGGATGAGGGGCGGGGGAGCAATAATTAACCTCTCCCGCTTCATCCCCCAAATGCCGCTGCCTTGGCTGCAATTGCAGCAGGGTCTGCAGGAGAGAAGACAGAGGGCGGGAGAAGGAGGAGTGGAGAGGGGGAGAGGGGCAACGGAGAAAGCCTGGGAGGCTCCAGTGAGAAGGACGCATAGAGGAAAGGCCCTGACGTTTTTATTGCCATGCCAACCTCTTTTCTGCACCTTCTTTCCACTCTCTTCCTGGGGAAGGGCAGGGAGAGGCGAGAGGTGTTAGAGAAAGCCTAGTGCAGTCACAAGCTCATCTTTTCCCCTCACATCCCAGAGTTCAGGCCCCTATTGCAGGCTGGGGGGAGGGGGGGAGGGGTGGATTTGGGGCAATGGTCGTGTGGTGAGCTTTGCAAAGGGACACGTTGGACTAGAAGAGTGTGTTGGCTGGTGTAGAGGGTGTGGGGGACACCGTGCTGGTGTTTCACATTTATGGCAAATGACTAGAGCTTGTGTTAAGGATTGATTTTTCTTCTGATCAATAAAGAGGGAGTGGTGTCTTATGTTATTCCTGGAGAAGGCAAGTGACTCCGGTGCCAAGGGATTGTGGGGTCAAAAGGACTCCAGAATTGGGGTGGGAGATGGAGGACATGTCTAAAAAGTAAAGGGCCCTAGCCAGTTTGGCTCAGCGGATAGAGCATTGGCCTGTGGGCTGAAAGGTCCTGGGTTTGATTCCAGTTAGGGGCATATGCTTGATCCCCAGTGGGGGGTGTGCAGGAGGCAGCCAATCAGTGATTCTCATTCATCATTGATGTTTCTATCTCCCTCTCCCTCTCCTTTTCTCTCTGAAATAAATAAAAACATTAAAAAATAAAAAGTAAAGGAATTCCTTGTGGTTAGGCTGGAATCAGAGCTTAGATAAATTTGTCTTGAGTTAGACCCGCCCAGGAAGGAGGAGGGAAGCAGCCAAGATGGTAAGGAGAGGTGTTGCTGCCATTGCTGGGGCTGCTGGGGGCGCAGAGACTGGGCCCTGCCCGTCCCCAGGGCATCCTGAAGGCCAGGCGATTCTAGCTTTTTCTATCTCTTTGAGAAGCTGTTAGTCAAAACTGTCATCTACAGTCTCAGAAATAGGACCTTTTCTCTAAGGTCTCTGACAGAGTTGTGGACACAGCACTGTCCACAGTCAGGATCCCTGGTTCTCACCCTGCTTCTGCCACCAGCTGGCTGTGTGCTAGAAGGTAAGTCATTCAACCTCTCTGGACCGCAGCTTCCTCATTTATAAAAAGGTGGGGTGAGGAACCGAGGAGACAAACTATAGACACTGCTGATACTGATGTCCTGGAATCTTTTAAAAATGCATCTTTATTGTTGAAAATATTACATATTCCCCCCTTTGCCCTATTGACCACCTCCACCCCCCTTGTCCTATAATCTTTTAAGACCTGAGGAACCATAACCAGCTGTGCCCCCACCTCCCCTTACACATTCTCTGAACCCCTCCCATCTCCCTAGCAACATATACACAGTCCACAAGAGCCTCTCTCTCTCTCTCTCTCTCTCTCTCTCTCTCTCTCTCTCTCACACACACACACACACACACACACACACACACACACACACACTCACACACAGCCTCCTTGCTCCATGTGCTGTGCATCCCTGGGCTCCCAATCATCTGTAAAATTTGCTGTGGTTGGGAAGGAGCCTGGGGCCAGGGCACCCCAGCAGAAAAGCTGACTCTATGCATTTCTCCAAAAAGAAAAGGAAAAATACCCAGCAGAGTCGGAGAGTGGAGCATCAAGGCAGAAAGTCAGCACCAGAAAGGGCTTGGCAAATGGGAAGAGGGGCATTGGGGAGGAGAAGACAGCCCTAGAGAGGTGGTGGGAGGGGAAGAGAGAGAGAGAGAGAGAGAGAGAGAGAGAGAGAGAGAGAGAGAGAGAGAGAGAGAGAGAGAGAGAGAGAGTGAGAGGGGGGGGGGGGGGGAGAGGCCTCAGCTCAGCTGCAGGGGACTCTGCTGAGAGTGAGGAGTGAAGCGCGCTGACAGCCTTGTCAGGAAATCACCGCAAAGCTCCCACACCCTCATCTGTCAGGTTCTATCTCCCCAGGGGAGGAGCCCCTGTGAGTCACGGCTGCTGTCTGTCCTCTTGATTCCACCCCCCAAACCCCAACACACAGCCCTGCTCCAGAAAAGGAAACTAATTTCTGGCTATGGTTTTCTTCACCTGGAGAAGTGCTGGGCATATCAGGGCTGAGCATCAGGGGAGAGAGAAGCCGAAAGAAGTTGGGACTTCCTGGGCTGGGCCACCTAGGGTTGTGCTGAGTCACCCAGAGCAATGTACTGCCTAGGACTGAGCTGGTCTTCCAGGCAGTGTGGCACTTAAGAAAGGAGTGGGCTTTCTTTTTTTTAAAAAAAATATTTTTATTGATTTCAGAGAGGAAGGGAGAGGGAGCGAGAGATAGAAACATCCATAATGAGAGAGAATAATTGATTGGCTGCCTCCTGCACACCCCACACTGGGGATGGAGCCCGAAACCCTAGGTGCCCTGACCAGGAATCGAACCGTGACCTCCTGATTCACTGGTCAACACTCAGCCACTGAGCCACGCTATAGAAATGGGCTTTCTTTAGCAGCACAGAGCCTGGCACAGCAGTGGGTCGCCTGGGACATATCCCGGGCCCTGGAACAAAGCTGAGCTGTGCATAGGCTCAGTTCTGCTGAAGGAGGGCTTGGGGTTTAGAGAGAACGGTTTGGGCAGCCTCATTAGTAAAGTGGAGAGTTTCTCTCTTAGCCTTGGAGGTTGAAAGTGAGTTCCACTCTCACTGGGCACACTCTGGGGTTTCTTCTCTGGGCTTCCCTCCTTTTTTTCTTGCCCCCCTTTTTGTGGGAATAGGTCTCAAGTGCCAGCCCCAGTCCCAGCTTCCACTCCCTCCTAGAGCTTCACCCACCACTTTCCCAAGGTAACTTCTTGGCCTGTCTTTAAAAAATCCTTCTTATTGTTCTTTACTTAAAAATATAGTACATGAATATATGCTTGTAAGAATTTCAGTTTCAAACAATCCAGAAATGTGTAGAGTAAGAAGTAAAAGCCCCTCTTTCCTCTTCATGAATCCTACTCTCTTCTCTATGTTGCAGCTGTTAGTAATATGGTGTATGTTCTTCTAGGTCTTTTATGTGTTCACCAGACACACAGACAGACACACACAGACATACATACAAATTAGGATTTAAAACAATTATTGTATAGCTTTATCCTGTCATACTACTATTTCACTATTTGCTCTTTTCACTTAAAAAAATATCAGAGACATTTTCCAGGTCAGTACATAAGGATATACCTCAATACATACAGACATTTCACATGGCCCTCCATAATAGATTTAACCAATTCCTTATTGGTGGGCCTTTATGTTGTTTTAAAATTTTTGCTTGTGCAAACAATGCCACAGGGAGCTTCCTTACACATAACACATTTTGCACAAGAACAAGTATTTCTGAGTTTCAGATTTCTGAAAGTGGCATTACTGGGTCCAAAGATATGCACTGCATATCTAACTGACTTCTCTTTCAAGCTTGAAACCCACATTCTAAGCAAGTACCCATGGGTGTTTGGAAGAGGGTGGCCTGATGTTTTTTTTTTCCAGGTGAATATCTCCAAACACTTTAAAGTCAACAAGTCCAAAACGAAGCTTATTATCCCCTCGTCTTTCATCCGGCCACTCTGCCTCCCAGCCTCTTTGGTCTGGTCAGCATCACCCTATACATGCTGTCACCCAAGCACCGCACCTTGGGTCATCTTTACCAAGGTGTCTGTGTGTCCAGATTTGCCCAGGATTACTCAGCATGTGCCTATTGTCCTGGTAAAATAATTGACAGCACTCCTTTCATGCTTGAAACTGCTCTGGGTTGGATAGTAAGTTAAATGGCCATACTATCCCTCTTCACCTCTGATTCCTGTTCAGTCCATCACCAAGTCCCACCAACTCTCCCTTCATTCTTCCCTCTGTTCCTTTTGCATTGCGTGACTCTGAAGCCCATCATCAGGCTTGAATGACAACAGGCTCCTAACTACTCTTCCTGCTCTGCATCTCTCCTCCCTTCAGCCCTTCCACGCCACTGCCAGTCTTATTTTTTGAGGTCCCTACTTTTATCATATAGCCCTCTTGTTCCCCATTGGCTACAAGAATGAGTCCACTCAAGATCCATCATAATGCCATAGTTCCCCAGAGCACATGTCTCGTCCCCAAGGGCCAGGGATCTGTATCATCTTATCTGGAGAAGAGGCCAGAATCAGGTACTGGAAAAACTGTTCCAGGCCCCCCCAGCTCTGCATGAATTAGCCTGGGGTGAGAGGTACAGATTAATAACTTATGAAGAAAAGGACTGTATTATCTGAACAAAGCCTGGAAGATGATTTGGTGTCTCTTTGAATTCAGATCCGTGTCCATAGAAAGAGGCATCCTTGGGAACACTCCTCCTACTCATGCTTTCTCTCCCTGCTCACCTGCTTAGTCCCCTGGTGCCACACAAACTCCTATCAGTTTCCCCCCATCGCTTGTTCCATGGCTGGAGTCTTCAGCGACATCTTTTCATGTTTGTCGGTTTCTGATTGGCTCTCATCCAGCTACTGTCTGCCCACCCGCACTCCATTCCATCTCTGAACAGTGTCATATATGATCAAAGACCACAGGAACACCCAGCCTTTGAGTGAGGGTGGCAACCGAGGGTGTTGTTAGAGTGGGTCCTCAAGTCATTTCAAATCATACCCTCCGGGGACTATTCTAGGGAACCTTCAGGGGGGCCTGGTCAGGATTCCCTATTCCTCCCCAACATATTACCTGTCCCCGCAACACACACCTGAATCTTTAGAGTAAATCTCTGGAGCTCTTCACCAAACCCAAGGGCACCTGCAGCCTCTCCACTCCCTTCCCTGGCATCCCCTCCCCTCATTCAGATGCTGCCAAATGAATGGTGAGCTTGGATGGGTCCTGGTGGCCAAACTCCAAAAAAGAGGGGAGGCATCCTGGCCCGTTGCCAGCGTTCTGTCCACGGTAATTTGGCAGGAAAGCACCAGCTGCATATATCTGCACATCTGTTTATGCCTCTGGCTTGTTATTTATTCTCTGCCTTTTATGGGCAGCAGAGCCAGAGCACACCTCGACTCTTCCCAAGTTAGATTAACTGGGAAAGAAGGCTGGGACACTCAGTCACTACAATTGCTGATGTTCATCGAAGGGTATGCCTTCTCCAGCAGCTGCTGCCACTTTTCACAGAGACAGAGAGGAGAGGAGCAAAGGGATAGAGAGTGGGGGGGGGAGGTAGGAAGAGAAGAGAGATGAGGGGAGGGCTATGGAGTTAGAGCTATAGTCATGCTGGGAGAACTTAAATCAGGTGGGCAGACCTGGCCCCACTGGAGAGGAGGACACTTGGCTAGTCTTTCAAATACAATTACTCTGATCTTCCTTCTTGCTAGACACCAGAGTTCAGCATGTGTGTGTTCTTGGGTGGTGTGGGTGAGAGTCAATCACGAAGATAAGGTCTTTAGCAGAAGTTAGGTACGATAGATAGGCTTCTTGAGGTGCTGAAATGACCCTTCTTGAGGGATTCCTGCGGTGCAGTACTTGGTAGCGAAGACCCAGTTCCTAGGATTAAGAAGGAGAAGGTCCCTGCCCAAGTGGCTCAGTTGGTTGGAGCAATGCCCCATATACCAAACGGTTTCGAGTCTGATTCTCCATCAGGCCATGTACCTAGGTTGCAGGTTTGATCTCTGGTCAGGTCATGTACGGGAGGCAACCGATTGATGTTTCCCTCACATTGATGTTTCTCTCTCTCTCCCTTCCTCTCTCTAAAAAAATCAATTAAAAAACAAAACAAAATAAAAGGAGGAGTTAAAAGAGGAGGAAGATAAGAAGAGAGGGAGGAATAAGAGAAAGGGGATAAGAAGGAAAAGAAAACGGGTGTTAAAGAATGGAGAAACATGTTTAGCAGGAAAGAAAAACAAATGAGTGGAGGGGCCTGCAATATGGAGATCCTTGCAATGGGGAAGGTGCTATCCTTGGTCCTGACCAGCAAAGGACCCTGAAATAACCCAGAGTCTGTGCCCTGGACGGAGCTCCAAACTCCTTGTAATTTCCTTCTAAGGAGATTGGGTGATTTTAGAATAAAACAAAGAACTGGAGCCTCGAATAATGAGAACTGAATCCACAGGTCTGACTTCTCCCACTATTAGCTCAACTCCCTCCTGCCTTTCCCCAAAGCAAATTCTTGTCCAATCTATGCTCCTTGCAGCGGACAGGTAGGTGTGTGGGCTCTGAGAACCTGGGCAGGGCTGCTGAGTAAAGGTGCAGGCACCTGAGCCCTGGGGTAAACTTAGCCTGAATGGGGGGAAGTGGGGGTGCCCTACGGTGGAGAGTGCTGGCCTGGTCAGATTTAAAGCAAATAGACCCTGACAAAAGTTTGGACAGACATTTTGCTTCCACTTTTCCTCCCGATCCTTTGCAAAACTTGAATACCAACTTCATTTCCCCCCTCCTTCAAAATATTACATGTAACGAGTTGTTCACAGGCAGGCCTTGCACAGATGGGGGTTTAATCAGCTAGAATCTAAGCACACGGCATTCCAGCCTAATCCAATTCCCATCAGTTCATTAGGGGAAATATTCATCACCCAGAGATTATAGCAGGGCCAAAACTCTGAATGGATTCTAAAGAGCTGTCAGTGGAGTAGTAACTGTACCAGCCGAGACAGGAGGCCAGGTTATGTGGCGGGTGCCTGGCAGCACCTGGCCATGCTCTGAGACCACTGGTCCTACTAAGCTATTCATAGGTACCTTTTTCTTTCTTCCTTTCTTCCTTTCTTCCTTCCTTCCTTCCTTCCTTCCTTCCTTCCTTCCTCCCTCCCCCCCTCCCTCTCTCTCTCTCTTTCTTTCTTTCTTTCTTTCTTTCTTTCTTTCTTTCTTTCTTTCTTTCTTTCTTTCTTTCTTTCTCATGTTTACAGATCTTGGGGCCAGGCACTGAGGAAAATATAAACTGTCCTTGGGAGTTCCTGTTTAGAGAGGAGATACATGGCCCCCTGCTTTTAGGAACCCTCAGTCTAATGGGGAAGACATGGCTCCCACCTCTAGACTGCTCTCTGAAGAGTGCTAACTTACAAGTAATCAGACAGCTTTGTCCTAGAATCTCTAGCAAAGAGGTAAGAAATTGCCTCCTCATGAGGGCACAGGCTCCTAGGAGCATGCCTCCTACCACTTCCTACAGAAAATGAGAAGCAGAAGTTGGGAAAAGAGGGCAAGGTTCAGATTCCAGACTAAGAGACACCATTGCTTTCCTTTTACAGTGGGGGTACCGGGCTGGGTGAAGCCAAGGAGCGGAGTTAAGGAACATCTCCAGGTTGGCTTCTCCCAAATGGATAAGACCTCACTGATATCAAGTGACCTTTATCTCCTGGTATTGAGAATCTTGAACATTTCCCTGCAGTTCCTGCCCAAATCCCCATGTAAAGTTTGGGAAACTTGTTTATTACCTCTGGTTTTCCTGATGCCATCTTTCTCTCATCCATCCTGGTAGTGGTGGTGGGGGAAAGACCAGTGCCCAGAAGCACATAGGGGCTGCCATTCTCAGTCCCACATCCTCAGGAAGGAATCAGAGAGAGCATCCAGATCCTGGGACAGAGGGCTGGGAGCTGATGGGGAGGACAAGATCCAGATGGGAAAAAGCAGCTGATATTTGGGAGTCCTAAGGTGTGGAAATCCATAATAACCTTCCCACTTAGAGACAGGTCTGACCTACCTGGGACTTGGGGACCTGGAGCCCCATCCTGCTGCTGAATGGGAGGTGGTAACATTATCGGGGGCCTGATTCAAATCTTGTTTTCTCATTTACAGTGGCCAGGCACTGTTTTGTATCTGATTCGTTTCCTTGTCTCTAAAAAGGGGTGTATAAGTCAGGCAGAGAACCCAGGATAGAGGTTTATTCTAAGGAATTGGCTTACACAGCTGTGGAGGTTGGCTAAGCAAGTCCAAAATCTGTAGGTCAGGCCATCCAGAGGGAAAGATCAGGACCAAGCTGGACCCCTGGGCACTGGCAAAGTTGTAGCCCACAGGCAGTCAGGAAGGGAAGATCTAATGAAAGAAGAGCAATTGTAGACCCAGCTGCTGCTTGCAGTCTCCATCATCAGGAAGAGCTCAGTCCCTGTTAAGGGCTTACCTGGTTAGGTCAGGCCCACAGAGGATAATCTCCCTAGTTTAAACTCAACAGATTAGGGACTTGAATTACACCTTCAAAATCCCTTTACAGCAGGACCTAGTGTTTGCTTGAATAACTGGGAGAAGGTGTGTGTTTGCTTCAAAGTGGCTGCTGCCCTCTCTTTCATTCTCATTGCTTCCATTAGTTGAGACATCAAAAAAAAAAATCACATGGTGAAAATGATTTTTATGAAGATTGACTGTTAGATAGTGTTTAGGAAAGTTCCCACCATCTAGGAATCTCTCAGTGTAGGTTAGTTAAGCTTACTTAACAGGAATTTACACACCTAGACTCTGTTTCCTTTAGCAAAGGGAGGCAGGGAGGGTCCATCCTTAGTTCTTGGTTGGAAGTAAGGGTGTCTCTATGGGGCTACTGGGGTTTGTGGATGTGGTGCAGGATGGGGGAATCTCAAGATCAACCAGCTCCAGGGATGCCCTGCTCTGGCTGTTGGGGCCACCAGACCCAGAGCCACAGCAGCAGGTGATGGGAATGGCCCTCGGTGACCAGTGGGGCTTCAGCAGGTAATTACCTGGCAGAAGCTGGGAACTGACAGGGTAATTATTAGCTTCTAATTGTAGGGCAAACCCAGGCCGAGATCCTCCTCTCTAAAGCAGAGGGCATTACTATTTGCATAGCAATTAATTACTTTGGGAGCTACAGAATTTAATTACCCACTAGTCCGCAGGAGCCAATAATTAAATTACTCTAAGAAACAGGGCATTTATTTCCCAGTTAGGCTGAGCAGGTAGCGCCTACCTGGGGGAGTGAGCCTGGGTGGTGACCCCTGAACTAATGGTTGGCCATTGGCCGGAGCCGGCACGCAGTGGCAACCTCGGTGCCCCAGGAAGGAGTGTCCGCACTGTGGTGCAGACCGACACCCAACACATGCAGATGCAGGCCCTGGAGGAGCACATGGACACCCGGCACACTCACCCAGGGCTGGCGCTCGGACATGGGGTGTGGCCTATGGAGCTGGGCACATGCGCCAACATGGAATTACACATGCGGTGGGAAGAAGGACAAAGGGACTGAATAGGGCATTTTGACTCAGCCATTTTGCCCATTATTTGGCCTAACTTGTGTCAAAATACAAAAATGTATTTTTAGTACCATGTACTTTGGTAAACAGTCTGATTCTGAGCCCATCCTGGAAATCTCTTTTCATCCCTGATTCTTCTCAGGGACTGGTTGGGGTTGTGGGGGACAGAGGTGGGGGGACTCGGGACAGAGGGGTTGGGGAGGGGTTGGAGAGGGGCTGGGAGTACTTATTTTGAACATCACTTGATAAATAATTTAAAAATTCTGAAAGTTTAATGTTCCTGCACCCAAACGGCCATATTAAATATACTCCTAAGAGATGTGAGCTCATAGAAGACCCAGGGTATCTGGAATCTTCCAGATAGAAAGTGGCCCCTTGGAGCAGAGCTGTGTTAGATCCAGACCTTAGTTCTCCCTCTTCATCAGAAGCAAGACAGGTCTGGGGTCGTGGAGCTGAGGAGCTGAGGTGAGGGGGACGCCACTGAGGGTGTGTCTGGGTCAGCGTGTCTGATAACTGGCCCTGTTCCCCAGGCCTAAGAAAGCCTAGAGGTTGGGTAGTATCTTCCCCCACTCCCCATTGCCCACCCCTACGTCACCCACACAGTTCTCCATTTCATTGCTTTCCACTGGCTGCTTGGTAGGTAGTTGAGGCACATGGCTTTTCCCTCCATTCCATCAGGAGAGTATGGGGTGAAGAGTCTGGCTCGTTAGGGCAGACTATTGCGTGGGATGGATGCTCCAGTCCTCTGCTAGTGGACTGGGATCTCTGTGCACTGTCCCCCTCTGAGGAAGCGTGGAAGGAGTAGACTCACTTCCCTTGCTTTTCACTCCCTTTCCCGGGAAGGGTCTCAGGCAGATCCAGTGGATCCTGGTCATTCGGTCCTATTAACGTCCTCCTTCTCCTTTCCCCAGGGACCTTATAGAGCCCCCGCTGTGCGAAAGTCCAGAGCCAGGCCACCTCCCTACCCCAGTGCCTTTGGGTGAGTCCTCATCTGATACGTGTACCCAGACCCTGACCCCTTGGAATTCCCTCCCAAAGCACAGACTTGAGCCGCAGCCCCCATCCCTCCAGCCTGGCCTCAGGGCTCCCCAGGCAGGATCCTATAGGCGCGTCTAATAAAGTTCTCTCTGACTCTGTTCCGGGCACCCACCTCCCGGGGAAAGGAGCAGCCGCCGGCCCTCAGCCCAGGCTGCTGACAGCAGCAATCCATCTCCATCACAGTAATGGCGTCCCCATTAATCGGCCATAAACTAATAAAGCAAGCACTTTCCACCCCTCGCGCCCCCCCCCCCCCAACTTCATTAAGTCTTTAGTACATTAATATGTCTTACTTAGTGTCAGCTAAGCCTCCTTCTTCATTTGGGGTGGAGCATGGCAGAGTGGGCACCCTGCCCAGTGGGGGTAAACATGACCCTCTCCTGGCCTGGGCAGAGGGGCTGCTGACTCCCCTCTCCCTCCTCCTCCACACACTGCCCCCTTGAGGGGCTTGAGAGGTGGAGTGGGAAGCTGGAGCAGGAGGAACAGGAAACCAGGAAGCAAGAGAAGTGGGGAGAAAGGGGAGGAAAAGGAAGGAGGAGACAGGATGGACTGCGGAGGACGGTGGGCTGGAGAAAGGAGGAGACAGGATGGGGGAGGAGCTGTACACTTCCAAATTAAATTTGTGATTCAGGCATCAGATGGGCCGACAGCCAGAGATTAATTCGACTGATCGAGTTATAAAGAGCGGGAGGCCTGGGTAATCAATCTTGCAGCTGTCAGGCCGACAGGCAGGAGTATTAACCTGGCGAGACGGCACATACCGAGGAGTTTTTCATTTCATTCACCCCAACCACGTCCCTGACCACCTCTGGCCCATCTCTCCAAATAATAATAATTGTGTCTGTTAACGATGACAGAGACAGGATGCGGGGACTGGCTCCTCTGCCAGGGCCTTCTCGCCCTGAGTCCCCACCCATTGCTCAGTTTGACCACTCCCAGAAAGCAGAGCAACTAACAGTGTTAGATTGGCCCTCTTTGAGAGGTGGGGAAATTGAGGCAGGGAGTCCAACAAGGCCTTCAGACAGGCCAGAGGACTGAGAAGGTATTTTGAGATAAAGAGCAATGTCCTCTTGTCTCCTGGGAAAAGAGTTGTTCCCCAACCGGTTGGCTTAGCCCCCGACACCTTCCGCTCTGGCTAGGGGAGCTGGGAAGGTTAAGCTGACCCCTCCTCTGGCCTCTTCCTGCCCTGGCCTTGAATCTGACCACTGGGTGGATTGGTGGAGGCCCCACCCCCGGCCCAGGCCCCTGGGCTGGGGCAGCTGCTCTTCCTGGCAAGCCATCTCCTCTCCTGCTCACTCTCCTCCTCGCCTGACAGTGTCAGTCCACACCTGGGGGTGGGGTGGGGGGTCTCCTTGCAGAGACTTGTGGAAACATCACCCCTTGGGCAGGGAAGGAATGGAGAGGGGGCAGTACCTTGAAGTTGACACCTCTCTGGCTCCAGCTAATTTTCACATCCTTCAAACTCTGATATCTATTTCTTCCTCCTTGCTCCAGGGAAAGGAAGGGGGAAGAAGGAACAGTGTGTGTGTGTGTGTGTGTGTGTGTGTGTGTGTGTGTGTGATGTAAGAAGATGTGATGGGGGCTGTGGTAGTGAGCCAGGACTGAATCAGCCCTGTGATTTGTCAAGCCAGGGTGAGCTCTAGGTAGTGGAGGCCCTGGAGGGCCGAGGTGAGGAGACTTGAATCTGCTCCTTCTTTCTCAGTAAGAACCAGGCATAGGTTAGTTGAGGGGGCCTTGGTCCCTATAATGCTCTAACAGTGTTATCTATTATTAGTTATTGTTATTACCAATCTAGGGACAACCCCATCCCTGCAGACAACACAACTCTCACTTATTGCGTTCTAAGTATCTTCAGATTCTGGCTAAGCATTTTATATATGTTTCAACTTTAATGTTCACAAAAAGGCCTAGGTAGTAGGTTCTATTTTTAGCCCCATTTTACAGGTGAAAAATTGAAGTTCAGAGAGGTTGGGGGACTTGCTTAAGCTCACACAGCCAGGAAACAGTAAAGCCAATCCCAGCCCCTTACCCAGAGCCTCAGCACAGCCAACTTTCCCCCATGGTCCCCAAATTTTACTTGCCCTCCACCCTGACCCCATTCCCACCAAGTTTTCCCTGTGCTCCTGGTTGGTTCATTCTGGAAATCTCTAGCTGAGGTTACCTGGGCACCAGATCCTGCTGGGTGTGAGGAGGGTGGGGAGGGTGGTACTGTTTGTTCAGAGGGTCGGGTGGGGGGCTTGGTCAGGGCACTCTCATCCAGGGCAAAGGGAAGAATAGGGGCCCCACCCGGGGAGGTTCCCCAGTGCCCTGCCCTGGAGTAACCCCAAGGAGTAGGATTTGCCCCCTCCTCAAGTCCCATGGCCTCTTGGGAAAGAAAAGGGTGCTGACTTACACACATCCCCCCTTCCCCCCAGGGATGGAACAATTGAAGGGCTGCCCTGCTGCGTGTGTGTCAGGGGAAGCATCGATTCTGGCTTGGATGGGTCTAGAGAGACAGCTCTCCCTCTCACCTCCTGATCCCAGCTGGGGCTGGGCCCATGGTGGGTTGGGGAAGTGGGCCTGGCTGGGGTGTCAGGAGTTGGAGGCTGGAGCCAGGCCAGCCCCTCTCCCAGGCTCCCTGGGACCCATTTCAAGTGGCTGCTTCCAGGCTGGGTCAGCCCAGGGGAGGGGGAGCAGGAACAGGGAGCCTGTTTCCAGGCAAAGGTTCAAGGGTCTCTCTTCCTGAGCCCCCGCCCTCTTGCTCAGGGCAGTCATTGATTCTACCCTGTCAGTCTCAAGTTTACTCCTTACTCCTTATCCAGAGCCAAGGCCCAGTGGAGGGACCTAAGTTCCTTAAGAATTTATGTGTCTCCCCCACCCCATCTTGAAGCAGTTCTTGGCTTGGAATGAGGATGGACAGAGACTCCTAGCATAGACCCTCAAGGACCAGAATCTTAAGGTTCAATCACTGAGGCAGCTGAGGATTTTGCTGTTGTGGTTGCTCTCACACACTCTCCGTCCCCTCCCACCAGTCTTCTCATTCATGCCAGATCCTGGATCTGGGGACTGGTATCTAGTAACTCAGGGCCTTCTTGTGGCTGTCGGGATGGGGGTGTTCTCTGGTCTCTAGTCCTTTTACCCCATCAAGGTCGACATGGAATCAGACCCCAGGGACTGTCTTATGGTGATCACCACAATGGTCCCTCAAATCTTCTCTATGCCATTGTCTTCCACCTTTAGGCAACAGAAAATTATCCCCATGATCTCTGTTATTCTGCCTTAGGATAGGGACAGGTGCTTTGCTGGGGAAGGAGAGATTTTCAAAGGCAAATCATGTAGAACTCCTGTTTCAGAAACTGGCCAGCTTTCTGAGCCTCAGTTTCTTCATCTGTAAAGTGGGAAAAACAATGCCTGCTTTCTTGGGTTGTGATGATGCTTATGTGAGATGGCTGAGAGGGCCTTGCACTGCGCCTATACGTGGCACTGTACATTGTGGGTGCTGAATAAATATTTGAAACCATCAGCCAAAGCAGGGGAGGAGCCTGGCGTGTGGTGAAGATACAGGATTCAGGGGAGACACTTTTCTCCTTGCCTTCAGTCTCCTTGCCTCCCAACTCCCCATCCCTCACTCTGTGAGAAGCCAGGGCAGAGGCCCTGGACTGGGACATCCTGGCTCTGAGGAGCTCTTGAACAAGGCTGGGAGAGTGTCTGCATGCTGGACCAGGTTGTGCTCCAGGGCTGTGTGTTTCCACATCTGTTTCAAGGAAGGAGTGTTTGGACACAGACCAAGCTGTGTCTATATCTGAGGGCATGTGTCTGTGCCCTTGTATGTAATGTGTGTGTAGGCTCAATAGCTGGCATCAAACACTGGCTGATTAATCTCTGTCTTTGCACACTCAGCCCTGGTCCCCGGGAGCCTCCAGGCCTGAGCTGGTGTCCAATGGGCCTGAGGGGGCAAAATAAGGCCCAGGAAGATGGATTTCCTTGTCCCCTCGGCCCCTATCCAGCAGGGGAGGGGGGGAAGGCTGCTTAATTATGTTTAATGGGATTATTGGGGGGGGGACAGTAGTCATGGGGCATTAGCTGCTAATTGGGTCCATAATAAAGTTAATAAAGCTCTTATGGTCTTTGCCATTAAGTGTAATTAAGGGGGTGCTCTGTGGTGGGGGGTGGGTGTTGGCAGGGAATGGGTACTGAGCTCTCACTGGTAGAAGGAGCCAGAACAGGAGCAGGTGATGGGGAAGCTGGCGGCTATGCCAAGGCTGGGAGCTGCACCAGTTTCTAGAGCCCACCCCTGGCTGGGCTCGCCAGCAGGTCCTCCGGAGGCTGGAGGGGGTGAGGTGGACAGAAATGGGAGGAGGTTCACTGTGTGCTGTATGCAGAAGTCCAGGGGGGAATTTATTAACCCCAGCCCAGGTGTCCACACCCTTGAAGGGGCTCAGAACACCTCCAGAAGATATGGCACTTCCAAGGAGAGATGGCATGAACAAGTTAGGTGGTTTTGGGTCCTGTCTCTGGATGGGTTTGCTGTGTGACCCTGGGAAAGTTGCATAGCCTCTCTCAGCCTCAGTTTCCCCTTCTGTAACATGAGGATAATAACAGCGTGGTCATGCCGGTTCCAGAAGCTAATGTGCTGGGAGGAAAGTAGATGGGTGACTATGGTGCCATTGTTGTTTTTCCACCTTTAATTTATTTTGTTTTGTAATTATACAAAAAATGCTTGAAGGCTTCTATATCTAGACACATATAGAGTGGACCTCCCCATCCCATTTTCCCCTCTGTCATCAATTTAATGTTTTGTTTTGTTTTCCAGTTTAGGGATTACATTTATGTAATATATATGTACGCAAAGAAACATAGTGTTTTCTTTTCTTTCTTCCTTCTTTTTTATACAAATGGAATGATAGTTTTGTACAGTTTTGCAGTTTGCTTTTTCTCTTACATTTGCCTTTGTAGTGTTTCTATGCCAGTACATGTAGATCTATATTTGTATGGCCACTCAGTATTCTATAGCCTGAATACACCATCATTTACTTAAAACAATTATCTACTGATGAACATTTATTTCCAATGTATGACATTTAAACAATAGACCATAATAATAAAAGTGTAATATGCTAATTAGACCAGACGTCCTTCTGGAGGTCCTTCCAGATGACCTTCCAGACGAAGCTGGGGCTGCGAGGGCTGAGGTGGCTGCCATGGTGGGTGGGAGCCAAGGCAGAGGAGGCGGCTGTGGCAGTGGCGGGGGGCGAGCCCTTTGCATGAATTTTGTGCATCGGGCCTCTAGTCTATAATAATAAAAGCATAATATGCTAATTAGACCAGACGTCCTTCCTGAAGAAGCTGGGGCTTTGAGGAAAGCCCAAGTCCTGGGTGCCTGTTGGCAGCCGGAGGGAGGGAAGCCCGGGTCCAGGGTGCCAGAGGGAAGCCGGTGCCAGCAGCCAGGGTAAGGAAGGCCTACTCTTGCACGAATTTCGTGCATCGGGCCTCTAGTCTATATATATAAAAGTGACCGACCATACGTCTGTCCAACCATCCAACCCACCAACCTGCCAGTACATATGATGTGCATTGGCAATTTAAAAATAAACATTGACTTGCGCATACATGATACATATAAAGCTCTCACTGTTCCAGTCGCACGCGTGTGTTTCGATCTGTCATTGTCAATCGTGAATTTGGTTGACACTTCTATTATAGAGAAAGGGCAAATAGCGATATTAAAATATTTCTTCTAATTAATTTCCTTTCAATGTGCATGAATCCATGCACTGGGCCACTAATCCTTGTATAATCTTGGTTTATGTCTGTATTTCTATAGGCTAGATTTCTGGAAATCTAGGATATATGCATTTTACTTATGTTTGTATGTATAATAATTTTGTTTATTTTGAAAAGTAAAGTATGTACAAAGTTCAAAAAAATCCATAAAGCCCTAGCCAGTTTGGCTCAGTGGATAGAGTGTCGGCCTGCAGACTGAAGGGTCCCTGGTTCGATTCCAGTCAAGGACACGTACTTCAGTTGCAGGCTTGATCCCAGCCCTGGTCAGGCCTGTGTGGGAGGCAATCCATCGATGTGTCTCTCTCACATTGATGTTTTCTCTCTCTCTTCCTTCCTTTCACTCTCTCTAAAAATCAATGGAAAGATATGCTTTGGTGAGGATTAACCAAAAAAAGAGAAAAGTCATAAAGAGTGTGACAGTAAAACTTTGTCTCCCTTCTACTCCTGCCCTCAGTTCCTCTTCATAGGCCATCATTTTACTTCTTGAAGATTTTAAAAAGATATTTTCAAAGATATGTGAATGCTTGTTTGCATATTTCCCTTCTTCCTCCACCAATGGTGGCATATTCTACACTGTCCTGTACCTTGCTTTTTATCTGCACCTTGCTATCCTTATACCTTGAAGATCATTCTCGATGGGAACATGCAGACTATTCTTTTGAATGGCTGCATAGGGTTCCTATGTATGGCCATGGTTTTATTATTTAGCTAGTACTCTAGGTAGACACTTGGAATGTTTCTATTCTTTAGCGCTTACAATGCTACAATAAATACTCTTGATGTATTCATGTGAGCACAATTGCAGGGCATACATAGACTAATTCCTAGATGTGGATTCACTGGGTTAAATGATATATTTTCATTGAAAAGTTTTGATAGCTCTTGCCAGATTGCACCTTGAGATGATGGTACTAATCTAACCTCATTCCCCAAAAGGGATAGCTGCTGTCTCCCAGGCCCTTAGCTGCAGCCACATCGGTTGCACTGGCACACTCACAGGTTCTTCTGGAAGCTCCTGGGATCTGGGAGTCCCAAGCAGGTTGCAGCTTTCCCTGGGAGTGCCCAGGCAGGAGGGGCAATGAACAAGCCCTCTGCTCTGTGCCTGAGAAAGCCACTGGGTAAACACAGTTGTCAGCAGGGAGGAAGAGTTACAGTCAGGGTCAGGGGTTAATGCGGATGGAGCTACCGGACATGCTGCACAAAGCAAACAAAACAAGTTGAGGGGAGAGGGGCTGGCTTGGGGGGGGGGGGGCGGTGACGGTGCACCAGCCCAGACCTGGCTCTTCCCTGGGCAGCTGCTGTCCTGGGCATAGGTTCTGGACTGCTAAGAACCTTGTGGCTGGCTGCTGGGCTCTGAGGCCACAGGGGCAGCTTTCCCCTCCCCAGCCCAGAGCCAGCAGGGTGGGCCTGGGAGCAGCCCTGCCCACCTCCAGGGCCCCTCCCCAGGGTAATCCCCCTGGAGCCCTGTCTGGGAGGCTTTGAGAGGTATTAGAGGTGAGCCAGGCGGGGGCCCCTGGAGCCAGGCACAGATTTGAGAGCATTCCTGGGCATTAGGCGCCCTGTCCCAGCCCAGCCTTGCCCTCGCCCCACTGAGCCCCAGGGCCTTTTCTGCCTCAGCCACTTCGGGCCTAATTACAGGTGCCCATGTCAGGGTCAGCAGTGGGGTTAATTTGGGGCTTGTCTTGGGGCGGCCAGGGCTCATTAATGGAGTCCTAAGGAGTCCAGGGGATGAGCCAGGCAATCAGGGGATTAGGGGCTGAGGAAGACTGTTGTCGCGGAATGATGGTTAGACAGGCTCTGAGTGAGGCGGCTTCACGTGTGTGTGTTCACATACTCACCACACAGGCTCATACAGAGACACAACAGGTGCTCAGACACATACAGCCACACACAGCCCAGCCCCAGGTACTCACCGGAGACTCATGGAGGCAGACGCAGAATCGCATACCCACACGGACTCACATACAGGGACATACAGCCTATGACAGACCTCCTTCCCACAAAGCTGTGGATGTGCACGCGGTGGGGGCTTGGGGGAGATGAACCAGAGACTCTCTAGCCAGAAACTCTGGCCTGTCCCTGCTAGCCTCCTCTGGCGCCCCAGCCCACCCATCCCTCCAAGGGGGTGATGTTCCTTCTCCTTTTCTCTCAGCACCTCCTCCCACCCTGGGACTGGAATTCTGAAGCCTTGGCCTGTGTGGATAGAATGACTTGGAGCAGGCTCCCAGCAGGCCGGGGGTGCTGCCAGCCCAGCTCCCAGAAGAACCCCGTACCCGCCCTGAGCCACCTAATAACCCTTGGGTCCTGAGGGGAGGCAGGGCCACATTGTACAGAGGTCACTGAAGAGGAGGAAGAGGAGAAGGAGGAGGAGGAGGAAGAGGAGAGGAGGAAGGAGCTAATAGGAGCCAGGATTGGGAGGGGCTGGGTAAGGGGAAATCGCTTAACCCCAAAGCCGCCACTGGTCTTTGGAAACCCCGGCGCTGATGGGGGCCAGCTGGAGCTGGCTGAGGACGAGAGGCCCAAGTGTGGGAATCCAGGGAGGGCGCCTTCCAGGGCTCCCTAGGTCAGTGGGGAGGCGGGCACCCAGAGCATTCTTTCCCGGCCTGCCCCGCTGCTGTCATCCCTGACTAGGATGTGGAGGCAGGACCTAGCTCCCTGGCTCTGTTGCTGACAAGTAACTTTTTACAGCATTAACCACCACCCACACCCTAGCTGGCTGGTTGGTGTTACTTCACTCATGGTGGCAACATGGGGCTGGGGGCATGTGGGGCAGGGGGTTAGAAACCCAACATCTGACTCAGGGGGTTAGAAACCCAAAATCTGTCCTCAGATTTTCCAAAGGACACCTCCTTTCATCGGTCCCCCCTCCCCAGCACACCCCCTTGGCTAGTATTTAGACGTGACTCCAGACACAAAGTGACTTCCATTACAGAAACAGCTACTGCTCCATCCCACTAACTTAACCTTCTCATCAGTAAAGGTGCCCACAGGGATAGGCTGCCACCTGTTTCGCTGCAGCCTTGGTCGTAGGCATCAACTGTTCCCTTCCTGGGCTCCCTGTCTCCCCATGCCATCCCCAGGACCCCACACATACGCCAGGCCCGTAATTGAATATAAAGGCGCAGAAGCCAGTGCAAACAGCAGCATTAATCACCAGCAACCTGGCAGCCTCCTGCCATAGATCTTTCTCACACGTAAAACAGCTCATGTTAATCATTGCTGCTGATTTATTGTCTTCTCCGCCTTGTACATAAATTATTCACCATTGCCTGCGCATGGAGGAATCTTGTAATGAGGCTTCCATTCTTCCACCGCTGAGGTGGATCCTCAGACCTCTGGGTCCCTGCTGGCCTGTGGGTGTTCACTGGTCTGGCCCAGGCATGGAGCCCCAGGCAAGGAGATGGAGGGGATGGTAGGAGGGACCCCATTCCTGAGTATCTGTGGGGAGGAGGGGTGGGAGTGGAGCTGAAGGAGCCTTTAACTGGAGGTTCCTGACCAACACCTGAGAGCTTCCCCAGCCAATCAAGCCCAGCTTTAGGAAGTTCCTCATCCCAGGAAGCAGGATGTGGGCGTGTCCATGGGGCTTGGAGACCTGCCTTGGCCAGGGCCCTGTCCTACTCTGGGGTCTGCGCTACTCTCTCTCTCTCTCTCTCTGGCCACGCCTCTGAGATGGCCAGGGCCTCAGGAGAAGGTGGTGGTAGTAGTTATGACAATGTCCACCAGATGGCAGACCTAAAACCCAGCACAGCAGCTCCAAGAGGCGGGAGACTACAATTGGGTAAGTGTCTTTGGAAAGGAGGAGAGTGATGGGGACTAGGTGGAGATTGGGGGGGGGGGGGGGGGTCTTGCTGAGGGAAAGAGCCCTTAGCCTTAGTGGAACCAAAAGACAGGACCCATCTCACACATCAAACCACACATGGTGCCAACCTCTAGAGGGATGGTCTCGGGAGAAGAGCTGGGGCCAGGAAGTGTGTGTGGGCAGAGGGACTCTGGTGGGGGAGGATGCCGTCAGTCCCAACTTTTCTGGCCTGGCCAAGGCTCTCCTTCCCAGGCACAAGCCCATCGCTTCCCAACCCCTGTCTCTTGGCTGGGAGTCCCTCGGAAGCAGCCAAGAAAAGAGCTCCTGGTGTAATGTGGCCAGTGGGGGTCCAGCAAAGCCCAGCTGTCAGCATCTGGAGCGCTCGCTGATCCTGGAATCTGATCATTCAAACCTACAGGCCTGTGAGTTGCTTGGACCCATTTTACTCAAAGACCTCTGTCTCCCCAGCACACCCATTCCTTCCCTCCTCCACCTGGAGCCGCCCAGAGACACAAATGGGTCCTAAGATTCACGAGACTCGTGGCTTCAACACTGGGCTTGCCAGAGATCCCCAGCTGGACCCTTCTCCAAGCCTCTCAGCCCCCACATACATCTTGGGGGTATGGTCTTATGCCATCTACTAAGGCTGGGCAGAGCACTGCATGGCATTGTGTTACCACCTGCATCTAAGCTTCCACCTTAGATGCAGGATTCTGGCCCTTTAAATGCCCTGAGTCCCAAGGGTGGAGTTGGCAGAACCTGGCTCTGAAGGACAGCCAAGCCTCCTTTAGTCCCAGCTGCCTCAACTGGAATCCTAGGAAAACAACGGGAACATCCGTCTCCTTGGCAGTTCTTGCCTAGGTGTCCTTACTGTAAACCCCTCCCCCCAGCTTTCTGCAGGTTTTAATCAGCTGGAATCCTGGCATGTCCCTCCTGGCTCCAGGACCTTTGTGACCTGCTGGGAACTCCTAGTTCCAAGCAGGGCCCCATCTCCTTCTCTCAGGCTCAATGAAGACCAGTATTTCTCTAGTGTGACACTTGGGCCTGGAGACCCACTGCATTGCAGGCGGTGGAGATTGGGTTCAGGGAATGGAGCTGTTAATAAGCTTCTTAAAGTGAGCACACGAGACTTCCCCAGAGCCAGGGGAATGTCCTATTAGACCTAAGCTTCCTGAGGGCAGCCGCAGGGTGGCTGGATGGGAAGGCTTCCTAGTTGGCATCAGAGTGCTGACTTCCTGGTGGCAGCTGCGCTGGAAGCGGGCATACCCCGTTGGCCGCCTCCCTTTCCATCCACCTGGTCCCCCTTCCTTCCCGGCCAGCCCTTCCACACCCAGCTTGCCTGGCTTCCTTGGACCCGCTGTCTTCATGTCTGTCTTCACGTCAGTTCCAGGGCTGCCCAGCCCAGCTTGTTTATCCTTCAGGGGGTCCGAATGGGTGTTTCAACCCCAATTATGCTCTGACCACAGTCACCACAGATACCAAAACAAACTTCCTGGGCGTCAGAGGTGGGGGAGGCTCAGACAGGCTGGTGCCAGGGGGGCTGATAAAGGGGGATCCGCTTGGGCCTGGAGGCGATGAGAACTGCTCCTAGTGATGGGGCCCTGGGGATCAGGGGCTCGTGGGTAATTGGCCTCCTCAGCTAGGCCGAGGCCACAGAGAGAGCAGTCTTGGCCTCAGTGTCCACCCCATCTCCCTCTTCCCTGTGGTCTCATCTAACAGGCCTGGGGCTGCCTTGGAAAAGCCTCGTCTCCCCTCTGCTGCTGCTGGCTAAGTCCGGCCTCACCTCCAGAAGATGCAGATCTTGACTCCTCAACCCAGGCCCTGGAGACTTTTTTACGGCCTCTTTGATCTGGTGGTCTAGTGTTGGAAGTAAAAGTCAGGGATCACAGCCCCAACTCTGCTGGACTCACCCTGTGACTTGGATTGGGGTCCTATGCCTCAGTTTCCCATCTCAAGTTCAATTAGTAGAAAATTGACTTCCCAGTCTGACTGCCCAGGAGGCAGAAAAATTCCAACCCTCCCTGGGGTGGCTTCTTAGGGAGCAAGTAGGACATGAGGCCCCAGTGACGGGGATAAGGAAGAAAAAGGGGTGCAGTGCTGATGGGTAGGCCCTGGTTTCTATCTAGGGTTTCAGAAGGACGGGTGCCAGGCATCCAAGTCTAGGCCTCCAGCTCCCATCTGCCTCTGTGGCAGGGCAAGAATTGCCCTCTGAACCAGGGGACCCAGCAGAAGCCATGCTCAGCATTCACTTCCAGCTGTGTCCGCCTCCCTCTGGGAGGAACCCGCTCACTCACTGCTGTCCTCTCTGGCTTCTCACCCCAGTACCTGCTTTACCCCTACCCTAGCCCTTCTGCTATGCCCTGGAAAGGCCACCTCAGCCCATCTGTCCACTGGCCGATCTCTGCAATGAGCCACACCCAGGAACATTTTTAATAATAGTGATAATAACAAGGGTAACCAAAACAGCCCCCATTTATTGAATGCTTTCCATGCATGCGCCAGATGCTTCTGCAATTGGATCTTCGTATTAGTCCTGCAAGGCCGGCTTTATAGGTGAGGAAGCTGAGATACAGCAACCCAGCTTTAGAGAGGTGAAGTGAATTGTCCAAATCACCCCACTAGGAGGTGGTAGAATTGGATTCAAACCCAAAAGGCCTGACTTCTGGGCCCAAGGTTTTTGCACCAGGCTCAGGACAGCACGAGGAGAGTCTGGGTGATAGTGGGTTTCTATTCTGATCTCTGTTCTGGCCTCTCTTACTCATTCAACCCTGGCTGCTGCCCAAACACAGTCAGCCTCTGCCCCTGGGCTGGAGCCACAATGTGGCAGGTGGAGGGATGGGAGGTGGGCTGTGGGGGTCAGAAATCTGCTTCCCAGCCACTCCTCAGAGGCCCAGACTCATCCCCCAAAAACACTTTCAGTGAGGTCAAGGTCAAGATTAGAAACCTGGCCTCTGGGAAGGAGGAGAACCACAAGGGGCTTATGAGGTTGTGCCTGTGTGAGTGTATGCTGGAGACTGTGTTTGTCTGTGGCTATATGTAGGTGTGTGCCCGTGAGGCTGAGGGTATGCACCAGTGTAGGTGTGAATGTGTGGGTCTTTGAAAGAGCAAGTGTGACTAGGTAAGTGTGCTAGTGTAACCATGTGGGGTATGAGTGCTCCCAAGTGTAAATGATTGTACATGGATGTGAGAGCACAAACATGAGTGGCAAAGGCAGTTACTCTCCGTGTGTCTTAGAGGAAAAATTCCAGAAGATCCAGAGTTCAATCTCTGCTCTGCTTTTAACCAGTTATGTGGCTTTGGACTCCTTCTCTAGGTTTCCGTACCTGAAATGGGGAGCAAAGCCCTCAGAGGGTCATCATGAAGGTCAAATGTGACATGGGGATAATAGCAGAAGCTGCCTTTCAGAGTTACAATGAGGAACAAATGAGGCAATGTGCAAGGCAGGATTCTAGCAACTGCAGAGGGCTGCCTGAAGTGACTATTAGCACCGGCCATCACTCAGTATTTGTCATGAATTGCTGAGACTGAATCCAGGGGTTGTAGGTACAGGCAGGACCTCCTGGGCCTGGACTTGTCTCTAAGACCACAAATTATAACTCAAGCAAGAATACAGTCAACTTGCCACTCTCTGCTTTCCATTAACCCTTTGTGATCTTTCTATGGCAGCTATGGCTTGGGCCATGGCCATCTTTCCTTATCTCTGTAAAAAGAAGGACTCTAGTCAGTCAGTCTGGACATCTCCCCACTTTTAACATTCCAGGGGTGGAATGGAAGGCGAATCCTTGTGACATTTGCCAAAGCAGAATTATTGCCAAAGAAGGGCCCCTCTCTTCATTCAACGAATACGACTCTTGGTGTCTCATGTGTGCATATCAAGTTTCATTGCTGATACCTTTACTAATTCATACCTTTATTAAAATTTATTTTAAATTTCAAAAGTTAGCTATGAATACATTTTTGCGGTAAAAAATACAGATGATGCCCTAACTGGTTTGGCTCAATGGATATAGCATCGGCCTGCAGACTCAAGGGTCCCAGGTTCGATTGCTATCAAGGGCATGTACCTTGGTTTCGGGCACATCCCCAGTAGGGGGTGGGCAGGAGGCAGCTGATTGATGTTTCCCTCTCATCGATGTTTCTAACTCTCTCTCCCTCTCCCTTCTTCTCTGTAAAAAATCAATAAAATATATTTTTTTTTAAAAAAGAAAAAAATATATAGATGAACCACTCTTTCCAATACCAGAGGTCACTGCTATGGTCAGTTTACTGGGTATCCTTCTTGATAATTTCGTCTGCATTTAAATATATGTACATATCATACATAAACAAATATACTGTTTGAGGGTATAATTTTATCTTTGCACATGTGTTATTTTTCTGCAGTTTGCTTTTCTAATAAAAAACAGGGTGTGGAAAAACATATGGTGTGGAGATTCTCCTGGATGAATATATATAGATCTAGCTCATTATTTTTAACTGCTTCATAGTAAGTACTCCATCGCATGGTGTGCCATTGTTTATTTAGTCACCCTCCACCAGTGGACTGTTAGGTTGCTTCTAACTTTTCATTGTTTTATAATAATGCTCAGTGAACACCCTGGTATGTGGTTCTGTGGGCAGATATGAATATTTTCATCAGCATGATGGATCTCTAGAAACAGAGTTGCTAAGACAAATATAGGCATTATTAATTTTTATAGAAACTGCCAAGGTACCTCCAAGAAGACTGGGTCAATTTATGTATCTCCAATTGTTGATGAGACAATCCACTTTTCTTTAAATTTTTTTAATTTTTCAATTACAGTTGACATACAATAATATATTAGCTTCAGGTGTACAACATAGTGATTAAACATTTACATAACTTGTAAGGTTATCACCCCAATAAGTTTAGTGCCCATCTGACACCATACAGTTATAATATTGACTATATTCCCTATGCTGTACTTAACATTTTTTATAACTGCCAATTTGTACTTCTTAATCCCTTCACCTTTTTTACTCATCTCCCCAACCCACACCCCAATCTGGCGACCATCAATTTGTCCTCTGTATTGACTTTGAACAATGCACTTTTTGTACATTCTCTCCAGTATTAGTATTAGCAATCTTTTAAAATTTTTGCTACTTTCATGGATCAAGCAAAAATAAATCTTATGTTTGTTTTAATTTGCATTTTACTAATTATGATTGCATTTCTTTATTTTTTATGTTTATTGGACATTTTGTATTTCTATTTGTATAAATCGCCTATTCACATACTTTGCCCATTTTTCTAATGGGATTTTAACATTATTTTTCTTTTTCTTTTTTAAATGTTTTTTTTTTTTAATTGATTTCAGAGAGGAAGAGAGAGGGAGAGAAAGATAGAAACATCAATGATGAGAGAGAATCATTGATTGGCTGCCCTTCAGTCTGCAGGTCAACGCTCTATCCACTGAGCCAAACCAGCTAGGGCACATTCTTTTTGTTATCAGTGTGTTAGAATTCTTTTTTCTGGATGTTAATATATGTTATGCTTTAGTTGCTTGTCTTCTTGTCATTTTCAATCTTTTATCAGCAGTTTCAAATTTAGATGTAGTATACTTATCAATATTTTCCTTGATTGCTTTTATAGTTTGGGTCTTATTTTAAACAACCTTCTCTAATCCAAAATTATTTAATTTTAACTTATATTATCTTCCAACATTTTTAGAGTCAGGTCTTTATTTCCTCTGTGCACAATAGAAATAATCCTTTTGTAAAATAGTTTGGAGACCTCCCCCATCACCGTTGAGTATCAGGACTATGAATCTGATTTGCTAATATCAACAAATGCCATTAGTGTTTTCACAGTTTGAGAGTGAGAGACTTTGGAAGCAATGGCAGGTATCTGGTGTGGTGAAGGAAGGTTGGGGAGGAGGTGGGTGTGACGTGAGGGGCCCCTCACAGGGCTCAGCTGAGTGAAGATAAGTATAGAACACTGGCCTTGGATCAACCCTTTCCCACCCCTCAGTATAAAAATGGCTCCAGGCAAAGAGAACAGCAAGTGATTCCCAGAGGATCCTGAAAGGTGCATCTCTGTGTGCACTTGGTGAATAGCACCTGTCACACCGCACGGATGGTCTGCTTTCTTAGCACTGGCCCCCACTAAAATGTCAGCCCCTGGGGGGCAGGGATTGTGTCCTCTTCATTTTCATCTCCCCCACACCTGACTCAGAGCTGGCACCCTTGGGTGAATGCACATATACATCCTCATTTGCATGTGCCCACATTTCTGCATGTGAGAGGCATGTGCAAGTCTCTGGGTGAGAACACATACATCCCTCCCCACCGTGTGCATGTTTGCATGTTGAAAGCACAATGGGCAGTGTGTGTCCTTGTGTCTCTGACTGTGTGGGCCTTGAGTGCGAGAACACACGTGTGCTTCTTCCCCTCCCCCATGAGTTTCTCCACCCTCTATATCTCTGGTCACAGAGATTTTTCTCCTCACAGGTGGGAGGTGTTATTAATGGCGACAAAGTCAAGACATGGCAAATCTTATAGTTTCTCCCAGGAAAGCTTCTTTCTTTCTTCCTCCTCCTCCCTCTTTTTTGCTCTCTTCTCCCCACCCCTTCCTATTTCACATCTCTCCCCTCCTCCCTCCCGGAGGAAGCTCAACTGAGCTCAGCCTTTGCTGACATGGCCATTTGGGCCCATTAACTGCTTTCTAATGAGTGACTGCCTTCTTGGCCCCTTCCCCCACCCCAGTTGGGAGGGTGGGATCAATTAGCCGCTGTACACACACACACACACACACACACACACACACACACGTATTCTTGCCCCTGTATATACATGTACACATCACATATACTAGTACTCTCATAACCAACACATACATCCTTTCTTCTTGACCAATAATATCCTTTTAGGGGTCCCTGCTTTCCACAGTGTTCTCCAGGTGCCTAGAGAGAGCGCCTGTTAAATCAACAAGCGGAACACCCACTGCCAAGCCTGCTCACCCCAGCTCATTCCCAGATACCCATGATTCTAAACTGAGTCCAGCTCTCATGTTTTACAGATGAGTAAACAGAGGCTCAGAGTGGAAAGTGACATGTCCAAGGTCCTTCAGTCAATTAGAAGCCAAGCTGGGAATGGTTTCATGTCCTCAGACACCCAGTCCAACACTGTTACTATCAACAGATAGAAATGGGGTCCCAACAAAGGCCTGCCCTGTACCCAACAGAGCTGTGGGGTTCTAAAGGAGTAAGTTCCCATTAAAGTGAGTGGACAGGACTCTGGAGGTGATGAGGACCTGGGCAGGCCTGCCGTGTGCAAAGGAGGGAGACGGTGAGCTCTCAGGGAGGCCTGCTTGTCCCACAGAGTCAACTTGGCCTAGAAATTGTGGACAGACGGGTCCAACCTCAGTCCCTCCTCACCTTGGCTTTCTCTCGCTCCACTGAGCACTGACCTCCGGGATCCCTGATGCAAGCTTTCTTGATCAGACAAGAAGGGGGCACCTTTGCCCAGCTGGGTGGCTTAATGGGTAGGAGAGTCATTTTGTACACTTAAAAGGTTGCGGGTTCAATTCTCAGTCAGAACACATGTCTAGGTTGAAGTTTGATCCCAGGTCGGGGCACCCACAGGAGGCAGCTGATCAGTGTTTCTCTCTCTCTCTCTCTCTCTCTCTCTCTCTCTCTCTCTCTCTCTCTCCCCCTCCCTCTCTCCCCCTCTCTTCCTCTCTCTCCCCCTCCCTCCCTCCTTTCCTCCCTCCATCCCTCTCTCCCTTCCTCCCTCCCCTCTCCCTCCATCCCTCCCTCTGTCTCTCTCTTTGAAATCAATGAACATATCATTGGATGAGATTGGGGGGCAGTGGGTCACAGGCCTGAGGCATGCAGGACCCAACAGGGATAGCCGAGCCGCCTGGGTCAGAATGCCCTGGCACCGCGGTGCCGAGCACCCAGGGAAAGCCTCAGCAGCTGGAGGTATGGCTGAGCCTTGGCAATTCACATCTCCTAAGGTCCCAACCCCACAGGCTTTGTATGAAAGAGGAGTTAAAGACAGTCGGGGTCCTTCTGAAAGCTTAAGGAGTGGGGAGGTCACAGAAAGCAAACCCAAAGGGCTTCCACAGCCCCCCTCACATCCAGGAACTGACAATTGTGCTTTCCTTGCCCCTGCTCAGCCCCTCTCCCAGAGGCAGGGATGGAAGAGTTCGAGTTCTTATGCAAAGGTCCCTCTTCTCTCTGGGAGCCACAGACCCCCCTCCTCCCTGATCTGTGTCCCTGGCCCGGAGGTACCATGAAGACTGAGGCCTGTCTGTCTGCAGCTCTCCATAACCTCAAGGCCTCAGTGAAACCTGATATGGACTCATGCGGGGCACACTGGGATGCATCCCCTGGCTGATGTGGGCCCTGATATAGTCTCAATCAAGTTCCTAGGCCTCTCCCTGCCTCCTCCTCAGCAGGGCTCAGCCCAGCAAGTCCTCCCCTAGATTGAATTGCCAGAAGGGAGGTCCTTTTCCAGCACGGCCCCTCGCCCTGCCCTAAAAGCACGGAGCAGTAGCGTCCTGGACTGCTCATGGGGGTGAGGGAGCCTCTCGCCTCAGTTGGGCCATCGTGGCGCCAGCATGGGATGGAGGAGGCAATGGGCCCCTGGGGCAGAGGGGGAGGAGGACACAGGCTGCAGGTTAGGAAGACTTGCATTGGCAACTGAACTTGCCCACTTAGTACCTGAGTGACTGTTTTAATTTTACTACTAAAGCTAAAGAAAGGAAGGAAAGAAGAGACAAACCACTTCCAGCCAAGTAGCTGAGCCTCGGTTGAGTCAGTAACCAGCAGCCTTAATTGCTGTCTGTTTACGGGTAGCAATCCCTCTTTCTGTGGGCACTGTGTCTGGGCGTGAAAGTGATTTGTAAATAAATTGCTGTATAAATGGTAGGTATGATTAACATCTGGGTAATGATATATTTCTATGCACAATTGCATATGTGAGGTGGTTTATCTTAAGCATGAGTAGGTGTGTGTATATATATATCTTTAAGGGTAATTATGCATATATTATAGGTGGTGGTTAAGAGCACAAACTCAGTAGCTATATTGCCTGGGTTTGCATCCTGAACCCACTATTGACTGGAGGTATGATCTTGACCAAGTTAGTTAACTTTTTTGTGTCCAGTCTTCCTGTCTTTCAAATGGGGGATGATAACTATACCTTCTCCATAGGATTGTTATGAAGATTAAATGAGCTAAGTTATTTAAAACTCTTGGAACAGCCCCTGGCACATAGTAAGTGTCTAATAAATGTTTTTTATTTTGTGTCTCTGTGTATGCATGTTAGTGTTTCTCATCCCCGTTGAAGAAGGAATGCTGTCTCGGCCCATCTTCCATCTAGGAGGGGAAGATGGCAGTGGCAGGGGGCGTTCTGTCTGCCCCTTTGGTCTGTTTGTAGACACCTACTGTGAAGACCTAGGGTGCTTGAGAGACTGGAGTCACTCTTTTTCAAGAGTTCAGAGTCAGGGCCCCATCCTCAGAGGGACAACTGGGGACAAGAGCGGTGACTCACCTCTAACTCTCATCCCTTTCGTGCTTCTAGAACACTCTTTGGGGGTGGCATACCCCAGCTGCCCCCTGAGTCACTCAGATAAAATGTTAGCTGAACGGGAACTGACTCATTGAGGGTGGAGTCTGGGAGAAGGAGGTCATTCTCCACTGCGGGGGGTGGGGGTGGAGGTGGGGGGGGTGGCGGGGGTGGGCGGTAAGAAAGAGAGACCAGGGCCCTGGGGAAGGGGGCTCTGCAAGCTGAGGTCAGAGACAAGCACCATGAGGCAGCTTCTGGCAGCGGCAAGGCTAATTTCCCCAACCCTTTCTGAAGGGGTCAGCCTGCCCTCCCACCTACCCTCTCCCAGCTCTGGCCGCCTCTCCTGGTTCAGGGGGATGGCTGCTACCCTGAAGAGGGGCACGGGAGGCACCTCTGGGAGATGCTGGGTTGCCAGGCGGGTTGAGCAGGTTTGGGAAGGGGTGGGAGGGGCCTCGACTTGGGGGAGTGACCTGGCCCTGGGATGGACTGACAGCGTGGGGAGAGGAGTGAGTGAATGAGCCCCACCTATGGGAAGATAGGGGAGCTGAACCAGGCTGACCTTCCCCCCTTGGAGGCATAGCCCCCTTCCCAGTGTAGACCCTCTGTCCTGGAGACCTGAAGAACTCAGAGGTTCTGAACCCCAAACTGGGACACGTGGTAGGCAAGTGTTTGAGGAAATCGCAGGGTTGAATAATTTGGAATGGGATAAACTTGCTCTACCTCCTCCAGGAGCAGAAGGTAGCCATGAAGTCACAGCCTGGGGTTCACATGCATCTCCCACTGCACAGGCACATGCATCTCCCACGGGCATGTGCACACAATCCTGTCCACACAGACACACACAGGCAGACAATCACAGCGACAGTGCTGGAACCCACAGTGCTTTCTGTCACTTTACAGATTAAGCAACCGGATTCTGGGAGCTTAAATAGTGAGGCCACAATCCACCTTTGCGGGGGTTGGGGGGGTCTCCAAAAAGAAACCTTTTAGCCCCCTAAAAATCCATCCTCAGCCGAAACTGGTTTGGCTCAGTGGATAGAGCGTCGGCCTGTGGACTCAAGGGTCCCAGGTTCGATTCCGGTCAAGGGCATGTACCTTGGTTGCGGGCACATCCCCAGTAGGTAGTGTGCAAGAGGCAGCTGATCGATGTTTCTAACTCTCTATCCCTCTCTCTTCCTCTCTGTAAAAAAAATCAATAAAATATATTTTAAAAAAAAATCCATCCTCAAATGATACCCTCCAGCCACCCTCTCCCTCCTGCATTTTGTCTCACTGTAGACTGGCTGGCCTTCCAGTGTTGCCACATTGTTGTGCACACTGAGGTCTGACCCACTCCGAACTTTAGCTGGGGACCAAGTCTTCCCCGATCTGAGCTCTAGCCCAGGGGCACTGCCTTAGAAGGGGTCACCGAGTTCTGAGAGGAGGCCACGAAAGGTGAGATAGAGGTGGGGAGGAGGGCTGTGGGGCTGGGAGAAACTTGGAGGTGAGCTGTGATTCAGGCAAGCACTTCTCCAGACTCAGTCGCTCAGATTGCTCAGATTCGTATGCCGCTTACACACTCACCTTTAGGGGGCGTGAGGAGGGAAAAGGAAGAGAGTCCAGGGCCATTGAAGAAGGTGAGCAATGTGGGCATATGTGAGGAACATGGGAGAAGGTGTAGGAACAGTCTTCATGCTCAATTTTTGGTAGTAAATGTTTATTGAACTCTAACATAAATCCAGACCGTACATAAATTATATATGTACTTGATGGTTTATTATTATATGAATGTATTGCTCTGCGGATTTCCGCAAAATAGACACACACCAAGTAAGCAGCATCCTGATCAAAAAGTAGACCATTATTGGTACCCAGGAACCCCTTATGCCACCTCTTCAGGCATAATACCCTATTCTGTCTTCTTATGCCATAGATTAATTTTGCCTATTTTTATACTTTATATAATCAGAATCATAGAGTATGCTAACTTCTGGGTCTGGCTCTGGCTCTTAACATTATAGTCCTGTTGTTGTGCAGACACGTTTTTTAAACAATTTTCATACCTGGAGATGTACACAAGTAAAAGCTCACACTCAGGCAGAGTCGTGGGTATGTGGTCTGTCAAGTCTGCACACCTAAACTGCTCACACAATCACAACACACACCCAGGTTCTTGTGCACGTATGCACATTCTCATGTACTGACACATGTGATTATCATGCACACACATGTGTATATATAAATACTCACACCCCAAAACTCATGCTATACACACACGCAGGTTCTCACACACACAAACACATTCTCAAGACAGACACATTAAATGGACCTCAGTTTTCAAACTCAAATGCACTCTCTCACACCTATGCACCCTCAACCTCGCACGCTGGTTCCCTTTTCACACACACACACAACACACACACACACACACACACACACACGTGCCCACGCACACACTGGTCAGCCCTCGGTCTCTCAGGCTCAGGCTCTAAGCAGACAGAGGAATGTGATCAAATCGACAGCTGAGAACTGTCCTGAGAGTCAAGCTGTACTTTGTTGAGAAACCGGAGCCTTTATTGGAGGGAGACAAGTGTCTGTGTCTGAAGGCCGGGGAGAAGGGAGGTGTGGAGTGGTCTCCCAGGGCGCCTGTGGCCATTGGGCTGTTTCCATTATAAAAAATGATGAAAGGAGCGGCGCAGGGAGAGCATGGCTGTGAGTAAATAAAGCTGCCACCTTTGACCTTTGGAGGCCAGGGCTGAATGAATGCTCATTGGGGAGGGGGATGTTCAGCCCAGCCCAAGTTCTCCAGCACCCCAGGCTCAAGGCCAGGCTCCAAGGGGAAGGGGATTCGAGAACCTGTATGATGCGAGGGGACATGTGAAGGGAGGAGGAGGAGGAGAAAGGGGTAGGGAATAATGAAGGAGGTTGGGGACATCGTGGAGAGGGTGAGGGTCCTGGGGGAGGAGTGGGGACAGGGAGAAGAACTGACTTCTGGCTCTCCCGCCCTGTACTTCTCTCTTTGTGTCTGTCTCTCTGTCTCTCATTCTCTCGGCACCTCTCCAGGTCTCCTCTGCTTCTGGTCTCTGAAACAAGCATATGCCCCCCTTCTCATGTTTAAGGCTTGGTTTGCTTGTTTTTCTAATCACCAGGAACTACAGGCAAACAGGGGTTAGCAAAAATAACAAACACAGGCAAAGTACAAAGTCACCAGGAATTCCAGAAAGATTGAAAAGTGGTTGGTTCAGGCTTTGATAGAAATGTGTGTTGCTGGGCTTGCCTGTCCTCCCCCGACCCCTCCACCGTGGGCCCCTCCTGAACTCCTTTCCCAGGAGGCCTGCCCAGCTCAGCATTCGGCAGGCACAGTCCCTGGCTCAGAGCAAAGCTCAACAAACTTAGCTGCATAGATAAATATATTAAAAAATGGGTGGACGAATGAAAGGTTTCTTGGTAATCAATCTCCCCAACTCTGTTTGGGTTTAAAACTCTTTGAACACATATATGGGGTTGGCTTCACTGTGGAGTCAGAAAGGCTTCTCACCTCTTTCCAGGCCTCCCCCTTCTCTTCTCTCTGCAGCCCCTCTGGGCTCCCCTCTCCCCAGGGCTGACACTCACTTTGTTCTGTACCCATCGTGGCTCTTACCTGGTCCCATCCCCAGGAGAAGACAGCACTTTGTAATCTGGCTCTCAAAGAGCCATGCCCTGCATGTCCCTCCATCCTGCATATACCCAGTGGTCACTCCCTTTGCTCCTCCTGGGGGCCACTAAGGGGCCATTAAGTAGGTTCTTGGAAGTCTGACCTTGGCTAATTACAATGAGACTGATAATAACAATAAAATATGACAATAAGCACAAATGCTTTCACCAAATGATAAGGACACTCCCAGCTTTATGTGTGAGGGGCATATAGGGAAGATGACAGGAAACAGACCACTCCCTGCACCTCCCACTCCTGTTGCCCTATTTGTGCCCGACTTAGCAAGAAGACTAGAGAAATGCAATTCAAGAAAAACATCCCCATTTTCCTGTAAGTCTGGAGCCTCACTGCTGGAGCTGCCGTCTAATTGGAGGGAGCAAACTGGAGGAAGTAAATTGGAGGGAGCGATTGCTGGAGGAAGCTGAATGTAAGCTCCAAGCAGGACAGAGTGTGCCTGGGGCCAGTGCTCTGCCCAGTGAGACAAGGCCTGCTGTCAAGTGCCCAGAACCTGGCCACTCTTCTCTTTATCCCCCAGGCACAAAGCCTGTTTTTCCCAGATCCTTGATGGATACTTGGCTTGGTCTTTTTCCCTGGGGGAGGGGAAAGCTGATTCCCCATGAGGGAGGAGGCATCTGAGGCAGCTGAGCCCTGCGTGTCAGCACTGGGTTCTTGGTCTGCACCAAGGACCCTCTCTTGACCAAGTCTCTCTTTTCTTGTCAGCTGAGATGATGGAGAAAGCCAGATGGGCTCAGCTTCAAAACCAGCTGGAGACTAGAAAACCTAGGTATCATGGAAATCAAACACTGTTTTCATTTAACCCCAACCCAAATCATTACCAACTTTTACTGGGAAATTACTCTGGGTCACACACTGTTCAGTGGGTTTACATGAATTAACTGCTTTAATCCTTACAACAATTCTATGAATAGGTGCTATTATGATCTCCATTGTATTTTATTAATTATTATTACTAGAGGCCTGGTGCATAGATTTGTGCACTGGTCCCTCGGCCTGGCCTGCGGGGATTGGGTGGAACTGGCTCTCTGACATCCCCCAAGGGGTCCCAGATTATGAGAGGGCACAGGCCAGGCCGAGGGACCCCACCAGTGCACGATTGGGGCTAGGGAGGGTTCACGGGAGGGCTCCAGGGTGTGTCCAACCTGACTAGCCCAATCCCGATTGGCCGGACCCCAGCAGCAAGCTAATGTACCGGTCATTGAGTCTGCCCCCTCGTGGTCAGTGCACATCATAGTGACTGGTCAAGTGGTTGAACGGTTGGACACTTAGCATATTAGGCTTTTATTATATAGGATTTTTAATCCTCACTCGAGGATATTTTTCCATTTTATTTTTAAGGAGAGCGGAAGAGAGAGGGAAAGACAGAGAGAAATATTGATGTGAGAGAAACACATGGATTGGTTACCTCCTGTACCAGCCTCGACTAGGGTCCAGGCCAGGAAGGAGCCTACAACTGAGGTACAGGTACGTGCCCTTGACTAGAATCAAACCCGGGATCCTTTGGTTCACCGGACGATGCTCTATCCACTGAGCCAAACCCACTAGGGCATGATCTCCATTTTATAGATGAGAAGACTGAGATTCAGAGAAGTTAAGTTACTGGTCCAAGGCTACCCAGTTATTAAGTGGAGGACTGAAATTGGAATCCAGGTAGTCTGGCCTCTAGGGAGCTGGTAGGTGTCTGAGTCTGGTTTGGGGGCAGGAAAGCCCAGGTTCAGGGCCAGGTTCAAGAGTCAAATTAGAAGGTAGTGAGTATTCCCAGCCTGCTGTCCTGGCTCTCTACTGCTGGGTCCCCCATCTGACCTGGAGCCAGTGCAGTCCCAGCCCTCCCACAAGCAGCACTGACTTCTTGTCTGCCTTGATGGAAAGGTGGAAGCACTTACGTCCCTCTACTTTCCCCATTTCATTCAACTCCTACCTCCTCAACAACAAAAAATTCCATCAATTTGAAACACCACCTCTTTACATCAATCATAATGTTTCATCCCTTGATCCTTATCAAGGTTAAGACCTGTACTTTTTTGGAGTTGTAGTCAGTAAGAACATACAATCTTCTTTGAATTTTAAAAAATTAACATTGCATTGTACCTATATTTCCCTGCATCTACAGATTCTCTTCATCATTTTAATTATTTAATCCATCTTACATTCAATTTTATATAATATAAAATAACATTTTTCAAGTGACAAAGCTTTTCTCAGCACCATGTATTGAGTTGTTTCCTTCTCCTTGTTTTCTAATATCTATATTAAATTCTTAGGTGACTGGCTCTATTTCTGGGCTCTTTCTGTCCCACTGATTTAAATGTCTATTTTGGTGCCTACACCACACTCTTTCATTTTGTTGCCCTGTAACAAAATGGTTTTTAAAAATATATATTTTTTTTGATTTCAGAGAGAGAAACGGAGAGGGAGAGAGATCGAAACATCAATGATGAAAGAGAGTCATTGATTGGTTGCCTTCTGCATGCCCCCTAGTGGGGATCGAGCCTGCAACCCAGGTGCGTGCCCTTGACCGGAATTGAACTTGGGACCCTTCAGTCCGCAAGCTGATGCTCTATCCATTGAGCCAAACTTGGATAGGGCAACAAAATGTTTCAACATCTGATCAAACTTGCTTTTCTTTAGAAAATTATTTGATGTAATTGTTCACTTATTTGCTTTTCATGTGAAACTTAGAATCATTTTTTTTCTGAGTTCTAAAAAAAAAAAAATCTAGTGTGATTTCGATTAGTAGGGCATTAAGTCTATAAATGTTCCAGAGAATATTGACATTTTTACAATGTTTGGCATCTTGGTATGTTCCACTACTTCATCTGCGTCACATCTAGCTATTTGAATGGCTACGTACTACTCCTTGTGCTGCTGTTCCCTCGCTGGCTTACCCATTCCCCTGGTATTGGGTATTTGGGTTGCTTCCAAGGTTGAGCTATTAGGAATTGTGCTACTATAAACATCTGTGTACAAATTGCTTTTTTATTCCTTGGGATATGGTCCCCAAAGTGGGATTATCTGATCAAAGGATATGAACAGTATCATGGTTTCTGTTACATAACCCAGGGAGAATGGGACCAATTTACAGCACCACCAGCAACATATAAAACAATATCTACTTTTTCCTTAGACCCTTGAGCAGCCTGAAGACTTAAAGGGGTAACTTGTTCCTAAGGTAAACAAACCGCTAAAAAGAGGAAGTTAGAGAGTGCGGGGTTCTGAAGAGCGCTGAGTCTGCAGCTGTAGAGGTAGGCTGCCCCTGGCCTGTGGCTGCCCTGCTTCCTCTGAGTCCTCAGAGTCAGATTCCCCATCAGCATGTGAGCCTGGTTTATTTTTATTTACTTAGCATATGTTTGTATAGCAATTATTATGTGTCAACTACTACTCTAAACACTGCAAATATTAACTCATTTATTTCTCATAGTTAGTGCATAAAAATAGATCCTATTATTATTACCATGATCATTTTACAGATGAAGAAACTGAGTCAGAGAAATTTGCTGTACGTCACATAGCTGGTGGGACTTGAACTCAGGCTGTCTGGCAATAGTTTGTTAACCACTGTACACTGCTCTCTTGCCTGGGAACCGTCACTTCTGCTTGTAGCTCCCCTTCTTTTTCTGGGTCCTGCCTTGGCCCCAGTAGCCCCAATCCCCTCCAGGGAAGGAAGACCCTAAATCTTCCTGTCCTGGGTTTCAGGCCTTCTTGTTACCTCCTTCTCATATTCAGCCTCCATCTGTTGGATTCTGCCATGTGCCAGCCCATGGGCTAAGCACTTTTACATCTTTCCATCTCTTTTCATCTTTACCAAAATCAGACAAGGTAGGTAGTGCACCTTCATTTTATAGAAGAGGAAACTGAAGAACAGAGAGAGTAAGTGTGTAGCCCAAGATCACACAGCTGGTAGAGCGGCAGCGGGAGAATGTGAATCCTGTTCAAACATTAGTGCCTTTGGTCTTTCTAGTATCCTTGGCTCCTCTCTGCCCCCCTGAGACTCCACTTTACCGCCGTTCATCTCTCTTTCTCTGATGGTTTTCTTGAAGTTTACTTAGGTGGAAAGAGGCCCTTTGGGTGCAGCTCTCTGCTCTTCCTGGCCACGGTTGGGCCTGGCTTCACCAGGGCCCGAGTAGCCAGCCCCAGGGAAAGTGCCATCATTATGTTGTGCTCTTGGGAAGTTAGGGCCACTCCCTGAGAGAGGCCCAAGTAGCTCCTTCCTTTCCTGTTTCAAAGGCCACACTCCTCTGGAGCCTGCCCACTGATTCCTACTTCCTGCTTTAGGATCTTCAGCTGATTTACTGAGAACAGATGATGGGCAGGTCCTGGTTCCAATGAACAGACCACACCCCCAGCTCAGATTTGTGCTCCTACTCCAGGTCCTCTGGGATGACTCAGAGCTCAGTTACCTTCCGGGGAGTGGTTTTTCCCAACCCTGTCATACAATTTGTACAGGTCCTAAACACCCTGAGCACATGTTATGCATTCCCACTGAGGATAAAAGAAGGCACTGATCCCTGACAGGCTCTGGAAGATTCGATGGCAGCATCAACTTCAGAAACTGTGCTTGTGTACTTCCCTGTGTGCATGCTTTTCAGTGGGAGAGAACACAGCTGCATGTCTCGTGGGCCCGGGGCCTCAAGGATGAGCTGATGTGCTCAGGAGTTTATACATGTTGGGTTTGTGTGTGTGTGTGTGTGTGTGTGTGTGTGTGTGTGTGTGTAAGGGCCTGCATGTACCTGTGAGTTGGTGTGTGTGTGTTTGCATGCATGCTCTGTACAATTTGAGTAAAAGGGCTGGTTAGGAGGGTTTCCAACAGCACTCAGGAGGGAGACTGGACAGGAGAGAAAGGGAAAAGAGAGTCGAGTCTAATGCTTCGTAAATAAGTGGAGGGAAGCTGTGGTAAGTCCAAAATGCCCCAGACAGATTCAGACAGGTTTGCAGCATTCAGTGTCACCTGTAGCCCAGGGCAGGAATGGCAGGTTGGAAGTTGGTAGTATGTGCTGGCCTGACCAGGCATAGCCCAGGTTTAAGGAACAAGGGACTGGAGGATATGGTAGAGCATTGCACCCTCCTTCCCCCCAATCTTCTAAGCCCTGGGCTCCGATCTGTCCCTACAGACTATGGCCTCTCTGGGATAAAGACGGTTTAGCCTTTGTAGAGATCTGGGGGCAGAGATCCATGGGGCCTATGAAGAGGCCTTGCCAGTGCCCCCTACCCCTCAGCCTGCTCCAAAAGCAAAGGAACCTCCTACTTCCAGCTTAGAAGCTGCTCAAAGGTTTCGCTGACTTCAGAGGGATGGAGGAGGGAGGAAGGAGGAGAGGCCTCTGAGGTGGGGAAGCTTTTGCTGAGCCTGCAGGCTACCCAGCCCCTCCCTGGTTCCTCATTACTGTGGTCCTTGGGCATGAAATGTCTTTTTATTTGAAGGACAAGAAGAACCCAGGGCTGTGTTAATGACCAGCCAGCACAGAGTGAGGCCTGAGTTGGCGGGGTGGGGTGGGGGTGGGGGGGCTGGCTCTCTTGACCTTGAAATCCTGTCTGAACTTTTTCTGTTGTGCTGACATCCTATTTTTCTTTCTTTCTTTTTTTTTAATAAATCTTTATTGTTCAGATTATTACAGTTGTTCCTCTTTTTTTCCCCCATAGCTCCCCTCCACCCAGTTCCCACCCCACTCTCTGCCCTTACCCGCCCCCTCCACTGTCCTCATCCATAGGTGTACGATTTTTGTCCAGTCTCTTCCTGAACCCCCCACACCCCTTTCCCCCCTGAGAATTGTCAGTCCACTCCCTTTCTATGCCCCTGATTCTATTATATTCACCAATTTATTCTGTTCATCAGATTTTTTATTCACTTGATTTTAAATTCACTTGTTGATAGATATGTATTTGTTGTTCATAATTTTTATCTTTACCTTTTTCTACTTCTTCCTCTTCTTACAGAATACCCTTCAGCATTTCATATAATACTGGTTTGGTGGTGATGAACTCCTTTAGCTTTTTCTTATCTGTGAAGCTCTTTATCTGACCTTCAATTCTGAATGATAGCTTTGCTGGGTAGAGTAATCTTGGTTGTAGGTTCTTGCTATTCGTCACTTTGAATATTTCTTGCCACTCCCGTCTGGCCTGCATAGTTTCTGTTGAGAAAAAAAGCTGACAATCGTATGGGTGCTCCCTTGTAGGTAACTAACTGTTTTTCTCTTGATGCTTTTAATGTTCTCTCTTTGTCTTTTGCTCTTGGCAATTTAATTATGATGTGCCTTGGTGTGGTCCTCTTTGGATTACTTTTGTTTTGGGTTCTCTGTGCTTCCTGGACTTGTAAGTCTATTTCTTTCACCAGATGGGGAAAGTTTTCTGTCATTATTTCTTCAAATAGGTTTTCAGTATCTTGCTCTCTCTCTTCTTCTGGCACCCCCATAATTCAGATGTTGGTACACTTGAAGTTGTCCCAGAGGCTCCTTACACTATCTTCATATTTTTGGATTCTTTTTGCTTTTCCAGTTGGGTATTTTTTGCTTTGTTGTATTTCAAACCTTTGACTTGATTCTTGTGATCCTCTAGTCTGCTGTTGGATCTCTGTATATTATTTTTTATTTCAGTCAGTGTATGCTTAATTTCTAGTTGGTCCTTTTTCATATCCTCGAGGGTCTCACTAAATTTATCGGCATTTTCTAGGAAATTCTTGAAAAATCTTACAAGTGTGGTTTTGGACTCTATATCCAGTCGTTTGCTTTCCTCCATTTCTTTCATATGTGACCTGTTTCTTTGTCTCTGTATTTTGGCTGCTTCCCTGAGTTGATAGAGTGGCTTTGTGTGCTAGGTGTCCTATAGGGCCCAGTGGCTCAGCCTCCCCAGTTACCTGAGGTGGACACTCTTGGTGCACCCCTTTGTGGGCTGTGTGCACAGTCTTGTTGTAGTTAAGCCTTGATTGTTGTTGGTATCACTGGGGGGAATTGACCTCCAGGTCAATTGGCTGTGAGGATCAGCTGTGTCTACGATGGGAGAACTTCTGTGCTGGAGACACCCTTATGAGGCAAGACTTACTTCAGTGGGGCTTTGGTGTTCACTGAGTCTGCCCGCTGAGTGTGTCCCTTATGGATCTGAGGAGTTTTAATCTGGATGGTCCTACTCTGATCCCTGGGTACACTGGCTCTTGGATCTCCAAGGAGGTGCTAATTTAGTCTCTGCCTGAGGCCACCCAGCAGGAGCTACAGAGAGGTCTGCAGATTCCTCTTCTTTGTTTGAGTTTTGGAGGTGCCCAGATGAGGCCCAGCTGTGAAGTAATGCAAGCTGCTGTGGGGCCTTGGGCCTTCTTTTGGATGTTCTGGGTCTCACTGACTCAGATGCAGTTTGTTAGGTAAGTTTAGAATTCAAAGGACCAGGCCATTCATATGCAAAAGCCTCTGCGCTCAGCTTGGATGGGGCGGAGTCTCAGGGCAGAGCAAGCAGCAATGGCTTCAAGGGGCGGGATCTCAGGGCGGAGCAAGCAGCAATGGCTTCCCATCAGCCCTACCCTAAGAGGCCCCCGGGTCTGTGTCCTGCGGTAATCACTGCAAGCACCTCTGAGAGAAAGCCACCCTCGAGTTTCACCCGCTGCCAGACAGTCCAGTTTCTCCCCGAATGAGTCTGGGTCCCCAGAGTCTCGCCCGGAACTTGAGTTCAGAGCAGTTGGGAGCTTTTGTCTCCCTCCCGCTTGAGACAGCCAGCCGGGTACTCAGTTGCCAGCCCTCTCTGTGCGCGCGCCTCCATACCTCTGCCTCCTGCAGCTCCTCTGAGTCTCAGTGTGCTTTTCTCTTTCCTTCTAGTTGTAGAATTTCCACTCAGCCAGCCTTCCTGTGGTTCTGATGATGTCCGTTTTGTCTTTTAGTTATAGTTTTGAAGTTGTCGTGCAAGGCAGCAGTTCAGGTGTTTACCTATGCCGCCATCTTGGTTTCTCCACATCCTATTTTTCTAGAACTTGTCTCTCCTGCCTTAGCCCTGTCCTCTCAATGGGGCCCTCAAGAGGAGGCAAGTTAGGGCAGCCAGGACAAGGGCATCTAGTATGTCTGAAGAGTTCATCAACTGGATCTGGGACCTGAGCAGGACTAGACAACATTCAGTTTCAAGGACTCCCAGACCAGCAGGGATGACAAACATTTTACATAAATGCTAATGGAATAATAATAATAATAATAATAATATAATAAAAGACTGTATGCCCAGATGGTGTGGTTCAGTGGTTGAGTGTCAACCTATGAACCGGGAAGTCAGTTCAATTCCTGCTTAGGGTACATGCCCTGGCTCAATCCCCAGTAAGGGGCATGCAGGAGGCAGCTGATCAATGATTCTCTCTCATCATTGTTGTTTTTATATCTCTCTCCCTCTTCCTTCCTCTCTGAAATAAATAAATAAATAAATAAATAAATATTAAAAGAACTTAAAGCAGAGATATACCCAATGAATTAGGAAACTTTTACATTGTTTCATCTTTATGTTGATTCTGACAATGGTTTGATGAAATAGAAGGCAGAATTCACAGTGCCTCTTTTATTAAAAATAAATAAAAAAGAACACAAAACAAGGGCCAGAGAAGTTAACTGATCTGTTCCCATTCACATTTGTAAAGTAGTGTGGCTAGGACTCCAATCCATGTCTCTGTGACTCCAAATCTACAACACCACCAAAAAAATGCAATTTTTAAAAATATATTTTATTGATTTTTTACAGAGAGGAAGGGAGAGGGATAGAGAGGTAGAAACATCGATGAGAGAGAAACATTGATCAGCTGCCTCCTGCACACCTCCTACTGGGGATGTGCCCGCAACCAAGGTACGTGCCCTTGACCGGAATCAAACCTGGGAACTTTCAGTCCGCAGGCCGATGCTCTACCCACTGAGCCAAACCGGTTAGGGCAAAAAAATGCAATTTTTAAAACAGTGTGTTGTTGGCCACTTGAAGGACTCATACATTATGTCAGGAGAATGTTGGGGAGGCCGAAATTTGAGCTGGGTTTTGAAGTGTAGGATCTTTCTCTCTTTCTTTCTTTTCTTTTCTTTTTTCTTTCTTCTTCTTCTTCTTCTTCTTCTTCTTCTTCTTCTTCTTCTTTTTTTTTTTTTTTTTTGCAGTGGGCATCAGCCCACTTTTTTCTTTTTTTGCCAGAGCATCAGCACTCAAAAGTTGGGTGCAAGTGGGAAGGTGTGAGAAGAATGTTTATCTCAGTTCATACAGAATGGCCAGTGTTTGGGGGAGGGTACTACAGATGAAGCATAAAGTAAGTTGAGGGCCTTGAATGGCGGGATAAAGGGGTTTGATTTTCCCATCGGCAAGGTGAGCAGTTTCTAAGACAGGGAAGGTTGTGTCCTGTACACCCTTTAGGGGAGGAGAATTGGGCCTCTCCAGCAGTGTGGATTCTGAAGAGAGGAGCAGAGCACCGGCTGGGACCAAACTGTTGCCCCAAAAGAAGTGGGCAAGTGAGGGTGTCAATGAAGCTCCCCAGCTTGGGGCAGCTGGTGAGGCTGCCTCTGGGAAAACGGAGCGCTAAGCTAAGAGGCCCAGAGGGGAGGGTGGCCCTGGCAGCCCAGGGAGCGAGCCAAGGCTAGTGGAGCCCCAGAGCCCAGGGTGGCCATGCTGTGGCCATTCTTACTGAGTGTGCAGTGTGGGCAGCCCCAGGCGCTGCCTTCTGAGCCTCCTGCCTCATTGAGAGGTTATTAATAGGGAGTTTGTCTGGTGTCAGAGCGAAGACATAAACTGCATTAGCATTACCCCATAATCTTATTTAGTAAATGCTCATGCCGCTCCGTCTCCTGTAATTGCATTGGGAAGATGCAATATTTATGAAAGGGGAGAGGGGGATGTCACTGCTCATCTTGGTGATGCAGTAAAAATCCCGGGAAGAACAGTGCAGGCTGCAGAGGCCTGGCCCCTGGCCTGAGGGAGTGGGCCCCCAGACCATTGCCACCCACCCCTCGCTCCCATCCCCCCCTTAGGAGCCTTGGGCTGTGGGGCAAGGGGGTTTAGAGGTGACAGCTACTGCTCCCCTTGGCATTATTCCTCCTAAAGGTCTTGGTCCCTGCCGTTTGCACTGAACCCTCTGGAGGGCACAAGGCTCCTGGCGTTGGATCACTCCCACCCCTAGTTGGATTTCTAGGGGACTTCATCTTCCCTGTGCAACTTAAGTGGCTTGACGAAGCTCAGTGGGCAGCAGCAGGTGGGTCTGGGACCAGGGGCTTTGGCTGGAACAAGGTCTCAGATCCCCCAAAGCCCACTGTAGTCTTAGGTTCCCAGGGTGGTGGCCCTCTTCCACCCTCTTGGGATCACATGGTTCATTCTAGGACACCCCCTTACACACACACACACACACACACACACACACACACCCCACCTCACTCACCGTGCAGCGGCTCACAGGTCTCAATGCTCTCGCAGAGTCATGAAGTTAGCCGCATGCCCTGACGCACTCATTCGCTCCATGCCCACATAGGCCTCACTGGGCCTGCCCACCCGGGCCACACCTCCCTCACTCAGGCATCCAACCCCTCTAATTTCCGGCGGCTGGTCGGTTGCCTCCCTATTCCTCCCGCCCTCACTTCCCAGGTGGGGAAGGGGCACCCTAATCGTAGGCAGCTGAGAACTAGGGAGAGGGTGGGTGAAGGAGGGCCATGTCAGCTCCCTCAACTGTCCCATAAATCACAGCGTCGCAGTCCAGTTGGGGATACCTGGCGCCCAGGGCCACACGCAGCCCTCGGGACAATGCGATTATTTTTGGAGGGAGAGACCGCCTCGGGCAGGGGCTCAGGCGGCAGTGCCTCCTTCCCTCCATCCGTCCCTCGGCACCCAACAAGCGCCTGCGGCGCCCGGGGACCGGTGGCAAAGCGACCGCGGGTGGCGCACGGGTGGCAGGGTCTGACCGGCCTAATTCAATTAGCTGGGCGGCCGCAGCCTCTGCGCAACTCTTCGCCCGCGGGGGCTGAGCTGGGGCAGCTGCTCTTTGTGCGACGCTCCCATGCATATGGATACAGTTCCTCCCCTTTGGCACGCCCCCCACTTCTGGCACCTGCGGCTCTGCTCCCCACCCGCTCCGGAGAGGAGGCGATCTTGGTCCCCCTGGAAAAGTTGGGGAACTGTGGCTGCTGGTGAGTGCAATCAATGTGGAGGAGGGAGCAGGAAGGACGTGTGGAAAGGGGTGCACCTGCGGTTCGGGGTGTATGTGTACCTGTGCACGGTGACCTGCAGGTTGTGTTGTGAAGGGAGAGGGTTTTGTTTCGCTTTGCAGCGGCGCGGAGGGGGTGTGTGGCTGGGCGTGTCCGTGGGCACCTGGGTGCGGGGGTGGGGAGGCTTCGTGAGCATCCATCCGCGGGCTGCACTCGGGCGTGTCTGCGTTTTCTGTGCAAGGATGAGTGTGGGCCTGGGCGGGTGTGAGAAGGTGCTGTCGCTGCTCCGCCGCTGTCCCTGGAAAGCCGTGGTGTTCAGCGTGTCTGCGCGCGACCTTTTGGATACAAGCGCGGGTCCCGGTGCCATCGGGCTGCGGAGTGGAACACATCACCCCCCCCCCCCGCCCCGCCCCGCCCCGCCCCACCAGCAGCCCAGCAGCAGCTGCGGCCCCAGGCTTTTCTGAAGGAGGAGGAGCTTGGAGAGTGTGTTTCAAACCCTAACTCCAGCTCAACGCATCTACTGGGACAACACTCCCGAGTCCACCGGGCTGGCGGGGCAGCCAGGCCCTCTCCTCTAGCGTCGGTCCGGGTCCGGGTCCGAGCCAGGTTACCTGTTCCCAGAACAGCCCGGCACCTCGGCTCAGGGGGCCAGCTGCTTCTGACGCACCCCTTGCACCCCTGAAATTACCAGACCTATCCGTGCCAAGGTGGCCCGAGCTCCTAGGGTCAACCGCGCGAGACCTCCAACTCCGCCTCCGCCACAGCCGGGATTGGAGCCGCTGGGAGTCCGGGTTTGGGGGCTGGAAGGCCAAGTCTATGCTCCCCAGGGGCGAGGGATTGAGGTGGGAAGTCTGGGTAGATATGGGCACTGCAGGCTCGCGACCAGAAATCTCACTCATCTGTCTTTACTGCCAGGGGCGAGGGGGCTGGGGTCTGGGGAGCAGGGATGGGGAGGGGTGGGAGAATCCGCACAGCTTCGGAGGTTCAGCCCTCTGAGCCGGAAGGGAGTCCCACTGTCAGCCTGGCCGAAGGCGGTTCCTAGAAGACGGCGGTGGCCCTCGGAGGCCTGGCTAGCGCTCTCTGTTCCCGCCCCTGCGCCCTGCTCAGGGCCCGGCGACCTGGGTGCCCCCTGACACCGGAAAGTCCTCGGGTTGGACGTGGACCCGCCCAGCGGCTGAGTAGGGCCAAGGGTAGAGGCTGAGGACGGGAGGCTGGGCCCTGCCTGTGTTCTGGGTCCTAAGCAGAGCGGCTCCCTGGGCCCACTGGTGGGAGGCTCCCTTAGTGTCTCCGGGGTGGTGCCCAGGGAGCCGTCCAGGAGCTGTCAGGAATGGCAGGGCCTGGAGGTCTGTCCTGCCTGAACCTGCTCGCAGCCCACCCCATGTCCTACCCTCTCCCGGTTTTGGAAACCTGAGAGGAGACCAGCATCGGAGACAGGCTGGGCCAGGGGCACCAATGCTGGATGGTGGGACCTGGGGGCCTCTGATCTTCCCATGGGAGGGAGCTGGTCAGAGAAAGGCCTGAGGCCCTAGCGGGGTGCCCAGGGGTGGTGGGCCAACAGAAGCTAAGAGGGGAAGCCCTAGTGGGGGAGGAAGAGCCGTAAGGACCCCGTGGCTCTAGCAGGCTTGGGGGTGGGGGTGGGAGGAGGAGAAAGGTGCGGCCCCTCCACCAGGTGACACTAAGGTAAATCCTCCATCAGATCGGCTCTGACCCCTGTCTCTCCATCTTCTACCCATTCAGGGTCCCTGCGCTGAGGGAACCCGGTGCCGTCTTGCTGTGTTGGAGAGGTCCTCGGCCCCTGTGGCTGTAAGGATTGAGCGGGGGCACCTGGGGCTGAAGAATCATTCAGTTGTGGCCTGGAACCAGCCTGCTCACTTGTCCTTCACCAACGTAGGCTCCTAGAGACAAGCACCCCCACCCCAGGGCTCTGGGCAGGTGGGGTCCCCTTTCCTGGGTCTCTAAGTCCCTAAGTCACAGCTGTGCCTGCCTCTTTCGTGGAAGGAGAAGTTCCCTCCCCTCTACTGAGGCAGGTGAGCAAGGCAGAAGAGGCATGTTTGGTACTGAGAATCCAGACCTCAACGGTCCCACCATGGGCTGCTTCACAGTACACATCCCCGTACATATTTCTCAGCCTGTTCTACACCTTCCCTGCGAAATGCCTACTGGGCATACCCTGTCACTCTCTTCCTACACCCACAGGTCCACATATGGCCATTTCCCTGACAACTACACTAGAAAATAGGACACCCCTCCCCCAGATACACACATACCGTCAGCAATATACATTATTATTACATTCACACTTTCACACACAGGCCACGGGACAGCCTCACACCATCATGTATGGGCCCATTACAGAGGAATAGCTGTAGACACACACAATCATCCTGTTATAGAAAACACACATCCCCTCGCATTCTCACTGACACACACATCCTTTACACAAGCAAATCCAGTTGTAAAACAGACCCAGATTCCCCCCACCCCCAGCGTTCTTACCAATAGACATGCCTCTTGTTGTGTGCCAACAGCCTAACACAATTACATAATGGACACTCGGTACATATTTGGGTAAATTTTTAAAGTTATTCCTTAAAGACAAACACACTACGCTCACTGTCATGCACATCCAGCTTCCCCTCAGGGACACACAGTCCCACACACACAAAGTAATTAAGTTACCATACACACCCCTAAGCTAAAGGACAACCCCTGGCTCAGGGGTCTCTCCCAGAGGGGGAAGGAAGCAATGTGGGATCCAAAGGGGCTTCCCCTGTGGCTGAGCCCTCCCTTTTCTCCCCCCTCCCGCCCCCCACTCTCCAGTCTCAGCCTCAGCTGCTCCTCTTTTAATTGGAAGCACTTCTTTATTCTGCAGGCGGGTGTGTGGGGGGCTGGGAGGGTTGGTGCTGGAAGGGGTGGGGGGTGTTACCAGGTGGCCTCAGGGCTGGAACTCACCTAGATGTGTGCAAAGATACTCCTGCCAGGCAAGGACCACACCTGCCAGGTTTGGTGCTGGGGAAGCAGCTTGTAATGAATGGAGTCAGAAAAACAGCACTTGAGTCCAAGCCTGTCCCTGTTTAGATTTCAGTGCCTTGGTGTTTTCATCTGCAAAACGGAGACAACAAAAGCCGCATCACAGGGCATTTGGAGGATGGGATGAGAAGGTACCTAGGACACCACTGGTTCTTTGTGAGTCCTGCCTCCCTTCCCTCCCTCCTCTTTCCCAACAGGGCTACTCTGCAAGGCAGGGAACACAAGCTGCATGGACAATAAGCTCTGAGTCTCCTCCTCCATTTCAGAAAACTTTCTCACCTGCAGGGCTGTGCTCAAGAAACACTGCTTTGGGGAGTGGCAGGGGCCAAAACCCAGCAAATCCTAGCACTCTTGTCTCATCTTCCTAGCAGAGAAGGGACAGAGAGGGTCACCCTGCCCTCAGCCACTATCCCATTGGAAGACAAAGGCCGAGGTCAAGCTGGACTCAGAGCACTCCAGCTGGGGGGAGGCCAGCAGCTCAGAACTAGATTGGGATAAAAGTTGACTCTGATAAGCAGGAGAGGTGGGTGGGAAATTCAAAAGAAATCAGTCAGGTAGCAGCGAGGCGGGGAAAGGCAGGGTGTCCCTGGGTGTTGAATTTGGTGAGAAGAGCACCCTGACAGTCTTAGTGGACCCCGAGGCAGGGTGACTTCTGCCAAACTTAGATGAGGCCAGCAAGGGTGAGGTCTCGTCCCAGCTACCCTGGACAACCAGTGACAGAAGTGAGGCGTTCAAGAGGTAAGTGAGGCAGATGCCCAAAGGGTTGGATCAGGCAGGATTGGAAAGCCTTGGAGGCTGGAAAGGTGCATTAGGAGGGGGAGAGGGAGGATGGGGAGAGTGTTAGGAACACTCAAGGGGTTTCTAGCATGGGCCAGAAGGTGGCAAAGAGAAGCTGTTTAGAGGATAACCTAGAGAGATAGGATTTTAATTGCATTAGGCAGAACTGTTGTTAGACACCAATGTGACGTCTTGACTAAAAGGAGAAAGACAGACCAAGGCAACGGGACCCAACCTCAAAGGATGCTGAAGGGTCTCTCCCCATAGTTTTCACCCTCTACAGGAAAAGTAGTGCAGAGTTTAGGATCCCAGCTCAATCCTCTTCTGTCTGTGTGACTTTGGGCAATTTCATTCCTCTCACTGAGTCTCAGTTTTTGTTTTCTTAAAATGAGATATAATTCATGTAACATAATTTCAACCCTTTAAATTGTACAACTCAGTGGTTTTTAGTATGTTCACAAAGTTGTGCAACTATAATCATCTAACTCCAGAGTATTTTCAATTCCCAACCTCCCTCCCCCTCCAGCTCCTGGAAACCACTAATTTATTTTCTGTCTCTATAGATTTGCCTATTCTGGATGGTTCATATAAATAAACTTATATAATATGTGGCCTTTTGTGCCTGGCTTCCTTCACTTAGCACAATGTTTTCTAGGTTCTTCCATGTTGTAGCATGAACCAGGATGTCCTTTTCATTCCTTTTTATGGCTGAATAAAAAGTCAATTGTACAGAGATACCTCATTTTATTTATCCATTCATCAAAATTCATCAAAATTGTTTTATGAATCACACTATTCATTATGAAAAATACTCTTATGAAGATTCATTTTTCTTAATAATTTAAAAATGGGGATGTTTCTATTAACTTCACAGGGTTGTGTGAGTCTTAAATGAGATCAGCGCGGTGTGGTGCCTGGCACATAGTAGTTTCTCAGTAAAACACTTGTGTCTATTTCTTCTTCAGTTCTTTCAACATAAGAAGCAGGAAAGAGACATATTCAGGTTCAAACAACTTCCAAAGAAAGTTATGGAGCCTCCTGGTTGAGGTGTAGTACTTGAATTGGGGTGGGTGGAGAGGAGAGAACTGTTAAGGGAGTGGGACTCTCTCCTCATGTGTCTGTTTAGTGTTGAAAACAACCACATCTGGCTTTATATTGAGTGGACCCCTGTCCACTTGCCTGGAGCCTAGACAAGGTGTTCCTTATAGAGATGCTGTTCCAACCAGCAGCCAGGTTTTCAGGGTAACCCATGAAAGCAAGTAGAATCCAGCTCCTCCATCTTATCGAGTCACTTAGCCTCTCTGAGATTTGGTTTCTTTGCATCTGTCAAATAGGGATGATACTCATCTCAAAGAGTTAGTGTAGAGTTTATAGTGTTCTCCATAACACTTATCATCCTCTGGCTTATTGTATTTGCTTCTCTATGTCCCCTCTATGGAATGCAAGCTCCATGAGGGCAGAAACTTTGTTCTGTTTACTGCTCTTTTCTCAATGCCAAGAACCGTACCTGACACATAGTACGTGCTCAAAAAATGTGTTGAATAAGGAGGTTCATTCATTCATTATTCACTCAAAATGAATATATTTTATGGGTTGGGGCTATACTCCATAGGGGAGAGGGACAGAGATAAGTAAGGTATTTTTTTTTTTTTTTTGCCTCCAAGGAGATCTCTTCAAGTGGAAGTAATAGGCCAAAGCAAATATTACATTGCAATAAGACTTGATAAGTAGAATGTGTGCTTTCACATTCTAGCACCTTGCCTGATAGAGACACCCCTCTCTGAAGGCCCGTTGAATCTAGACTAGACCAGAAATAGATCCCAAGTTATCCAACCTATGCCTTTCCCTGATTTTGGCTTCTGGGAGGGATCAAACATTTCCCTACTGGAGAGGGGAAAGGGGAAGCAGAAAAGGGAGTTTCCTCCTCTCCTGGGCTCTACGCCAGTCAGCCACAGGCAAAACTTTGCAAAGGCCTAACTTTGTCCTGGATGCACTTCCCTCATCTCAGTCCCACCATGCCCAGGCCCCCACTGCCCTAAGACCCTAGATTCCAAAAATAAGAAAATAACTCCTCCCCCTTACCACAGTCTGAAGGTTTCTTGCTTGAAATTGCCACTCCTGGCCTAGTTGCTAGGTGAAACAACCCGATTGAATTCATTCACATACTGTGGGAACTGCTTCTTGAGACATCTGTTTATTTTAAAGGAAAGTGGTATCTTGAAGCATAGGCACCATGGCAACAGGCCTCAAGCTAACTCCCTTGTCTGTGCTTGCCTTTCAGGAAGTCTTCCCTTCCTCAGTTTCCTTAAACAGGCTAAATTGGGGGGTGGTTGTTTTTGGTTTTTTTTCAACATATAGCCAGTAGTTCATAGGCCCGAGTTTCAAAGAAGGCTCAGCCTGAACTCACTTTCCCTGACTAAGGGGCCTGGGCTCCATACCTGGGGAGTAGACAGTCTTCTGCCTAACAAGCTGGGCCTGAAGTTTGGTGTAAATACTCTGGTTGATGGATAGGTGTTTCCCAGGTGAGCCCCTGGGAAGAATCTCCAGTAGCCAAGGGACACCTCCTCCCCAGAGGCCTGTGGCTGGACCCCTTGGGCCCAATTCAAAGTTAGGGGGCGGCTCCTGCCTGGCTGGGAAGAGGGCTCTGACCTCCACCTCCTGGGCTCCGTCTGTCTGTCAGTCTCTGGGAACGGCCACCTCCTGCTCTTTTTCTTTCTCCTTTTAAGTCTCTGTTTCCCCTCTTCCTGAACTACTTCTCTGAGCCACAGTCTCCGTCCTTCGGTCTCTGGCTCCGGCATCTGTCTCGGCTCCCGGCCTCCCTCTCCCGGTCTCCGCCCCTCCCCCGCGCTGTCATTCACCCGGCTTCTCTCTGCTCACAGCCAATGGAGAGACCGGGTCGGAACGGCTAGGCTCCCTCGCACCGGGCTTTTTCGCCCGGTGATTGATGTCCCAGAGTCAACAGCGAGCAAGCAGCCGGAGAGGGGAAGGAGCAGCCGGAGAGGAGTAGGATACGGCGCCCCCTCTCTCCCTCCCCTCCCCCCGACTTTAGCCCTTGTGCGTACTTCGCCTCCAAGTCTCGGCGCAGCCAGGAAGCGCTCCTGCTTTCGCGCCCCTGCGCGCTGCACCCGGAGCGAAAAACAGCGAGCCCCGCCGCCCAGGCCCCCCCCGCGGGGCCGGGGCGGGGGTCGGCATGGAGCACCTGGGTCCGCACCATCTCCACCCGGGCCACGCGGAGCCCATCAGCTTCGGCATCGACCAGATCCTCAACAGCCCGGACCAGGGCGGCTGCATGGGGCCAAACTCACGCCTCCAGGACGGAGAATACGGCCTTGGCTGTTTGGTCGGAGGCGCCTACGCTTACGGCGGCGGGGGACCGGTGGCCGGGGCGGCGGCCGGGAACGCGGGGGCCTACGGCGCAGGCGGCCCGAGCGGTCCCGGTGGCCCGGCGGGCGGCGGGGGCGGTGCCTGCAGCATGGGCCCTCTGGCCGGCTCCTACAACGTGAACATGGCCTTGGCGGGCGGCCCGGCTCCGGGAGGCGGCGGCGGCGGCGGCGGAGGGGCGCTGAGCGCCGCGGGAGTGATTCGGGTGCCCGCGCACAGACCACTAGCTGGAGCGGTGGCCCACCCCCAGCCTCTGGCTACCGGCTTGCCAACGGTGCCCTCCGTGCCTGCCGTGCCAGGTGTCAACAACCTCACCGGCCTCACCTTCCCCTGGATGGAGAGTAACCGCAGATACACAAAGGACAGGTTCACAGGTGAGTCCGGGGCCCGCGCGCGCCCCGCCTGGCCGCGGCCCGGGCTCTGCGCTCTCCCTCCCCCCTCGTGGCTCCCTGCAGCCCCCTTCGCCTGCCCGGTCGGTCGCTCAGCTCCTCTCGGTGCTTCCGCCAAGTTTAGCCGCCTGCCACCTTTCTATGCTCGAGGAATCGCCATGCTGGAAGAGTTCTCCCAGCCCGGGCCGCGCGGCGTCTCTCCCGCAGACCCCTGCTCCGAGAAGCGCCCCCAGATTCCCCTCTCGGAGTCCCTGGGCCCGGTCAGAGGGAGGGAAGGGGAATGTAGCTTCGGGACACGTTCCGCCCGCCTTTGGGGCCCGGAATCTCAGAGAAGGGGCGCGATGTGAACAAACTGTTTCTTCCGTCCCGGCCGACGTTCTCTTGGGAGGCGGTGAGCCCCAGAACCAAACGCAAGGAAAGAACAGGTTCCCCCCCCCACACACACACCCACACACACACACAAACTCCAAGTTCCAGGGTCTGCTGCGCTGCGGGCCAGCAGAGGCCACGAGCCCGAGGAAAGCAGCAGAGCGGGCGGCCCTTTCTTCCCGAACCGCGGGCTTCGTCCAGGTCGGTGGCAGCGTGGGGCTGAGCCGCCCGCTTCATTTTCGTTCTGTCCGGGCTCGGCCTTCTCCTCCACCTCCTCCCCCCCGGCCCTCGGGCGTAAATACTGCCCCGGCCAGGCCCAGGGTCGATCGGCCGCCAAAGGACTGCTCCCGGGACGATGGCGCATTCGGCGGCGCTGGCTGCCGTCCTCTCCGCTGCCTGCTCCCCGCCTTCCTCCGTTAGTCCCGGCTCTGCGCTCCCGCTTCCGCTGTCGGCCCTCAGCCCTAGCTCGGCGCGGGCCCTTTCCCCCGGCTTCCCTTCCCGCTTCCCTTGGCATCCCCTGGATCTGAGAGTATTATCTTCCCGCTGAGCCAGGCCCCCACGCCGGTTGGGAAGCAGCGAAGCAGCCACGAGTTGAGTCTGGGTTCCGGACAGGCCTTAGGAGCAGGAGGAGGGAGGCACAGGCCAGGACTCCAGCGCCCAACTGTGAAAGGGGGTTAGGCAGCTTAGAGCTAGACCCTGGACTAGGAGACCCTGGGGCACCACAGCCCCCCTGCTCCTGTTCCAACCTTGGCTCAGACTCTAGGACTGTGGCAAAAAGTTTTGTTGTTTTTTTTTTTTGGGGGGGGGAGGAATTCGTAGAGACAGAACAACCACTCTACTTTGGGGCTCTAGGAAGGGCCCTGTACTCAAGGGGCTCCACTGCCCCAACCCAAGTTCTCTCAGGCCTGGACTAGAGGGAAGGACTCTGAGGGAAGCCCTGGCCTGGAACCCACTAATCCTGGGTCTGGTGAAAGGTACTTCACACAGGCCTACCTAGGGGAGCCACAGCGCATCTGCTCTCCTTCCAGGCCTGAGAAGGTGCTGAGGGAGTATATGGCTTGCCTTGTGTTACCTAGTGCGCCTGTGTGCTGGCTTGTTTGGATGTATGGATCTACAATTTGCTACTATAATTTGTATGTGACGTGTCTGTGTCTATCGCTGTGTGATGGAGGCTTAGGTCGGGACCAGGCAGGGTCCAGCCCCTTACTATGGGGCAGCTTCCCTGAGGCTGGAGGCCTGGGGCAGTGGGAAGCTGTGGGGGGCCCTGGGTGGGCTGCCATCTTCTGCTCGCCTCAGGGAGACTGGGGAGGTGGCTGTGGTTTAGTGTCTGGTTGGGCACGTGGAAGCCCGGGGCTAGGGAGGCCTCCGTGGTGGCAGCAGCGGCTGCAGCTTGGCGGCGGGAGGGGGCCCTTTCCCGCCCCGGCTTGGAGCTTGAGGGCTGCAGGGAGGATCGAGGCCCTGATCGTGGGGTCTAGCAGCTATGCTCGCTGAGTCGCGGGGTGTCGGGCCTGGGACGCCTCCTGACGCTCTGCCGCTTGCCTCTGCCGTCTGTCTGTCTCCCGCTCCAGTGGCCCTCTCACCCTTCACTGTAACACGCCGTATAGGTCACCCCTATCAGAACCGGACGCCCCCCAAGAAGAAGAAGCCGCGCACGTCCTTCACGCGCCTGCAGATCTGCGAGCTGGAGAAGCGCTTCCACCGCCAGAAGTACCTGGCCTCCGCCGAGCGCGCCGCCCTGGCCAAGGCGCTCAAAATGACTGACGCTCAGGTCAAAACCTGGTTCCAGAACCGGCGGACCAAGTGGAGGTGAGCGCGCGGGGCGGGCGCGGCGCGGGCGGCGCGGTCTCGGCGGCTCCAGGCTCCGGGCCTCTCGGGACGCGCACGCTTCCCCCGCTCCCGGTTTCCGACGTGTTCGGAGGAGCTGGCAGCTCCTGCTAGGCGCTCGGGGAGTGGGAGGCAGGCGCTGCCGACGGACCGAGACGCGGCTGGAGAGCCCTGGCTCTGTGGATCGGAGGCTTGCTAGCGTTGTGGCCGGCAAACCCAGTGCCTTTGCAAACGCGGCTGATCCCGGCCGCCGCTTGAGGAAACAGCAGGTTAGAGCAGTCCGTGCAGTCCAGGTCCCCGGATCAGTGAGTCCCGCGGGGCTTTTTGTTTGCGCAAACGTGCACTGACAGAGATACCCGCTCTGTCCCGGAGACTGGAGACAGGACGGCCTGCGCCCAGGTTCTGCGCCCCAGCCGGGCTCCCTGCAGAGCGTCTGGGGCCGCAGACCTCCGCCTGGGCTCTGCTGACTCCCTCCTCCCGCGACCCCCGGCCTTCCCGCCACGGGTTCCCCACGCTGGAAGGGGAAAATCAATCCGTGCCGGCTGTGGCGGGATTTTCGATGGTCCCACAGAACCCGGGATCAATTAGGAGCAGATGGTTGTGTGTGTGTGTGTGTGTGTGTGTGTGAGTGTGAGAGAGAGAGAGAGAGAGAGAGAGAGAGAGAGAGAGAGAGAGATTACCCGTCTCACATCACACATCCACTACACTAATTTCCCCCCATATACATACACCTTGACCTCTGTCCCTCTCTGTCTCTCTCTCTTCCTCCCTCCCTCCCCCTCTTTCTTGTGTCCCGCTGACTTCGTGGCAGCCTTACTCTCCGCACACACCAGCGCTTTCTCCGCTGGTCCCTCCTGCACCCTCCCGCCCGCACATCTAACCCGAACACTCGGTTCCACGCCTGCCAGGCGTTTCTCGCTAGCTCAGGCCTCAGGGGGAGCGCAGGAGTCTGGGCGAAGGCGGCGGCGCCGGGCCGGGCGGGCCTGGGGCCTGAGGAAGGAATTGGAGTTTCCTCTTTTACTGAATGAAGGCGAGGAATCTGCCGGGATTCCGCCTGTGGTGGCCACAAAGGAAGCCACTGCCCCGCGAGTCTGCTGCCCTCCCCTCCCCTCCCCACATTCCTGCCGCTGGGGCAGGGGGGACCAGCTTCAGACCTCTGGAAAGCTAGTTGAAGAGGGGGCGAGGCTGGCTGGGTAGGGGTACACCGGGGTTCTCAAGGCCCACTCAGGGCTGTAGCCGAGGGGAGGGAGGGAGCCAGGCAAGACCCTCCCCCAGGTGGCGGACAGAGAAACTAAAACGCAAAGGGGGGGGGGCAAACTAGATACCCCACCCAGGCAGAAAAGGAAACCAGGCAGCCTAATGAAGTCTTAGGTATGAAAAAGAAAAGCAATGGATGGGGAAAACCTCCATTTTCGTTTCAAACAAATTCCCTTAGTCTTGAGAAAGCCAACGGGGCAGGGGCGGGGATGAAAGAAAACAAGAGATACAGACAAAAGCCCGAAGGAAGAGAAACAGTGAAGCAGTTGAAAGCGCAGGAGAGAAGGGGAAGAAGAGAGCCAGAGACACAGTGAAAAGCAAGAAGGGGCAGCGGGGAGGAGGCCGGCGTCCGCCCGGGGAGAGGCCCTCGCTGGCTTCGCGCGGCTTCATCGATCGCCTACAAATTGCTTCTGGAGGCCCCGGGGACTCCCATTAGGTCTGTCCACCTTAGAGACAGACGTTTGATCTCAGTTGACGGGGTGGAGGGGAGGCATTAAATGGAGTGAGTCATCGCCTCCCTGGACGCCTCGGAGGAAGCCGGCTGGCCCGGCGGCAGTCCCGGCAGGCACAGGGCGCAGGCTGGGCGCAGGAGGTCCGAGGCCGGGAGACGTCGGCAGAGAAAAGGGGGGAAGAGAGGTCGGGCGGGCGGGACAGCTCGTATCCACAGCCCTTGCCTCTATCTTGGGCTGGTGGGGAACGTGAGGCCCCCAGGATCCGGACGGGAGTGTCTGATCTTCCTCGGGGTTGGGGGTGGGGGCAAGATGCCATTTTATTCTTGGCTGAGCCCTTCGAGGCTGTTGTGGGCGCAGCGTGTGGACAGGGAGCCCCAGCTCCCTGCCTAGCGGACTTTTCCCGCAGCTTCCCTGATGTAGCTCGGTTCCATCTACTTGTGGGGTTACCAGTCTTTGTCGGAGTCGGGATCTTCGAGATCAGGGGGTGCGTTAGAGGGGCCCACGCTGGAGCCGGGTGCTGCCCAGGCAGCAGGGCCCGTGCGTGCGCAGGCTCTCCCGGGATCGCGCGGCAGCGTGGGTAACCGGGCAGCGTGGGTAACCGCTTGTCCCCGTGCAGGCGGCAGACGGCGGAGGAGCGCGAGGCCGAGAGGCAGCAGGCGAACCGCATCCTCCTGCAGCTGCAGCAGGAGGCCTTCCAGAAGAGCCTGGCGCAGCCGCTGCCCGCCGACCCGCTCTGCGTCCACAACTCGTCGCTCTTCGCCCTGCAGAACCTGCAGCCCTGGTCTGACGACTCGACCAAGATCACCAGCGTCACGTCCGTGGCATCGGCCTGCGAGTGAGCCTGCCCAGCCCCCTCCCCTTGGGCCCCCCGCCCAGCCAAGGGGTCAACGCGCGGAGGCCTGAGAGCCAGGACTCTCTCCCACCCTACCGGCCTCAGGCTGCCCACGGAGGGGAACGCGCCCCTCCACAGGGGCCTGCCTGCTTGCCGAAACTGCGCTCTCTTCCGTGGAAAAGAAGAGAAGAGTGCAGAGGACAGGGACCCGCGACCCACTCCCGGACTCCCACGCGGTCCTGCGCGCCCGCTAAAACTGTTCAGAGGCGCCTCCGTTTGCATCTATTTTATTTTAATCTGGTTTTTAACGTGGGACTGAGACAGACGGGGGAAGAGGGAGAAGAGGAGCTTCCGGGGTCCCCAGAGGACAGCATGGGCTGTCGTTGGAGCCTTCTCTCTGTATCCCACTCCTCATCACATACCCTCACTTACCGACACCCACAGGCCCACACAGAGATGATTCCACCGTCCCTCTTGGTGTCACCCCAGATCACACACAGGGGACCTATGGCAGAATGTCACGCGCACACACAGGGCCATAGCCTTCTTACCTTTGATTCTCACTATCCGTCCTAGGCCAGGCGTGACCTAGACTTACTCTGAACAGCATGGCACGTCTCATAAGCACGTGGCTGTGGCCACACTGTGATACCCTATTCCACACACAGCAGCGGTCACAGTGTCCCTTGGCCTGCCAGACCTCCATCACGCATCCTAGTCCCTCCCAGGTACTCACAGGCAGGTTTTCACACAAACTCAGCCTGTTTCTCCAGATCCTGTTCATAGGGGGGGTTTAAGTTATGCACTTATAAGGTGTTTTCTGTGTAACCATTTTATAAAGTGCTTGTGTAATTTATGTGAAAAAAAATAATAAAACCCTCCGGATCCGGAGTTCGGGCTGCCTGCTCCTTGCTGAGCCCAGCATCCTGCAGCTACTTGGCTTTGGTGTTAGCTGGGCAGCTCTGGAGCCTGAGCTTGAGGGACATCTGGGGGCAGCACCTGCAGGCTCTGGAGAGAGGAAGGAAGAAGGGGGACAAACAGAAGGCAGAGCTGAGGTAAGGAGGGAGAGAAAGGCTCTCCTGGGACGGCTAGTGCTCAAGAGGGTATAGTGTCTTGGAGTGTGAGAGTCGTGTGCGTGTGCGTTCTGAACGGTGTGGGCAATCAGAATATTACCGATTTGTAATAGTGTGTAATTGTGTTTGCAATTATTTTATTTTGATTTTTTGGGGTTTGCAGTTATTGTCTGTGCTTCTTTCTGCTTAAGTTGCAAATCGAAACTATCATTATATACTCGAACTTGTGGTGTGTGTGTGTGTGTGTGTGTGTGTGTGTGTGTAACTATGTTTAAATGGAGCTGTGCTTTGAGAGATAATTGTATGATTGCCCACCGGTATTTGTGATTGTGTGTGAATCATGTGTTAATGTTTGTGAGAGTACATATTAGTTTCTCCTTATGAATCTGTTTCTGTGTTAAATGTGTGAATGTTTGTGATTGTGTATCATCTGTAATTGTGTAGATGTAATTGTGTGTGAGATGTAAACATGTGTGAGATGCATATTTTACTGTATATATCGTGTGTAACAGTATGTATATATTTGGGGAAATGAATGAGTGGGGAGTGGGGATCATTGTGGGTGACTGTCCCTGCCAGTGACTGGGGGTGAGTGGGTATAATTGTACTCTGGTAGTGGACAAGATGGGGGCAGTGTCTAAGGTAGGGTGTGAGATACATTGTGGGGGTACCAACATCTGCTAGGAGTTCTGGAGTTCTAGGCCCTTACCCAGCAAGCTGCAGAAACTGGGGCACACTGAGTCAGGAAGGGGGCCAGGTTCTCTGTGGTGCTCTAACCAGGACTTCACAGCCCCAGCACTAGCCTGCCCTGGGTGGGATCTGAATAGGTGACTTCTCAGGGACCTTCAGAGAGGCCCCAAATCACTCCAGTCAGGACACCAGCCACAGTGCACAACACTTTCCATAACATCTATCCCCCCGCCCCCCCCCCCCCCCCACACACACTAGACCAACCTCAGGTGTATAAAATTGACTTGGGCCTGCTTTTGTGGAAGAAGCCAGGTGGTGGAGGGTCTGGGAACACACCATTCTGGGGGAGTAGAGTGGGGAGATGGGAGGCTTTTTTTTGGGGGGGGGGGGTGCAAGAGGGAGAGAACTTTGTGGCTAGAAACTAGAAGTGAGCTAGTGCTGCCGGGACAGCTGCTGGTGCCTGAGCTTGAGGGCCATCTGGGGGCCAGGACCCGCAGGCTCTGGAGGGAGGAAGGGGATGTTTGTGTATGCAGAGCTGGGGTTGAGGGAGCCATGGAAACCATCAGAGAGCCACTGTCCTTCATCCCTGATCAGGCTGCCATCCTGGACGTGTCTTATGAAATGGGGACAAAGAATAGCAACCTCCCACCTAAGGAGGCCCCCGGGGAAACTGGCTGTGTGGGGAAGAGACCATGCTTCTTCCTCCCTTGGAGCTGGCTCTCTGTAAGACAGAACTCTGCATCCAAAAATCAATCGTAGGCCAGCCTCTTGCTCCCACCCCACAGGCCCACGGGGTGACCAAGGCCAGGCCCTGACAGACTGTGTTGTTGGTCGTGACATCTGACATCTGCGGTGGGCCTCCGGCCTGCAGTGGCTGCAGCGCCCAGTACCCCCGGCTGAGCGAAATCCGGAAATGGCCTCCTGGAGCCGGGTAGAATTTGCCTCCTCCTGCCTGGGCGGGTCTGGCTGTCTCCTCCCCTCTCCCCGGTACTGGAGCTTCCCAGCCCACACTTTTCGTTCTGTGAGGTCTCCTGGTTTCTGGCCTTTATGACATACCTTCCGTGCTTCCTGGCGGCGGAGTCGTGGGACATGGAGGAGACTGGAGCCTTCCTACCATCTCCCAGTCCCCGGAACCATCCCCACCCCTCCAAGAAGCTGCTGAAATATCCCGGAGGCTCCTGGATAGTTTCTGGCCTCAGACAGTCAAACTGAGGAGCTGAGGCAGGAAGGGGGGCGGCTGCCTGGCCCAAACACAACCCTGGGGCCGGCTCTTCACCGCCACCTCGCTCCATGTCTTGCAAGACAAATGCAAGAAAATTAGGCATAAGGCACCTCCTTCCCCAAATACCTCCCACCTCCTCATTTTCACAAATAGCTAGGGTTCACACTCCTGCCCCGGCCTGGCGAATGACCGCTCAGCCCGGTGGCTCTCGGCCGGCTCCAGTCCAGTTTGCGGGGAAGTGGGCAGCCCGCATGCCAGATCCCCAGTGTGGTGCCCCCCACCCACGCCTACTGCGGGTGCAGGCGGCTTCCCGCTGCCCAGACCATCCATCCAGCCGGACCTCCCGCCCCCTCCCTGTGCTCGCTGGTGGCCCGGGTCTCCCTTCCACGTGTACATACCCTGAGGCGCCCCAGAGGTACCAGATCCCCGGGGTGCTGGGGCTCTTGGCGCTGAGGAACCGCGCCAGACTTTCCACTCTTTGCCAGGAATTCGTTGCGACCGAATCTTGGCGAATCCCGCGTCCGCCGCTGCTGTTGGCCGTGGCAGCCGGGAAAGGCCAGGCTGCCACCGGGTCCCTGGGCAGAGGCAGGAGGGGAGGGGCTTCGAGAGTCACGGGCAGGGCCAACTCCCCGCAGCAGAGAGTCCACCGCTCCGGCCTGCCGCGCGCCTGCCAGAGTGGTCGGTCTCTGTTCAAAGACAGAAAAGGAATTATCCGAATAATTGTGCGAAGAGGTGCGGGGAAAGAAGGGGAAGGAATGAACCTGCCTGGCGGAAAGGCCTGCCTCCTTCCTTGGCTGGAGTGAGCCCATTGCACTGACCAAATTCCCCACCAGTGAGCCCTGGGCACCCGCGGGGAGGTTCAGGGGAGGCCCAGAGACCCATGCAGGGCTGGGGTCCTAGACGCCGGGCTGTGCCTTCCGCGCACACAGAGAATCTGGCTCAACCTGTTACCTATAATAGCGGCTTTGTGCGCGGATCTGTGCTGGGGGACTGTGTGGGCATGGCCTGAGCACTGCCTTGCAATGCCCCCACGGGGGGGGGGGGCAGGTGTGGTGTTGCCCTGTGCCCAGGACTCAGAAGGGCCTCATTTGTGGTGTGAGTGACTTGCAGGTGGGTGAAACAGGTTCCAGGTGGATGAGCCAACTAAGCAGGGCCCTCCCTCCTGGCTGTGCGGAGCTGGAGCAGCTGGGAATGGGCAGCCATGCTGGGGAGGGGAGAAGCGGAGGCCCCAGGGCTGCCCTGAGGCCCCCTCAGGCCAGATGAGGGAGGAACGCCCTCCCTCCTGCTCTCTGCTCTCCTCACCGTCACACACTTCTCACTCCCACGCAGTTCTACCCCCAGGCAGCAACTCCCCGTCCTGGGCGCTCCCTAACCAGCTCAGAGTCTGGAGCCCCGCGGCCAGGCATCTGCCTGGGCAGCTAACCAGAGCTGCCTGGGTTTTTCCAGAATGGCACGAATCTGCTGCCCACACGGGCCCAGGGAGCCTCGGCACCACTCACCTGCACCCACGCCCGGATTCCTCACTCCAGGGAGTCGGGTAGGAACAGACTGAGCAAAGGAGAGGAGGGCGGGAGCCAGTGTGGACTCCTAGGAGCAGGCTGGGAAGATGGTGTGTTCGTGGATGGGGAGGAAGAGAGATGAGTGGAGGGAGGGATGCTGTCGTGAGGGGTGGGTACAAACTCACACCCCCTCAGCCAGCCTGCATTGTGTGCAGCCTCACATGCCTCCTTCTGCACGGGGTGTGCCTGTTACTCAAGGGGAGCTACAGGTGTGCGCTGTAGGTACACACACGCACACACAATCTCCACTGCGGGCGTTTTCAATGACTCTCACACTCTTACCCCCTCAGGCCCCTCTCCCCCAGCTCCTACGCTCGGTTATCCCGCGGCCACCGCTCCGCGGGCACCCCTCCTCCGCTTTCTCTCTCCTCCTCCCTCTCCTCCTCCCGTATCCCTGAGGGAGGAGGGTCTAACTCCGCTGCCAGTGGGCCTGGGGGTGGGGATTTTCTAGGCCGGAGCATTAACTTCCAGCCCCGCAGCTCCAGCGGCCACACGTCCCATGAGCTTGTGACTGGGCTTGGGGGCCACGGACCCTAACAAGCCGGCGCCGCCGCTGCCTCCTCAAGCCCACGGAAATCCGGTCTCCTTGTGGGTGCGCGAGAAGGTGGTGGAGAGCCTGGGGATGCCAGGCCCCCCGTGCCAAGGGTCTCCCTAAGGCCTTGGTGGGAGCTGCTCCTGCCCCTCCCGTTTTCCGCCCTGTGGCCCCAGAGCCCACGAGTCCTCGGTTCCTGCAGGAGGATTCTCAAGACCCAAAAGCTGGAGTCGGAGGCGGCGACTCAGCCCCCCAAAGTGGGAGCCGGACCTTGGGCCTCAACGCAGAAACAAGTGAGTTCCGGGCGCCCTCTAGGGGCCGCGCGGGGAGAGGCGCCTGGAGCCAAGGCCCTGGGAGCTTGGGGTATGAGGGACCCTTGGGACAGCAGGGTGGCTACTACCAGCCCTGGTAGAAAATATCGATGAGAATATTAATAAGCAGCATTATCGAGCGCTTTCTTTGTTCCCGGCACTGCAGTAGGCTCTAAAGGTATTGTATGTACCTAACAACCACCTTGTGGTACTTCCATCCCACTTTAGAGACAAGGAAAATTGAAGTCCAGAGTGGTTAAGCAGCTTGCCTAAAAGCAGGCAGCTAACAAAAGGTGCGGGTCAGCATTCCAACTCAGGGTCTGGCCCTAGAACCAGGGCCCTTGGGAGAGACGGCTGAGTCGAGGGATGCGGTGGGTTTGGGGAGGCCTTCAGTTGAGACCCTATCAGCCTCCTTAGGGATGTCTCATCTTGTGGAGGGAGCTCTTAGCTCAGAAGTCCACTGGGAGTTTGCCCCCTAGGACTCTGGAAAAAGTGCTTCTAAGCCACTGGACCCCTTCTGGCTCTGAATGCCTGCTCTCCCCCTCCCCCCATGATTAGTCCTGAAGCACTGCCAGGCCCATGAGACCTCCTCTTCCCCACACCTTTCCAGCACCCACCCTCCGGGCCTTCCCAGACCGGGCTTGCCTCCCTCTGGGATGGAAGGGGGGTTCTGTGTACTTCCACCCCTCCTTCTCCCTCTTCTGGGTTAGGGGGATGGGAGGACTCAACCAAGCAGAAAGTTAAAAATAGAAGCAGTAGATCACACTTTATTAGACAAAGGGATGGAAAACCAGGAAGGGAAATCCTTTCCTTTTCCACCTGCTCTGTGCCAAGCCTGTGGCTGGGGAGGCTGCTCCGGGCTGGAGAATTCGGACTGTGTTGGGGTAGGTAGGAGGGTGCAGTCTGCAGGGGTTTTATATCCACCTTTTTGGGCGGTAAGAATCGGCCAGAATATGAAAAGAAAAGAGAGCAGGGCCCTCCTGTCTTCCCTGCCTCCGCCCGGGCGGTAGAGGAGGAGGAGGTAGTGAGGTGTCCCTGGAGAGGCTTTTATATACAATATAAGGCACACTCATTTATTTGCTGTATAAATATCCCCTGACAATGCCTTAAACTTTAACGTGTGGAAGAAACACTTGTTAAAATGCAGATTTTCATTAATTGTATCTGGAGTGGGATCTGAGATTCCAGATTTAAAACAACTTCTGATGGGGCTGATGCTAGCTCAAGGATCAAGGTCTTAGACTACCACCCTATGTCTGAGATCTAATCCTGGGTTCTCAAACGTGCCTTGTCAAATATGGCTGGCACTCTTATTTTATTTGCCCTAGAGTATTTTTCCATTTCATTTACAGAAATGAAAAATACAGGCGCAAACAATACCCCTTTTGATTCTGATAATTCACTCTCCAGCATGCCGCTCACCCCTCCCCGGTCCCTTCTGTCCTGCTCCTTCCCTGTTACCTGTGTGGCCCCTCCAATCTGCCGTCTCCTCTCCTTCTGCACCTGTTCCTCTTTCTGAAGTCCTCCTTCACTCCCAGGCGGCTGCTGAGGTGGCTTTGGACATCAGCCTACGTTCTGAGCTCAGCTTCTGTGCTTTCTAACCTCCGGAAAGTTAATTAAATTTCAGGAGCCTGCACTTTTATTGCCCAAATTATAGGGCCGATCCTTCCTCAGATTTCTGAAGGGATTAAGGAGATAACACAGGTAGAAACACTTGGCTCTTTTCAGGTGCCCCAGGAAGGCTTAGGGCGCCCCAGGGTGGCTTGACCCGGTTTCTCCACACACTGGGTGGGGTGGGGCTGGAGTGGCCCTGCTCTCCCCACCTCAGTCCTAGACCCTGGATTTTGTGGGGAAAGTCCAGTGGCTGCTCTCCTCAATGGGAGTTTTCCCTCCACAGCACTTCAAAGGGAGGCTTATTGTGTATTTAGGTGCTGTGCTTCCCGCCCCTCCTTGAAGCAAGGGGCAGATTAGCAAATCCCCGAATTCACAGGCGCCCAACTGTCCACGGGACTGGCGGGCAGAGTGAGAGCTGGTAGAGACCCAGCAGGGATGGGTGGAGACCTGAGGGAGGAAACCTCCTGAGGATCCGCCCAGCCCTAGAGGGCTGGAGGCTCCAGCGACGGGGTGGGGCTGCTGCAGGTCGGTGAGTCCCCCTGCCACGTGCCCTCCCCCCCCACACACACACACATTGCACACCTCACGTGCTCACAGGAACTCACTGTTGCTCTCTCTCTCAGACTCTCAGGCAGGTTCTCAGGCTGACCGTGTGTCTGCGTCCACACAAGGGGATAGTCCTGCTGCATGTCCACTCATTCACCCCCTCTCTCCCTGGACATCCCTCAGCGACACTCCAGCTGCTGTCCCCAGATCTCACCCCCCATTTCCCTCCAGTCCAAGGAAACTCAGGGTCGCTTGTTCCCAGGTGGCCACGTGGCCGCACCTGACTGCCCACCGACTGGGAGGCCAATCCTGCAAGCTCATAGGAAACCCAGGGCCCTTCACTGGCATCCTCTCACCGGTCAGGGTCAGTTGCTTTCAAGGGACAACCAGCTGCTGCACGTTGGCACGCTTGTCAGGAGCCCAGCTTGGAGCTCAGACACACCGCCCCACCTTGAACCCATTTCGTATGCTTTCCGGAACATGTCAGGCCAGAAATTGGGTGTTTTCTGGTCAGCACAAGGGTGGCTGGATCCTGCCCTGGGGCAGAGTCTGCAGGGGTTTGGGCAGGAGAGGGAGGGGACAGTTATTAACCCCACAGCAGCCCCAGGTCAGAGTTACATCCTCGTCTACTGTCCTAGGGAGAGCGAGGTTCGGGCCTTCCCCTATGCATAGGGTCCTGGGACCCAGGTCTACGCCGGGTGAGACACCAGCCAGCCTGGACCCAGTGGGAGAGCTGCTGGTGCCGGGAGGGATGATCCTGGGGGCAGGGGGGGCCGGCAGGCTGAAGCAGCAGGTGCCTGGGGCCTCTGGTTGGACCAACTGAGCAGAACCCTCCGTTTAAGGGCGGCCCCTAGCAATTCCCGAGCCTTCTGGGGTGGTTCCACCGTCCCCTCCACACAGCAATCCAGCTTCCCTTCTTGTCCTGGCGTCACAGGAGTTCTCGGGACCCAGTGAGCCCTGGGGGGCAGGGTACAAAGGGGCCCCTGCGGAGAGCTGCCGGAGGGGAGGCGCCGCTGGACACAGCTCAGGGCGTGGGGCACCCTGACGCCTGTGTCCAGGTAGCTCTGTTGGGGTGGTTAGGGAACGACTCAGAAGCACCCCGTATTCACCCTCTCCCGCGCCCACCCCCCAAGTCGCAGGGGCTGTCTGGCCGGGCAGCAGCGGTTGGAATTTGCCAGAAATGCGAAAAGGGTGAGAAACAGGCTCTCATTTTGAAGCCCGGCCCGCCAGGATCCGGAATTCGAAATATAAATATTCGAAGGAGAGAAGGGACTTCTTTAGCCGTCGCCCCCCAGATCTGGTCCTCTGGGAGTGCTGAGGGCGGGGCGGCCCAGAGGGAAGCGCAGTCCGCACCCACCCGCTGGGATCAACCTGCCGGCAAACCCGAACCTCCACCCAGCGCGACCGGGACTCCACTCACCCTGGGGGCGCGGAGGCGGGAGGAGACCGCAGTGTGGCTGGTTCTTCAGCAGCGAGTCTCTGCGCTCCCGCTGAAGGGCAGTCAGCACCACCCCCACCCCCACCCCCGCACCCCCTCGGGCTGTCCTGGGCTGCGGAGGGCAGCCTGAGAGAGAAGAGCTTTCTTTCTTTTTTTAAAAACCCTGCGCGCCAGGGATACGCGTGCCAGGCGGCTGGCTTGGGCCTCAGTTGGGCGCCTGTGAATTCGGGGATTTGCTAACCTGTGTCCAGTACTGTGGGGTTCATCCTCGCCTGGCACCTGCCCGCGGCAGGAAAGTGCACAGCGGCCCGCTTTTTCCCTGCAGGACCCGGCCGCTCTCCGCCTCCAGGAATTGTGGAAAACAAGTATCTATACAAGTATCTCTGCCTTTTTGGCCCTGGGCGCCAGGTCCTGCCCTGTCTAACCTGGAAATGCCCTTGGCCACGGATTCGCTCCTGGGAGTTCGGGCAGAGACCCCGAGAGCTGAGCTCAGCGGCTCTGACCCACCACGGGGCCGTGCCTCACCGGGATCCCGAGCCACCCAGCTGCAGAAAGGTAAGCGCTTGGAAACCCATGGGAGGGGCAGGGTCCTTTGGGTCAGGACTCCTCCTGTGTCCTGGAGCAGGAGGGTGCAGGATTCCAAGGTGAGAACCTGAAAGGAGAAACACACTTTCCCGGGACTCTCCAGGGCAAACCCGCACCCCTCTAAGCCTCCTCTCCTGTTCCTCCTGCGCCCTGGGCCCTGCGAGGCTCCAGGAGGAGACAGGGAGGGTGTGACTCCAATGCAGAGAGAGGAGTCCCCCAGGGGCACCTGGAATCAGCTGGCCTTTCTCCCACACTGCAGTGAGCTCTCCCCTCCCACCACCCAGCTTTTGGTATCTGCAATGGATCAGGGCAAGGGCCAAGTTTCCTCACAAAGAGCGCTGCAGCTTCCTCTCCACACTCTTTAGAGGGGCCCGGAATCCTGAGAAATAGAAGGGCTAACGCAGCTTGGACTGCTCCTCCCAGAGACGTGAACCTCCCAACATCTCTGCCTTTTTGGCCCTGGGACCTCTGGGAACAGGGGCGGGGCTGAGTCCTTAAAATCTCTGGGCCACAGGCCTGGCAATTGCCAGTGGTCACCCAGTTGTTCTGACAAATGGGTCTTCTCAGGGACCAGAGTCCACAAAAGGGACGTGTAGGAAACAGCATCCCTCTCCAGCCAACACCGGACACGAAGAGCTTCTCACCTGCAGAAGGTTCAGGAAATACTTCTCAACCCTCGACTGCAGAGAACACGCTCCTTCCTGGAATCCTGACTTAAGGTAGTTCACGGGATCCACAGGAAAGATGTGGAATTAAGGAAAACTGGCCTCAGAAAACACCATGAGGTCACACCGCAGGAAAAGCTGGTTAGGGCACGGCTGCGGGCACCCCTGTCACTAGACTCCTGGCACGAACACCACTTTGTGCACGTCTTCAAGTTCCCTATTATCCTCACTCACTTTACTCCCTCAAGACTCAAAGTACTAGTCAAGTTGCACCTGATAAAGCTTCTCCAATGTTCCTATCTTCCTAAGTTTTCAGATTTCTTTGAGGTTACACCACTTCTGACATTGTAACTTTAGATCAGGCAGAATTTCATGATGTACAGGCCCTTAGTCAACATTTGTAGCTTCAGCACCTGGGAGCCTAGGTTTCTTTCAACTGTCTCTGCTCCTTCAAACAGAACCACCCCTGAAAATTGGCATGCTGGGATTTCACACATCTGGAGAAAACGTTGGGTAGGAGGGTGGAGCATGGGGTAAATGGTGTCCTCTTGCAGGGTAACTCTTGAAGAAGTCACAGCATCATCAGTCAAGAGAGGAGTATTGCCAGACAATGGGGGGAAGCAGCTTCAGCTGGTAGGGGAGGCTCCGTAATAGTTGGGGTTTCCTCTGAATATCTCTTAGATAGCCCTATTCCAATTCTTGGGGTTCCATTTTTCCCAATCATTGTCCTATTTTATAAGACTATGATTTGTTTGATATTATAGTTTAAGAATCATTAGAATCAAATTCCAAGATTAGTTTGCATTTATGTCAGTCATGTTGCTATAAGAAATAAGGTATATTTTATTTTATTATGTATTTTTATTGATTTCAGAGAGGAAGGGAGAGGGAGAGAGAGTCAGGAACATCAATGATGAGAGAGAATCATTTGCAACCCAGGCATGTGCCCTTGACCAGAATTGAACCCAGGACCCTTTAGTCCACAGGCTGATGCTCTATCCACTAAGCCAAACCGGCTAGGGCAAAGTAAGGTATATTTCAGAAAGTCCATGGTTTTACGTTATTACTTTGAGCTGAGAATTTAGGGCTTGAGCTTGCTATCCAGTTACTCTAAGCTTTCCTGGTTTTAGAAGCAGGTAATCCATTCCATGTGGTCTCCTGGCTTGTCTGCCATGGACACTTCATTTTAGGTGACCACAGGTAGTGATTTAACTAGCTCGTTCGCATTGCGTGGCATAGCTACCAAATTCTCACTCCTAAATTCTATAGACTGACAGCCTTCACTGAACCAAACACCCAATCCCCATTTCCATCTTTCCCCTGAAAATCTCTCGCCTACCATCATTTACCTGGTACCAGTTAGGGTTCTTGGCAGCAAACACAAAAGTGTTTGGCTACCATAAAGATAAAAGAGTAAAGAGAGTTTTGGGGAAATATTTTAGGTAACTTATAGAATCCACATTAAAAAACAGCAGCAACAACAAGAAACACCAGTGTGCAGGAACCAGGAAGACAGCAAATACAGCCAAGGTCAAACCACAGAAATATTCTGGTTGGGAGTCCCCATTGTTGTCCCTGCACCTTAGCACTCAGTGCTGCTGGCACTGTTTCCAGCCCCATTGTCCCCACTTTGGATAAGTTTTCAGCTGTCCCTGTATTTTCCAGTCATCCTGGGTAGGAGCATTAATTGGCTCAATTGGGTCATGTTCCTACAGGCTAGCTGACAGGGAGGTGGAGAAAGAAAGCTCTGACATCGTTGCTTCTCTAGTAGCAGATGAGGTTCTGCCTCCCTCCAAACATACACCTCATGGGGTTCCTCCCAAATTGGAGGGTAATCAGATGTGGAATACACACACACACACACACACACACACACACACACACACACACACAGCTGTTTGCTGTAGTTTGGAACCTCCTGGTTTTCCCTTCTCCACACAGCCAAGAAATCCTCTCCAACTCAGCCTGACCTTTCATTTAATCCAAGCCACTGACAAACCCCAGGCCTGGAGTCGTATCACCACCTCATACTTGCTGTCTTCACCAGGCCACAGAGCACTTCTGGAGAAACTCACCCAGCTAAGGAACAGGTAAATTCATGGGGTACAGTTTTTGCAAGGCTTAGAACCCCTTTTATGTTAGATATCATAATATTGACCTAAAAAAAATAAGGTTCTTTTCATATGTGGTTAAAAAAACCCCAATAATTTTTAATAGCATCTAATATCCATCCCACATTCAAACTGTTTTGTGAAGGTGATCTTTCTATAAGGCAAATGTGGTTATATCACTTCCTTCATTAAGTTATTTTAACATATCAACATTGTAAAAGAATGCAAATGCAAACAGTACAAAGTGGTATGCGATAATGTTCCTCATCGCCTTTCTCTTCTCTCCTTTCCAGTCCTGTCCATCCCTTCAATTGTTGATTTTATGTGTTCCCTTCCGATAAGTTTCCAGACATTCACATGCAAACAAGAACATATATTAATACAAAATACAAAGGGATCACACCATACACACTCTCATGTGACTTGCTTTATGCATTTGGTAACCTATTTTGGACATCTTTTCATGGCAGTAGAACAAAAACAAACAAATAAAAATAACAGTCCTTCAGTGGTTCCTGTCTCCTCTCACTGGAGTGCCATCTGTACCAAAGAGCGTGCGGTTCCCCGAGTGTGCTGCACTCTCAGACCGCTCTGGCCCTGAACATGTCATTTCCTCTGTTGGAATGGTTTCTCCTCTTTCATGGGTGCCCAATCAACTTTTATCTTTTGTGAAGCCTTCCCTGCCCTCAGGAAAGAATTATGCTTTCTTCCCAGCTCCCAAAATAGCCTTGGTATTCTTCTCTCATCACACTCATCACAGAGTTTTGTGGATGCTCACTTACTTATCTTCTTCTCCCACTAGCCTGCAGGCTCTGGAGGGCACCCTCTGAGTTGTGGCCAACTCTGTCCCAGTGCTTGCCTCAGGGCTGAGTCAGTGGTGCTTCATAAATGGTTGTTACTGAGCTCCTTCTCCCATCTACAGAGATCAAGGACATCTTAGGGCAATAGAGATCCAGGGACACTGCCCTCCCCACATCATTCAGTCAGCAGGATACTAGGAGACAAGACTTGGAGAGGACCAAAGATAAGATTCTCCAATGCTTGTTGGCATCAAAGGGGATGCTCTGAGTGAAAATGTGCCAAGATCCTCTTCCCCTTAGGGTCCTTTTGGGTTCCTCCCAAATAGGTCCTGAGGAATAAGGCATACATTTTGATAAGAATAGTTGAGGACATAGGTAATAATGACCCCAAGATTAGCAGCCTGATTTTGACCTTTCAGAGGTAGGCAGAGTGAGAATTACCGAATGATGGTTCTACATAGAGAATAAGGCTGTGCTTGACCAAACAGATAAGACATCTTTAGAGTGGATGGGAGAGAGGGTCCTTCCTCCCTGAGACAGGCTGGGGCTAAGGAAGATGGAGGTGGGGGTGCGGTGGGCTAGGTGGGTTGAGTTAGTGGGATTTCTGTGAGAGAGTATGTAGTTTCACCCTCAGTTGTAAGGTGTGGCGGATACTTTGAAGTAGCCTATTCTGCATCTGTCTAACCTTCTTCTAGTGTGCATTCCTCTTGAAAGTTTGCAATCAAGGAGTTACCTAGGGCTGCAATCTCATCTGAAGGCTTGACAGGGGAAGGATCTACTTTCAAGTCCATTACATAGTTGTTGTCAGGATTCAGTTCCTTGTGGGTTATTGGACTGAGGACCCCAGTTTCTCACTGGCTGTTGGCTGGTAGATTTCCTCAGTTCCTTGCCATCTGAGCCTCTCTGCAGGGAAGCACAACCTGGCAGCTGGCCTCATCAGAGCATGTAAGCAAGAACCTATGAGAGCAAACTAAAGGGAATCTACAGTCAAGATGGAACCCACAGTATTTTTGTTACCTAATCTCAAAAGTAACAGCCCCTCACTTTTGCTATATTTTATTTATTAGAAGCAAGTCTGTAGGTATAGCCCACACTCAAGGGGAGGTGATTCCACAGGAACCAGGGATCAGTGGAACCATCGCAAAGACTGCCTACCACACTTGTTACTTAAAAAGCTCCCAGTACCAGGACTAACTTCTTTCTCTTCCCATCTGGACTTCCACTCTCTCCCATATGACCCTGGCTATACAAGCCACAGCCTCCCACAGCCTTGGATGCCTCTCCCAAGTGAAGATCCCGGAGAGCCTCAGGAATAGTTTGGTTTCAGAAGACAGAGACCCAGAACTCAGGTGCCCCAGCTCATGGAATGGATAGATATATTTGGTAGGGCCATTGTCATTGGTTAGCGGGCAGGTTAAATATGGAGAAGAACCAGGGGCCAGACTGGGTTCTGGAGGCACTTTCTCTCCTGGGGCTGGTCAGATGCACAATGCCACATCAAGCCATAAGTCCAACTCGGAGTCTTTCCCAAAGGCAGAGGGGCTTTAGGATTGGTTCTCCCTAAGGGCAAGCCCTGCCTGACTTGGCTGGGTTTAGGCCCCACTTGCTGATTTGAGCATCACTATCTTAGTTGTGGGGGGGCGGTGTGTCTGGGAACTCACAAAGGTCTATGAACCTGGAGAGTGAAGACAGTACAGTCTTTGCAATTTCTGTTACAAGTGACCTCAGCCCATTGTAGTGGACCCATTTTTCTTTTTCTTTTGTATTTTTGAAAGCATTACAGATGTCCCATTTTCCCCCCATTGACTCCCTCCACCCCGCAGCCGCCCCCCCCCCCCCCCAGGCCTTCACTGCACTATTGTCTGTGGTGGGTGGACCAATTTTTCCATCTCTGATTCTCCCTTCATTATTTTTTTTTTTTTTTTAAATACATTTTTTATTGATTTCAGAGAGAGGGAGGGAGAGAGATAGACACATCAATGATGAGAGAGAATCATTGATCAACTGCCTCCTGCACATCCCACACTGGGGATCGAGCCCGCAACCCAGGCATGTGCCCGGGCTGGAATCGAACTGTGACCTCCTGGTTCATGGGTCAATGTTCAACCATTAAGCCACACCAGATGGGCCATTTTTTGTTTGTTTCCAGATTTTCATTTCTCTGACACTCTTCTCTTAATTTCATACTCTAAAGCAGCTTAGGGAACAGGATACCCCTAAATTTGAGTCTCCACTGTCTGGAAGGAGGCAGCAGGATTTGGAAGAACTCTTTCCCCTCTGCCTTTAGCACCTGAGGCAAAGGAGAAGTCTTGGAACTGTGCTGCTCTGCACTAGAAGACCGGGAGAGGTCAGCAATACTGTTGTTGTTTTTTCATACTGCGTCCACAAGAGGGCGCGCTCCATACCGCACCTGTTCTAGAGTCTGCAACGGGTCTTCCAGAACACCACTCAAAGGAAGACTGACAAATAGGGCAGAAAACTGCCATACCAGAAAGGCTTGGGAAGGGTACAGGGCAGTATAAGGATGTGTGTGGTCGACATTAACTCCCAACATCCATCCAGGAGCTTGGAGGTCAGTCCTCAGATCGGTTGTCAGTCTCAGGTTCAGAGCCAAGAATGGCCAACACTCCTTCCTTGGCTGGTTCACCACCTCTGCCAACACTTCCAGGGAGGGGACCAGGTTCAACTCATCTCTGTGTTCTTAGGGCCTGAATGAAGGAATGACCAAACCAGCAAATGAGTAAACGAAGTATAATACTTAAGAGGCTTTGGTCCAGATACACATTCATGTGTGAGAAATGACATGTTTACAAACATATGCATTGGGACATTATTTGTAATTGCGAAAGATTGGAAAGAACTCAAATGTCTATCCATAGAGGACTGGGTGAATAAATTATGGCATATGCTTCAGTGTAATAGTGTGCAGCCATGAAAAGAATGAGACAACTCTAGGTACATTGATGTGGGGTAACCTCTCTAAGATATATATATGGTGTCCCAAAAATGTATACACACTTTGAATAATTATTAATTCAAATGGGTTAAATCTGAAAAGAAAGAAACATCAATTGAGCTATCAGAAAAGTGTGTAGTCCGGCTGGTGTGGCTCAGTGATTGAGCATTGACATATGAACCAGGAGGTCATGGTTCAATTCCCAGTCAGGGCACATGCCGGGGTTTTGGGCTCAGTCCCCAGTAGAGAGCATGCAGGAGGCAGCCAATTAGTGATTCTCTCTCATCATTGATGTTTCTATCTCTCCCTCTCCCTTCCTCTCTGAAATCAATAAAAATGTATTTTAAAAAGAGAAAAAGTGTGTATACATTTTTGGGGGACACTTTGTCTATTGTTAGGTGGGAAGAACAAGATGCAGAACAGGGCGCATGCCAGGCTTCCTTCCACATGTGCATGTGTGTGAGAAGAATATGTAGGTTTCAGTTTGTATAGAAAAGCTTGGGAAGAACACTCAAGAAAAGTATAGCTCTGGTTCTCTGGAAAAAGCAATGGCGTGCCTGAGAGAGAGGGTGGAAGGAAGGCGGACTTGTCACTGCTTTGCACTGTTTGAATATTGTGTGATGTGAGTATGTTATTTATTCAAAACAATTTTAAGAGCACACGTTGGATTGCCATCCCAGCTTTGCCAATTCCCAGCTGTGTGATCGTGAGCACATTGTATGACTCTTTGAGTCTCCATTTCTTCGTCTGTAGAAATAGACTGTTAGAAGTCTTTCCGATGCTCTGAGGGTATTCCAAGGTGTTTCTGTGGCACATTTGTGGTGCCATTTTCACCATTACATACAAATGATGAATGAGGAGAAACCTCTAACCAGGAGAGGCCAAGTCACTTATTAAAACTTCACAAAAGGTAACACAGTGAGAGATGGAAGGTGTGATCCCTGACCCCACCGATCGTGGCCCCAATTGTGGAGAGCCAGCTTAAATGTCCTCTTGGGTGTTCATCTCCTGGGCGATGTTCACTGATGGACCCGCTTTCTCCACTTCAGCGACCATACCCAGGACCAGCGCTCAGGGACTCTGTCCCAGCACCCGGTGGTTGTGTCATAAAATCCTTCCTTGATTTTTTTCTCCCTACATTTGATCAGTAAAAAAATGGTTCAAATACAAAGGAATATAACATGTAGCTGTTTGGGGTTTTGCAAGGGGAAGTGCTCGAGATTTCAAGGTTAGCGGTCTTTAGAGATATTCTCCCTAAAGTGAGTGCCAGCTTGAGGCACTGAATAACTCCAGGCTGTGACGTTGACCCTGTGTCCGAGCTGTGCGTGCCAGGAATACTCTCTCATTCATCATTAACTCATTCGACAAAAATGAGTTCAGCCCCTTCTCTCTGCCAGGGATGTCATGGAGAGTAAGCTGCCTGAGGACGTTGAGGTCCATTGGTGAAGGTAAACAACTAGGTAAACTAATCGCCGTGAAGTGTGAGAAGCATCAGAGAGACAGCCAGGCTTTCTGGGTGTACCAAGCAGAGGGGCAGAACCCAGGGCCCGGGGCAGCAGACCTCTCTGGGAGGAAGGGAGGCTCTGCCTGAACCTGAGGGTGGAGGATGGAGGACAAGTGCTGGTGAAGAGAAACAGTTCCCCAGCAGCTGTTGTGAAGGTGAAACGATGGATGTAAATGACTAGGGCAAGGCCAAACACATGCAAGCACTTTATCAGTTCTAGACCAGTGATTCCTAACGGGGAGGGGGGCAGCACACACCCCACAGGGGGGCAATTTGATTTTTAAGGGGGGCAATTTGAGAATGAGTTATTAACAGTGAATTTTTTGTATTTTGTATGGTTCTAGGGGCCTCGTATTCAGCATATAAATATATATTGTGACATATTTATGCATTTAAGGCCTCTATTGTATGTTTTGAAACGTTATTTGCTTCTTCTTCTTCTTCTTCTTCTTCTTATTATTATTATTATTTAAACAACTTCTTAGTGATTTCTTCCTCAGTACTTCAACTGTCCTTTCGTTCTTTCATTTTTCTCTTTCATGGATGCCATGTTCTTTGGAAGCTTGTGTAGACCAAGTTAATGGCCTTTTAGGCTTTCTCCACGTGAATAGGAGTTCACTTTTTGAATAATAAGAATTATATGTCACAGGGGGGACATCAGGATTTTAGAGATGCTTTGCAGGGGTGGGGAGTGGGGGGCGGGGGCATGGCCAAAAAAAAAAAAAAAAGGTTGGGAACTACTGTTCTATCTCTAGACGATACAGGAAGGGATTTCCCCAGATGCCTAGGCCTGAGTTCAGGGCTGACATTACCATGAAGTGCCACAAGGGGGAGCTCATCCCCTGTTACTGTGCGTTCAGACTTCTGTCCCTCCAGCTGCAATGAAGCCATTCTTCCCAACAAGGGCGGCTTATTTACACTTTACAAAACTGTTACAAAGTGCCCCAGACACCGGTGGCCCCTGCTAAATCTATTATGTGCCAGAGCCCAATTGACTCCTGACAGCCTTGTCCTAGTGTTTTCTCTAAACTCTCACCATCTCAAAATAGCTCCCAATGCCCAAAATAGCCTCCAATTATGTTCTTTTCACCCTTCCTGTTTCTTCTTACTCGCTGCTGGCACTCACTGGGGCCCATCCCCTAGAGGAGCACCAATGGGGGCGAGGCACTGACCACTGATGCTCTGGGCCATCTGGGCCAGCAGAGCTTCATTTCCCTGTGCCTGTCAACCCCAGGCAGGCCCAGACCCTCTCCAGAGGGGATGAAAAAGTATTCATTCTCCCACAGATCTCCTCCCAGAGTTAGAAATGCACTTTGCTTGGAATCCCATGGTCTCTGCCCCAGTGGCTTCTGAGAGGGTTTGATGGCTACATGCTCTGGAGTGAGACATCGGTTGTCCAAGCCTCACTCTACTGGTGACCTTGAGCAAGTCACATCACCTCCAGTCATATCCATGATATAGAGATTTCTGGGCTGGTTGAACATACCCTAGGACAGTGGTCGGCAAACTGCGGCTTGCAAGCCACATGCGGCTCTTTGGTCCCTTGAGTGTGGCTCTTCCACAAAATACCACGTGCCGGCGCGCATGTACAGTGCGATTGAAACTTCGTGGCCCATGCGCAGAAGTCGGTTTTTGGGTCTCAAAAGAAATTTCAATTGTTGTACTGTTGATATTTGGCTCTGTTGACTAATGAGTTTGCCGACCACTGCCCTAGGAAAAAGGTATGTTCACAAACCACTTTATTCATTTCCTTCCCTCACCCATGGAAGAGCTTTAAACAAATAGATGGATGTACAGGTAACTCCTGACAGATAGCTTCAGGCCAGAGCTAAACCTGGGTCAGGTGGGGGCTGGCAGGAAGTTGGCACACTTGATTTTTAACTCTCTCCCCAGAGGAGTCTGGCTGAGGTTGAGGGCTGACAAGTACAGGACCTGACAAGTTCGGAAAAGGGATAGCAGAGGATTTCCAGGTGGAGGAAGCACAGACATGGATGGACTTCAAGGGTTGGTTTCTGGGTGACTACCTGTCCCCATCAGAGGGCAGGAACAAGACCTCAGCCACCTGGGCCCAGCTCAGTGCCTGGCATAGAGGGCAGCCTTCTGGAGTCAAGAGTGGCCAGGGCCTTAACCCCTGGGCTTTGGTCCCAACAGGCCCCATGACAGTCATCTGATGTTTAGCTGCTTTTGGAAAATGACAGCGGCCATCCCAAAGGTTTCTCCTCAGTGAAACTAGAGTTGGACCATATTGAAGGGTTTGAAGCTGTTCCTCAGAGTCCCTCGGAGAACAGGAGGTAGGAGAGGGAGGTGACAAGGTGGACAACAAATGCCCAAAGCCCCCTGTCTCTGCTTCACTAGAGGAGCTCCAAAAGAGCTCGTGTGACTGAGAAAGAACAATAAAGAAAAATCCATACCACCTGTTTGTACAGTTTAATAATCCTATATTATAAAACCCTAATATGCAAATCGACCGAACAGCAAAATGACCGGTCACTATAACGTGCACTGACCACCAGGGGGCAGACGCTCAATGCAGGAGCTGCCTCCTGGTGGTCAGTGTGCTCCCACAGGGGAGCGCTGCTCAGCCAGAAGCCGGGCTCACAGCTGTTGAGCGCAGCGGCGGTGGCAGGAGCCTCTCCTGTCTCCTCTGCAGGCAGGAGGTAAGGAGTGAGGGGTCCCGGACTGCAAGAGCCCTGGATTGCGAGAGGGATGTCTGACTGCTGGCTTAGGCCCGATCCCTAGGGGCATCGGGCCTACGCCAGCAGGTGGACATCCCCTGAGGGGTCCCGGACTGTGAGAGGGCACAGGCCGGGCTGAGGGACCCCTCCCCTCCAGTGCACAAATTTCGTGCACCGGGCCTCTAGTTAGTTATAAAATGAATAACCCATCATGCAGGTCAAGAAAAAGAGCATTACCTACACCTCAGAATCCCCTGAATATCCTTCTGCTTAACACCTCAGAGGCTCCAGGCTTAATTTTAAGGGGCTAACAGGTCTGGTACAAACATAGCTTTAATGTAAGTGTGTGAGTGGTCTGTTTTGACTAGGGAAGACCTCAGATGCTGAGTTCAGTTAACCACACTCCCAGGCCATGCAATGCAATCATGCTCTAATACAAGGCCTTCTCTAGTTTACTTTTATATGCTTACTAGAGGCCCAGTGCACGAATTCATGCACGGGTGGGGTCCCTTGGCCTGGCAGGTGGTCGGGGCTGATTGGGGCCATCTTGCCTAGTTTGGAGAGAGGGACTATGGGAGGTTGGCCAGCCATGGAAGGTTGGCTGTGGGAGCACACTGACCACATATGGCCAGGAGGAGATAAGGCCAGGCAAGATAAGCAGGTTTAGGATTGGCTAGTTTATTGTTTACTTTTTTATTGAAGCAAATATTTAAAGTCACTTATTTGAATTAACATTTTACTGCATCATCCTGAAATTATTGAATATGGCAAGGGCAGCTCCTGTGTTGAGCATCTGCCCTCTGGTGGTCAGTGCTTATCATAGCGACCAGTCGACCGGTCATTTGGTCAACCAGTTGTAACAGTTGCTTAGGCTTTTATATATATCTTTTTCCATTCATCTCCATTACTGCTTGTATTTCTCCATTCTCTCATAGACACTTACTAGATTGTATGTCTTTGGGTAGATATGTATCTTTGAAAGATATATTGTGTTTTAGACATGTCTGCATTTTATATCTTTCTATTCCTTACCTTTTTCACTACTTTTAAGATTTATCCATGTTATTTTATACACCTCAAACCTATTGTTTGTAATTCCACAGAATGCATCTATCATGTTTTACTGGCCCTTTCTTCTCATGATGAATGCCAAGACACCTCCCTTTCTCTGTTGTGGCAAACAACACTCATATATGTGCCCTCAGGGACCTGAGTTTGAGTAGCTCCAAGGCATATGGCCAGGAGGAGATAAGGCCAGGCAAGGTAAGCAGGTTTAGGATTGGCTAGTTTATTGTTTACTTTTTTATTGAAGCAAATATTTAAAGTGACTTATTTGAATTAACATTTTACTGCATCATCCTGAAATTATTGAATACGGCATTGGCTAGTTGAAATAATTTCAACAGGCTCTTAGTGTAGAGCTGTCTCTAGTTGCCTGGTTCCTGGCCCTGGGGTGCCAAGGAGAGAATGGCCAGGTGGGTAAGAGCTGGTAGGCAAGGTAGTGGGGTGTGTGGGCTCTGGACTGGTAAGTGTGCCTATGAAAGGCGTGCTTGTAGGTAAATCCTTTACTATCTCTAAGAATTGCCTTGCTCTCTGAGATCAGTCTCTTCAAGATTAGCAAGGCCCAAGATATCAAAGAATCAGAATAAAAAGACATGCTTAATATAACAGGTTTGGTAGAACTTAGCTATAAAGCCAACTGAGTTGAGAAAAAAAATATTTTAAAAATATATTTGTACTGATTTTAGAGAGGAAGGGAGAGGGATGGAGAGATAGAAACATCTGTCAGGGATGGAGCCCGTTACCTGGGCATGTTCCCTGACCAGGAATCAAACGTGACCTCCTGGTTCATAGGTCAATGCTCAACCACTGAGCCATGCTGGCCAGGCCCAAAGATACTAAAAACTAGTCTCCTATATTTTTTTCTAAAATTTTTTGATTTGCCTTAATATTTTAACACATCTAAATTTTGTTTTTTATATGGTATGAGGTAAAGATCAGCTATTATGTTTTTCACACTTGATAGCTTCTTTATACATTCCCACTCCCTCTTTCAAATTTATAATATTCTGGGGGGAGGGGGGAGAGATCAACCAAAAGATTTATATGCATGCATATTAGCATAACCAATGGACACAGACACTGGGGCCGTGGGGGCTTGCCCTTGGGAGTGGGAGTGGAGAGGGGGGTCAATCGGGGAAAAAGGAGACAAATGTAATACTTTCAACAATAAACAAACAAACAAACAAAAATTTATAATATTCTCCATGATCCCTAGAGGATTTTTATTATGATTGTTTTAGTTCTTGTTCTCATTGGTCCATTTCTTTTACTTCATCTCACATAGGTTGTTCATTTTTTGGATTTCCTTTGATAGGGATTGTACTTCTCAAAAGTCACGTTCCCCTGGAGTATCTTTCCCTGGCCTGGTTGTGTGAGCCTAGGGAGGGAACTACCCTATCTGGGTCCTCAATTTTGCCACCACCTCCAAGCCATTTGCTTAGACAGGAGAGGATGAGCCCAGTGTGTTTCAATCTTGGCTCCCAAATGAGTTGAAAATGTATGTCCATACAAAAACCTACACATAGATGTCCACAGCAGCTTTATTCATATTTTCCAGTAGTTGGAAGTAACCAAGATGTTCTTCATTCGGTGAATGGATAAATGTATACACACAGACAATGGAATATCCTTTGCACCAAAATGAAATGAGCCACAAAGAGACATGGTGGAAACTTAAATGCATATTACTAATGAAAGAAGCCAATCTAAAAAGATCATATAGTTGATTCCAACTATATGACATTCTGGAAAAGGCAAAACTATGGAGGCAGTACAAGGATCAGTGGTGGCTGGGGGTGTGGGGAGGGGAGAGATGAATAGGTGGACCACATTTTTAGGGCAGTGAGACTATTCTGTGTGGTACTGTAATGGCAGATACATGACATTATACATTTGTCAAAACCCATGGAGTGGAGTTCACACCAAGAGTGAACCCTAATTTGAACTATGATCTTTGGGTGAGAATAATGTGTCAGTGTAACAAATGTACCACTCTGGTGGGGGATGCTGATAATGGGAAAGCCGTGGGGAGGAAGGAGGTTGACAGGAACTCTGGCTTCTGTTCAACTTTGCTGTGAACCTAAAACTGCTCTAAAATAGTGTCTTTATATAATTAACTAGCGTTCCCGTTGCAGGAAGAATCCTGCAATAGGGTTTCCTGCTGCACTCTACCCCGCCCCGTCTGCTCTCCTTCCTTCTCCCCCGACCCCGCCTCCGCTCCTCCCTTCTCCGCCAGCCCGCCTGCTCTCCTTCCTTCTCCCCTGCCCCGCCTCCACTCCTCCCTTCTCCTCCCCCCCAGCTTGCTTGCTTCTCCACAGCTTTGCTCCCTTCTGCAGCTCTTTGCTTCTTTCTAAGCTGTCTTGATATGCAAATTAACTGCCATCTTGGTTGGGGTAATTTGCATACGCATCCTGATTGGTTGGTGGGCGTGGTTTGGCTGGTGGGCATGGCTTGGGCATAGCGAAGGTGCGGTCAATTTGCATATTTGTCTATTATTAGGTAGGATTAATCAATCAGAAAACCACCATCATAGTCATCTGGATCTTCAGCGGGCTGAATGCTCATGTAAACGTCTCCCTTTGAGATGGTCTCTGTCTTCCTCTACACCAAGTCCCGCACGACTTCTGGCGCTTGTGTAAGGAAGGCATGTGGGGGAATTATGATAGGCCTTCCGAGACTCATTCTGTCCTATGTTTCCTACTTCATACTTGTTTAAATATCTGGTTTCTCTCCATTAATGAGAACTCACCACATGCCACCAATAGCCGTGCGGGTCTCCCACACCTTTAGGTCAGGGGTGGGAGCCTTTCCTTCGTCCCAGACCTTTCTGCTGCACCTCATGCAGGGCACTAGGGGCTTACCTTTGGGGGTTTTGGAATCATAATGCCAGAGGACGCTATGACCTGGCTGTTTGTGCCCAGGTTCCTCCCTGACTACAGTTGTAGGGAGATGGCTCTATGAATTGTATTCCACAAACCCTGGGGTGCGGGCTTTGGTGTTTCAGGAGCTGGGGTGAACGGGTGAATTCTCAGTTCCTTAAGGATTAATTGAGACACAGCAAGAGTGCCTCCAGCTTCACGCCCTTCCCTCTGGTTTTGCAGAGAGAAGAAGGCCTGCATTTACCATCCCACCGAGGTCATATCCAGTGTGAGAGCTAAGTCTATCCTCTATAATAAAAGCCTAATATGCAAATTGACCGAACAGCAGAATGACTGGTGGAATGACCAGTTGCCATGACACGCACTGACCACCAGGGGGAAGATGCTCAATGCAGGAGCTGCCTGCAGGCCCCAGGCCAGCCAAGGTGGGTGCCAGCAGGGCCCCGCCCCCCCCATCGCCCTGCCAGTCGGGCCCTGATCACCGGCCAGGCCTGGGGACCCTACCTGAATTCGAATTTCATGCATCGGGCCTCTAGTTAACTATAATTTCTTACGTTCTTTATGCTCTGGCAGCTGGGGCACATATGACTGAGGCTAACTAATTCTTAGAGAGCAGAGCAGGGAGTGTGTCTTTGGCATGTAAACTAACCAATCAGGAGCTCATCGTCCAAACCACCTCCTCTATCTGGCTCTTACACTCCAGGCAACATTATTTCTCTTCCCTTATCCACCCCAGGGCCACGTACCAGACAACGGCCCCGGAGCCCAGAGCCCACTGAAATTATTCAGATTTCCAATCCTAAATCTGCTCACCCTTCCTTGCCTTGCCTTTCCCACAGAAACCACAAGAAAGGCTTGTGCCCATGCTTTCTTCTTGGTCCTCTGCCTCCTGACTGAGCCTGGTGCTTCCCCATGTGGCCCTGGGTGGCGCCCATGCCCCATCTCTTGGGAACTATGAGTAACAAATTATCTTTTCAATGACAGTCATCTCCTAAAATAGTAGATGGCCACATCATATCTGAGTAAAGACATATCTGAGTACAAAGTCCTAGGTACATTTTCAAACACTCCTACATAGGAAATAAGGGTGCTATTAGGAAGGGGATATATATGCTGAGTGTCCCCCAAATGACAAATGTCCACTACATGAGTGCAGAGAGGAGCAGATAAACCCACTGGGGAGAGGGAGAGGGAGGGGGAGGGGAGAAGAGGAGAGGAGGAGAGGGGGAGAGGGAGAGAGGGGAAGGGAGAAGGAGAGGGGCTTGCAAGAGTCTAGGGGAGAGTAACCCTAGATACCCTTGCAAGTTCTGAATCAAGGCCCTTAGATGGCTCCCCTGCATCCCTGCAACTTGAAGCCCATGAGCTGCTATTTCCTTCTACAAACACCCTGTTTTGGTTGAGCAAGTTGAGTACATTTCTGCTCCTTGCAACCATATTCCTCTTTCTAACAGGGAACTTTGTTCCCAGGTGGGTGCATCTCAACCTACTAGTATCAGGTCTTTTCCACATGGTGGCCAATGGTTGTCCGCCCCGGCACCTCCTGCCTCCCCCTGGGCAGCCCCACAACCCCGACTGGCAGAGCCTGGCTCTGGAACTTCTGACCGTCCCTCCCCAACCCCCAGTCTTGCTGCCTTACTTTTTAGCCTGAATTCCAGCCTCTGTGTGGTGTTTAATCCGGCCTGGGGGAGACCCCCTCCACCTCCCTAAATGAAAGGTATTCCATTACCAGTAAAGTGAGCTTTAAGTTGCTGGAGGGAAGTGTGACAGAAAGTCTGTCAGAGGCGAGCTGGACTTGCCAAAACTTGGTGTAATGAGGGGACGCTGTCAGTGAGCCTCCTGCAGAAACCTGAGCTGAGCTGAGCTGGGGCGTGAGGGGATGTTCCAGGTAAGAGGCAGGAAATGGTGTGGGGGAGGGGAGGCAACGCTCAGGCCCTGGGTGGCCTGAGACAGAAGGGCTGCCAGGAGTGGGGCTTCTTTGTCGCTGCCAGGCCAAGGCACCAGGATGTCCCAACTGCATGGGGGTGGGTGGGTGACACTCGACTCATGCCGGGAGTGGGGACAAGGCAGGTGGGGATCACGTAGGGAGCTGAGGGGAGGACAGGATTTCCTCCAATAAGTGTTTTAGCCTGAGGCCAGAGGCACCTGGACCGGGACCTGAACCTGGAGAGGAAAGGCCCTCCCTCCAGAGATGAGAAGCGGTTCCGGGTGGAGAGGCCTGAGCCTTGGGGCAGCTGGAGGGCCCAGGGCTGGCCAACAAGAATCTCCAACAGGATGGCGTGTGCCCAAAGACAGCCACTCCAGCACATACCGGAAATGGGTCTCCCCCAGCCAGATTCCCAGACCTTCGGAGCCCCTTCTCAGAGACCCTCTCCCCCACCCCACCCCCACCCTCACCCGTTCCTCCTATCACATTTCTTCATTCAAAAAAGACACCCCCAGCCTCCAGTTCCTCTATCCCACTGGACTTGGAATCAGTCAGGGTTCAGTCTGACCTTCCTCCCTCTGCCTCTCATCCCGAAAACCCTCCACCCCTCACACCACGGAAGTCAGCCCTTCTCCATCCCTCCGGATGAGCGGGCCCAGGACCTGCCAAGCCGTGCCAGCCTCGCCCAAGCCAGGCTCCAGCCGAGACACGGTCCCTTCCGTCTCAGCAAGCTGAGGCACCTGGAGCTTTAATGATGAGCTCCTCAAAGCCTTCCTGGAAGCAGGTGAGAGAAAGTGTAAACAAGTGAGCGAGTGAGTCATCCCAGCCCTCCCAGCCCTGCACGACAGGAATATCCTTCCTGCCTGCGTCTGACCCACCCGCCTCTCCAATAACGAACCACGGTTCTCTCCTAATGCGGACACTGTCCTGGGGCCAGGGCCCTTGGAGACTGCTCCCCACCCACCATCACCCACATCATCTTCCTCTCCGGCACCCCCACTACCGATGGAGCAATAACTCACCTGGGCAGAGCACTTTCCATGAACCAGTTCATTGAATCCTCACACAAGCTCGCGAGGTAGGTACAATGATGCCCTACAGTGTGTTTGACAGGTGACAAAAGCCAGGCCTAGAGAGGACAAGGACCGTATCCAAAGTTACAGAGGTTGGTAGTGAACCCAGGTTCAAATTCCAGCAGCACTTTTAAGCACTTCCTGTATTCCCTACCTCTCTCCTCTTTTTCCCTTTTAGAATTCCCAACTCACACTGTCACACCGCAGTTGCCCTATAGCAGTGGTCGGCAAACTCATTAGTCAACAGAGAGGCAAACCGCAGCTCAAGAGCCGCAGTGTGCCGACCACTGCCCTATAGCTCTGCCTCTGGCTCCTCTCTAGTCACAGGTGCTTCTCATTCCCATTGCAAAGCCCCTCCCTTATTCTCGGAGATCTGGAGAGGAGAGCTCTTAGCTCTGGGGGGGTGGGGGGAGGAGTGTCTGTGTGTGTGCTAGAAAAGGGGGCAGGATAATTGAGGTGACTTCTTTGTGAGATTTCTGCTCTGGATATAACTTTTGGAAGGTTCATGAGGGACTAAGAGGGAAAGTCCGTTGCAAAGATAACCCTGCAGCCCATTTCTTTCCATCGAACTGTGACCAGAGCCTCGCCTCACGTTTGGGGAGGGAAGCAAGGAGTTGGAGCGCTCTGTGGGGGAGGTAGGGGGAGAGAACATCTCATTAACTCCCACATGTCATGGCTAGAAGGAAAGCATGGCAACAGGCTGTGAAATCAGACAGGCCTACGTCTGAATCTCACTGCTTTGTGGCCTTCAGAGCCTCGATGGTTCTATCTATAAAATGAGATAATAAATAGCAGCTGATTTTAGTTGTTAAAAAGGGGACAATTCCATTTTGCAATTGTCATAGTAATTACTGATTCAGGAAAGAATCACCAATGGATGCTAAAATGATTAGGCAAGAGTTTATTGGGGGAAAGGACAGTCTCAAAGTATCTCCCCACAAAGCATTTATTACTTTCAAAGGGGAAAAGGTAGCCTTTACTTTTTTTATGCGGGTGTGGGAATGACCTTAACCAGCGATCAAACTTAGCATCACCAATGGGGCCAATGACATCCTGTGCCTCCCGATTCTTGCACTGAGGAGGATGCAGCCTCACTCGTGGCAACCCTGTCCCAAACACGTCAACTGAATCTAACCATGAGAAAACTGTCAGACATCCAAACTCTTCCAAAAAAAAAAAAAAAAAGTCAATATTATGAGAGGCAAAACAGATTGAGAAGAAATTTTCCAGATTAAAGAAGACTAAAGGGATATGACGACAAACCACAACACATCAGATCCTGGGTCAGAAAAAAAATTGCTCTGAAAGAGAAAATTGCAATATGGACCATGTATTAGATAATAGTGTATATCAATGACATTGCCTTCGTTTGGTAGTTGTCCTAGGCCAGTGGTCGGCAAACTCATTAGTCAACAGAGCCAAATATCAACAGTACAACAATTGAAATTTCTTTTGAAAGCCAAATTTTTTAAACTTAAACTTCTTCTAACGCCACTTCTTCAAAATAGACTCGCCCAGGCCGTGGTATTTTGTGGAAGAGCCACACTCAAGGGGCCAAAGAGCTGCATGTGGCTCACAAGCTGCAGTTTGCCAACCACGGTCCTGGGATATGTAAGAAAATGTTTTTGTTCTTGAGAGATATGTGCTGAAGTATTTAGGGATGAAGGATTATCATGTCTGAAACATCCTCAAATAGTTCAGAAAAAATAATACTAAGATAATAACAACTCTGTGTATGTGTAAGAGAAAGAAAGAATAAAGCAAATGTAAAATATTAGTTATCAGTGTCTCTTGGTAAAGGGCATTTAGGAATTTATTATACTACCAGTGGCCCGGTGCATGAAATTTGTGCACATTAAAAGGGGATTAATTAGAGGAAATATTTTAATATTGCTATTTGCCCTTTCTCTATAATAGAAATGTCAGAGATGAAAGAAAATTAGTAAAATGTATATAAAAATCTTCCTCCTGTCAGAGTCTGGGGTGCGCCGTGGGACCCAGAGTCAAGTCCCTGCCCACCTGCATGTGCCTCAAAATCCCTCGAGACCCAGACCCTGCCGGCCCCACCCCCATTGGGCGAAATCCAGACCGGCCTACCCCACCCCCGTCAAGCCCCGCCGGGCGGGGAGCACAGCCTCAGGTCCCCCGTCAAGCCCCGCTGGGTGGGGGCGTGCAGCCTCAAGTCCCCCAGCACAGCCTCAGATCCCCCATCCCAGCACTGGAGCGGGGGGCGCGGCCTGAGGTCCCCTGGCCTGGGCCAGGGCGGGGAGCACGCTTTGAGGTCCCCCGTCAAGCCCCACCAGGTGGGGGGCATGGCCTGAAGTCCCCTGTCAAGCCCCATCGGACAGGGGGTGTAGACTCAGGTCCCTGCTGATTGCTTGTTAAGGCTTGTTATGGGAACTCTGCCTCCGCCATCTTTGTTGCATCGTGATGGTCAGTTTGCATATTCCCTCTGTATTAGGTTAGACTAGAGGCCTGATGCATGAAATTCATGCAAGGAGCTCAGCCCTCGCAGCCATGGCTTTATCCGGAAGGTCGTCCAGAAGGACCTTGGGCTGTCCAGTCTAATTAGCATATTACACTTTTATTATTATAGATTCTTTTAATTTTTCTGTAAAAGTTGTTGAATTTTTTTATTTTTTATTTTTCCAAAGTAAAAGGGTTGTTAAAAGGGAGTTTCTGAATTAACACCGGTCTGGCACTAATTTTGACCTTTATAGATGCTAGTTCACACATTTGCAGGACAATGGGTCCCAAAAGCAATGCTACCCCAGCCACCCACTAAGACCCAGGGTCAAGGTCTTACCCCTGATCTCTTCGCTGAGATCCCCAAACTTCCACCTTTGTATCAACTCTCAGGATCTTCCCGGCCATTGCTGAGAAGTGGGCAATGGGAAGTGATGGCCAAGGGTGTGGAAAAGACTGTCCTTCCTCTTTCCTCACTCCCAAGATTGTACCTTTTGAGAGTCCGGACAGATGTGTCCACATGTATCAAGTGGTTTGTGCTGAGGGATTTGCAGGCAGAAAAGGTACTGACTGAGAAGCAGGAATGCCCCTCTGGCTCACTCTCCTGCCTGCGCCTCTGAGCCCCAGGAAGATGCAGCACAGACCCACGGAGGCATCACTCAGCCCTGAGAAAGCCAGCCCGAGTGTCAACACTCTGGCAGAAAGAGGTGCTAAAATGCATATTTGAAGATGTCTGAACAGACTTGTTTGAGAGACAACTGGAGTTGTGAAGTAATCCTGCTGTCTCCCCATGTCTCGGTTTTGAAGGCAGGGTTTGCCTGCAGGCCTCTGACCTCTAATGTGTTTCTATTATTGTTAGCATTTGACAAAACTTTGCTTAAGACTTGGGGATGACAGAAGTCAACATGGAGAGGCGCTCACATTGCTGTCAGAACGGCTACTTTGAGACCCTCTATGGGACAGAAGTCAGCTCAACCTGGGACCCTCCAGGCCCAAAGCCTGGGCCAGGGATGCTTTCCACTCTGTCCATACAGTTCCCTGAGCTAATCCAGTCCCTCTTTTCCTCTTGGGCTACTTTAAATTGGGACTTCTGTCTCTTCTTAAACAAAAGGAGGGGGGGGGGGTCCTGATCAATATATTGTGTGGACGCCTTGTCCCCTAAGCCGAGCAGAATCAATCAATAACTCTCTCCCTCCCCCTATCTGTCTCACATTTAAACTAGATGCAGAGATTATAGTCCAATGGTTGGAACTGAAAGGTTGTGGGGATTCAGGACTAGGGTAGCCATTTGGGGATTTACTTTTGGAAGTAAATGGTCTGTTGAGATAAATAGGGAAAGAAAAGAACCAGATGGGCAGATTCAGATACATGATTTTTCCCATTCCTGAGCCCCAGGGCACTTCCCACCTTCTTTTCTGTGATATTCTCTCCAATACCCTCTGTCTTAGGCTTTTTTGGATATAAGTGACAGAAACTCACTCAGGCTAACTTAGGCACAAACGGTAGTTATTATAAGACATTAGTATTACATAGCATAGTTATTATAAGGACAGGTGGTGCACCGGGCCCCAATAGGGCCTAGAAGCTAGGCAGCCCTCTCTCGGCCCCATAGTTTCAAGTCCAACTTCCTTCAGTTCTCCCTGTGCACCAGGCTGAACATGGCTGCTTCATAGCCCCAGAGTGTACATGTTCACGTGGCCACAGTGATGTCCTGATCACTCTCTAGCTCTTGTCCAAATCAGGAGATTTGGCAGGCCCAGTCTGGGTCAGTACCTACCCCTGCTCCGGTAAGCCATGTCTGGTGGAGTGGGGGTCACATTGTACCCCAGCTTCTGAAGCCCGCCTTCAGGGAAGTGTCAAAGAGGAGTCCTCTACAGCTGTGTTCTATCAAGCTGCTTTGGGTGGGTTTCCATTCACTGCCGTTAAACAGAGCTGACTAACCCAAGTGCTGACAGCCTTAGGAGACCTCTCTGCCCCTCACCTCTTTCTCCTGGAAACTGTGTGGCTCATGGGAGTGTCCAGCTGGATCCAAAAGCTGGTTCTTCCTAAATGAGTGTAGAGAACATTCTTCCACAATGGATCGCATGTGAACTAGAATTCATGGTGGTGGCAGCTGACTGTCCCTCCCTCCCACCACCACCCTCCACCACCACTGGGTAGTGACAGATTATCTGGACCCATTATACATCCTGTGTAGGGTGGCAAACAACCCTGCAGAACATTCCATAGGCTGACACCTACTTTGCATGGACATGACTGTTGATCACACCTTGCCCTTTTAGGACAAACAAATACCAGTGTTTCATCATCTCTGGACATTCCTTAAATCATACAAATGTAACCCTGGATGGAGAATCCTGGAAGTTGAACATGATTCTATAGATTTCACTAGGGACGGTCGGTAGGGCTGCAGGGGCTGAGTCAGGTCACATGAATCTTGGGTCCCTCTCCCAGCTTAGGACTCTAAAGACATCAATGGCACCCAGAGGCCAGTGTTTTCTTTCCTGAGCACCAAGCCTGCTTGCTGGAGCCCCTGTCGGATGTCTCTCACTTCTCTTTTTCCATATTACTTAGCAAGAGGCTGCATGGGGCCTGTCCCAGGCAGCACAGACAGCTGAAAGTTCCATGTGGGAAGGACAGTAGGATGTCTCCTGCTCACTGTTGCTATTCTGAAGTGAAAATGTGACTGGATTGTGTTAAAGTGGGAGCACATAACTACTGCCTGCCATGGTTGAGAGGGATCATTCAGAGTTCAGAATAAAATATAAAGAAATGCAGCCCAGCCAGTGTGGCTCAGTGGTTGGGCCTCAACCTATGAACCAGGAGGTCGTGCTTCGATTCCCGGTCAGGGCACATGCCCGGGTTGTGGGCTTGATCCCCAGTGTGGGGTGTGCAGGAAGCAGCCGATCAGTGATTCTCTCATCACTGGTGTTTCTCTCTCTCTCCCTCCCCCTTCCTCTCTGAAATTAATAACATATATATTTTTTTAAAAAGAAATGCAAGCCCTAACTGGTTTGGCTCAGTGGATAGAGCATCGGCCTGTGGACTCAAGGGTCCCAAGTTCGATTCCAGTCAAGGGTGTGTACCTTGGTTGTGGGCACATCCCCAGTGGGGGGTGTGCAGGAGGCAGCTGATTGATGTTTCTCTCTCATTGATGTTTCTAGCTCTCTCTCCCTCTCCCTTCCTCTCTGTAAAAAATCAATAAAATATATTTTTTAAAAAGAAAAAGAAAAAGAAATGCAAACACTCAGGCATGACTGGAAAGTCCCCTCCCTCACACACCTAGCATTGCCCTTTTCCTGAGCACCTTCTAATATAACTCTAATGTTCTCCTTGGCCTGAGTAGAACACACTTCCCTAAACTATCCAGAGCACACCTTGGCTTGTTCAAGGCCCAACCTCCTGTTTGTCTCTCGGCCCCGGTGGGAAGCTTCCAGGTAGCTTTTAGGCTTCGTGCTGGCAGGACCATGGCCGCATCAGTGCTGCTGGCAGGGAATGTGTTCCAGCAGCACACCTCGCCAGGAAGGAAAGCACCAGAGCCACATGAGTGGCATGGGGAGGGGTGGGCGCAGAGGGCGTGATGGAGATGTTGCAGTACGGACACATCATTAACTGCTAAAACAAAGTCAAACTACCAGGAAGGAATGAGAGAGAAGTGGGGAGAGAAGAGAGGGAAGGTTAGGTCAGGCAGGGCCTTGGTCAGGTGGTCAACTTGAACATCGTCGGTGATGAGGCATGTTGACTCCATGTTACCTGATGTGATGTGACGCAATGAGAAGGGCACTTCACCTCTGTGGTCTTCTTCCCCAAACCTGTAGCCGCCGACCCCGCCCCCCCAAGTCTAACCATGAGAAAACTATCAGGCCAACCCAAATTGAGAGACATCCTACAAAACACCTGACCAGTAACTCCTCCAAACTGTTAAGGGCATTAACACACACACACACACACACACACACACACACACACACACCAAAAAAACAAGGGAAAGCCCTGGTTGGATAGCTCAGTTGGCTAGACATCATCCTGATATGCGGGTTCAATCCTGGGTCAGGGCATATACAAGAAGCAACCAATGATGCACAAATAAGTGGAACAACAAATTGATGTTTCTCTTTCTCCCTCCATTCTTCCTCTCTAAAATCAATCAATAGAAATTTAGAAAATCAAAACATAAAGAAAAAAAAAGGGAAGTCTGAGAAACCATCATAGGACAGACCAGAAGGGACTAAGATGTGGCAACTAAATATGACGTGGCATCCTGGATGGAGTCCTGGGAAGAAAAAGGACCTTTGTAGGAAATCTGGTGAAACTGCATAAAGTGGAGTTTAGTTAGAATATACCAATGTTGCTTGCTTAGTTGGGACAAATGCGCCCCTGGGTGAGGGGTCTATGGGGACTCTCTTTACTACCTTTGCAACTTTTCTTTAAATTAAAAACTACTCTGAAATTAAAAGTTTATTTTTAAATAAAAGGTAGCGCAGGGATGCGAGGAGGGCAGGAGGAGCTGGCTTTCCTGTTGGGAGGGGCGGGGAGGTTTGGAAGGGAGAAGTCCTGGGAAACCTAAAGCAGGACAGAGAGGCTGCGGGTCATGAATGAACCGGGCACCCCTGCCCAGTAGCCCCGAGGAAGCGGAATCAGTTTAGCAAGGGTTTTCCTTACCTGCGGATGGCGGAGAGAGATGAGAGCTGAACTTCTCCAGCTCCAGTGTGCACACAAATCACTCAGTGAAATCTGGTTAAAATGCAGGTGCTGGCTCGGCGGGTCTGGTGGGACTATTTTCTAACTGGTTCCCAGGTGAGGCCGAAGTCGTGGGTTCCAGGACCGCACGTGGAGTTGCAAGAAGCCGGAGAGCTGGACATCACCATTCACCTGGGAGGAGGGGAGGAGATGCTGAAAGGGGAGCTGCAACCTTGGAAGCACAATTCCCACCCTCACTTGGGCCTGAGTAGAAGGGCGGCTCACCGAGGTGGCCCGTGAGAACAGCAGAGCCAGGGTTCTGCAGCCCGGGAAGCAGGTCCAGCTCTGATCGCCTGCAAACTGCCCCATCGGGCAAACGCCTTGGCCCCGCCTCCTGTCCCCATCTGTACCATGGGTGCCGGGACTCACAGTGCCCATCTGAAGTTGTTCTGGGGACTGAGTGAGGTGGTCACACGTGGAGGTCTTGGCACACAGCACCCCTACTTGTTGAGATGGCTGAGGCGCCTGCCAACAGAGCTCCGGATGACTTACGAAGACCAGGTTTCTCTGTGTTTTAATAACATGGCTGAACCCTCGTGAAGCCATTTTGCTTTATTTATCTAATCATCCAGTCAACAGATACACACTGAAAACTGCCAGGGACTTCCAAAGAATTTGCTGTCTGGACTCTTCCGTCTCCTGGAATCCAGATTTACCGAAGGTGAGAGCTAAAGAGAAGCAAAAGGCCAGCTGAGTCTTTCCTCTACTTGCCAAGGCAGAGGCCCCATATTCCTTCCCAGTCCTCTAAGTTCCCTGCACTCCGACTTCCCTGCTGGCGGAGGTCAGCAGAGGAGAGAAGACTGCACGGGAGGGAGGCCTTTCTTCCTCCAGGGAGCCTCCTGCTGGCGAAGGCAGGGCCGGGACCTCAGCCACATCCGGACAGCTGTCCTCGGAGGGACAGGAGCTATGGAATCCCTGCTTATCTTCAAACTTCGCTTATGCAAGCACATGTATACGCACAGTCACAGGAGTTTCAAAATGAAATCAAGTTGGTTTCCTGGCCGCAGATAGGAGTCAATGCTGTTGACTTCTGTTGGGTCACAGACCCTTTAGGAATCTCATAAAAACACACGATGCCATCAGCACCCAGAAAAACACACGTAAGCACACACATACAACTCTGCTCCCAATTGCAGGGGATTCTGGGCACTGGGTTAAGAGGCTCCTGTAAGCTTAGGGATACAAGGAGAACACAGCCAGACAACAGGATAAGGTATGACAAAGGTCCCTAGTTTTTAGTGTCAACAAACTATTCCTGTGCCCTCAAGTCCCCAGCTCCGGAGCTGGCCACCCACAACCACCCTTTGCACTCACGCAGCTGGGGCATCCCTGGCAGCTGCTTCTGTTGGGCCCCTTAGGAGTCTCAGCGCCTGGTTCCCACTGATGTGGAACCCTGGCCACTTCCTTCTGGCCTGTGGCTAGTTCCACTATCACTGCCTGGGACTTCTGGAGCACCCTCCAGCATTACTCTGTTTCCTTCCTCTTGGGCTCAGGGTGGCACACGAAAATCAATAAATAGTGCACCTTACCCCCCAGCACAGAAATCTACAGACCTTAACTTGGAGCCCAGAGAGAGTGGAAGGAAATAAACGAGGAGATCAGAGTGCATGAAAATGGCCCACCATATCCAGGACAGGTCCCTGACCCCAGATCGTGGCCACAAGCTCCTACATCAGAGGGAAGATTCTCAGCCCTGCTCCCTCAATTCCATTTCAGTGGCTCTGGGATGAGGCCTGAAATCTGCATTTTTTTCTCAAGCTCAGGTTAGCATACAACCAGGCACATCAGCCACCTCTCACCTGCTGCACCCTCCTCCTAGACCTGGAGGGAGAAGAAGGGAACGCAGGTATCCTGGTTTCAAGAGCAATGACTCGAGGGACCCCAAGATGTCTGCACTGGAAAAGGTGAAAGCACCCTGCCCCCCTCATGGGAAACTACTGAAGACCACAGGAGAGAAAGGATGGGAAAGGATAGAAAAGGAAGAAGACACCCCTCCCCCTGTTTTCTCATTTAAGGCCTAGGTTTAAGGATCCTCATGTTCTTGGGCTACTTAGAGAAACTGGAAATTCCCACAGCTCACTCTGACCCGTGTGCATGTGGGAGTCCTGCTTAAGCCTTGGCAGGGGGGCAGGAGGGGCCGGGATCAGAGCAGGGCCACCTACACATAACCACAGCGCATCACCTCAAGTGAGAAGTTGTCACCAGATCTCATGTCACCGGGGGACCACCAAAGCCCTGTCTTTTTTCTTCTGTCACATTCATGCACACACTGCCCTTCCTCTCTCTTCTCCAGGGACAGCCCCCAAGTCAAGGGCAAAGACCCAGAGTGACCTTCATGGCCCTTCACACCTGCCTAGGGTTTCTGCCCACTCTGACCCTTGCTTCTCCTAGTTGTCCAGGGCTGGAGAGTGTCCTGCAACGAGGTGGGACAGACCTCAGCAGTGGGTCTCTGGTGAGTGTGGCTGTGCCGGGGTCGGGTGCTCAGTGTCATTAGGACACAGTGGCAGCCTGGGTCAGCATGAGGGAGGGAGTGTCTGGTGTATCAGGGAGTCAGTGTGCCAGGCATGTGAGGGCCCTCATGGGGTTCTCTGCCAGGGAGTGGCTGGCTGTCACCCAAAAACTCATGGGCCAGACAGTGCCATCACCACCTCTCAGCACTTTTTATGTAGTCTCTAAATGGACTGACCCTGCACCTGTTTGGCACTCATTCTTCCCCTGACCTTTCCATTTGTACAGTGCTAGCCAGGGAACGCAGTCTGTCCTGTCAGTCTTGATGATCATACTGTAGAGGAAGTAATTTCTAACTTTCCAGGCACTGTATCCGTTGGGGGTCAGCTGGTGCAGCCACAGAAGGAAAAGGTAAGATTAGCACAGAACTAGCAGTAGGGGTGGAACTCAGTAGCACTTCCTTCCCTGTGCAAACCCATGAAGACCAAGGAAGCCTCTTCTGCCCGTTGGGAAAAGAGGCAGAGGGATGGAGGCAGAGGGATGGCTAAGATGACCGCCAGCAGATCAGACCAGGATCACGGAAGCACTTACTCCTCTGCTGACTTTTGCAGCCTTTTAGCGTGGCAGCCTGCAGCAGTGGCAACTTATGGACAGCAGGGGGAGCTCTTGCCTAACCTTTCCCAAGCGGCAGTTCAGGGACCCAAACTAAGAGCCGCGAGGGTTCTGGTAATTTGCTTCTAGTGTCCCGCTGACAGCAGAAGAGGACCTGGCTAGGGTAGAAATAGAGTTGAGTAGGGACTCATAACTTCCCCTTTAGCTGCTCATCCAGAAATGGGTGTGGCCTCTGGAGATGCCCAAGGAGGGCCCTTTTCCCGCCCCTCACCAACAGAGACATAGGGTGATCCCTTTCTCAGCCCCACTCTATTCCCAATCCCCCAGAGAACGTCACCGGCCTCTGCGGGTCCCAAGGAGCCTCTCTCCTCTAGCCGTTCCGCTGCTCTTTCTGCAGTGGCCCTCTTCCAGTGGCTCAGTGCCAGGCAGTGGAGGTGAAGCGTGCTCATGTAAGGACTTGTGGTGAGAGAGCGGGGCTGTGTCCTTGTGGATATAGGGGTTCCAGGTGGGGGGGGGGGGAACGGGTGGCTGAAGAACGCGTACTGCTGCTGCGCGTCTTCACACATGCCGCTAGGTGGCGCTCGAAGGCCGCCTCACAGAGAAGCACAGGCCTTTTGAAGACCCTGGTTCAAATGGCGGGGGTTGGCTTTGAGACCTAGCGAGGGCTGTAGGAAGTAGTTACCAGCTGCGGCCCAATGGTCCTACTCATTGAAACAGAGGGTACTCGGGGGCCATTGGGGAAGCCATGGTTACCAGGAGGCTTGAAAGGGTCAAGGAGAAGAAGGGGCAGGAGGCATGGCATGCATTTCGAGGGATAGAGGAAGTCCCCCAGACTTCCCCCAGAGCTGGAGAGGGGAGGAGGATCCTTGGTCTTTTAGTCTGTCGTTGGCCCGCCAGCCTCCTCGGATTTACGGGTTCTGTTCTGAGGCCACTGGAATAAATATTTGGGGGTCTTAGAGTCCGAAGTCAGCACAGGAATAAAAAATCCAAGAGCTTGCCAATGTCTGTCCATCTGTTTGGTTTTCTCCCAGGATTTGTAGGTCTTTGTGTCACCGCCTGCCCTGAGCCTTCCAGACTCCATCCCATGTGATTGGGGGGGAGGCGGGGGGGGGGGCGGGGGTAGGGAGCAGAGGGTGGAGGTAGAAGTCCGGACTTTTGGCCTCCCTTCCTTTACTCTAACTACGGATATCCTCAGCGGCTGCTCCTGACGCTGGGAAATCTGCCCCAAATTCCAAGGAACTGCCCCCCACCTCAGGTCCCAGGAGGAGAGAAGTGGGGGCTCTAAACGCATCTGACTCAGACCCATTGCCCAAGTCAGTGTGTATCTCTGGGACGTGCCTGTGCCGTGTGCCCTTTTCTGCCTAGGCCTTCCCTGAGCGGATCCACCGGGTCCCAGCTTGGCCCCAAACTAGTAGAGTCCTCTCTCCAGACCAACCCGGTCTCCGGACGCTTGGCCCAGAGGTCCTATCCCTCCCCACTCCTCACGCTCCGAGTGCAATCTGGAGCCTGTATGGAGGGAAGAGTTGGGGAGGCCCAGGGGCCGCGCTGCCAGCGGAGCCCGCATGAACCCCACCCTGCCGTCTAGGAATTCACGGGGAGGGGCGGTAAAAGCCTCCCGCTGCAGCGAGGCGCCCAGTACAGTCTCGGCCGGAAGGACTGGAGCTCCTTGGTGAGGACCCGGATCTGCCGACTTCCCCCTGTAAAGTAGGGGCGTCACGGAGGGGTTGCGTTCTCGTGGAAGGGGAGGTGGGGTCCCAGGAATCAGACTGACGGGCGGGGAAGGGACCCAGGGAGGCGGTGCTCCCCCGCCGTCCGGATCTACTCGAGGCCCTAGGAGCATCCTCCGAGGTCGCCAAGATCCTGGGAAAGGGGTAGGTGGGCTGGATCTGCCTTTGGGGGCTGCAGTGTCCCCTCAACTCCCCAGGCCCTCGCCCCCCGCCCACAGCAGCATCCGCGTGGCGGGAACTCCAAGCCTAGCGCGCTGGGACGAGGGACAGTGTGGCCTGCCTAGTGGGTGGCGCAGGACGGAACAAATTCAAGGCTCTGGGAAAAATTAGGAGAAACTGGGAGAAATGGAGAATTAAGTGTCCACCGCCCCAAGGGGCCCCACCATTCCCAAGCTTGGGCACCACCCGCCGCTGGGCCTCGGGAAACGGAGCCCGCAGGAGAGTCCCCGCCCCCTCCCCAGGCCGGAGGAATTAGTGCTGCTTGATCAGACCTCATTTCCTGCGAAAATGGAAACATATCCAGGGTCTTTAATAAAGTGAATGACGAGTCTTCGGGTGTAATTGCACTTCCGGTTGTTGACTATATTCTTAAACTGACAGTGGAAAAAAATGTAAACCTACGGCGTTCAGACGTCGTTCTCTGATTATCAGAGAGAGGTGCGGGGTGGATTCGCAGAGACCCGGAGGCAACAACCTGAGAAATGGGCACAAACGCTTGCCCAGAACACGGGACCTAGGCGTCGCGGTCCTCCACACGGACCCCACGTCCAAATGCTCGCCTCTGCAGGCTTCCGACTCTCCTCCCATCCCGAGACCCGCCCTGCTGCCTCCGACGCCGAACACGGAACCTTTACTTGTACGCACGGGCGGCGGGGGTGGGGGAGGGTGGGTGTTGGGTCTTTTCCTTCCCCTGAGAGGAGGGGTGTCCTCTAGGGCCGGGGGTGGGTGGGCGGGCGGCGGCCTGGCTGAGAGTGCCCGGACCGATGTCCGGGACCGCGCACGCTGCCTGCATATTTCTATGCATAATCCAATGGTCTCCGTGACTATCTACTTAAACTCTTTAACAACAGCTACATAATTAGAATTCGGATTCCCATTAATTTTCCCTGGGCCTCAAACCATTTGCAGCTCACACTGGTAATTAATGCGATACATCACTAACTTTACCCAGCGCCGGCCAGTCGAGTCGGGCTCAGGTCGCTCGGCCCGCGCCAGGCACCCCTGCGCGGGGGCCCGGACTCCGTACCCAGCGCCCTAAGTGGGGCCGTTTCCCTTCCGACAAAGCCACACGCCTCGACCCGCGCACCCAAAGCCTTCTTTCCACGAAATTCCACAATTAAAAATATTTATCGGGAGCAGATTTACGTTTCTGGGTTTCCAGTCTCGGGGCGTCTGGATAGGCTATTAAGAGTAATTAGCATCTTTTGTGCACGCAGATTTACTTCGCTCGTTGCCACATAACTCATCCCTAAAAGCCAGCGCAGGCACCGCCGCTAACGCCGCGGCCAGAGCTACCGCCTCGCCGGGGCCAGAGTTCCCCGGCCCCGAGCCCCCAGGACGCTGCCTGCCCCTGGTTTCTCTGGCCCAGCGGTCCGCGATGGGCCGGGGGATTGAACGCCGAGCAAAAATATTCCCACCCTGGAGACGACTGCCGCTAGGGCGACCTCGGGCGGCGGGGGGAAGGTCTAAGCAAGCTCTCCCCGCTGCCCGGGCCACGCCGTCTAGACCTGAGGCTTCGCGACCGTGCGCTCGCTCGTGGGCTTGAGCGAGGGGGCGTGTCTGTCTGCTCGCTCCCGTGCGCGCCAGTGCCAGCGCCTGTGCAGGGCGCGTTCCTAAGCGAGCGCGAGGGCGCGCGTGTAAAAAGACGTGATCTCTGCCCGCCCTTCCCCAGGATTGCAGCTCAACTGCCAGCCCCAGGCCACCCAGATAGGGCACTGAGGTTCCGAGGGAGACTCAGGCCCCTGCTTGGCCTCCATCTCCCTTCTATAGAGCCGACTCCATCCCACTAGAGGGCCTGGAGGGCGCAGCGCCTGGCCGGAGGGAAACCCGGAGGCCGGACGCCCAGTCCCGCCCCAGCGCAGAATTGCCTGGTGCTAGTGAGAGGCCACCGGAGAGAGGACCAGCGGAGCAGGGAGTCCCTGGACAGCGGCTTGCCGGACCGCTGGGGGGCAGCTGGAGAGGAAGGGACCTGCCTGGGATAGAGGTGGCGGTGGCAGTTGGGAGCGGGCAAAGCTTCAAAGCCGTGGTGGGAGGACCAGGGCGGGGAGCGGGACTGTGGCTCCGGCGCTCCAGTCCTAGAAACCCACTCTGGGTTCGTTATGAACGCGCTGGGAAGTCCTCGAGCTGCCCAACTTTCTTCTCTTTAATGAGCATGGAAGAAGAGGCTGCCCTGAAGGGGTTTGTTCATTAAAGATGTAGCTGGAGGAATATTGTCCCATTAATTATCTGGTTTTAATTACACTCCTACCCTTTGAATCCAGAGATGGGCGAAGTTGATTCAGTGGCGCCGCCCTCTTTAGCTTAGAGTTGGGTGGGCATAGAGCCTGAAGGGGGTAGTGGGGACTCCCTGTGCTGGAAGCGTGTGAGCAGGCATTTGGGGTGTATCCAGCCGATAAATAATCCCCACACGAGAGAGCTTTATGCCTGTGTGTGTGTGTGTGTGTGTGTGTGTAGATGAGGTCTGCGTGTGGGTCTGAAAATGTGCGTGTGTCTGAGTGTGTGTGACCACTTGGGCCTGAAAGGCCCTGTGGACGTGACTGGGGTGTCTATGTCAGCTCCCCGCCTGTGTGCGGTTCTGTATGTCGGGGTGTGAGTGTGGGTAGCTGAGTGTGTCTACAGACAGGCCAAGAGCGGGTAGCTAGTGACCAGGAGTGTGTCTGCGCGTGTCTAAGAGGGTGGCTTCCTGCCCATCAGCTCAAGTGACAGTGTCTGACCGCGTCTCTGGGTGTGTGCACATGGCCTCGGGTATGTGCGTGTTGGGAGGGGGCACTCTATGGCTGAAGAACTGTAGGAGCTGGGACCTCTCCAAGGACATGGCTCGGTTTCCAAGGGTCGCCAGAGCTGGGGTGCCATCCTGAAGCCTTGGTCCTTCTGGATGGGGTTACTTAAGGGGGTGCTCGTCCCTGCTTCCTCCCTTGTCAGGCAGGAGCGGTGCTAAAGCGGGGGGCCGTTTTCCCTTTAAATCGTGGACACTTTGACAGGGGACATTAAGGACCCGGCTGCTCAGGCTGAGCAGATCATAAAACCGGACAGGCAATTTCTGCTCCCGCCAAATAGCCGGGCAAACTCGTTCTGCATCTTTGGTTTTAATGCACTAAACTGGCAGCTAAGCAGGGAGCGAGCAAAGGGGGGTGGGGAGCCCCCACATACACCACCGCACACACCGGCACAGGCGCAAAAACCCCTTCATACCCTCGTGCCCCACGCCCCGCCCCCGACCCCCCCACCGGTGGAATTATCAACTAGAATTTGATTAATATGCAAATCGCAGGCAAACAGCTCCATATAATTCTTTCAGTGGAGAGTAATTAATCACCAGTTAAAGCAAATTAATACATATATCAATTTTGTCAGAAACATGCTTAGTTCAATCGCCCGTAAAATTGAAGTTTGAAGTATTAAGAGGCTCTGCAGAAACGCCAGGACTAAAACTTTCAAATTGATCCTATTTAGTAATCAATCAGGCTCTCCCCTCAGGTTAATCTGCCTAATTTTTCATCTCAAATCATACACTTTACTGACACGCCATCTAGCAAACAGTCGATAAAAAGTTAACAAAAATGATAACGACTCCAGCCAGAGCCATTGTGCAGGGCGGTGGGCAGCGGGTGGCTTTGATTGAATTTCTGGGGTGGTTGGGGGACTTGATGTTTTTCCTGGGCTAAGGGCTGGGAGCTCCCCCAGACAGCCTGGGCCTCCCTGCCTCACCACCCTGTGTGCTATCCTCTCCCCTCTGCTGCCGGTGGACTCCTCTCAGCACATCAGAACATTGGCGGCATGTCCCCCAAAGTCACCCACACCAGACAGCTCTCCCCCACCCTTTGGCTGCACAGAATGCCTGGAAGCAGGTGCATTTGTGCTTGTGGTAACTCTGGGCTGTGCCTCTGTCACTGTGTCTGTATTGTGTGTGCAATGGTGAGGATGCTATAGCTGCTTAACCGCAAACGTTTATCTGTTTAACTGTTGTGTTCGCTACTGGCTGCCTGTATTTTGGTGGGTGTGCTGTATCCTATGTGACCGCACTGTGTTTCTGGGCATCCTGTATGTCTGTGGCACTATGGGGGTGTATGGGGTTTCTGCATTGTAGGGCTGTGTAACTTGACGCCTGCTTTGTGTGTGTTTGCCGTTTCTGGGGTGTCTGTGTTACATTGTGTGCCTGTGTTGTGTGTGCCCTGGATTGGTGGTGGGCCCCCCTGAGCCAACCCTTCATTTACATGTGGGGAGGTGGTCCCAGCAGGGCCCTCAGGCAGCCGGGTCAATAGGCCCCATCACAGACATCAGGGGAGAGGGGGCAGTCCCTATGGAGACCAAGGCACTTCACCTTGAGCAGCCTCGGAGATGAGAAGGGTCACATCTTGCCATCCCAGCCTCTGGGGGGGAGGGGAGGTGGCTAGTACGGAAGGGAAAAAGAAGGCCTCCATTTCTTGGCTGAGGGGACTCCCAGCTCTGGATCCCTCTCCACAGAGCCCTGGACCCTCTGCTTCTGACTTGGGCCCCTGAATCTGGCAGGGGTGGGGGTGCAGATACTCAGTTGGGAGTGCCTCATCCCATGAATTCAGATGTCACACCACAACCAGATGTGGTGACAGCTCATCGCAAACCTCTCTATACACATGCTGATAATTAAGCTCACACAGGTCCCAGGAAACTCACAGGTAGCTAATTTTCCTTCCCCATCACATCCACCCCCTCACTCACAATCAGCTAGCCCCATCCAGCTCTCCCTGGGAAAGCCTGCACAGGTCCACATGCACACGCCGATGCACAGCAATCCCTGTATGCACAAACCAGGTTCCACAGCGGGCAGGACTCCCTCTCAACCCTGCCATTTGTCCTCTCCCCAGTTTGGGCAGGGCTGAGCTCCAACCCCTCCAGGAAAGAGGAACTTCTCTTGAGTGAGCTAGGAGAAGCTGGAACTCCGAGGGTGACCTGGGACTCAGGCAGCACAAGTGAGTATGCAGGTTATTCTGGAGACAAAGGTTCAGCCTGGGAACCCACTTGAGTAGGAGGGGCAAGCAGGGCAACCTGGCATTACCCACCAGCACAGCAGAGGATAACCCTCCACCCAGCCTGTCCTCAGAGAAGCAGCGTCCATGCTGACATAGTGTTTATTCACTGGCCTCAGCTGTTTTCAGAGTAGATGCATGCCCAGGCCGAGGTCCTCCATCCCACTTTCTGCCACTCCTCTCCTGAGCCCCCTCCCCTCAGGCCACGTGCCCCCCTCACTCCCACCCCACTCACTGTGAGTGTACATTTGGGTAGCCAGCTCGGTCAAGCTGTTGGGAGCTGGGAGTCTGGTTGTCTGTAGCTCCAGTTCCACATCAGTGTTCATTCTCCTGGTTATTTGCTCACACCAGCTCCCAGCACACATCACACACCCTGGGGGCATCACTCACTCGTTGGTCACACCCACCCCGGTGACAGCTTTACTTCTTTCCTCCCCATTGCACAGACTTAGTCACACCTAGTTGCACACACTAGTTCACAACAATTGGTTACACACACACAACAGCACACCCCCAGTCACCCCCAGTTATACACGCTCTGTTTCCATCAATCAGCCGCACAAGCCCAGTCTCTCAGTTGCACAACTCTCTGACACACTCCGTGACACACCCTGTCAAAGCTGGCAACACACACACACACACACACACACACACACACGCACACACAGGCAACCTTAGTCCCAGGTCTCTCCCAGGACTGGTATTGGTCAGGAGGAGGCAAGCTGACTTGCTTCTGGCAGCCTTGGATCTTGGAGTGAAAAGGTGGGGGCCCCAAGGAACGTTGGGTGGGGATTCTCCTCCCTCCAGAGTACTGCTCCCCCCTCATGTACCTGCACCCTGTACCTGCCTTTCTCCAGGCCCAGGAGCCTCTCCTTTGGAAGGCACGGCCTGTGAATCAGCTTGGGGACAGGCTCCCAGCTGCCCCAGGCCTGCCAACCTCTGCCTGAGACCTCCATTCCTGTACATGCATTATCTAGAGATGCACCCATTTCCCACACAATCCACATACCCACTCTTCTACAGACTAACCTCCACCAACCACCAGCGGCACAGACACAGTTCTGACCCCACTCACACCACCTTAAATCCAGCACATGCCCTTCTCCCTTTACAACAGCAGCCTCAACCTGTGCCCTCAGGATCCCAATTCACTCAGGTCTAAGGTCCCTTCTCCTATGTGCCTTTTGCAGCCCTTGACCCTGTCTGCTCTGGGCCTCTTACCTAGTCACTCCCCCTAACCACCCCCACTCCCTTATGCCCCTTCACAGGTGTGTGTATTAAGGGGGAACATCTGTATTATCAGCACAAACCGAAGTGCTTTCTGAGCCCCAAGAAAGAGAGGTTGGCTGTAGGGGTAAGGAGCAAAGGCGCCGCCGGTGTGAGTGGCTGGGGACATGCAGGGCTGCGTGAGTGGGCTTCCCTCTACCTGAAGGCTCAGAAGGGCGGGGAGGAGGGGGGTCCCCTCGGCAACCGGCAGGGGCGGAGGGGAGGCGCGCTGGCCCCAGCCCGTCCCTTTCGGGGGGGACTCATGCATCAAACTTCAATTTTCCGGACGATTGAATTAGTGATTTTTTTCTCCTGAACTAAAATACACTTAAGTCTTTGGGATTAATTACCACGTTCTGGTCCCTCAGACTGGAGTATTACTTATCGGAGCTGCGTCTGACACCAGCCCGACACCTCGTAAAATAAGGAACTGCGTCTCCTGGCCTCGCCCGGCGCCGCCCGCCAGCCCCCGGGTCAGGGAAGGCGGAGCGGAGCCAGCGAGCCAGCCAGAGCGCGCGGTGGGGCCGGCCGGCCGCCGCGCTGCGGGGTCCCAGGCCCGGAGATCAGAAACCGCCCTTATTCGGGGACTAGGTGAGCCGGGCCGAGGCCCCGGACCCAACGGGGAAGGAAGAGACAAAACCCGGCTGCTTCCCCTGGGCGGCGGGGAACCGAAAGCGGGGCTGCAGACAAACCAGAGGCCTGGGTGCCTTTGCCTACAGCGGCCCCGGGCGGGGAAGGGACTCCGGGCTCAGGGCGAGCGGCCCAGAGGGCCCTAACCTGAAGGAACCTCACCCGAGAACGGGCGCAGGGCCCACAGCCCCTAACCCGATCCATGCCACACGCACACGCACACGCGCTCGGAGAATAACACACGTAATGCGCACGGCCCGCTCCCGCCGAGCTCACACCGCACACGGCCAGCCGCACCTCGGACAGGCCCGGCAGGCTCCGACCAGAAGCCCGGGCCCGGCGCTTGCGTTCGAGGCCCTCTCCCACCGCAGGTCCCTTCGGTAGCGCCCAAGGCTCAGCCAAAGCTACCCGATCGTCCGGGCCTGCAAACGGGGAGCAGCTCCCATCAGGCCGGGGTTGCTGGGGGGAGGGTGGGCTGGCATCCAGCTCCGCCCTCCGTCCCAGCCCCGCGCTCTCGCCCGCAGTGAAACCCTCCGGCCCGGCCTGCGTGCGTCGCCCATGGGGCCGGGAAATCAGCCCCGAGCGGCGGTGCTCTGTCGGGCAGAGGCGGGCCATAAGGGCCACATGGGCTCTAGGCGGGTCTCCGGAAGCCTGCCCGGCGACCTGGCAGTGTAACGGAGTTAGCAGAGCTGAAGAGACTGCGGGACGGGTCGAATCTGCTCCCCAAATTGTGCGGAACTGAGCACGCGGTGGCGGCGCGCTGTCTGGGGGCCTCCGGGCCAGGGCTCAGCCCAGAGCTTCGGCGGGCGCCTCTGTCCCCTTCCTTCTGACGGCAGCCCGGGCCTTCTTCCGCCGGCCCTTCTTTCTGGCCCATGGAAACAACGAATTCCTGCTGGTCTTTCAGGGCCTGGGTCCAATGCCACCTCCTCCGGGAAGCCCCCACTACCCGGAGCCCGGAGCCCGGAGCCCTATCTCCGAGTTCTGCAAATGCACTTTCCCTGCCCCTCGGCCCAGGTCTCCGCTCATCGCGGCGGGTGGGGGTGGGTGGGGGGTGAGCGGGTCTTGTCCTCTGCTAAACTAGGAGCTTCTTGAGGGCAGGAACTGGATCGGCTTTATTTCCATTTCCCTAGCACCCACTGTGGCGGCCAGGAGCCAAAAAGACACACAATAAACCTTTGCTGAATTGAATGCATCTTTCCCTTTATTTTATTCATCCTTCCTCTTCCTCTTTCCTTCTCTCTTTTCCTCCTTTCTTCCTCCCTCGTTATTTTTTATTTCTTGGTTATATTCAATTGTCATGTTTTTCAGGCTCATTAAATCCATTTAGAGACAAAAGAATAAAAGGCAGAAGGGGAAGGAGGGGGAGGAGGGAATGGGGAGGGGAGAGGGGGGGGAGGCCGGAGAAGCAAACAAATAACCCGCTTTAACTAGACGGGCGGATAAATGGCCCCGTTTCTCCTCAGCCCCGATGCGCCTGCTTAGCCGCGCGCCCCGCAGGCGCCGCAGCTCGGGTGGGCTCAGCCCCGGGGCGGCCGCCCCCGGCTCGAAGGGATCCAGGAGGGCCTGGCCTGGGACCCCGAAGCGGGAAGTGGCCGGAGGTGCCAGGGCCGCTTCATTGGGATTCATGGGCGTGTTGGGCGGGCGGCCTGGGGCTGCGGGCGCGGGGCGGGGGCCTGGCGGGGGGGGGGGCGCTCGGCGGGCGCAGATGCCCGGGTGACCGCCGCGCCGCGGTCCCTGCGCCGCCTTTGTGCCGGGGAGACGCGCGCGGGGACCTAATCCATCAAATTGTCTACAAATTGTGAAGAAAATTCAAAAACCATATGGTCGCCAGCGCCAGCGCGCTCTGGGCTGCGGAGGGCCTCGGCCGCGCCCGCACCCAGAGCCGCGGGGGGCTGGGCCCGGCTATTGTCGCCTGTCAGCGGCCGCCCGGGTCCATTCGTCCCGGCCTTCATGGTCCGCGCTCCGAATTACAGACCCATCCATCCTGAGAGAGGGCGATTTATGCCGCCCAGGAGAAAGGCCGGCCATACGCCGCCGCGGCTGCCCCGCCGCCTCTCTCCTTCTTTCCTTCTCTCCTCTAGCTTCTCCATCGCCCCTCTTTCTTATATTCTCTCTTTCTCTTATGTTCTCTCTCTCTCTCTCTCTCTCTCTCTCTCTCTCTCTCTCTCTCTCTCTCTCTCTCTCTTCCTCTTTTCCCTCTCCCCCTCTTTCTCTCCACTGTCTGTGGCTTTCCACTTTCTCGTTTGCTTTTGGAGTGTCGCCCTGCGCTCCCTTTTCTGTTTCTGTCTCCTAGTTTCGTCCCGGACACGCACGTTCCCGACTCAGGCCCCGGGGCCCCACTGCCTGCCCGCGACCAGATGCACGTTTCTCACATCAATTTTGCGGAGAAAGGGAGCTGAGCGGCCTGGAGGCGGGACCCTCCTCTGGTGACAGCGGCCACTCGCCAGCCCAGGGACAACAAAAGCCCCGAGAGAAACTCGCTCACTCCGGAAAAGTGAAAGCTGCTTATGCCCCAGCCCCCCTGGGGCGCGGGGACCCCAGCGGGTCCTTGGGAGATTGATGTCTCTGCCCTCAGCCGACTTCGGCCCACGATTTGTGAAAGTCACCAGAAATGTACCCCAACTCTCAGCCGCTTTGGGCTCACATCCCCCGGTGCCTGTGTGCGCGCAATTCGGGCTGCCCTCCGTGCCTCCGGCCGCATTTTTCTGCCTCCCGCAAGGGCGAGGCCCTCTGTCTCTCAGGCTCCATCACCCTCCTGTCCGGCTTAGCTAGAGCTGCCCCAACCGAGGCTCAGCCCAGCCCCAGGGAGCGCAGGAAGAATACCCTTGGGTACCAGGCGGGGTGCACGGACCGCAGGGCAAATCCTCCTCCACCCTTTGCCTCATGCAAATGAATTTCTTGTCCTTGGCGCTCCCCAACTTACACGAGCATTTGCGCCCTGCATTGTACACCCCACTTTTTACCCCGACCTGACGAAGCCTGCTCGGCTTACTCCCCCCTCCCCATCCCTTCCCCGTTTGGAGCCTGCCCGGTGTTTGCAGGCAAGAAATACCTCCTCCCACGACTTCCCCCTCACCGCTCATTCTCACGCCTGCCCCCAAACTCCTCTGCACCTCCAAGGCCGGGGCAGCCCACAATGAGCAACACACGGAGCCTGCCGCGGCTTCCCTGAGCAGGGCCCGCTCATTTAGACACGGTCACCACCGCTTCTAGTAAAATGGCAAAGACTTTATTTATCGGAGAAAGAGGCCTTGGGTACAGTCCGGGGACGAAAAGGCAGGGCAGGAGCAGGGAAGGGGCACGTGGGACCCACCCTCATCTGGCCACCCTTGTCTGGCCAAGTCGAGCTAGGGGCAGGGCGTTGGAGGCTGCAAGACAGACCCAGAGCTGTGGAGGAGGTGGGGTGAGGGCTTAGGTTGGCCTCCTCTCAGTCTCTGTCACATGCAAAAAAATTCTAAAAAGAGTAAAAAATAATTCTAGGGCTTTGGGTTCTTTTTTTCGTTGGTTGCCTGGTTGGTTGGATTTCCCATTTTGTCCCAAGACCCGGACCCCAGCAGTCAGTCCGAGGAAACCGAGAGAGAGTGGGGAGGAATCTTAAAAATAGCGTTAGTGGGCATCGGGAGGCAGAAATGGCATAGAAAACAGACTTCCCTCGAGGTGGGGAGAAAAGATCAATTTAAAACTTGCAAGTCAGGACCCGGCTGCCCACCTCAGCCCCTTCCCACGCGGGGGGAAAAAATGCAGAAGGAAATAAAAGAAGTCAACTGCAATAGGCCTGGGGAGGCGAGGAGGAAGAGGGCCGGTGCATTCGCCACATGCAGAGGAAATCAAAACTGTCCGGGCGGCCCCCTCCTCCAGACCGCGAGGTTCCGTGTCCGTTACCCTCCGTTCTGCCTCGCTCTCAGCAAACCCGGCAGCCTGGGAGCTTTGAAAACATGAAAATCTCCGAGATTAAAAAAAAAAATCAGGCTGCGGTGGGAGAACCCGCTATATAGGTTTAAATATTTATACAGAAGCCATACGGAATTGCACGGCACGGGCTCCCGGGCGGCGGAGGCCCCGCGCTGCGGCCGGCCGGGCCGGCCAGCCGGGCTTATTGCTTCGAGAGGGAAGAGGCGGCTGCGGGGAGCCGAGTCCGGGCCAGGGACAGGGGAGAAGGCGGGAGTCGCAGAGGAGGTCCCAGCTCCCCTCAGCGGTCCCGTCCGTCCGGGAGGCTGCAGGCCTCCGGGCTGCCAGGGCCCTGGGCGGCGGATGAGTCTGGGCTCTGCTCAATCGTCCACGTCGATCTCTTCGTCTTCCTCGTCCTCCGAGCAGTCCTGGCTGCTGGCAGGCTGGTCCGTGAGCGGGGAAGCGGGCGAGAGTTGCAGGGGCCCAGCGCCTGGGGCCTGCGGAACGCCTGGAGGGAGCGCGGGAGAGCCAGGCCTCGACTTGGCCCTGCCACAGCCGCCGCCGCCGCCGCCCGCAGCCTCCGAGTTCTGCTCCAGTTCGGCCAGCGCCACGATGTCCATCTGCCCGCTGGGGCCCAGTTTCTTGGCGGACTCCACGTCGGCCTTCATCTCCTCCAGGTCCCGCTTGAGCTTGGCGCGCCGATTCTGAAACCAGGTGATGACCTGAGCATTGGTGAGGCCCAGCTGCTGCGCGATTTGGTCGCGATCGGCAGGGGACAGGTACTTCTGGTAGAGGAAGCGCTTCTCCAGCTCGTAGATCTGGTGGTTGGTGAAGGCCGTGCGCGACTTTCGCCGCTTCTTGGGGGTCTGCCGTTGCCCAAAGATGGTCATTCCGTCTCGGCCTGCGAGGAAACCACAGGATAGGCTTGCGCCACGGGAGAAGGAAACCCACCCACTCCCGCTCACCCCACCCAGGCTCGTCGGGTCTGCGGTTTGCCACTGTTCCCTGCTCGGTTTTGATTAGGCTTCCCGGGCTATGGCAAGCCTCGGCCATTGCAACCCCCCTTTCCCAGTCTCTCTTCTCACAGAAGTCCCCAGGAAAAAAATTGTTTTGTTCCCTCCCCCCCCCCTCCCGAGGCCCCCCAAAGAGTTGGTTTGAAAGACCCAAGGTTGCTAGAGCAGGAGGGAGCCAGATAGGCGGCAAGTCCTGGCTTCGGTATGAATGTTGGTACTCCACCTCTCTTCCCAATGACCCCAACTCTACCCTTACTCAAAAGTTCCCAGCAAAAGGCTCACCCTTCCTCCTCCCAGGAGCAGGGCTAAGAGTGCCCAGGCCACTGGGAACAGGAGGGAGCCAGGCAGAGCAGGCCGACTACAGAAAGATCTGGTGTTCCCGCCATCCCGCCCCGGCGGCTCTGGCCTATCCAGCGGTCCCTAGGAAATAGGGTTTGGGTCCTGTCCCTCCCATCTCTGCTCCTAGCGGCAGCGGTTTGGGCTGGAGGGCCCTGACGGCCGGCGCGGGAGGAGGCTGGCAGAGGCACAGGGCACAGGAAACGGGGGCTCTGGACGCGGGGCGCAGGGGAATCCAGGGGCAACACCTACCTTCGGCTGCCTGCAGGACGCTGACCTCCAGCCCCTTAAAGGTCTTGCTGGCGAGCTCCTCCAGCGCGCACAGAGGCGAGGTCTGCGAGAGCAGCGCGCGGCCCGCCAGGGGCAAGCCGCCGGGCGAGTGCTTGTCCGCGGCCGCCAGCAGGTGCGCCGCCCCGCACAGCGAGTAACTTCTCCGCACAGACGGCTTGTTGAGGATGTCCTCGATGCTGAACGGCGTCAGCGGCTTGTTGGAGTTGGCGGGTGGCGGCAGGTGGTCCAGCGGGCTGCGCCGCCGCTCCTCCCCCGGCGCCGCCTTGCCTTCCTCCTTGGAAGTCATCTCGGCCTCGTTTGGGGGCCCGGCCGGGGCGGCTCGGGCTGCGGGGACCCAGCCCGCGGGCAGCTCGGGCGCCGGGCGGCGCGGGAAAGCGGCAGCGGCGGGTGGGCAGGAGGCCGCGCCGGGCAGGGCGCGGGCCAAGCGCTGGCCGGGCGTGGGGCCGATTAACGCAGTGGCAGCGGCGAGCAGAGCCGCCCGGGGCCCCGGGAGGAGGGTGCTGACGCGGGCGCCGCCGCCGCCGCCGCCGCCGGGGCTTCCAGCAATCCGGGGCCCGAGCCGGGGCGCGCCGCGCGGGGCTCCAGTTTCGCCAGCCCCGGTGCTATTTAAAGGTGTCAGGTGGCTCCGCGGCGGCTCCTGGCCCCGGGTCCTGGAGGCGGCAGTTGGAAGAGCCGAGGCGAGTGCACAGATTCCGTACTGCGAGGGGAGGCGGAGAGATGGGGCAATTGACTATTGCTAACAAGTTAGCCTTGATCGAGGAGTAATCAATTATCTGCAGCGGCACTTGGGTCTGTCTCTTTCTCCTTTCTCCCTGTCTTTCTCCTCTTTTCTTTCTCTCTGTCCTCTCTCCTCCTGTTCTCTCTCTCCCTCCCTCCCTCTCTCTTCTCTGCTCCCCCCGTCTCTCTCCTTCTCTCCCTCTCCCTCGCCCTCTCTTTCACTCTCTGTCTGTCCAATGCAGGCGGCTCTAAGTTGGGAAGCTCATTAATTAGCGGGCCGGGGGTAGGAGGAGCCGGCTGGAATTAGCCTGCCTAATGCGCCTGTCAGTCCGGGCGCCGCGCCGCGCTCGGCCCGAGCTGTTTGTAAATTACATTAGCGGTGCCTTTATTGCACCCGAACCTCAGACGACTGAAATGCCGCCGCCCCCCACCCCAAACTGCGAGCCTCACTCCCGGCGCACCCGCCTCCCGCCGGCCTGGCTGTGAGGGCAGCGCTGGCCCGGAGGTCTCAAGCTCTCCGACCCGGGATTTGACGCCCGAGAAGGGCCGCGCGAGTCCAGCCGGGGAGGTACGCAGCCGCCACGCGGTCCAGGTAAGACAAGGAGCTTGGGTGGGACCCGCCAAGCGCCCAGCGCGGACTTTGGAGAGCTGTGATCCAGGACCCAGCGCCCCTACCCCTAGACTCCTTTGCCCCTCACCGTGGCCTCGGGCCACGCACCGGGGGAATCAGGAGGTCTGAACGGGCTCTGCAGCCCTGTGTGGGGCGACCTGGGACACGGAGGTGTGGGAACCCCAGGGGTTGGGGGAGGGGACTAGTAGAGGACTCAACCTTCCCCAGCCTAGAGGCGGGGTGAGAGTTGGTGGCGGCTCGAGGCACCTCTCCTCCGGCCTGATCCCAAAGGGACAGACAGTCTTACCTCCTCAGGCAATCTTGCACACTTTCCTCGGGCCGATGCTCTAGAGGCCGCCTGGTGACCGGCGTCCGACCGGCGGTCGGGCCGGGTGCCCGGGCTAACGGGCCGGCTGGGGCCTCCCTGCTGCGCTCTGCTGGCCGGGGCCGCGGCCCGGCTGCCGGCCCCGCCCAGCCCAGCGCCGGGCTAGAGTGTACCGCCCGGCCGACTCCAGCTGTTCCGGATGCGGGGCGGGGGCCCAGAGAGGGCCTGCGGCGGCTGGGGCTGCGCTCTTAGGAACCCGCAGAGAGGCCGGGGTTCGGGTCAGACTACGGTCTGGGAACCCCATGGCCCCGCATTCTGTGTATATCAGGCAAGCATTTGTGCGCATCGGTATTTGGATGTGTTTATGTTTTCGAATGTGAATATTTGTATGTCATTCCCCATCTGTATATTTGTGTAAACAAATGCGAATCTGTGGGTATATGGGCGTGTGAACCCTTACCTATGTCTTTCATTCTCCTGAGGCACCCAAGGGGGTTGTGCCCCTGGCTCTTTTCTCTCTGGCTTCACCCCAATTTCCCATTTCTGCGCCAGGAGAGAGAAGGGGAGGCAAGGGGGGTTGGGACCACGAGAGGAAGAACTGTTCCCTTCCCCACAGCCTCAGCCCTTTCCCTGGCTTTGTTTGTAAACTCCTGGGCGGGCAGCGCCATCCGGCAGCCCTGCTTCCTCAGAGAAGGGCCCAGAGAGGCTAGTGCAGAGGACTGTGGCCAGTCCAGAGGCTGGAATGGGGAAGATGGGACCTCTTGGACTTCTTAGCCCCCATACCTGCCCCAGAGAGGGCGTGAGCCAAGCCGGGCTGTGGGGCTGGGTACAGGTTCTCTCCCTGTCTCCAGCATGGGGACCTCAGTGCACCAGAGATGGGTTGGTTGCTTTATCTCCCTTTTAGTTACTGGTTTGGAACATGGCTCGCAGGTCTCCAGAGTAAAGGGGACAGTGTAGAGAGAAAAGGATTCTTGTTTGGGACCCCAGTGTTTGCCGCTGGCCTGCTTGGGAGCATTGGGAAGAGCTACTTACCCTCTTCCCCATCTTTGTCCAGCATTTTGTGGGGGAGGTCAGGTATTCAGAGGCAGGAAGGGTGAGAATGGGATTCTCCGTTCCCCCAGGGCCGCAGAACTATCCCCAAGGCAGGCCTGTCTCTAGTGCATCAGTGCTGTTCTGGGGGCCATGAGGGCCTAGCAACCGTGGGGTCAGAGTCTAGAGATGGTGGAGAGGATGCCAGGGAGCTGGACACTGCTGGCTTGGATGCTGTGGGACTGAGAGTGGTCCGCCCTCTCCTCTCACTTCCTGTTCTCAGGATCCTGCCTCAGCCTCTGGCAGGCAGCTCTTTCCTGCCATAACCCCAAAGCCCAGCCCCAGGCCTGAAGCAAGACACATCCCCCATGCCAGCAGAGAACAGGGACTCTTGGGTCCCTATCCTGGAAGGGGCTTCCTCCCATACTCCCCCCTTCCTCCTATCTGTTCCTGTATTCACACCTGATATTGGCCTGTAGGACCGATCTCCCAGTCCCTCAGGGACTAGCAAAGTTTAAAGTACTATGAGGCTGCCAGGAAGATGCGGAATGTAATTAGGGAGCAGGGGGGTGAGGGCATAGAATTTCTCCATTAGGGCACTATTTCCTGGGGCCTTCAGTCTTCAACCACATCATGTCAAAGTGGACGGGACATTCTACAATCATCTGCTTTATCACCTCCTTCACCTACTACGGCCAAACCTCTTCTTCCTTTCCCAGCCAGCAATAGCCGTTCAATCCCGAGGCTTTGTCTTTTTGGCCTGATTTGTTCAACTCCTGTGCTCCAGCTTGGCACGGCTAGGAGTTCAAGGAGCACCTGGGGGTGTTGCCACCAATTTGTTGCTTAGGGTCCCCTGCCTGCAGCACCTCATCTAGGTCATTAAAAAACAAAACAAAAAACAGCCCAACTGCCCCACCAACCTTTTCCATATCCCACAGTCCCCGTCCCCCCCACTACAGACTCCAGTGTGTGGGTGGCTAGAATTTTCTGAACTCCTGGGAGCCACACCCGTCCTGCAGAACAAGGAGCTATGTTTTGGGTTTGTGGTCAGATTCACTTCTTCTCCCACCAGACAAACCTGGAGGTCCTTGAGGGCAGGGACCTTTATCTGGGAATTCCATACACCCAGGCCTGTGCAGGCCAGGCAATCACCTGGCACCCTCTGTGTATTGGTTGAATGAGTTTTTATCGGGCAAATGAAGTACAAATGATTGTATATTGTGGAGGGGAAAGTCTTGGGCCTTGACTGTCCCACTCAGAGGATAGTTGGAGATGGTGAAAATTGGAAGGAAGAGTAACTCAGGGGCAGACGGGTGGGAGGGGCAAGAAGGAACCCTGCCAGTTGCTCTCCAAAATCTAACCTTCTGCCTGGGACCCCAAGCTGGGTTGGGAAGACATTGTGGGATCCTCAACCCCCAGTAAGCTGAGCCAGTGGCATCTCCCCCGGAGCTGGAAGTAGCTTGTCCCTTGAGTTTGCTCCACAGAGGGAATGCCTGTCTCTAGAGCCTGGACTGCACTGTATCCTGATGCCCAAATGTGTGCTCGCTGCCTATACCACCAGGGTCCAGCCTTATTCTGTCTCCAGTGGAAGGAGAAGGGTTTATTCTGCCAAATATCTGCTTTCCCCCTACTCTAGTGAATATTCCAGACAAAGAGGAAGGAAAGCATATTGCATGAATTGCCAGGATAAGGGGACCCTGTAGACCCAAACAAAATGACTTATTCCTTCGCGCAGGAGAATAATTCAAGTAAATCCCCAAAGGCTCCATCGGCTTTAATCCAGATTGTTTTGGTAGCCCCATTTGTCTCCAGATTATTTGTGTAAGCACCAGCATTGGCCCTCAGGCCAGAGCTTCCCTAAAGAAAAGGTTCTGACACCACTTGAAATGAGTTAACTTGACCACCAATTGGGATCATTTTTTTGTCCCCTGAGCAACTGCTACTCTGACTCTCCTTGTGGAATTCAGAGAGGGTTTCTTCTGCTATAGAAGTAGACTCCGATAGATGGCCTCCTGCCACCCTGGCTGAACCGGGACTGCCCACTTGGTTTTTATATTCTGCCCTGGGCCACCGTCTGCAGTAACAACAACAATAACCATGACAATAAACACCATAATCCCTTACTGCGTGTGCCTGGCTCCAGGCTAAGATTTTTACTCATTTCATATATTACAGCCCTGTGAGGTAGCTTCTGTTATTACCCTGATTTTACATATAAGAAAAATGAGGCCCAGAGAAGTTAAGTAACCCATCCAAAGTCACACAGCCTATTTTGGAATCATTAAGATTTGAAGACTATTTTTTTCTGACTCAAGTCTTAATCCCAGAACCATGGGGTTCTTAACCAGAGGTCCCCAGGGGCTCTTTGAATGGGCTTCAGGAGCTCTGCAGATACCAGAAATTGTGTGTTAAATCATGCATGTGAGCCCAGGTGGGTGCATTTTCCAGGGACAATGTTACATAACATATTGGCTTCTCAAAAGGGGTTGGAGATGGTGAAAAGGTTAAGGCCACAAGTAGGCCAATAGGGGAAGGGGTAGGAAGAGGGAAGTTGCCTCCTCGCAGGCCTGGAGAGTAGGGAGCCAGCTGATCCAAAATTTGGGACAGGCTCCAAGCCTGCTTCTGGACCTGACTTGCTGTCTCTGGCCAGGCCCAGCTCTCAGAACCTCCTCTAGCAGAGGGGGCAGGGTCTATGGCCAGGGCACTCACTTGGAGAGCACTCCTCTTCTTTCCCCTCCCCACCTTTTTGTGTGAACCTAACTCTTTTAGAGCCTATTTGATAGGGGCCCCACCACAAGGGCCAACTTCTAGGCACTTCAGCCCTGCAGAGGGAGATTGACTGCCCTTTAGAAGTGTGTTTGGGGGTGGGAGGGGGAGCCTAGACAGACCACTGAGTGATAGAAACAGGAAGAGAGGGGATGAGACAGTTCCTGGGAGGTGCTCAAAGCCCAGGTGACCATACTTTGCAGCCTCCAGAACAGCCCTCCCTTTTGGTCCCGAGTCTTTGCTCCTGTCATCTGGAGCAGAAAGGGTTCTATCACTTCCCTTCTTGGCACCTCTTGCTCTGTTGTTAGCACTCAATTCATTTGGGGGAGCCTTCCCTGACCTGTTCAGTTCCTCTCTGCTCCTTAGCACACACCTCCTTGGCGTCATGTCAGATTGCCAGGGATGTGCATGTTTGTCTGTCTGTCCTTCTGTCTCTCTCTCCACCTGGCTGTGAACTTGGGGAGGAAGGGACCTGAATCTCCTCTCTATGTCCTATGCTAGCGGGGCATATACCAAAGTCTCCTCATGAATTTATTGAATGAATAAACTAAATGAATAATAAGAGACAAAAGAGAGCCAGTCAGGGACCTCAGTCTGTGCCCTAGAGAGGGGACCAGGGGTGTGAGAGAAGGGTAGGTGCATTGTTTTGCCAGCTGAGTGCAGATGTGTGAGGCACCCCTGCTGCTCCAACACACACACACACACACACACACACACACACACACACAGGCACAGGAGCCTCATTTTTTAATGCTTTTTGGCCATGGGGGGAGGGTCCTGGGTTCTGGAACCAGCTGTAGTGTGGAGTTTGCGCTCGCTCTCTCTCTCTCTCTCTCTCTCTCCCTCTCCCTCTCTCCCTCTCTTCCTCCTTCTCTCTTATAAAAAACAGGATCGAGCCCCTATCATGTTTTGGGCCCAGAAGCAGAGAAGAAGAACAGACAGAAGATGGAGGGTGATGGGTAGGCAAGAGTGGCAGGAAACAGACACCCCCACCCTAGTAGCTCAGGGGACCCTGAAGAGGGTAAAGATAAATGGGAGGAGTCTAGTTCTGTCCCAGTGGAGGTGGCATTTGAGTGGAGCCTTGAAAAACCAGGAGCATTTGGGTAGATACATAAGTGGGGGCCACTCTCCAGGCAAGGGGGACAGCCAGGCAGGAGTCCAGAGGTGCCAGCCCAGAGGGGGAGCTAGAGAGCCCCATATTTCCTCCCTCTGTCCTCTGGGCAGCGAGCTGCTGGGGTTGAGGTGAAATCTTTGATCCCTTGTGAACTCCCATCAGGTCTGCAGCCGGGTGTAGGTGCTGGTGGGCTCCTGGGACAGCTGTTTGGAGCCAAAGGGGTGGGGGAGTTGGGGCGAGGCTGCACCCTCAGCCCTGCCACTCCTGGGCCAACAGGTGGAGGGACCGAAGCAGAGAGTAGCTAAGAGACTGAGGAGCAGGCCAGCCCCACTAGGCCGGCCCAGGAGTCAGGCCTGAGTCAGGCTTCTCATAATAAAGAGCATGTGGGTAATTCAGCAGGGGCCTCACTGCATTCGTGCGGGGCACTGAAGGGAGGGGATCACTAACACTCTTGAGGAGGAGAGTCCGGGTAGAAGACCCCCTGTCCTCTCCTATCCTGGCTTCTGCCTGGGCCACATCCCACGAGACTCCCTGGTTCCAGATCCTTTCTGGCCCCACCGCTCAGAGGGCCGCCTGCTCTCCAGACACCCACAACAGAAGGCGGGCGGCAGGACCAAGCCTAGACTAAGGGGCGCAGTGGTCTGATTTGCAGGAACCAACGACTCCAGCGCCCACCCGCACAGAGAACGCGGGCAGTGTGGCTGCCAGCAAAGTGAAGAAGGAGGTTCAGGCCTGTGCCCGCAGCCCGGAGGCCCCCCGGCGCTGCTTCGTCATGGCCGGGATGGAAGTGAAGCTCCGCGGAAGGGAAGCCGCAGGACCCTCCACTCACTCTGGACGCCAGGTTCCCCGCCTCTGTCCCCCCTTTTCCGGGACCAGAGGATCCAGTTCTGGTCGCGCAAGCAGCAGGCGCCGCCTGGCCCGCGCCCGCCGGGGCGCAGACCGGAGCCGGGCCGCTGGGCCTGGAAGGCAGGCTGAAGGCCGTGCGCCCTCAGCCTTATTTCGTTTGAGCGGAACCAGCTCCCTTGGGCTTTTCCACTTCCCGCTGGTCCCTGGGTTCCGGACCTTGAACCACACGGCTCCCATCTCACGTCTACCGCTGCGTATTCCTCCAGTTCTTCCCCAAGACCCTCCACTCCGTGCGGTGGAGCCAGCCCTTTCTCCACGCAGCCTCCCGGCCCCCATGTGGTGACCCCCAGCGGAGACCCTCGCAGTGGCCAGTCTTCACGGGTGTCCCCGGCAGCCCGACCAGACGCCCCGCTGAAGGCCCTCGGTGCCCTAGCCCCGCGCCGCCTCCCCCCCCCCCCCCCCCCCCCCCCAAGAATCTTCCTCTTTGCTGCGGCCCCCTCCTTCTCTTTCTCAGCCCTCCGCCTCTACGCATTCTTTCTCCTCCGTTTTTCTTCTTCGTTCGGTAAGTGCGGGACCCCAGCCCGGCCGGTGGGGAGGCCCGGGCTTCCTGGGCGCTCGGGAGGCCTGAGCCGGCTCCGCGGCCGCGGCCACTTGGAAGGGCTTGCACCGCAGGGCGGAGTGTCTCCGCAGAGGCAGGCGAGGGGCTGTGCAGGCACGTCGACCTCAGATGGCCCCGCCGACGGGCTGTGGGATCGTGGGTAAGTCTCCTCATCTTTCCGAGCCTCGACGGCGGCAAAAGTCGGAAGATTTAGGGAGAGTGACGGGACGCCCAGCCTTCTCATTCGTTTGGGTACAGCGGTTGCCTGCGTTGGGGCCGAAGGAGGACATGAGGTTCGCAGGAATTGTAGGTCTGAAGTGGCTATTGATTGCAACGAATATTTGGGGGAGCCGCTGGTAGCTGTGTTTTATTTTTATGTTTTACAGCTGATGGGGTGGCCGGCGTTAGAGACCTTCTCTCCAATCCAGACACCCGCCCCGTTTTACCGAAGGGGGATCCGAGGTTGAGGAGCATTGCGCTGCTCGGCACCACAGGTGGGGCTCGCACCAGGTCAGCTGGTAGGTATTGTGGAGTGAAAGCCAAGCCGAGCGGTCTCCTCCGCGGCTGGAGAATCGAGCCCTGGCCGCTGGCTGCGACCTCAGCGGGGAGGGGGAGGCTGAACCGCCTAGGGTTCCCCTTCGTCCGCGCGGGGAAAGCTGTGAAATTCTTATTTTCAGGTAAGCGATTTTGGCGGCCCCCAGAGAAGGTTGGAGATAAGACCCAAACGAGGGACTTCTGCTTAGTTATGGGAGACACGGGGGGCGGGGGGCGGGGGGAGGCAGGCGGGGAAGGCAACTTTTTCCAACGTAGAAGCCTTCGCTCTCAGATTTTTCCTCCTTCGAGTATCTCTATCCGCTCAAGAGTCTGTCTGTCTGGCGGGCCCCACGTCCCGGGCAGTCCTGCACCCACGGAGGGGATGCGCATGGCTCTGCCCAGGGTGGAGGTATGGCCAGCCGATCCCTCCTCTTTTATCCTCTCCAGGAGTGCCCCTGAGTTGGAGTCTTCCTAGCTGCAGAGGTGGGACTGGGGGGGGGGGCGGGGAGGGGGGCTCAGAGTTGGGAAGGGAAGGCTGGAAACCGGGGCCTGGGAACCCCTGGTCCGGCCAGGAAGGGCTGGAGTCCGGCTCTTGGGCGACCCGGCCCAGAGCTCCCGCCGCAAAGTCGCCCCGTGGCAGCCCCGACAGGCCACGCGTCCCTCGACACAAGTCCCATTACATTGTATTTATGTTTCACTTTATTGTTTTTTTTTTCCTCTCTTATTATTGTCTCACTCTGGGGGAGGCAAAGGATATAATATATTCATCTTTATTATACCAAATCTGTGTGAAGCATTTAATAAAACGCTGTTTCCACACAGCCAGGGATATTAGAGTGAGCTCTTCTTAAGTTAATGCTCGCGTACTGAGGGCGCCTCCGCCACAGCGCCTGCTGCCGGCGGCCCGAGGAAGCGCAGGCCCTGGCCGCACGCCCCCGCCCGCTCCGAGGTCGGCAGCGCTTCGCAACCCAGTGGTCTCTCCTTGACCCTCGGGCACCAGCCTGGAGGAGGGGCCCTGAGGAGCCGAGTTCAAGTCCACCCCCCACCCCCACCCCCTCGCCCCGCTCTGCGCTGCGCTTCTAACCCGCTGTGGGCCTCGGCTTGTGCCTGTGAACGTGCGAAGAATTCTATAGCCGATTTCCTCTCAGGGCTCTTGGAAGTGGGGGTGGGCAGGGCTTTATAAACAGGAAAGAAAAAAAGCAAAGGTTTGTCGGGTTGGGGTCCATGGGGGCCAGAAACAAGGAGGCCACAAAAGGGGACCTAGGCAACATAGACCCCCAAGCTCTTTACCTTCCCCCTCAGCACCCACCCCTGTGCCCACCCTCCATGGTTTCCCATGGCCTGCAAGCTTTACATTCTGCTTTCTACACACTCGTGTGGGGATGCCCATGAGAAGGAGAGTCACATGACTTTTTCATATCCAGGCCCACTGCCCAATTTCCTTTAGAAAAGCTTACGGCCTGAGCCCTGATTCGGACATACCAGCCTTACTTAGGCCCTTGTACCACCAGTGCTTTGGGGAGAGTGGCAGGCAACTCCCCCAGGCTAGAAGGAGGTGTTGTCCAGGAAAGGATTGGAGTGGCCAGGTAAGTCCCCCTAGTTAGGACCAACATCCTACCATAATTCTCAGTCCTCATCTGCCCTCACACTCCCTCCTAGGGCACTGTACCAGATCACCCCACAACCTGTAGGCTGCTGGGGTGAGCTTCTTTGGAGGCTAAGGGTACTTGAAAAATCTGACAGCTCCTACCTGGAGCTGGCTTGGGGAGGAGGGTACAGACTCACTGGGTGGCAGGGCTGGGACTAGGGTGAGGGCAGAGAGGTGCCTAGGACACACAGTTTTAAAAAAATACTTGCCCTCAGTGTTGTGGAGGACCCCGTCATTTTTTGCTTGGGTATCTATTTCACTGGCCTCACCCTAGACCGAGCCCTGCTGTGTGACCCCAGGGGTGGAGTCGAGCAGGTGGTTTCAGCTTGTCCTTGTGGATGGTTTTCTGAAGGGGAGAATGTGAACAATGGAAGGCGCTGTCTCTGTGGGAGTGAGCTCCCCCAACAGGTGCAGTAGACTTAGAGCCTGCGGAGAAGGCTCATAATCAGTCTTATTGCCATATCATCATCTTCATCATTTTACTATCACCTACTTTGTGCCAAGTAAGAGCTTTACCCACATGATGTCATGTAATGTATACCAACATGTTTTGGCCAAGGATAGGATATTAGCCTCTGGCTTTCTGGGTCCTTTCCAGCTCCGAGAGTCTATTGTTGCATGAGACAAAGGGCACTTTTGTTATTTTGGATGGTTTATTGCACTACAATTATTATTTGGATTCATCTCATGGCCTTTTTACTTATGGGTAAGTTCTTTGAGGGCAGGGACTGTGTCTAATTTCATTTTTTTTAAATTATTATTCCCTCTCCTCTTCCATGCCCCACACAGGACTAAGCACATAGCACATGCTTAATAAACGTGCATTAAACAAACACATGAGTAATCAAAGGCTGTCTGTCTACCTGGCCATCTGCTTTCCAGGCTGTGACCAGCAGAGCCATTAGGGTGGCCTTCAGGAAAGCCAGCCTCACCTGTGAGCATGGTCTCCCTTCCCACACAGCTGAGCTAAGTTCAGGCGGACACTTACGGAGTCTCCTCCCACATGTGCTCTCAGCCCTGTTCTAGCCCGTGGGTGAGACAAGGGCCAGCTCGGTTTCCACCTGTGCAGGAGCTCAAGTTTCTTGCTGGACATACTCATGAGAAGTCATTCAGGTGGTGGAGGAGACCTCTGAGAGATCAGAGCCGGGAGGAGCCCTGTAGCCAGAGAAGTCTGCCTTGAAGAGCTGGGGCCAGAACTAGGCCTCCAAGGATGGAAGGACTGAGAGGCTGGAGAGAAGAAATAGAGTATTCCAGGTTGGAGGGAGAGGTCTTTGCAAGAGCAAAGGGGCAGAGGCAAGACGGCTCACAACAGTTTTGGGAGACAGGTAGGCTGGCTTGGCTAGATTGCCAGGGGAAGATAAGTAGGAAAAGACATTTGTGGAATGCCTTGAATGTCCAGGCCTGACCCAGACACCAGAAATTTGGGTTTAGAAATCAGGTTCCACATCCTAGAGCCCAGAAACGAGCATCTAGAACTCAGTGCCAAAGGCCAAAGTCCAGAACCCAGCCTTGTCCAAAATCTCCTGTTGGTTGGTACAAGATGCTACCATGAGGGCTCCAAACTCAAGGTGCATGCTCTTATTTGGTAACAAGATGGACTCTTCCGGTTGGCGTAGCCCAGGAAACCCGAGGCCTGGCATGATCCCGGAGCCAGCCTGGCCCACCGGAAGCCTGCTTCCCAGGACTAGCACTGTCAGCTGTCCTAGGTGCCCCCAAATCAGAACCTGAAGTCTGCCATCATCTGCACCCTAGGCACCCTGAGCTGGGGCAGGAGCTGCTCACCGATGTATAGCCTTTCCCACATCCATTCCTCCACCCTCGAATACAGGTGGGATCTAGGCTTCCAGGCTGGACCCAGCTGGGCTAGGCCACAGGGGGGGTGGAGCCCTGGTGCCTGTGGTGGTGCCAACCCAGCCAGCGTGTAGGCGTTGCTGTGCCGGCCTGTCGCAGAGCGCAAGCCTGCCAAGGAGCCGGAGCGCTGTGCCGCGTGGAGGGTGTCAGGGGTGGTATTGTCGGCGCACAAATGCTCAACTTTATGTACTTTTAACTAGAGGTGTAACAGATGGCCCCGTTTCTGTCCAAGCCAGGGAGACTGGTGCCCATTCTGGCTGCAGCCAATCAATCCCGCCACTCTGGGGGGAGCTACAAGCTGGGCTGGGAGGCCTGGAGCCAGCAATCGCGCAAGGCTGTCTGCTTGGGCTGGCCCAGCACTGCCTCCGCCAGCCGCTCAGCTATGGGCCCAAGGAGGTAAGAGGGCAGGCAAGTGGCAGGCATGCCCGGCAACATAATCAGAGGCCTGTATGGGAGAGAGAGCCTGGAAACACCCATGAGGACCCAAATGGCCAATGTAGCCATTTAAGTCCCTAACCCACTCCATTTTGTCCTTTCTCCTGTGGTCCCTGCTCAGTACCTAAGCCCTAAATTTCTGGCTTCAAAATCCATAACCGGGCAGTGTCCTGCATGGTGGACACCAGATGTTGCTCAGGACTGGGGGTGAATAGTGGTGCCTTTGGGATAAATAGTCACGGGACTACAGAAGGCTTTTAAAAATGCTTAGGACAGCCAGAGATGAAGAGAAAACAGCAGGATCCAGGGATCCCAGAGCTGGGAGAAACTACTAATTAATTAATTAATTAATTGATACATTCATATAGTCAGTCAACAGACACTTAGTAAAAGCCTACTAGGTGTCAAGTCCTTTGCTAAGTGCTGGGGTCACAATGATGAATAGGACATAATTCCTGTTCCTGGGACCTCTTCAGGGATAGACAAATACGCGGGTAATTGGAGTGTCGAGCCAGGGCTCATAAAAACCTCCATAGGGATTGTGGAAGCACAGAGAGAGAGCATTTAACCCTGCCTGGGAGTCCCAGGAAGATTCTAGCAGGGGTTGGCTCTGAGCTGGATGTTAAAGACCAGGAAGAGTTTTCATTGGAGGTGAAGAAGGGCACCTGAAGGGGAGGAACAGCATGTACAAAGACATAGTAAGACAGCATGGTAAAGGTAAGGGTCTGAAAGGTGTGAGAATGGCTGAAGTTTTGGATTTGAATGAAGGAGTGGAAGGGCTGAGACTGGATGTGGCGAGGGCGGGTGGGTGGAGCAGGCCTGGTAGGTGATGCCTTGGCCCCATTTTAGCAGGCTGGCAACCTGACCCAGCAGCTCTCTTCCCTCAGTGGCCTCCCCTGTGACCCCAATGCCCATCATCCTGAGGTCAGAGGGAGTAAGGAAAAAAAGAGGCAAGGCCTAGCAGCATGTGGGCGAGGCCAGAACTCAGGGAGGGGAGCCTGTAGCACCAGTTCTCCAGCGTGATCCTAGTCCTGGCCTTCCTACTTTCCTGCTTTGAAGGACGAAGGCATGAATCAGGAGGCTAACTCTCTCACAACTATGTACCCCATGGATTTCTGAGTCCCCTGAAAACAGCTTTTCCATAGGTCCCTTAAAGAAGCTTGGAATCTCATTCATTCATTCATTCATCCATCCATCAAGCATTGAGCATCAGCTGTGTTCAAGGCCCAAGCAGGATACTGAGGTGTAGACAGAAGTATTATGCAGGATTGTGGAGAGCTCAAGTCCAAACCCAGGAGGAAGATAGGAATCTGGTCAGGGATCATTCAGTTTGCAAAAAACAGAAGTTCACTTGAGGACACGCACACGCACACGCACACGCACACGAGGGCCTTTTGTATTATAGCACATGGTTCAGCACAGGAACTGGGCCCAGAAAGCAGGCAGGGACTGAGGCAGCTCTGGGGACCAATTTCTTTCCCATAGTAAGGTGGAAAGGCAGCCCACATGGTTTCTCTTTTCTCTGTGTGTTTCTCTCCTCATTAATATTAATAAAATTAGTAATAATTATAGGAGGAGGATGAGGAGGTGGCATGATTGCTAACAACTGCTGAGCACTTGCTAAATGCCAGACACATTGATGTCCCTGCTTATCTCAGTTAATCCTGCTAAGAACACTGTGAGTTAGCTGATAACGTTATCCCCACTTCCCATATGATAACACTGAGACGGGAGGAGGTTAGGTATCCTGCCCTAGGTTCAAGCCAGGAAGTGGAGGAGTCAGGATTCTCACTCAGGTTGGCCTCCAGAGCCCCAGCTCATAACTGCGTCTGATCCCCATGCAGCACATAGAGCTTCCTGGGTTTCCTCATAATTTCTCATAACCGTGACTTGCATTTGACCAGCCGGCCTCTCTGAGTCTCTCTCTATATCACCTCTACTAACTGCTCTAGTCTCTTTGTATTTCATAGTTCAAATCCCCAGGAGAGGACATCGGTTGGCCCAGCTCATCTTTTAATGCCAGGCCACATTGTAAGCAGCTGCCCAGCCAAAGAGCTGACTAGGAGTGGGGCTGAGTGCAGCCACTGATCAGCACTTTCCATAGAGCCAAGTGTAGAAATAATGTCATATTTAGGAAGAGATGCAAAGTGCTACAAAAGAAGGGCAAGAAAAGAATGAGGGGAGACTTCATGGAGGGTAGTTTGTGGTTTTGGCCTTGAAATAAGAATAGGATTTGAGGACCAGAGTTGGAGACAAGAATTTCCTGAAGAAAGATAGAGCATGAACAGGCATGGGACTAAGGTAGCATGAGTCATGTTTAAAGGCCAACAAGTAGTTCTGTTTATTAGGAGAGGGAGGTGCTTGAGCCGGAAGCTGGAAAGGTAGGACTTGAATGCTAGTCTGTGTTGGAACTTAATTTAATGGCACTCATGGAAGGTCTTTGGGCAAGAGAGGGATGTGGTCAGACATGTGCTTTAGGTAGGGTGACCATATGCCCAGGGAAGTCCCACTGTAATTATTATTAAAATGTATTATTATTATTACTTTCCAGAGCCCCTTTGATTCTCAATAACATCCTGGTTTGGATAATAAAGTATATGCTGTAGGGTCTATGGGCTGTTGCTCTGCTAGGATTAGCGTGAGTGGGGCAGGATGAGAGGCGGGAAGCTTCTGGGTGGGGATATTGCCACAGTCCAGGTAAGTCAAGCCAGAACCAGGTGGGGGAGGAGAGGACAGAACACAAAGGCATGTGGGCAAGAGACATGAAGAATTGGCTGGTTCTGGGGGTTGAATGGATTTGGGGGGATAATGAAGAGGGAGAGTGGAGTCCAAGTGACTCCTAGGTGTTCAGCTTGGTTATTGGGAACAATGGTGGAAGTCTGAAGGCAGGGCTCCTTGGGGAGGGGATGGAGATAATGATGGCGATTATAATGGGCTTGAGGCGCTCTGGGACATCCATTTAGAGATGCGCAGCAGAAAGTTGGACGTTCCAAACGGGAACTCAGAAGCTTTCATTAGGGATTCTTCTAAAGAGATGGCTAATGGAAGCCAGGAGGATGGTGAACTTGCTGGAGATGGGGGATAGGGCAGAGTAAGACAAGACAAGATCTCCCAGAAAACTAAATTCTGGGCGATCCCTGTATTTAGGAAGTCAGAGGAGAGAAAGGAGTCAGGGGACTAAAAAGGGGGAGTTTGAAAGTTAGGAGGAAAACAAGGGGAGTAAGGGGTCTAGAGATGATGGAAGGTTTTAGGGAAAGAACACTTTAAATCCTCCGGAGTGATCAGTAAGGAGGATAGAGCACATGACTGGAGGGTTTGGTTATTTCAAGGTCACAGGCAACTGTTAAGAGACTACAGGGTGGTGGGGACATTGCATGAGGAGTGAATGGCAAGGAACCAGAGGTGGTCAAGGTGATATCTCGTTCATAAAGTTTGTCCAGGACCAAGAGGAAAGAGGCAGTGCTCAGATGGACAAGATGTAGAAGACACGTGACAGTGAAAATTCTGGGAAGATGCAGGAGAGGTTGGGTTCTTGGTAAGGAAAAAGAACTCTTCTTCCTCAGAGACAGGAGGGGGGAAATGGTGGGTGATAATCCAGGAAATTCTGGGGTGGACTGGTGGGTTTGGGGTCAGGTAGAGAGGACAATAAATATTCTTCGAGGAATGGGGTCCATATACTTGGCCAAGTCAGAGTTGAAGGCTTGCAGAGGAAGTTTGTAATGGTTGTGGAATTGTAATGATGAATTAATCACAGATGTAGAGAAAAGTTTGTTTGTTTGTTTGTTTAATACATATAAGTGAAGGATGAGATGAGTTTAGGCAGCATAAATGAGCCTTTCAAAATATGTTTTTATTTTTTAAATATATATTTTTATTGATTTCAGAGAGGAAGGGAGAGGGAGAGGAAATAGAAACATCAATGATGAGAGAGAATCATTGATCTGCTGCATCCTGCACGCCCCCTATTGGGAATTGAGCCCAAAATCAGAGCATGTGGAAATTGAACCATGACCTCCTGGTTCATGGGTCAGTGTTCAACCACTGAGCCACACCAACCAGGCTGAATTCGCTTTTTTTTTTTTTTTCACTTGGTCCAGCACGCCCAGGAGTAGAAGCCAGAAAAGTGGATGGCAGTGTTGCTTAAGGCTGGAGATTGGTATCAGGATGGCAGGAAGCACATGCTGAATTGGCTGACATGGAGCCAGGATAGGAAGGGAGGAAGTAAAGCCAGAATGGGAGTGGTGGACTGGGAGGAGGTGGAGGGCTTAAGGGACCAGAGAACAAGTGAGTAGGAATGAGGGAATGAGTGACATGAGAAGGTAGGAGATTGGGATCAAAGAAGAGAATTTCAGATCCTGAAATTCTGGAGTTTCCAGAGGTGAGGGGTGGTCATGCCAATTAGTGGCTGGAGAGAAGTAAAAGAAATTGCAGAATGTCTGGGTTCAAGACCTTCAGGGGACTGAGGAGGCGGGTGGGTGGCTGGGAATTGGACTGCTCTCAGGGTCCCCAGTGACACTTCAGGTTTGATTTTTTTTTAAAGTACCCAAGGGGTACATGTTCTTTATTTTAAAAAAAGATCTGAAGATCTAATGTACAGCATTGTGATTTTAGTTATGGTACTGTATTGTGCATTTGAAAATTGCTAAGAGTAGATCTTAAATGTGAGAACAAAAGAGAAACGGTAATTATGTGATGTGATGGAGGTGTCAGCTAACATTGCAGTGGTAATTTTATCGCAATATATGTGTATCACATCAACATGTTATACACTTTAAACTTATCCAATGTTATATGTCAATACAACTGCTATAGAGCTGAAAAAAGGAACATTCAAATGATCAAAATTAAATCAATTACAATTGCTCGGAATCCCACCCCTCAGATATTACTAAAGTTAACATGTTGGTGAATATTCTCCCAGACCATGATTCATATATACTGTTTAAAAAATGGGGTTTGCATTATAAATATAATGAGTTCTTAAATCAGATTACTGTTGGATGAAATTCACATTTACAGAAAGCTTGCAAAGATGATACAGAGAGTTTCCATGCCCCTGACCCAGTGTCCCCTAATGCTAACATCTTACATGGCCATGGTCCGTTTGTCAGACCTAGGAAACCAGCATTGGTACATTGTTACCAGCTGAACTCCTGACTTTATTTGGCTTTCACTGGTTTTCCCACTAATGCCCTTTTCTTACTCCAGGATCTCATTCAGACCCCCACCTCGCATTTAGTACACATACTGTTTTGCAACCTGCTTGTTTTGCTCAATATTATGTGAACACCTTTCCATGATGCTAAACATTCTTCCACACCATCATTTTAGTGGCTGTGCAGTATTGTGTTGATGGTTGTGTCATTGCCAATCCCTACTGTGGAATGTTTAGATTGTTTCCAATTTTTCACTCTTATAAACCAAGCTCGGATGAGCCCCTTGCAGCTAAATTGTCTGGACTATTCCTGCTTATTTCCTTACAATAAATTCCTAAACATGGCATTGCTGGGGCCAGAGGGATGCACCTTGGAGAGGCCCTGGCTCTATCTTACCCACCTGAAAGGTTGTACCAATTTACCTCCACACAATATCACTAGGGCTTTTTTTTTTTTTTTTTTTTTTTTTTACATTTATGATGGGGAGGGATGTGGGTGCAGAAGACCCTCATGAGGGCTGTCTCTCCATGTCCTACCCCTCTCTCTACACTCACTTCTTCTCTCGGCCACAGGGTCTGGGTTGGCCCTGAATGCAGCCAGCAGCTGGGATGGGGGTGGGGTGTGGCCAGGGCTCTGGGGACACCTCCTGTGCTGGGAGCTGAGTAGGGGGCCTGGGCAGCTGCCTGGGCTTTGTTCTTTTGCCAAGAGGTGAGCTGGTGGGGAGGGAAAGGAGGAGGAGAGGCTGAAAGGGGAGAGGGACCCCCTCCTCTTGCCCCATGAAAGCTGAGAGGCAGAAGGGCAGCTCCCTGAGCCCACGGGGGAGGGGGCAGCAGACAGATTGGGCAAAAAACGTAACCTCCCCGAGATGCATGCTCCAGTTCAAGCAGGAGGCATTAAGGATGAAATATCTCCTGAGCAACAATTCATCTCTAACTGGGAGGAGAGGGGCTCGCTGACATTTAGCTGTGATCAGGGGCTGCACACGCCTGTCTCCAGAAGCCTAACAGGAGCTAGCCGCCTGCATGTGTGAGAAACTTGTGTGTGTGTGTGTGTGTGTGTGTGTGTGTGTGTGTGTGTGACAGGGTATGAAGGACTGTGTGGGACTATTGCGAGGCTGTGTCTGTCTGCACATGTGATAGTCCATGTGTGAGAATCTGCATGCGATTGTGAGGATGTTTTAAATGTGGGTCAAAGTCATGTCTGTGTGTGATGTTGACTATGTGTGGGCAATTGTGCAAATGTATGCTAGGTGTTGTACAATACCGTATGTGTGATGTTGAGATTGACCCTGAAAATGACCTGGAGACGCCATGAGTTTGGGTGTGAGATAGTAGATGTGAAACTGACCCCCAGGCTAGACTAGATCTCAGGCGACTGCCAGCCCATGAGATGCCTTTGTGGGGATTAGAGAAAGGTACCCCTTCTCCCAGAGTCACAGCCTCCCAGTTGCGCTCTCATGGGGCTTTCTTGTGCCGTGTGCAGTTTGCGTTGCGCTAAGTGGAGGCCGTGGGTGGACCCCCACTCTCTTCTTACTGTCCAGTAGAATTTTCTCCCCGTGGCACTTATTATGATTTTAATGTCTCTAACAATTCTGTGTAAGTATTTGTTTGATATCTCTCTCCCCTGCTAGGCTCTAAACTCCCTGGAGGATAGGACCACTTGTCTGGGTCTGTCCTGTTCATCTCTGTAACACCAGCTCCTGGCCCAGCGCCTGGGGCAGAGGGGTTGCTTTATAAAGGCTTGTTGGATAACTAAGTGAACGAATAGGGCAGGGATGCATGTGTTCACGAGTGAGTGCATATGCGTGTAGAAGTGTGGACCTGAGCCAGGTGTGTGTGTGCATCTGCTGGATGTGTGTGTGTGAGTGAGTGTCATTGCCATTCCCAGAAAGCTCTTCTCACCTGACCCCCAAATAGGCTAAGAACAGGAGTGGCGGTCCACCCTCCCCCGCCCACCTGGATGCTCTCCTGCCTCATTTTCCAGGCCTGTTTGGGGCTCGGAGAAGATTTCTATGAATTGGACCACAGGCACCTGGGACTCGCAGGCCCTGGCAGCGCTTCTCAGAGCTGGACTTGGGGAAAGGTTGGCCCATGCTGTCCAGGGTCCAGTCCCAGGGCCCTGCAGCGTATGTCCCGCCCTGGGGTTCAGACTACCGATCCGTTTTTGTTCCCATATGACTTACTGGGCGAGATATAGGATTCCTCTATCTTCCTGCAGTCGACAGATTCACCAATGTTACACTAGGCCAGTGATGGGCAACCTTTTGAGCTTGGTGCGTCCAACTTCGCCAAAAAACTGAGCATAACTCGGGTAGTGTGTCACTTTGAGGAAAAAACTAACTCCAAGACTCTAGTCGCAAATGTTTCATCCTCAGGAGCAGCAAATGTTTCATCCTCGGCATGTGGCCGCGTGTCATCAGAAATGGCTACACGTGTCAGTGCTGACACGTGTGTCATAGGTTCGCCATCACTGACCTAGGCCCATCCCCTGTGTATGGTCTTGACTCTAAGAATAAGAGCCCGGTGGCCCTGTATTTTGGGGGAGCTATGCATGGGGGTGGTACAGAGATGAAAGGGGTCAAGGAGGGTGGATTTGGCAGGGAGGGTGGCAGAGGAAGACAGAAAATGAGCTCAGAAGGCATAAAGGGGACAGAAAAGTAAAAGTGCTGGGGGACTGAATAGGCTGGGACAGAGCAGGAGGCAAATGGCTTGAGACAGAGGCTTGGCCATGCCCTTGCTGGAGTGGGGGTGGGGGAGGCAGAGGGTGGGAGGAGTCTAGAGTTCACCAAAATCCCAGGTGACCATCAGCACAGCTATCCACAGCCCTGCTCCTGAAATCTGAAACTGTCCCCCAAGATTCACACTGGTACCCTAAGGACCGAAGTAGGAACTTGCTCAGCTGGGGACATGTGCTCAGCGTCCCTTCAGGAGAGATGCTGTGTGTCAGACCAGCAGGGGAGCCCACAGGGCCGTTCAAGGGAAGAGACCTGAGTTGGTTCTTGTCCTGCTGTGACTGGGACCTCAGTTTTCTGTCTAAATGAGGGAGGAGGGCCATGTGCTCCGCCAGGTTTTGTATAGCTCAGCCTGTGCTGATGGCACTGATCATGTAGCAAAATCTGAGGAGCTGTATTCACTGGGCAGGTGCCTCTGGTCCCCACTTTTAGCAAAGGCTCAGACACAATGTTCCAGGGGTGCCTGTCAGATCCTGGATGCCTCTCCCCTGGCCCACAGGGACCCTAATCTTTTCCCCACCTTTCCCCTCCCTACACCCATCCTTCCAGAGCCTGGGAAGGTAGAAGCTTGCTGTTTCATCTGGAATCTGACTGCATAAGCAGGCAAACCCCTACCTCCAGCCTCTGCCCTCTCTCCTATGGCCCTCAGTGCTTCTTCCTTGGGGGTGCCTTCTAGCCTATGCAGAGACTAGCCTAGCCAGGAGAAGAGGCAAAATACATTTTCTCTGTTCTGGCCATAGGAGATCATACCCTCTTCTCCCGGGGAGAGGGATCAGGACAGATTAGGGATGGAGGGGTGGGGCCTGCTCTCCTCTATCACCATCCTCCCCCAATTTTCAAAGCTGCTTGGCTCCATAAATGACTGGAACCAATTGCAGGTAATGTCCCTGTCAGGGCATAGCTGCACTCATCCATTACCTGCTGGAATCTCACCCACTGCCCTCTCAAGCATATGGTTGACCCTTGACAAGCTGGAAAGTCCAGGGTCATTTTTTTCTTTCTCTTTTCCAAGTGACGACTGTGAGCTCCTTATTCATCTTGGTATCTCCAAAGTCCAGTTCAGTGCTCAGAACATAGTAGTTGCTCAATAAAAAAGTAGAAAAATGAATGTATGAGAGGAGAGAAGAAAAGACTTTACCCCTTTTCTCTGTTGGTGGACATGGGGAAAAGGTTGTGTTTGTTAACGGATACATCTATCACATAGGGTCTTCTTGTGATGGCAAGGGACAGCTGCTTCTTTCCCTCCCACTGGCCACCTCCCTGAGTCACTTCATAATCTGTTTCCCCAGCATTTGGAGGAGTCACTATTAATAAGTATTTGGGCTGCCCCCAAAGTATAGGCAGCCTTGCTCAATGTCCTGGGGAGCCACCAACCCCACCTTCTCTGCAGACAAGTGGTAAACTGATCCCTTTTGTCCTGGACAGAGCCCTGCACCAGGCATTGGGAAGGGGTCTGGCCTCAAAACATATAAAATAAGGATCCAGTTTCCTCCTTCCTATCTCACCCCAGCCCTCTGGTAAATGTTACTCAGATCTAGGGATTGGGGAGCCATTCCTTTTGGGTCACATGATCAGATCCAGAGGTGCACTTTGGGATCTGGTCTCAATCCAGATGCACATCCTTTCCCTCCCGTGATCCATGTGTGACGGGAGGGGTTGACTACTTGCAGAAAACCTAGATACCTGTGGATCCCTGGGAGGGTAAGAAGGTGACCCAAGCCACCCAGCCAGAGTGTAGGGGTGGGGAGAGGTGAGAGCTCCTACTGCCTCTGACACGGCCACCTTCCATAAAAGAGCAGTATTCTGCTTTTTTTTCTGGGGACATCAGGAAATATATGAGGACAAGTCTTATTGTGATCTCCATTGGACAAACCAGCAGGGGAGCAAAGAATGTCCCCTCCCTCCAACCTTTTCTTCTACCTCTGACACTTCATATACACCAGATTTTTCTGTTGACAAGTCCTGCCCAGAATACCCTTTCCCAGCTTCCTCTGGGCTTGGGAGTCACCAAACCAGCCTTTGGGAACCAAATACTGTATACAAATCTAGCCTGATTTTGCTCAGCAAAAGTCCAAGAAAATATGTTGGCAGGATATTAGTCCCCTGACAGAGCATGGCAATGCCGAATTCCCCAGGCCTAACCAGGCAGACCTCTGTAACCCATGGCAGAATGCCCAAGGTTAAGTGGTCATGATTTAGAGATAAACCAAGGGTCCAAAATTCATAGCATACAAGCAACTAGAAAGGGATTGTACATTTCAATGGACAGGCTAGGGCAAGCAAGAGTTCAGAATCCAAAAGGTCAAACAGGGCCATGGGAACCTGATCCTGAGGCAAGAATGGTTGAGTGAGGGGGATGCTGGGGTGCAAAGGGTACAAGAGGTTATTTTGACCAGGTGGGAATTAAGGGTACACGCTAAAGACTTCTAGATAGGAAAAGAAGAGCTGGGGGTGACCTTACAAAATGAGATGGAGGAGATGTTGTAGGTCCTAATACTTATTATGATGCTGGTGGATGTGGTTGTCATAGTAAAGCTGATAGTTATAGTGATTGTATTATTATGGTAATAGCAGCAATAGGGTGATGTGTGGTCATGGTGTTGTTTTGTTTTCTTTTTTAAAAAATATATCTTTATTGATTTCAGAGAGGAAGGGAGAGGGAGAGAGAGAGAAACATCAATGATGAAAGAGAATCATTGGTTGGCTGTGTCCTGCACACGCCACCTGGGATCAAGCCTGCAACACGGGCATGTGCTCTGACCAGGAATGGAACCATGACCTTGTGGTTCATGGGTCGATGCTCAACCATTGAGCCACACTGGCTGGGCTGGTGTTATTAATAACTAGTGGCCCGTTGCAGGAAGATTCCTGCAATAGGGCTTCCTGCTGCAGTCACTGCCCCGCCTGCTTTCCTCCCTTCTCCCCTGGCCCCGCCTGCTTTCCTCCCTTCTCCCCGGGCCCTGCCTGCTTCCCTTCCTTCTCCGCCACCCTGCTTGCTTGCTTCTCCGCAGCTTCGCTCCCTTCTGCAGGCTTGGGTTCTTTCTATGCTGTCTTGATATGCAAATTAACCGCCATCTTGGTTGGGTTAATTTGCATACTCACCCTGATTGGTTGGTGGGCGTGACTTGGGCATAGCGAAGGTGCGGTCAATTTGCATATTACTCTTTTATTAGGTAGGATTGCTGCCATGGTGATAAAGAGAATAAGTGATGACAATTGTCATGGTGAAGGAAGTGGTGATACTTAAGCTCACAGTGACAGAAACAATAATTTTAGAAATGATGGTAGTATTGGTGGTTTATGGTGACAGTAGCTATGATCACAAGTGAAGGGGACTGTGACAGTAGTTGAGATGTTGAATTGCTATCCAGATGAGGGACTTGGCAAGGATTACATTGGTAAATAAGTACTCTTCCTGTGGTATCATTGATCTGTCTTTAATCTAAATAAGTATATGAGATAAGTTTGATCCTTTAGGACAGTGGTTCTCAACCTTTCTAATGCTGCGACCCTTTAATACAGTTCCTCATGTTGTGGTGACCCCCAACCATAAAATTATTTTTGTTACTACTTCATAACTGTAATTTTGCTACTGTTATGAATCATAATGTAAATATCTGTGTTTTCCGATGGTCTTAGGCTCTACAGCAGCGGTTCTCAACCTGTGGGTCTCAACCTGAGAACCACTAGCAGGGTCGCCTAAGACCATCGGAAAACACAGATATTTACATTACAATTCATAACAGTAGCAAAATTACAGTTATGAAGTAGCAACGAAAATAATTTTATGGTTGAGGGTCACCACAACATGAGGAACTGTATTAAAGGGTTGCAGCATTAGAAAGGTTGAGAACCACTGCTTTAGGAGATCTCAGCAGAAATGTGTGATGGCCCTAGATCTCCCTGAGCAGGAGGGAGGACCCCTTCTCCTAACGCTGCTGTGATCAGACCTGCACTGAATTTCCTGCTCCACTGTGTTCTGATTATAGACAACGTGGAGATTGGAGGGTAAACCATACTCCAGCTTTCCCTTCCCTTTCTCCATCTTCCTAGGGGCCTACTTGCTTCCTAAGACAGCCCTTCTCCAGGGTCCAATATAGGCAACTGAGGCATTGAGGTTTTTCCTTGTGAGCTGGAGCCAGAGCATGATGGGTATGCCAGACATCTGGCTAGAAATAGGATAACTGACAAAAGGCCCTCCTTGTAGCATTACAAGCAGAGGTTATTGTAGCTGCTGTCCCTAGCTCAGGGATGGTCCTCAGTCCCTAAATGGCCCAGCCTCTGGCAGTTCCTTTAGACCTATGCTGGCCAATTCTGCCACTACTAGCCAGATGTGGCTGTTGAGCACTTGAAATACAGCTTGTCCAATTGAGATGGAAGTGTAATATATACACTGGATTTTGAAAACTTAGTATAAAAAAAGAATGGAAACAATCTCATTAATAATTTTTATATTGATCATACGCTAAAATAATACTTTGGAAATATTGTTTTAAATAAAATATATTATTAAAATTAACTTTTACCTGTCTCTTTAATTTTTTATTCTTTTTTACTTGTCTCTTTAATTTTTAAAAAATATATGTCTCCTAGAATTTTTTTCAATAACATGTGGTTCACATTATATTATACAGTGCTGCCTTAGCTCATTTGCTTTTCTGTTTTGTTTTTTATAATCCTCACCGAGGATATTTTTCCATTGATCTTTAGAGAGAGAGAAAGAGAGAGAGAGCGAGCGAGCAACAGGGAGGCATTGACGTGACTAGGAATCAAACCCGTGACCCTTTGGTCAGAGGGCTGACACTCTAACCACTGAGAAAACAGTCCAGGGCAGATCATTTGCTTTTCCTTTGTTCAGGGAAGCAAAAGGAAAGAAATGAAGCAAATAACAAAAGAACAGTGGGCTGAGCAGGTAGTAGGTTTGTTTCTCTCTCCTATAAAGTCTGAGCAGAAGTACTCCGGGGCAGATATGGCAGCTTCACTCCCACAGTGTCAAGGTCCCAGGTTTCTTTTTAATTATTTTCCACCATCCTCAACACGTGGCTTCCAATGTAGGGTCTAAGATGGCTACTCTGGCTTCCATGTCCACTTGACACCCAGTGAAAAGGGGGAAAAAGGATGTGGAGAATCAGTTTCTTCTTATTAAGTGCAAACCCCAGAAGATACAACATTACTTTTGCTTGCAGCTCATTGGCCAGAATCTAGTTACCTGGACACACTTAGCTGCAATGAAGTGGTGGCCAGGTTCCAGCTAAAAACTTGGGGGGTTTTGTTTGTTTGTTTGGGTTTTTTTGTTGTTGTGGTTTTAACACTTGGGGGTTTTATTATGAAAAGAATAAAGGGAGAATGTATATTGTGGGACAAACAGCAGTCTAGCTATGTCCAAAGTGGGGTGATCCCTTAGGCTTACAACTTCTACAGATCTGAGGAGTGGCTAGCACCACCTGGGCAGCAGGAAGGTGGAGCAGAAAAGCCTGCTCCTTTTACCGAAATGTGTTTTATGGAGGCAGCTCAGCTCAAGCCCTGGCCAGTGTGGCTTAGTTGGTTGGATATTGTCCCATACACTGAAAGGTTGCTGGTTCAATTCCCTATCAGGGCACATGCCCAGGTTGCAGGCTCAATTCCCGGTAGGGGGCGTACAGGAGGCAGCCAATCTATGTATTGATCTCACATCAATGTTTCTCTCTCTCCCTCTCCCTTCCTCTCTCTCTATTTTAGCCCAGCCGGTGTGGCTCAGTGGTTGAACATCGACCTATGAACCAGGAGGTCACGGTTTGATTCATGTTCAGGGCACATGCCCGGGTTGCGGGTTCCATCCCCAGTGGGGCATGCAGGAGGCAGCCAATCAATGATTCTCTCTCATCATTGATGTTCTCTCTCTCCCTCTCCCTTCCTCTCTGAAATCAATAAAAATATACTTAAAAATAAAATGAAATAAATTAACATCAGTTTAAAAAATCTTTTTAAAAAGGCAGCCCAAGTCCCAACATATTCCCAGATGTTCCTTAGTCAGAAAGGTTGTAAGAGAGGGAAGAAAGAAGACAGTCTGACAAGGAAGAGAAAGAGGGAGAGTAAGCACCGGTGTGTGGCTGAGAGTGATGATTTGAATTGTAAGCTCTCTTGATTGGGACAGTGACTATCGTTCCAGTATTTTGGACATTTATATTCAAGGTCTTCACTGGTCATATGACATAGGAACAATGGCTGCAAACATTTGTTAAGTAGGTTCTGTTTATTAAAAACCTGCTTGTCTGCTTTCTTTCCCCATCTATGATCATCTGTGCTGCTAACAGGTGCCCAGGGGTTCCAGGGAAGTGGACCCAGGAGACATATGAGACCTGTATTTAAGGGAATGGTCTGACTAAGGAGTCAGAAAACCACCAAGGACGACTGTCCAAACTACCAAGGAGTTGGGATGGGACGCTGAGCATAGTTCTGACTTTCTTTTTGATCCTGGTCTTCTTAGTAGGAAGATACTCAAGAAAAGTAAAGTAGGTTTTCAGGAAGGTAACTGATGCGTCATGGACACTAATGTATTCTTGTTGCTGGCATGTAGTAAGAGCTTGATACGCATTGGTTGAATGGAATGAAATCTGGAGTTGGCTTTGCTCGGGAGTCAGGTTTTATATTATTTTGGTTTTGAAGGTGGGGACTCCACAGCTGCCCCTTGCCCTGAACATATACGCCTCCTTCTCAGTGGCCTCTTTTCTGGACCTGCAATGCCATCCTTCCCAGGATCCCTCCTACTCCCCCTTGTCCCCCCGCCCCCGGGACTGCTAAGCTAATTACCCAAGTTCAATGCAGGCTGCTCCTAGGGAATGGGGCAAGTGCAGATAGTTCCTAGGAGACCTGCCTGGGGCCTCAGACCCACCTTCCTGGTAGACCCAGCCTTATCCCTGGACAGAGACAGGGCTTTCCTGGCTGCTGCCTCCTCCACGCAGCCCCTTTCTCATTCAGCAAGAGTCAGATAAGGAGACCACAATCAGCTCTAGGAGAAGGCCTGGAAGGATGGAGGGGCCCATATCCTGGACTTCCTCCTCCTCCCATACATCTTGGTGTCAAACACATTTTATTTCCTCACGTCTGGGGACTCAGGGGGCTTCCCCTCCAGGATTACTTCCTCCTCCAGTTTGTTTTCCAGCTGGAGACTCTAGGAGCCCCACGGCAGGGGGGCGGCTCCTCTGCTGTGGCCCGTGAGGCTTCAAAGGACCCAGAGTGGAATGCCAGCTGGGGAGACTGCTGGCCTGGGAGGAGGGGCTCAAGGTGTGGGGCTCTGGATGGGATCCCCCACCCATTTTCAAGTCCCCCTGAGGGGCTGTATCTATGGGCAGAAGGACTTCAAAGGTCAGGAATGGGGGACTCCCTGCCACCCCTTCCCACGGGGCTGAGAGGAGGGCAGGAAATGCCCCCCCTTCATGATGGATTAGGTGCCTAAGAGCCATGGCGAGCTCATGGCTGGGGAGACCTTCTCCCTTTTCATGGGGCTCAGATTTCATGATTTTGGGAGGGAGGAGGGGGTGAAATAATTAGTAATTTGTGATTAAGTCTTTTCATGGATATTTTGTTTCTTTGTTCTGTGATGTCGCCTGGAGCCATTTAAAAAATGACTTAATGACAAAAAAAAAAATAATTGCTCTTTGTAACTAATGACTGTGTCAGAACTTGGAAATCACCAAAGCCTCAGAAAGTAGAAACCGAAACACAGACAGGGGTGGGGGTGCCACTCTCCGAGGAATCAAATCAGCAATCGTAAAGTGGCCAGGGCTCCATTTGCACCTGGGCAGCCCCCTGCCCTTCTCTGGAGCCAGTCAGCACCCCACACTCAGCCTCAGCCCGAGGGCTTCAGGCCTGGGGTTCCCTGACGAGCCTCTGCTCCTGGATCCAGAGGAGGGGTCAGAATTCCAGAGGGCAGCCTAGACTGCCCCAGCTGGTCTAACCTTGGAGTCACTCCTTCCTCCACAGAATGCTCTGAGAGGGAACTCCACCCCAGGGTGGGGATGAAGAGCCAGTCATGCCCTCCCCTCCCCTCCAGCAGCCAAGATGGAGCCCCACAACTGCCCCGGGATTCTGGGCTCTTTGGGGTCTTGTCTGTTGCTCTTGTCTCCTCAACTAGACTGGGCACTCCCTGGGCAGAGCATTTCCCTGGATACTTCGGCCCCTCCTTGGGCCAGTCAGCCGGCAGAACTGCAGGCCGCAGGGGCAGGGATCTGCAGGGCCTGAGCCCCAAGGACTCCGCTCCGTTCACGCTTCCTTCTGCCACTCCGCAGCCTCTGGGGAGTGGGCCGGGAGATGGGGAATTGCTCACGCAGCAGATTCAGCTCCTGTTCCCTTCCCAGCCCTCGCTCCGATCTCTCCCAGGGGGAACTGCTGGGGGGGAAAAACCCGTTAACTTGTGCCTTCTATTTGGTTTTCCTCTGGTTATTGTTTAAAATGCAGAGATTATGAGGTCAAACTCTCCCAGCCAATATTTTTCTAATGAAAAATGTAGTAAGGCACGACTGAGTAATCTAATCTATAAGTTAAGCGTTCCACACAGCAGCGATTTTCACCGACAGAACTTCAATAAATCTTGTTTTGAGAAAAATGATATGAGGCTGATGTTCTATTTTTGTCAATTTGAATGGACTCCCCTGCCCCCCAGCCCCCAGAAACACTGCATTGCACCCAGCCAATCTCCTCCTTTCCTCCCCCAGAGCTGGCTAGATGAAAGGGGGGGTAAGAATGATGCTGGGGGAGGCTTGAGTTTTGGTCTAGGTGGGCTCTGGAGGTCTGGAGCCAAAGGCATCTGCTCAGCTCACCTGGCCTCTGTGGCTCTCCTGGTGACGGGTCCCGGTCAGTGAGGGGCTGGGGGCCCGTAGGAACAGGCGGCCTAGGAGAATGTATCTTCCCTAGGGACAGGGGTGCCCAGGTTAGCCTGTCTCCTCCCAGCTGTTTCAAGGCTGAGCAAAGAGCAAACAGCAGGCCTCACATCTTCCCTTGACCCCCAACAAGCCACTGATGGATTTGGCAAGAAAGGCCTCACCTCTGGCAGAATTGTTTAGATCCATCCTTGCTCCTCCCCTACAGTCTGACTGGAACAGAATGGAAGAGGCAGAATGTGGTACCCCACTACGTGTGTGTGTGTGTGTGTGTGTGTGTGTGTGTGTACCTGTGTGCAGGGCCCTGGGAGGCAGGACTCTCCTCCTGATGAACATTTGGGTCATAAGCCTGTCATGGATGATGGCTGCCAAGAAAAAAACCAGGAAAGATATTTCCAGCCCAGGGAATGTGTGGGAGGCTGGGAGAAAGAGTACGGAGAGGATATTTGTAGAAACTGGAGAAGCTTTAAGGGCAGCCAGAAAGGATTATGGCACCTCATCAGAGAGAAATCAATTAGGAGAGGCTTCAAAATGAGGAGCTCCTCCTCGCCTTCTCCTTACAGCAATCCACTGGGGGGGGGGGGGGGGGGGGGGGGGGGGGGGTGTTAAGACAAACAGAAATGCCAGGATAGAGAAAGGTTTTTCTAGTTGGAGACCCGGCAGCATTTAGGTTTGCAAGGGCCAGGCATGGAAATCTGCAGGCATGGAAGCCAGGACAGAGGGAAGGCGATGGTTCCAGTTCCTGGGAAGCGGAATAGAGAGGGAGGAGGCCCGGAGGCTCCACAGATCAGAGGGCCTAAATTCTTAACATTACCTGTGGTTGACCTCAGGCCTCGATTGTTTCATCTGCAAATGAGCTAAGGTGGACACTTCCCTGATAACAAGGTTAGCAGACCAAACGGGAAGCTACATGGAAACATGCACTGAGTGCTTGAAAGCACGGCACAAAACGAGCGGAGAGAATTGGCGCTGCATTGGGCTGGGGGAGAAGACTGGGAACCACTCTCGCAGCCTGGTTATTTTGCTGGGTCCGGTGAAACTGAGTGATGAGGCTGGGAACCTGCCACTGGCCTGCCCCTCGAGTTTGGGCTTAGAGATTTCCTCATGGCGTAGTAAAGACGTCGTCATGCTTCCATCACTGGCCTGAGCGCGCCAAGGATCTGTGGTGTGGTGATGCTTTGGGCTGGTGAAATGTAGTCAGGGCAGGGAGCTGGGGGGTGGGAGGGTCTGGGAGAGGAGGAGTTGCTGAGGGGGAGGGGAAGGGCAGGGCCTTGTCTCTGAAGCAAGTCCAGGCAGCAAGGGTGTGCCCCTTTCTCCCCAGGCCTTACCAACCCTTCCCCCCCCTGGTCTCATTACCATTGCAGGGGCCATTCGGAGGCTCCCAGCAGCTTTCCAGCTGAGGAGGGAGATAGGTTTTTCAACCCCAAATGCCTAACATTGGCTCCAGGTCCCCTTTTGTTTTCTGACCCCCCACTGACCATTCCCTCCTTTTCCAACTCCCACTGACTGTTCCAAGAAAAAGGCAGCCCAAGTCCACGGTTGCCTGAACCAAGGGGTCGTGGGGATGTAGTCCATGATGTTTGAGGCTGTCAAAGGGGCCGAGAGCTGTCTGGGCAACCTCAGAAATACTTTCCAAGGAGAATGGGAAGTGCCGGGGGACAGAGTACTGACTTCATGCATGACCAGGGTAAGGCATGAACCCAGAGCAAAGATTCCCCTCCGATTTCTCTGTGTTTGAGGGTGGGAGGTGAGTGCAGCAGGAGCCAGAGCTAAAGGGATCTGCCTCCAGGAGGAGTCGGAAAGACCCTGTGGCCCAGCCTCGTTCTCCTCCTGCTCCCAGAGCGGTTCCAAGCCCGGGGCTGGAATAGTTGCCACAGTGACAGCTCCACAGACCGTGCACTAGGAGCCTTTGAAAACAGGGATGGAGGGAAGGGACTTGTGGTTGGGGAACAGGGGAGCTGGTGGACTTTATGCTAACTCACACCCACTAAAAATCAGACTTTCAAAGAACTTTTCATCACACAAAGAACATTTTCAGGAAATAATGACAAGGAAAAAAATAGGAAACAAAGGTGTAAAATGATCCCACTTATGAAACACAAATATATGTATAGATTAAACTAAAAGACTAGAATAAAACTGGTAAAATATAGACAGTGATGATCTGGTGGGGGGTAAGAATATGTGTGATTTTGTTTTCTTTATACTTCTCTATAGTTCCCAAATTTTGATCATCAATGTGTACATTTATAATTCAGAAGTTATGAAAATGATTAAGGAGGTGACTCTGGGGTCAAGCTGACTCCCCAAAGGGGACCCAGAACTTTGCCGATCCCAGCCCCACTGCCTATTCCCCTAAGTCTCCTTTGGTGATCCTGGGCCGGACCCCCTTTATGGCAGCCCCCGGGGGAGGGGCTGGGGCTGGCAGCTGGGAGTCAGCTGTGTCTGGAGACTATCCCGTGTCCAATGGGAGGCAGGGGGCTCATTTCCCAGTTGGACTGAGGCCAGGTTTTAGGGATTGAGTCTGCCAAGCAGCTACCTGAGGCACTGGTGTTCACAGCTCCTCCTCAACCCCAGGCCCCCAAAGAGGGTAGAGGCCCCCCAAGTCAGCCTCTGCCCAAGGGTCTCTGCCCCCTAAGCCAGTTTCTGGCTTTCAGATACAGGAGAGGAGGTGAAGGCAGCTTATCCCTAGTTCTGAGGTTCAGTGAGGACCTGGGTTTATGTTTACCCCCGTTTCCCCCCTTCTGCCCCCTTCCACCCTGAGACTCCCAAGTGCATGGCTGTGTCAGGGGAAGAGAGTGGCTGATCAGGGCTGGGAGGGGCTTCACAGGGTCTGGCCAAGGAGTTTTGGACCAAGGAGTCTCAGTTATTCCCAGCTTGGGGATTAGTACAAATATGGCTAAGAAATTCTAGCCCACCTTCAAGTATTCAGTTGTATTAAAGAAAAAAAACCTCACACACATAAAAAAGGCTTTTTAGACTCTTTATTTATGAGTATGTGTCAAAGTTTTATTTCAATCTTGCTGCAAGTAAAGAGACTATTAAGAGGCCAATTCAAGGATTACCTCTTGGTAGAAACATTTAGAAGAAGGGAGAGTGGTTGGAATCAGTGTTAAGATGGACATACAAAAATAATATCTGGATAAAATGCACCACACTCTGACAACTGACGAAGTACATGGGAAACTGAAAATTGCCCAAGTGGTTTTTATTAAGAATGCTAATTCCTCCCTGAAATAATGGATTCTATTGAACAGAAATATCTGGGGTCCTTTTGTCTTACAGTTGGACACACTGGTTTGGCTCCTGCTCTGGGGCTGGAGGCTCAGGCATGGAGCAGTTGATATGGAAATTCTGGGTTCCTGTGTGCCCACGTCTGTGCCAGGTACCAAGGTGAGGAGATGGTGGGAGGAAATTGCAGGAAGCTGAGTTGTAAGGGAATGCCAGGGAAATTTTCCTGACGAAGGATCTCTCCAGGTAAGTGCTTCCAGAAGTCCCAAGTTCCCTCACGCTGGAGGTAAGCAAGTGGGCAGAGGAGGCATGCAGCCTCCTGGTAGAGACACTGTAGAGCTTTTAACGCAATTGCAGAATCTGACCCCTGGTAGAATGCCAGATGATTTTTGATGGTGCGTTGACAAGACATTAAATCACACTGAATCCCATAGAGAGAACATTATTTCCTTGTTCATTTCTTTCTTTCCCCCTTTTTTCTGTTGGAACTTGGGTTCACAGAACTGAAGTAATTACAGTCCTCAGTTCATCACATAATATAATCTTGGTTTTCGCATGGACCACTTTATTATATAGTTATTCTTACTAGTTGTTTTTAAATAATAAGGGCCCCATGAATTTATCACCCAAAACAAAATCTTGGACCTTGACAATAACCAGCAATTAACCAAATGTTCCTCCCATTCTTTGCCTACAACCTGAGGCAACTGACATCCTGAATCTTATAGTCAACATTCCTTTGCTTTGCTTTTAATATAGTTAATATAGTTTAATATAGCTGCTTCTATACATATTCCTAAAAAGTATACAGGGTGGGCCAAAAGTAGGTTTTTAATTTTTAAAAATTTATTGATTTCAGAGAGGAAGAGAGAGGGAGAGACAGATAGAAACATCACTGATGAGAGAGAATCATTGATCAGCTGCCTCCTGCATGCCCCCTACTGGGGATTGAGCCCACAACCTGGGCATGTGCCCTTGGCTGGAATTGAACCTGGGACTCTTTTTTTTTTTAATATATATATATATTATTGATTTTTTACAGAGAGGAAGGGAGAGGGATAGAGAGTTAGAAACATCAATGAGAGAGAAACATCGATCAGCTGCCTCCTGCACACTCCCTATTGGGTATGTGCCCGCAACCAAGGTACATGCCCTTGACTGGAATCGAATCTGGGACCCTTGAGTCCGCAGGCTGACGCTCTATCCACTGAGCCAAACCGGTCAGGGCAAACCTGGGACTCTTTAGTCTGCAGGCCAACGCTCTATCCACTGAGCCAAACTGGCTAGGGCACCGTTTATTCTTGTACTGTTATTTATTAACTAGAGGCCCATTGCACAAAATTTGTGCACTGGGGGTTTGTGTCCCTCAGCCCAGCCTGTGCTCTCACAGTCCAGGACCCCTTGCTCCTTACTGCCTGCCTGCTTGCTGCTCCTTAGCACTACCACAGAGGCGGGAGAGGCTCCTGCCACCGCCACTGCACTCACCAGCCATGAGCCGGGGTGCTGGCTGAGCGGTGCTCCCCCTGTGGGAGCTCACTGACCACCAGGGGGCAATTCCCCCTGGTGGTCAGTGCGCATCATAGCAACCGGTCGTTCTGGTCGTTCTGCCGTAACGGTTGCTTAGGCTGTTATTATATAGATTATTGTATTATTTTCCATAGAACAACTGTAAACCTACTTTTGCCCCACCCTGTATTTTAAATTTTAACTGTTTTTAATTTTATTGAAAAATGATGTCAGGTATATGAAATTTTTGGACTTACCATTTGATAGGATGTTATATTGCTGAGTCATCCATACTGTTGCCTGTCACTTAAGTTCCTTTGTTTTGACTACAGTATAATATTCTGTTGTGTAAGGCTACCACAGACTATTGCAAAGATGTCATTTTTCATACCTGTGTTCATAGCAGCAGCATTCACAAGTGCCAAAGGTGGAAGCAACCCAGGGTCTGTTGACAGATAACTGAATAAATAAAATTCCATACAATGGAATACTAATCAGCCTTTGAAAGGAAATAAATTCTGCCCAGCTGGCATGGCTCAGTGGTTGAACATCAACCTATGAACCAAGAAATCATAGTACGATTCCCGATCAGGGCATATGCCGGGGTTGCGGGCTCGAGCCCCAGTATGGGGCGTGCAGGAGGCAGCTGATCAAAGATTCCCTCTCATCATTGATGTTTCTATCTCTCTCTTCCTATTCCTTTCTTGTTGAAACCAACAAAAACATATTTAAAAAAAATAAATTGCCCTAACCAGTGGTCGGCAAACTCATTAGTCAACAGAGCGGCAAACCACAGCTCTCGAGCCGCAGTTTGCCCACCACTGCCCTAACCAGTTTGGCTCAGTGGATAGAGCTTCGGCTTGCGGACTGAAGGGTCCCAGGTTCGATTCCAGTCAAGGCATGTACCTTGGTTGCGGGCACATCCCCAGTAGGGAGTGTGCAGGAGGCAGCTGATCAGTGTTTCTAACTCTCTATCCCTTGCCCTTTCTCTCTGTAAAAAATCAATAAAAAATGTATTTTTTAAAAATTTAATTAATTAATTAAAGGAAATAAATTCTGACATGTGCTACAACATAGATGAACATTGAAGAAATTATTCCAGTTGAAATAAGCCAGGCACAAAAAGACAAATAATGTATGATTCCACTTATATGAGGTACCTAGGGTAGTCAACTTCATGAAGACAGAAAGTAGAATGTTGGTTGAATGGCTGGGGTGGGGGTTGATATTTAATGGGTACAGAATTTCAGTTTGAGATGAAAAGAGTTCTGGAGATGGATGGCAGTGATGGCTGCACAACAATGTGAATGTAATGTAATGCTACTGAACTACACACTTAAAAATGGTTAAAATGGTAATATGTTTTGTATATTTTATCACAAGTTAAAGAAAAAGAGATTGCTTTCCCATCCATGGATATTTGGGTTGTTTGGTTCTTCCAGTTTTGTCAAAGGAAGTCTCCCTTTGGTGCTAGTGTATCTTTAACACCTCTCTAACATCTGTTTCTCTTCATTCCCTTTTTAACAAAGAGCAAGGCCTCAGGCTCAAGAGCACTCAGCAGGGACTGGTATCTAGCTAGAATCAAATATTAAAATCTTTGTTTTTATTTCACTTATTTTTATAATTTCTTCTAGTTTTGGCAAGTAATGGTTGGTTTTCCAGTTACTGTAGTACTATAAAGTTTAAAAAAAAAATAATAAACATACTCAAGTGAAAAATAGAAAATTAATTTAAAGAAAAATATCAAGCAGTACAGGGATATGGTATGAATTGTGAAACTGGTACGTAAATGCTGAAGCTTGGAAAACATGATTTTAGAGGTTGATCCGACTCTGGTTTAACCGATGATCTCTGTGGCCCTTTGAAGGTTAATGGTCCCTGATATTCTGGATGTACAGAGAATAGAGATCATTGGAGCTCAGCAAGTGCTAGAATGGTCAGGGAAGGTATTCGGTAAGAACTGGGATATGGTGCCCTAGCTGGTTTGGCTCAGTGGATAGAGCGTTGGCCTGCGGACTAAAGGGTCCCAGATTCTATTCCAGTCAAGGGCACATGCTTGGGCGCGATCCCCAGTAGGGGGCGTGCAGGAGGCAGCCAACCAATGATTCTCTCTCATCATTGATGTTTCAAGCTCTCTCTCCCTCTCCCTTCCTCTCTGAAATCAATAAAAATGTATTTTTTTTAAAAAAAAGAACTGGGATATGATTGTGGCCTTAAAGCATGACTTGGATTTAAGTGAAGTTAAAAAGGAAATGAGAGTTATTCCAGGCAGAGAGATTAGTGTGAATGAAGGCATAAAGACTAATCAAGGTGTGTTTATGGCTACCGAGTTTGCTTGGTGGAAGCAAAGAATAATGATAGAAAATAAATTTAGATTGGGTGAAGGAGGCTAGATTATCAAAGCCTCAACAAACCAGAGAGGACTTTAGTTTGTGAGATAATAGGGAGCCACAGAAAGTTCTTGAGCAGGTAAGTGACATGATGAAGGGATTCAGATGTTGAGCAGGTACCATTGGTAAAATTTCTCTCTTTGCTCAGCCTGAGATTGCTGATTAATTCAGCATGGCTCAGTGGTTGAGCTTTGACCTATGAATCAGGAAGTCAGGGTTCGATTCCCGGTCAGGGTACATGCCTGGGTTGCAGGCTCGATCCCCAGTGGGGACGTGCAGGAGGCAACCAATCGATGTGTTTCTCTCATATTGATATTTCTCTCTGTCTTTCCCTCTCTCTTCCACTCTCTCTAAAAATCAATGGAAAAATATCCTTGGGTGAGGATTAAAAAAAAAATTCATTTATTCCTGAAATATTTTTCAAAGGCCTCCCATGTACCAGACACTGACCTGTGGATTCAGCGATGCACAAAACATACTCTTCATTCCACAGAGCTTTAGTGGGTGAACCAGACATTAATGAAATAATCACATAAGTAAACACAAATTTATAAGTGCAATAAGTCCAACCGAGCAGGTGTTCCTGACGCCCTGAGTGCATATAGTAGGGGGGAGATTTGCCTGGTTTAAAAGTTGAGACAAGGCTGTTCTGAGGAAGTGACATCTGAGCTGATAGTAAAAGGATGACAAGGAGCTAAATAGCTGAAGAGAAAAGAGAAAAGCATTTCAGATACAGCAAGCAGCATGCCCGAAGCCCTGTGGCCTGCAGAGGAGGCCTGGAAATCCCCAGGAGCAGAAAAATCATGAAGGTCAGAGGTGGCTGTGGCTGGGTGTTAGGGATGCAGGAAATGTGGTGAGAAAGGAGGCTAGAAGGTCAGCAGAAGCCAGACTATGCCAGAACCCAGTAGGCATTAGGAAGGTTTAGGCCTTTATTCTTGAAGAATGGGGAGCCATTGATAGGATTGTGGCATAATTATACCAGTGTTCTAAAAAAAACTTTTTTTAAATCAAACATTCTGTAATCTGTGAGGATGATGGGCTGATTGTGAGTGGCACTCCCTGAGGCAGCCCCAGAACCCTCCAGGTTAGGTCCCGAGTGTTTGGGAATTTTGTCTAAGGGGAGCCGCAGGAGGCTGAGGGGTTTTGGGGGGCTATGGTGGTGAGGCTGAGCTAGTTGCCGGCTGGCATAAAGCTGTGGCAGTGACTAAGTTTGCCCAGGAGAGGGCTCCACCTTGGGAAAATGGCTACGTCTCCAGGACTCAGATGATGTCTGAGATCCCCTAGAGAAAAGTTGTTCAAGGGCAGAGCCTTGGGGGAACCCCTGCCATGATTGGAAGAAAGGAAGACAGGGACAGGGGTTGGGGGCAGGCCTTATGGTAATGGTTAAGCAAAGGCTGACCAAGTGATAAGCAAGAAGGGGACCGGGAAGAGCACAGAGTCCCAGGGGCCAGGTTTCATGAGTGGGATGGAGAGGCAGCCGCAGGCAATATGGGCAGTCAGCAAACCTGGGGGCTCTGGAGGGCCAGGCTTGCCCCCCTCAGGGGCCCAGACACTGTGCTTTGCTTTTGCTTCCTCCTAGATGCCAAAGGGGTGGGAAGTGGGAGTTGAGGGTGGAAGCAGGAAGAACATTGACCAGGATGATAGGAGTAGAGCTGACCTGGAGGTTAGATCTCCTCACCTTACCCCCACTTATTTCTAAACCTCTCTAGGCTGTAGAAAAATAGAGAAACCAATGATAAAATTTCTCTCTATAGGAGCCAGACTTTAGGTGGGAAGAGGGAGAAGAGCAAACCTGAACAAAAACCCCAGGATCCTTGTCAGTATTTTGTTTTTTCAAATATATTTTTATTGATTTCAGAGATGAAGGGAGAGAGAGATAGAAACATCAATGATGAGAGGGAATCATGGATCAGCTGCCTCCTGCACGGCCCACACTGGGGATCGAGCCCACAACCTGGACATGTGCCCTGATCGGGAATCAAACTGTGACCTCCTGCTTCATGGGTCAACATTCAACCACTGAGCAACACTGGCCAGGCCTTGTCAGTGTGTGTGTGTGTGTGTGTGTGTGTGTGTGTGTGTGTGTGTGTGTATAAAATTTCAGAGAGGAAAGGAGAGGGAGAGAGAGATAGAAACATCAATGATGAGAAAGAATCTTCGGCTGCCTCCTGCACACCTCCCACTGGGGATTGATCCCACAACCCAGACATGTGCCCTGACAGGGAATCAAACCTAGACCTTCTGGTTCATAGATTGATGCTCAACCACTGAGCCACACCTTGTCAGTATTTTTAAGAAGATGGGATTAAGGTAAGTGTGGGGAATATGAGGCTTATGTGTACATACATACAAACACTCAGACACTCACATGCACTCACACATATTCACCCTCACAGACACACACACAGCACTCACATATACTCACCCATGCTCAAACACGTGCTTCCTCCCCCCCCCCCCCCCCCCACACACACACATACAGGAGAATCCCAGGCATGAACACTCACTGCTAAAATGAGTGGCTCTAAAGTGTGTGGTGTGCGTCATTGTAAGTAAGATGTGATTCAGAGGGTTGACGGATGTATGGGTGGGTAGGGATTAGGATATGTTAAGATGTGACATGTGTTCTGAGAGGGTGAATGTAGTGATGTGTGCATACATTCATTTTTTCACTCAGTCATTTAGTCACTCACTCAACAAGGTTATGGGGGAGCCACCATGTTCCCCAAGCACTGTGCTTGGTTAACAGTGAACCGCACAGACACGGCTCCTACTCACAATCTAATGGGCTCCAGTAGGCCCTCAGGACACAGCTGGAAAATGCCATGATGGGGAGTGTGGCATGCTATGGGATCCAGGAAGAGGGCGGTAACTCAGAGAATTTCTAGAGAATGGGCTGTGTACATTAGTGGGGTGGGTGTAGATGCTGGTCTGGGGAGCGTCTCCAGGATATAAGCTGTATATCAGCAGGTTGGGATGTGTTTTGGTGGGGATGTGGATTGGGAGGTTGTGGGGTGTGATATGTGCATGTGTATATGGCAATGTGTGTGCTTGGAAAGGTGTGAGGTGTATCATTATCAGAATTATCAGAGCAAACCAGCTCTTTATTACATGTATAATTTCCCTGCGTCCCTTAGGGTCCCTCTGTGCAGGGGGAGCTGGAGTGGAACTAAACCAAATAGGGGATTTAGCAACTTGGAGGGGCTGTGGCAGAACTTCAAGTGCTGCTGATGGGTGGTGTTGGCAGGCAGGGAAGGGGCAGGGGTGTCCACCAGTGATGAAGAGAGAATGGAGGGGAGTCATAGGGAGGGGAAGGGACATCAGTGGTCTGGGAAGGCAGGAGGGGGGCAGTGTTGGCTGGGCTGGGGGCGAGGACCAATGCTGATGCCCACCTTCAAGGAGGAAATCTAGGGACAAGTCCAGGGACTGGCAGTTCCCTGTAATAACCTGGGGGAAGGGAAGGGATGAGAGAGGGATGCCCAGCCCAGTCTTTCCTGGGGTGGGGAGTTCAGGCCTGAGAGCCTGACTGCACAACCTCCCCTCTTTTACAGGCATTTCCTGCATCGAATGTCTGGGAGATGGCCTGAAGGGTTAGTGGAAGGAAGTCACCTACAGCTTTGCAGTAGGAACTTCGGCAAGTTAATTCTCAGAGTGGTGTAATAATTGGGGTAATACTATTAAGCTTGCAGGAGTATGGCGATGATCAGTAGTGATATATAAAAATTCCGGCACAAATAATGGTGGTTTTTACATAATATTTATTTATTTATTTATTTATTTATTTATTTATTATTTATTTATTATTGCTTTCAGAGAGGAAGGGAGAGAGATAAACATCAATGATGAGAGAGAACCACTGATCGGCTGCCCCTCTCCCCCAGCAGTTCCCACTGGGAATGATAGTGGGGTTTTTTTGTTTGTTTTGTTTTTGCCATTAAAGATGTTGGATTTTTCTATAGAACTGCCTCATCTACGTGCCGATCTCTCGCTCTCACTCTTTAAGGTTCAAACCCATCCCTCTGTACTCGCTGAGTCAGGCTGGTGGGGAAGCCCCTTCTCCCCAGTTGGGACTGCAGAAGTGCTTCTGAGTCTTAGAGCCACTTCTCTGGCTGCCCCTTCAAGCATGTTTCTGTGCCCAGTTTCCTTTTCCTTCCCTCTTCTACTTAATTTCCCCCTGTTTAGCCAAGTAATGCATGCTGATTGCAAAAAGTAAGTGTAAAGAAGCAGGAGAAAGAAACATTTAATCCCACCATCACCAGCAATTATACAAATCGCTAACGTTTCTGGAGTGCTGCTATCTATCAGGCATTATTTCAGTTGCTTTGGATGCTTTATTTCATTTCATTCTCATGATAACTCTGGGAAACAGGCACCAGCGTTATCCCCACTTAACCGGAAGGAGCCGAGGCCCAAGATCACACAGCTAGTAAGTGGTTACAGGAAGGATGCAAACTCAGGCAGGCTACATTTTCCTTCCAGGCTTTTTGTTGTGTGTGTTTTTTAAAAATATATTTTTTAATTGATTTCAGAGAGGAAGGGAGAGAGAGAGAGATAAAAACATCAACAGTGAGAGAAAATCATTGATTGGCTGCCTCCTGCATGCCCCCTACTGGGGATCGAACCCCCAACCTGGGCATGTGCCCTTGACCGGAATCGAACCCAGGACCCTTCAGTCCCTAGGCCGACACTCTATCTACTGAGCCAAACCAGCTAGGGCCTTCCAGTCCTTTTACTATTCTATTTTCTGAGGACTTTCCCCTGGCTTCCTGTAGCCACTGCTGTCTAGTTGAGCTAGACCTTTAGCCTTCACTTTACAAGTATTTATTATTCATATCCTCCATCCTCAGCAAAATTCTAGGCTCTGCTGGAAGGCAGGAGGCAGGCACAGAAAAGCCCTTCCAGAAGTCCTGTAGGGCAAGGACCAGAGGACAATGCTGGAGCAAAGCACAGGAAACAGCAACAGATGCCTCCAGTGTGGGCCTGGGGAGGAACCTGTCTCCCTGCAGACTCCCTCAGCCTCAGCTGAGCCTAATGCCCACTTCTCCTGACTCCCTTCATGACACTCTGACTCCTTCTGGGACATGCATGGCCCTGCCTCCCAAAGGGCCTGATGCCCAGGATCTCACAGTCCTGGGGGCTGCCAAAGGCCACAGGCTGTCTTGCAGGGACAACCTGCCTCTCTCCCCTCCATCCAGCCAACCTGCTTTGCCAGCAGGTGAATCATTTATGCACGTTCCACTATGACCCCATCCTGCTAAAAAACGGTGGTGCCAAGTTAAGTATGAACTTCCTGGCTGGCATTCAGGGGTGCTCTTGCTGATCTAATCCCAAACTGCTTTTGCAGCCTTCTTTCTCCTGCCCACCCCTGACCCAATAATCCTCCAATTAAAAAATGCCTTCTTTTTAATAGCTCTTTCCTTCTCTACCTATCAATGCCCCACTTCTTTTCAAGTCCTATAATAAATGCCTCTTCTTATAAAACCTTTCCTCAACATCCTCTTTAAGGGCAATGACTGTCATGCAACATATATGAGAGATTTACCTACATTCTTGCCTATTTCAGTAGTCCATTGTTTTTCTTTGCTTTATAGTATTCCATTGTGTGAATATGCCAAAATTTATTTACTTGTTCTCTTGTGGATGGACATTGAGTTATCTGGGACTATTACAAAATCAACTGCTGTGAACATCCTTGTACATGACTTTTGCTGGATATAAGCAATCATTTTTCATGGGCATATATCCCAGAGTGATTTACTGAGTTGTGGGATATACATAGCTTCAGTAGGTGCTGCCAGACATTAGTCCAACTTACGTTCCCAGCAGTGTATGTGAGGTCTGGTCTCTCCAGTATTGTCAGTCTTTTTAATCACAGCCATTTCAGCAGGCGTTATAGTTACTTCTCTATAGGGCAAAAGTAGGTTTGTAGTTGTTCGTGTGGAAAATAATATAATAATCAATCAATAATAATACAATAATAAACTCTGTTTTGCGTACTCATGACTGTAAACTTACTTTTGCCCCATCCTATATTTCAAAATAACAATAATTATATTTACCACCTATTGATCAGATATAGCACTAGGAACAACTCTAGAAAATAGGTATTAGTATCTCCATTTTACAAGTGAGGCTCTGAGCAACATATAAGTTGAACAGGTGACATGGAGGATAAGTAGTAGGACCAGAATACAAATGCAGAACTGTCTGAAATGACACCGAAGGCCCTGTTTGCCCAAATACTTCACGTTGCCTCTCTCCTGCCACTTGGTAGAGAGCAAGACCCTTGTCTTATTCCTTCTGAGATGTTCTGCAGCGCCCAAGTAAGAGCTTAATGAAAAATTGTTAAACTAAGTGAATTGATATCCATGAAGAGACTGTGCTTGGAAGCAAAGGGAAAGACTCTTCTAGCTGTTCTAAATCCCAGTGACTAACTAGATTCAGGTGGAATTTGGCAGGCTGCCCTTGGAATCAGGATCCTGGTTCCAAGAAAGAGAGGAAGAAAGGAAAGAAGGAAGGGAGGGAGGGAGGAAGGGTAGAAGGAAGAAAAAAAGGAAGGAAGAGAAAGAAAGAAAAAAAAGGAAGAAGAAAATAGGGAGGAAGGGAGGAAGGATGGTCCATTACCCCTAATTAACTTGGGCCTCAGCTTCCTCATCTGTAAAATAGAGATAATAAGGAACAACAACAGAATGAGAGGCAGTGCTTTGTCTTTCATAAATTGTAATTTTTTAAATTGACAGAAAATTTTAACCATATCCATCCTCTATGGAGCTTTATAAAATACTAGAGGCCCGGTGCACAACATTCATGCATTTGGGGGGGGGGCAGTCCCTCAGCCTGGCCTGTGCCCTCTCACAGTCCAGGAGTCCTTGAGGGATGTCTGACTGATGGCTTAGGCCCTCTCCCATCGGAGGATGGGCCTAAGCCGTCAGTTGGACATCTTTAGTGCTCGCCAGCTGTGAGCCCGGCTCAGGGCTTCTGGCTGAGCGGCGCGCCCCCTGTGGGAGCGCACTGACCACCAGGGGGCAGCTCCTGCATTGAGCATCTGCCCCCTGGTGGTCAATGCGTGTCATAGCAACCGGTCGTTCCTCTGTTAGGTTGATTTGCATATTAGCCTTTTATTATATAGGATATGGATTCCAAGGGCCCACCCTGGAGACGCAGACTTGATCCTAGGCATGCATATTTTAAAAGAGCTTCTCAAGGTGTCTTCAAGGCTCAGCTAAGGATGAGAACTGCTAGGATAAAGGTATATTATTATCATTACCGCTAAAGTATTATCATCATTGTTATTTTTTGGTGGGGGGATGGGAGTTGGGAATGGGGAGATACCTTTCAGGGAAGTCTCCTGTAAAGCAAGTAGATCCACTATAAGTGCTTAGATAAGGACCACCACCAATGTCTTCATACTCTGGCCATCTCTGACCTGGAGTCTCAGAGGCAGGTTTGTGATTGTGTGTGTGTGTGTGTGTGTGTGTGTGTGTGTGTGTGTTGTGTGTGTGTGAGTGTGTGTGTGTTTTACAAATATGTGCCTGGAAAGGGCAGTGAAAAGAAAGCCAATCATGTGGGGGTTCCATAGTGAGAGGGGAGGGACTGAGGGCAGGAAGAACCAGCAATCTAATTCCTGGGGGTTCAGGCCTATGGATTTAACAAGAAACAAGCAAAAGTGACCCCAGACTTGGTTCTTGGAGGAGCATGGCTGTTCTTGGCACTCTGACTTGGCCACAGCTGGGGTCTGAATTTACCACAGCATCAGCCCTGCCTGCCCCTGACTATTGAGCAGGAGAGGCCCTGGGATATGGCCTGAGAATCCAGCAGCCAATCCTCTTCTTCCTGTTAGCCTGCCCCTACCAAGATCCTGGGCACCCCAGGATATTGTTCATCCTGGGAGACTGGAGAAGGACAGAGCAAGGCAAAGATCACCCCACCTACCCACTCCTGCTCCACTGGACCACTCCCTGTCCAAGGACAGGAGGTCAAGTTCTGGATCTCTGCCATTGTTTACGCTCAGGAGAGGGACCCTGGGGATGCTGTGGGACTAAGCTAGTGCCCTGCATGTCCTGTGGTGGGAGGGAGGAGAGGTCCTGCCAAGGTGGGAGAGAAAAGAGGAAATAAAATAGAGGGCAGGATTAATGAAGTGGCTTCAAGAGCTAATAGTGCATTTACCGACATTCTCCTCCTCTGCCTCCCCTCCAGGGGGAACCTGGTCACAGCCTGAGGCAGCCTGTCCAGTTCCCAGTCTGCCTCTTAGGGATCCCGGGGCTGGAGAGAGGCAGGACATCTCTCAGGTGAGGGAGACAACCCCTCTTCTCTTACACCCCAACCTCTGGAGATGAAACCCCAGATCTCAGCCACTCCTGTGAAGTACAGATCCTTCCCCAGAGCTGCCCAAGTAGGCAGGGGAAGGTGCATTATTGGATGGTGCTTTGGGGAACACACCCAGCCCTGCCATGGGGCCACAGCCCTGGCCACCTTCCCCAGTTTCTTTCAGCCTGTCCCCATCCCATTCCTTCTTTCTCCCAGGCTTCCTCCCTAGAGGCTGACCTGGAGCTGGATTCCCAAATAAACAGTAACTAATTGGATTAGGAGCTGATAATATTGTTGACCTTTCTTAATGTCTGCTGGCTGTCTTTCCACCACACTGAGGCTTAATTGTATGGGTTTGGGGGGAGGGTAGGGGACTTCCAGGAGTGAAATGTGACCCCTGTTAACCTCAGATAAAATGGGCTCAGCGTCTTCCCAACTGCCTGTCATCCCCCATGGAGCAGGAACACACACATGCTCCCACTCTCATCAAATAATTACACAGATGATACACACATGCATAGGCATGCATGCAGAGATGCAAACACACCCAGAGGCACATATGCATCCTCACCCAAACCCACACACATGACTTTGAACATAGATCGTGCATATATACAAAATCATACTAGATGCTATACGTATGATAGTGTGTATCTTTGTGTATAAAGATACACACTATCATACGTACAGCATCTAGTATGATTTTGTGTATATGCACTTCCAAAATGCAAGTACAGAGATACATGTAGGCAAATATAATTATGCCTGATACAAATGCATAGTAGATATGTTCATGAATATATACTGGTACATACATGTAAAGAAACACTAACATGCACACATATGCTCATATACACAATGCTTAAATAAATGAGCATGCACAATACATGACACATGGGCAAACACACATATACATACTATATACATACCTTTGCACACTCATGAACATGAGAGCCCCTGTCCCTCTCCACACAGGCAGTCTGTACCCCCAACCCCCTCTTTTTCACAGTCTCTGCTGCTCCTACTTTCTATTTGTTCCTGGGTTCCCTGTGTGTTTCTGTGGTCCTGAGTTTTGAGAGGCTCTTGAAGCTCTGGCCTGGCCTTTCTGAGTGTCTCCATCTCTCAGTATCTCTGGGGCCCTGACTTCACGTGGAGCTTTCTCACCCTGGGATGCTGAAGTTGAGAGGGCCTGGTTGGTAGCGTGGTGGGGAGGGCAGGAAAAGAGAAGAGATTAGAAGGGAAGAGTAGGAGAGGGAGGGTCAAAGATGATTGAAGGGTTGGGGGAGAGGACCGGGGAAAGAGGGGAGCGGCGAGGGAAGGGGAGGTGGGGCGGGGGCGGGGTGCCTGCCTGCGCACAGCAGATGTTGCAGCTCCTCGCGTGGAGCTGTTAATGTAAGTGGAGTTCTGCAATGGTAATTAGGAGGGCCCTCATTACCCTGGCGGAGCCGGCTGAGAGCCGATAAAGCCGAGGGGGAGAGGGGCTGACATCAGGGTAATGGGGGAGCAGGGCCATTGAGGAGCTGGAGCCGAGCCGGGACCGCTCCGCGCGCAGCTGGAGCCCGGCGAGAGGGCCAGGGAGAGGGGGGCGCGGCCACGGCCCGCGGCCCAGAGAGGAGCCGGAGCCGGAGCCGGGGTGAGAATGGCGAGCGGCGCTGACTGCGCGGGGCCTTCGGACCGCGGGCCAGAGGGCCAGGGAGGGCGAAGTGTGAGAGCTGAGGGTCTACAAGGGGAGGCTTCCAGGCTGGTGTGGCCGCCTCCCGTGCAGCCGTGGGTGGGGACATCCACCAAGGTCTCTGCGCCCGCATTCAGAGACCTCTGGTGGCCTGACAGAGGTCGGCCGGAGGCTGGGGATATGGACAGAACACCCTTCTCCTCTAGTGTCCCCTTCCCTCCGTGCCTGGGCATCTAGGACGCTCACCCACAGTGATCAAGGCCATGGACGGTAGAATTGCATAGCCAGGGCGAAAGTTAATGTCCGGATGGAAAGCTCCAGAATGTCAGGTCACAGACTCTGGAGGAGACTTACGTCCCTGGGTGGAAGTATAAGCCCCAACCCTTGCCTCCTTGGGCTGACAGTCTGGTTCCCCTTCCTCTCCTCACAGGTTCTCTTTCCCTGTCTGACAGGCTCACATTTTCCCTTGCACCCCATCCCTCACCCCCAACCTTAGGGAGGGTCCCAGGCACTGAGAAGGCTGGAAGCTGAGTCCTGAGCAGCTCTCAGCACCTTGCTTCCCTTCAGGGCTTTGCCGGAAGGGGAAGGGAGACAGGGAGGACGAGGACAGTGGGAGACACCTGCAGCAGGAAGCCAGGAGCCCCTCCCAGACCCCCAGAATGGGGATCTCGGGCGGGGAGCCCAATTTGCTATTTACCTTCCTCACCCCTGGGTATTTCAGACTGAGGAGTGAGCGAGCCCAGTCTTCTCGGCCAACTGAAAGCCATCTCTATAAAACAGACCTAGTCCCGTTCTCCTGCTCCCCCTGCTCCCCCTGCCCCGGGCCAGAGGCCCCCGGGAAGACTGCCACCAGGACAGGGAGAAAGGAATTTGGAGGGGGGGGTCTCTGCAACTTCATCTCCTCCATCAGAGAGCCCACCATCCCCTTTTAAAATTCCCTCTACACAGACCCTCACCTGCAGCTGTTTTATGAAACAACCCAAGGTCATTGACTCCTACCACTCTGGTTTGCAAACTTCTCAAGGACCATGTAACCCCTCCAGTTCGGAAAGGGGGGATAGAGAGGGGCTTCTTTTCCTCAGGCTTTGAGGAAGGGAAAGGGGAGCCCTGCTGCTGCTGACCCCGAGGAACCACATCCCCCAGACGACTAAGGGGACGTGATGCCTTTGAATAGGCCTGAGCTGAGGGGGGTACTCCAGGGCTTGGGGACAGTCCCAGATGCCCCTCCCCTCTTCAGCTGCACAGCAGATCAGGGGTTAACGGAGAGGCTGTAAGGCTGGAGCAGGCGGTGGCTCCTGCCTCCCCGCCCCCCCCACCCCCAACCCCCAGAGTTGCTGACTCTTCCTTTTTGTTCGGGCTGACAGCGAGCACCTGGTGTGCTCGTGCAACAATATTGTTCCTGCTTCCCTCCCCCCAGGCCGCAGGCTCCCCTTTCGCTCCCCCTCCTCACTGGCCAGCAGCCTTCCGCTCTGCCTCCTCTTCCCCTAGACCCCTCCTGCCTGTGGCCTCCTAGGCAACCCCCCCCCACCCCCCACTCAACCACAAGCATGGACCCTGCGGTGTCAATAAACACAACATATGCTGCCATTAATGTGAAAATCGTGCCCTCCACTCCATTCATCCCCTCAGCCTACATGCCTGCTGGGGGTGGGGGTGGAGGGATGGGGAAAGAAAGGTCAAGTGGGAAACATTACCCTCTTTTTTGATCTGCTCAGCCCCCACCCCCACCTCCAGCCTTGGGAGAGGGAATTGGAGGAGCTTGGGTGGGATAAGGGTGGGGGTGTTGGGAGACCTGTGTTCTCTGACATGCCCATTGAGCCTCCCCAGAGGGACTTAGGTGAGCACCCTCATCCAGCCCATATGCCTCTTCAGCTCCAGGGGGGATCAGAGTGAAGCCCTGTTGGCCCTCCCACAGACAGCCATGTTGCTGACATGTTTCTCCTGGGGACAGAGGTGGCCTTCGGGGCCCATTCTCTTACAAGTCCAGCTATCATCTCAGCTCCTGGGGACTATCTATCTGTCTGTCCACCCAGATTATAAAAGACATACCAGAAGGGTTCTCCAAGTAGGGATGGGCTCCAGAAAGCCCTTATGAAAGGAGCCAAATACCTCTGATGGCTAAGGGAGTGGCCTGGCCTCAGTCTCCTCAACTAAATCACCAGTTCCAAGACAGTGGGGAATAATAAAGATAAAAATAATATAATAACAACAGCTAACATGTATTGAGGGCTTATTTATGTACCAGGCATTGTGCTAAGCACTTTACAGGCTTTATCTAATTTGCTCCCCATAAGGCCCCTATGGGGAAGTTACAACTGATGTCCCCATTTTACAGCTGAGGAAAACATACTTAATAAGGATAGCTAGCATGTACTGAGTGCTCGCTGAATGCCAGGCTCTGTGCTGAGACCCTATAAGATTAGCACCACTATTAGTGTCATTTTACAGTTGAGGATACAGGCTCAGAGAGGTTCAGTAACTTGCCCAAAGTCACACAGCCAGTGAACAGAACTTAGCAAGAAATTCAGGTTTTTCTGACAGCAAAGCTTGTGATCTTAACCTCTATACTTTCCTGCCTTTTTCTCTATTTTTCTCCATCTCTAGTAGCCCCACAGCCACTCCTCCCTCCGCCAAGCTGACCCTGTGAGGTTGGGCACATGTAGGGCAATGTGAGACAGAGTTGACATTCGTTCTTTGCCCAGCTCACTTGTTCCACTGCCACTCCTTGCTGCTGGCTGAGCTGTCCCTGCCCAGCCTATATGCACAATGTCCCCCTACCCCCATGCCCAGCCCCATTCTGAGGATTCATGGTGGACAGCAAAGTGCCCCTTTAGGCTCCCAGAGCACAAAGACATTGTGCTTGGCTCTGCAGCTTCTCACTTCTGAGACTCCAGTTGCTTTATTGATATTAACTTAACACACGCCCCCACTTCCCCACCCGCCCCAGCCCAGTCTGCCTGGGCACCACCCTGACCTCTCTTTTCCTCTTTCATTATCCACTCCAGGCACCAGGGAGCCAGCACCAAAATTAAAACAATAACTAAGCCCGAAGTGGACCCAGCAGCCCCCACTCCCACCCCAAGGGAAGAAAAAAATACCGCAAAAACACCTGGAGAGGAGAATAATCAATGGAAGGGGAGGGGTGACCCACTCTCATGCCAGCACCCCCTCACACACCCCCTCACCCCACCTTAACCCTTTAGTACCAGGACTCCCCTATCCCATCCCTCACGCTTCCTTCGATAAAGAAGGAGCAGCTTCTGGCAGCTGCTCAACCATTTGGTGCTTTGGGATTAGAATAAGCAAATGTGGGAGGTGGGGTCCCCAGAAGTCCACAGCCAAGGGCTAAGACCCTAGAGGACAACAGTGCTATCACAGCAGGAAGTTCCTCCCTGAGCAAATTCCTGAAGAATTGGTTGATCACTTACTTAGTGCTAAACACTTTATATTGATTCTCACAACAACCCCACAAGGTAGATATTATTATTGTCTCCTTTTTCAGATGAGGAAACTGAGGCTGAACAAGTTAAATGACTTGCTCAAGTTCATATCAGCTAATAAGTGGCAAAATCAAGCTTCAAACTCAAAGTCAGGACTCTGTTTTCATAGCTTACAGCTTAAGCATCTTGCACGGATCTCTCCGAAGTGTTACTGGAATCTGGTTAAACAACTAGACCCAGTTCAGGGATCTTTTGACCCAAATGGCCCAGGCTACAGAAAGGGCCAGCTGTGTCCTCTCAACTCACCTCCCAACTGCCTGCAAGGAAAGAGAGATCACCAGAGATAGGACGCAGTTTTAGTCTTGCTGAGGCCAGCAGAGGGGGCTGCTGTAGCTGAGGTCAGGTGGTGGGAGAGGGAAGTTAGGTGGGCCTGTCCCAGAAAAGCAAAGATGCTGGTTACCCTGTGGTGTTCATGCAGCGCCCCCTAGATGTCTGTGGGCTAGCAGTCCCCGCAGGGGGTGCCCTCCCAGAGAGAGGGGGCCAGATTAGCACCACTGAACTGTCCTAAGTAGGCTGGGCTCTGCATTGAGGACCACTCTCCCCACCATCCTCTTTCTGCCCTGTGCCCCTCAGCCCCATCTAAAAAAAAAAAAAAAAAAGTGTATCTCAGCTACTGCCTTGGCCCACACCAGGATTCCCACGTCCTCCAGCAAGCCCCATCACTACCCCCACTCCACCCCACTCTCTAGCCTCTCCAATCACCCATTAGCTTGTCCCTTTTTACTTGAATTCTGCTGACACGAGATTGGGACTTTTCCAAGGCACTGTACCAGAGAACTGAAGGAAAGACTAGGAAAGCCAACATTTAACGTTGTTCTAGTGTCCAGGCACTATTCTAAGGGCTTAGCCTAAAATTCGCACAACAATCCTAAGAAGTAGGTACCCCTAACCTACAGATGGAGGAAAAACTCACCAGCTGATAAATGGCCCAGCTGGGATTTAAATCCAGGCACTCTGCCCTTATGCAACACTACTTTTTACAAGGAAAAAGAAAGGAAGGAAGGAAGAATTTAAAGTCTTCAAATTCTTTATTCCGAATTAGATTGTCAGCTCCCTAAGTGCCTATCCTTTCATTCCCATAGGGCAGTGGTCGGCAAACTCATTAGTCAACAGAGCCAAATATCAACAGTACAACAATTGAAATTTCTTTTGAGAGCCAAATTTTTTAACTTGAACTTCTTCTAATGCCAATTCTTCAAAATAGACTTGCCCAGGCCGTGGTATTTTCTGGAAGAGCCACACTCAAGGGGCCAAAGAGCCGCATGTGGCTCGCGAGCCGCTGTTTGCCAACCATGGCCATAGGGTAAGGCAGAGTGAGACATCCATAAATGTACACCAAAGGAATTCTAAGACATCTAAAAGCCACAGAGGATCACCTGTCACATCCCATGGGCATAGACAACATGATGCCCCTTGCCTCAACCTGGCTTGGGTGCTAGAACTAGCTACATTGATTCCTGGCCAGAGGTAGGCTCATCTGATAGGAGAGCCAGACCTAATGAGATCCTCAGGCTTTTCCAGAACCCTTCCCATCTTCTCATTGGTTTCCCTTGACCCTGTAGGTACTGACTCAGTCTTGGCTTCTCAGCTGGTCATTATAGCCCCCCCTCCCCCATTCCTACTTCTAGCTCCCTCCAAAGACTAGTTAACCTTTATGAGGGCCCCTCATGGCTCTGCCCTTAAAGGTCCCGGCTACCCCAGCCCAATTCTTTCTCTGCTCTGCCTATTATCCTGGAGCATATTTGTGGTTAGGGCTGGCCCTGACTTTCAAAACCTCAGCTCCCTCACTCCACAGCTTAGTTTCAAGTTGTGCTCAGGACAGATGCCCTGGCCCCAGGAGCCCTTTTGGCTGCACACCTGCCCCCCTGCTCACAGCTGACCAAAGACTTTCCTTCGCCATCCCCTCAATACAAGCCCTCTATTGCTCTGTTCCTGACATAAGAGTTTCCTCCAAATCCCCATACTGCCTCCCGTGACCCACTTAGAATCCTAACTCTCCAGACTTAAAATAGAAAACACTCAACACAAGCTTTTACACTTCCTGCTACCAGCTGAATAAAGGTTGCATCTTTAGCAAAAACAAAATAGCCACCTACTACTAATAATATTTGCCCACCAATTTAGAGTGAAGGCTGGCCATTCATTTGCTCAGCTCTCCCAAAGCCACTTCCTACCTGTCCCCAGGCTGTATAAGTACATGTGGGTCTCCCAGAGGTATGGGACATGTGTGAGCAGTGTGCTATGAATGGTGTGTATTGTGTATTTCCCCCTCATTGGGAAAATCTCCAAAGTGACTCCTTGCCTTGGGCTCTTTTGTAATCTGGGGCATTGATCAGGGCCCATTGGTAGCTGATTGTTTTCACACGTGACTCAGTCACATTCCTCTAATCTCCATCCTTCTGCTCAGTTTGCATGACAAGAAGCGGCCTCAGTGGGGAGAGGTCGCTCACCTCTGACCAGGATATAATTGGAAAAAGAAGGTCATTGCTAGCTTTGCTTCTGGGGCGGATCAGCTTCGTTCCATTTGTGTCAGGAGCTCTCGCCAGCACACACTCTCAATGACATGGAGACAATGGCTGTGCCCCACAATGGAGCCCACAGAGATGTGCTCGACAGGACACAGACACACCACGGGACCCACACTTGCTCTCATCAGGACAGGCATGTACAACAACACATACACAATAGGCGCTTTCAATAAATGCTGATAACACCAATGTCACTCAGGACAATGCACGTGGCAGCTACACACAGAGGACACACAAAGAGATGCATAAAACAATGCTTACCCAACGATACAGGTATCCAATGGCGTACACACAGAAGGACACTCACACAGACATATCCATGAGGGCTAATAGCCCGGGCTGAGCTACCAAACCCAAAATAATAATAATAATAATAATAATAATAATAATAATAAAGTGCAATAGTAATTCCTTTCTTCAGGCATGCCCATGTGGGAATATATCAGAATTACCTGGGGAGCTTTGACAAAATGCATGTTTCCAGGAACTCCCCACACACACCTTACAAAGGAGTGCTTGTGGGTAGACCGGTGGATGTTGAAAAGCTCCCCAAAGAAATTCTGACATGTCCCCAGGTTGAGAACCATTGCACTGACATCAGGCTCCCCTCTACTGGGTGGCAGAATTTGCCAGCAGGGGTGTTGGCTGTGTTTTATTTTCTCACTCAGCTTGGGAAGGGACAGGCGGGAGCTGAGAAAAGGATGTCTGGCTCTGGCTGGTGTGGCTCAGTTGGGTAGAGTGTCATCCCTGCACCGAAGGGTTTGGTTCCCAGTCAGGGCACATACCCAGGTTGGGGGTTCCCTCCAGGTCAGCACTGATGTAGGAGGCAAACGATCCACCCATCCATGTTTTTCTCTCTTCCCCTCTCCCTTCCTTTCTTTCTCTAAATGCTAATATAAAATAAAATAAAAACATATCCTCAATTGAGGATTAAAAAGAAAAAGTAAAGGATCTGTCTGTAGCCAGGAGATTAGGGGTCAGGGCAATGGCCTGGGACCGCAAGAGTTAAAACTGGGCATTGACACACACACACACACACACGCACACACACACACACACACACACACACACACACACACCCGCCCCTGCGATTTTGGCTGGCTTGGTTAGTTTCCACACAGCACACACAGAAGGACCTTTCTAGTGGGGACTGTCCCGGAGAATTGCTTGCACTCCACCGCCAGGATGCACAGGCCCAAATCCCACACCATCTCTGAAGCCGCGCCTGCCGCTGCTTAGGGATCTTTGGGGGGTCATTGGCCAGCCCCAGGTCTGGAAATCCAGCCCCTAGGGCATTCTCCGCTCCAAGGCCCCAGGATGTCATGCTCAACACTATGAAAGCCAAGAGGTTCCTTCTATCCGGGGCGCGGGGAGAGGGCGAATCGCCCCACCCCCACCCCTGCCACGCCGGGAGGCCTCTGGGAGAGGGCAGAGGGAACTGCGCGGGGACCAGGTGTCCGAGGCAGCTGGTCACTTGAGCCTCAGCTTGGAGGCGCGGGGATCCGCGGGGACATCACAGGGTCGCGCCGCCCCCTGGCGGCTCAATAGCAGAGTCGAGGCCAGAGGGGCGGGCGGCTGCGGGGTCTGGTGGCTCTGGGACAGGCTCCTCCTTCCCGGCGTTGGGGGCGAGGCTGGAGTGGAGGATGTTGAAGAGACGCCCCCTCGAACACCGTCCCGTCCCTTCCTTTCCGCTCTCTCCCTCTCTTTCTTTCTCCGTTTTCCTTTTCTTCCTTCCCCATCTCTCCCACTCTTCCTGCCCTTCCCCCACCCTCTGTCCTCACTCCCTCTCCCGCTCCCCTCCCTTTCTCTCGTCCTTCGCCCACCCCCCTCCCCGCCCCCGCGGGGCAGCGCCTCGGCGCGCCGGCTTGGCAGTTAGCCCATTAGATCTCGTACTATTGATCCGCTTCTGAGTCGAAGCTGACAGCCCCCCTTCCCCGTCTCCCACGTCCCCATTCCCGGCGCCCCCCTCCCATCTTCAGGCAGTCCTGGCCTGAGCCTTCCCCGCACCCCCGCACCCCCCCCCCCCCACCCCCGCCCCAGACGGGCCACGCCGAAGTCTCGCCCTCACGAAGGACAAGAACAAATGTAATTAAAGCGACCGACGAGGGGGGTGCGCCCCTGCCAGCACCTGCGCGAGCTGGGGTCCCAGCGGCCGCCTCTCTGCCCGCCGCCTCCCCCCACCCCTCCCCCGCGCTCCCCGCCCCCCGGAGCGGGAGCATTTGGGTTGAGCTGCGCCTGTCCTATAAATCCACATATAATTCTCGCCTTTCCTGTTCAGCTAAGGAAAATAAACGTGTAAGGCTGTTTCTGGGAGCCCAGCTCAGGGACCGCTCTAAATTCTCCTCTTATTGAGTCCAGGCTGGAAATCATTCAGCTCGGCGGCGCGCCCCCGCCCCTAGTCCGCGGCCGCTGCGCGCTCGCACGCGCGCGCGCGCGCGAGGCAGGAGCCGGGTATATAAATATCTCCAGCTCTCCCCATAGCCGGGCAGATTTATTCCGCTGCCAAGCCTGCAGAAAATTGACTTGTTCATGGAGGCGGCTATTGACACATCACCGGGGGGAGGGTTAGGGGAGAAAGCAGTGGAGCCGGCGCCCCTCCATTATACGTTAATGTAATCAGCAGTGTGCGAAATGACTGCGCGGAAAATAGCATCACTGACATTTATATTAGAGGATATTGATGGCAGGAGCTGTGACCGCATCACTCTGCCTCCCGTTTCCACGGATTGACACAGGAGCCTCTTGTTGGCTCCATCCAGGCTTGCCTCCCCTCCCCCTTCCCCCCTCCCGTCCTCTCTCCACCCACTCTCTGTCTCTCCAGCTCTCCCCCTCTCCTGGCCTTGCCCACACCCTCCCAACTCACTCTTCCACTCATTTTTCAAATAATTCTTGAGCACCTACTGGGTGCCACGTGCAGGGGTCTCCCCCCATGCCTCTCTCTCTCTCTCTCTCTCTCTCTCTCTCTCTCTCTCTCTCTCTCTGGGTTTCTCTCCTCCCCACCATGCCCTTGCCCTCTTTCTTCCTCCTCCCAGCTCTGCCTGCCCCCTCCCCCTTATCTTGGCTCGGTGGCTGGACCGCTGCTGTCACAGCAGATAGATAATTGAAAAATGGGCCTCACCTTTGCAGCCAGCAGGAGTGGTTCAGGCAGTTACCACCGGGGTTACCTACTCCATCTCAGGCCCAGGCTCCAAAAGAGATTCTGAGGAAATTGGATTTTACATGGATGTTTTATTCGGGCAGAGGCTTTAGTGTATATAAATACAAGTGAGGAGGCCTTGCCTGCAAGGTTGAGCGAGAGGCGAGACAATCCCGCCTGGGGTCTGGAGGCTCAGGGGAGGCAGGCAGGCCATGTGCTCAGCTCTGGGCCCCAGACCTGGACATCAGTGCATTTCCCCCTTATCATCTGGCGTTAAAGGAGGTTAATGCCTTTGAACAGCTCCTTAAAAGCTGCCTTGGGAATAAAAAAAAAAAAAAAAAGGTGTGTGATTGTTGGGAATCATTGGCAGGACTATATAATGAGAAAAGAAGGAAAGGCACTGGAGAAGTTTGAAGACTGGTTCTTTCAATAACTATTTATTGAACCCTTAACTTGTGTGGTCTTGTGTTGGGGGCAGAGGAGTAAGTTAGTTATGGCTGCTGCGTTTAAGGACAGTTTGGAGAATGAGCTTGGATGAAGCAGCAGAAGGGAAATGGGTCAGGTTGGGTGGATGAGGGCCCTACTAATCCTTCAGTCCCTCCTTCTTGGACCTGGTTCCCGGAGCATCTAAGGAACATGTAGACAATCATGGCCACTGAATCTGTAGGCAAATTTACATCCAAAATGTTTGCAAGGAATCCTGGGGAGAGTCTCTGGAGGTCTAGGATGATGGATCATTGAGGACCAAGATGAGGCCTTTCAGAGAGATCAGGTACAAGGTTGTAAAGGACCCGAGTCAGGAACCCTTTGGAGGCCTAAATTGGAAGGCACAAGGGCAAGTAAGGGGCATCAGAAGACCAGGGAGATGAGATGTAGGTGTGGGAAGGAGGCAGTAGGTGCTTGGGGGCTAGGGTAAAGAACTCTCCAGTCTGAATGCCCCCAACCTCGTAGAAAGGCTGCCATTTCCGTCATGAGCAGGGTCTGTCTGATCTCTAATTAGAATCTATGTAGCTGACAGCTGCAGCCAAATCATTTTTATTTCTTGGAAGGAGAGCTCCTCATGAGCCACCCCACGGCCGAAGGACTGGAATTAAGGTGTGTGTAACCAGGCTTAGACTGTTCATTGAAGGGGTAGGGGCTCCTTCTGGGCTCAGAGCGGAGACAACAGCTGCCTTACCCCAGCCACGTCACTGAAAACTGGACCAGTCCTCCCTCAGATTCCAAAGACCCCTTGTCCTCTGCCGCATTGTTATGCTGTTACATCATCAGCCTGTGAGTGCAGGGCAGGTGCTGGAGAGATCACAGCCATCTCCCTCATCCCAGGCACTCCCAGATGGCATCTGGGAGCTCCAATCCAGCTGCAAGGTGGGCGTATTCTGGGGTAACTGGACTCCCTGTTTGAACTCCATCAGCATCTTCTCTCTTCCCTAAAGATTACATTTATCCTAACAGCCCTGTGGGCAGGGAGATGCTCCCCAGCTATCTGGGAGGCAGGACACTCCCACTCACCTTAGTTACCTATGCCTCCTGCTCACCCATACCCTCAGAGAACCACAGGGACTCCCCCCTCCCACCCCCAAGCTACTCCTGGATTTGTCATGTTTCTTAAGTCTCATGTGACAAATGGACCTGAGATTCTGTTCTCATTCCTAGCTTAGGACCTTTAAACGGGTTGGTGATGAGGATATGAGTTTGTGTGTGTGTGTGTGTGTGTGTGTGTGTGTGTGTGTGTGTGCATGCAATTGTGCTCACTTAGGCATTGCAAGCCCAGGGCAGAGGGGACACCATTCATGGAGCCAGATTCGGTCCCACCCTGCCTTCCAAATTAGGAAATTGACATTCAGAAGTAAAATGAAGGAGCAGCCAGAGAAGTAACTTCCCACAGTGGGAGGGACACCTCTCACTCCTCTAGGTCTTATCTAGATGGGATTTTGGAAAGTCATTCTTCCAGGATCATCTGCCCAATAAGCCATCAGAGAGGATGCAGGGAAATGGGGAGTTGAAGGTATTAGAAGCAGAGCTATGTAAGGCTCAACCATTCATTACAATTCAGAGCCTCTCCATTTCCTCTCCCTATGTAATATGGCATCAGGAGATGAGGCTCATAGGAGGATGAACCTTTGAAAGATAGAAAGCCTGTTTTGGAGGTGGGGACAAAGAAAGCCATTAGGAGCTGGAAGTGGGAGGTCTGGCTGGAGAAGCCAAGCCTCACAGAGTATTTCCAGCATTAGCAACAAAGCCGTTATTAGTTGTGTGACTATGATGAGAGTCACCTAACTTCTCTGGGCTTCAGATTCCTCATCTGTAAAATGAAAAAATTAAGGTCTTTATCAGCTCTAATTTCTTTGATTCTAAACTAGTGAGTGAATGTGTTTAGAGAGACCAACTTGGGATGAAAGAAGGATCATCAGGTTTGAAGATCCAGAGTCTTTTAAGAGGGATTAAAGAAAGGTAATTGTGGGGCCAATGAGACTTGAAATTGCTGAGAGGACTCTTGGAGGGGGCCAGGACAAGGTCAGAGCAGGAAAGCAGTGCAGTCCTGGGGCAGAGGGAAGGCAGGGGTAGATCCAGAGAGCAGAGCCCCCTAAATGGTCTCAAGTTCAGGGTCTCTGCTCAGAATCCAGCTCCCACAGCCCAGAGATCCTTGGTAGAAACTCTAAGCGGCCAGGAAGCTGTAGATCAATCCAAAACACAGGAAATCCGTGCGCTCTGATGTGCTTTGGAAGGGAATGGGTGGGAGGTGGGGGCCTTGGCTTTGTTTCTCCAGAGTTTTTTTAGGGAAGTTTCCTAGTTGAGAAAGGTTAGCATCCCCTGGGCTATTAGCATGGAGAAGGCATCAGGGCGCCCCTAGTGGCAGAACCTGGTGGTTGGCGGAAGCAGCACCTCCTCAAGACTTGCTGGAGTTGCTGGGGGGCAGTGTGAAGCAGGTGGAGACAGACAGTGGGGGAGCACTATGGGTAATGGAGACACACCCCGCTTCCCATCTAGACGCAGAAGAAACTAGGCGGGTGACCAGGGAAGCCTTTCTGAAGAGAGCCGCCTTAGAAGTAATTGCCAGAGAGAAAAGACTAGAAGCACAGAGTACAGGCAGCAAGAAGCCAGAGGGCAGGGGAGGAGAAGGGAGGGAAGATATCCCTTTCCACGGATGTGCCTTGGCCCCTGCCCAGGCAAAGAGGGGCAGATTTTCTGTCTTGTCCCAAGCCCCTGCATCTGCCACCTTGTTTACCTCGTGCCTATTTATAGCTGCAGGCTCCAAACCTGGCATGGGACTCTGCGATTTATATGACTATAAACCTCCAAAGGGCACAGAGAGCTGGCAGGGCATGGATAAAGCCTCAGGCAAGCCTCCCAAGGTCAAAATGGCCATCCCCCAACCCTACTGACCTTATACCCTACTACAGGGCCAGAGGTCATAAGGCCAGGCTCAGGCAAAGCAGAGATCTGTGAAAAGCCACAATCATTTGGCTCTTCTTACCCTGAGCTTGTCCAGTTAGGACTTGGAGCAAGTTAGAGAAGATCTGTTTTGTTCTGTTTTTGTTTTGTTTTCTGTTTTGGGAGGGGGAGGGACGCTGTGTGTAGGAGGGTGGATCTCATCAACCCAACACCCACCTGCCTATCCACTTACCAGCAGAAGGGAAGAAGAATCATACTTGGAGCACTCCTGGCCCCTGTCTGCCTTCTGGGGGTGCCTTTGGTGAGCTGGCCCATCTCTCACTCAGGACAGAGTATGCTGGTTACCCCAGTGCCTGGGCCCCCAATCAACGTGGGATTCTGCTAGCGCAGCTCATTGCCCAAATCCTTCCCTGCACAAGCAATCCCTACTCAGCCTCTGGCTAACCCTCTATTTTATGTCCCCCTCCATTGTCTCTTGCCTTCCAGGCCTCAATGTGTTCTCACCCCACTGCAGCCCACTGTGCCTGCTGTCCCTGCTCCCTCTGCTGACTATTCCAGCCTCCTGCTGGGTACTCCTCCTCCCACCCAAACTCTCTGCACTGGACCCTACCCCACATGAGAATTAAGGCCGGACGTATGTCAGCTGTGTGTTAAGAATGTTTTGGATAGGTGGAGCAGAGTCACAAGTCACAGACCAAATGGGTGTGAACATGAAGGAGAGGATAAATCCAGAATGACCTCCTTGACTGTTTTGTTTTGTGGTTTTTTTTTTGTTGTTGTTGTTGTTGTTGTTTAATCTTCTCATCAACCTCTGGTTTGCTGGACTTCACCTGAGGGCTTGCAGAGAGGAAGTTCCACTTTTAGAGTCCGTGTGACCCACTGGCCATATCTGGCTCTTTTTTTGCCCCACCCCCTTCCCATCAGCATCTTGGGTCTCGGGGTCCCTGAGGACTGGACTAAATCCAATGGGAAACAGGCAGAGCTGGGGATCAAGGAATGGCCAGTTGGGATCATTCTTCTAGTGGGGGGAGGGGCACTGGAGGGCACCAAGCTATTATTAGTCAACATAGACTCCACTTGGGCTTGACTCTGGTCTTGGCCTCAGAGGCTCTCAGTAAAGTATATTCCAGGGAAAAGAGGGGGTCTCAGGCAGATGGGCTGATTCTCAGGCTCACTTCTCCTTCCCCATTTCCCAGCCCAGCCCATCCTTGGGGTTGGGAATACACATGAGTGAGCCAAATCAAAGTCCTTTCCTTCTCAGAGGAGGCGAGGCAGGGAATAGAGAAGATTACTGATTCCAGAGAGTCCCTTTCACTCACCCACTAGTCCAATTTTTATCTAACACCTTTTATGGGGTGGGGAGTGGGAATCTGGGAAATGTAGGTCAGATGTGTGAGGATCCGGGAGAAATCAGGGACCTGGGCAGGGCTGGGGTACAGTAGAGAGAAGCCAGGAGGGACTTTCACAGACCTGGGAGGACAGAGCTCACCCTCTTGCCCTCCCCCAGAGGGAGGCAGTAGAGGGCCATGGGAGTGGCCCCATTAGGCAATTAGTGTTTCAGTTCCTTTTGTGCCCACTGTGGGCCATGGAGCCCATAGGAGGGACTCACCTGGTTTGAAAATTTTACACTTCCAGCCCCTGCCCCGCTGCTGAAGAGAGAGCTTGGGGAAGTCAGCCTGTTCTTGATTTGGTTCCCACAAGCCCCTCTATTCATTCCTAAGTAGGGGCTCCTCTCCTTCATGTCTAGAGCATAGAAAACATACTTTTGTCCACTCCCCCATCTCCTTACATTCCTCACCCTCAGCCTCCCCAACTCCCTACCTCCCACATCCCCTTGGGGGCCATGTCACCACCCTGAAGTTCCCCCAGATAGGCTGGGCTGACTCACCACCCTGAAGAGGCCCAGCCTATCTGGGGGAACTGCTCTGTGCCTGCTGGGCTATGACCATGACAACTAGACTTTGCATCTGATCCCCAGTCTTCCCAGGGAGTTTTGAATGAGGGTCAGGTCTACATACTTCTGCTGTGTCCTCCCCCCTACCCCCATTTAGGCACTCACTAGGCCACTTACCTGGGTATGAGGACCAGGGGTGGACCTGAAAATGTACAGGAAGACAGTCTGCATGCTGTGGATCAAGCTGGCGCAGGGGCTGCCGCTAGGTGTAGGAGATCTGAGGTATGGCCTTGAGTGAGATTAAAAAAAACCCCCAATGCTTTCTAGCCCTGGCTGGTGTGGCTCTGTTGGTTGGAGCATACTGAAGGGTGACGGGTTTGATTCCTGGTCAGGGCACCTGCCCAGGTTGTGGGTTTGATCTCTGGTTGGGGCACATACAGGAGGCGGTTGATCGACGTTTCTCTCTCACATCCATGTTCCATTGACGTTCCTCTCTCTCTAAAATCAATGCCTTCTAGACTTCCCCTCTCTGCCTGAATGGCACCTCAGTGGTTCCCCAGCCTGGTTGGAAATGTGTATGTTGCGGAGGGGGAGGGGAGCATAGACAGATGGGGAAGGGGGTAATGGAGGGAAGGGAGGACACTGGTCAAGAAAAGTAAGATCTCCGTTTCTGGCAGCTCAACGTTGGGAAACCAGAAAGGACCCAGAGGCTTCAAATTTAGACCCTGGGGCAGAGAGAATGTCTCCTAAGGGGGCCTAGGGACAGAATGGCCTTGGTTGAAGGATGATCTTATCCAAAAGGAAGGTAAAAGTCACCAGGTTTTCTGGAAGAAAAGAGAACCAAGGAGCTCCCTTTTGAACCTTTACCAGAGTGTGAGTGGCTGAGAACTAAAACCTGAACCCTGAGAAGCAGAGCTAAGATCCCATGTGTTAGTAACCTACTGGTTATGAAAGGTTTATAGCTGCAGAGAGGCAGGGTGGAGAAGCAGCAGGATGGAACTTGTCTCACTTACCCAGTCTCCTGTTGTTGGCTCCAAGAAACCTGGGACTCAGAGCCTCCAAGATGGAAGGCAGCAGGCACCTTACAGATCATTCAGTCTAGCACCCATTTTACAGGTAGGGAAAGGGAGGCTCAGGGGATGAAAGGGAGCCCTGGGTCCCAGACTGTCCTACCATCTTGGCTATCCCCCTCAGCTATCCCCCAGCCGAGTTCTCAGGCCCCCAAATCGGCTCCTTCCTGTGGAACCCTAGGCAGATCTGCCTGCCCCATAGATTTGTTTCCAGATTAAGCGCCTCCCTCCCGGCCCCTGTTGCTACTCTATGTTTAGACCCCTCAAAATCTGCCTGATTGAGGATGCCTGATTGGAAACCCTCCCCTCCCTTTCTTATTCCAGATTGGGGATTCCTAGGGGCTCCCTCTGCAACTTGAGATGTCACTGTCTTTCTATTAAAACGTTCCCACTCTGCCGCTGCCTCTTTCTCTCTTCTCCAATCCTCCCCCCACCCCCACCCCCCGCCAATCCCTCCTCTAGATAGAGCCTCCGAACTGCTGAGATGAATCTCTGAAGATCCAGGTTCTGGCCTGTGTTCCTGATAATTGAGTTGTGCTCCCTGGTTGTGATGGGGGAGGGGAGCAGTGGCCACCTGTGGTCTTCCTCCCTCTGGTTTACCCTCCCCCCACACTGTGATCCCTCAGAGAGGGTGAGGAAAGAGGTGGGGATGCTTCCTCTCCCCCAGCCTGCCTTCTCTAGCTCTCTGTCTCCCCCGCTCCCCCTCCTGCCTTCATCTCCGGCACAAATCACATGGTGACAGCCCCATCCAACCTTTGGGGAAGGGTTTGTAAATGTGTCTTCCTTAGCTCTGATCTCCAAATTGTTCCTTTTATTGCATTTGTCACGGTGAAGATTAAAGTCCCTGGGTGGCCTGCACCACAAATCACAGAGTCTGCTCAGGGAGCGGCTGCAGGTTGGGAACCTATGGAGGGGTCTGGACCCTGTTAAGGTGTGTGTGTGTGTGTGTGTGTGTGTGTGTGTGTGTGTGTGTGTGTGTGCCGAGACTCACAAGCACACACTCCCATTTGTGGTGTGGGCTTACCCCAGGAACAGGAAGATGGGTCCCTCATGTTGTGATTCTGAGCTCTTGGCCCTTTTTATAGCACAGTTTGTGACCTCTTCCTCCAGGCTGTCTTCCAGGATCACCCTGACCATTCCATAGTGGGCAGCACTGTCTACGTTGATCTCTCTTGTCTCTTCTATCGGGCAGGAGGGAAAGCTGTGTTCACATCACAGATATTTCAAGATATCCCGCTGGATCTCCGGCCACATCAATTTCTAGATCTCATCCTGGGAGCATTCTGAATGGGTCAAGGGCAGCTTGGGCCCAAAGCCCTCAAGGGACTCACGTCCAGGCTCCAGACCCTGACTTTCTCATCCTGGGCACCGAGGGGGTACAGCTGAGACAGAGAAGATACTGCTGAGGGACCCAGAGGACAAAAGCTCCCTTGTACACACACACACGAAAAACATCCCCTTTCCTACCCCCTTATGAGGTGGGTTTCCTGCCTGTCCCTCATGCACATTCATAACATTCAAATTTATGCCGTAATCTCTGCCGCTCCATATGTATGAGGCTTTGATGGGTGTTTGGGTTTATGGGATGCACCCAGCCCTCCGTTCCCTCGCCCGCCCACCGCCTCCAACCACTGCAAAGACACTCGTACATAATTGACATCGGCAGATTCTTTCATTATACAAGATTTAGCATCTGCTCGGGGATCGCTCGCTCCTCACTCACTATAGATGACTTTTCCCCGCGTTTCCTATTATCAATTCAAATTAGCCCCATTTCCCCACCCGACCAGTGCAGCGTTTACACTTGACAGTGAGGAAACAGCACGGCTATAATGGGCTCCTCAATTATTTAGGCCCAGTTAGGCCAGGACCCAGAAGGCCTCAACAAGGGGGTAGGCTGAGGTGAGGTCATGGTAGGGGGAGGATAGGGTCACCACTGCTTGGTCTCTGTTTGACCTTCTGCACCCTTACTTTCCACCCTTTCCCATGTGGGTCTCTAAGGGGTGGGACAATCCCTTACTGCCTCTACCCTCAGCAGCAGCACGCCCCGCCCCCTTCCTATATTTGCTCCAGCATGAGTACCAGCATAAACCAAAGAAATATCATTAGCACCAGCCAGGCTGGTCCCCTCCCCTTAAGTTAGCTTTCTATTTTAAGGTGCGCCTCTGTGAAGATTTGAGGTGGTAGGTTAAGATTTCAGAGACAGTAGCAGAGACGGAGAGATCAGTTAAAGAGATTCAAACTACAGAGCCCTAAGAAGAGAGAGAAACGCAGACCCAGAACTGGGGAGACATGTGAAAGATTGAAGGAGCTGAGAGAGACGCTGCTCGGCTTCAGAAGTCACAGGAAAGCAGCAAGGCTTGGGTGAGGCCCTTTCTCAGACCACAGAGGCTGTGTAGAACTGTAATTAGGTCAGTGCTGCCCACCCACTGGTCTGACTAGTCCAGGCCAAGCCTCCTGTAATAGCTCTTGGACCTAGTGGCTATTCAGGAATCTCAGGTTCTCCTGAGTCCACTAAACAGCCCAAGTACAGGGCAGAAGCTCCTAGTCAGCAGGGCAGGACTAGACCCTGGTTCCAGTCAACCCTTGGCCATCTCCAACAGGGCCCTGTATCCCTCCCCTTCACCCCTCCCCCCTTCTCTCTAGCCCTCAGGCCCTCCCCTTCCCCAGCCCAGATCAGTTTCCAAGGGCAGTAATGGGGGAGGTTGCAGGCAGGGGTCTGAGAGGCACTGGGATTAGAGGTGTCTTTCCCATGCTCAGCTTCTCCAGAATCAAAGAATTCCTCTGCCTGATTGGATTTACCCTAAGTCACAGGCGTGTGGGACCTTCTTTCCCTCAGCAACAGCTGGAAACAGCCCTAAATATGATTAATTAACACTGCAAAAAGCCCCAGACACAATTAAGATTTATGTGTGTGTGTGTGTATGTGTGTGTGCGCGTGCGCGCGCGCGCGCGCACACACACACACACACACACACACACACACACACACACTCACACGTTGGAGGGGAGGGGTCAGGAGTAGAGGGAGGAGGGGTGGATTGCCAGCCATCTCCAGGGCCCTCCAGGGGAGTGGAGTGACATTTTCTCAGAGACATTCCTTCCCACAGCCATCCCAGGCAGGGGGCATTTATCCAGCCTCTAGCTTTTGAGTAGATCAGCTCCTTCCTCTGCCCCAGGAGCACTGGGGGATTTTCTGCTGCCTCTTCCCTGGTAAGTGGGGGTTTCCAGGGCAGGTGCCTCATCTCTTTTCCTTCTACCACAAGCAGAATGTTCTCTGCCAAACCTCAGTTCCCCTAGTGGTTCTCCACCTTTCTAATGCTGCGACCCTTTAATACAGTTCCTCATGTTGTGGTGACACCCAACCATAAAATTATTTTCGTTGCTACTTCATAACTGTAATTTTGCTACTGTTAATAAATCGTAATGTAAATATCTGGGTTCTACAGCAGCGGTTCTCAACCTGTGGGTCGTGACACACAGGTTGAGGACCGCTAGCAGGGTTGCCTAAGACCATCGGAAAACACAGATATTTGCATTACGATTCATAACAGTAGCAAAATTACAGTTATGAAGTAGCAATGAAAATAATTTCATGGTCGGGGGTCACCACAACATGAGGAACTGTATTAAAGGGTCGGCATTAGAAAGGTTGAGAACCACTGCCCTAGTAGGTCATTCTAGGGAATGGGGACATAGTATAATCCCCCACCAGGGCTGCACAGACACTAGCCCAAAGGGATATAAAATAGGAACTTCAGAGGAATCTGAATAAATGAGCTGCCAGTCAAGCTTGGAGATGTCTTGGTTTCACCCTCAAAGACTCTTGTCTCCAAGACAAGACAGAAGTCATCTCTTTGGACTCCCCCCTGTACCTCTAAGAAGACAAACCCTTATTTGAGGGCCCTCTCCTGTCTCCTGTGTGATTTGGGTAGTCATTCCCTAAGCTGTGGACATTGGAGCTTTGATAAGATGCTGATGATAATCAATGTTACTTATAATCTTGAAAAGGAAGGGGATAGGAGCATAGACAATTCCAAACAGTGAATTATCCAAAAATCAGTTCTTTAGGAATATTTGAAAAAAGTACTGGGTTTTAATTTATTTTATTTATTGCAACTGATTTATGTACTTCTGCTTTGTTGAAATGACTGAGCCCAGGAAGAGGCTGCCTAGGTTCTAGCACTGATGATGAAGCTGGAATGAACCAAACACATCCCTTCTTGGGATCCTTCTAGGGAACTAACTCTGTTTTATGGCCTGGTCCCCAGGGAAGGGGCCCAAGAGGGGATGCCTGGGAGATCCTTAGGAAAGGGTCATCACACATCCTGATGGAGTTCATAACAAACATGAACTTAATACACTGGAATTGGAGTTCAACTGCCTGATATCAAGGCCAAGGAGTGTGTTGACTCTCCTTGTCAGTCTCCTGCCCAAATATATAGGCTTGTTGTGAGCATAAAAAGCATGGGGGCATTTCTGGGGTTCCAGATGCATATGTTATGGCCCTACCATATGGGTTTACTGTACAGAGCATTCTTTCCTCACTCCATTTCCATCTACACCCTTTGGGCTTTACAGAATGACACTACCAGGGAGAGGGGAGAATGCGAGCAGCAGACTTGGGTCTCACTGGGCAACTAAGGAAGAGGCAGAGAGGTGGTAGGCTGGCAAGAGGTAGACAGGAAGGCAAGCTGTGGATGGGCAACTCCACTGTGAATGTCCTTATGCTTTCTGACAGACGATCTGATTATTTGTGGTCTGATATTTATTGGTGTATATACAGATGGCCCTGTGCCTCTTTATGGGTCAGTGGGTCTCTGTACCTCTACTATATGGCCATACTTTGTGGCCCTATGGCTAAAGCTAGGTATGGCACCAGAAAGATCAATAAACTAGAGAGTTACTCAATACTACAAAAACCAGGCCCATCTGGGTCTTTGGTTTGCTGAGCACAGTGTTTGAAACAAATAAACGAACATGCTATCGAATGCCTTTAGAGAGGCATGTGCTATGAGGGACAGCCACAGACTCCACCACTCCCTTTGCATCTCACGGGTTGCTTCACACTTACATACTCTGTCTGGCACTGAAGTCTTGATTCTTGATCCTGAGACTTCTGAGGTCAAGGAGATATGCTTCTATGTGCCCATAAATTGGTTCCTGAATAATTAGCCCCCTTCAGAGACAAAGGTTGGGGTCCAACCACCAGAGTCTCTGGGACTGAGGGGTAATGGGAAGACAGCCCATGACTTTTTTCAGAGTCAGTTAGGATCCCCTGTACTGAGGGAAGGAAACAAGTCCCATTCTTCTATGAGAGAGACGTTGAAGATCATACAGGTGACACTGGAACCCCAGCTGCCCCTGTGGAACTCAGAACTCTTTGCACCCTGCTTCTTCCCTTTACCAAGTCAGTTCTGAGCTAGAGAACAAACACGGAGACCCTGAAGGACTCATTAATTTCTAGCTGCTGTGTCCTGGACATGGGCCTCTGCCAGAGGATGGACAGGGGTTTGGCCTGAAGCACTAGTGAGATGGCTGTTAGGTAGACTGGTTGCTCACTCAGACAGTCCATTTTGTGGCTCACAGATAGGCAGCTCCTCTTTCCTGTTCAGCATCACATCAAGCACCATCCATCTTCTTGAAAGAAAGGGAAACTTGGGGGCCTGAAGGAAGGAGGACTCTATTTTGTTCTGGAAGCTTAAAAAAGGTAGCAGGGAATGTGTGGGACTTGATTTGGAGGTGGGGATAGGGTTTGCTCTTAGTCCCTGTTTCACCCTTGCAATCAGCTATGCAGAATTCTCAGTGGACCTTGTAGTCCAACAAGTAGTTTTGGTGTGTTTTGTTTTGTTTTAATATAAGTATATCTCAAATATTGCATGGGATATAGTTGTGCTAAAATAGTTTGATGTCGATCTGAAATGCAAATTTAACTGGGCATCCTACATTTTATCTGGCATCTTTACTGTGGGGCCCAACTCTGCCTCATTTCCCCAGAAAGCCCTAAAGGAAATAGGCCTTCAGTCAAAGGTGGTCTGAGTTCACTAGATAGCTCAGGCTGCACTGACAGCCCTTTTCTCTCTCCATGATTGTGGCCAACACCTCTAAGAGTGGAGCAAGGCTTGGAGTCTGGGCTGACTGACCTGCCTGCCAACCCCCAGCTCTGCCCTGGGAGTCAAAGATCACACCCGTTCACCAATCAGTAGGAATGGGCCTTGTTTCATCCCAGCATTGGGCTGTTCAACAGGCAGCAGGCAGGGGCAGATCACAAGTGGTAGGCGCCCCCCCCCCAACCCCCAGGCTAACACAGCAGGGGTACCTGAAAAAGAAATTAAAGCACAGAAATTGGAGACATCAAAAAAAAAAATCATCATGGCCCTGGGTGGCTAGCTCAGTTGGTTAGAATGTCGTCCTGATATGCCAATGAATGGTCAGGACACAACCAATGAATGTATAAATAAGTGGAACAATGAATTTCTCTCTCCCTCTCTCCCTTCCTCTCTCTTTAAAATCAATTTAAAAAACAAGAAAAAAATAAAATCAGTTAAAAACAAACAAACAAACAAAACATCATCATGGGAAAATGAAAACTTCTTGACATTTATTGTCAGCTTAGCACTGAATTATACAGTGGAGATGGGGTGGGTCAACTATATAGTATGTTTAAGGTTTCTGACCTCTGGAGGTCTAGTCCAGCTCTCCCTTCAGGGAGGTCTCGGCTGGGTCCAGACCCTGGTCCTTCAGGACCTCTTACTCTGGTAGACGTTCACCTCCTCCAACGACGCTGAGCTCCAGCCCAGGCTCCATCACCTGCTCCAGCACTGCTCAGGCATCAGGCTTGTCAAGCTTGTGTTTAGGCTTCCGTTCCCACTCCTGCTTGGCTTGCTCAGCTTGCTCGGGGCGTCTCCCTACTGAAGAATTATGTTGCATAAAGCAGCCGCCACCATCTTGAACTGGCAGTGAACTTTGCTTTCTACATATAAATACAGATAGCAATCACACCCCAATCAGCACCGAGGCTTCAGGGCATCATCTCAGCAACTCTAACTTTCCCATTACGATAATGTGATTTTCACTCAGTCTATAATATCACCAGCCATGAATAAAGCAACTGGCTCTTTCTGTCTCTCTCCTCCCTCCCCCCTTTCTCTGCCTGTCTCCTTCCCTTCTCAGTCTCCTTTCTTTTCCTCCCTCACTCCCTCCTCTTCTGACTCTCTCTGCAACCCTTCTTGGTATCTGTGTCCATCTCTATTTCTGCCTCTCTGAGCAGCTCAGCCTTTCTCTCCCAGTCTCTCCCTTCCTCCTTCATCCTCTGGGACTCTCATTCCCTAAATACTAATACTAGGGATTTTCAGTGCCTTGAGGGCTCAGTTAAATTCTGCTCCCCAGCTCTGCCATCATCTGCCTTTGCCTGAAGGTGAGAAACTCTGCTGCGGGTTTGGAGGTGGTGGGGTCAGCCTGCAAGGCTTTGGGTAGGGTGAGGAGATGGGGAGGGGAGACTAGGAACTGGCTTCTACTCTCCTCTCTCCCTCATTTCTTAGGTGCCAGCATGGCTCTCTGCGAGGGGAGGATCCTGGAGGCTCTGGTTTTCTAGATATTGGGGCCCCCAAACCCAACCAGATTCCAAGTGCCAGACTCTTGTGAGTAGATATATCTGGTCAGAGGGTGGTCTGGAGAGGCCTGGGAGAAAAGAGGAGTTAGCCCAGCCTTCTAGGGTCACTTCTGAGTACCCTGGGCCCTGAACTTGGCAGAGCTATCTAGACTGGAACTGCCTTGCCAAGACATGGGATAATAGCCCACAGACAGCCTTAATCAAGGTATCAGCCACCTTCTCAGAGCTCCTGGAAAGGTTTCTCTTGCCTTCAAGGACATTCTCCAGGATGGTAGTGGTGCTGATGAGGGGATTGTCTGTGCCTCTGGTCATTCGTTTATCCACTCCCCTGGGTTTGCATTTCCCTTTCTTCCACTGATTAGCTTTGGGATGGTGAACAATGCTCTTAACTTCTTTAAGGCTCAGTGTACTCATCTATAAAAAGGAAATAATAGCACTTATCTAGTGAATAAAGGAATGTATATAATGTGCTTAAAAGTACTTGGCACATTGTTAAATGTCAGCTATTATTATTGCTCTTAGCAAATATTGAACGATCATCTGTTATGTGTGTTATGCAGTACACTTTGGTGCTTAAGAGCCTGGGGCTTTGGAGTCAGATGGTCTGAATTTGAATCCTAGCTTAACCATTTACCAGCTTTGTCACCTTGGAAAAGTCACTTAGTCTGGCTGAGATTGAGTTTCCTCATCTGTAACAGGAATAATAATAGCCCCTACTTCAGAAGGTGGTTGTGATGGTCACTCAGGCTAATCGAGTACTTGGCACAGTGCTGACATATGGCAAGGGCTCCAGGAATATTAGCAAGTAAGGGTCGGGCATGGCGGATCCAGTCATAAATGAGGCCAACACTGCCCTGCGTGTCCCGGAGACCATATTTTGTCTGTGAGCTATTATCTGGGCCCCTGACTTTTTCTATTGCTCAAGACCATGGATGGTCTTGACCTTTCACTTGAGTGGAGGATAAGGGCTTGCTTTAATTTCCCTGGCACTTTTAGCTGCCCACCTGCCTGGAGTGGGACTAGGATTTCTGCCTAGCCCCTTGCCTAGGCAAGGATGGGGAGAAAAGTTGCTCCCTTAGGTAGGGGTGACAAATTAGAATCAGACCTCTACATTTCTGTATTTCTAAGTGTTTATGGGTCTTGTTTGCTTGCTTGCTTTTAGTTTTGCTTGGTTTCTCTCTGTAGGTTCCTTTGGAGGCATTCCAGCCTGATCTCAGATGAAAGAGGGGAAAGAAGACTCTACTCTCACCTTGGTTGGGCCACGAAGGGGCACCAGGTGTTATGGCAATCAGAGCTCCTAGTTCTAGGGCCTGGAGAAGCAGGCCCACAGGAGGAGCCTAGGGGCACAGTGGCTGGCCAGTGGCTTATTTGGTTTCTTCGCTCATACCTAGCCTCTCTGCTTGGCTCCAGGAGGAAGGAAGCTACCCTTCAAACCCAGAGCCTAAGCCAAAGCATTCTTAACCAAGCACTTTAGCCAATGGAACCCAACAGTCCGTAAACTCCCTGCAGGATTTGGAGTCCCATCTCCTCCCGACCCACTCCACTCCTCAGAGACAAGTAAGACATGGCTTATGCCTTCCAGGTGATCAAAGTCCAATGGGGGAGACAGGTATGAAAATAAAGAAGTGAAATATAGAGTGAGAGATAATATTAATAGATGTGACTACAGGGTGCAAGTAGGGACACAAAAGGAGTGGTCAGTTCGACCTGAGTAGTCAGGTAACACTAGTGCTTCAGCTAATTTGTAAATGTGGGTAAAATGGGAAAGGAGAAAGCAGGAAGGGTATTTAAGGCAGGGGGAATAGCATATGCAAAAGCCTTGAGGGGTCAAACAGCCTGGCACATTTGGAGAACAGAAGTACAGAGGTTGGGGTAGAGAGGTTACCTTTGAAGAGGCCAATGGAAGGGGACAAATAGTAAAAGGCCATATGATGTTGTATTTTTATCCTGAAGGGCTTTAACAGTGGAATGATTTGCATTTCAGAAAAATAACTCTGAGGTTGATGAAGAGGATGGGGGAAGGGTGCAGCCAAAAAAGCTAAAGGCTATTGCTCATGAGAAGGCTGTTACAACTGTACAAACAAGAGACAGAGGACCTGAGTTATGGCAGTGGTGGTGGGGATATTGATGAGTGAGATTGGAGAGAGCTGTACAAGGGAATTGACAGAATTTTATACCTGACTGGATGTGGGAGGTGATGAGGGAGAGGATACCTGGATGACCACCAGGTTCTTGCCTTGGGTGAATGGTTGGAAGTGACGGAGATGGGGAATAGAAGAGGTGGAATAAGTTTGGGGAGAGTGAAATACTGAGTTCTGATTAGGACATGTACTTGGGGGTGGGGAAGATCTGGATTACATCTTCGTAAAGATATCCAGGAAGTTAAGAGACTATTGAGAACAACTAAATCTCCATACATTTGGAAATTAAAATGTCTGGTAGGGAGTTGATAATACATGTGTGGCATTTAAGAGAGCTCTTGTCAGCGTATATGGATTTGAGAATTAGCAGCATATCAATGATAATTAAGGCCATGGGAAGGAAGTAAATTACTTGGGAAGACAGGTAAGGAGAGAAAAGGGCCAAGAGTAGAGTCCTAGGGAGTATCAACAATTAGAGGAGTGGTTTTCAACTTCGACAGCACATTTGGATCAGCCAGGAAATTTGAAAAACACTAGTGTCTGGCCTCCATCCCAAGCCAACTAAATCTGAATCTCTGGGAGTGAGCTGTAGAAGTTCTCTGGGTGATTCTAATGATAGAATTGGGGCTGAGACCCATTGATTCAGAGGGAGGGCAGGGGAATAGGGCTAGCAAAGGACACTGAGAACGACTGTTCAGGAAGATAGAGTTTCCAGAAGGGAGAGTTCCAAAGCATTAAATGATGCAGAATAATAATGGTTAACCCCTACCCAGCACTTGTGCTGTGTCAGGGACTTTACATGAATTCCCAGAGATCCTGTGAGGCAGGTACTATTATTATAATTGCTATTTAAAATATAAGAAACTGAGGCACAGGGATGTTAAGTACTTGCCCAAAGTTACACAACTAGTAAGCAGAAACCTGGATTCAAGCCCTACCAGGCCAATGACGAGTCTGTGCTCCTAAACTGAGCTAGGCTGCCTCTCCTGCAGAGGCTGAGTCAGGTTAGCACTGTCCATGGCTTTAGCCGTTAGCTGGTCAGTATAACCTTCAAGGCTGGCAGCTGTCTTCTTCCCCTTTCCCTTCTTTCTGTCTCCCCTTTTCCTTTACTCTGTCACTAAGGCAGCTAGCTGCATCTTACCTCCTGGCCTTCTCCTGGCTAACAGAGCTAGGTGGAGCTGGTTCTCCTCCCTCTCTCTGAGTGAGACAACACAGTGTGGCCCTGAAAGGATGGTAACAACTGTGGACACCTGACTAGTAGCCTCTTCATTTACCAGGTTGAACTGAGCATCCTGTTAAGTCTCCATAGTCTGCGAAGTGGTGGGGAGTTGAGTTGATGCAGAAGAAAGAGAGTAGATGCAGAGATAGACCTTGAAGAGGAAAGAGACTGGAACTCGCATTCACATGGAGGGGATATGAGCATAATCAAACACTTAGGACACCCTCATGCATAGCTCCCGTCTGACATCACCAAGCCCTGGAGAGAGCAGTCATTCTCAACCAGCCTGCGTGTTAGAATTACTGGGGGGAGGGCTTCAGAAAACTCTGACACCTCCAAAACAATTGGATCCGAATCTCTGGGGGTGGGGCCCAGGCATCGGTGGGTTTTGCAAGCTTCCCAGGTGATTCTAAGACGTAATCAGAGTTGAGAACCACAAACTCAAGAAAAGAGTTCTGGATAACTATAAAAGACCCTGCTGCTAACCTTAGCTTTGTCATTTCCTAGCTGGTTGGTCTCGGGCAACCTCTTGGAGCCTCAGTTTTCTTATATCTGTAAAGTGGGGGTAGTAATCTTGACTCTGCCTTTATATAAGTTGTTGTGATGCTCAGGTAGGTTGCTGGATGTGATCTATTTTGTTAATTAAATAGGGCAATTATATACAAGTGAGGTGGAATTAACCAATACAGACACTATAATACAAATAAGCACATGTGTTCACACACACACATCCCGGACAGCTACTGGCTGAGTTCTGAAAGCAGAGCTGCGGTTTTCTAAAGATGGCCTTTTATGTTTTTAGCCTTCAGAATATGCCATTAAAATATGGAGAGATGATCTGGTGTGTGTGTGTGTGTGTGTGTGTGTGTGTGTGTGTGTGTGTGTTTAAATGATTGCTAACTTGCGGCATCATTTGAGTCCGCCTGTCAGCCTATCAGAAACGTCATCTATAACCTTCACTGTTTGCAGTTTAATCTCCCCTGCCTCCCCTCGGGCCCTGTTCTGACATTTTAAACCCCATAAATGACAGTAGTGCTCTAAGCCATTTTGAAAAAAGCCAAGCATTTGGAAAAAACACACATAGAGACAATACCCCTAAAATTTCCCTTCCCCTGAACACATGTTCACTCACGCTCATAAGTGGAAATACACACATGTTCTCCCCCTTACTGGCCAATTTGGGAGAAATCACAAATACTGGCCAACATAAGTGCACATGTGTGGCAGCAGGACAAAGATGTATGAAAGCACAGCCCTGTATCTGGTGCCCGGGCATGTGCTCCAGCGTACACTGGACACACCTTTCTGCTCCCACTCTCAAGTCCCATCCATTCTTCTGCTCATTGGCCTTGAAAGAGAATGGAAAAATCCTGGGTTCTTAGAGGGCTGGTGCTGGAAGCAATAGAGTAACATGGAAGGTTCCCCAAATCTTTGAGTTTAGGGTCCAGAATGGATGTACATTAACAGGCTCTTAGAAAGCCCATGGGTAGAAGCGGGTAACAGGCAAACTGCTTTCCACCCTACCAGCAACCAGATAGCTCACCACATTTGGGGAACTAGAATGAAAAAAGAAAACCCAGAGATAGTTATTAAAGAGATGAGCATGTGAGTATAGAAAGACACGGTGTAAGATATTGACAGTAAGCTCCATAAAGGCAGGGACCTATCAGCTCCTGGCTTTATCCCTAGGGCCTGGCACAGGGTCTACAACATGCCAGAGACTCATCAATACTTTTTGAATTAATGACTGAAAGAATATTTAAGCTCTAGAATAAGTAAGTGGTAAGGAGAGAGAGAGAGAGAGAGAGAGAGAGAGAGAGAGAGAGAGAGAGAGAGAGAGAGAGATTAGAAGAGATGAGCCAATCTGAGACTTGAAAAGAGGGGCCCACATCACCTCTGATACTGACTTTTCCTGCTTTGGACTACCTCTGACTTTGCAGCAAGATCTCCCCACTCAAAGATAAGACAGACTCCCAGATAAAGTGGGAAATAATAGCATTGGTGAATTAGGATTACCTTTGTGCAGTCCTGGGTCATTTTCCTGAGCTGGTAAACTTTCCTTCTTGGGTGCAAGGCATGTGTACTAGCAGAAGGTAGTCCAGCCTCGGGGCAGCCCTGCTTGATTCTGAGGGCCTCTGTGGACTCTCTGTGGCAGGGCTGACTCCTCCCACCACTTCAAGTCATCATGCACTTTAAGGAACTTGTTTCCGGGGCAACCAATTAGTGTCAGCAAGCGAGGGCTGTGATGTCAGGATGGGGGTGGGGTGAGAAAGCTCCATTCCCCACATTTCTGGCTTCCTACTCAGGGTCTTCAACCTTGCAGGGAAAGCTCCAGAAGAGATGCAGAAACTGCATCCCTGAGGAGCACAGGTTCTAGATTAGGGTCCAAGAGTGGGTACTGGGTGGTAGATCTGATTCACCTGGCAGTGTCCTATCTGCAAGTCCACTCCAAAATGCTGACAAGGCTGTGGGCCCAGTAGTGGACAGTGTGAGCACACACAGAAGGGTAACAGTAGTAGGAGACCATTGCCCATGCCCCTCCCTATCTTCTAGGAAAGAGGGATCCTTGGCTTTTTTATTTTTATTTTGGGGACTTAGAAACAAGGTACAGAAGGAAGCCTTGGCTCAAAGGGGAAGAGACCCTGTTCTCAGGCCTCACTTGAGACCTGTTGCTCCCCCTCCTCCTAAGGCTAGATGCTGTAGCCCATGGGGGGAAAGTACATGTTTTAAGTTAAGGGGTAAGGAGCCCAGGTAGGAATGCATCCTGAGAGTGTAGGAGAGATCATCCAATGGGTACTTAGCTCATTTATTCTTGGAGCAGAGAATAAGATGTGGGTAACAGAACCCAGAACTTTGAACCCCTAGATCAGCGATTTTCAACCTTGTTCATCTCATGATTAGTTACACATAAACTAATTACTAAAATTCTGCAGCACACCAAAAAAATAGGTATAATTTTTATTGATTTACAAGAACAACAACAACAATAAATAATAATAACCTACCCTTTTTGCTCCAGAGTGACTTTTTAAAAAATCAGGTGCCTATACTTGTACATAAGGATTTTTGATACCAAGAATTAACCAATCAGATAAAACCTGATTATGCAACATGACCAATAAGATTCAACTCTATTATATTACCTATATACTTATGGTTCAAGATAGGGCATTCACACTGGATGTCTATTGTTGTGTTTGGCTGTTGTCATTTTTTTTTATTTGACAAGCTAAGGGAAAAGAGGTCAGTACCCTGACTAAATAGTCAGATATTGCATGTTTTAAAATTTTTTGGCACACCAGTTGAAAATTGCTGCCTTAGGGCTGGCCAGGTAGCTCAGTTGGTTAGAGCATCATCATCTTTGAGACCATGGCTGGACTTCCTGACGGGTAGTCTGGCCAATTTGGGAAGGTCATTTTAACCAGAGGATAAAAGGCAGAACGCAACGAACTTTGTCCTTAGAAGAAAAAGAAGGCCGGGCATTCATTTACTGGACTTCCTGACCAGAGTATGCTAAACATCACACCAGCTGGGCAGGCCCTGCTGTGAAGACAGTGAAGAGGACAACGATGATGATTATGATGATAAACAGCAGCAGCTATTCTTTTCACTGCATGTTACTTTACAAAACATCCTCACAGCAGCCCAACTGGTAGGTAGGGCAGGCATTGTCTGCAGGTTGGGTCTGGAAGCAGACGCTGAGATAAAGAGTATTATGCAAGAGCTATATGGGGACATGCCCTTGGGATCATCACCAAGAGCAAGGGGAGGAACTAGAAGGACAGACTGGCCAGAGGGAAAAGGTGGGCTGTGCTATAGTCTCACAAAAGGTCTTAGCCAACCACAAGTGGGGCTGTAGGGCTGGGATGGCCCTTTTGAACAGTTGGAGTTGGGGAGAGGTTCTGGCTGCCCAGGGAAAGGGGCATGGCCTTAGGCAAGGCAGCCCTCTGCAGCAGAGACAAATCCAACAAAGCCTGACAGGTCAGGACAACAGCTGGGGAACATCCTTCCGTCCTTCCGTACTGAGGGGAGCCGGCATTCACCGTGGCCCCCACCACAACAATTGTCACTCTCCTTTTGAAGATGAGGAGGTTGGAGTTCAGAGGGATGTGATGACCTGCCTCGTCATACAGCTATCATGCAAGCAGAATGAAAGTTTCAGCATCGAAGACTTAGTTTTGGCTTCACAGGGAAGGGCTTTGTGTAAAACTCATCCAGTGTGACTGCCTGAATAAGTCATTAAGGGAACCCTTGACCTGGGCTCCATGGAGGACAGGCAGTTTGAGCCGAGGTTGCCGTGGGTGGGGAGTTGAGTAGGGAATCTCAGTGCATTATCCCCGTAAGAGAGTCAGGCTACAGAGACCCTGTGCCAGGCCTTTGCCAGTTCTACCAAGGTCCAGGGAGCCTCCTCCCCTTTTGGAAAGTGGAAACTATGGCCTTAATCCCTTTCAGCTCAGAGGCCTCAAAGCTGGCTGATCTGGGTCACTAGAGAAATTTTCCTGACAGATGTGTCGGATTGACCAAAAGATAAGGGGCCTTGAGGAGATTATTCTGTCTGTTTGATGCTGGCCCCAAAGCCCCCAAGGAATGGAACCCTTGGGAGCTTCTGGAAGGGGGTAGAGCCGTCAACAGGGGTCCAGCCATGATGTCCTTGGCCAGCCTCAGGGGCAACCAGCTGCCTGGGGAAGGCCTGGTAGAAGACACTTGCTGAGGGATTGACAGAGGGGAGGGAAGGTGTGGATAAGGTGACAGAAGGTGAGAAATATCAAGGTGGAGGCCAAGAGAATAGGGATGAGGTTGGCTCTCTCAGAACCAGCCACTCCCACAGAAACAAACTGAAGTCTGGGCTTGCTTGCAGGCTGCTGGGCTGGGCCATCTAGGTGTCCTATTAAGGATTTTGGAAGTTACTGAAGAGTGTTATGTACATTTGGGGTGGGGTGGGGGCCATAACATGAGCAGATGAGTGTGGGAAATGAAGTAACGGGAATCCATGCCCCTCCCTCACCTTCACATTGCAATTGCTAGGTCCACAGGCTGGGAGTGACAATGGTTGTTGCTTTCATTTCTCTCCAGAGTCCCTGGCTAGAAGGCGGGGAAGAGCTGAGCTGCCACCGGGAAAGGACCCAGAGATGCAAGAGGCAAAGGGATAGGAACCTAAGGGCAGCTCTGGAGTCTCTGTTAGGGAGACTCAGAGGACCTACCAGCCCCTACCCAGTTCCTCTTTTGCCCCGAGGGCAATGGGCACATGCCCCTGGGACCAGGCCCTTCTCCCTTTTCTGGGGGGGGGGGGGGGGGGGGAGGGCAAGACTGAGTGGCCACAGCTTCTATCCAGGAGACTCTGATCAGAACGGAATTTTGTTGCTGTTTTTTAAAACTCTGCCACCTTGCCCCTCCCCACTTGCATATTTCCCTTCATGACCTTGTGACTCCTCCATTAGGTCTCCTTTCTTCTTGCTTCAAGAAAAAGCCAGGCGGGGAGGGATGGGGACCAGGGAGGGAGGCGAGCCGGTGGAGAGGCTGAGCCAATCGCGGGTCTGCAAGGTGCAAAGCAATCAGCGGAGCCGCTGGTGAGCGGGGTCACTCAGTAGTGTGCACATCAGGGTGAAATCCTTTCAGCTCTTCGCCAAACCCCTAGTGAAAGACAATCAGGCTCGCTGTCACCGAGCTAATTCTGTCTATATAAAAGCAGTAATGAAATTCACGGCAGGATTACCCTCTCCATCCAATGGGCCAGCGTCGTGGTGACATATCTCTCTTATTGCCCGAATGTAACACACCATCTAATTTACGTCGTGTAGCGAGCAGGAATGAAATGTTCATAAAGAATTGCTGCATCTCGTCACCTTAACTGCGGCCCGGGGCTCTGAGGCATCTGTCAGGGAGAGGAGCAGGAGGAGGGAGGGAGGGCGGGGCTCAGGAAGCAGCAGCCAGGGGCAGGGGTTCTGGGGAGTTGTTGTTTCTTAATAGGGTGAAGTGGAGGCAGAGGGAGGCAGGGGCTGGGGCAGGGTGGAGAGAGGAGTGGGAATGGGGGGCATGGAGGGCTTTGGGGATGCCAGGATAAATAAGGCTAGGTTGAAGTGGTCTGGAGGGAGCATTTGAAAGTCTGTGTAAGTCTGGGGAGCCAGAGAGTCTGAGAATATGCGTGTTTGGGTTTGGGTGAGTTTAGGAGGATAAATGAGTGCTGAAGTGGCAAGGGCCTTGGTTGGGAAAATGACTCTCTAGGTAGTGTCAGATACCGTGGGGCCCCTGGAAGTCTCTCTCAGTCTCTGGAAGTGGAAATCTATCCACATCTGAAGGCGATCGGAACCAAACTCTCCCGAGGACAGGAAAGGAGACCTTTTATAGAGGTGACAGACACTAGGAGCAAGTTCTACAAACCTAGGAATTATTCATGGGTCCTTCTGCTCCCTCATCTGACACTGCAGGACCCGACCATCAGAGAGCCCTTTCACCTCCACTCTAAAGTTTCTCACTCATCTTTTTCTATCTCTGCTACCCGAGACCAAGGCCACACCATGTGTTGCTTAGCTAACTCAATACCCTCCTGACTGGTCTCTCCATGTGTCCTCTTGCCACCCCAACTCAGTCAGGTAGTGGCCATGTCACTCAACTTGAAAAACTGTGATGGTGTCCCCTTGCTCTTAGGATAAAGACCAGAACCCATCTCTAACTTCTCTGCTCCACTTTCCCAATTGGAAATTGTTCTCCAGCCATATTGGCCGTTTCCTGTGCTGTGTTCTAACAGCCACTGGGGCTGTGCACATAGGGTTTCCTGTCCTTGGAAGACTCCACCCCAGCATGGCCTCAACTCCTGCTCCCACTTCAGATGTCAGCTGACATGTTGCATCCCGGGGCAAGCTTCTGTTAGTTCTCCTTGGTGTGCTGTTTTAGCATCATTTACTTCCTTTTAGGAGACAGACCACACATTGTAAGGATATGTTTCCTTTTGTGATGATTTCGTTACAGCTCGTATTCTCCACTGGACTCTGAGCTCCATGAGGGCAGGGGCCATGTCCATTTTGCTCCCCATTATATCTCCAGCACTTGGTACAGTCCCCGAGGACACTGTAGGTGCTTGGTAAATATTCATTGAAGGAATGAGGAGGCTGCACAACCATTAGAAACCCTGATCCTTCCTTCTTTCATTCATTCATCAAACATGAACTGAATGCCTCCTGTGTACCAGGCACTGTCAGAAACACTGTGGCCACAATGCTAGACAAGTGAAGACACAGTCCTTGAGTCCTTGCCCTCTCACAGTCCAGGGAGGGAGACAGACAAGCAAATAAGGCCACTGTGGTGCTAAGCCTGTCCTGTGCTGCTTCCCTCCAGAGAGGAGCCGCAGCCCAGGGCCCTCCATCAGGGTCACCTCTGAGACATGCTGGCCTTCTAGGGCCATACAAGTTCCTCCTAAGTTTCCCCCAGATATAGCTCAGCCACCTTTGGGGGAAAATTAGCAAAAGAAAAGGACTTTATTAAAAGAGCCATCATTGGAATTCTCTTGCTAGTGATCATCACAAGAAGCATTAATTGAGAATCAACTATGTGTCAAGCACTTAGTCTCATGTAATCCTCACAACTGTGACATCTCAGTATTATTATCCCTGTTTTATAGATGAAGAAACTTATGCAAACTGAATTTAAATAGCTTGCTCAGAAAAGGTCATACACCTGGCCCACAATAGATGCTCAATAAATATTTACTGAGTGAATGAATAAATGAGAAGCTAATAAGTAGAGAGGACAGGAATCAAACCTAGACTTTCTGGCTTCAAAGCCCCTGATCTTTCTACTATCTATTTCAGGAAACTATTTTTGGACTCTCAGGGTCTGGTCAGAATTAGAGAAATAACCAGAGGTTTGATTCAGGATCCATGCTTCCCCCTAACCCGGCCCCTCATCTTTCCACCTACAACCTTCCCACAGATGTATGTGACACCTCAGACCCCAGGCCTGGCCAGGGCAGGAAGATTGGGTTTAGGGAAGACCATCTGGGGAGATGCCTATAAGGCAAACCCTTCCCAATCCTACTCTGTCCTTCTTCCAACACCCCAGGCTTGGGTTAGCTTATCAAGAAGTCTGGGAAGGAGTCTTCTGGGCGATGGAAAATCAGTCCCGTGTATAGAATCAGCCACATCTTGTAATATGTCCTTTGTGCCTAAGATATGTGGTTCTTTATCATGAATTCAGGGATATTTACTTACCACATGATATACAGTATATCCATGTGTGCATGGTATGTTGACATGTGTTCCAGTATGTTTACACATGTATCAATAAACTCATTCTTTCATTAGCTCTCTCATATCCCAGTGGTTTATATTCTGTGTATGCAGACACCTGAGTCTGCACCCTGAAGTTCCCTCCCCACAGATATGTATGGATACGTGTCCCTGTAGTTTCCTTTTCCTCTTGCTTTTATCCTCCACTCCTAGAAACTATACGTGACCTTCCAGCTAATGCTGGCAGGCCACAGAGTTGGACTGTGTACCATGTGCTTCTTCTTATTTTGAGAAACGTTCTACTCCCTGGAAGTGGGTAACTTTCTCTTTATCAAAGAGCTAATGCATAGATATATCATCAAAGAGATAATATATTCCTGGCATATAGTCATCTCTCAATTCATGTTAGCTATTAACATTATTATAGCTCATTCATCCTCCCTGACCAGAGGGCGTCCCTCCTTCTCCCCACAGCCCTTCTAGGTTTGGACGTACAAGTACCCATATCCATTCCTGCCAGGGAGCTATGTGAGGCTTGGTGCACTCACAAGGATCTCCTGGGGTTAGAGGGCTCCAGGCCATTGTCATCTATATCTCTCAGTAGGACAAAAGTCTCACACACCCCAGGCAGAGAGGACTCCTATTTTTTAAACCCCATAAAATAAGTCTCAGGAGTCTCTTTAGACATTGCATCCAAAACCTTAAACTTCTGAGACACAGATTGTTTCCTAAACCCATCCTTCTGCTGCTGACACCTTTTTTTCTGAGGTCAGTCCCCACTGGCCAATACCCACCAGAGAAGAGCAGTTTCAGTCAGGACACCTGATAATCCTAACGTACTTCTTTTGGCCCAAGTGACCTACCCTCTTAGCTAGTGATTGGTTTTGTGGCTCTGCCAGGAGCTGACATTCTAAACCAGACCCACTTCTTCAGGTGAAGCAAGATATCATTGAAGTTGGATGGATACAGAGCATTCAGTAAGCAGGAGCAGGGGAGGGGAGAAATGAGAGAGGGAGAACACAATTGTAGCAAGGAGTCAAAATTCTCCAGACAATATCTGTCCTTACATTGGCATCAGATATTCTTTTCTGGGTCTGTGGAAACCCAAGAGTCTGTGCCTAGAGGTGTATTGAGATTAAGTTTTGCTTGATTGTCTTTGGGCAGGCAGGAGGGGGATGGAAAATTTTATGGAACAAATAAACTAGAAGAGGTTGGAGACGGATTAAAAATTGGAATCCAATCCTGTCAATGTGTTTATTTGATTTCCACACTTTCCTATCTCCTTTATTCCCAGTCCTCTCTCCCCTTCCCCCAGACTGACATACATGATACCCTGATGGCTATTTCAGCTGCAACCTTATATATCCAGGGAAGCCTGAGCTCCCCAGCTGCTGGCCAGCTCTGATCCCCTAAACCCAGAGGGACCAACTGGTCAGAGTTCTCAGGGATGGCAGATCCCAAGTGCAAATTTGGCTTCTGCTACCATCAGACTCTGATCTTATCCAGATCACTTAACTTTTCCGTGTATTAATCTTAATAGTAGCCTCCTGTTCCCCCTTCACATACACCACCCCAGATGATAGATAATATGAATCATCCTGAATTTCTTAAAAAAAAACTATTATAGAAATTCACCTTTCCATTTTCCATCATAATTACCAGATCAGAATATAGTTTCCAGGAGGATTAGTTTGGCCTTGGGTGGGCCAGTCCTTTTCACTGCTGGCCAGGACAGCTGTTCAGTCATCGGCCAGCAGAGCAGAGTGAGAGTAGGTCAGTGCAGCTCAGCCCTGCTGCTAAGTGTGTGACCTGCTATGATAACAGCGAAAATAATTTTCCAGCCTCCTGGCTTGTCTGAGGGCTTTGTGAGTGCCTACAGATATTAGATGGTTTAAAACTGTATCAGCAGAAAGCAACAATCAGCATCCAACCTCCTTGGAGTTCAGTATGACGGTGAGAGGATGTCTAGCGTGTGGATAAAAATGAAAGGCCCTCAAAAGGGAGACTAATTGATGACTTGAATAGATGGGCATAAATTCCTGTTAAATATGGCTCAGTCTCCTTGCTCTCCAGGCCCATCTAAAGCCAGAAATTTGGTTTGGTGGTCATTACCTGCTTGGTGTCATTAAATTTCCTGGTAATCGGCAGGGATATGTAATTATGCTGTAGTTAGTGATTGTTCACTAAGTAAACCCTTGGTGTAGTTACCATGTAAGTCAACGGTATTTACAGGATATTTTTTCTGCCTGTAACTCAAAGCCTTACCGAAACAAATTGGAATTGCCTTCTGGAGGCCGTTGTTATAAATTACAGACCCAACATCTGTCCACATCTGCAATGTCTAGACAGCCTGTCTCAGCTACAAGAGAGGAGAGAGATGAACGGGGGAAAACGAGGAGAGACGTGAGGAGTGGCAGAGGGAAATCTCAGGTTCATGCAATTTTTCTCTTCGGAGGTTTCCCTAAATGAATCATGTGTTAACTTCTGAACTGGACCTGAATCTTCAGCAGCCCAACACCAAGCTCTGAAGAGTTCAGGGCCCGATCATCACCCTGGATGTGTTGGCAATGCGGCCACTTCTGTTGGGCCACATCTCTGCCCTGACAGGCTCTCAGAGGTCACAGTGGGGCCTGGAAGATGGAGTTACAAATACAGACACTGACTACAGCCACATCCGGAGAGTTGGCTGCTTCTCCAAATTCCCTCCATCTCATTTCCTGCTGCTCCCTGACTCTCACCCCGACCTGGCTCAGCTTTTGGGGGTGAGGCATTCATTTGCCTGCCTTTCCTGTGGTCCCTCTCCTGCACCCACGATAAGGAGCCTGCCCGTCAGCTGAGTGATTGTATTTTTTTACAGTTCCTAGCACAAACCTTCTCATTTATATGTAAAGCAGCCATTAGTCATAGCTCCGTTCCCACACACTGCCTGATGTACAATCACATTTTGCAGCGGATGAATCTTTCCACACAGCTGCTCTGCTATGAATAATCCGTCTCCAGGCCCATAAATCAGAAAAAAATCATGCACCTCGTTCGCCTGATCCTTACACAAAGTCATATATTTTACATGAGGACGAGCTAAATATTCATGAGTCTTAAAGGCTTTTTTCACAGGCACTTGTTGGGGTTGTCTTCTACTATTGTGGGGATACTAAGGTTGTATTTAGGAGAACTAGGGATTTTAGAGAGGAGAGAGGAAGAGGAGGAAGGACAGAATGTGTGTGTCTCTATGTGGGTGAGTGTGTGTGCGTGAGTGTGTGTGTGTGTGTGTGTGTGTGAGAGAGAGAGAGAGAGAGAGAGAGAGAGAGAGAGAGAGAGAGAGAGAGAGAGATTGATTGAGATTCCAAGCTTATCTTTTAGACTAGGAGTCATGTGGGACAAAGGATGCATATTTGAGGTCTTAAAAATGTGATAAATACTTATTTACCTGAGCTTCCCTCCTGCTCAGAGCCATGGATATTGCCTCCCTGACTTTCAAGGTCATTACATGAACCTTTGCTGTCTGACCTGTGCAGCAATGGTTTTGGCCCTTCTCTGTGTATGAAGGTGCCTGGGAGCCCCACCCTCATTAGACAAAATCAGAATTTGGAGGGAGGGAGGGGAAACTGGGAAATGAGCAGATACAAAGGAAATCTATTCTGATGCTAACAAAGCCTCTAACCTACACACAACTTCAGGCTCCAGGAGCTTCCTGGAATTTTATTTATATCCCATTCTGGTTCCAGAGAACATTTAAAGTGGCTTTCTTCACCCTTGACTTTTCTCTGTCCCCTACCTATCTCCTTCTACTCACCCTCTTAGCTTCCCAGGCCCTGATCTCTGCACTCTCCTCTGTCTAAGGTGTCTGCTCAGGTGGCCCAAGTGCCCTGCCAGGAATATTCTGCCCGCACTGCTCCTTGAACTCTCTCTTCCCCCAAATGCAAAATTGAACCCCTCCGAGAAGACTCATTTCACTGAATAGAGGAGAGGGAGTTACTTGCTTTGCCCTGTAAGCCTCCACTCCCCCACCCCCCTCTTCCCTAGCTAAGCACTCATCACACCAACCCCTCTGCTGGCAGGTGCTTCTTCATTTTATTCTGGCATTCGCTCAGCATTTGTCTGTGTGTTCAGTGGCGCTATCTGTCTGACTCATTAATGCCATGGTCTGCAGTGATGATGATGATGTGCCCTCACTTCCCATGGAAGGGTAGGAAATTCTTCTTCCTGGATTCGCTGACAAGATTAAGGACATATTTCTAGGTAGAGATTTTTGGATTTAGCTTTATATCTAGAAACACACATAAGCCCTCAGACCCTTTTAATCCCCTGGTGGATAATGACAATGCCTTGGGTTCCGATGAAGAGTTGTTCACAAATGAAGAACGGTGGCAAAACTGCAGTAGCACCTCCAATGGGAAAGTCACTTCTTCTCTCTAATAGATGGGCAAACTGAGGCATAACCTTGGCAAATTACTTCCTCAAAGCAAATCAAGAGGAGCTGACAGGAAGCTGCGATTACATCCGAGTTAACTTTTGTGATTTTGACTCAGGGCATCAAGTTGTTTCCATCAACCACCCCCCACCCCACCCCCAGGGCCAAAGGCCAGAATTCAAAGCCTTTTCTCATTTCTCTGAGTTCCTCAGGTTGACCTACTCTGCTGGCCCTTGCTTCTCCCGCTCTCAGCCCACTCCTGTAACGTTCAGAAAGAATTAAGTAAAAAAAACCCGCCAGAGAGGAGGAAAAAGTCCAAACAATCACAGATGGCAGACTCGCAAATTTAATTTAAAATCATTCTTTATTATCCAAAATATTAAAATTAAAGCTAGAATGCCCAAAGGAAAACACAGATTAAAACCCCCTATGTTTCACAGCCTCTTCCTCAGGGGGTCCCAAAAACACTGAGTGAGAATGCTTTGAAAAGAAAGCAGGAGTGCAGGAGTAAAGAGCCAGCTGTAGATCATTGAGCCAAACACTTGGTGACTGACCCAATCAGCTTCCCTTAAAGCCAAACACCAACTGTTTCATATGCAATTAATGACTGCCCTGGCAAATGCAAGTGCATCAAGTCATCACAGGCATCTCTGAATGAGAAGACACACAGCAGTCACAGGTAGCTCGTCCCTGGCATCTACATAATGATATTACCAGGCTAATCTAGGCTCAGAGATTTAATTCTGCAAAACACCATGCACTAAATATTTATATTCATAAAATGGCTAAGGAAAAAAAATAATAAAAGCTCACATGCTGCCTCTAGGCTCCCTGTTTGTCTAGAATAGGCTGTTGTCTCATTTGCCAGGGTATATGCTTGGAGGTCAAAGGCATCACTCAAATGTCAGTAGAACCCCAGTATTTCTGGCCCCCAACTTCACCCTTTAAAAAGGGCTCATTCGTCAGCCTGGAGACTGAAGGATCCCAGGTTCAATTCCGGTCAAGGGCACATGCCCGGGTTGTGGGCTCGATCCCCAGTGCGGGGCATGCAGGAGGCAGCCGATGAATGATTCTCATCATTAATGTTTCTATCTCTCTTCCCTTCTCCCTTCCTCTCTGAAATTAATAAAAATATATTTAAAAAAAAATAAAAAGTAGCCCTAGCCGGTTTGGCTCAGTGGATAGAGCGTCGGCCTGCGGACTGAAGGGTCCCGGGTTCGATTCCAGTCAAGGGCATGTACCTTGGTTGTGGGCACATTCCCAGTGGGAGGTGTGCAGGAGGCAGCTGATTGATGTTTCTCTCTCATCGATGTTTCTAACTCTCTATCCCTCTCCCTTCCTCTCTGTAAAAAAAATCAATAAAATATATTTTAAAAATAAATAAATAAAAAGTAAAAAGGGCTCATTGCTGGATTGGGTATTTAGAGGCACCAAAGAGAAGGCAAAGCCCCTTTCTTCTCTGAAGATGCCAGTGCAGAAAAGGAGGTCCCCTCATATGTCAAAGCTAAGAAAGGGGCAGTGGAATGGATGAGAATGTCTGTTTCCCATTCTCTGGTGCAGAAGATCAAAGTCCAGAGAGGACCAGAGACTGTTAAAGGCATCCTTTACACACTTCAAATTCTCAATTATAGATAGAATTCTGATTCCTGGTGCTGCCATGCTTTCATTATAAACTGAAGAAGAGGGACTCTTCAAAGAATCATAAGAAATCATTGTGATAGAATGAACGTGTGTTTTCTTTGGCCCCATGGGTTTGTCTCTACTGAAGCCTAAGTCCGAGCTATGCCCTTACTCAGATGTTCTCATTGCAGCACACTGCTGGGCCTGAGCGCCTCCAGCGTATAAGGCACAAAACCTAACCCGGGCGTGGCCTACCCCCTCTCCCAATGAGGTTGCCGGGATCATTTCTGTATCTGTCCTGGAGACTGCATTCCTCTCCCCAGTGGTATCTCACGCCCAGTTCTTCCAGTTCAGCCCCCTCTGCCCTTTTTCTCTCCGTGGCAGAAAAATGCAGAGGATGAAGCCTGTCTGTTCCCTGTGTAGACCATGACTTGGAACCTTCGGCAATTTTTCCAGGGCTCTGCATATTATAATCAAGATGGGATCAGCTAATAAAATTACATGGGTTACAATCCAAAAAGATTAGCCAGCCTTAAGGGTTTCATGGCTGAGCATTACACTTTTCTATTTTCCTACAAATTAAGCTAACAACAAATAATATTGACCAATAAACTGCCAGATCTGCTAGCTGAAGTCCTGCTGTGGGAAGGGAGGATTGTCCCACAGTTGAGTGATTGTCCAGCCATTGCCTGATCATCAGGCCCAGCCTGTGAGTGCTAGCACAATGGAGCATTATCACCCGAGCCTCACGGGTGCAGGGGTGATGAGGAATGGTTGCTGGCTTTGCTCCTAAAAAAAAAATTTTTTTAGAACATGAAAATCCTGACTCTTGCCCTCCTGCCACCTCTGAGGAATTTTCCTGGTTTCCACTGATTTCTCAATCTCCTGCTAGAGAAAATCCAGGATAAGGAGACCTATATTCTCATGAGGCACAACTATTTCAACTCATCAACTAATTTGGAGTCACAAATCCAGGGCCTAAAATAAATTAGACCTATTACTAATAAAATTTTGGGGTGGGAAAGACCAAGAGTCTTAATGGAAAACTCCCACACAGATGCTGACAGAATATGGAGGCCAGACTTCTTCCTTCCCGGCTGCCCTGGCGCTGGGGAGGGCAGGAGGCTCCAGGATGTTTTGGACCACGTCGAAAAGCTAAGGCCCAATTCCTTCTCCAGTTATTTCTATTACTCAGTGTTGGAGAAGCAGACAACAGGAGGAAGGGAAAATGAATTGTTATCATTTAATGAAAGCTTACCATGTGCCAGGCACTGTGGTAAGCGCTTTTACTCAGTAACTTATTTAATCCTCACAATAATCCTATAAAGTAGATACTGTTATCCATCCCTATTTGACTTTTATAGCTGAAGAAACTGAGGCCTAGAGAAGTTAAGTAACTAAACCCAGGTTTTGGTTCCAGAGCCTTTGCTCGAAACTATAGAATCAATGAGAACTGCCAAACAATTCTAGGTACAAAAGGTGTCTTTCCATAGCAGGATCTAAATTCTGATCTAAGGTAGAACCAGGATACCCAGCCTCAGAGTCCGGCTCACCTTGATACTATGTTTGATCTTCATCAAAATAGCTAACAGGAACCCAGGATCCTGAGCCAAATAGGAGAGTGAGGGACTGTTCTACATTTCTCAAGTTACAGCCAGAGGACAATCTTTTAAACGAAATAATCTGGGAAGCTTGTTAAAATGTAGGTTCATGGGCCCCACCCAATCTTCCTGATCCGAATCTCTGAACATGGGTTTCATGAGTGTGCTGTTTGACAAGCTCTGCAGATGATTATTATGCACCAAAAATTGGGAAACCATTGTGATAAATTATGAACACTGCCCTCAAATAGTTTCTGTATAAACCCAAACTCACACCATGGCTTCCAGGTCACTAACCTGATCCTAGGCAGGCCTCACCTCCACTCCCCCTGATTTCTCCAGTCTTTCATACATGCCAACTACATTTCCTGTTCCTGTCTTTGTTCTAATTCACCCTGGTCCCCACTGTCATATATACTTTCCCTTCCACTCCTCACCTGTACTTGTGTTTTACACCCCTGAGCTTGCATGGTTTCTTTCCTTCTTTCTTTTTTTAATGTAATTTTTATTTAAGTACAATATACATACAGAAAAGTACACAGAATAATTTTTCATATGCAATTAGGAGATTCTGCTTCAGCAACTTTTGGAATCCTTAGAAGGGAACTATAAACGTGATGAGCAGTAGCATTGGCTAAACCTTCCTCAGAAATAGTTCTGAGATGCTCAGAAGAGAATTTTGGCACCTAGAAGTAAATAAATAACATAAACAGAAAGAATTTAAAATAAAAGATGAACTGGAAGTCAGGTGGGGTCACATGGGTCATGTGGGGTCATGTGCGTGTTATGAGCCCTCACATTGAAATCATGTAGGAGGCATGTCAAGGTCACATGGGATCATGTGCCATTTACGTGGGAATCACATTGGTCATTCAGGAGTCACATTGGAATCACACAGGTAGTCAGTCACCTGGGCCATCTACAGCTCAATGACATTTTTTCAAAGTGTATATACCAGTGTAGTCAGCATAAAGTCTCTGGTGTGTGTTTTTTTAACCACAAATTTGACTCAAAATAGTACTGAAGAGTAATTTAGTTTCTTAAAGGGGCAACATAAAAGGAAATTGCACAGTACATAACTCCTTAAAGACCTTTCCTTATAGAAGCTTTTCCCACCCAAATCTCTCTCCCTTCTTCCCTTTCTTGCATTCCTTTCACAAACAGTGTATTCACTGAGCACCTACCACATTAGGTGCTGGGTGGGTAATGATGAACAAGGTATACCAGGGTTCTGCTTTGATGGCATTTACAGTCTCATGAGGTAGACAAATGAAACACAAGTTATTAAACAATAAATATAAATTGTGATGGATGCTCAGAGAGGACTACCTGGGGGCTCTGCTGCCTGATGGAGGAGAGGACCAACCAGGAGAGGAGAAAAAAAGTAGCTTAGGTAAAAGTGTAAATAGCAGGGACTAAGGCCCTGAGGTAGAACATACCTTGGCTCAGGGAGAAATCTTTCCTTTCTCCTCTGACTTTGGTGTCCTCTCTTCAGCCCCTCCTCCCACCTTTAGAATCTCTTCTTTTCCATCAGAAGCTTCCTACCCTGCCTGCCTCCACTTATAGAGCAATCTACCACTTTCTCTCTTGCAGCATAAGAAAGGTTCAGCAACACAAACCCTGACTGCTTAGTGAGGTAGAGAAGAGGGGAAAAGTGTGAAAGAATGTGAACTTGCACTTCGATTTTTTTTTTTCGGGTGATAATGCTGAGAAATGTTTGAGTAGGACTTATCCACTTTCACTTTGAATCAACCCTCAGTTTGTCCTCAATGGAGGTGTCCCTGAACTAGGTCTGCAGGAAGCCTCTGAGTTGTCTCCTTTCTCTGGTTTCTCACAGTTATCACTGAGAGAATCACAGAGGAGCTCTGTTCAGGAACTCACAGGTTTAGAATCAAGAAGTCTCATCAGTGGTTTTAGCCCCATACACTGCTTTGTTCCCATGGTAACACTGTCATGGATACCCCTGGCATTGAAGGGAGGGGTCAGCACAGTCTGTGCCCCAAAGGGTTTGGCTGTGAACCATTCAAATTCTCACCTACTACTGATGACTTGAATAAAAATGTTACAATCACAAAGAGATCTGAGGATTCAAGAGTGGTTGTTGGGCCCAGCCTTCGTGGTTGAGCATTGATCTATGAACCATGAGGTCACTGTTCCATTCCTGGTCAGGGCACATGCCCCGGTTGTGGGCTCGATCCCCAGTAGTGGGCATGCAGGAGGCTGCCGATCAATGATTCTCTCTCATCATTGATGTTTCTCTTCTACTTCTCTTCCTCTCCCTTCCTCTCTCTGTTTGCCTACTGACTAATATGCCTCATATGGAAGCTCCTTCCAGCTGAAAGTCCCCCTGAATTTTCCCCGGGGGTCTCCCTAAATGATCTGTCCTGACCTGCAGGGCTGTCCAGATTCCAGATCTTATTCAAACCTAAGCTGGTCCCATGCTGAAATCTTCCATTTTTCCTTCCAGAGACACTGTCCTTTTTCATCCTGTCTGGACTTTGGGAAATAATCCATATGGACTGTATCTTGCCCTCTGACTTCTGTTTATTTGGCTAGCAGGAGATATAAGAAGATTAGAGGACAGAAGGAGAGTGATGTTGGGGTATAAATCCTTCCAGATCCTTCCCTGTTGAGTTACTGAGAAAAGGCCGTATCCCCTTTTGAAGGCCATAGCTTTTGTCAAGTGGCCGTCTGACAATAGCTCCCGTCTCTGGATCTGGTAACCACTCCTTCCCCTCAACCCTTCGGCCCAGGAGTGGTATGGCTTCCCAGTGTTGCTAGCCCACGGTATGCATTACCCCTGTTGGCTTCCCTAAATCCTGCCCACACTTTGCAAATAGGCCCTTAATTAAGCCCTCCTCAAATTAATCAAGTTTGACTGACTGATATAGGACCATACTCTTGCCAAGAGAGCCCTGGTTAGTATACATTTTTATGTTTTGTTTTCCTTACAAAACACAAAGCTTCTTGAAGGCAGGGCCATTCTCTTACCTGACCCCAATGGCCTCTTCCTCAAATGGCATCTTTGAGAGGTAAGGGGAACCACATGAAAAATAGCTTCAGAGAATGCAAATATCTGGAAAACGAGAGCAGCCAAATAGAGAAGGAAATCATCAACTTGAAGGAATGGTAGTGATGGGATCTGGACAAAGGTGAGTTAGAGAGAAAAGAACCTGCATAAAGTCTATAAAATTAAGTGTGGTAAATACTATTGGTCAAATAGTGCCTAACAAACCTAAGCAAAGAAATCATGGGAAAGATAGTATTGTCAGCACAAAAGGCTGATTAATCTTTCAAACTGAGAAAATCATGCAGCAAACATATAAAGTATATATCTTATAGCCAAAATAATACTATTTTTACCTGTTTGAATAAAGGTTTCTGATTTGGGTACTACTATTAATTAATGAGATAGTCACTGCATTTAAGCTCTGGGGTTAGACTACCTGTAAGAGAATTTGTGTTAGTTAGCTATTATTGCTGCATAACAAATAACCCCAAAACTTAACAGTTTAAAACAATAATAAACATTTATTATCTCACATGGGTCAGGAATCAGGAACAGTTTAGTGTTCTACACAGTCTCATGAGAGTATGCTCAAGGTGTTGCTGGGAGTATAGTCATCTGAAGGCTTATCTGGGGCTGTTGGATCTGCTCCAAGGTGGCTCACTCATGTCACTGACTATTTGGTGCTGACTGTTGGCAAAGGCCTCAGTTCCTTGCCATGTGGACCTCTCTGTAAGGCTGCCTGAGATTCCTCACAACATAGCAGCTTATTTCCCCCAAAGCAAGCAGTCCATGTAAGGCAGAAAACACACTGTCTTCTATACATGCCCTTGGGAGTCACCTTCCATCATTTCTATAACATATTATTGGTTACACACATCAGCCCTAGTCAATAAAGGAGGGATGTGAACACCTGGAGGCAAGAATTATTGGGTGTCATCTTCAAGGTAGCCACCAGAATATCTGTGTTCTTCTCATTGCATTCTATCAGGGACACATTTTTTTTTTTAAGTTTTAGATATTTTTAAAAATTGATTTTTAGAGAGAGAGGATGGGCGAGGGATAGAGAGATAGAAACATCAATGAGAGAGAAATATCATAGATCAGCTGCCTCCCGCACATTCCCCACTGGGGAACAAGCCCGAAACACGAGCATGTGCCCTGACCCAGAATTGAACCAGACCTCCTGGTTCATGGGTCGACACTCAACCACTGAACCACACTGGCCAGGCAGGGACATACAAATTTCAATTTGCCCATTCTTGATGATGTTCACTTTGATCACTTGATTAAAGTTATATCTACTAGGCTTCTCCCCTGTGAAGATACTCTTTGTTTTTTAAATCATTGAGTATTTTGGAAGGTGAAACAATGAATTCCTTTGACATATCCCCATTATTCTTTGCAGCATTCTTTCTGTGTTCTGGCACAAAATGTTGTAGGTTCATCATGTACTTTCCTTGTCCCAGTCCTGGAATCATCCATTTCTCCAAGGAACACTGATTCTTTTTTAGTGGAAAATGGGTACTGTATTTAGAATCTAAGATCTGAATGCTAATTGCTATTGGGTATTGCTGCTTCAAGGCCTTCCCTCTCAGTGGGCAGAGCTAGGGAATGTGTGTGTGTGTGTGTGTGTGTGTGTGTGTGTGTATATATATATATATATATATATATATATATATATATATATATATATCCAGTTTCCCATGTGAGCTTCTTCCTATACATAGATGCCCTTACCACACTACATGAGCTTCAACAGCCCATGTCAGACCACCTCTCTGCATAGACATTAACCTTGTTCTACCCTACATAATAGTTTTAAGACCAAATTGTTCAGGAAGGAGAAGGTGCAAACTGAGCCCATCTTGATGATATATGCAAATTATGTGAAATTTAGAGCTATTAATTGCTAACATTTATTGAGTACTTACTATGTGCCAGGAAATGTTCTAATGAGTTTGTATGAATTCTCAGAGCAGCCCAATGAGATAAGAGCTATTATGGTCCCCATTTTGCTGATGAGGCATAGAGAAGTTAAGTAACTTGCCCAAGGTCACACAGTTACTAATGAGATATAGTAGAACTGCTTTATTGAACTTCTAGAATATCCTTAAAGAGGAGGAAGTATCCTGTGTCCTTCTGCTGCAGGCCTGGAGCACAGATATTGCTAAGTGTCCTCTGGGGACAAATTGTCTCCACTGAGAACCACTGGTCTAGAACAACATTAATTTAATTTAAGGAAAACGACTTTTTGATTGTTTGTGTTAATGAACGAAAGAGCATAAACATAATCTAGAAGAGCAGAAAATGCAAAAATCTCATTTGTGTGGCAGAGATTGCTAGTTGTCTCTTCTAACATCCATTAGAAAGGGATTTCCTCAACCTTTCTCCTCCAACTCTATACCTAACCTGCTTTTGCATCCATACTCTCTTCCTTCCTCTGTGTCACTGGCAGCTAATCCCTCCATCTGGATTCATTCTGTCTTATCTTCTCAGGACCTGGTTCCATAATCATGTCCTGTCTCTTGCTTTTATTTTCAACCTTTCTCTCTCTAATGATCCTTTTAAATATGCTCAAGTTTCTCACTTCTTTTTACTCCCCAAGTTTTTACTTTGGAAATTTCTAAGTCTCAGAAAGGTTTTAAGAAGGGTACAATGAATAACCATAGTACTTCACCTAAATCCACCAATTATTAACATTTTATCATATTAACTTCAGTTCTCTCCCTCCTTTCTCCTCTCTTTCTACACACACACACACACACACACACACACACACACACACATACTTCCCCACTCCCCTAAACCATTTGAGAGTTAGTTGCAGGCATCATAACATTTCACCCTAAACACTTTATCTCCTTAGAACAAAGACATTCTCTAATTCTCTTATTCTCACAATACAATTATCACACTGAGGAACTTTAACATTGATATATTATCTAGTAAGCAATCCATATTGAATTTTCCCCAGATTGTTTCACTAATATCTTTTATAGCTATTTTGTCTTCTTTGTATCTATGTATGTGTATGCATGTCGTTCCAGGGCCCAATCAGAGATCAGTCATTGCATTTAGTTGTCATGCCTCTTTAGTTTCCTTTGAACTAAAGTCTCCCTGCTTTCAAACATAATGATAAACACTTTCCCAAGACCCCCAACTTCTACTTCTAACCACTGTCTCCTCCTTCCCTTGACAGACACATGTTTTGTAAGAAGAGACTCAACAGCCCTGGATGGTGTGGCTAAGTTGGTTGGAGCCTCTGGTATACCAGGAAGCGGTTCGATTCCAGGTCAGGGCACATACCCGGGTTGCAGTTAGATCACTGGTTGGGGTGGGTGTGGGAAATGGCTTAATGATGTCTGTCTGTCTTTCTCTCTCTCCCTTCCTCTCTCTAAAAAAATCAAAACAAAATGTAGGAAAAATAATTTTTTAAAAATCGAGAGAGAGAGAGAGAGAGAGAGAGAGAGAGAGAGAGAGAGAGAGAGAGAGACTCAACAGTCTTAATTTCCTCGCCTTCCTTTTTTAACTCACTGAAGTATGGCATCTGTCTCCCACCATGAGCCACACTTGCCAGACTTTCTTTCCTCCTGTCTCTCTGGTCACTTCTTCTTGGGATCCTTTGCTGGCTCCTCTTCTTCTGCTCACCCTGTAAATCTTATGTTTATTCGGGATTCTATCTTAGACCTGTTGCTCTTTACACTGCTTGGTAAATCCTTTCCTGGGAGCTTCAATGACCACCTATATGCTGAAGATCCCTATCTGCAGCCCAGGCCTTTCTCTCCAGCTTCAGCTCCAAATATCCAACTGTTTCCTCAACATCTGAACCCATGTGGAAGTCTCAAAGGCACCTTGGAGCAAAATGTCCAAGAAAGAACTGATGATCCTCCTATCACCTCTTCCTTCTACTGTGTTTCCTGTCTCAAAAAATAGCGCTTCTCATTCATCCTTCTTCCTGAGCCAGATGTCTAGAAGTCATCTTTGACACATTCCTTTGACACCATCCAGGACATATCTAATCAATCACCAATCCTACAGATTTTATCCCCTCAGTATCTTTGGAATCTAACTACTTTCTGTTTTTCTCACCTCCTTCATCAGGCCTCCATCATCTCTCAGAAAGATTTCAGAAAGCTCATAATCCTTCTCCCAGCCTGCAGCCATAAGTGATTTTCTAAAAATACAAATCTGACCATGCTGTAGCCCTGCTTAAAAATTTTCAGTAGTTTCTTATAGCCCTCAGGATAAAGTAAAAATTCCTCAATTTAGCCCATAAGGAAGGGTGAAAATCAATATATATATTTTTAGCTGGTAAGGCACAGACACTGACCCCAGTTAGAAAGGATATCTTGTCAGCTGGTTCACTTGACCAGTGTGTGCTAAATAACGACTTGCCATTAGAGCCCTATGCTATTGTCCTCTGCAGTCTCATCTAGTGCCACTATTCCCCTAAGGTCACACTAGCCTTGTTTTGATCCTCAGAATGCATCATCAAAAATGCAGTTACCTTTGCCTGGAAGACTCTTTCTGGTGGCCCCACCATCAACCCACCCCATCCCGAAGCTGCCCTAAAGGGGACTGACTGCTCTATCCAGATAAGGATGGCCTTGGCCTGTGTCAGTGGAAGCATCTGTTGAGGGAATCTAATCTGGATCACAGTTCACTATTAATAATGACTCCATCTACTTAGGCACAAGAACACAGAGCCCCAATAAGGTCAGTAAATTTTCAGAGTAGAGAACTGACTCTTGAGCTTTTATGAGGACAAAGTAAGGAAAAGGGGGATAAACTTTTTATTTAGTCCCCAACTAAAATAGTATCTCTCCTGCTAACTGAAATACAAATAACCTTTCCCACCTCCACTAGACCTCTTGACCCTAGAGTTAAGCCTGTCAGATATTCAAATAGTTGATGGCTTTTTAATCAGTTAATCTCTTCACTTCTGTTCAACCCTGAGCTTTGATTGGCTGTTCTTGGAAAATAGAGTTTTTTTTTGGGGGGGGTGGAAGTAGGGGGGTGGGGGTGGGGAGTGGTGGGGAGACGAAGGGGGTTGTGGTGGTGAAGAGTAATTCTTTGGAAGGCAAGTTAGGCATGGAGGGGACTCTGGATAGCCAGAGGTCAGCAAGAAGGCACTGGGCATTTAAACTCCAAGGCAGTGGCCTCAAATTTGGCTGCAGATTAGAATTATGAGGGGATCTTTTAAAATTACCATTGCAAGGTGTCTACTACAGATCTATTAAATCAAAATACCTGAGGTGGGGAGAGAGCTTGGGCATAAATATTCTTATAAAGCTCCTCAAATGACTCTTATCAAGTATGTGCAATCAGAGTTGAGAACCCCACCAGGTACAGGAGAGGGAATGCCATGGGATGAGAAAAAAGTGCAGGCATGTGTGAAATATTTCTTACTCCAGCTTGCTATGCGTTATAAGCACACACTACAGAGATGGGGGTTAGAAGAGCAGAGTCGTGTATTTAAAGAGAGGCATGAATCTTGTGGGTTAGGTGTTGCCTAGAGAAGGTAAAATGTATAATTTTACATTATGAATAGTGAACTGATTAGATTCCCTCAACTTGAGCAATAATGGCAGGTGTGATGGAAGTACAGACTGCTGTGGTTTTTCTGTACTGCAGTTTGACACTACATAGTTCAATTAAGTATCCTTAATAGCCTATAAAACAGCAAGTATGATTTTAGATATATATTCTCAAAGATAGTCTCTCAGGGGCATATAGGAGATTGCTCCCTGCAGTGTTGTTGGTGGTGATTGGGAACTGAAGGCTTTGCTGAGAGAGTAGATAGGTAGAATGTGGGGGATACAAACCATCAGACTATTATTGAGCAATTAGAAGCAGCAGGTTAAATATACACATAGCAACATAAGTATTTCTACAAACCATATAGGTACTGGGTGCAAAAAGTATGAAACATAATGAGATATATAAAACAATATTATATTTGTGATAAAAGTGTAGCACACACAAAAAATGTAGCATACAAAACAATATTTACTTTGCAAGAACCAGACAAACAAAAATATAAACATTTTCTATGGGGAGAGAGAAAAGAGAGTGGGCTATAATGCTAAAAAGCAAATATAGCCCTGGCCAGTGTGGCTCTGTTGGAGCATCATCCCATAAACTGAAAGGCTGTGGTTTTGATTCCTGGTCAGGGCACATACCCAGGTTGCTGGTTTGCCCCCAGCCCAATCGATGTTTCTCTCACATTGACATTTCTCTCTCTCTCTCTTTCTCTCCCTTCCTTTCTCTAAAATCCATAAAATAAAGGCAAATATATTACTAGTAACTATTTTTTAAAAGTAAGATTTAAATCATTTGAAAGATGAGTAGGGAGGAGAGGGAAAGGGAAGCTTTCTAGAATGACAAAATGACTCCCACAAGCTAAGGCCAGGAGGGAGAGAAGTGTGCTGAGCAGGTGGAGTAGGAGAAAGGTCTGATTGGAGGGAGCAAAGCAAAGTGGGAAGTAAGGCTGGAGAGAGAGAGTATTGGATAAGATTTTGAAGGTCTGGAAAGCCAGACAAAGGAATTTAAACAATGATAAAGTATGTAAGAGAGCCACAAAAGGATTGAGCAAAAAAGAGTGTGATGAAAGTGAAGTCAGATGAGGTGGGTGGAGAGAGCCTGAAGTTAGAGAACTGGACCAGTGGTGAATACTGTAGTGAACTAAGCAACATAGATGAAAGTAGTCTGGAACAGGCTAGCATTGCCAGTGGAGGTTGACAAGAGACATTTTGATAGATTACTAGCTGAATACAGACACTAATAGACAAGGTTGAGTCAGAGTGGCCTTAAACCAGGCAGTTAGGGGAAGAAATTAAGTCCAGTAATAGCTATGACTTCTCATGCTAGAAATCCAGTTTTCCAGTAAAGTGGAGCTTTAAAGGTTCTAATGATTTAGTAATCTCGTTGAGCACACGCCACAAGTAGGCTCACAGGTGTACTCATTTTAGAGTTGGCAGAGACCTTTGTTTTCCAGATGACAAAAGAGAGGACCAGAGATGTTCAGTTAATTGCCCAAAGTCAACTAATTAAGTGGAGAAACAATAGGCTAGAACCAGGCCTCTTAACTTATAGTCCAGTGAACTTTCCTAAACTATCCTAATATATAAAAAGCCTGGGGCTGTCACGACCGAAACAACCGGACAGACAACCGAACAGCAGGCTGCGTGGGGCGACCAGGCCGGCAGGGGTGTTAGTGAGGGACGACCAAATGACTGAACAGCAGGCTGTGTGGGGCGACCACGCCAGTGGGCGGGGGGGGGGGGGGGGGGGGGGGCAGGTGGGGGTGACCAGGCTGGCAGAGGGTGCAGTGAGGGGTAACCAGGCAGGCGGGGGGGGGGGGGGCAGTTAGGGGCGACCAGGCCAGCAGGGGGAGCAGTTAGAGGCGATCAGGCAGGCAGGCAGGTGAGCAGTTAGGAGCCAGCGGTCCCGGATTGTGAGAGGGATGTCTGACTGCCGGTTTAGGCCCAATCCTGGACATCCCCCAAGGGGTCCCAGATTGGAGAGGGTGCAGGCTGGGCTGAGGGGAACCCCTTCTTCCCCTCTTCCCCCCCCCCCCCCCCATGCATGAATTTCATGCATGGGGCCTCTAGTGTTGGATATAAGGGGACTCACATTTGGATTTCTCAGTTTGCCTGACCATGAGAGGTCAATTTTTAAGAAAGAGGATTTACCCTTTCTGTACCCAGCCCCTGCCAGCTCAATTTCAATTCATACGTATAGGAACTGTCTATCTGGTTGGGCTTCGAAACAAAAACTGGTGTTTGCTTTACTAATCCTCACCTCAACATGGCTGGGCAAAGTGAGGACTGTCACTGACTGCCAGCTTCATCAGGCAATATTTTCATACTTCTCTCTGGAAAATAAAGTGAAACAATACCCCTGACAGATGGTCATCCTGTCTCTCTATGTTTTCAGGGGTGGGGCAGTTCATTCCTTTGTCAGGACAGATCTGATTACTAGAAAACTCAGAGTCTGAGTCCTATGTCACTGCAGTGTGATTCAGTGAAAATACACAGGGGAATCAAGCAGAATTGAGTTAGAATCTTAACTATGTAATTTGCTGCATGACTTGATCAAGTTATCATCTATCTGTGTTATTCATTTCAGCTGTATATTACAGATAATACCTGTTTTACATAATTACTATGAATATTAGATATTATGAATGTAAAATGTCTAGCACAGTACCTGGCATAAAGAGTTAATAAAGTGATAGCTGATATGATCATGATCATAATTATTATCCCACCCATTGGTCCTAGTTTGCCTTGTGGTGTTACGAATATATGCCTACCTTTCAATACTTTCAAATACTTGAATTAGTTGTCATGTTATTTCTAAGTGTTCTTTTTTGTTTTCAAAGTAAGCATCCACCAATATTTTCTCTCTTGTTTATCCTGCCCCTGGCTCTGCTCCTATATGTGATATTTGTAGAACACGGTGCCCATAAATGAACAAAGCACTCCAGGTGTGGTCTGAGTATTTCAAAACAGAGTAAGACCATAAGCCTCTATTCTCCAGACATCATTCTTCAAGCTGCCTAGGACTCCTTATCTTTTTAGGCAACCACGTCCATACTGACTTAGTCCTATGAACACCTCCAGGTAGTTTTCATATGAATGAGTTTTAAGTCTTCCCCATTTTGCACTTGTGTAGGATTATTGTTTTACTTCAAGAGCAAACTTTTTATTAACTGAAAGCCTGTTATATAGTAGGTATAGTTCTGAGTTCTGTGGACATAGGGATGATGACTAGGATAAAGTATAACCATACTAGAAATGTAGGCTCCACAAGACTGGGTCTATCATGTTCACTAACTAATGAATCCCATTTCTTCGGATGATGGCTGCACAAGATTTTGTGGTTACTGTTGTTGAATGAGCAAATAAAATAGTTTACACTGAATTTTTTTCTTCTAAGTAAAAAGGCATTTCCCCAATTCACTTATTTAAAAAATTCAGATATTTTGTACAAGCCTATCACTTTCAGCCCAAATGCTAGGGTTTTTTCCCATCTAGGGTATACCCAATTTTCAAAATAAACTTGTACTGTCCCTTTCAAGGCTAAACTAAATACTTACATACTTTATTTGCTGGGTGGCCATTATAGTCCATGATTGAAAGCCTTTGATAAGTATTTGTTTGACCTTTAATGCAAGGCTTACATCTCAGGGTTAGCAGCAGCAAGCCAATTTTGTGAGTACTAAACACTCAAGAATTTTCAGAACCGAGTTCTACCGGGCCCTGACTTGCTGTGGGGGAAAATAAGATCTTTGGGAGAAGTGTGGGGAGATAGCTTGGAGGACCTTGACATTCTGCATTGGTCTGTTAACTGCTGCCAGGCGCTCATAGGCCCAGCGTTTCTGGGTTGAAATTCATCCCGCAGACATCAGAGATATGAAATTTGGGGGTATATCCAGTTCTCTAAAACCACAGTTACGGAGGTCCTAGAAACTCTAGGTCCTCTCACAGTTTTTTCCACTATTTGGGCTACAGGTGAGGCACTGGTCGCCATCTTGATATCAAATGCCAGGCAAGCCGCCACTGGCGTCGCTCGGTAACTAAGGAGACACCGTGCCCCTCCCGCTTTCCAGCCCGTAGAGGCTGTGAACTACGATTCCCATCAGCTGATTATCGCGAATTGAAGGCGAGATGTCTGGATTTGGCTTACCGGCGCCGCGACCCCCGCCGCAGTGCACCGCGGGAGTTGCAGTTCGCAGTGTGGCCGCGCATTTCGCTGCGGGAAGCTCCAGAACTACAACTCCAGCGAGCCCGCGGGCTCACGCAGGCGCATGAATCAGCCGAGCCTCCCCGGCCCCCTGGCGGGTGCCAGAGAGGTGAGAGAGGGCGGGGGGAAGGAAGAGGAGGCGGGATCTGGGCGCTGCGTTGGCTGCGGTCTGGCATCAAGGGGGCGGCCCTGGCGGAGTGCAGACCCAGGGGCCCTCGGAGATTATGGACCCGGCCGAGGCGGTGCTGCAGGAAAAAGCGCTCAAGTTTATGGTGAGGAGAAGGTGCAGGCCGGGGAACGGTGGAGGCTGTGGCGTTGGCGCCGTCGCTGAGGCTCGGGCCTGGGCCGCCCGTCCGCCAGAGGAGGGGGGCACAGGGGTTCTGGGCCGAGGCCAGCGGCGGGGGCTGCTGAAGGGACGGGACCGGAGCTCCTGGGCGGCGGGAGGGGGGTGCGAAGAGGACCCGGGGGTGGGGGCAGCAGCTCCGCCATCTTGTGGATGAGGGACCCGTGACAGCGGGAGATTATTCGGGGAGGGGGCTCTGGGCGGCGCGTGGGGCCCTGGAGGGAAAGGGGCGTGGGGACAGTTACTGAAGAGCGGAGGGAGCCCGGAGGAGAGTCGCGGTTTGGCCGCTGGCAGGGCCTTCCCAGTGTCAGGGTTACGGGTAAGGCCGGGAGAAGAGGCGCATTCAGAGTGAGGAAGGGGAGCACGGGAGAGTGGGAGGAAAGATGTTAGAGGGAGGGGCACCGGCAGGGCTGTCTGGGGATGGATCTAAGGGTGGAGGAAAGCCAGGGCTGGTGGGAGAATTGTGGTTTTGTAAAATGAGGGGATTGAGAGAGCCCTTACCTTCAAGATAAAACCCCAGGTTGGCCAAACTAATGTTGACAAACTCCGGAAAGAAAGAGGCCTTACTTAGGAGAATAAGGACTGGGGCTATGGTGACAGCCCCTGGGAAAGGAAGAGGGTGTTGACTATGAGCCAGAATTAACAAATGTCAGAAAAAGGTATTCACACTCTACTTTGAAAGGAGAGGGTCGATGTGGTAAGGATGAGGTTGAACTGGCCAGGAAAACTGGCTACCTGAGATTGGGGACAAAATTAATATCTAAGAGGGTAAAACAAAGCAAAAGTTAGTGCTAAATTAGAGATAGTGAAATGTGGGGGCCAGGTACTGTGTCACTTTCTGGGAAAGGAAAGGCCGTGGAGATGAGAATCACAAGATCTGTAAGAAGTGATGAGATCAGTGGAGAAATTCAGGAGATAAAAGGGGGTAGGTAATGGGAGATGTCAGGATTGGTGGTTACTCCTAAGTTTTAGGTTGAAGCACAGTATGGGCTTAGATTGAATTTTGTGGGTGTGTTTAAGTCCTTTGGAGCCTAGTTTGTTCACTTTGTATCTTGCTTTTCTTCTACGCTTATGTTTGACAATTTTGTATAGTCTGATATTTGATGCTTTTTAATCTGATGCTTCTTGTATATCCTAGGTGTAAAACCAGACTTTGTGGTTACAGATAAAGAATGATGGGATGCATAGCCTTCCATCTTAACAGGTGGCCTTAGGGACATTGATATTTGCAGTCAAGTCTTCCTTTTTCAGAAGTAATTGTAACCTGTCACTCCAAATTTTATTTATTGATTTTTAAATTATTTTTTGTTAATCCTCACCCGAGGATATGTTTTTCATTGATTTTTTTAGAGAAAGTGGAGGGAGGAAGGCAGAGAGGGAGGAGGGAGAGACAAAGAGAGAGAGAGAAAGAAACATCCATTCATTGCCTCCCGCAAGTTCCACACAGGGAGTGGGATCAAACCTGCAATCTAGGTACATGCCCTTGACTAGGAATCAAATTCACAACCCTTCCATACTCGGGTTGATGGCGCTCTAACTATTGAGAACACCAGCCATGTCCCAAAATTTATTTTTGTTTTTTCTTATTTTATGTCTTTGCCTGAAATATCAAAACAAACATAAATAAACATGGACACTAACGTAATTGAATTTGGGTTTTAAAAGGCCCTGTTACAAGAATACATTTCCAGAGACTGGTCAAATTTACTAAAATTTGGTTTCATTTTGTATTAGTGCTTTCAAAAACACATAACTAAAGTTTGAGTGTATCATTAACAAAATTTAATTTTGAAGAAGAGGATTCTTGAATTTCTTCCCAATGTTGAAATCTAAAATATTAAGACAAGATTTTGAAAATTTTTTGTACTTAGAAGTAAAAGGACGTTGCTTTATGTCTATAGTGAACTTCTAGATTTAAGTTAGAGAATTGGCAGCTGCTTATTTTTGTTTTCCTACTTAGAGGTTGACTTAATCCTAATCTTGACATTTATGTCAGATTTATAGAATAGTATTATTTACAGATCATAAAGAGACATTATGAAATCATCATCTTTACTCCCCATTAGACCTCAGCCTGGGAAAATTTTCAACTACTTGATCTCTGCTTTGTACCAATGAGTTATGTTTCAATAATGGTCTCCTGATTGAGTTAAAGTGGACCTGGAGATGGCCATGTAGTAGTTTGCAGCTTTTAGAGCATCACACATTATTAGATGTTGAATCAGTTACTATGGGGAGAAGCTAATTTTTTTCTTTAATTTTAGTTACTTTCATTTTTGACTGCCTGTTTGAGAGAAGGCCAACTGGAAGAGGGTCACCAAGAATGACCTTAATAACTGAAGCAGAGAATGCAGAATTAGAGATTTGGTATTCTTTTTCAGCTCAGTCACAGTCTTATTATGAATGTAAGCCACAACTTGCCTATGGTTCCACTTACCCTGCCATAACATGTCTGTTTACTCAGTCAATTTTTTAAAAATTATTTTTATTGTTGAGAGCATTACAGATGTCCCCCATTTACCCCCTTTTTGCTCCCCTTCACTCTGCTCCTGCCTCCCCCACCCCAGGCCTTCACCTCTTTGTTGTCTGAATCCTTGGGCTATACATATATGCATGTAAGTTCTTTGGTTAATCTCTTCCCGACCTCCCTCCTTTCTACTCAGAATCAGTTTTGAGATAGGAAGACATTTTATTTGTATTTGCACCAAGTGACTAGAGCACAGTACATACACATGGAAGGGCTATCCTTTTAATCAAGTTGAAAATTTTGTATAGTATTTGGCTTTGTTTTGGCCTTACCCTTTCCTCAATTGTAAATTATGAATGATAATTTTTGTATGGATGCCCTGGTTTCCATAGTTTAAGAAAATGTAATTTGTTTAAAATGCCAAAATGAGCTGAAACCGGTTTGGCTCAGTGGATAGAGCATCGGTCTGCGGACTGAAGGGTCCCAGGTTCGATTCCGGTCAAGGGCATATACATTGGTTGCGGGCACATCCCCGGTGGTGGGTGTGCAGGAGGCAGCTGGTCGATGTTCTCTCTCATCGATGTTTCTAGCTCTCTATCCCTCTCCCTTCCTCTCTGTAAAAAATCAATAAAATACATTTTTTAAAAAATGCCAAAATGAAATGGGTATTTTATGAAATTTTCTCATTACCACATTAATGTAGTGCTTCAATTAGGAATTTTACAATGAAATCTTATTAATGAGACTGGTAATTCAGAATTGATCATAATTCACACATGGTCTAGACTTAAAGTTTACCCTTGGATACTTGTGAAGAATAGTTTAACTTCTAGAAACAAATGATATTAAAGCAGTAGTTTACATTAAAGAACCTATATACTTCCTTGGTCAACAAAATTATAATTCTGCAGAAAAGATAAACGGGAACTGGAAGAGGACCTTAGAAGAGAAATGAATAATAATTGAGGGAATGTAGGCACCATTTTATTTTATTTTTATTTATTGATATGAGAGAGACACATACACACACACACACACACACACATGCACACATATGGATTTGTTATTCTACTTAATTATGCATTCATCAGTTGCTTCTTATAGGTGCCCTGAACCCACAACCTTGGTGAATGGGGATGACATTAACCAACTGAGCTACCTGGCCAGGGCCAGTGCCATTGTACACAAACACGCAAACACACACACACACAAAATGTATATACACTTTGAATGATTATAAAGTCAGTGTTTATTAACATATAGTTCATTTTCAAAATTTAAAAGAACCTAAAGAAATGAATAAATTATCAATGCCTGTTTTTAAACTGATGACCATTTTGGTCTAGGCACTGCTGATAATGAGAAACAATGGAATCACAAACATCAAGAGTCATTTCATTCAGTATTTGTGCGCCCCAATTTGTCTACTGTTGCCGCTTTTGTATTGTAAACTTTTATCTTTTATGTATCCCCATTAAAAACAGTGGCATTTTAGGATAAATTTTATTTGTTCAAAGCTTACTCTGACTTGACTATAAATTATTTCAAATCAGTTAAACCAGAAAAGGAGTAAAAATTAAGTGAGTTATCAGCTATTAAAGTATGCTTAAAGATATATATAATGGAAAGATACATTGAGGGATGAATTTAGAAAATGGACAGGATAAGCTAGTCCCAGAATCTTAGAATTGGGGAAACATTTGAAACTTGGATGATATAATCCTATATAATAAAAGGGTAATATGCAAATAGACCGAACTGCCAAACAAACAATCAAAGTGTAATATGCTAATGATATGCTAAGGCTGCTCAACCGCTCGCTATGACATGCACTGACCACCATGGGGCAGATGCTCCGACCAGTAGGTTAGCTTGCTGCTGGGGTCTGGCCAATCAGGACTAGTGAGATGAGCCGGACATGCCCTGGAGCCCTTTCTTGGTTCCTCCCCGGCCCCATCGTGCACCAGTGGGGTCCCTCACCCTGGCCTGTGCCCTTTAGCAATCCAGGACCCCTTGGGGGATGTTGGAGAGCCAGTTTCAGCCCGATCCCGCAGGCCACTCCCCTTGAGAGGGCGCCAAATGCAGGGCTCGTGGCTGGTGAGCACTGCTGCGGCTGGTGAGCCTCTCCCGATTGGGACTGATTGGGCGGGAGCCCACAGCAGGCACAGTGGGGCCGGGATGAGCGCGAGCGGCAGGTAGGAGCTACAGGCAGCTGGACTGCGGGTTTTGGTTTGATCCCTGCAGGCCACACAGAGGGATCCCACCAGTGCACGAATTCATGCAATGGGCCTCTCAAGTAGGTCATATAAAAGAAAAAAATATATATATTTTTATTGATTACAGAGAGGAAGGGAGAGGGAGAGAGAGTTAGAAAAATTAATGATGAGAGAGAATCATTGATTGGCTGCCTCCTGGATGCCCCCTACTGGGGATTGAGCCCACAACCGGGGCATGTGCCCTTGACTGGAATCGAACCTGGGACCCTTGAGTCCACAGGCTGATGCTCTATTCACTGAGCCAAACCAGCTAAGGCTAAAAGAATTTTTAATACAATTGATAGATAAGGAAACAGTATAAAAGGTAACTTGCTGTGTAACAAACCAACCAAAATTTAGTAGCTTAAAGAAACCAAGTTAGCCCTTGCCTCAGACCAAGGACCAAAGGGTTGCAGGTTCGATTTCCAGTCAAGGGTTCCTATTCCTCCCATGTGGGAGGCAACCAGTTCATGTGTCTCTCTTATAGGATGTTTCTCTCTGTCTCTCTCTCCCTTCTCCTCTTTCCTACCTTTCACTCTCTCTAGGAATCAAAAACTTATTTATTAATTTAAAATGTATTTTTATTGATTGCATAGAGGAAGGGAAAAATAGAGAGAGGTATGTGCTCTGATCAGGAATTGAACCATGACCTCCTGGTTCATAGGTCTATGCTCAACCACTGAGCTGCACAGGACGGGCCAGTAATGTTCTTTAAAACAAAAGGATGCAATCCAGAACGATGCATTGAATTGAGTTGTCTTGTCTCCTTAGTCTCCTTCAATCTAGAACAGTTCCTTAATCTTTCTTTGACTTTCATGACTATGGCACTTTTAAAGATTATAGGCTGGTTATTTTGTAAAGTGGTTCCTCAATTTTGATTTATCTGATAATGTTTCATGGTTAGATTCAGATTATATATTTTTTTATAGAAATACCACAGAGGTGATGCTGTGTTTTACTTATTGCCTCTTATCAGGTGGCACATGATTTTTATTCAGTTTCTTTAAAATTAATGTTTTTCTCCTTGTAGTATTTTATGGGAAGGTACTTTGAAACCATGTAACTTTCTATTCATCAGATTTTAAATTATAGCAGAGTGAATTTTTGAACTCCTGTTTTGTTTTGTTTTTAATATATTTTATTGATTTTTTACAGAGAGGAAGAGAGAGGGATAGAGAGTTAGAAACATCGATGAGAGAGAAACATCGATCAGCTGCCTCCTGCACAACCCCTACTGGGGATATGCCCGGAACCAAGGTACATGCCCTTGACCGGAATCGAACCTGGGACCTTTTAGTCCACAGGCTGACGCTCTATCCACTGAGCCAAACTGGTTTCGGCTGAACTCCTGTTTTTTATTTGATGGGTAATAATCCAATACTGTAGTTATTTATTTTGATGATTAAATTGTTCCCTCTTTGGCTACTGAGAGTACTTTCAAGCTGCTCCCTTTGTTGTTTTGATGTATTCTTATCATTCTTTGAGCATTTTCTTCTTTTCTGGTAAAAGAAGATATTCATCTTGTACCTTTTTGCCCTGGTTCTGGAATCAGTAAGTTCTCCATGGAGCCCTGGTTTCTTTTAGTAGAAAATGATATTTAGAAGTCAAGATCTGGATGTCAGGTGTGCTCATTGCTATTGGGCTATCATTGCTCCCTGGACCTCTCAGTGGACAGGGGTCGGAAATATATGTGCATGTAAACACATACACACACATATATACACACATGTACATTTATGTCACCCTTTTAATATTATCTAAATATTTATTTAAAACCATGAATTCACACTCATATCTCCAATTCTAGTCTAATACCACAGGGTTCACTCAATAGTTTCCTTTTATAATTGTAACTTCTTTTTCTTTATTTTAAAAAAATCTTTATTGTTGAGAGTATTACAGATATCCTCTTTTCTTCCCCCCCCCGATTGCCTCACTCCACCTGGTTCATGCCCTGCCCCAAGCTTTCACCACTCTATTGTCTGTATCCATAGGTAATGATATCTCTATATATAAAAGGCTAAGTGTCCATCCATCCGACTGGTAGCTATGACACGCACTGACCACCAGGGTGCAGATGCTCAATGTAGGAGCTGCCATGACTCTCACTGGCCATTTAAAAATAAATGGCACCATGGACCTGGTGCCAATAAACCAACACTCGGCTTCCCCCAAGTGGGACACAGGCCGCGCCACAACCCCGGAGCAACACCCCACGAAATCACAGCCAATGCTGCCAAGATCCCATGGCGCAAAGTGTGGCCCACAGCCCAGCCCAGCCTGGAAACGGTTGCTGTGGGCGCTGGTTAATGATGTCATGTAGCAACACCCAGCTTCCTCTCCCTAGCAACTAGCCTCCTTGGAGTTTCTTCAGCCCAGGAACCCAACTTGCTTTATGGTCAGGTGCAAACATTTTACAATTTAACCAAATGTTTGTGAAGCGTTTTCACATGCCTCATCTCATTTGACCCTCACAGAAGTCCTGGAGTAGATAGGAGACTCGGTGGAATCCTATTTTCTTTTCATTAGCCAGAAAACGGAGATTTAGAAAGTTTAGAAACTTGACCCTACTGAAAAGAAGTAAGACATGGTGGAACTTGAAAAATGACTTCAGGTTTTCTCACTGTGCAGAATGTAGTCAAACACTTAAAATACAGTTAAATATTTACCCTTTGTTTGCCCTGTGTGATCTACAGTAATAATCTCCTTCGTGTTCATATTTACTGCTGTGTTGCTGACAATTACCTGAAAGAGAAGTTGGGGTGCTTCACTGGGCTGGAAAAGTTTAGCTAAATCAGAAAGCAGGTCTAATTAAGAAAGTTTATACATATAAAGCTCTCGCTGGTGCCAGTCGCACGCATGTGTTTTGATCTGTCATTGTCAGTCGTAACTTTGGTTGACACTTCTATTATAGAGAAAGGGGGAATAGCGACATTAAAATATTTCTTCTAGTTAATTTCCTTTCAATGTACACAAATCCGTGCACTGGGACAGTAGTATGCATATAAGGTCTTTGGTTAATCTCTTCCTGCCCAACCCCCTTCCCTCTGAGATTCATCAGTCTGTTCCATGTTTCCATGCCTCTGATTCTATTTTGTTCATCAGTTAATTTTGTTCATTAGATTAGTTGTTCGTTTATTCTGATTTTTAGATTCGAGATTCAATTATTGATAGATATGTATTGGCATTTTATTGTTCATATTTTTTATCTTTTTCTTCTTTCTCTTTTTAAAAAAATACATTTTTATTGATTTATGAGAGGAAGAGAGAGGAAAAGAGAGGAAGAAAGAGATAGAAACATCAATGATGAGAGAGAATCATTGTTTGGCTGCCTCCTGCACACCCCACACTGGAGATTGAACCCACAACCTGAGCATGTGCTCTGATCAGGAATCAACCAGGTCAGCGCTTAACCACTGAGCTAGGCTGCTACTTCATAACTGTAATTTTCGTTGCTACTTCATAACTGTAATTTTGCTACTGTTTGGAATGGTAATGTAAATATCTGTGTTTTCCGATGGTCTTAGGCAACCCTGCTAGCGGTTCTCAACCTGTGGGTCGAGACTAAGACCATCGGAAAACACAGATATTTACATTACGATTCATAACAGTAGCAAAATTACAGTTATGAAGTAGCAACGAAAATAATTTTACAGTTGGGGGTCACCACAACATGAGGAACTGTATTAAAGAGTCACGGCATTAGAAAGGTTGAGAACCACTGAATTAGTGTATGCTTAATTTCTGACTGGTCTTTTTTCATGTCTTTGAAATTCTCCTCAATATCTTTTAAAGTCTCATTAAGTCCCTTGAAACTCTCATTAAGTCTCTGAGCAACCTTTTAACGATTGTTTTTAACTCTGTATCCAATAGTTTGCTTGCTTCCATTTCTTTCATTTGTGACATGTTTCTTTGCTCTGCATTTTGGCTGCTTCCCTGTGTTTGTTTCTATGTGTTAGGAAGAGCTGCTATGTCTCCTCAAATTGATAGAGTGGCCTTGTGTAGTAGGTGTCCTGTAGGACCCAGTGGTTCAGATTCCTCAGTTACCTGAGCTGGACACTCTAGGTCAGTGATGGCAAACCTATGACACACGTGTCAGCACTGACACGCGTAGCCATTTCTGATGACACGCGGCCGCATGCCGAGGATGAAACATTTGCTGCTCCTGAGGATGAAACATTTGCGACTAGAGTCTTGGAGTTAGTTTTTTCCTCAAAGTGACACACTACCCGAGTTATGCTCAGTTTTTTGGCGAAGTTTGACACACCAAGCTCAAAAGGTTGCCCATCACTGCTCTAGGTGCACCCCTGTGTAGGCTGTGAACACAGTCTTGTTGTAGTTGAGCCTTGATTGCTGTTGGTGTCACTGGGAAGAATTGACCTGTAGGCCAATTAGCTGTGAGGACCAGCTGCAACTACAGTGGAAGAGCTGCTGTGTAGGAGACACCCCTCTAGAGCAGGAATTGCCTCAGAGGGGCTTTGGTACTTACTGAGTCAGCCCCTTGAATATGTCACTTATGGATGTGTAGAGTTATAATCTGGTATGGTCTGAAGCTGTCCACAAGGTGCACTGGCTCTGGGGCCTCCTGGGAGGTGCAAAGTCAGCCACTGCCTGGGGCCATCCAGCAGGAGCTACAGAGAGGTCTGCAGATGGATGCTACTTGTATTGTCCTTGTAAGTGGCCAGGCAAGGCCAAGCTTTGAATCAAGGCAGGCTGGTGGTAGTGCCTGGTCTTGGGCCTTTTATTGATAGGTTTGTGGCACACTGACGACTGCTGCTGCTTGTTGAGAGATTTTAGCAGTCTGAAGCCTAAGCCAGGACATGCCATTCATATGGAAAAGCTGCTGCAAATTGGATGGGGCAGGTCTCAGGGAATCTCCAGAGTAGAGTGAACAGTATGAGCCAGGCTGATGGAGATTCAGATATGGCTGCCAGTTAGCTCTGCAAAGGGGGAGGTCTCAGCATAGGAACAGTGACCACTGCAAACACCCCTCTCTGGGAGAAAGCCACCCCCAAGTTCTTGCCCTGATGCCAGACAATTCAGTTTCTCCCCGAATTTCCTTGGTTCTTTTTAAGCTGCCGCCCTGGCGCTGGAGCCTGGCCAGAGGGATCAGGTCCAAGTAAGTTCATGTGCCAGCCCTTTAAGAGTGACTGCCTGAGTCTCCAGCAGCCTCTGTGTCACTCAGCCACAATCCCTGCTGGTTTTTACAGCCCCAAATTACGGAGACTTCTTTTCCCAGCTCTGGAACCCTGAGCTGGGGGTCTGGTGTGGGGCTGGGACCCTTTGCTCCTCACAGGGGGCCTCTGCAGCTGAGGTATCCCTCCTGATTAAAAAAAAACAACCTGCCTCTTCCATGCCTCTGCCTCTCCTACCAGTCTTAATGTACTTTCTTCTTTACTTCTCTAGTTGTAGGACATTCATTCAGCCAGCTTTCAGGAGATTCTGAATGATGGTTGTTTAGTATTTTAGTTGTAATTTTGATGTGATTGTGGGTGTTCACCTATGCCGCTATCTTGGTTCTCTCTCTCTTTTTCTTTTTTAAATCCTCACTCCAGGATATGTTTTTATTGATTTGTATTTTTGGTTTTTTAGAGAGAGTGGAAGGAGGAGAGAGAGAAAAAGAGAGAGAGAAATTTCGATCAGTTGCGTTCACACCCGGACTGTGGATCAAACTCTCAACCTAAATATGTTCCCTGATCAGGAATTTAACCTGCAGCCCTTTGGTGTATGGGAAGATGCTCCAACCAACTGAGCCAATTAGCTAGGGCATTGTAACTCCTTTTTTTCTGACTGTAAGTTGGCTCTCATTATCCTCAACATATTTTCTTAATCAGTCCCCCTGTATATGACCAATCTCTCCTGTTGCTGCTGTTTCTGACACCCACCATGTGGGTGCCTTTGTCACCTTACTTAGCCTCCAAAATCCCATATCATGCTACTACCCTATTTGAACATCCTTCTCACTTCAGGCTCTGATACCCTGCACTGGGTTGCTTTCCTCACTCTATTTGGATTCCAGCATCCTGTGCAGGGCTACAAAGCTGCCATATTCCTGTATGGACATCCTCTTTATTCTTCTAGGGGAGGGCTCTGACATCCTCAGTAGATCACTGCTGATTCTACTACTCCATCTCTTTTAGACACCTGTTTTGTTTAGCCTTAACTAAACTGAATACAGGTTTTTCTTCTTTCAAAACTGATACTCTGTACTTATGAAACAACTCTCCAGTTTCCTCTCTCTCCCTAGACCAACATTCATTCTACTTTATTTCTGTGAATCTGAGTACTTTAAATATTCTATATAATAAAAGGCTAATATGGAAATCAGCTGAACAGCGGAACGACTGGTCGCTATGGCTTGCACTGACCACCAGGGGGCAGACACTCAATGCAGGAGCTGCCCCCTCGTGGTCAGTGCACTCCCACAGGGGGTGGGAGCAGACCTAAGCCATCAGTTAGACATCCCCGAAGGGCTTCCGGACTTTAAGAGGGCACAGACCAGGCTGAGGGACACCCCGCCCCCCCCCCCCCCCGCCCGAGTGCACAAATTTTATGCACTCGGCCTCTAGTCTCATATAAATAGAGATAGAATGAATAAGATTTGCTTGAAGTAGGAGAGGAGAAATGAAGAAAAAGAGAAAAGAGAAGACTAGAATATGGCTGTTGTCAGGCATTGTGACCATTTAGTGAAAGGGAAGGTTGCAATAGTAGTACATATGGGAAAATGAGTATTTGGTAAGTAAAGGTGTTGGGATAGTTCTTAACTTTAATAAGAAGACTAAATTTTAAATAAAAGGAAAAAGAAAAAACCGAGTGATGGTGATTCATTTTATACCATTCCATACTTATATATAAACGTATCCATAATAAGAGGTTAAAAAATTTACTCACCTAGAGCATATGCTAAACGGAAATTCTCGGGACCAGCTCTACTCAAATTCCTATGTGATAGAAAGCTCAGAATTAATCTAAACATTACATTTGGTTTTTGAGTAATTTCATAATCACTGTCTATTGTACTAGGGACACTGTTTTATCAAGATCAGGGGGCACAAACCTACAGAGCCTTTACATAGTCACTGAGGTAGGCCAAGTGCTTGGATGTGTCTAGGAGCTGAGAGGAAAATTAGCCAGACAGATGGAACACAGTGTCTACTGGCAACCCAACCAGATTTGTGCAGTCATGGAAGTTTAGCAAGGGCAGGATATACTTTTAGAGGGAGATAGTGATTAGGAGTCTGTGTGCAGATATTCCAGGGAGATCCAGATAGGCAGACAGCACCACTGAGTTCTAAAAACAGGTGGCAAAGCCCATGTTTCAAATTTGTGCTCATAACTGGAACTGGAATACCCAGCAAGGAACGAAAGAATTCATTCATTCAATTCATTCATTCATCTAACCTATACTTATTAGTGCCCACTACAGTAGTCCTATACTTTACTATGCATAAGAATTATTGGAGAGCATGTTAATACATACTGCAGATTTGCAACTCTTCCTCCACTAAATTTGGTAGGCTTCAAGAATCTGCATGCTTAACGAACATCTCAGTGTTTCTGATGCAGATACTTCTCTGATCACACTTTGACAAAATGTCTAGTCCACTGTGTCCTGGCCAGTGTACCAACATAGAGTGAGTCGGGGAAACATTGTGGCTAGAACCTTGTACATGGGGAACAGAGTAAAAAGGAGTTGAGTTAACTGGAATCAGAAGTGAAGTCAGGTGCTAATAATCTTGCAATATATACTTATTAAATCAACATGTTGTACACCTTAAACTTGCACAATATCAATTATATCTCAACTAGAGGCCCGGTGCACGAAATTCGTGCACGGGGAGGGGTGTGTCCCTCAGCCCAGCCTGCACCCTCTCCAATCTGGGACCCCTCAAGGGATGTCCGACTGCCCGTTTAGGCCCGATCCAGGTAGGATCGGGCCTAAACGGGCAGTCGGACATCCCTCTCACAATCCAGGACTGCTGGCTCCCAACTGCTTGCCTGCTTGCCTTCCTGATTGCCCCTAACCGCTTCTGCCTGCCAGCCTGATCACCCCCTAACCACTCCCCTGACAGCCTGATTGCCCCCAACTGCCCTCCCCTGCAGGCCTGGTCCCCCGCAACTGCTCTCCCCTGCAGGTCCAGGTCCCCTCCAACTGCCCTTCCCTGCAGGCCCTGGTCCTCCCAAACAGCCCTTCCCTGCAGGCCTGGTCACGCCCAACTTCCCTCCTCTGCCGGCCTGGTCACCCCTAACTGCCCTCCCCTGCAGGCTTGATTGCCCCCACTGCCCTCCCTTGCAGGCCTGGTCCCTCCCAACTGCCCTCCCCTGCTGGCCATCTTGTGGTGGCCATCTTGTGACCACACGGGGGCAGCCATCTTGTGTGTTGGAGTGATGGTCAATTTGCATATTACCCTTTTATTAGATAGGATAATGCTGAAAAAGAGTGAAGGCAGAGTGACAAACCTTATGCCAGAGGCTTGGGATCTCTTCAAATTCCAGCTGATTTGTAATAATTTGGTTTCTAAAAAGAATTTACTTCTGGGGGCCAAGTGTTTGCAGCTAGAGAAATTGGTGAACTATGGAGGGGGGCAGAAAAATAAGCAAGATATGCCATTTATAAGAGGTATATTTAGTAGAAGAAAAATGGCAACATCCCCAAATATGACCACTCTAGGTATTCTATAATTATATCACATTACAACTGGTAGTCCTTCCTGGTCCTATGAAAATGTTGTGGATAGGTCTAACATTTTATTGTTAATACTAGAGGCCCGGTGCACGACATTCATGCACTGAGGAGGGGATGTCCCTCAACCCGGCCTATGCCCTCTCACAGTCCGGGACTCCTTGGGGGATGTCCGACTGCTGTGGAGGCAGGAAGGCTCTGGCTGAGCGGCGCTGACCACCAGGGGGCAGCTCCTGCATTGACTGTCTGCCCCCTGGTGGTCAGTGCACATCATAGCGACTGGTCGTTCTGCTGTTCGGTCAATTTGCACATTAGCCTTTTATTATATAGGATTCTATGACCCTATCACATATGTAAAAGTAAATGACAACAGTCTACCTCAGCAGTTGTTTTCTAGATCTCTATGTAGAAATAATGTCAAGAAATAAAGGAAGAAGTTCGAGGAATCATGGAAGTGTTGCTTAAAGCAACAGGCATAACTGAATGGTAGGGAAAGTTATGATGAAAGATTAGTCTCTTCTACAATTACATGACTGGAATTGTTCTTTTAAGCAAGGGCCTCATGCTGACCTCAAAGGACAGACACATAGCCTTGGCTCTCTGACCTCAAGTCTTTTATCTTTCTTCCTTGGATCAGCCAGAGCATCTTCAAAATAGAGGAAGATGTAATTTGATATAATTAAAAGAGGTATATGTGAAGGTGCTTTCTTTTTTTTATTGATTTCAGAGAGGAAGGGAAAGGGGGAGAGAGATAGAAACATCAATGATGAGAGAGAAACATTGATTGGCTGCCTCTTGCACAGCCCACACTGGGGATCGAGCCTGCAACCCAGGCATGTGCCCTTGACCGGAATCGAACCCGGGACCCTTTAGTCCGCAGGCCAATGCTCTGTCCACTGAGCCAAACCAGCTAGGGCTGAAGGTGCTTTCTAGGCCATAAACATGTAGTGGTGAGTTTTGTATAACAGAACTCTAAAAAAATAATTCATCCAGACTCCTAAGGTTTATTGAATAGGCATTCCACCTCTATTTCATTTTACCATTTAATCATATATTGATTCATGCCTGCCATATGCAAGGTTTTGGTCTTAGTTCTTTTTTTTAAATTAACATCCAGTAAAATTAACTTTTTTTTAGTATATAGGTCTAGAATATTAACATATGTACAGGGGTGGCCAAAAGTAGGTTGTTTGTATGGAAAAAGACATGTAGGTTATGGTGATTACAATAGCTTTATTAACTCAAAAGAATAGCACAATGCATCTGTAAACCTGCTTTTGCCCAGCTGGGTGGTTTGTTGGTTGAGTGTCACTCCATACACCAAAAAAGGCTTCGGTGTGGGGGAGGGTGGAGTTTGATTCCTCAATGGGGCACATACTTAGATTTTGGGTTTGACCCTTGGTCAGTAAGGGGGGCAGCTGATTGAATTTTCTCTCTCCCTCCTTCCTCTCTCTCTAAAAAAAAAATCAGTGAAACATACTTGGGTAAGGATTTAAAAAAACCACACCTACTTTGCCCACCCCTGTAAACTAGGTGTACCGGTTAATAATGTGGATTTTTTCAATATATGGAATTACATATATGTTGATATATATGCAGTTTTATATATGTGCTTATTTTGTATTACTCCTTCAGATTACCACTTGTTCTGATAGATGGCACACACACTTTCTGAGCAGCACTTCAAAACATACGAAGAAGTGGAAAATTGGGTCTCTGAATGGTCTGCCTCAAAACAAGAACAGTTCTATTGGGATGGTATCCACAAATTACCTGAAGGATGGGGGAAATGTGTAGCTAGTGATGGACATTACTTTGGATAAAGCACTTTTGATGTTTCTCTTGAAATTATAGTGTTTTCTTTGGATTACAAAATCTGCATTATTATAATGTGGATTAATTATGAACCGGTTAATAATTCGGATTAACTGTTAACCGGTTAATAATGCGGATTAGCTATTAACCGGTTAAAAATGAGGATTAACTCTTAACCTGTTAATAATACAGATTAACTATTAACTGGTTAATAATTCAGATTTTGTAATCCAAAGAAAACACTAATTTCAAGAGAAACATCAAAAATGCTTTATCCAAAGTAATGTCCATCGCTAGGTACACAGTTCCCCCATCTTTCAGGTAATTTGTGGATACCGTCTCAATAGAACTTTTCTTGTTTTGAGGCAGACCATTCAGAGACCCAATTGTCCACTTCTTTGTACGTTTTGAAGTGCTGCTCAGAAAGTGCTGGTGCCATCGATCGGAACAAGTGGTAATCTGAAGGAGCAATACAACAAAATAGCATACATATCAAATCGCATGTATAGCAACATATATATAACTCCATCTATTGAAAAAAATCCGCATTTTTAACCAGTACACCTAGTATATAGATTCATGTAGCCACTGCCTCAGTCAGGATATAGAACAATTTCATCACTCCCTCCCCGCTCCCCCCGCCCCCACTTCCCTAAACTCCCTTGTACTATCCCCCTATCCCTAATTTCTAAGAACTGTGATAGATTCACCCTCCCTTTAGTTTTTTATTTTTGAGAATGTCATATAAATGGAATCATACAATATGTAATCTTTTGCTACTGACTGATTTGACTCAGCATAATACCTTTTTTTTAATATATTTTATTGATTTTTTATAGAGAGGAAGAGAGAGGGATAGAGTTAGAAACATCGATGAGAGAGAAACATCGATCAGCTGCCTCCTGCACACCCCCCACTGGGATGTGCCCGCAACCAAGGTACATGCCCTTGACTGGAATCGAACCTGGGACCCTTGAGTCCGCAGGCCGACACTCTATCCACTGAGCCAAACCAGCCTCGGCCATAATACCTTTTTAAAAAATATTTTTATTTCAGAGAGAAAGGGTGAGGGAGAGAGAAACATCAGTGATGAGAGAGTTATCAGCTGCCTCCTGCACTCCCTCCATTGGGGACCAAGCCTGCAACCTGTGCATGTGCCCTGACCAGGAATCGAACCGTGACCTCCTGGTTCATAGGTCAATGCTCAACCCCTGAGCAACACTGGCTGGGCCAGCATAATACCTTTTAGATAGTTTTCATCCAAATTGTTGAATGTATCAATAGTCTACTCCTTTTTATTCCTTAGTTGTATGGATTGTATCACATATTGTTTATCCATTTGGGTTGTTTCCAGTTTTTGGTGATTATAAATAGCGCTGCTGTAAATACTTGTGTATAGGTTTTGTATGAACATAAAATTTTCATTTCTCTAGGGTAAATACCCAGGAGGGGAATTGCTGGGTCATATGGTAAGTTTATGTTTAACTTTATAAGAAATTGCCAAACTTTTCCAGAGTGGCTGTACCATTTTGCATTCCCACAAGCAGTGTATGAGAGTTTTAGCTGCTTTGCATCCTTGCTAGCATTTGGGATTGTCAGTATTTTTTTATTTTAGCCATCCTAATAGGTATAAAGTATTATTTTATTACAGTTTTAATCTGCATTTCCCTAGTGCATGCCTCAGTTCTTGATGATCTTATCTGTTGAAATCAAACAAAAAGTAATCATCAGAAGAGTGATCATCAGAATGATATGTCTAAAATTTAACATTCTATGGAAGACTTTGTGAATATATTAAAAAAGAGTTCGTACTAATGAATGTTCATGGGTTTTCAGTGAAGTGTGAGGTACTCTGAAACCGATCTACAAAGTTTCAAGTAAACCCTGTGACATTGAGATTGAAGAGTGACTTAAGAGTATTTTTTTTTTTCTGGTGGCCTTTGCTCTTATGTAGAACACTTGTGGCTTTTAATAAACTGAGAAGATAGGCCAATGGAAAAGAAAAATATCTGGTTATCCTATAATTTTTAAAAATAAACAAATTAAGTGAGAAACACTCATGATCATCATGATCATAATCAGCTATTTACTGATTGCCTATTCCTGGTAGCATACGTCAGTGGTATGATTTTGAATAACTTGCTTATTCAGGGAAAGGATTTAGATAAGGAAAGGAGGGCATTCTTTGAGTAATATATTTGTTTGGCCCCCTTCTACTTCTCCCTCCTTCATAAATTATCCCAAGCAGCAGTCTGTATTATATGAAGCAAACCAAATGATTGCTAAATAAATGTTTAGTGTTTATTTTTGTTGGTTAGTAGCTTGAGTTAATATGGAAGAGTTGTGCTTGTTTTTTTTTTACACTTTGAACACATAATCATGATCATTGGTATGTTACTTCCATTTTATGAAGCTGGAATGTAATTTTCTTACTTTTAATGGCTGTAGAGGTTTATAGTTATTGAATCTTTGTTTTGATGTTGTTAGGCATGCCAGTACTTTTTTTGTTATCAAATTTTCAGTTAGGAAATAGCCTCCCAATTATAACTTGTTTTGCTGGGAATTGAGACAATGTCTAGTAATATATTGCTATAGAAATAGACTGTCAAGTGATGACTCAGATTTAGTGTTCAGTGTAATTTAGAAAAGGTGACTTAAGTAGAAGAACATTGGTGCATCTGTTTTTCAAATTGCAATTAATTGTAATGACAGCTTATAAGGTCTACATCATTTTCCTTTGGATTCTGTTGAACTTTACAAATTTTATATTATATGAATTAAAAATGGACAGTTTAAAATTTAGTCAAATGAATTAATCAAAAAGAATCCTGCCTTATCAAATCATGCTTCTAAAGATTTTTCACACCCTCCAGTCATATCCAGGTATGGCGTTTTGAAAATAAAAAAGATTTTTTTTATGAGGTTTTATCAGAGTTGAGAAACTATTTAGGTTTGTCATTTTTTATTATATGGATACAGTCCTTTTAGCCAACACATCCCAACAGCATTAAAAAGTATTTCTTAAGTATTCTTAAATGTGTTTTACCAATATCTTGTGGAAAAATATAACCTTTTGAAAGCATTCATGTTAAAAAGAATTAGAAATGATGTTTATTTCATTTGGACTTGTTTCTTGTAATATATCATTAAAGTATAGGTATACTATATAAGAATTCATACTATATGATCAACTGAGACTTTGATTTAAATATAAGTTGTACATGGAAGCCTGTATAAGATACTATATATTTTTCCCCCCAAAGAAGCTTCTTTAAATGGTTCTGTTAAGTGTAAGAATGTTCTGATGATTATCTTTTTAATTAAAATGAGAAATCTTTGTTTAAAGTGGCATTTCTTTTTTACGGCCTGTTACAGTCTCTGTAACAATCATTTCTTAAGTCTGAACGTTTTATTTCCAGGAATCCATTTATATAAAACTATGTTTAGACTTAATTAAGGAACGGTTCTTACAAAGCTTGTAAATAGCCAGGAAAAAGGGACCGAAAATAAAACTGACATTCACATTTAGCAAAATGATTGTTACAAGGTATGTAATAAGCTATAAAAATACAATAAATCCCTTTTTATAAGAGTTCATATTTTCTGATCCTTGTTTTCAAGGGTATTTAAGAAAAATACCAAAGCTCTGTAAAGTGACATCTGTTTTGCTGAATAGACTAGTGATAACTTCTTTTGTCTATAAATGACAATACAGGAGTTCTACCTGTTTTCTTTGAAATACCTTGTAATTATTTAGATTAGAATGTAAATTTTACATTGTGCCATTGTGAAAACAAGACCTGGTTCTCTTTCTACTTACACTACTTTCTAAAAGTCACAAAGCATTGGTTAAGTTACTTAACTGCTCTGAGTCTAATTTTTCTCATCCTCTTCCTACTTTAAAGAGTTTGTGAGGACTAAGTGAAATTATAAATAGTGAAAATATTTTGGATATTATATAGGACTGTGAACATCAAAGCTTTTTTTTTTTTTTTTAATCTCTCTGACCTTGCGTGGTGGAAGAAGTAGTAATAATAAAACAACAATAGTAAGAGCAGCAAACACATAACTCAGTATGTCCCAGGTAGGAGTCTAGGCAGTCTATATATATGAACTCATTTGGTCCTCTCACCTTAGGTGTATCATTACCTCTGATTTCCAAATGTGGAAACTGAAGCACAGAGAGGTTAAGTTACTTTTGAAGAGGGATATGGATAATATCCATCTTTTTTCAGATCTACTGAAAAATTGTGAGAAAAGCATAATGGTTAGTCATATACTGCTCACCTGGATTGGCCAATTGTTAACATTTTTCCACATTTGATTTTTTCTCTATAGTTATACTTTTCTTTCTAAATCATTTGAGAGTTGCAAGCATCATGATATTTCACCTCTGCTTCAGCATGGATTTCCTAAGAACAAAAGCATTGTCTTTTATAACCACAATGCAAGATCCCACTCAGGAAATTTAACAGTGATAATATTTTTATTTAATATGTAGTCCATATTTAAATTTCCCCAATTGTCACAGTAATATCCTTTACAGCTTTTTAAAAAATGCTCAATCCAATTACATGTTATATATCTATTTAGATCTCTTTAGCCTCCTTTAATTTACACCAGTATCCTAGTCTTTTTATTTATGAAATTGACATTTTTGAAGAGTCCAGGCTAGTTTTACAGAACATCTCTCATTTGGATTTGTATGATTGTTTCTCCATGATTAAATTCAGGTTAAAAAAATTTGGCAGGAATATATGTCATGGTTTCTTAGAGCATTACATCAGAAGATATATCTTGTCAATTTGTTCCTTTATTGGTGATACTGTTTGATTGTTTTATTAAGGTTGTGTTCACTAGATTTCTCTATTGTAAAGGTATATTTATAATTAATAAGTGTGCAGTGGAGCGAAACTTGGGAACTCTAAATATCTTGTTTCCCAACATTGTTTATTCCACTAGTTTTTAGCATGTTTTGGTGATGATTCTTTTGTAATAGTTTTAAAATCTGCCCATTTATTTTTAGGCAGGTCTAAATCATTTTTTGTTTCTCCATCAAAATGATGACTGTTTCTGATTTGGGGAAAACATTGTGTAGATTTTATTATTTTTCTTTTTGATTTTGAGCTTAGACTAATTAAAATGCATTTTTTTACATTCTGATTTGCAAGTTATATGCTTTATAATTTTTATCTTTAGTGGAAAACATTGTTAGAGCTGCCTAAAGAATTGAATTTAGGATGTAAGGGTTTGTAGTAGTAAACACTGTCAGAAGTCCCCAGGGCGGGGGGAATATTGGGGGGTGGGTGTGCGGTGAGGTCTACGTTTACCTTCAGTATGCCTGGGTGAGGCCTGAAAATGTGCATTCTGACTAGTTTCCAGGTGACGCTGCTGGTTCTGGGACCACAGTTTGAGAACTACTGTGGCTTTTCGTAGTCTTTTAAGGCAATATCTTGCTTATGTTATTTGGGCTCTTTTCCATTTGTTTGCTTTCTCTGGTAGACATGAGTAGTGTGGATATAGTATAGTGGAATAAGTTGATGTTTGTATTAGTTGATTTTGACAAATGTAACAATTTGGGAATTGGCTAAATTACTGAATAAGATCTCATTAACCTGGCTAATCCAAAATTGACTGTTTTAATGAAAATGGCTATAGGCTATTTTAAAACTTATCATGGCATATATATTTGTTGAATTTTCTTTACCTCACTTAATGAAATGCTGATCCCTTAGTTTTGACCAAATTGGATGTTCACAGTGGTCAGTTTGGGCTTTCACTACTTAAGTGATCTCTGCATACATCCCAGCAACTTGGTTCTCTTCAATCTGTGTAAGTAGTTAAGCAAGTGGCACATAGTTAAGCAAGTGGCACATTTGTTATGTCATAGAGATATTTTTGCTTCTACAGAATTTGGCCAGTTAGCCCTCCTGCCTTGCTTCTCCCATTAGAAATACTATAAACATCAGAGAGAAAAGGATGACCTTAATATTTGCTTTCCAGACTAAATCACAGCCTTGAAGCAGTTATTTCCTTCTGAATAAAAAGCTCAATTTCACGCCTTGATTAGTGCTAGTATGGGCAGGTGGATATTTATTTTATGCAGCTAAACTGGTCTGTTTTTGCAAATTACTTGCCAGTCAGCAGAGCTATAATTTCTTATGAGTAGTTGGTGGTAAATTATAGTTCTCATTAGTAAGTTTTGTCTGTGTATTTAAAAAAAATATTTATGAGGTAGGAATTAGTCACCAAATTTTGGCCAGACTAGGAGTTGACTAATAGTTTTTTTCAAAGGTTTGGGGATTGATGAATCTGGATTAACAGCCCCAATTACTAGTAATTACATAAAGCTGTAGGAAAGAGTGAGATCTTGTTTTTTTAAAATATATTTTTTATTTATTTCAGAGATGAAGGGAGAGGAATAGAGAGAGATAGAAACATCAATGATGAGAAAGAATCATTGATCAGCTGCCTCCTACACCCTCCCTCCCCCACATACACACACACACTGGGGATCGAGCCCGTAACCAGGCAAGTGCCCTGACTGGGAATCGAACCGGGACCTCATAGGTCGACGATCAACCACTGAACCATTCCAGCTGGGCAAGATCTTATTTTTAATTGATATGAAAATGTACTCAGAATCTAGAAAGAGTGATGCCTGGTGGACAGACCAAAGAACAGATTCTCTTTTTATTGATAAATAGAATATATTATTTGAGTGTTTAGAGAGGCTTAAAAAGTAAGATGATAAACTGAGGGCAAGATACAGATTTTGAAATTGGAGGGTACTATTGAACTGAATTTTTAATGGTTTACTTGAAGCCATGAAGTTAAAAAAATTTTTATTTTAAAGTAAGACTGACTTTTACTGGACTTGGATTAAGAGAAAATATAATGAGTCAGAAGGAGGCAAAGTTCTATTTCTTTAATAGGTGGGTCCGTTTATTTGCCTTAAGTAAAATGTCACCGAATTTGTGTTGGGTTATAGGTTTTAGAGTCAGAAGGGATTATCTAATTTAAGGCTTTATAAACTTTTTTTATGACCTCATTGAAAATCTTTTGTATGTCATGAGATCTTTTCCCCATACATGCACATGCACATGCACATGCACATATATTTTATACACAGCTTCAAGAGATTCAGTTGTACCTTTATTCTATCCATAGATCCTAGGTTAAGACTCTTATGTAGCCTTATTTTAATGTTGTTATGTAATGTATTTTAATTAAAATATTTTGTTTTTTTATAATTATCATTCCACCATAACTAGTTATGACTTTTAATAAGTCTGAGCTTCATCATAAAATGTCATTTTGAGGAGCTAATGAAATTTTGATTATGTTATTTGGTAGTGTCAAGATTTGTACAGAAATGGCTTGGGTGGTAGTTATCAAAAATCCTACTGAAATGTCCTGTTTTTAATTTTCTCATTCCCCTAACTACCCAGGCAAGCAACCACAACTTATTCCTGTCTTTGATGATGGAATTTTATTTGTCAGGGATGTATGGATGGACACACTTAAATCCTTTGATTTGTTATACTATTTGCTTGGTTATACTATTTCTTTAGTAAATACTTATTTACATCTGCTTTTTATCAGTTTTACCAAAGAAATAGTATAACCAAGCAAATGCCCACCAAGGTCCATTTACCCCAGTGAGTACACTTTACACCAAGAGCATTGGGAATTTTCTATCAAGGTCAACCTTAAACACTGTCAGCATGTTCAGTTATTTATACCTGCAGTTCTGGGAGGACTGGGAAACATTTATCATCTCTTTTTCTTCATTTTCTTAAGGTATCAACACTGGGAATGCTGTTCATCTACTTAACTTGTTCAAGATATAGTGGTTCATGATCATTTGAGATCAGTAGTACACTTTGGGCAAAAGACCTTGTTTGGATCATAGAATATGAATTCTTCTTTTATTTTTATTTTATTTCTTCAATATATTTTTATTGATTTCAGAGAGGAAGGGAGAGGGAGAGAGAGATAGAAACATCAGTGAGAGAGAATCACTTATTGGCTGCCTCCTGCATGCCCCCTACTGGGGATCGAACCTGCAACCCAGGCATGTGCCCTGTCCCAGAATCAGGAATTGAACTATGGACCACTGAGCCATACTAGCCAGGCTGATTCCTTCCTTTTAAAAATGAACCAACTGCCCAGCCAGTGTGGTTCAGTGAATATGGTTCCATTCTCAGTCAGGGCATATCCCTGGGTTGCAGGCTTGATCCTCAGTGGGGATGTGCAAGAGGCAGCTCATCGATATATCTCTCTCACCAATGTTTCTCTCTCTCTATCCCTCTCCCTGCCTCTCTCTAAATCAATTAAAATAAACAAATTAAAAACAAACTAACAAACAAAACAAAGCAAACTCTTACCTTAGGAACAAAGAGGAGAAAGAAGTAAGGCCCTCACCCAGAGAGAGTAAGGGTTAAAATTCTTACCACTTTGGACCAGGGTATAACACTCTTGGTAAGAGTGGTAAGGGCTTGTCCCAGTAGCTTGCAAGTCCCTATGGAATATGTGGCTAGACATGTTAGATCAGGGCAGGAATAGCAATTTCACCTGTGAGTTTCAGTAGGTTTAACAGCAGTAGCACATCTGAATGCATGTTGCCTCACAGCTGACTGCCCCTTAGATGAAGTCAGAGGCTCTCTTTTAAGGGGTATTCTGGATGAGTCATAGCTGTTACCAAAAATGCTAGGCTACACATGCACAAATAATCCAGTCCTGTCAGAATGCCTCACAGAAATCCAGTTTTGAGAATTGCATGATTCCTACGGCATTAGTACCTAAATTCACATTATTGTACTGTAATAAAATTGCCTCATCTTGCCTAGGACCTACTAGCTTCAGTTAATTTAGAAGTCAGTGCAAATTTGGGATTTTCCTGAGGTCCGCTACCAATACAACAAACTAAGGAAAGGTGAAAGCAGGGTTGGTGAGAATTGGGCTTTTGTATACAATTTTAGCCCAGTTTGTTGGTTTAATTTTGATGTAAGGGCCTAGGTTTTGAATCACAATAGTCCTAGTCTCTCTCCTTTTCTTTCAATACCCTCTGTGCTGCTGTTCCCCCTCTCAACCCTTCATCTAAGTAGTGTAACCACCCTTTTGCTCCAGCTGTTTTATTTTCATTATCATTGCCTTTGAGTTCCTTATTGCAGACCCTGTCTTCTTACATTCTTTTTAAAAAGTGGCAAAAATACAAATTTTAAAATTTTTTATTTCAGAATTTGGAATACTAGTGGATTTTTCTCTCTAAAAAAGTGAACTTAAGAAAATGTTTGGCCGAAACCGGTTTGGCTCAGTGGATAGAACGTCGGCCTGCGGACTCAAGGGTCCCAGGTTCGATTCCGGTCAAGGGCATGTACCTTGGTTGCGGGCACATCCCCAGTAGGGGGTGTGCAAGAGGCAGCTGATTGATGTTTCTAACTCTCTATCCCTCTCTCTTCCTCTCTGTAAAAAATCAATAAAATATATTAAAAAAAAAAAAAGAAAATGTTTGTATTTTAAAACACCTTAAGTTTTCTTTTGATCCCTAGGTTTGGTTAAATAAGTCATATTTTTCAGTTCATTGCAGCCACAAAATTTATTAAATTATCTCAGCTGTGACTAAAATTAAAATGTGCTTGTTATATTAATATGTAAAAATTAGTTCTATCTTGTAAAAATACTACAATATTTATAAATAATCTTTTGTATGTCTGTAGGGAACTACGGGGATTTAGTAATATTTTCTCATCAGATAGTAATATTTCCATGTTTTGTTTGTAAGCAATAAATATGTATATGTATATGGGTATTTGTACAGTGGGAGAGGTTTTTAATGTATCTTTATCAACTGATCAAAGGGCTAAAAGATCTGACCTTAGTGATTTAAGCTCTTAAATTAAGATAACATTTTGCATATACAAAGTCCTGTTATAGCACATAGTGGTAAAACAAATGCTTGTAAGAATTGTGTTGTTTTTTTTAGCTTTCATGTCTCAACATGATGGTCCTACTAATGGATATGGTGATCCTGAAACCAAAATATTTTTTAGCTTTTATACTGCTAGTTTACAACAATAAATGCTTTTCTTTTATCTTTTCTATGAATGTGAATTTTTATACTCACTTTATACTATAAAAATTTTGAACTGTATAAACTTCTATAGGATTCTACTACTATGAAAAACCTTGAATAAAAGGTAAAGATATTCAAATGGAGTTTACCTAGTATAAAACCCACTAATCTTGGATGTGGTATTTCTAACAAATGATGTTGGAGTACCACAGCAGTGTAGGATAGAACTATCTTCATTTTAAAAAATTACATATTTTTGTTGATTTCAGAGAGGAAGGGAGAGAGAGGGGGAGACAGATAGAAACATCAATGATGAGAGAGAATCATTGATCGGCTGCCTCCTGCACACCCCCTAGTGGGGATTGAGCCCCCAACCCGGGCATGTGCCCTGACCTGGAATCGAACTGTGACCTCCTGGTTCGTAGGTTGATGCTCAACCACTGAGCTATCTTCATTTTTAATTCTACTTTGGACAGGTATTAATGGACTCTTTCCCACAGCTCCTAATCATGATGGTATTGCTGTCTTTTGCTTGGGGAGGTTTGTACAAAAATCAATCAGTCTTTAGATTTTAGCAGATACCAGGTTTTTAAAAAATGTTTGTTTTTGTGTGAAGTCCCTATCAAAATAACTCTTCCCTCAAAATATTTTAAAATTGGTTATCATATTATTTAAATAAATTCTTATATAAATTCTATTATTTACTTTATTCCTGGGGTAATCCGGTGTCCTTAAGAATACAGACCTAAAAAAAAGTTGTTACATATTGGAGAAAGGCAGAATGATTGTGTTGTTATGGCAACTCAAATGGGGAAAATGAAAACAGCACAGATAAACTGCATCCTGTTGTCATAGCAACCATAGTTGTGAAAATGATTAAAGCTGGTCTAGAAAGGATGTATTGCAGCTTTAGTCCATTGAAAGTAAATAGTGTAAGAAAAGGCAGAGAGAATTGGTTTTAGACAAAAGTTAAGTCCCTCTGGCACTGCAAGTTGCTAGTACCACTGCATATATGTAGACAGATTTCTGTCCTTTCTAATTATATTTCAACTCAATTTTATTGCCTCAGATCATAATGATGGTATGAAGGAAAGGAAAATGTAATAACTATATGAAAATCTTGTAAATAAAGATAGATTTTTTTGGTAATAAATTTAGAAAGAAATTGAAGTTACAAAATTTTGTTACTGAAAATATATTTAAAAGAATAGTAGCATGTTTTCCTCCCTCCCTCCCCCCAATTCTCACCCAATGCTTTATTTCCACAACCTCTTTCTGTATTATTTTCGTCTTAACTGTTGAATTGCAACAAAAACACCTAATGTCATGGCAGTTTATGAAAGCATTAAGGGCAACATTATGATTGCAGATGAACAGATGGATTTGATGACAAATGATAAGCATTCAAGTAGGTGTGAAGAAATTTATTTTAGCCATATCTTTCAAACTTTCTCTGTAATCAAAGCTTCTTAGTTGTTATTTTAAGTGCCATTATTTTTTTTCTCTTAACTTCTACTTGCCCACCATAGCAAAATATTTCATCCCAGTGGAGTGCAGACATGTTAGGAATAAATCTGATGAAAGCGGTACTCTTTGTTCAGCATCTGGCTGCTTGCACAGGTTTTTGTGGTAATGAAATCAGCATCTTTGTATTAGAGTATTGATCTGCTGCTTGGTAGGTACTGTGTAAAAGAAGTATCTCTAACAATGTATTAAAGTGATTTAAGAACAGTTTATGTTACAAATGAGGTGGAGGAAGATGGAGTTCTGCAAGACTGGACACATGCTATAAATAGCCATAAAAATGAGGAGTTTTTCTAAAAACTGTGGCGTTGAAATTCTCATATTTTCTTCCACATTAATTGCAAATAGTTGATCACTACCAGAGCATGAGTACACTAATGCCATTACTCTTCTGCCTTTTAGTAGAGGTTTTTATATTTAATGTCCTTGTGTTATAGTTGAAAACTATGGTGCAAATATAAATCAGCTATGAGAGATAATATTAACTGACCATAAGAACAGTGTTTTAAAGTAATTGTTGAATAGTTTAAGTCAAAATCCAAATATTAGTGTTGATTTAAATGTAAGTTTCATAAATAGGCTCCTCACTTTAAACATTGCCCAATTTTGTCTGACTAACCAAAAACTGTGCTTTTATATAGGCACTATAAAACTGTCCTTTTATATAGGCCCGGTGCATGAAATTCATGCACGGGTAGGGTCCCTAGGCCTGGCTGGATCAGGGCCAATTGGGACCTTCTGGCTGCCGGCTGGGGCCTCCCTTCGTTCTGCGTCGCCCCCTGGTGGTCAGGGCACGTCATAGCAAGCGATTGACTCCCAGTCTCCCAGTTGAACTCCTGAGGGGACACTTCGCATATTAGCATTTTATATATATAGATAGGCAAGAAACCTCTTTTTAAAATACGTTTTTCTTTATTATATTTTAGAGAGAGAGAGGAAAGAAAGAAAAATACCATTGTGAGAGAAAACACCGATTGCCCACCTCCTGTACACACCCCAACCAGGAAACCACATCTTGGGTGTGTGCCCTGACTGGGAACTGAACCAGCTACCTTTCGAAGCAAGGGACAATGCTCAACTAATTGAGCCACACCGGCCAGGGCGAAACCTCTTTTTAAAAAGCAGAAAGATATGGGGGAAGAGAAGGGAGAACTAAAAATTTTAGTTTATTTTGAAAGATTTGTAAAATAGTCATTCCTTTCTGTTTAGTAGTAGTAGGTCGTATCTGACTCATGTGCCTTAGATCAGACATACTTGAGCTCTTAAATGGTTCAAATACCCAGCAAATACTTCAAAAATTCTATGAACAAGTTAGCTAACATTTTGTGAAGGAGTTTGCAAATGAAAGCTGACCATCCTGTTGTGCCTAGATGTTGTAGCACCACTGGGATATAACTGCATGGATTTGAATCTCCTTTTTTTCTAACTTATCTTGGAACAGTTTTTAAGGCTAGTTTGTAATCTGTGAAAATGTTTTATATTAAAATCTGATGCACTGATTTTTAGACTGGTGTCTACAAGTGGGCAGTATCATCAGGTTGTGTACATTTACTAGTTTATCATCTTGGCTTGTGATAAATTGAATGATCGGGTACTTGATTTTCTTGGAAGAAAAAAATTTATTAGATATAGTCATCACCACTCCCTATTTCACAGATTCTTGTCACATTTCACTTGCTTTAGAAATATTCATTTTGGATCCTTCTTGTGAATATGTGACTCTTAATACTGATGTCCTGAGAGAAAGGAGAATTTCTTATCTAACCTAAATAATAACCACACCATCACAGAAAATATCCTCACAACATATCAAGCAATCAAATAGCCAATAAACCTATTCTCCTGCTAGATTCCATAAACTACATGGGGAGGGCAGATAGTGTTCATTTTTGTTACTTACCAGGGAACATGACACTTGATCTTTGAAATGGTTATTTATTTCATATATTGTAGCTGCCAATCAGCCAGCCATTTGCAAATAGTGAAGTAAACACACTGCTGAAAATGAGTTTATTCTCTGCTGGTCTGTGGTGCCCGGGAAGTTAGATATACTATGGTTCCATTTATTTATGTAGTCATTTGTTCTCTTCTAATGAGCAAGTAATTTTCTTTTCTCTACTCCTACACAAAAGTTAAATTAAGGAGTACCCAAGAGGGCTGGGATACTTGGTTTGCAGTCCTTGAAATAAAGGGGATCCTTTCATGAGCAGAATTTCCCTCTCAGTTAAGGAGAAAGCTCCAGATAGCTCTCACTTTTAAACTCATTGCTAGAGCAAACAAATTTGTATAGAAGTCTAAAGTGAGGATTTGTCTCCTTTCCCCCTACCTCCCAATCAAAGGATTTTATTCTATGGCTTCTTTTGTTGTTGTTTTTTAGCCTATGAAGTGAGGGATAAGAACTCTGATCCCTCATATGGCAGCTAGCTTGCTTTAATATGTGGATTGCTAACATGACACTGGCTTCTGTTGAGTCATACTAACTGCTATGAACAAACGTGTGAATCCATACTGGAGGGGAGACGGGGGAGTGTTGCCAATGCCTTTAATCAAAATGGGAAACGGCTTCAACTTCTATTTACCCCTCTAGTTATAACCAAGCTTTCTTTTCTTTTTCTCTCTTCTCTTCCTTTCTCTTCTTCTTTTTCCTTCACCTCCCTTTCTCTCCCTTTTACTCTCCCTCCCTCCCTTTTCAGAAATACATAAAGCCTAATCCTGCCATTGAGACCGTGATCTTTTGAAATTTGTGTGTAGGCCAAACCCACATCAAAAATTGTTGTGTAACCCCACAATTCCCAGGCCTCAGCTGGTGGCCTACTTATTTCAAATAATATTTAATGCAGTAAATTCTAGGGCAATAAAAAGAATTTAGACAGTTCCTTAGAGCTTATTGCAATGGGATTTGACTTGATTTTAATAAAGTGAAATTCCAGTATAACCAAATAATTTCTTTGTGGCATGATTTAAAAGGTCTTTTAGGTAAAGGTATAGGAGATTGAATTTGTAAAACCTAATCTAAGATAATTGCAGTTTTACTCTTACCAAGAAAAATGAGAACTTCAGAAATCCAGGAATTCTCTTTACTTAGCATAAGGTGATTTTTAATAATGGAGCAAAGAAAATGTAAGTGAATATCTTTACATTTTGTTCTGTTATGGGGAGAATAAAGATACCACCTGGCTTTATGCATAAATTTGTTTACTAAGTTGGTTCCTTTCCTATAGATGGGTATTAAAAATGACTTTTTTTGGAACAGAAAACATGTGTCATATACATATTATTATGCCCTGCTGCCTGCTAATGTTGAATATTTTATATGATTTTTTAAAAAAAAGAATTGTTCTTTCCAAATTCAACAATCTTACAGTAAAAATCGGCCATGACCAAATATTTAGAACTTATTATATTGATACAAATGAAAGAAAATAAAACACAAGTATTTGGTAATTAAGAAAAAGTGGTCATAGTCTTGTATTCTGGAGTTATCTCAAGCCAGTAAGTTTTAAGATCTTTTGTTTTCTCTACTGAAGCAGAGTAGTGAAAATGTTTTTGTAGAAAGTTATGAAAAAACGTCTATGTATTAATTTGCTTTGGGTCATTCTGGTCTCTCTGGTAAATTCATAATTAGGAAGGCCTTTTTAAGACTGTGTTCTAGTCTCACAGGTATGCAGCTACTCCATATCTGGTAAATCTAAATTCATATGTGAGGAGGTTATGTTTTTTTAAAGCATATTATTTACACAATTCACTGGAATGGCTCCTCTGGAAGTTGGGTGGCTCTGTTATGTAATTACGTACTTAGTAACCCTGTGCTACACAGCAGTAGAAATTCAAGTAAGAATAATTTACTGCTTATGCATAGTTATTAGAATTTTAAAGCATTTGTTTGTTCAAAATTCTAGTTTATCAGAGTATTATATTTGACTAATTGCATACTTAATACATAATAATAAATAAAATTTATTTTAGACAGCAGCCAAATTTGAATTTTAATCATTCTAAATAAGCATCAGGAGTTGCTTCCTCTTCTCCCCCTTCACTTTTGTTTAAAGGGATTTCCATCCCTTTAGTTCAGATTTTGTGGTGAAACTAATAATTCTATACAAAAATCCATATTAGAAGTATTATAGATGGAGTAATTCACAGAATTACTATTGCTGTAAGGTACTGTTAGAAATATTTTAATCTACTCCATTTTACCATTGAAGAAGCTGAGTTGCATAGAACTGCTGAAGATCTTAGAATTGGTTTGAGGACAAGTCTGCATGAGAACCTAATGTGTTTTGTTTTGTTATTTTTAGTCCTCTACCCAAGGACATGTTTAGAGAGAAGGAGAGAGCTGCTGGTTGCCTCCTGTATGCACCACAACTGGGGATCGAACCTGTAACCTAGGTGTGTGCCCTGATGGGAATTGAACCCAAAATCTTTCGGTGTATGGATAACATTCCAACCCTCAGCCACCCAACCAGGGCACAAGAACCTGATGTCTTAACTCCTGGATTAGTGTCATACTTCCTCTCAGTTGTCATGCTAATTCAATAGTTCATTTCACCAGGGATTTCTTGAACTCTTCTGCTGTGTACAACAGTGGACTAGGAATCTAGAGATTATAAGAATAGTGTGTTTATGTAGTTTAACAATAATGACATCAAACTAGTGATGTTTTACTTTTTAATTCTTATTTATCTAGTGTTTTCCAATGATTATAAATGTTAACGTGGTGGCTAAACCTTTACATCTAATTTTTCTACTAGGTTATAATCTCCTTAAAGGCAGGGGCTCATTTAGTTCTCATAAAGTTAATTCAGATTCTTATTTTTGAAGGCTTAAATTAAAAATTTTCCCCAAATATCAATGGCATTTTGGAATAAGTGTAGGTTTCTGTGGTGGCTACTCTGGGGATAATACTCATTTTAGAATTATATTTCTGTCTTCAAGTACTATTGGTTTCAAGTAACAGATTGCCTCATTCTCCCTTAAGCCAGAAGGGGCAACTATTTTAAGAGATTAGAGATAGCTCTTGGAACTAAAGGGGACGATGTGCAGTCAGGTACCGCAAAGACATGGAGCTGACTTTGGAACACCTTGAGATCTCAAGGCAGCACCCTTGCATTCCTGGGATAAATCCTACTTGGTCATGGTACATAATCCTTTTTATATGTTACTGGGTTTTATTTGCTCATCTTTTGTTTAGGAGTTTTGCTTATATAATCATAAGGCATATTGGTCTGTCATCTCCTTTCCACTTAGAATCCACCTAATGAGTTTTTAAATTTCAGTTCTTTTTTATTGTTTGTTTTTTTGTTAATCCTCGCCCAAGGATATTTTTCCATTGATTTTAGAGAGAGCAGAAGGGAGGGGAAGAGAAACATCAATGTGAGAGAGACACATTGATTGTTTGCCTCCTGCATGCACCCCAACCAGAACTGGGATTGAGCCTACAACCAAGGTATGTGCCTTTCAATCCTCAGGCCGATACTCTATCCACTGAACCAAACTGGCTAGGGCTGCTTTCAGTTCTTAAATTTCCCTTTAGTTCTTCATTGTATCTGTTGTTTCTTCAGTCAGACTTTCTATCTTTCCATCTCTATCAAGAGTGTTTGTCCTGAGTTATTGGAATGTTTTATGCTAGTTACTTTAAAATTGTTGTCTCTAAAGGTAATTCCAACATCTGTGTCAGTTTGGTATTGGCATCTGCTGATGTGAGTTGAGATTCCCTCCTCTTTATTGCAAAGCAATATTTGGATTGTATCCTGGAAATTTTTAATATTGTAGGACTGAGTTTTGTTTAAATCATATTGAAAATATTGATGTTTTTGTTTTATCAGGCTCTCAATCCAGTTGAGTTCAACCTACAAGTTCAAATAGACTTCTGTGGGATTGTAGTTTTAATGTCTATTCCACTTTTAAAGCCTTTGCAATGCTATTGAAATTTGTTCCATGTGTGCGCCACCCAGTGACCAGTCTCAGATCTAGATGGAAATCTATCGTGTAGTTCAGTTCTCAAAGTCTTTGGCTTGCTTCTTTGGGTCATATCCACATATGTGAAGCTTGTGGGTGAGCATAGGAGTTCATAAACCACTTTATGGGCTTCCCCTCCTGAGTTCCTCCCTCTCCACTATCTCCCCAGTACTATTTAGTTCCCTGCCACTCCCTTTTTCCGTCTTCCAGCCAGCCAGCTGGACCCTTATTTAACCTGCTCTACATGAATAGTTACTGCATCTGGGGATAAATGATAAGAGGATAGAGAGGGAAAAAAAGCAATGAAGTTTTGCCTCAGCCTTTTAGAATCACAATTCCTCTGATCAAAGGGAGTTTTCTTCAGAGCTTTTGGCTCCTATGGGCCCCTCCTACTTCTACAGTGGCTTTCATCATGGGATTTTTAGAGAAAATAAAGAGAACTAAAAGAAAGGAAAATGGAAGATTTTCACCATTCTCTGTGTATTAGGATACTTCTGCATTCCTTGGGCTAGAACTAGAGGGCTTCTCCTGGATCTCTCTTTGTCTTACACTGGTATCTACTTTTGGGTTTAATGCTGGAGTGTAGGCTGGTAGATACAGAAAGAATTTTTAAAAATATGGTAAATTTATTGTTGGTTCAGTGTAGTGTTGAAGTCTTTGTCCACAAACCACCCACTGCTGTTAACTTTTCAGAGTACTCGAATAGCTGCACCTTGCATTCTGTCCATTTTTAGTAGTTGTATTTAGAGGAAGATAGAGGAGGGAGTGTGCTTATTCTTTCCTAACTGGAACCAGAATCCCTTCTATTTGCTTTTTTTTATTATCTGTTAAAAACAAACATATATGTATATATCCATATTCATATACATATATATTGATTTCAGAGAAGAGGGGTGAGAGAGAGAGAGAGAGAGAGAGAGAGAGAGAGAGAGAGAGAGAGAGATATTGAAACATCAGCGATGAGAGAGAATCATTGATCGACTGCCTCCTTCACGCCCCGCACTAGAGTCCCAGCCTGCAACCTGGGCATGTGCCCCACCAGGAATAGAATGTGACCTCCTGATTCATAGGTGGATGCTTAACAACTGAGCATGCTGGTCAGGCCTCTAATTGCTTTTTGATACTAATTTATAGCTCATTAACAACATGTTCACAAGTTTAGTCCTTTGAAATTTGTTGTTACTTTTAAGCTCTGTTTTGTTAAGTGTAGCAAGTGTGCTTGAAAACAACTGCAGTTGTTGGGTACAATATTCTAGATAAGTCATTAGGTCAAGTTCATTAATTGTGCTCTTCAATTATTTTTTGCTTATTCTGTCAAGTAACTGAGTGAGGTGTGTTAAATTTCAAGTTATGATTGTAGATTTGTCCTTTTTCTATTTATTTTGCTTGTTATATTTTGAAATTTTATTAATACACTAGAGGCCCTTTGCACGAAGAATCGTGCAATAGACCTTCCTTTACCTGGCTACTGGCACCAGTTTTCCTTCCGCCTTCTTTCAGGGTGGGGGCTTGGACCCCAGAGGCGGCGGCGGCAGCGTGGGACGGGAGCTGCCGGGCCCCACGCCGCCATCTGCAATTGGGGCGCCGCCACCACCCAGGTCCCTCAGTGATAGGAGGGACCCGGTCGCCGCCACCACTCCGACCCGCGAATGCTGAGGGGCGGGACTAGGCGCCGCCGCCGCTCCCACCGCGCCTCCCGCTGGCCCCATTGGTCCCCCCTCGGCCCCATCGGTCCCCCCTCAGCGGCGGCCGTTGAGAGGCCACCCCGAGTCCCGCCCCCCAGCCTCCCACCGGCCCAATCGTGGGTGTAGCGGAGTGATGGTTATTTGCATATTACCCTTTTATTAGGTAGGATTAGGTAGGATACACTTTTAGGACTGTAGTTCTTAATGAATTGACCTCTTTATCATTGTGAAGAGGTCCTCTTTATTCCTGTTAATATTCCTTGTCCAGAAGTGTACTTCGATGTTAATGTAGCCATTTCAGTTTTCTTATAACCTTTTATGATATCTTTTTCAAGCTTTTACTTTTATCTGTATATGTTAATATATATAGTTGTGTCTTACTTTTTAATTCAGTCTAACAATCTGTGTCCCAATGTTTGGGCTTGTATTGTCCAACAGAAATGTTATGTTTGTGGGCTCGATCACCAGTAGGGGGCATACCGGAGGTAGCCAATCAGTGATTCTCTCTCATCATAGATGTTTCCATCTCTCTCCCTCTCCCTTCCTCTCTGAAATCAATAAAAATATATTTAAAATAAAATGTTCTTATAATCACATTAAAAAAAGAAACTTGAAATTTTCATAGTGCTTTTTATTTTATTCAGGTATTTTAAGTATCAATTAAAACGTAATCTATATAAAGTTATTGAGATATTAAGTACAAAATCCAATGTGATTTTATAATTAAGCACATCTCAATCTGGATTAGCATGCTCAGTATCTACATGTGACTAGTGATCACTATATTAGAAAATGTAGGTTTAGACCATTTATATTTAGATTGTTTACATTTAGTATGGTTAAGTTTAAATCTACCATTTTGTTTCCATTTGTCCCAACTATTCTTTTCTGCTTTTGTTTGAAATTGTCCTGCTCTCTTTTAGGTTATATTTTAGTATTCCATTTCATCTTCTCTGTTGGCTTATGAGGTACCTTTGTTTTAGTGGCTGCTCTGAAGAGTACAATATGCACTTTAAAAATATTTGTTTAGGTGAAATTCACATAACATAAAATTAACAATTCTGATATGAACAATTTAGGCCCTGTGAGTTTGATCCTTGGTCAGGGAACATATAAAAATCAACCAGTGACTGCATAAATAAGTGGAACAACAAATTAATGTTTCTCTCTCTTTCCTCCCCTCCCTCCCTCCCTCTCTTTTTCCCTCCCTCCCTCCCTCCCCCCTCTCTAAAAATCAATAAATTAAAAAATTTTAAAAATTATTTCCTGTTGGTCACTGAAGCATTTTAGTTTTTCCCCAGTCTTTTTTCTCTTAGTGCTTTGTTTTGCATATTGTTATTTCTTCAAGTTCATTGATCTTTTTTTTACAGTGTTTAATCAACTGTTAATCCCACCTCAGAAAATTATTATTTCAGACTGTATTTTTCTTTTCTGGAAGTTTCATTTCATTTATTTTTTATATTCTACAGTTTTCTTTACTAATATATGCTATTCTAATAGCTATTTTAATTTTGGTCTGCTAATTTCATTATCTCTGTCATTTATGGATCTGCTTCTATTGACTGATATTCCTTCTGATTATGGGTCACATTTTACTGTTACCTAGTAATTTTAGATTTAGACATTGTGAAAGTTGCATTATTCAATATTTGTATTTTATTATCTTTTTAAAAGAATATTGTTTATTTCAGCCAGCAGTTAAGTTTCTTGCAGATCAACTTAATGCTGCTATGAATTGATTTTAAGCTTTACTAGGTAGATTACTGTGTAACCTTTATACTAGTGTAGTATATCCATACCAGTGAAATGTGAGCTTTATGGGGTTTCTACTGAATATCTGAAGTGTTAAATTAGACTTCTGCAGTCTGGCTGGTCAGAACAGAAAAGTTCCTCAGCTCTTTGTGGGTCCAAGGAGTTGTTGAGCTTATAGCTCCCTCATAATTCTACTGACCTTTCTTCCTGTTCACTAATTCTCACTTGGTCTGTTTCTAAGCTATTCTTTTTTATTGTTGTTATTGTTAATACTCACCCAAGGATATTTTTCCCATTGATTTTTTAGAGAGAGTGGAAGGGAGCGGGGAGACACAGAAAGAGAAACATCAATGTGAAAGAAACACATCCATTAGTTGCTTCCTGCATATATTCTGACTAGGGCCGGGGATTGAGCCTGCAACAGAGGTACGTGTCCTTGATTGGAATTGAACCTGCAACCCTCTAGTCTGTGGGCCAATGCTCTAACCACTGAGCAACCTGCGAGGGCTAAAAAAAATTTTTTTTAACTTGGGCACCTTATTTTTGATGGGCTCTATGCTCCAACTTTTGGCTCCTTAGCACCATGAAATTGCTGAAATATGCTTCAGACTTTATTTTTCAGCATCCAACTCTGCATGTAAAACCTGTCTCAGCAAATGCCTCAGGGGGAAATTGTGTATAGAACGTCAGGATTTTGGCTGCTCAAGTCTTGGCTGCATTAGCCTTCAAATAGTTTCTATATTTTATTCATATTTTATAGTTATCTTTTTCTGCATGAAATTTAGTCTGATAACAGTTACTACATCTACCCTGGCCGGTGTGCCTCAGTTGGTTGAGTGTCTTCGCATGTACCAAGAGGTCCCGGTTAGGGCATATGCCCAGGTTGCAGGCTCAGTCCCCAGTAGGCAACTACAGGAGGCAACTGATCAATGATTCTTGCTCATCGATGTTTCTCTTCCTTTCTCTCTCTAAAATCAATAAACATTAAAAAAAAATTATCACATCATAGTAAAATCGAAAACCCCAATATATTTTTTCATTAATTAATTTTTCATATTATTTTTAAACATTCTCAAGCTTACAGAATAGTTGCAAATAAAACGCAGTTAACATTTTCCCCATGAATCATTTGGAGTAAGACACTGCATGAGATATCACTCCTAAATTCTTTGTTGTGTGTGCAAACAGGAACATTCTCCTATACAACCCAATAAAACCATCAAAAACAAGAAAATTAATAGATACACGACTGCCAACTAACCCATAGACTCCATTCAACTTTTTCTAGCAATCCTAATAAAGGTCCTTTATAGCAAAGGACCTAGTCCACAGTCACATGTTGCAGTTAGTTGTCATGTCTCTTTAGTCTCCTTCAGTCTGGGATAGTCTTTCCTTGACTTTCATGACATTGACATTTTTGAGAATTACAGGCCAGTTATTTTGCAGATTGCATTTTAATGTGGGTTTTTCTGATGTTTTCTTATGATTGGATGCAGGTTATGTATCTTTGGCAGGAGTATCACAGAGGTGATGCTGTATTTTTTGTATTGCATTCTGTTAGGTGACACATTATTTTAATTTGTTTCATTATTGGTGATGCTGATCATTTGACTAAGATGTCAGCCAGGCCCAGCTGGTGTGACTCAGTGGTTGAGCATCAACCCATGAATCAGGATGTCAGTTTGATTCCCAGTCAGGGCACATGCCTGGATTGGGGACTCAATTTCCAGTGAGAAGTGTGCAGGAGGCAGCCAATCAGTGATTCTCTTTCATCATTGATGTTTCTATCGCTCCCCCCCGTCTCACTTCCTTCCTCTGAAATCAATAAAAATATATCTGAAAAAACAATGTCAGCCACATTTTTCCATTATAAAGTTACTGTTTTCTCCTTTGTAATAAGTATTATGTGGGGAGATATTTTGAGACTATTCAGGTATCATATTCCTTATCAAACTTAACTTTCAGTTTATTCTTTATACCATTAATAGAGTGATGGATTATCTACTTTATCTAGTGGTTTATTGTATTATCTTTTTCTGCATACCAAAATACCACAAATGTAGTGGCTTAAAATAACATATAATACACATTATTATCTTACAGTTTCTTTGGGTCAGAAGTCTGGGCATATCTAACCTGTGTTCTCTTCTTCAAGATCTCTTACAAGGCTGTAATCAGGGTGTTGGCTAGGGCTGAGGTCTCATTTGAAGGCTTGATTGGGGAAAGTTCACTTCCAAGTTTACATTGTTTTGGGCAGAATTCCTTTTTCTCAAGGGCTGTTGGACTGAGAGCCTCAATTCCTAGCTAGCTGTCAGCTGAAGGCCACCCTCAGTTCCTTGCCACAGAACCTCTCCCATATGACTACTTGCATCATAAAATATGCAAGACAAGAAGGCAATAGAATCTGTTAGCAAAATTGAAGTTACAATTTTATGAACCTATAAGCACTGGGGTGGGATTACACAAAGATTATAAATACCAGGAGGTGGGGTTATCAATGGGAGGGGTTCATGTTAGAGTTTGCCTGCCACAGTTATAATCTATAGAGGTCCAGTGCATGAAATTCGGGCACAGGTAGGGTCCCTAGGCCTGCCTGGCAATCAGGGCTGATCGGGGCCTTCCAGCTACTGGCCAGGGCCTCCCTTTCCCAGCTGCCAGCTGGGGCCTTCCTTCGTTCTGCACCACCCCCTGGTGGTCAGCTCACATAATAGCAAGTGATAGAACTCCTGGTCGAACTCCTGCAGGGACATTTTGCATATTAGCCTTTTATATATATATATAGATTATTATCATTATTTATTTTGATTTTCCATCTGTCCCAGATTTAGCCTGTGAGAGCCTTTCATGTTGGCCATGTCTCCATTACTCTGAGTACCACAAGAAGGTATTCTAAGTGTAACTTACATTTTCCCTGCCTAAGCCCGGGAATCAGCCATTGTTCTAAGGAGCTCTGGTACTCTGCTAGTGGAGAGTGATTTTGAATCATTAAATGTACTCATTGCTATTACGGTGTTCCTGTTTGTTACAGGGTCTTCTTAACGATAGAGATGTTTGTATGTGTGTACATCATTTACCTAGATTTCTGTCTCTATTTATACAGTAAGCTTTGAGTTCACAACAATATCTTCTGTTTTAGTTTAGCAGCATGGTATTCATTCTAGTTTTCTTACTGTATTTGTAACTCTTCTCTGATTATGATAAACCTTGCTCTCATTATCCTCAGTGTTTGATCTGCCCCTATTTAGTCCTATATAATTCATCTCCTGTTGCTGACACAGCTCCTTTTTTTGTTTGTTTGTTTTTTGTTTTTAATCCTCACCATTGATTTTTAGAGAGTGGAAGGGATGGGGGAGAAACAGAGAGACATCCATCGGTTGCCTTTTGCACTCACCCCAACCGGGTCTAGGGATTAAACCTGCAATCCAGTTATGTTTGATGCCCTTGACCGGGAATCGAACCCGAGACCCTTCAATGTACTGGCCAACGCCCTAACCACTGATTTACACTGGCCAGTGCCATGTCTAACTTTTTAAGTGTCATTTTTATGTGGCACTATCATAGGTTATCAGAGTATCTAGCTTTGAATCCCATTTTTCCCACATGCTAGCTACCCATCAACTTTTAGTAATTTATTTAACCTCTCTGTATCTTATTTACCTTATTAGATTGTTTGACAGATGAGTAAGATGGTGACTTGTGAAAGCTTTATCCAATATATGCACTTTCCAATCTAGTAAGATCAGTCACAGTAAAGTAACCAATGTTATTTTATCCATTTGCTCACTGTTCTATAAACCAAAAAATACTTTTATTTCTTCTGTGGTATGTAGCTCTCACTGATCTCTTACCTTTAAGCACACATTTATTGAGCATCTACTATGGCCAGATACTGGAGATTTTTAAAAAGGTAAGCTATGACTCATATCTCTGAGGAATACAGTCTGGCAAAGGAGGCAAACACATATTTAATTGTATACAGTAACAAGTCTTACAATAAAATGAAACCTTGTGTCTGTACTTTTCAAAAAATTAAAAATTTTAATTAAACTTTTATAGCACCTTTTGACTAACACAGTTTAATACATTTCCTTGTAGTTATTATTTGTGTTAGTTAACTTATCTTCTTAAAATAGAGTGTAAACTACTTGAGAACAGGTCTTTGTAGTGGTGAATCTATGGATTTTGAGAGACTAACACATTTGGGTCTTATTTCTGCCATTGCCATTTAGTCACTGTAACTTTTCTGATTTTGAGTTTATTCTCCCATTAAAGTGAAGATTTTAATAACTCTTTGACAGGGTTGTAATGATTAAGTGAAATAATGTATTTAAAGATTCTAGCACAATATCTGGTGAACACTTTTTGCCTGATCAATTTTGGTTCTGTCTTTGTACTCTATCTGTGTTCATTCTGGTAATGAACTATAAATTTTATTGATGAAGGGTGGTTGAGGGCGGTAGAAGAGGGTAAAGGGGCAGTAAATGGTGACGGAAGGAGACTTGACTTTGGGTAGTGAACACATGATACTATACAGATGATGTATTATAGAATTGTACACCTGAAACCTGTTTTTATTAACCAATGTCACCCCAATAAATTAAATACAATTTTTTGGAAAAGAAAAAAAATAAATTTGATTGATGGATTTATTGATTCTATGGTCTGCAGTTCATAATGCCTTTCCAGAACATTTTGAAATGCAAGTGGCATTCATGGAACCCTGCTGTTGGTAACCCCGCTGATGACACTTGACATTTTTTTTTCTTTTGTACTTGAGATTTTTAGATCCTTGATTTTAATTGTACCACAACCTGTGCAATAAGGTGCAGCTATGATTATCCTCTATGACAGGTAGGAGTTTCATTTTTAAAGTGAGTGAACTAAATTGGAATTCTTAAGAGGCAATTATTGAATTTGTATAGGTAAAATCTGAATGTATTACATGGCTTATGGAATACTGTAGTTCTCTTGGCCTGAATTTTTTAGTTGATATAGTAGTGAAAAGGGAATTCTTCTATTCCATGGCTTAAGGATACATAAACTCTCACTGCAGCAATCTTTTTATTGTTGATTATTATAGCTTCTATTACTCCTAAAAGTTGACCAACAGGGACCTGAATTTAGGAGATTTTGTCATTCAGCTTTCATATAGTAAATGCTGAGGCCAGCCCTTTGCCTGCAGGGCCCTTTATCAGTGCAGAGGAACTGTGCCTTCTCCCCAGGCAGCCAAGTAGAGGGAGGAGTCAAGGTTTTTAGTGTTCTCTGTGAAAATGAATTCCTGCTGTTGAACCTGATGGGCACTAGATACTACATTCTCCTTGAAGCACTGGAAGACCTTTGTCACAATATTTCATTCTCCTCATTCTTTCAAGAAGTAGAAAACAAGTTCCACCATTTCAAAAATGCTGTGTATACTTTTTAAAAGGTGGTAAACTCATTCAGTTGGGTAACATGTCAGTTGTAATACATAATTATATTCTTCAGCTTTCTTTGATTTTGCAAAAGAGAGTTAATTGGGGTGAAGTTAAGTGGAAAATGAGCTGAAGAAGCCAGTGTGTGCTGTATATAGCTGGATTTGTGTAGGATGGGGGCTACATGTATGATCCAAACTTTGTGATAACTTTTGAGATTGCATAGGAGAAACATTTAAGGAATTCACACGTTCTTTAACAGTTAATAGAAGTTAAATATTTAAACATGAGAATGTAGTTGCTGGATTGCAGCTTACTTTAGAACCTGCTTTTTTTTTTTTAATTAAAAAAATTTTTTTTGGTTTATAAATCCTTAGGAATCCTACCTAATAAAATGGTAATATGTAAATTACCATCACTCCGCTATGCCCACGATTGGGCCAGCGGGAGGCGCAGGGGGCGGGACTCAGGGTGGCCGGGGTAGCCGATTGGGCCAGCGGGACGCTGAGCTCGAGTCGCCAGCAGCGGTGCGAGCTCAGCGTCTGCGCCATGGCTGTGCTGCGGAACACAAGGGGTCTCTGGGGCAGCGAGCTCACGTCCCGCTGTGGACCATCAAAAGCAGGGTGGCTGGGTGCCTGTCTGCTCCGGCACCAGGCCTTTCAGAAGCCTCCACCGAGCCGGAGGCTTCTGAAAGGCCTGGTGCACCAGCGGACAGGCACCCAGCTCCCCCGCGATCGAAAGCGAAAGTGTGGGAGCTGGGTGCCTGTCCGCTCCGGCACCAGGCCTTTCGGAAGCCTAGGCCGCACCAGAGGCTTCCGAAAGGCCTGGTGCACCAGCAGACAGGCACCCAGCTCCCCCGCATCAAAAGTGAAAGCGTGTAGGGGACCCTACACGTGCATGATTCAATCATGCACTGGGCCTCTAGTTTAAATATAATTTGCAATGAGAAACAAACTTTTTCAGCCCAAATTTTAAGTAGAAAACTGTGTATACTTTCTGGGTATTTTAAAGGGGATTATTTATTAAAATTGAAGGACAGAGAACGTTTTACTTTTTTTTTTTTTTTTTTTGGTTAATCCTCACCGAGGATATTTTTCCATTGATTTTTAGGGAGAGTGGAAGAGAGAGGGAAAGACAGAGAAACATCTATGTGAGAGAAACACATCGATTGGTTGCCTCCTTCAGGTGCCCTGACTAGGGCCCAGGCCAGGGAGGACCCCACAACTGAGGTATGTGCCTTTGACCAGAATTGAACCTGGGACCCTTTGGTCTACAGGCCAACGGTCTGTCCACTGAGCCAAACCTACATCTTTATCAGAAATTAACCAATCAGGATGGTTCTGAAATATAGGGTGGGGCAAATGTAGGTTTACAGTTATTCATATGGAAAACAATAATAATAATAAAACAAGAATAAACTATGTTTCTCGTGCTCACAACTGTAAACCTATGTTTGCCCCACCTTGTATATAAAATACATAGGAATAGTAACCACAATGGCAACCCTTTCCACTCAGTTACTTATTGACCAAATTTCCTTTGATTTTTCCCTTCTATAGAAAATGCTCCTACATGTGAAGATAGAAGGAAAAAAGATGTAGAAGTTATACCCTATCCCATTAATTTTGTAATTATATTTTTTCCTCAATGTTTTAAAGTAGCATTTACCAGTAGGGGTAAGATTAATTTGTTACAATACAAACCAATTTGAAAATTGGTTATGAAATTGAGCTATAATATATAAAATCTTATGGTAATGTGTAGATTTGACTATATTCAAGTACAGTTTTTATATCCACACCAGTTGTCTTGTAATAATCGGGAATGTATCCTCTGTGTGGTATTTACAAGTTAATGCTATTTTAGAAATCACACCAGTATATCTAGTGGCTTTCCTGGGTATATGTGGCTCATTATTAATTATAATTTTAATTTGAAATTTTAGTTCAAGGGTATGGGATAAGCCCTTTCAGATTCTTAGTTAGGAGTTTTGATGGAAGATAGAGATGACTGGATGAAGGAGAATATTAGAATGAGTTACAGCAAGGAAAGTCAGATAATTAAGCAAGTACATACTACAAAAATAACACGGGATCTAATATAAAATGAAGGAGACAAACATTTAAAAGATGAATGCCTTAAAAACTTATAAAGGAACATTCACAAATACAAGTAAATATGCATATTTTAATAAAAAAGAGAAGATCATGCAGGTGGCTTCAGTATGGCTAGAAGTGTTTGAGCCATCTTCCTCTTGAGAAGAGAATGGGGAGGAGTGACAGGTTACCTTCCAGTGCCTACTTCATTATTTTCCTTTTCTTCTTTTGTATTTTATTCTCCCTTTTTGTATAATCTTCTCCCTCTTCCTCTTTTCTCAAATTCAGTCCCTCCTTCAGAATGAGACTTTCTTCTATCTAGCACACACAGAAGTAATTGCTTAATAATGTGTATATTGTCTCTCATTAACAATGAGAGAAACTTACTAACAACAAATTTCTTTTACATTAAGGAATTTAAATATGAAAGAATTGAAGGTTGAGAGAGTGTCACTTTATTTTTTTTTTAAATTTAATAAATCTTTATTGTTCAGATTATTACAATTGTTCCTTTTCCCCCCATATCTCCCCACCACCCGGTTCCCACCCTCCCCCTACCTACCCCCCACTGTCCTTATCCATAGGTGTATGATTTGTGTCCAGTCTCTTCCCGTACCCCCCACACAGACACCCCTTTCCCCCTGAGAATTATCAGTCCACTCCTATTCTATGCCTCTGATTCTATTATGTTCACCAGTTTATTCTGTTCCTCAGATTTTAAATTCACTTGACTTTTAGATTCACTTGTTGATAGATATGTATTTGTTGTTCATAATTTTTCTTTACTTTTTTCTTCTTCTTCCTCTTCTTAAAGAATACCTTTCAGCATTTTATATAATACTGGTTTGGTGGTGATGAACTCCTTTAGCTTTTTCTTATCTGTGAAGCTCTTTATCTGCCCTTCAATTCTGAATGATAACTTTGCTGGGTAGAGTAGTCTTGGTTGTAGGTTCTTGCTATTCATCACTTTGAATATTCTTGCCACTCCCTTCTGGCCTGCATAGTTTCTGTTGAGAAATCAGCTGACAATCGTATGGGTGCTCCCTTATAGGTAACTAACTATTTTTCTCTTGCTGCTTGTAAGATTCTCTCTTTGTCTTTTGCCCTTGGCATTTTAATTATGATGTGTCTTGGTGTGGTCCTCTTTGGATTCCTTTTGTTTGGGGTTCTGTGTGCTTCCTGGACTTGTAAGTCTATTTCTTTCACCAGGTGGGGGAAGTTTTCTGTCATTATTTCTTCAAATAGGTTTTCAGCATCTTGCTCTCTCTCTCCTTCTGGCACCCCCATAATTCTGATGTTGGTTCGCTTGAAGTTGTCCCAGAGGCTTCTTACACTATCTTCAACTTTCTGAATTCTCTTCTCTTCTTGCTTCTCTGGTGGAGTGTCCTTTGCCTCTTTGTATTCCAAATCTTTGAGTTGATTCTTGCATTCCTCTAGTCTGCTGTTGGGTCTCTGTATAATATTTTTTATTTCAGTCAGTGTATGTTTAATTTCTAGTTGGTCCTTTTTCATATCCTCGAGGGTCTCATTAAATTTATCGGCCTTTTCCATGAAATTCTTGAAAAACCTTATAACTGTGGTTTTGAACTCTATGTCCATTCGTTTGTTCTCCTCCATTTCTTTCGTTTGGGATCTGTTTCCTTGCCTCCTCATTTTCGCTGCTTCCCTGAGTTGGTAGGGTAGCTTTGTGTACTAGGTGTCCTATTGGTTCAACGGGTCAGCCTCCCAGTTACCTGAGGTGGACACTCTTGGTGTACCCCTTTGTGGTTTGTGTGTATAGCCTTGTTGTAGTTAAGTCTTGATTGTTGTTGGTATCACTGGGAGGAATTGACCTCCAAGCCAATTGGCTGTGAGGACCCGCTGTGTCTATAACAGAAGAATTGCTGTGCTGGAGACACATTTATGGGGCAGGACTTGTTCCAGTAGGGCTTTGGTGCTCACTGAGTTTGCCTCTTGAATGTGTCCCTTATGAGAGTGGTTGAAATCTGGTGTCGTCTCACACTGACCACTAGATACACTAGTGTCTGGATCTCCAATGGGGTGCAGGTGAGCTACTGTCTGAGACCCCCAGCAGGAGCTACAGCAAGAACTACAGTTTTCTTCTCTTTGCTTGGGCGGTTTTGGAGCAGTCTGACTGGAGCTGCAGTTAATTTGGTTAAGCTGCCGCAGAACAGGCCATTTATAAGCACAAGCCTCTGTGTGGAGCCTGGGTGAGTTTGTAGAATGTGCGGGGCAGGGTCTCAGGGTGTCACTAGGCTAGGGCGTGGCAAACGGCGATGGCTGCCGTCAGCCGTCTCTGCCTTTCCGCGTTTCCAAGTCCCTGCGTCCCTCGCTCCAGCGCAGTAAACAATGATTGCTGGGCGCACCTCTGCAAAAAAGTCACTCTCATTTTCTGACCCGATGGCCGAGAGTCCAGCTTCTCCCCGTAGGTGTCTGGGTCCCCCGCGTGTCCCCAGAAACTGGATTTCAGAGTGATCAGGAGCTTGTCTCCCTTTGGGTTGAAGAAAAGCCGCACGCCCCGTCGCCCGTCACCAGCCCAATTCGTGCGCCACCGTACCTCAGCTTTTCAGCGTTTGTGCTCCTTTCTCTTCTTAGTTGTAAATCTTCCACTCAGCCAGCTTTCCCGTGGTTCTGGGTGGTAGACGTTTTGTCTTTTAGTTGTAGTTTTGAAATTGTTGTGCGAGGTGGCAGTTTAGTTGTTTAACTTTGCTGCCATCTTGGTTCCTCCGGTTCGAGAGTGTCACTTTAATATAAAGAATTTTTGTCTCTCTTGTTCATTGCTCTATCCTTCTGCCTAGAACAGTGCTGAGTACAAGGAAGATGCTCAGTAAATACTTGTTGAATAAATGACTGAAACATTACTTAGAAATATTTAATTTTATTTACTCACAAAAATTACTTTAGTGAAGAACTTAATGCTCCCGAGTCAAAGGTAAGGGGATAAGATAGGGATTTGAAAAAATGTCAAGGTAGTTAATTAGAGTGCTAGGCCAATTGGAAGGACAGAGAAGGTGAATTAATACAGGCAGTGGGGAAAGGTCAGATTAATAGAGTGCTTGGATTTTATACAATAGATACAGGGAGCTTTTATGAATTATTGACCAGAGTGACATAATAACAAAGTGAACACAGTTATTCTATTTAGGTGCTGTTTGTAAAATGGATTGTAGCTTGAGGTAAAGAAACATTGGAAACAGTGAACAGTGTTAGGAGATTGTTGTAGGAGTTCAAAGCAGTTTAGCTGTTTTGGTTGGTATGTTATCTGGTGATATCTTTAGCAGATACCCTTCTTTGAAGTCTGATGTCTCCACTTTATGACCTGTGGTTGGATGGAGTCAGGAGGAAGAGTTCTGCACTAAGAAGCAATAGGGTAGGATTCTAGTTCCTACTTCTCTACTTTCTAAATTCATGATCATGGATAAATACTTGGGCATCAGTCATCTAAATTATAAGATAAGGAAGTAATGATCTGAAAGACCACATCATTTTTTGGTGTCCTTACTATTGTTATGTCAGTTATAGATAGTGTGAATAATGAATACTATATTTTAATACTAACATTAATTCTTGCAACTAGAGTATTTTAAGAAGAAAAAAGCCCCATAATGATATTTAATATTTCCAAACTTATAAAGGTTAGTATTATGTGCATCAACTGCTGTATTTTAAAATATGTATTCCTGTTTTTATATGTGCTATTATTGGGTATTTAAATTTTTTAGGATTACTAGACTGTAATAGTACCCAAGTTGATGAACAAAACTTCAGCCTGGGATACTTTTAGAGAAAATTGAAGAATATTAAACTTCTAAAAAATAATGTGTTTTGTAAAGCTATAGGAGCAATAACAATAACACTGTTTCATTAATATTACTAGAAATCATAATTTCTATCTTATTTCGATACTAAATACACTATATGTATATTTACTTTCACACACACAGTTTTGCTTAGAAGGTTTTACTACCAGCAGCATTTGGGGTTCTCTTTTTCGTTTTTTCTCTCTCTTTCTTCCTCCTTCTTTCTTTGCTGCTGTATTCCCTTCTGTTTGGGTTGTTTTTTGCCCTCCCCCCCCCCCCCCCCCCCCTTTTAATCTATCTGGAAAGATGAAGAGGCAACTGCTATGGTAACTATGCATTTTGGTTAATGAATAGCAGATTAACAAGATACATAAAACATATGCAAACTCTACAGAGTTGCTGTCAAAGCTGGAGGATAATACATTTTCTTCTAAAAGTAAAGCACTTTAATTTTCCTTGGTATTTTGTTTTCTAATTTACCATTCCTAATATTGAAATGCTAACATGAACTATTTCTTTTTTTGCTTAGTCTGCACAAGATTTCACCCTGTGATGAATTTATGGGAGATGAGTTGAGATGCATAGAGGAAAAGAATTGATTAATTAGGTTAAGAATTGGATTTCCTTTACACTTATACAGAGAAGAGCAGAGACAAAAAGTTTTACTACATATTTTGTTTTTGACCTATAACCTTTCTCCCCTTGCTTTTTGGCAATTAGTGCTCCTTTTGAGTCTCTCTTTGGGGGTTAGAACTAATAAGTAGTATTTTCTTGAAGATGTTTCTATCATAAAGGGCAGCTACAACTGGAATATTGCATTCAGCCAAGCCTTGAAAATTCCTGTAATCTGTACCATCCTGTCTCATACTGTCCCATCTCATAGTTGTCCTCTCTCTGCAGTGCTCTATGCCCAGGTCTCTGTGGCTGGGCTGTTCCAGCCTGGCGGACAGCATGCCTTCGCTGCGATGCCTGTATAACCCAGGGACTGGCGCACTCACAGCTTTCCAGGTACTTTCTCTGTCTCTGTGGGTTATTGGCGGGCTTCAGTGTGTGTGTCTAATTCATGAGTGTGTCTCTCCTTCTTTTCCTTGCTTTACTTATGTTCACCTTTTCTCCTTCATATTGTCTTTATTTCACGTCACTCGGTACTCTTTAATGATTAATTTCTAATGTAGATCCAGATTGATCCACTCTTAAGACATTTTTATTATCATGATTGATTTGTCAAAGTTGACATAGCACAACTTTTCACTATTGGTTTTCATATCTAGCAGAAGTATGATAGTGAATTTTAAAGTAATCTCAACAAATAGCATTTGATATGTAATGTTTGCTCTGGACCTACATAAAGATAAGTAATATAATAAATCACTTATAGCCAGTTGCTCAAATACCTTTTTATGATTATCAAAAATATACAGTGCTCTGTCAGAGTGTCTCCTAGTTACTATACTACTATAAATATATGTATACTTTTTTTTTATAAGAACTGTGTTTGCTTATATTTTAGCAGGTCTAGTTTCAAGGTAGAAAGGCCTTTAAGACTTTTGAGTACAGTATTCAGCTTGAGACAGTCAAACTGATCTTGCACGGACCAACAGATTCTAGTTCTCTTCAGCCTTTCTTAGAGGCCATTGAGACATTTCTAGGACGTGAGAGAGAACCATAGAGAAAGGGAGTGGGAAAATTTGTAGAGGAAAATAGAAGAGCTTGGTGCCCCTTTGTTTACAGGTTAACATACCATATTTGGCGGTTTTCTTGGCAGAAGTGTTATCTATCCACCTCAGGTATTTGGAATTTGTGTTTAGCATTTGATACACAACCAATTAGTGTTTTTATTTGTTTTTAACCTATGTAGCTTATATTTTATGTAGAAGAATTTCAAAGATATGCTTAAGTAAGTATCAGAATGCTTATAACTAAGTCTTAGTTAAAAGAGGGGAACTTAAGTATTCCACACTCCTGAACAGTGCTAACAGTTGCTAGTCTTTAATGATACTATTTTAGTGATGATAATGCTATATATTTCTAATTGTCCTTTGCAAAATATAATATTAAAGTTCCTTTGCTTGTCTTTTGAGTATAGTAATATAGTAAAGTATATAGGCTTTAAAATTAGTTAAATCAGGGCTTGCATACTGTCTGTCACTAGTGATATGGTCTTGAGAAGTCATTTAATCCTCATGTTCCTCATCTGTAAATGAAGACTATAGTAAGGATATGCAATAAATGGTTGCTGTTTTTAACATCATCATTAGCATTATTGCTATTGTTACAGAATATTGATATCCTGATAATATCAATTGTTTCAAATATCTTATATTTTTTACATTGTATTATATTAATAAAGTTTCTGCTCTCAAGAAACTTTAGTTTATTGGTTTTTAATCTTTTGGGGGGGGGGGCCGGGGGGGTTGCAATGAGTTTAACCAAACTGCTGTCTGCAAGAATAGTTCCTAAAAGACTGCCCTCACTTGAGACACCAGTTTCAGGGTTAGGAGCTCCCACTACCACCCTCAGGTTTGACAATTCACCAGAAAACACTCACGGAACTCACTGAAAACTATTATATTTACGTCTTATTACAGGAAGAAGATACAGGTTAAAATTAGCCAAAAGAGGAAATATATAGGCAAAATCTGGAGTGGTCCAAATGTAGAACTTTCTGTCATCCTCTCCCCATGGAGTTGTGGATGGCATTACTGCTTTCAGGCCACATTATGTGACAATACATAGGATGTTGTCAACCAAGGAAACTCACCCAAGCCTTTGGTGTTCAGAGTTTTTATTCGGATTCAATTACAAACTGCCCACATACTGACCTTTAGTCTTTAGCCCCTCCTGTCAATCATACTAATGCTTTTAGTCTCCATTTCCTCACAGGATTGGAACTGCTAAAGTGTGGCACAAAGCCCCCATCATGAATCACATATGTCCAATGGCCAAAGGCCTCAGGCAAGAAAAAACACTCCTTTTAGGTAAGAAGTTCCAGGGGCCTAGATACCACCTTCCAGTAGCCAAGGTCAAAGGCCAGAACTCTCTTTGGATAAGGGTAATTTTCCACTACACATAGGTTAGGGACTACTTTGACGACCTGATGATAACTATTGATCTTGGAAAAATACTGCAACACATAGGCAAAATTTTATTTAGTAGTTTTGTATATAGCAGTGATGGCGAACCTATGACATGCGTGTCAGCACTGATACGCGTAGCCATTTCTGGTGACACGCGGCCGCTGAGGCGGCCACATGCCGAGGATGAAACATTTGCTGCTCCTGAGGATGAAACATTTGCAAAATGATGTTTTTTCCTCAAAGTGACACACTACCCGAGTTATGCTCAGTTTTTTAGCGAAGTTTGTCACACCAAGCTCAAAAGGTTGCCCATCACTGGTATATAGGATTATTATATTTATACTAGAGGCCCGGTGCACGAATTTGTGCACCAATGGAGTCCCTTGGCCTGGCGTGCGAGATTGGGTCGAAACCAGCTCTCCAACATCCCCCAAGGAGTCCTGAATTGCAAGAGGGGGCAGGCCAGGTCGAGGGATCCCACCGGTACATGATTGGGGCCAGGGAGGGACGTGGGAAGTTGGCCAGCCAGGGAGGGACTGCAGGAGGGCTCCAGGGTGTGTCCGGCCCATCTCCCTCAGTCCCAATCAGCTGGACCCCAGTAGCAAGCTAACCTACCAGTCGGAGTGTCTGCCCCTTGGTGGTCAATGCACATCATAGCGACTGGTCCACCTGTTGACTGTCTGCTCCTGGTGGTCAGTGCATGTCATAGCGTGTGGTTGAGTGGCCTTAGCATATCATTAGCATATTACACTTTGATTGGTTTAACGGATGACTGGGCACTTAGCATATTAGGCTTTTATTATATAGGATTTTACTACGAGAGAGCTATTAAATCACATAATCCTAAAACTAATCTCCCAAAGTGATAAATCTATGAAGGAAATATGCAGGAAGCCATGGAATATATAAAAGAGGAACCTGATTTAATCTGAGGGTGGGTATAAGGATGTTCAGGTAATCAATGTTTGACAAGGAATTAATTAGGGAAAGGGGACAAGGGGGGAACATTTCAGTCTAAGGAAGAGGCAGTGCAAAGGCCCTGAGAACTGATGGAAGTTGGTATATTTAAAGACAACTGAAAAAAGACTGTTGTATCAGAGAATTAGGAGAATGGAGAATCTTGATCATGCAGGATTTGTCTTGATGCTAAGAAGAGTAGTGAGTTGTTGAAAGGATTTAAACACAAGTTTGGCCTATAGGCATTTAGATGCATTACTTGCATTCTTAAAATTATTGAGGACCCCAAGTGCTTTTGTCTATGTTGCTTATATCTATTGATAGCTACTATGCTCAAAATTACAACTGAGAAAAAAATTAAATATTAATTTATTAATTTATTAAAAATAGCTATAATAAACCCATTATATATTCAAATAAAATATTTTTATAAAAATAACTTTTTAAAACATTAATTAAGATGCATTGTATTACAATGCTATTTATAAATCTCTTTAATGTCTAGATTAATAAAAGATAGCTGGATTCTCATTTCTGCTTCTGCATTCAGTCGGTTGTGATGTAGTGTCTTGGTTGAAATATATGAAGAAAATCTAGCCTCACACAAAAGGGAGAGGTATTTTAATACCTTTTCAGGTAGTTGTAATTGCTAAATGATTAGTTGCAGTATAAAATCTGAAATTGTCTGGCTGAACTTATATTCTGTTATATTAAAATGAATTGGTCTCAGTCTTCTCAGCAAATCATGCTGGAACAATTGGTCACCTAAGTGCAAAATAATGACCCTCAACTGTTACACTATACCATAGATTAGATCATAGACCTAAATATGAGCTAAGATTATAAAACTAACAGAAGAAAATGAGGGAGGGGAAATAATCATTGTGGCTTTGGGTTAGGCAAAAGATTTTTTTGATAAAACACAAAAAACATAAGCCTTAAAGAAATCAATGGTAAATTGGACTTAACACAATTTAAAACCTCTGCTTTTCAAAAGACACTGTTTAGAAGACAAACAGGTAAGGCACTGACTGGGAGAAAACATTTGTAAAACACATTTCTGATAAAAAGACTTGTTCAGAATATGTATATAAAGAACTCTTACAATACAGTAGTAAGATAAACTACCCAATAAAATAATGGGTAATTAATTAGCAAAAAATTTGAATGGATATATTACCAAAAAGATATACAAATGGCAAATAAGCATATGAAAAGATGCTCAATATTTTTAGTCATCAAGGAAATGCAAATTAAAACCACAGTGAGACTCTACTATGTTGCCACCCGATACCTCTTCCGACCCTGGGATGTGGAATGGGAATTCAGTAGACCCTAGATAATTAATACATTCCTAGTGTAATAATGAGAAATGTTGTGCTAGAAATAGAAAATGCCTTGAAAGCAGAATTCTTACACTTATCCATTGACCTCCACCATACTCTTTTAGTAGTTTGGACTCAATAAATGCTGATGGTTTTAACTCTACTAGGTAAATGGTAAAGATTATGTATGCAATTAAAAATTATACAAGTTAACATCATCTGTCTTAGAACCAAGATATCAAGAAAAATCCAAAAGTTCATGTGGTCTAAAGCAATCTTGAATCTAAGAATTCTGAACAAATTCACTGTCACTGTCAGGGTTGTCTCTGGTTTTAATCAAAAGTCAACAAATGTATATTTTAAAAAATTTGTTGAATCCTCTTATAAGATGCTACTTCTAGAATATATTTGAAGAAAGGTTGACTTAGAGATTTTACTGGAAAATTCAGGAATATATTTGAGTGTATGGTCCTTGAATTATATTGCAAGAGTGAGATTGTGTGGTACAGACAGAAAAGAGATACTTAAGAAATATCTTAGAAAAGAAGCCCAGAGGCCAGGGTTTGGTACAGTGGTTAAGAGCATGGGCCCTGGTACCAGACTGCTTGAGGTTTGAGCCTGTCTCTATCTAGGTATGACCCTGGGCAAGTACTTGAACTCTCTATGCACCAGTTTCCTTTTAATTACATTGGGGATGATAATAGGATCTCTTATAGAATTGTTGTTAGAATTAAATTAGTTGATTTATATTAAGTCCTTAGAATAATGCCTGGCAGATTATTGGGTTTTATATTATTAGAAAGAATGTACAGAAGACTAGATTTGGAAGCTTCCAGCAAATACTGTTTTTCATCTTAGTATAAAACAGTATCCTATTAAATAAAATCTTACATTTTTCATTCCTTACAGTGGAATTCTGTATCACAGGGAAGCCTATTCTTGGCTCAGGTATTGATGAAAAATTTTGCTTTTCCCAACATTACTATAAGTATGAATGTTTAGTTTTCTTTTCTTATCTTCAGAGAGATCCATTATGTGTATGTAGCAAAAATGGAAGAAATAGGCATACATGATATTTTTATTCTATTATTCCAAAATTTGTTCTATGTTAGGTTCAGTGTGCTCAGGTGCTCAATACTGCTGGTTGGTTAATGGCAGATACAGAATTTAAATCTAGTCTTTCCTGTTCCCACTGCTAGAACTATAACAATCTTAGTAGAATTGCATCCTTCTGGTTTGGGTTTTATTTTATTACTAGAGGCCCGATGCACAAAATTCGTGCAAGGGGCTCAGCCCTCGCAGCCCTGGCTGCCTCAGCCCTCGCAGCTCTGGCTTCGTCTGGAAGGTCCTCCGGATGGTCGTTCTGCTGTTTGGTCTAATTAGTATGTTAGCTCTTTATTATATAGGATTAGATTTTTGTGTATGTAAAATTTATATACAGTGAAGTACACAGATCCTAAGTGTACTTTGGATGAGTTTGACATATGCATACATTTGTGTAATCTCATTCTCAAGATAAAGGACATTTCCATAATTGAGAAAGTTCCTTTGTACCTCCATCCAATGGCTACCCACCCGCATATGCAAATACTGTTCTGATTTGTCAACAAAGATTAATTTTGCCTGTTCTTGAACTTCACATATATGCACTCATATAGTACACATTCTTTTTTGTCTGTATTCTTTTGCTCAACATAATGTTTTTTAGATTTATCCATTTTGCAGTGTTTTTTAGTAATCCCTTTCTAGTGCTGAATATCTCCCATTAATATATCACAATTTGTTTATCTCCATCTATTCATAGATATTTGGATTATTTCCATTTTTTTGTCTACTATGGAAAGAAGCTACTTTATACAAGTCTTTTTGTGGACATGTGTTTTTATTTCTCTTGGGTAAATACCTAAGAGTGGAATTGCTGGGTCAGAGTTAATTTTTTTTTCTTTCTTTCTTTATTTTAAATGTATTTTTATTGATTTCAGAGAGGGAAAGGGAGAGGGAGAGAGAGAGAGAGAAACACTGATGAGAGATAATCACTGATCGGCTGTCTCCTGCACGCCCCACACTAGGGATCAAGCCCACAAACCAGGCACATGCCATGACCAGGAATTGAACTGTGACTTCCTGGTTCATGGGTCCACACTCAACCACTGAGCCTTGCCCTCCGGGCTGTACTTTTAACTTTTAAAGAGACAGTTAAGGCCAAACTGGTATGGCTTAGTGGTTGAGCGTCCCAGATTGCAGGCTCAATCCCCAGTGGGGGGTGTGCAGGAGCTAGCCAATCAATGATTATCTCTCATCATTGATGTTTCTCTCTCTTCCTCTTCTTCTTCCTCTCTGAAATCAATAAAAATATATTATTAAAAATAAAAGACAGTCAAGGAGGTGCCCCAGTAGGAATATTCATTTACCAGTATTGCCAAATATGTTTAAGGAAGTGATTTAGTAATAGTTTCATGACATTCCCCCCCCCCCCTTGAAATAATATCATTCTTTTAGGAAGTTTGAAGCATCTTATGAAGTCAAAATTTTATGGCAGTAGAAAAGGAAGTGCCATGGAGCTGTTGAATTTGTTGGATTATGCTCAGTTACTCAGATGGAAATGTCAACATTGAGACAGTTTAACTGATTATTATTTTATCCCACACACTTTAAACTAGTGACAGAAGATGCTGAAAATATTGTTTAAGTAGATTTAATGAGGACATGTTTAGTTTATACATATTTTCATTTTCATCATTGCATTGGTTTGTCCTGTAAAGTATATGGGTGGTTAAGAGGATGTCTGTTGATTAACAGTAGATGTATTTTGTGGAATCACTTGCTCATCCTTAGCAAATGGTGATCTTATAATCTATAATATTAAATGACAATGATCAGTAGAGAGAAAGTGCTTAAAAATAGAGTAATTAAGATCCTTTATTTTCTATACACATTGAAAGGAAAGAGAAATTCTAACAATAAGAAGATAAGTAGCCTAGCAGGAGTGACTCAGTAGTTGAGGTCAGGGCTCAATTCCCAGTCAGGGCATATGCTTGGGGTTGTGGGCTTGATCACCAGTAGGGGGTGTGTAGGGAGGCAGCCAGTCTATGATTCTCATCATTGATGTTTCTGTCTTTCTCTCTCTCTTCCTTCCTCTCTGAAAGAAATTTAAAAAAAAAATTTTTTTTTTAAAGAAAAGTAGATTTATATGACCTTAATATATTTTATGTGTCAAGAATAGCTAGTCCTTTTAGGGAAATCTTGAGCTAAATGTACCATATAATATTTTAACATTAGCTAGAGTCCCTTGTCAAAGTTAAAGTTGCTGAAGGTAGATGTCAGGAGACATAATGTATTTTATTGTTCAAGAACATTTAGAAGTCTACTAAATCTTACCATCTACTAAGTAAAATGTTAAATACAATAATACTGGGAGAATTAAGCATTATTCAGAATCTATGTATGTATGTACATAAGACTTCACCATATATTGGAGGTTTTAGGGAAATATGAATGATCAAATTGAGTATAAATTAACATGTAAATCTTATTATAAAAAAACCATAAGAAAAATTATCCCATGACAAAAATGAGATAGCTGATGAGTGTGAGTCTCCCTGTTGTATATAAACTAGAGGCCCGGTGCATGAAATTTGTGCACGGGTAGGGTCCCTAGGCCTGGCTGGCAATCAGGGTTGATCAGGGCCGGGGCCTTCCTTCATTCTGTGCCGCCCCCTGGTGGTCAGCGCACATCATAACAAGCGATCGAACTCCTGGTCTCCCTGTCAAACTCCTGAGGGGACACTTTCCATATTAGCCTTTTATATATATAAGGTATATAGATAATCACAGTGTAGCACAATTTCTGTGTAAAACTTCAGTTCTTTTTTGTACATATGTTGACATTTGACCTATATTTATCCTACCTACACCCTTTACATTAGGAGTTTGAATATAGTGACAAAGCAAAATGTTTTTTGTTTTGGGAGGGGGAAAAAACCCCACATTTTCTCCTGGGTATAAAACAAATTGTTTATTATGAAATATGTAAATTATTTGGTAAATAAATAAGAAAGTATCACCCATAATCCTTTCACTTTAAGGTAATTATCAATATGTTAGTGTCCTTCAATTTGGAATTACTTATCCATCCATGCATGCATGTACACACAGAGACATACCCAGATAAGTATAGTTTATTTAAATATATTTTTAGTATTATCATTTTCTTATAAAATATAAAAATTAAACATTTAATATTGTAGAAAATACAGAGACATAGAAAGAAGAAAGGAAATAATTTAAATGTCCTTCTAGGCATTACCGTTTTATTGATACTGATACTTTTTGAATTTCAATTACAGTAGTCCTCCCTTGTCTTTGGTTTCACTTTCTGTGGTTTCAGTTACCCACAGTTAACTGTAGTCTGAAAATATTAAGTGGAAAACTCCAGGTATTTTGAGAGAGGTGCCATATTCACATAACTTTTATTACAGTATTCCTATATAATAAAAGGGTAATATGCAAATAGACCAAATGGCAGAACAACCGAACAACCAATCAAAGCATAATATGCTAATATGCTAAGGCTGCTCAACCACTCACTATGATGTACACTGACCACCAAGGGGCAGACAGTCAACTGGTTGACCATTCGCTATGACATGCGCTGACTACCAAGGGCAGATGCTCCGACTGGTAGGTTAGCTTGCTGCTGGGGTCTGGCCAATCGGGACTGAGCGAGATGGGCCGGACACGCCCTGGAGCCCTTCCGTGGTCCTTTCCCAGCCTGATCGTGCACTGACCTGTGCCCTCTTGTAATCTGGGACCCCTCGGGGGATGTCAGACAGCCGGTTTCAGCCTGATCTCATAGGCCACCCCCCTTGGGAGGGTGCCAGACGCAGGGCTAATGGCTGGTGAGCACTGCTGTGGCAGTGCGAGCTTCTCCTGATTGGGACTGATTGGGCATGAGCCCGCCGCAGGCACATTGGGGCTGGGATGAGCAGGAGCAGCAGGCGGTGTTGGACTGGACTGCGGGTTTCGGCCCGATCCCTGCAGGCCACCCAGAGGGACCCCACCTTGCACAAATTCTTGCACTGGGCCTCTAGTATTATTATAATTTTTCAATTTTATTATTAGTCATTGTTAATCTCTTACTGATCCTAACATAAATTAAACTTTATCTCAGTTATATATGTATAGGAAAAATATAGTATATATAGGGTTCAGCACTATCTGCAGTTTCAGACATCCACTGGGATCTTGGAACATATCCTCCTCGAATAAGGGAGGACTACCAAATACCATATTCTTGTCCAAATTCATTTACTGGTGGTTACATTGATTTGGTCACTCTTTATCTCATGGCTAGTTGCTCATACGTTTGTAATTTGGATAAAGTTTGAACTTGGTATAGTAATTGAGTGGTTTACTACCATTCCCCTCTAATGTAGTTCTTAGCCATTTCAACACCAGTTCTCCTAAGGTGTTGTGTTCTCTCATACATCTGTGTCTTTGCATATCCTGTTCTCCCTAGTTGGAAAACCCTACTAAAAACATCTATCCTCCCCCACATTCTGCCTCCCAACTTTATCTATTTGGCTAATTCTAATTATCTCCATGATTCAGCTCAAATTGTTTTACCTTGAGAATAAAAGCCCTCACTGATCTTTTCCCTTTCCTTCTTAACCTAGTCAGAGAATCTGTACTCAGGACATGTAATGGATACCTTTGTAATAGCACTGATAGCTATTCTAATCATTCCCCAGACTGTGAGTTCCTTGAGAGTAGGATTATATTTTGGTCACTTTATATTTCCAGTGTCAAGTACAGTGCTTGAGCCGAAACCGGTTTGGCTCAGTGGATAGAGCGTCAGCCTGCGGACTCAAGGGTCCTAGGTTCGATTCCGGTCAAGGGCATGTACCTTGGTTGCGGGCACATCCCCAGTAGGGGGTGTGCAAGAGGCAGCTGATCAATGTTTCTAACTCTCTATCCCTCTCTCTTCCTCTCTGTAAAAAATTAATAAAATATATATATTTTTAAAAAAGTACAGTGCTTGATACAGAGTGTGTGCTTTATGAATTCTTGCTGAGTAAATGAATTAATGGACTTAGATAATTTGAATTAAATCATCAACTAACATATGTGGGATGGGAGGAGAGAAAACATTGGATTGTTGATAGTACCTGCATATACATACACAAAAATGTTCTGTATTCAGAAAAAGTCATACTTAAACAATTATTCAAAAATCCACACATTTACATGGAAAAAAGGAAAACATGCTGAGTCTGATTTTACGGACAGTCTTCAAATTTTATACATTTGGCTTACATGCAACTCACACCATGATGATCCCCTGTGAATTGGATTTTATATGCTGAATTTGGACTCTTGTTGATGAACAAATGCACATTTCAAGCTATTAAAATAGTGGCACTGCAAGCCAGCTAACAGTTCAGCTCAGTTTCAATGATGTCAACCTCTTTATCTTCACAGCAGTGTACATTTGTGCAATTATTTGACTATTTTATTGCATTTTACCCTTATTCCATAAAAGAATAGATACTGGGAAAATTAAAATGATGATAGTAGTGATAACAGTGTAGAGAAAAGAAGGAAATCTTTAGGCACACTGAAAGTGACCCTTTAGTCTTGATTAGGTACAAAATTAAAGTACTTTTACAAAATTTTGGAAATACATTATTGAAGATTGCTTCTTAAAGAGAAAATATAATTATGGACTTTTAAAAATAATTTTTTAATTGATTTCAGAGCGGAAGGGAGAGGGAGAGAGAAATAGAAACATCAGTGATGAGAGAATCATGGATCGGCTGCCTCCTGCACACCCCACATTGGGGATCGAGCCTGCAACCTGAGCATGTGCCCTGACCGGAATTGAACTATGACCTCCTGGTTGGTTCATAGGTCGAAGCTCAACTACTGAGCCACACCAGTTGGGCTGGATTTTTAAATGTATCAACTAACATTGAAATTTATTGTGCAGCTTGTAGCTTTTCAACTTTTATATACATTTCAACAAGAAAAGTAGAGATGACCTGAGTTTACTGCATTATCCTGGAAAGACAGTAGTCTGTCTTGGAGAAATGACATAATTATTTGTGTTCCAAGATGCCTATTTGGTTATTTAAATAATCTTTATTTCTTGAGTTTTGTAATAATAGATCCCTCTATTGCTGACTATTTTGACATGTCTGTGATGTAGGTAATGTTTATAGGGTTAATGTGCAACATTGTTTAATGTTTATAGAGTAAGCAAATCATCTTATTGTGAGATTATCAGATATCCTCAATTTTTTTTGTATTTTTCCTGATGAATCTGAGAAATTAAACTCTTCACACTGCAAATACTTATTGCTTTTGTTTATGTTGAATAATATTGGATTTTCCTAATTGCCCTAACTTCAACATGATCACTAATGGCAGAAGGAAGAGAGTACAACTATCCCAGGAGGTCTAGAGTTGCCCCAGTGTAAGAAGCACAGACTGGAAGAATGGAATTGATGAAAACTCTAAGCGTGATGGGATGCACTACCCTTACCAGATAAATTCTTGCTGTGGGCAGTTAAGATGCACCTGTATTTTCTGGATAGGTACATATCAGTCTCTTTATAGTCCATGATTACCTTCTTGTCATTGCCATCTTGGGACTGAGTAGGTGCCAAAGTACCAAAGGAGTTCTTTCTGTGCTATTCAGGAATCACCCACTTTGGTTGTTTTGGGACTACTACCGCCATTTGTACCCTCTTTCACTATTGTTGTGCTTTATGTGGTGGTGTTTTATTATGTTGCTGTCCTTCCTTTTTTTAGTTTCTAGACTTGGTATTTTATATGGACTATCAAGATTTGGAATCTTGATAGATAGGCAGCACTAAGGAAACTCTTTTGGTTCATTTTTCATGAAGAGAAAACCCAGGTTATTTACAACGACCTCACTATGGGGCAGACGGGGACGAAGAATCTCTTGTTTAGCTACATAGGCCTCTACGAATTGTAATACTTTACTATTGGGAGGTGATACCCATGAGTTTAGTTTTTTTTCCCTGAGAGTGATGTTGAGTAGCTTTGAGCTTTTCTATATTCTCTGTTCCAGTCCTCTGGAGACCAAGTCTATTATATTTTGAAATAGATATTTGGGCCTAGGATGTAGTACATCATCATGAAACAGGATTTTGCAGTGTGTCTTTCCCCTGCTGGGTTATCTGTCATCTGCTTTTTAAAGTTCTCAGGTGTACCATTTAAATCCTCGAGACCTTTGTTGCAAACCTAGTATCTGTAGCTTGGTATGAATTAAATTGGAATTCTGTGCCCTGTAAAATTGACATTAAAAAGACTATATTCATTTTCATTTATGTTCTTTAGCAAAAAGTTCAAGTCTTAGCCTGATTGGAGTGTGTGTGTGTGTGTGTGTGTGTGTGTGTGTGTGTGTGTGTTAAAGGTCATAAACAGAAAGGAAAGAAGAGAGGGATAAGTGCTCATTTTGTTTTCATGTTAAAAACACACACACAAATATATATTGTACTATTTCAAACTAGTAAATACAGAGCTTTTGTATATGAGCATGGGAAGTTTTATATTTGAAAGAAAGTGCATGATTAGTTTTACTAAAATATAGTTGCTATTGTTCATTGTAGTTTCTATGCTTGGTATGAACTGTGTTTTGAGGAGTGCCTGTCTGTCTCTCCCCCGCCCTCTCCCCCCCGCCCCCAGTAATAAAACATAAGGGAAATTTCTAGTAAAATATTAGTATATTTCTCCCAGATTTTTAAATTGGCAGGCCATTAATTTTTTAGCATTTCATTTGCAGCATAGTGCAATCCTTTGGGAGGAATTGGTAAAATGAGGATAAAATGGGTACAGGATTCCAACAGCTTGAAAATAACGCCATATTTGACCAAAATCTCTTTTGTATTCCCTACTCTGGTTCTATTCCAGTAGTCCTGGAAACGTGCCTATGGACTATTTACAGTGAGATTATAAAACTGAATCACGATTTTGGTGAATAGAAGCCAGAGCATGTGGCTCCAGCATCCCAGCTGGCAGTAAGCTCTCCCTAGGTTTATGAATGTAGTTAGATGGCCCCCAACTGTTTACAAGACAGCAGAGGTGAGATCTTTGATTGACAAGTCAGAAATGCATTAGATCATTCTCTCTGCCAGTCTCTGGTTCATGCTGTTAAAAATGTCAGCCTCCAAGTTTGAATGGCAGCCTGAGGGCCTTAGAAGCTTTTTGTTTTCTGAGATGGAAACACAAATTGGATGTGTGCCTGAGTGCTTCATCCTGGGCTGTAATTTCATCTTTTAGCTAAGAACCACAAGGTACACGAGCAAAGCACCCTGTAAACAATAATACTGTGGAAAAAAAATAAACAAGGTCGTGTTTCTGGTACGTTGATCCGATGGTGTCCTGACCTCTATCACGTTGAACATCTCTACTCTGATTGCTGTTCCCTTTGGCATTACAATGAGAGAAAGAGAGACTGACATAGAGGAAAAGATTTAAAGTTGCAGTGTCGTTGCACATTCCTTGTATTGGCTATGAAATATTGAACTGTCAGAGTGTGACACTTGGTTTTTTAAGCAACCTTTCTTGTTTGAGGTGTTTGCAGTTCATTCCTTTCTCCCCCATTTGTCTGCTTTCATTGATAGGGCTGGAAGTAGTTGCCTTAATGCATGAAAAGGGACAATGTTAAAGAGAAGTGGTGCTGATGGAGCCAAATAAACTTAACACTGGAACATAAATGCAAGCTGTGAGGTGTGGGCAAAAGGAGACCAACATTGGGTTAGTACATTGTTATTGGAGTTTATAGAACACCATATTGTAAGGAAGAATCAGCTTAGGTTCTGGTCTGTTTTTGTGGAGACAGGAAATTAGGAAGGCAGTGGTAGGTAAAGATGAGTGACATAGTTTGTTAGACTGATAGCCTACTATATGCAGTATTGCCGTCAAATAAACAGCCATGTTATTTATTTCTCTAATTACCCAATGTCTTTGGCAAGTGGTTCGTTATGAAAGACTAAAAATTTTGGCAAGAAAATAACTTTTTATAAAATGTGAAAAATTTGTATTTGTAGTAAATTTGATGAATAGGTAAATACTAGAGGTCCGATGCACAAAATTCGTGCAAGGGGCTCGGCCCCCACCCGCTCAGAGGCCGCCTCTGCCTCACTCCCGCCGTGGCTTTGTCCAGAAGGACATCTGGTCTAATTAGCATATTACACTTTTATTATTATACATGGAAGAACCGTTATGTTTGTATTACTATAGCTTAATGGCATACGGATTGAAAATATTTTCTAGTACTAGAACGAGTTTTCTATTGCTATTAAGTTGCAATCATCTTAAAACAATAAATATTTTATATTTAAAAATTTTTCTTTTTTCTAAGAAAGCAGCACTATTGTTAGATGGGTGCTTTGATCCATTTGGGGCATAGACCTTACAAGTAATGTTTTGAGTGAGAATGACATTTTGCAATTCTTCTGGAGTATGAAAAAGTAGAAGTTTGTGTTAAAAATACTTGCATTAGCCCTAGCTGGTTTGGCTCAGTGGATAGAGCGTCAGCCTGTGGACTAAAAGGTCCCAGGTTTGATTCCAGCCAAGGACACAGGCTTGGGTTGCGTGCTCGATCCCTCCCACCCCCAGTAAGGTGTGGGCAGGAGTCAGTCAATCAATGATTCTCTCTCATCATTGATGTTTCTATCTCTCTATCCGTCTCCCTCTCTGAAATCAATAAAAATATTTTTAAAGTACTTGAATTAAACTCTTATTGATAGTTTTAAAGGACAGCTATTTAGCTTAGCCCTCTCCCTCTGCAAATGTGAAAGGCAGTTGCTATTCTCTATCATTTTAGTGAAATGCAGTGCAAAAATCTTGGTAATCATTCCTGACATTTCTTAATTCCCTGCTTTGAGGTCATGTTGGAAAGAGAAGACAGTGTATTTTTAAAATAATATCCTGCTCCTTTGTACTCAGAATTATGTCCTTGTTTACAAAATACAGTGAACAGAAAGAAAGACCAAAGGCGGGGGTTATGGAGAATTAATTACTGTTGCCTTTCAGTGGTTCTCAACCTTTCTAATGCCGCGACCCTTTAATACAGTTCCTCATGTTGTGGTGACCCCCAACCATAAAATTATTTTCGTTGCTACTTCATAACTGTAATATTGCTACTGTTAATGAATCGTAATGTAAATATCTGTGTTTTCCGATGGTCTTAGGCGACCCTACTAGCGGTTCTCAACCTGTGGAAATCATTCTTCTAGAAATTGATTTCTCATTGGCTGATTTTCTGAAACAAACCATTTTTTTTCAATCTTGCAAGAATAAAAGTGCAAGTGTTTATCTAAAAAATAAGACTAGGTAGGCATATGTACATTTATGGAATCTCCTAAACCTTAACACAGAGAAACTACAAAATTTCTTCTTCCCCCAGTGTATTATTAATGCATCAACTACTATGAAAATGCCTCACAGCCCGTATTTTTATATAGCCACACCTCCATAATAATGATTAGCGTTATTAACCAGTTAACTGCCATGCATCCAAAACGGAAGCCATCCCCACATGCCATGATATTTTGAATTTAATTTAAAAAGTCAATTTTTAATGAATATTACAAAAATAAATATATTACTCAGAATTTGGGTGTTCTTGAATATTTTCAATTGAAAATTCTCATGAAAAAATGATTTTAAAGTTGGTCTATAGACACTTATGGCAGGCAAATGGTTAAAGTCCAGGCTTGCCTCATGAGCAAAAATCAGTACATTTATAGAACCATAGAATTTCAGCATTGGAAGAGACATGAAGCCCATCTAGTCACATACAGGAATTCTTTAAGAAGTTTTCTTTGCAGGGGTTCTTCTAATCTATGCTTGATCACGACCATTTTTGGCAAGCTGAACTTCTTTGAGTCATCTTGTTTTCTTTACTCTTGGTTCAATTAGAAAGTTTTCCCTTAAGAAGGAATCAAACTGTTTTGCTCGCATACTGATTCTAGTTCTGCCTTTTGTAGTAATTGTCTTCTTTTTCGTATATTCATGTTTGAGGATAGCTACCATGTTGCTTATAAACATATTTTCTGTTCCCAGAGTGAATACTCCTGGTTCTGTTAGTCATTCTTTGGAAAATATTAGTAATCATTCCTGCCATTTTCATAATCTATATTCATGTAGGATATCATTCTGATTGTCCTTCCTTGTGAATGTATTCCACCTTGACAGTGTCCTCATTACAATATGGCATGCATAACTAAAGGCAGTGCTGCAAACGTGTGTAATAGTTTAGAATAAGTGATACATCTTATTGAACATAACTTGGATTATATAATTTAATTACTGCAGCCTAAAGTTTCACATTCTTCTTTGATGTAGATGATGGAAAAATCTCTAGGAACTTGGACTGAATTTGTTTCTTCACCTTTTCTTTGAAGCCAGAAAAGCATATGTAAGCACCTTGACAAATGACATAATGTAGTGGCATATCTGAGTGGTACAGGTATTTTAAACCTAGCGCGAGTTCCTGAAGATGGTGAACATCTGCTTAGAGATATTGTAGAGCTCCACAATGCACTAATTGAATTACTCTTTTCTGAGTTGCCGACTGCACTAATTGAATTAGAATCTGTGTGTGTGTGTGTGTGTGTGTGTGTGTGTGTGTGTGTGTGTGTGTGTGTGTGTGTTTTGTGTGTCCGGGTTCAATCCCAAACTTAACCTGAGAGTGTGGGAGATATGACTGATGGTATGTACTGTGCTGCTATCTAATGGCAGCCTATGGAACTACTACATGGTCTCCAGGGAAGAAAGAATGCAGTCATCTGATCTAGTGTAACCTTAGTCTAACCCTATCCAGTTTAGTTTTAAAAATCCCAGGATGTGTTTTTGTAATTCTAAATTTAAGAAAAAAGAATGTGATTAATTATTCATTAAAAATTAAGATATGTTTTATTAGGCATACTATTTTATGAAGTACGAAGTTGCAAACATTCAACTCAATTAAAAACTTCTAACCTCTAATTTAATTGGTGAAAATAAACCCAAATGAGTCAATGGATCATGTTTTTTCTCATTTTGCATTTCATATGACAAATGTAAAAAAGAATTACCTTTATGAAATGTCTTAGCGTCACAGGAAGAAAGAATGATATAGGATTTATGTTCTTAAAGAAAATTTATTTCTGGTTGTCAAAATACTGAGGTGAGTCAATTTAAGAGTGTTATCAAATTTTGCTATACATGATTATACTTGCCTAAAATTTTAAAAATTGTTATAGAAAAAATATTTTAATTATGGATGTACTAGAGCAAATTCTGCAAATCCAGTTAGTTGTTTAAAATTTAACTTTACCACAAATGTGGGTAATTGAAATCCTCTGAGCATGTAGGTAATTTTCTTTTTTTTCCGAAAAAATCTGTTAGTCACAATTTAATAATTTTTGTAAAACATAAAAATAGAATTCTTTACAATTTGAAAAGTAAAAGCAAATACACTGAGGAGGACTCAGCATAAATATATTTTGATTCAGTTTAACTCTAGGCATTCTAACTTATAAAAATAGCCCTTAACAGAAAAATATATGTGTATAATCACTTGCTTTATAAAATGTTTATGTGTGCATGTAATACCACTTCAACAATGGAAAAGTGCTAATGGTTACCTTTTTGAGCATTTAAAATGATCTCTTTCAGTCTTGTCATATGAAAGACACAAATATAAGGTCTAAAAAAAGTTTTAATCTCTTCTATGTAATCTTTATTATTAAAATAAAAAATCTACATTTGAATATTTCAATATCTTGTAAGCTAGCTTGAAAAAAATTTTTTATTCTCACTGGAGGATAATTTGATTGGTTTTTATAGATAGAGGAAGCAAAAGAGGGAAAAACGTCAATGTGTGAAAGAAACATTAGTTTTAAAAATCCCAGGATGTGTTTTTGTAATTCTAAATTTAAGAAAAAAGAATGTGATTAATTATCCATTAAATGGGGATTGAACCTGCAACTTTTTGATGTACTGGACAACGTTCAACCGAGTCATTCAGCCGGGCTAGGCTAGTTTGCTTTTTATTGCAAGATTGAGCTACTTAGGTTTCTTTACAAATAGCTTAGATTAAAATCACTAAAATATATGATATGTATTCTTTAGATAAGCTTTAAGGGCATTTTACTGACTGAAAATGCATTTTGACACCATGTAGATCCAAAAGCCTTACAAATAACATTGCCATTCACAATTAGCCACAATTCCACTTAATTCATATATAGAGTACCTTCTGTGTTCCCAGTACTGTACAAAATATTGGACATAAATTAAGAGACCCTGTCCTCAAGGAGCTTATAGTTACTTATTAGATATTATTGAGAGCCTATGTACTACTATGTGAATAACCATCAGTTTCATGTATTTTTCCCATTCATTGAGCTAGAGTTCTGACTTCATAGCAGCCCTAAGGAAGCAATATACTTACGTTCATATCAGATATAGCTCATCTCAGCAAGAAGAGTGATACACGTATTTCAGACTAGTCTGTCTCTTAAAATATTTTCCCTTCTGCCTTTACACACCTTCTAAGGGAGCAGTGTTTTTTGTTTTTGTTTTTGATAGCTTTACATTAGCTTAAAAAGACTGGTAACATTTATTACAGAGCCTCCTGCTGGTGATCATAGTTTTTTTCAGTCCTTGTCTTCAGAATTGGTAGTGCCCACTTGTGGTTTGGTAGTTAGTTGAGGGCTTCTTCTAAAGCTATAAATGGAAAAGAGTCCATTGCATAGTAGGTATAAAGTGCTTCTTTAAACAGTCTATTTCTAGAACCTAAATTGTCCTGAGACCAGCCCTTGATATAAAAATTCATAGAAACCTGTTTTTCACAGAGTGTGGTAACTTCTTGCCATAGTGCTATAGTGTTAAAATTCACATTGGCCAGGTTGTTCTGTAAATTAAACACTGACAGCTACCCTCAGGGGAACAGCCAATGTATTTATGATGATGTGCTGATTACACAAAATACACTGCAAGCAGAAAACAGCTGCAGAGAACAAACCTCTTAAAAAGAATACAATTACAAATAGCACCCTCAGTATTTCTAGTGGTGAACATAGAAACAGCATGCTAATGCAGGTTTCTTAGTCTGCCTGCAAACAAAAAATCTGAAGGAGAGAAGTTAAATTATGGTTGATTGCACATGTGGTGCCAACATAACAGTGAACAAATTTTATTTCTGAAGAGCATCTATGAGTACACAAATTTCAGGCATGGAGTAATCTACTCTGCCCCCCACTCCCACCCCTTTTTGTTAGTAGGTTTTATTAGTGCTTTTCTCACATATAGTAGGGCATAGCCTTGAGGTGATAGGATTCTGGATATATAAGGGATATTATATAATGAATTGGGTAGGAGAATAACTAAATTGTGTTTTTAAAAATCCAGTAGAAACTCTGTATGTTATTTTTTGGATATCAACATTTCATTTGAAGATGCAGCTTACAGCTCTATTCACTGTTATTAATGGTTTTGAAGATGTTTGCCTTTGGAATTAATAAAAGGAGTCATCATTCTGTATCTATGGTAAGGCATTTATTTCTTAGATTCTCTTTCTTCAAGAATATAGTATTTTAGGATACTGGAATAGCTGGGTGATGATATATATTTAAGAAATCAACTCTCAAGTATGCCCCATTTCATCCCTGCATGTTCCTGGTCACCTGCAGACAGGTAAAAAGATTAGAAAAAAATTGTTTTCCTTGTTTGAGATTTTTCTCTGTTACAGTTTAGGGTCCGTATCTATGAAATATTTTAACTGCTGAGCATGTTTAAATCGGTAGAAAATACGTGGGTCTTCCATGATATAAATTTGCTCAAGCCAACATAAGGTATAGCAGGAGGGACATAGTGATTGGAAACAGTTCACTTCACCCACCTGAAACTAAGAATCAACTCTTCAGTATATGTATCACTGCTATGTAATAATCGACTATTATTGGTCTGTCTGTTGATCTCTTTTTAAATCAGTTTGGAACCTCCTGGAGTTATTTTCTTGCTCTGCTGACATCAATCCCATGTGGCAGAGGAGTTGTGTATAACCGCTTTGGTTTAATCAATAGAATAATTGATAAACCAGATAAGATTTAAACTGATTATAGCCCCAACAGAATTCCCCAGAGGCCTTGGACTCTCTTAATTTTGACATGTGTGTTGTGTACCCTGAGGATGAAGTGCAGTTTGAATTATCTGTTTTTATTTGCTTAATGACGGGGAGGGTGTTAAAGTCAAATGTTTAATTAACCCAGCAACGGGCTGCGTTGTCACTTACACACAGCTGATTGAGATATCTCATGGAGAATACTGAATAGGAATGATAATGTGGCACTGGGACGGAAGATTGCTTTTTCAATCCATTTGCTGGGTCACTGCTTTGAATGTCTTATTGGATGAAAGGCATTCAGCCTGGAGAAAAAATTCAGCATTTAAGTACATTTTGTTCTTTTTCTCTCCCTCTAACCCCCTCCCTGCCCAGAAGTTAACTAAAAAAGATATGTTCTAAGTTTAATAAGCCATTCAGGTACTAGTAAAATATCAAGGTAGTCAGTAGCCTCAAGCTACATAATTTCCTGTGGAAACGGAAAAATCATACTAGCCTCCAAGGTATTCTAAATGTGAGCTCTTTTGTCCCTCATATCCCTTGTCCCTTGCTATTATTGTAGAGTTGTCTTTGCTTACTTGTGTCTTGCTTCTCTCAGTAGTGTTTGCTTGATGTGCAACAACCTCTGTGGCCACAGGCAGACCTTTTTCTCCTAAAGAAGCATATTCTTCATTACATTTTTGCTATTTCATGCAGCTGGCTTCTATTTGGTTGTATTTCTGATCAAATATTACAGTGAGATTGTTTAACTACTTAGATAAAAATGTGAAGCATATTTAGATTCTTGTTGCTTTTTCTACTGCTATTATATAAACAATTAGTTTAATGTATATTTCATTTTGTTGAGAGGCAGTTTGCTTTCTGTATGGACTAAAAAACTAGGCCAGGAAAGATCTAATGGCCCACACCATCAAAAATGCAGTCCAGGCAATTGGAGTTTTAATGACTCGCTGCCCACAAAAAAAAATCCCTGGCTAGCTTTATAATCAAATGTAAAATTCTTTGGAGGCATATTGAGCAAAATTTCAAAATTTTTATCATGACTTTCCTTCTTTGTAGTTCTTATGTTTCTTCCTTCTATCCCCCAAAGATCTAAACCAGGAATTTACTAATTTTTTTTTCTTTGCTTTAGTCATTTGTATTCCAGAGAGCACAATAGGGAGAAGGATACAAGATTGATTTTTTTATGTGTGTCCTCTTGAAAGCATAGTCTGGGGCATGACTACGTGTGTGTGTGTGTGTGTGTGTGTGTGTGTGTGTGTGTGTGGCAGGGGTGGAGGGTTTACAAAGCAATGGAAGCATACAGTTGATTTTCAGGCACAGGTTGGACTTTTGCGGGTCAAGGCAGACCAGATGAGTAGCTTATCTTGAGGGACGTAAGTAATAGACCAAATATAGAGCAGCTATTTCAGGAATCATGTAGGTCATTTAATTATCCATTATGATTGAGTGGCTAATGCTCTTTTGGCAATTACATGACCTCTCTTATTCTTGAAACCTTTCCAGGCCCTCGTGGGTTGAATGACCCACCAGTCAGTGCTTGCAGACTTCATTCCACCCAGAAGGAAAGGAGAAGCTGGAAACTACAGGCATTTAGAAATGGCTGTACTTTCTTTACCGACCACTACCTTGAATGTCCTTTGTACAGCAGTCAGTGATAGGCAACTGGTTTTGAAGTCAACTTTCCTTCATTGTCTGCAGGAGCAAGAGGTACATTGGTCTTCACAAAAGGGACTTGTGGCAAAACAAACTTTAATACCAAAGTTGGCTATGATGGTATGGTATTCACAGGTTCGGTACTATAAGAACAAGTATTATGGTATTAAAACTAGTGTTTGAGATCTGTCAAACAAATCACCATTACCAAACTCTGAAATTAGTGAAGCAATTTTTTTCCATAACACATAATGCTATTGATGATACCAATAACAGATTTAAAAAGATCATTGAGTAAAATTAGCCCAGTTTAAATTGTCTAATCATTATTTATTCAAATAATAATCAAGCTAAAACATTTAAATAAAAAGGCCACTTTAAAATTGAGATGCTGACCCAGGACAAAATAAATCTAGAACATGTGAATTAATGTTTCTCACTTTTTTTCTTTAGTCAACAAAAAAATCACCCATATTTCCAAAGAAAACTCTTTATTCTTGCTAAATGATAGTAAAACTTGCTTTTTGTAACTGTAGTGATTTATCAAATAATTCTGAGAAAAGAAAATAATGTAGATTTCTTATTATTCTTTAGATTAAGAACAGTTATGGTGGAGAAAGTGAACACACCATAATCAAACTATTTGTAGAATTTGACAGAAATGCACAAACAAAATTCTGTATACTTAGCAAAAATGGAAAATTAAAGGTATATAACCATTCTCTAGTGTTCTAATAATTTAAGATCATAGGCTTAAGAGAAATAATTTAGTTAGGATAATACACAAACACATCATTTAAGAAACCATTTTCATTGTTTTAGAAAAAAACAAACCTACAGGGTTGTCTATCCCTGGGGCAGTAAAATTAACCATGTTCCCAAACAAATTTATTAAACTATTTCTGGTAGAAATCTTAAGCTAATCTGTTTGGTTTTATTTTCATTTTGATGTTGGGCAATATTAACATATGCAAAACTGAAGACATTAATTGGTGTTTATAACCTTTGACCCTTCAGAAATAGAAGCCTTTTCACTTAAATTTTAAATCTTTTAAGCCAATTCTACTTTGATGTCTGGCTACTTAGAGACCTATGAGAATGCAGTCAGTGTGCATTATATTAGCTGTTTTCTGTTTAAAAACATACTTTCCCTCATTGTACTTTTTAAAATTTTTGTAGTGGTGATGAGCAAAATATGAGAAAGCAGAATTTACAATAAAAACAAAAGATATAGCTTAAACTCAAGTATCGTGAATAAGGGGTATAGTTAGTGTACTTGGAATTTGAAGAGGAAAGCAAGGGATATAAAGCAAAATGTGATGTTTGATTTTTTTATTGATAAATTGTTATTCTTTTTTTTTTTAATCCTCACCAGAGGATATTTTTCCATTGATTTTTAAATATATTTTTATTGATTTCAGAGAGGGAGAGAGAGATAGAAACATCAATGATGAGAGAGAATCATTGATTGGCTGCCTCCTGCTCGCCTCCTGCTGGAAACCAAGCCTTCAACCCAGGCATGTGCCCTTGACTAGAATTGAACCTGGGACCCCTCAGTCGGCAGGCCAATGCGCTATCCACTGAGCCAAACCAGCTAGGTAGGGCTCCATTGATTTTTAGAGAGTGTGGAAGGGATGGGGAGAGACAGAGATAGAGAAACATCAGTGTGAGAGAGACACATCAATTGGTTGCCTCCAGCACACCCAGACCAGGGCCAGGATTGAGCCTGCAACCCAGGAACATGCCCTTGATCAGAATCGAATCTGGGACCTTCCGTCCATGGGCCGACACTCTATCCACTGAGCCAAACCAGCTAGGGCATAAAATGTTATTCTTTACCCTTCAAGAACTTTGTTGGACCACATTATTTTTTTTTTTTTCCTTTAAGAACCAGAAGTTTATGAATCAATGAGAGGAAGTGGTATTTATAATTTTAAAGACCTGAAAATTCATTAAGACTGTCTAATTAGTGGGAAAATTTATAGGACAATAATTCTATAGAGTATTTTTTACTTGGTTGAAATGATTTTTAAATAATTTTTTAATTTTTCAATTACAGTTGACATACAATATTATAAAGGTGTAGAGCATAAGTAAATAATAATAAGAAAAAAACCAGAGTGATTAAATAAGGGAACATTCATAGTAGAAATATATACCTAAACACACATCTTAACCTAGACCAATCTTGTTTTCAGAAATTTACTTATTTACGTGAGACGATTTTATTTTCATTTCAAAGTGGGTAGACATTTGGGGAATATTAGTTTATCAACTTATAGGAGCCTTACATTTCTTTCATAGTATTGTTGATTGCAATAAAATTGGAATACCAAAGAAGGAAGATATCCAAGATGATGAAAATCATTTAAAAGCAGAAAAATATCAGGAACAAAGATGACAGAAATAACTATTCTGCAGAGAGAAAGGATTTAGGCATATGTCCTAAGGGTTCTATAGTTCTTGATTTTGAGAAATCAAGAGGATCCACAGAATGCAGATGTCTTTGAGTTACAAAAATAACCAGATGTCCTTATTAGTAGAAGCAAATGTTTGCATCTTAATTTACACAAAACTATATGCAGAGGATCTCTGGAAGAAATATTGTGTAAATATGGCCACTAGAAAATTGTTGCATGAAAGGATCTGCCCTAAATACTTAATTATAAAGATTATATCTTGAAAAAGGAAAAAAATTATTTAAGGTATATGTAGATTTGAAGGCAAAAAAAAAGATTTATATAGATTCACATGATAGGGGAATTTTTATTATGTATGTATTTCTATCCCAGTTTCCCCTGATGAATTTTTATTCCTGTTATTCAGGTTAACTACTTTGTATACTGCCATTTTATTTTAAACAGTGAAAACATAGGCATGAAACTCATTTTTCCCCCTGAACGAATGATAGTCATCTCAGTTCTGTCAAGAAAAACAACCTACAGTAGTATATAAATGCCCCATTTGCAAGCCAATTGGGATTTTAAAAATATTAACCCACATCGTTATAAATAGGTGCTGTTTGATGACTTCATTGGGATGTTAAGCAGAATAAAATGTAAAACAAAATCTACTTGAAAGGGCAAGTTATGAAGTATTTTTGTTTGTTTTTAAAATTAAGCCTTTTAGAGTCAGAAAACCTTTAGAGTTTAAATGGACTATAACTTTTGATATGGAGCATATTAACATAATTACAAACTCTTATATACTCGGAGTTATTGCTAAGTTGATGTTCAAATCTTTGATTAAGAAGTCACAAGGCTGAATGTGTTCAGACAGCTGTGTAATATCCTATTCTCAAAGCAGAGATTAGTTTTACCTTTTTTTTGTCCCTATATTTATTGGTAGAAATTTGTCCTTCTCCTACAGCTATACTTTTTTCTTTTTATTGAATTCAATGGAGTGACACTGATTAATAAAATTATACAGGTTTCAGGTGCACAATTCCACAACACATAATCTGTACACTGTATTGTGTGTTCACCACCCCAAGTCAAGTCTCCTACCATCACCATATGCCCTCCTCCGTCTCCCCCACCTACAGCTATGCTTTTAATGATGAAATATTAAAATGCTGTATTGTGATATATTCTGTAACTTAAAAGTTAACAAAAGCAATGCTGCTCTTCATGCCCTTGCCTTGTCACTCTGGTGCAGCTTGTCTCTTCCATCCCCCTTATCAGAGTATCTCAGTACTTGAGCTTGTTTATCTTAAAAGAGCAGGAGGCAGGCTTTTAGGGAGTAAGCTACATGTTCCAGTATAACAGGCACCAATGCTGTTTGACTTGGAAAACATTTGATCTCTTACATTAACAGCCCATGTCACTGTAATAGGGACTACAGCCGGGGTGTTGTTCAGTTTTCTGTTATTTTAGCTTTGAAATAACTGTTAGTGCTGCTCCAAAATCTTCGTGTTTAAAATTGTATATTGGCTGTCCCCCCAGGACTCGTAAGTAAACAAGGTGATATGTGTGGCCATAGGGAGCATATTTTGTTAGCTTTGTTTTAAATAACCTTGCCTATCTAAAGATGGTTTTTGACTGATCCCTGAGACTGTGCTGCATGGCTTTGCTTGTGTAAATTCGCAGATATTGTAATATCTTAAAGCATATTTTTGTTTGTTACTAATGTGTATGTTCAGTAACTATTAATTATGAGCTTTCATATTTTTCCTTGAATAAGAAACATTTATTAGTTTTCTCATGAAGCTTAACTTCAAATGTCCTGCACAATTTCCCTAAGTAAGTTTGTACAGCAGTTGTTGAAAATGGCAAGCAAGAATTTAAGGGGTATGTTTGTTTAGACTTAACTGTTACTTAGCTTATTTTTAAATATACTGTTATTGGTAATTTCTGTGCCAGGAGTGGTTTGACAATTGGAATAAGATAGCAGTATTTAAAGAACAGAAAATGGGTGGGGGGGTAATAGTAAGATATGTACACATATAATACCTCAATAAAAATATATAAAAAAAAAAAACAGAAAATATAATTTGAAAATATAGTTTATAGTTTGACAGTTGGAATCAGGTAAGCAGTATTTAAAGAACAGAAAATATAATTTGTATAATTAAATTAAAACAATGTTAAGAGTACCTCTTATTTTAATAATGATAGAATAGCAGCTTATTATAGTAGTGGTGGAATGGCAGCAGACAATTTTACTCCTTTCTTTCTTCCTTTCTCTAATTTCAAGAACCTAGTTTGTTTTCCTATTCTAATTATTTTCTGATATGAGACAATACTACCAGGCCACCCAGCACTTTCTTTGAATTTAACCTAAAATACATCAGCCAGCACAAGCATAATTGGTTGAAAGGTAGCCATCTATCTGGGGAGTTCTTCTAAATACTGAACGTGTCATGTGCTTTGACATGACATATCTGTAATATCTCTGAATACAGAAAGCACTTTCTGCACTAGCTGTAGGTGTTGAAGCAGAAGTGTGTTTTAAGAATGTGTGCTGTGCAAATTCTGGCTTGTGAGGTAATGACAAGTGTTTGCCTGAATAGACAATATATTTTTTCCCCTGAGGTCCCCACACACCTAGTTTCCCTCAAGCTCATCATCTCTGTCAGGTTAATCAATAGGCACCGTATGGCAGAGGGTCAGTAATCAGTGTCATCGTGCCTTTAAATCGTGTTGAAAATTTGCTTAAAGCCTGGGCCAATTAACATCGAGATGATGAATGGATGGGAAGATGGGAAGAGCCTGACGCTCAGGGGCTTTGTGAGGAGGAGATGCTCAGCTGTTGAGCAGCAGACACCAGCGAATAAAATCAGCCATTCATGTGAGCTCAGTCCACCCACTCTTAATGATAATGTCAATCTAGCAAAATATATACACATTGGAGTTGTCACGAGTTCATAAATCAAAGGAGTTTGTCAAAGGCATTCAGATTAACGAGGCAGCAGCAATAACAAGTCAAATTTGCATAGAGAATTGCTTGAATCTCAGTAAATTATGATCCTGTTTTTCATTTGATTATTTGCTAATGTCTCAAGAGGGAGAATGATTATATTAGCATGCAAAACCTACTCCAGAAGTAGAAATCTGAGGTATAGAAGACCAGCACACTATGACAATTAATCAGTTTCTGCATACTAGCATAAATGCACAAGGCCCAGAAATGAACTTCTTTTTTATTATTATTTCTCCTTGCTACTGATCCAAATGGTTCAGCTTGACAGAGACTTTATATTGCTTTAACAGTGTTCTGAATTGTGCCTGCAGGCAAGACATAGTTATGCAGCTATAACCAACCTATCCATCTGCCAACCAGATTGGAATTCTCCTATCCAAGGCTTCCATTAACCCCCACTGACAGCTCCAACAGGATTAAGAATTTGGAAGCATAAAAAATAGTTGTTCTTTGCAAATATACACAATCCCTTTGCATTTTGAGAAAGGTTGCATCTGTAGTATTTTATAATTAGTGTCGGACAGTGTATAGTGGGGGGGAAATCCTACTTGGCATTTTTTTTTACTTCTGTCATAGAGAGTAAAATAGTACTAATGAAAGTACTGTGTGTTTGGTTGTCCCTGAGAGTGCTTTCCATTATATCTGTGCTTCAGTTGGTGTATTACTAAAAAAATATCACTTCTTGAAAGCTTTAACTGGTGGATCTTGAAGTTTAACACTTTAGGGAGGCTTTGATATGGTTGTGGTTTAATAGAGTATGTCAAATGATAAACATGCTGGAGAAGCAGTGTTCATGAAAACATGCCTGAAAACATTATTTTATGAGGCCCTCCCTAAAACTGGTTCTTGAGTAGGATTTTTCAGTCAGCTTCTGAACTTAAGTGGCCTAAGTTTTCCCTATTGTACCCTAGAGGATTAATTTAAAAATTTTTTGAACACACATATATATGCACAGAGTGTTTTATTTATGTCATTTTTCATTGAAGATCTTGAATGATTTTTATGTAGCTAAATTACGATTTAACCTTGTAGAAGTATAATTGTTTCTACTTTTGAAAACTGTAAAACATATATTAAGGTTATAATTAGCTCCAAATTATATAATAAGCTATTAGGGAAAATACTAATCCAATTACTAATTTACCAGTCAAAGCCCACTCCATGATGTTTACAACTAGCTATTAGAAATTGGTCTCAAGGTGTTTTTTTCATGTGGGTTTTCATTTAACATGATAATGAACAAATGATTCAATTTTTAAAATGTGTTTATAATCTGAGTTATAATTCACCACAATTTACCTGCTTGGCTAAAATGATATAATTTCCCTGGTTACAGAGTCCTTTGAATTCTCCCAATGAAAAATGTTGCATAGGTGGAGAATGTTACTTTTAGTTTGAGAGCTAGTTATTTCATTTATAATAGATGTCTGTTCAAACAGGCTGAGGCTCTGGTGCACCATCCAACCTTAAGCAAGATGCTTACTCAAAGATTATTATAAGTCATTTTGAGTGGCTTGACTTTTCGTCTCTGTGTAAATTAGTTTAGTTTTTCATTTGATTATATAATCAACTCTTAATTATCCATGTCATCAGGAGTGTGTGTTCAAATAGATAACTGAAAACAGTAAATAAGCCACTTACTAGATCATGGAGAATATTGCCCCAGTCATGAAACTGCTGTTTGCTACTTTCAGACCCTCTCTAACTTCTTATTCTAGACTCTGAAAAGTTAGTAATGCTTTGCTTATCCACAGAAGAACTTTTCCTTCTTAGTCAAGAGTCTGCAAACTTTATCCATAAAGAACCAGATAATAAACATTTGAGGCTTTATGGGCCATAGGATCTCTGTCATGCTACTCACTTCTGCCATTATAATGTGAAAGCAGCCATAGACAGAAGACAAATGAATGAAGTGGCTAAGTTTCTATAAAACTTTATTTGCAAAAAAGAAACAACTTTATTTAAAGCAGGAGCTTGCTAACTCATGCTCTAAATTAATATACTGGCATTATAAGTGGTGGTATGGTAGGACTGTAGTTGGGCTGTCAGTTTGAAGTTTCTCTGCTATGAAAATAATTTTTAAAGCTAGCTGGACAGTGTGGTATAGGGTTTCGATTATTTTTTAAGCCCTTATTATTATCTATATATTATCTAATGTGTTGGGAGATAGAGGGAGCCACAAAGACTTTGCCCAGTTTTCAATTTTAGGGATAGTTAGCATAACATGCAAACATTTATCTAACAAAGTGTCAAATTGTGTGGACCAAGATAAAAATGTTAAGGAATTTCCAGTAGAGTAAAATGGAGTAATTTTATGGTTTTTTAGAGGTAACAGTTGAAATACATTTTAAGTATGGGTAGGACTTGAATAGATTAAATAATTTTCTTGTATTTATAATTGTAGAGTGAACTAGATTAGAATTAAAGGTTCTTCCAGCTTAAAAGTTTCAAGATCATATCACATATTTATGAGACTATGAAGAGACTTGCTTTAACTCGGTCAGAAAATGTATGTTGAGGGAAGTAACAATGTAATGCAGCAGAAATTCTGGAAGGTCTTGAAAACCAGGCCCAGAACTTCATATATGATTTTATAGAAACCATGAGCCACTAAAAGTTTTTGAGGAAAAAAGGGCCACCACGATGGTAGTGGTATTTAAGAAAGATTAATCTATCAATAGTATTTAATCCAACAAACATTTTAAAACTCACATTATATTCTCAAGCTTTGTGCTGAGACACTGGAAAATAAAGATGAAAAAGAAGCTGGTCCTGCCCTAAAAGAACTTACAGTGTAGGGTGGGGTGGAGTGGGGGAGCAGCTCATTCATGTAGAAATATAACATAGCAAGATCTATCATCATATATAATCCTATCTAATAAAAGAACAATATGCAAATTAACCATCACTCTGTTACGCCCACAAGCCACGCCCACCAGCCAATCAGGAGCAAGTATGCAAATTAACCCAACCAAGATGGTTGCAGCCACTGAGTGAGCAGGAGGCTTGGGTTTCCCCGGCAGTGGAGGAAGCCAAGCTTTCCGCACACTGACAGGCCCAGGCCTCCACTCAAGGCTACAAAGTTTCAATTATAGAAGATAGATAAATCCCAACAAAAATGGCGGCAGCCACGGAGCTGGAGAGAGCAGGAGGCTTGAGTTGCCCCCAGCGATGGAGGAAGCTAATCTTCTGCAGCCCTGGCCTGTCTTGGCCTCCTCCGCTCAAGGCTACAAAGTTTCAATTATAGAAGATAAATAAATCCCAACAAAAATGGCTGCAGCCACGGAGCAAGCAGGAGGCTTGGCTCTGCTCAAGGCTACAAAGTTTCAATTATAGAAGATAAATAAATCCCAGATACCAAGGCCTCCGCTTGGGTCGCCGGGGGGCATGGCTGGCCTACAAACCACCACAGACCCCTCGCCCAGGCTGCCCCACGCCCCAAGGGAACCCCCATTCTGATCTGGGACACCCTTCAGGGCAAACCAGCTGGCCCCCACTCATGCACCAGGCCTCTATCCTATCTAATAAAAGAGTAATATGAAAATTGATCATCACTCCAACACACAAGATGGCTGCCCCAATGTGGTCAAAGATGGCTGCCCCCATGTGGACACAAGATGGCCAGCAGGGGAGGGCAGTTGGGAGGGACCAGGCCTGCAAGGGAGGACAGTTGGGGGCGATTAAGCCTGCAAGGGAGGGCAGTTAGGGGTGACCAGGCCGGCAGAGGAGGGAAGTTGGAGGTGACCGGGCCTGCAGGGAAGGGCAGGTGGGGGGGACACAGGTCTGCAGGGGAGGGCAGTTAGGGGTGACCAGGCCTGCAGGGGAGGGCAGTTAGGGGCAAACAGGCTGGCAGGGGAGCAGTTAGGCATCAATCAGGCTGTCAGGCAGAAGCGGTTAGGGGCAATCAGAAAGGCAGGCAGGTGAGCAGTTGGGAGCCAGCGGTCCTGGATTGTGAGAGGGATGTCCGACTGCCCGTTTAGGCCCGATCCCGGTAGGGCCTAAATGGGCAGTCGGACATCCCTAGAGGGGTCCCAGATTGGAGAGGGTGCAGGCTGGGCTGAGGGACACACGCCCCCGTGCACGAATTTCGTGCACCGGGCCTCTAGTAAAAGAATAATATGCAAATTGACCATAATGGCGGAACAAACAGTCGCTATGACATGCACTGACACCAGGGGGCAGACGCTCAGTGCAGGAGCTGGCTCATGGCTGGCCAGTGCAGCAGCGGTGGCAGGAGCCTCTCCTGCCTCCTTGGCAGTGCTAAAGTTGACTAACAGCTTAGGCCCATTTCCCGGGGGGAGCGGGCCTAAGCCGTTATTTGGACATCCCCCGTGGGCTCCCAGGCTGCCAAAGGGATGTCTGACTACCAGCTTAGGCCTGATGCCCCGGGAAGCGGGCCTAACCCAGCAGGTGGACATCCCCCAAGGGGTCCCGGACTGCAAGAGGGCGCAGGCCAGGCTAAGGGAGCCACCCACCCCGAGTGCATGAATTTTTGTGCACCAGGCCTCTAGTATATATATAAAAGCCTAAACGACCCTGGAACAACTAGAACGACTAGTTGCTATGATGCGCACTGATCACCAGGGGGCAGACGCTCAATGCAGGAGATGTCCCCTAGTGGTCAGTGTGTTCCCACAGCGGGAGCACCACTCAGCCAGAAGCTGGGCTCATGGCTGGCAAGCACAGCAGCGGTGGCAGTGCTAAGGTTGCAGTGAGAGAGCGCTGAGTGCCAAGCTTGGCGCTGCTCGGCTTGGGCTTCTCCCCAGCCTCCTGCTGCTTCAAGCACTGCTACAGGATTGGGCCTAAACTGGCAGCTGGACATCCCCCGAGGGGTCCTGGATTGCGAGAGGTTGCAGGCCAGGCTGAGGGGACCCCCACCCGTGCACGAATCCATGTACCAGGCCTCTAGTAGAATATAAAGAGTAAGTGCCAAAATAGAAATAAAATGCTAATTCAGAGTAATTAATTTCAACTGTGGCTACGTAGAACGGGAGGGGCAGGCAGGACATAAGCATAGACTTCTCAGAAAAGGTATCATGTCAGTTGACTCTTGAATCAGGGTTTTAGTAAATAAAGAGATGAGAAAAGAAGGCTATTACATGTCAAAGGACTAGAACTAGCAAAGTATAGAGTTGTTTTTCTTATTTTGGAGAATGATAATGTCATGTAAATGGTCAAGAGACTTTGATGGAAAGGTAAGTGGGCCAGATTGTGGATGCTACACTAAGGTTGGACTTATCTTATAGGTGACAGAGCTATAAAAGGTTTTTGAGCAGGGTAGTAATGTCTTTTTAGAGAGAGAAACATCGATCATTTGGCTGCCTCTGCCTGCCATTCCCACTCTGACTGCGTGTCAAACTGGAAACCTAGGTAAGAGCCTGATGAGGAATCAAACCAAGATCTTTCAGTGTACGGGACAATGCTCCAAGCAATTGAGCCACACTGGCCAGGGCAAGCACATTCTTTTAAGTAATCACAGTACAAATTATTATAATCAGGAAATTGAATGTATAAACAAATGTGGTACATTCATACAATGATACTAGTTGGCAATGGAAAAAGATACTAGTTGGCAATGAAAAGAACTACTGATATATGCAACAACACAGATGAATCTCAAATATATTATGCTAAGTGAAGAAAGAAAGCCTCAAAAAATTATATACTATATGGTTCCATTTTATGTCATTTTAGAAAAGGCAATTGAGACAAAAAATAAGTAATTACTGGAGAAAAGGGTTGACTATAAAAGGGCAGTGCAAGAGAATTTGGGAAGTGAAACTGCTTTACATCTTAATTGTGGCAGAAGTTACACAATTGTATGCTTTTGTTAAACCTCAGAAGTATGCACCAAAAAAAGAACGATTTTTTCTGTATGTAAATTTTAAAAGTGGGGAAATAATTAGGAAATTAACATCGATACAATGATATTAGCTTATCTAAATACTTTTTCAAAAGTTTCCAGTTCCAATAGTATCATTTATATCATTATGTCATAATAGAGGCCTGGTGCACGAATTCGTGCACCATTGGGGTCCCTCAGCCTGGCCTGTGGGATCGGGCTGAAACTGGCTCTTCGACATCCCTTGAGGGGTTCCAGATTGCAAGAGAGCACAGTCCAGGGACCCTACTGGTGCAGGGGAGGGACGTAGGAGGTTGGCCAGCCGGGGAGGGACCGTGGGAGGTCTCCAGGGCGTGTCCAGCTCATCTCGCTCAGTCCCGATCGGCCAGCCCATCAGCAAGCTAACCTACTGGTCAGAACGTCTGCCTCCTGGTGGTCAGTGCATGTCATAGCGAGCAGTTGAGTGGCTTTAGCATATCTATATAATAAAGAGGTGATATGCAAATTGGTCCTAATGGTGTCACAGTAACGACCAATTTGCATACTGACAGACCAGCAGGAGGCTGGGTGTGCAGCAGGGGTACTTATGTGAAGCTCACTTCCCTGCCCCCAGCGCCTGATTCCTTTTTCTCCCGAGTGCATGTGCCCGACAAACACCCCCGCAACACCGTGTCCCATCCGAGAGCACTCTGCCCAGAGATGCCACCAACCCCCTCCCCTCGAGGTGGGAGGGGGCCGAGGGGCGACATCCGCATGGCAGAAGGCTGGTTCTCGGGGCACAGTCGGAAGATGCCAACCTGGGGGTGCACGCATCAGCAGTGACCCCTGAGAGGGGTTGCGCACACAAATTGAGAGGGTGTGGACCCAACACGAAGGAAGGGCCAGGGTGCGACGACAGAGAGTGGATGTCGAGGTAAGGCACCAGACCTGGACGGGCCACTGGGTAAACAACGCAGTGATCTCACTGTCACAGACACACAGGCCTCGCGACGCCAAGGACACCGGTCAGTCCTCCCAAGTGCACAACCTCGAAGCCTCCTCCCGCCATGCGGCCCCGGCCCCGCCACCGTCGAGACAACAGGCGACCCTCACACCACAGGGAAGTCGCCCTTGGCTTTCTCCAGCCGTCCATCCATTCATCTGCCCGGACAGGGGCTCGCATCCTGGGCAGAACACCCCCGGAGGACAAGCCGGATTCCAACCATGCCTGTGAATTCCAGACGGGAGAGGACAGAGAGCCACTTGAGGCGTGGGAGCGGGCACGCTGGGGGGCGGGAAAGGCCTCTATGTCCCCCCACCCCCTTTGGCACTCAACAGGAGAAAAGCCTCGTGCGCACACGAATGCACACGTGCGCATGTAACACAGCAGTCCCCACATTGGACGCTGGCCCCGGCCCAATGGGACCCTTCCCTGACTCGGAGGGGGGGAGGCACGGCCTTTGGTAGGCAAGACACAGCTGCATCGTCACTCGGTCCATCAAAGCCAGTGTGAGAGGGGCCCAAATGCCCAAACAGAGGCGGCTACAGGTCCCAGAGAGGAAAGAAGTCAGTACTAAGACAGGACTATGAGCAGAGAATTTTTAATTAGCCTGTAAAAAGAGTAAAAGAGTGAGGGAGGCCCTAGCCGGTTTGGCTCAGTGGATAGAGCGTCAGCCTGTGGACTGAAAGGTTCCAGGTTCGATTCCAGTCAAGGGCACATGCCCGGGTTGTGGGCTCGATCCCCAGTAGGGGGACATGCAGGAGGCAGCCGATCCATGATTCTCATCATTGATGTTTCTATCTCTCCCTCTCCATTCCTCTCTGAAATCAATAAAGAAATATATATAAAAAAAAAAAAAAGAGTGAGGGAGGGTGGGGAAGAAGGGAAGGAGGGAGGGAAGAACTTTATAAAGGAGTCAGTAGAGAGCAGAGTTAAAGAAGGAAAGAGGATGTATGAGTGAACTGTAGGAGTTATAATGAAAATCAAGTATAGTTGTGTACTGGGGACAGATTTTAAAAGCATGAGTCAGAAAAAAAAAAGATAAATGATAGTGAATAATTAGGCAGGTAGATAGATATTAAAACAGTGGAAATAAGTAGAGAAGAATGTATGGGAAAGGTAGGATGAGAGAGAAAGAGGGAGGGAAGAAAGGTTTTAAAGGGGAGCCAGTAGAGCTTAAAAGGAGAATGGGAAGAAGGAAGAAATGGGGGAGGGAGCAAAGCAGATCCGAGGGAGGAAGTGAAGAAAAAAATTAAGGTGGGAAGGAAGGAAAAGGGGAGGGAGGACAGGGGTAAAGATAAAGGAAAGAAGGAATGTGGGCAGGGAGGGAGGGTAGGAGAAATATGGGAAGAAGGATGATGGAACAGAAGTAGGAAATAAGGAGGAAAGAAAAGTTTATAAATGATGAGTCAGTAGGAAACAGTGTTACATAAAGGAGAGAGAAAAATTGTGTGAGGGAGAAGCCAATAAGGAAGTCAAATACAATTGTGTGTGAAGGGGATAAGATTTTTTTAAAAAGTTAATAGGGGTGACCAGGTTGGCAGGGGAGGGCAGTTAGGGGTGACCAGGTTGGCAGGGGAGGGCAGTTAGGGGTGACCAGGCCAGCAGGGGAGGGCAGTTAGGGGGATCAGGCCGTCAGGGGAGGGCAATTAGGGGGATCAGGCCAGCAGGGGAGAGCAGTTAGGGGGATCAGGCAGGCAGAGTGGTTAGGGCAGGCAGGCAGGTGAGCGGTTAGGAGCCAGAGGTCCCGGATTACTAGAGGGATGAAACAAAATTGAGGGCTCCCAGATTGGAGAGGATGCAGGTTGGGTTGAGGGACACCCCCTCTCCCTGGTGCACAAATTTTGTGCACCAGGCCTCTAGTCATTAGCATATTACGCTTTGATTGGTTGAACAGACGACCGGACACTTAGCATATTAGGCTTTTATTATATAGGATACCTGCTCAGAAGTTGTGTCAAAATAAAATAAAGGGTAAGGAGAAATAAAATTGTGGATATCGGCTAAATGGTAACTACTCATCCTGTTAGCTCAGGTCACTATTTTTCACTGTATAATTCAGTATAGAAGAGTTTACCATCAATTTTGTTTCAGCCCCCCAAAATAATCTCAGATCACAAGTTGCATTCAGTTGTCATGTCTCTTTAGTTTCCTTTAACTTGAAACCAACCATTCCTTAGTCTTTCTTTGAATTAATGACCTTGGCATTTTTTGTTAAGTACAGACTTTATAGTTTTTCCCTCAATTTGGTTTTGTCTGATGTTTTCTCATGATCATATTGAGGTTGTGTGTTTTTGGCAAGGTTATCTCATATGGCAATGTGTTCTCAGTACATCATATTCAGAGGTGGTATCTACCAGATCTCTCCACTGTGTGGTTACTGCTTTTACTTTTGTAATCATTAAATATCTTCTGGAAAAATATTTTGGCATTATGTAACTATACTGTTATTTGTCTTTCACCTGCTAATTTGTGTGATGAGTCTTGCTTGCATTAATTAGTTACCTTTAAATAGAACTTATTGAACATAGTTTAGCTTGATGACCCAGGGCTGTTGTGAACATTGCTTATTAGGATGCATCATAGTTAAATATACAAGGAATAACTGTGCTGCTGAACTCTTCTGGGTGATGTTGGAGAGTGCACAGGCTTTGAGAACCAGAGGTGACCACTTAGGCATACATGGCCATTTCATGTATACCAACACCCTCAAGACTGTACAGCTTTTCATCTCTTCACTATCTCGACCCACAGGTTGAGAACCGCTAGCAGGGTCGCCTAAGACCATCGGAAAACACAGATATTTACATTACGATTCATTAACAGTAGCAAAATTACAGTTATGAAGTAGCAACGAAAATAATTTTATGGTTGGGGGTCACCACAACATGAGGAACTGTATTAAAGGGTCGCGGCATTAGAAAGGTTGAGAACCACTGCACTAAGTCATCCTGGCCAGGGTCAGATCACTATTTTTCAATGTGTAATTTAGTATAGAGAGTTTACCATCAATTTTGTTTCATCCCAAGCACATATAGAATAAAAATGTGATTTATAATATCTTTAATATAACAAACTTCCACCAAAAAGTAATTAGGCTTCCAAGTTTATTATAATGACATTTTAACAAAACATAATTCATTTTGAAATATGGGCTCTTACATTGAATTAAACAGGTTTTGATTATCTGAAAAGGTATTTTATTTAAAGAAAGGTACAACTTCATGATCTAGGGAATAGTTACTTGTAAATTATAAGTTTATAATTGAATACTGGCTTAATTGAATACAGTTATAATTGAATACTGGCTTAATTGAATACAGTTATAATTGAATACTGGCTTAAGTTTTTATTATATAAGACATTTAATTTTAGTATTTAAAACAGTGATCTATACTTAAAAAAAAAAAAAAAGTTTAATACAGGCATACTTGGAGATATTGCGGGTTCAATTCCAGGCCGTCGCAATAAAGTGAGTATAGGCATACTTCAAACATATTGCGGATTTGATTCCAGGCCACCATAATAGTGAGTATCTCTGTAAAACAAGCCATAATCTTTTGCTGGTGGAGTGTCTTGCTTTCATTTTGTAATAAGACTAGGTATGCCTTTATACAAATTGACCTTTGCCCTTCTTTGATTCTCTTATAATGGTATATATTGCTAGTTTCCTTATTTGGAATGCATAATAGTCATTAACTATATCTCTTCCTCATTTTTTGGGTAGATAGTCCTTTTTTCAAAACAGGGAGAAAAGCACTTAGAACTCTTTGGTTATTATCTGTCCCTCGTTTGTACCATAGCATGTTTTTTTTTCTTTGTCTTAATTTTAGGGACCTTTACCTTAAAGTGACCATCACAAATATAAATATCAAGTTAAACCTCACAAGAGACTTCTGTCCAAAATGAACACCTTAGTTTCAACAGTGTACAAAGGATCAGTATTGGCCTATCAAGCAAACTAACAGTAGCGCATGAAGCACCCACAGATATTAGCCACAGCGGTGCAAGGGCCTTTAAATCATATATATATATAAAATATGTGCTATTTATCCTTTAATGTCTTTAAAAATATTTGATACAAACTGAAAAAGTATAACTAATATCTAAGTTTAAAATACAGCTATGATCCTATATTGTACTAATGATTTCATACCTATATGAAAATTTTCAGGTAAACTCGTGTGCAGGAAAGAATTGATAGATCTAAAAATAAAGTCACTCACCACTTAGAATGTGATGAATATATGTAATATAACGAATATATCAACTATAAATTTTCTTTTTTTTAAATCTATGTTTATTGATTTCAGAGAGGAAGGAAGAGGGAAAAAGAGATAGAAGCATCAATGATGAGAGAGAATCACTGATCGGCTGCCTCTTCCATGCCCCCTACTGGGGATTGAGCCTGCAATCCAGGAATTGAACTGTGACCTCCTGGTTCATAGGTTGATGCTCAACCACTGAGCCATACCAGCCAGGCCCAACTGCTAATTTTAAAATATTAACATTATAAATGTAATTGTGGAAAATAGAATCCAAATAATACCTGTTTGGATTTTCTGTATTTTGCCTTACAGATAGTGGTTTATATGTGTTGATTACCAGATTTTTTTCAATTATTTTTTATTGTGGTAAAATACACATAATATAAAATTTACCTTTTTAACCACATTTAAGTGAATGGTTCAGTGGTATTGAATACATTCATTACCCCCAAATAATGACGGGGGTCTTGATCCAGCATCTAGAAGGGTTCAGGAAACCTGGAGAAGGAGCTGTGCATAAATTAAATAAGTATCCAGAGAGGAAACCTAATTTTGAAAGGCATTTGGAGGGGCAGAGGAGCTTCGCTGAAGAAACCAAGTTCTCCTTGTCTCAGGACCCCTTGCTTTTTATTAACATAATTTGTCCTAAGGCAAGGTGGAAATATACACTTCAAAGGGTAGGGTTAGGGACAGAATCCATTGTCAGATTGGGGAATTGCTTGTGGCTGTTCAGGAGTTTGGCCAGTAGGAGGCAGTAACATGTAGATTAAGATGCCCTGAGCTGTCTGGCAGCAAACAATCATCCTTTTCAGGTTTGGGGAAATGCCTTTAGCCATTCCAACAGGCAATAATATGTGACTCAGCCCTTGTTGAGTCTCCAAGTTCCATCAACCTTTCGATGAAACTCTTGCAATTATGACATGCTGGAATTGGCTTCTGGCACCCGTACATCTTCATAACTTTTTTATTTTGTAAAATTGAAATTTTCTATAATTAAATAATAACTGTCTATTCACCCCTTCTCCCATTCCCTGGCAAACACCATTCTACTTTTTGTCTCTATGATTTTGACTATTCTAAGTATCTCATATAAGTCTAATCATACAATATTTATCTTTTTTGTGACTGGCTTAGCATAATGTTCTCAAGGTTCATCCATGTCATAGTATGTGTCAGAATCTCCTTCCTTTTTAAGGCTGAATACTATTCCATCGTGTATGTATACCACATTTTGCTTATCCCTTCATCCATCCATGGATATTTGGATTGCTTCCATATTTTAGCTATTGTGAATAATGCTGCTATGAACACAGATGTACAAATATCTCTTCAAGACTCTGTTTTCAGTTTTTTAGGGTACATATACCCAAAAATAGAATTGTTGGATCATATGGTTACTCTACTTTTAATTTTTTGAGGAACCACCATACTGTTTTCCAGAGCAGTATATTTCCAAAAAAGTACCATTTTATATACCAAGAGTGCGTAAGAGTTCCAATTTCTCAACATCCTCACCATTCTGTTTTTCTTTGTTTGATAGTAGCCTTGTAGTTTTGTGAGGCGATGTTTCCTTGTAGTTTTGATTTGCATTTCCAAAATGATTAGTGATGTTGAACATCTTTTCATGTGCTTTTTGGCCATTTGTATATCTTTTTTAGGGAAATGTCTATTCAAGTCTTTTGCCTATTTTTTAATTGGGTTGTTTGTTTGTTATTGTTGGTTGTTGAGTTTTACAGTTTCTCTATATATTCAGGATATTGATCCTTTATCAGATATATTATTTGCAAATATTTTTTTCCATGGATTGTTTTCACACTGTTGATATTTAGAATTCTAAACTTGCTGTCAAGTGAACTTGTCTTTTACCCCCCTCTTTTTAAGTATTTAAAAATTTCATTGACATTTTAGGGTCTTCTAGCTACTATTTGAATTGATAGTAGCAAGAATGGACTCTGATCCTAAACTACTAGTTAAATTGTTTTGAGCTAAGTACTATGCTATTTTTAATAAAGAAAATCAAATCTGAGAAGAGAAGGAAGAGAAAGAACTACTTTTTAGGGTCCAGACTTTGAGAACTTGTACCTACCAAACATTTACTATAGTTTAAAACTATTTACAAATGAAGATAACAGTGATGGTTTAAGTTTTTGTGAGCTAAGTGTAGACTGGAGTTTTCTTGTGCCCAGTGTCAACCTGCATTTTCAAAGAGCAATAAACCAGACTTCTAATGAATATGATCTGCTGGGCAGTGCTTAAATATATATAAAATACTTTCCACCTAGACCCCAACATACATATTTATATACATGGGCATATGTTTTCTTTTACATAAGTGTATGTCTGAATGTATATAAATCTTCAAATAAACAAATGCATAAGTATACATGGTACCTAGCTTACAGGATTAGAAATGTAATTTAGTTTACTCCCGCAGAATAAGATTGAAGATAATGAGAAGTGAATTAAAGCTTACTTTCTTTCGCAGAATTCCTCAGAGAGAGAAGACTGTAATAATGGCGAACCCCCTAGGAAGATAATACCAGAGAAGAATTCACTTAGACAGGTATGAAATTCAGTCTTACTTAAAAGGTTATCAACAACTAAACAAAAGACAGGAAACCCTTAATTTGCCATTCATTAATCATGGGAGCTTAAATTAAGAGTTCTTTGAAGTTGGTGTGGCTATAGCCACCAATTTCAATCAGGTAACATTGTTTTCCCAGTCTTTAAAAATATCCTAGATATCCCAACTGTGTAGCTCTGTTGGTAGAGGTGTCATCCCATACACCAAGAAGACTGCAGGTTCCATCCTGGGCCAGGGTTCATACAGGAGGCAGCCAGTGGACGCTTCTCTCTCACATCAATGTTTCTCCTCTCCCTCTCTCTCTCTCCCTATCCCTCCTCCTCTCCCTCTCCCTCTTCCTTCTCTTTCTAAAACCAATAAATATATCCTCAGGTGAGGATTAAAACTATATAGTATATATCTTAGGAATACAATTGCTTACCAGTAGTGAAAACAAAATCAAAGGAAATGTTTCTTTTTTAGGAAAAATAACTTGAAATGCTTCTTAAGTGCAGATAGCAGAATAGTTGCCTTTAAACTTTATTTCCCCTTTAAGATTCTCCATACATTAAAAAAAATTAATAATCAGAAGGGAATCTGCCTATAGTGAGTTAGCTTCTTCTAATCTGATCAATATTTGTTTGCCTTCCTAGACATAAAGGCCATTATTGATGACAACTTTAAAAAACTCTTTTACTCACCACTGTCCTCACACTCTCCGCATATAACACATTGAAAGTTCTTTGAAAGTTCAATTCCATAGTGCTTTTTTAAAAAAATTAAAATGTTAAAAAAATTTGGTCAAAAATATTTGTTCTTCTCAACTGCCTGTAGCAGCAACTTCTAACATCTTCAATCTCCCAATGGCAACAAAAACAAATTCTTACAGTGTTGTCAGAGAATAGGTATAACACCTATTCATTTATTTTTTTTGACATGTGACATCTTTTTTTGTATTTTTTTAATTGAAAAATTATCCCATCTATTCATTTTTTAATATAACATTGGACAAGATGATCACCAGAAGTCTAGTAAGAATAATTTTAATTTACTTGCATTTATGGCATTATTCTAGGAAAAATATCTAATATTTGTTGAGTAACCACCATGAACCTCATATTCATTTAATCATAATAATCCTGTAAAGTTGTTAGTTATTTCTTATTGATTGATAAAGAAAATGGAGGCTTAAAGAAATAGGATGGCTTATTTAGCTAGTCAGTAATTTGAAACCCAGATCTCTGTTGTCAAAATGTTTCTACTTCTGCCCTCTGACTCCAGTTTGTATACAGTGTTAATTTAGGGGAAAGGTACTTGAAACTGTGACACTCATTTTTATTTGCTGTATGTTACACCTTTATTTTGAGATAAACACCTGATCTGTAAATGTAAATAAATAACGATATTCAATATTTAGAGCAATATTGAATAAGATAAATTTGGAGATAAACAACTGTCAGCAAACAATGACATGACAGAAAGTTTTGGCAACTTTATTTAAGCTAACAAACGAATTTTCACTCTGCAAAGTTATAAATTAATTTTAATAGGCTGATCCAGATGGTCCATTTGGAAAATGGATAGGCTGATCTGTTGAAAATTAAACTAAATTTATCTCTCTCATACTTCAAACTGAAGCAAGAGAGAGAATCGTGCCTATTAAGTCCAGCACATACAGATGGACCAGCAGGTCACACATGGGACTAATCTATTCATTTTAAAAATAAATGCATACATTATTAAATCATTTTCTACTTGCAAGATCTGTTGTGTGCAATATTTGAAAGAAATGTAATGTTGTTTTGTTTTCATTGCTTTTTAGCAGGTTCACTCCACTTTAATTTAGCCATTTTTGTCTTTTTCTCCCTCCTAGTGCTCCAAAATGATTTTTCTGATACTGTCAGTGTTGAGGTCCAAGCTCTGGAGATTATTTAGGTCATGAGGCTCTCCCCACCCCCTTTCTTTGTAAAGGGTTTTATCTCCATTCTCTTTGTGAAGAGCATGAACTCAGTGTTCTTGGAAAGAGAAATGGCCTTTAGAAACAGGGAAGTAGGAGATCCTCCTGGGGCCCGCGGAGTCTTAGCTGCTGGGTGTTTTAACAGCCCCATGAATGCAGATTTGTAAATTTATTGCAGTGCCATCTGGTTTTTTGCTCGAACCAGATTACTGTTGGCTTGTGTCTGTCTATTGTGGTGGTCACTCCCTAGGAGCTTGCCCTCTCAATCTTAGGGAAGAGTGATGAATATCAGGGGTCAATAGAAGTGGGTCACAGGGCAGCTGTCCAAGACTGCCCTGAACTTGATTACCCCACTGTTGATTTTTTAAAATATAGGCCATACTATATAAGCGGTTTAAACTCTCTTTTCTCTATTGCATATGACAATAATGAAGTGTCATTTGCTTGTGTTACCCCCACTCCTGCGTTAGTAAAATTATGTAGATAAAAAGGAGCTAAGGCTGCCTCTTACATAGTATTGGTGTAAGTAGGATTTGCTTGTAGGCCAATCCCTTAATGTGAAATTCTTTTGCAGATATTTTTAATGGGATTTCAGGAACTCTTTCACCATTGATTTTAAAATGCTCAGTTACATTCTAACAAGTTTAGTAATATTTTAAACTAATTTTATAGTTTACACATATTATTCTAAAGTACGATTTTACCATTGTTGATACGACATGACCACTATGTGTTAATCTGGAGTTATTTAATTATTGTAGGAGCTGAAAAAGGGGTTATTACAGATCTTACAGACATTAAAAGAATAATGGAATAAACAACTTTAAACCAAAAATTTGGCAACTTAGATGAAATGGGCAAATTCCTTAAAAAATACAATTTGCTGAAACCAACACAAGGTGAAACAAAATTGGAATAGCCCCATGTCTGTGAAAGAAATTTAATTAACTATCGAAAGGCCCATATGGTTTCACTGGTGAATTCTATCAAACATTTAAGGAATAAATAATACCAGTCTTTTACAAATTTTTCAAAATATAGAGAAGAATAGAACACTTCTTGGCTTGATTGTGAGGCCACCATAATCATAATTCCAAACCTGACAAAAGACATTAGCAGAAAAGGAAAATATTGAAGGAGAAAGGCAGGAGACACTGCTTCCTGCACCACTCAGTCATTTTTTGTACCTGCTTTTCCATTTCATTTCCAACATCAGAAGGCAGCAGAGTTGGGGAGAGAGATGTGTGAGGCAGGGAAAAGCAATGTATCCTTTTAATTTTCTAAGTTTCAGAATAATCTTACCTCTTGGCACTAAGTAAAGCGTGAACTTTTACTTAAAGGATGTACAGAGTAGCTACAATTCTTTTTCTACTTTTATTCCTAAAATGTGAAGCCAAGGAAACCATAGCAACTGTTTTTATAGCTTTTATTCATATCTGCAAACAAGGGCAAAGGCCTGGGAGGATACATGAAAGTGCTCATTACTTTTTTAAAATGTAGCCTTACAACATGCAACTCCTTCTTTGCTTCACATTGGTGCTAATAGGATCTGTCAGCCCTGCCTTTCTTGTAATTGAGTAAATTGTGACCTCTGTCTAATCCTTCCCCCATCCCCCATTCCCTTTGTGTATGTGTCCACTTACCATCCTGAGAACGTGGGCAGTGATAAATAAAGCATTGAGTAGAGCTCTCTCAATGCTTTGAAAGCAGCATGATGCCAGCCCTCTAGTTATATTTCTTTAAGTGTTTACGTTTTTCTGTATTCTTTCTCTTGTGTAGCTGGAACCCTGGGGATGCAAAGCCATGAGAGAGGCCAAGAAGCTAACAAAGTAGCTGTCTCCCTTGTTAGCTTGTTCCTTTATTCTTTCAAAACAAGATAAAAACCATCTGGCTCAGGGCATTACATTTTCCTCCCCCATGCACCTCTATAGATGGAGACTTCACCTGCAGTGAGGGTTTACATTGATTAGGGAGGGAGCAGTAATTCAAGCTTCCATCCTCTTCAAGGATACTTTGCAGTCTTTAAAGGTGCTGACCCACTGAGTTAAACTGTCAAGGGAGGATAAAAAAGTATCTTCATCCCAGGAGGTAACAGCTGCCAGGTTTTCAACACCTTGCACACTGTTGGAAAAATGTCACAATTGTCAGCTAAAAGAAAAATGACTCTGTTGTCATCTTCTGTTAATGACTGGGCCTTATCAAAGGAACTACATAAGTCTTTAAAAGGAGTAAGTAGCTGTTTTCCTTGCCTATCACAACCCCCCTCCCCAAATTACTATGTTCTAAACATTACCTTGGAGGTGATCCCACAAAAAAAGCAGTGAAGAACTTAAAGTGAAAACATCCAGCATAAGCATGGAAGTGATTGGCATAGCTCCTTTATACAGTTGGATGAATAGGAGGATAAAGTACATCACTGACACAGAAAATGACATTATAGTGTGTATTAACAAAACAACAACAACAACAAAAAGTAATTCATAAGCCAGTGAACTGAGAGAAAACATACTGTATTTCTGCTCTTTAGAGGACAATTTGTTTTCAAGCAGCATCCAGATGGGTGAATACCATGACATTTCTTTTTTCAAGAGAGCCACTTCTTTTCTTTCTTTAAAAACAAACTCACCGATTTACTTCCTTTAATAGCTCTGTAATGCTTGTATATGATTTCATTCCCTTCTTTCTGATTTGATTGATGAGGGAAAGGTTTAATGAAGTCCCTGATATCAGGCAGGCAGGGGTTTTTTTCTATTTGTTTTAGGTTAGTCATTTTAATTGTGTTGAGTAATTAGAAGGTACACACAGCCAAGGGAGCTTTGTTCTGATAATTGCTCAAGAAAACCCATTCTCTATCTGCCAGTTGCTTTGTGTTAAGACATTTCTCCCCCTAGTGGCAATAGTAAGCATTTGACTTGGCAGTGGGCAAGGTGTAATTGTAATGTGACAAACTATGCTTAAGGGACTATCTTGTAAATACTTTAGTTTGGGGTTTGGCATTATTTCATTATATATGTGTTTTTTCCCCCTGTGAAACTTCCTACCTCCGTTTTTTTGTGTATTTTTTTTTCCTGAGGTGCTTTGGGCTTTGGATGGGGAAAAATTGCCTGAGATGTTTATTAAAAAAAAATCATAGTGCATCCTGGGTAATGTTTTGCAGCTTGACTTAATTTTAGTCATCTGTTTTAATTACCTATTTATAAAAATGCTTTTGCATTTGTAGACATTATTTAATACTTTGGAAGAAGCACCTCATTTGAAATAAATAAATCAATTGTATTTATTTTAAACAGTTCATGTAAAAGACCTTAAAGGTAATTAATGTAGGTCTCTTAAGTAAGACAAAAGTGATCTTTCCAAGTCTGATGAAGTGATTTGTTTATTTAACTTCCCACTTCAGCTGAATCCTTCAGAGTCTAATAACTTTTTTTTAAAAAAAAATATGGTTTGGCAATTTGTGTCTAGCTCCAAAAACCCTTCTTTAAAAAGCAGCAATTTAATAATCAGCTTTCTTAAAATTACTTTGAGGAAGGAAAACTATATAGGGGGTTGGTGTTTTGTTTTATTTCAGTGTAATCATGCTTTGATAAATTATGTAATCAGTGACTTAGTAGAAAAAATATTATTGAACTCCTGGGTTGCAATGACCATAAAAATTGTATTTTCATATAGAGACTTGAGATATTGTGAATAAATTATAAAGGAAACAGCTTATATGCTGATTGAAGTTCATATGGGTCCAATTCATTCTGTGTTCAGTGCTAAAGCTGGATGTACCATTAAAAAGAAAAGAAAATGGGGTGGGAGGGTAGCCTATTGTGCCCAGTTGTATAAACCCTTAAAAATCTGCCCTAAGAGCAACATGGAATGAGAGCAGATATAGCTTTGCATCTATTGGATGAGATTCAGTAGATCTGTGTGACATTTTTAAAGCCTAATTCCAGCTTTCTTAGATGTCGCTTTGTAGTTTGCCTTTTCTGACCCATATTCTTGCTGGGGACTTGATTTGATGTTACCATATATCTGATAGTCCCTGTCTCCCTCTTCCCTACCCCCCAATCACTAGCCATTTTCATTATACTATATCTTGTTTTGCTATAGGGCTGCTGAACAGATTTCTTAAGCAGCTTTTTGCAAGGTTAAAAGAATGCAGCCTAGTAACAAGTTTGTGTCATTTTAAATATATACCTTCTAGTAAATAAGGAGAAGTCTGGCAATCAATCCCTTTTAGTGTGTTATATGTTTCACCTGACAACTAAACCTTCTATTGATTAGCCATTACTTTGTTAGATAATCCTGTGTCATTGAATCCATTGTAAAAAATTAAACTCTTTAAAATGTTTTACCCTAGCAGCAGTCTGAAAATTGAAAACTTGTTCAGAATTACAGCCTGCTTTCACAAAGGTAGTTTTCAGCAAGGCATCTTACTGGTTTACGCTTATGTGCCTTATATGCAATATAAAAACATATTAAAGTACTCCAACGCAAAACCCTCTGCCTCTGGTTCAGCGGTGAAGCTACCTTTTCAAATGTTGCATGGGGACAGAACCTATCTTGCTTGTGGCTATTACACTCACTAGTTTAATTATAGCCTGGAGGGAGTCTTACAGTAGTAAAATAGTGAGTGTAAAATATTGAATTGTTTAGCCTTCTTATGCCAAAGTGATCTAAGGACTGTGACAAGTTTTACTTTACTAATCTATGTAACTTCATTGGGAGCTAAACAAGGTCATATACCCATTTTACAGATGGAATGTCTAGAAAATAAAAACCCATATATAGCCTTATTCTGGAAACTTCTATAAACCTAGAATAGGTTTCCTGAATCTATCTAATGTTCCCCTGAGTGTGGTATACTCATTTCCAAGGAGAAAAGTAATTTTGTAGGAAAACAAATCAGTTTTCTACCTGCTGTTACTCCCGCCCCCAAAATATAGCATAATATTTTTATTAATTAACTGGATAAACCTCTGGTATTATTCCCCTAATACATTAACTGATTACTTTTATATTTTTATTGAAATAAAATTTTCATACAGTGAATTATGTAAATATTAATTGCATAAGTCAATTAATTTTTGATAAGTCTATCCACCATGTAACCACTACTCCAATCATGCTACAGAACACTTTCATTACCCAGGAAAGTTTCCTTGGTCTCCTTCCCAGACAACTTCCCCAAACCCAATGAATCAAATATGGTCAGCTCACTGCCATACATTAGTTTTGCCTTTTCTAGAATTTCATGTAATAATAACATACTTTTTGGGGGGTCTGGTTTACGAAGTATATATGTGATTCATCTTTGCTGCTGTGTATAGCAGTAATTCTCTTGTTATATAGTATTTCCATTAAATAAGTATAATACAGTTTATTTTTTATTCTTTTGATGGACAATTTCCATTTTTATAAATGAAGTTGCTATGAATGTTCTTATAAAGCCTTTTCAGTGAGCATGTGTTTAATAATTTTTATGTGCTTATTGGCTATTCACATATTTTCTTTTGTGATGTATCTTAAGTTGTTTGCCATTTGAACAAATGGGTTTGTCTGTCTTATTGAGTTGCAGAACTAAACTGTATCGAGTGCTAGATGTGTTCTGAATATTTTCTCACAGCCTGTGTCTTGCCTGTTTATTTGTGGTGTTTTTTTGATAAGTTTCTAATTTTTTAATGAAGTCCATCTACCAATTCTTACCCTATGACTGAATATATTCTTCTAGAAGCTTTGTAAGTTTTAGCTTTTACCTTTAAGTCTATGGTCCATCTCAAGTTAATTTTGATGTATGTTGTGAAGTAAATTTGGGATTCATTATTTTCCCCATGCTTTCTACTTTTTATTTTTGCAGTTAGCTTCATTTTGCTTGTAATAACAAAGATGAAAACATCCCCATGCTTTTTTATCCAGTTGTTTGGGCACCATTGTTGAAAAGCCTGTATAGTTGTCTATAGACATCTTATTTCTGAACCTCCGAGAAAAGAGGCTGCTGTTGGATGCAGAGCAAAGGGTGATAGCCACTGAGGCTCTGACCTACTCCTACTCCAAGTCCCTGCGTGATATAGAGGATGAATTCAGGTTCCTCTATTTTTGTTTTATTAAATCCTCACCCAAAGATGTGCTCATTGATTTGAGGGGTGGGGGGAGAAAGGGAGGGAGGGAGGGAGGGAGAATGTTGAGAAAGAAACATCCAAGTTGAGATCGAACCTTGACTGGAATTGAACCCGCAACCCTCTAGTTCATGAGATGACTTTCAACCAGCTGAGCCACACCGGCCAGGGCAGGATCCTCTGTTCCTCTGTTTTTAGAGGTGCCTGCTCTTATAACAGATAGAGTCAGCCCTCCATATTCACAGGTTCCGCATCTGTGGATTCATCCAATGGCAGATGAAAAATATTTGGGGGGAAAAGTTACCTTTTTGCTGACAGGTGCTATATAGAGTGAGGCCTGCAGTGGTTGTGTCTAGACTGTGTATAACACTGTCTTGACTATTTTAGCTTCAATATGTCTTAAAATTGGGCAGTGTGAGTCTTCCATATTTTTATTATTTTGGCTATTCTAGATACTTTGCATTTATATTTAAATTTTAGAATCAATTTAGCAAAAGTTTTTCAATGCCATTGTAAATTTTTTTTCATTCTGCTTGTTGCTTATTATAGATACAGTTGATTTTTGACTGTCGACCTTGTCTCCTGTTATGTAAATGAAGACAGTTTCATTTCTTTTCCAACTTATAGGTATTTTATTTCTTTTTCTTGCTTTATTTGAATGTTGAATAGGTGTGGTAAGAGGACATCTTTGCCTTGTTCCCACTCTTAGAGAGACATTGACTCTGATGTTAGTTGAATTTTTTTAGATTTCTTTAATGGGATTGAGTTTCCTTTTGAGTAAAGTTCCCTTTTATTTCTACCTTGCTGTGGTTTTATTAAAATTATGAATGTATGTTTAATTTTGTCAAGTGCTTCCCCCCCTTTTATTCTGTTAATATGGTGAATTACATTAATTGACTTCAGTTAGAATTTTTGTGTCTGTGTTCATGAGAAATAGCTAGCTTTCTTTTGGGGGGTGGGAGAGGTGTCAGATTTTGGTGTCAGAGTTGAGTTTGGAAGTCTTCCCCTCCTCCTCCATTTTCTAAAAGTGTTTGTGTATGATCTTGGTGTTATTTCTTTCTTAATATTTAATAGAATTAGCCAGTGAAACCATTTAGGCCAGTAGTTTTGTGTGTTTTCTTGTGGTGGAAAAAATTAAATATTTCAAAATTTGTGTGGAATGATTTTTAATAACAATTTCAATTTTTAGTGCTATTAAAATTTTCTGTTTCTTATGTCAGTTTGGATAATTTGTATATTTTAAGAAATGTATAACACTTTGCAATCTGTTAACCTTTTGCACTCGGATGTCGAGTGTGACTCGACACGGTTAGCATCGGTAGCCCATCCCTTCCCTCCCTCCATCCCTCCTCCTTTATTTGGGCTTTTCTTACATTAAATAAATAAGTTTGTACGAAAAGAAACTCCAGTTTTTTATTCTGCTGCGCTTTGTAAAATCTGGGGTATTTAAAAAATTAAATCCCGAGTAGAATAAAGGAATCGAGAAAAAAGCAAGCGAGTGCAAAGGGTTAATATCTTTTATTTTAATACTCAGATTATTCCATGCTTTGATGCTTTTTCCCTGACATATCTCCATTGTTCCTTGAATATTTCCAGATTCATCTTGTATTTTCCCTGTTCAATCCTGGATTCAGCCATTGCTTGGGGGAGCACTATGTTTCTTTTTAGTGAGAAGCCAAGATTGAAACATTAACTTTATTTTACACACCCTATCTAATAAAAGGGCAATATGCAAATTAACCATCACTCCGTCACAAAGCTGGCGGCACCCATAGCCAGAAGATGGTGGTGCCCAGTCCTCTCAGCCCCGCTGGAGTCCTCCAGTCCCGGGGGGGGCGGCCACTGAGAGTGGGCAGCATGAGCGGCCTGGTGGAATGCTTGCTTTGTCGCTGCGGCAATAAGGCAAGCATTCCCTGCCCGGCCGCGGATGGGCCTCTGGGCCACAGAGAGCCTTTGGACAGCAGGCACGGAGCGACCAGGCCCCTCAGAGAGCTATTGGTGCACGGATTCGTGCGCAGGGCTACTAGTATATTTATATTTTTTAAAACCATGAGTTCACATTAATGCCTCTAATTCTAATCTAACACCACAGTTTATTCTAGATTTCTTCCTTTTCATATTTGTAATTATTTTTTCTAATAGTAAGAAACCTGAGCCCTAGCCAGTTTGGCTAAGTGGATAGAGCATCAGCCTGCGGACTGAAGGGTCCCAGGTTCGATTCCAGTCAAGGGCACATGCCTGGGTTTCGGACTTGATCTCAGTAGGGGGTGTGCAGGAGGCAGCCGATCAATGATTCTCTCTCATCATTGATATTTCTCTCTCTCTCTTCCTCTTCCTTCCTCTCTGAAATCTATAAAAAAGAAACCTGGTTTGAGATTTCTTTCCTTTCAGCACTTTAAAAGTGTTGTTCCTTATCTTTTAGCCCTCCTTGTTTATGGTGAAAAGTCTGCCACTATTTATATGCTTTCATATATGCAGAATCCCCTTTTTCCTTTGGCTGCTTCAAGATTTTGTCTTTGTGGTTGTCAGCAGTTTTTACTGTGTTGGATCTAAGTTATATTTTCTTTGTTTTTAATCTCTTTGAGGTTTGCTGATCTTAGATCAGTAATCCAATGGTGTTCACCAAATTAGAGAACTATTTGGTCACTATTTTTATAATTTTTTTGTGCCCCATTCTCACCTTTCTTCTGAGTCTCCAAGTGAATATATGTTGTTAGATCATTGAAAATTGCCCAACAGATGACTGAAATTCTGTTTATTGTTTTTTTCTTTTTCTCTCCCTGTTCTTCAGTTTAGATCATTTCAATTGATCAGTCTTAAATTTCATAGACCTTTTCTTCTGCCATCTCCAGTCTGCTTTTAAACTCATCCAGTAAATTTTTAATTTTAGATAATATACTTCTCAATTATAGAATTTTTATTTGGTTCATTTCAGGTTTTAATTTTTCTGGTGAAGTTTTTCATCTGAAAATTTTCGTTGTAATCATATTTCTTATTTAAGTTGTTGGACGTATTTATTATAGCTTCTGCAGAGCCTATATGTACTAATTTCTACAACTAGGTCCTCTCATGGTCGTATTCTGTTTGTTCCTTTTTCTCTTGACTATGGGTTCCATTTATCTGCTTCTCATATACAGAAGTTTTTTTTTATTATATAATGAGCATTATAAATGGTACATAGCAGAGACTATGGATTCTTTTATCTCCCTCTGATTAACTTTCTGGCTCGTAATTGCGACTTCATAGAGTCTGATTTTTGTGTCCATTAGGGACAGATGTGTTTTGATTTTGCATTAGTCCTAAAGAAGATCGCTTAGTCCTAAGATTTATTCTTTAGTCTCAATGTGGGGGTTTTCTGAGTTTTCAGTGGAAAGTTTGAGGTGCTCATTAAGCCCCTCTAACTGAGTAGGAATCAAATTATAAACTCTTGTCTCCGCTCATGGGCAGCAGCTAGAATCTCTGCTCAGATCTTTTAGTCTTCCAGCTGTTACTTTCCATTGGAATGCTTGGAGTCTCCCACTCATGTGTGTAGCTTGGGGTTAGCCATGGATTTGAGGGGAACTTGTATGCATGTTTTGATGCTGCTTCCCTGTCCATAGCTCTTTCTATTTTCTATGATTTCTCTTCTCATTTTCCAGCCACTATGGTAGCCCTGAACTCTACCCTCTGACATCTCAAGCCAATAGACTGTGGCTTTCTAGTTGAATTTTAGTCACCCTGCACCAAGTGGACTCCTGAGTAGTAGTACCCTTAGGGAAAAGCACATAAACATGGATCTCACCAGAGTGGTTACCCTCTTTCAAGGTCAGTCCACTCCTCCCCCCAGTTTCTGCCTACTTTAGGTCAACCTCCTGCCTTTAATGTAGCTATTTTAAAATATTTTTCTATGGTTTATAATTATTATATCAAGAGGGTTAATTTAAACAAAACATTTCTACCATTGTTGGAGCCAGAATTTTTTGGCTTAAAGTTTTATTTTATTCAGTATATACCAATTATTGCATAAATGTCTTTTTAAAACACAGTTTAGTTTTTAAAAATTCTATGTTGTCTGTATAGGAATAGTAAATGTTTGTGGTATTAATAGTTGCAAAAGAAGTACTGAACCCTGATCCCAAAATATAAATGTACTAGAGGTCCTATACACTAATGTCAAATGATCCAGTTGATTCTTTTAAAATATGTTTTAAAATAATTTCAAATTAAATAATTTAAGAATACAACAGTTAAGTGGATACCTTTTTAAAAATTTAACTTGTTTAACTGGAAACCAATTTTATAATTTTTTTCTGTTTTTTATATTTTATTTTTGTCTACCTATTCTCTTTCCAAAGAATGATAATTGACCAAAAATGAATTATTTAAAACTAGTGGCCCTGTGCACGAATCCATATGCGAGTAGCTCGCTGCCGCTTGCCTCAGCTGGCCGCCCTGCCCACCGCCACTGTAGCTCTCCGCTGCATGTAGCTCGCTGTCCCGCCCTCCTGTAGCTCTCCACTGCTGGTAGCTCGCTGCCCCACCCTCCTGTAGCTCTCCGTAGCTCACTGCCCAGCCCTCCTGTAGCTCTCTGCGGCTCCTAGCTCGCTGCCCAGCCCTCCTGTAGTTCTCTGCGGCTCCTAGCTCGCTGCCCAGCACTCCTGTAGCTCTCTGTGGCTCGTAGCTCACTGCCCCGCCCTCCTGTAGCTCTTCCCCACTTGTAGCTTGCTGCCCCGCCCTTCTGGTGATAGGTCGTTACATGTCACGGCGTAACAACCATTTGCATATTACCTCTTTATTATATAGGATACCTATGCAACCATTGCTGATATAAATAAATGAATAAATATGTAAGTAAATTGGCAAAGAAGTCATAGGTCTTCCTTACAGAAAAATTCCAGTTAATAAATGTAGAAGGAAAGGGAGAAATTTAAAAATTACCAATAGAACACCACAGTAAAAATCACCATAGGTGCAAGATCTAGCAATGGATGCTAAAATTAGCGAGCAAAGCTGAAGCAGAAAATAATATTTGCGTAGTCTCAAAGTATTTCCCCCAATATTTAGTAATTTCTGAAGGAAGAAAAAAATAAGCTTACAATTGGGAATCTTGGCAGACACAATCTTAGGCAAGTGATCAAGGCTAACATCACTAGAAATATTCATCAACATATCTCCTGACTTGATGCATTGAGACAGGCACATCACCTCTGTGCTTTCCTTCCTAGTAATGTATAAGTTCAATCTGATCATGAGAAAACATGAGACCTTAACTGAGGGATGTTCCATAGATTAATTAATCAGTACTCTTTAGATGTGACAGTCATGAAAGATGAGAAATTGTAACCGATTAGAGGAGGTTAAGGAAATATGACAACTGAATGCAATGTGGAATCTTGGCTTGGATTCCAAATAGAAAAGGGGCATTAGTGGGAAAAGTGGGAAAACTCAAGTTTTTTATATTGTACCTCGTTAATTCCTTAGTTTTGATAAATGTTCTGTAGTTATGTAAGACATTCACATAAGAAATCAATCTCCAGATTTTTCTCTTTAATTTCAACACACATATTTATACCAGTAGTTCTCGGAGTGTTCCTAGACTAGTGGCATTAACATCAGCTGGGAACTTGTTAATAATGCAAATTTTCAGAAGCTCTGGGGATGGGGCCAAGTAATCTGTGTTTTAACAATCATCACCAGATTATTCTCATGCATGCTAAAATTTGAGGACCGTGATTTGTACCATCAGTAACAAAATAAAAAAAAAGGGGGAAATATTTTTATTAATATATTGGCCAGTTGTTAATAATGTTTGCTTACCATAAAGTACAACCAGTTTTCTTTTTAATTGTTGTACTTTTTAAGTGTGGTAAAATACATGTAACATAACATTTACCATGTTAGTCATTTTAAAATGTACAGTTCAGTGGTATTAAATACATTCACATTGTGTGTAACCATCACCATAACTCTTTTCACCTTGTAAAATTGAAACTCTGTACCTGTTAAACAATAACTCCCCATTTCCCTCTTCTCCCAGGTCCTGGCAACCACTATTCTACTTCTGTCTCTTATGAGTTTGACTACTCTAAATCTCTAAGTGGAACTATTATAGTATTTATATTTTTGTAATGGACTTACTTCACTTAGCATAATGTCCTCAAGATTCATCCATGTTATATAGTACTAGAGGTCCAGTGCATGAATTCGTGCACAGGTGGGGTCCCTCTGGGTGGCCTGCAGGGATCTGGCCAAAACCCGCAGTCCAATGCCGCCTGCAGCTCCTACCTGCTGCTCCTGCTCATCCCAGCCCCACTGTGCCTGCCGCGGGCTTGCGCCCAATCAGTCCTGAACGGAAGAGGCTGGCGCTCACCAGCCATCTGGCCCCTGGTGATTAGTGCATGTCATAGTGAGCGGTTGAGCAGCCTTAGCATATCATTAGCATATTACGCTTTGATTGGTTGTTCGGTGGTTCTGCCATTCGATCTATTTGCATATTACCCTTTTATTATATATGATGTGTCATAATTTCCCTTCCTTTTTAAGGCTTAACCTTTTGCACTCGGATGTCGAGTGTGACTCAACATGGTTAGCAGATTACAGAGATTAAAATTACTCTTTGAATGTATCAATAATTTGAAATATAAAAAAATCCAAATAAATAAGTTTGTATGAAAAAAAACTCCAGTTTTTTATTCTGCTGCACTTTGTAAAATCTGGGGTATTTAAAAAATTAAATCCCGAGTAGAATAAAGGAATCGAGAAAAAAGCAAGCGAGTACAAAGGGTTAATAGTATTTCATTGTGTATATATACCACATTTTGCTTATCCCTTAATGGTTAAGGTGTAACCCAGGGGTCCTCAAACTTTTTAAACAGGGGGCCAGTTCATTGTCCCTCAGACCGTTGGAGGGCCAGACTATAGTTTAAAAAAAACTATGAACAAATTCCTATGCACACTGCACATATCTTATTTTGAAGTAAAAAAAACAAAACAAAACGGCAAAAACACCCGCATGTGGCCCGCGAGCCATAGTTTGAGGACGCCTGGTGTAACCTATCAATGTACAATGAGGCTGCTTCCACATTTTAGCTATTGTGAATAATCCTGTTATGAGCACTACATACAAATACAGTATACTAGTATCTTCAGGATTATTTTAATTCTTTGGGGTATATACCCAAAAGTGGTATTATTGGATCATATGGTACTTCTATTTTTAATTGTTTAACACCATACTGTTTTCCACAATGGCTGTACCATTTTACATTTCCATTGACAGTGAGTGCATAATGGTTCCAATTTCTCCACATCCTTGCCCACTCTTGTTTTCTGTGGGTTTTTGTTTTGGATGTTGTTGTTTTACTAATATTTATCCTAATGGGTGTGAAGTGGTATCTTATTATAGTTTTGCTTTGCATTGCCCTAATTATTAGTGATGTTGACCATCTATCTTTTCATGTGCTTGTTGGCCATTTGTATATTTTCTTTGGAGAAATATGTATTCACAAGTCCTTTACCCATTTTTCAATAAGTAACACCCCTACATTCCATACATATAGTGAACCACTGCTGCTCACATACTTTGGGGACATCAATGGCTCTCCTGGGTTTTCCCCTGTCTTCCTTGTCCCTCAGTACTCATAAATCTGGAATTTACATATAGGATCTATTTGTGTATTGATTTTGAGAAATAGGGCAGAATTTAAAAACTGTATATGATGATATTTTAATATTTAAACCTGTTTCAAAAAAAACCCACACCTTTCTTTACAGACTTATAACAGCTGTGCCAGACTCTGCTTAAACCAAGAAACAGTATGTCTAGCAAGCACTGCTATGAAGACTGAAAATTGTGTGGCCAAAGTAAGTAATATTACTCAATATATATTATACTACTTCATAACAATGCATTATCTATAGAGGTCTTCACTAATTATTGCTATAAAGTTTATTACAGGATTTTACTAGTATATTTTAAAAAGAATATAGCAAGCATCATTTTATCCAAATTAGATTACAAGTTGGAATCTCCAGCTCTTTAATTGCAACAGAATTTTTTGATTATGTATTCTGGTCACACTTTAGTCTAAATCATATTTGTTGCTTAGCACTAGCTATGGATTGTAACAAAAAAGTAAAGTTTTATGTAAGAAATTATACAAATTATTTTTATGTTTGTTCATGGCTTCTAAGTATAATTAAGAATAATGTACACCATTGCAAGGATTGTGAAATATGCTATAGAAAATCCAATTATTATATCATTATTGTTATTTATTAAGTGGCTTAATGGTAGAAATATTCCTTTTGGTGATCTTGATCTGCGTGGACAGGTATATTTAAATCATGCATATGAGCTACCTCTTATGTATAAATGTGCCATATCTGTAGACTAGATACAAAAAAATAATCTTACATATTAGAGATTTTACAATCTAATAATCATATAACTATGACTCAAATTTTCTAAGTATCTTTAATTACTCAGGAGCTTTGACCTAAATTTAGATATCATCCATTTTGATTATTCCAAGAATAAGTAAAATTCCAGTATGGGCTTTGTTTCTAGACTTTTACTTTGCATATCTGCAAACTTACTGCCTTCAATAACTGTTTTGGCACTGTTACAACATTCTCAATTTTAACTACTTTAAGTTTAATCTATTGTATTATATAATTAGGCTCTTAATTACTTACTGTTATTATTAGAGCTAGGGCTGGTATCATCCTTTGCTACAAAAATCAAAGGACAGCAATATTTTTTATTATTTTTATTTTATTTCTTAAAACATGCAGTATTTTGTCAACTGAAAATATATAATAGAAAATATAATCAATGGAAATGATCCATATAAGAAATGTCAGAATTTATTTAAAATTATAGTTTAAAAAAGATATTTAGTCATTTAAGTGTCTCTTAAACTAGACTGTCTTAATGACTTACTGTAAAATATGAATATTATAAATTATATTTATATATTTCATGTTTCAGTCACTTAGTAACAGCCAGCAAGTGCTAATTGATCCTATGTTATACCTAGCATTTGTACATTGAGATGGGGGACCAATTATTTGGGACTTTAAAAATAATCTATCTCCTTTTTGGCCACACTGCTCTCAGTTTTATCTCAAGTGGGTGACTTCTGGCTAACCAAGGTAAAATCTTAACATGAGCACCGACCCAAGGACAAGGTGACAATTTTAATGAGTTTCATTGAGAGCTGGCCAAGAGAACATCTGTCCTTTTTTGTTTTCTCCATACTTTGTAAACCAGGATCTCTAAAACTATGTAGTTATTTTGTTATGTGTCTGTATGATGTGGTGTGTGTGTTTTTTCTCTCCCACTCTCTACTTAAGTGGTGCATGGTTAGAAATCTTCTGGCATCTGGCACAATGACATAATTTCTTCTATGCTCTTGGGTGAGGAATTAAGTTTGCTCATTGCTGCTCATCAGTCTGTTTCCTTTGCTCCCAGATGGTGACCCTCTCATCCCATTCTTGCTTATTTTAACGTTATTCTGACATCTATATCCTTTCATTGATTCCTTAAATACCCTAATTGAATAATGATTTTATCATTTTCTATTGGAACCCACCTAACTTTCTGGTTCCATATACATATTTTATTGATTTCAGAGAGAGGAAGGGAGAGATAGAAACATCAGTGATGAGAGAGAATCATTGATTGGCTGCCTCCTGCACACCCCACACTGGAGATCGAGCCCACAACCTAGGCATGTGCCCTTGACCGGAATCGAACCCGGGACCTTTCAGTCCACGGGCCGATGCTCTATCCACTGAGCCAAACCAGCTAAGGCTTATCATTCCTTTTATTGGCTCATGGGCTGTCTTCTGGTTCATTTCTTCAGAGTTGAGCTAAATAAACTATTGATCAATGGCAAATAAAAACATGTAGCTGAATTCTATTCTTTTTGCAACAGCCTTCAGTGAGGTACCAACAACATGGGAATAAGGGAAGAATTTTCCCTTTTTCATTTACATGTTATAGTATATCATGATTCTGTACTATTTCTGCTGGCCTCATTTATTGCTTGACCTTTGAAAAATAATGACTTGGTACTATTTTTGTAGGTCTGCAAGCTTGTCCCTTTTTCCTATTCTTCACCTTTAGCCCTTAATGGAATAGTTTCATCTGCTACACTTGATATGGCTGCATGGTTTTTAAGTTGGTACAAGTGTCTGTTGACTCAGATTGTACTCCAAAGTGGCCTTGACTGTCCAGCCATCTCCATGTGAGAGCAACTATAATACAGTGATATCAACCATTTGGGGCTCTAGTTCAAAGCAGTCAATTCTTATAGGAGTGACTTTGATTTAGATGGAGATGGTAATTAAAGTCTAAAACCTTACTATTGAAAACTGTTTATATGAGTTTTAGAGAAAACTTTACTACCAGTTATTCCCTTAAAAATAGCAATGTTGTTATGTTCGGACCACTTATAGCGCATTGTATATGACTTTTCATTGCTGGAAATACCTTACAATAAGTGTTTTACAATAGGTCTATGGAAAGAAACCCATTGGCCCTATTTAGAATACAAAATGCCCCCACAAATTTGTAAGACAAACTACAGTCACCCTAGGTTAATAATAATCTTCTGAATCTCTAACTTGAAGAATGATGCCTAAAAAAGATCTATAATAATAAAAGTGTAGTATGCTAATTAGACCAGACGTCCTTCTGGACAACCTTCCGAACAAAGCCAGGGCTGCGAGAGAAACCCAGGTCCCAGGTGCCTGCCGGCAGCCACAGGAAAACCCAGGTCCCAGGTGCCAAAGGGAAGCCAGTGCCGGCAGCCAGGGGAAGGAAGGCCTACTCTTGCACAAATTTCGTGCATTGGGCCTCTAGTTTAAAAATAAAAATGAAGGAGGGGTCATTTTATCAGTATAACTTAATCCAGGTAATATTTGGAGGCACTGAAATGTCTTATTTTCTTCCTTCTTAATAATTATAACCCTGTATTTTATGAGATTTGTGATTGGAACATGATGAGCTTTGTATTTATTGTACCTTTAAATGGACAGTCATTATTGACTGCCAACTTAGTGTTTAAAATCAATAATTACATTGTACCTAATTGTCAACCTTCATGATGCTTTTTAATTGATAAAGAAAACTAACTGGAAAAATGAAGAGCACTAATCGTTTGTTATCTTTTAATTGAACTTTTTAAAAATATTACTGAAAAGTTTGATTTCAGGTATTTCTCTAATTTACCCTTATACACACATACACAGTTAAAATTGAGTTGTTTGAACATATCTACCTAGATTTCTGTCCAGGTAGGAAGAAGTACTGCCTCTATGTTTGGAAAATAAGCCACTTCAGTAGTCCTTTGTAGATGTGTTCTCTATTATAGTTGTTGTTGTTTGTTGTTATTGTTTTTTACTTGAGACTAATAATCTGTTTGTAACTGACTGAGACAGAAAAATGTGATGTTCCTTTCCACTTACTCCAGATTTTGATAGAAGACTTGTTTTATTTATTTCCAAAATTATATCCGCAGGAAACAAGCTGTTTAAATTCAGATTATGCTGAAGCAAAATGGTCCTGGTATGAGAAGCAACGTGCTGTTTTACGAGCACAGAGTCCCTTTTCTCATAACTGATTGATAGTAAATATTTTCCTGAAGAATTATTGCCAACCATGAACAGTGCAACTGTTTCACTTTTTTTCCGTGCTACTTGCTGTACCAGCCATTGTCGGTAATTAAGATCTACAATTCACAATGCAGACGTTTGCACTTCCTCTGGGTCTGTACTATTTATAAGGCATTTCAGCTGTTCAGAGTTTCTTTTGAGTTTTAAACTACGTGTTAACAGGCTTCTTTAATATATACTGTTCCTCAAGTAGCACATTAGATGGTCCATTCTTTGCACAGGTTCCTCTGTTGGGTCTAACAATTAGCTTTTAGAGAATGTATTTAAATGTAACCATATCATTGAGGCCAATGTGGTTGGAAAAACTCTGAAGTGTAACGTGTTACACATTTGGCTTATTCCTAAGGCAGGAATAAAGTTTAGAAGTAATATTTTCCCTTTCATCTTCAAGTGTTCTTATGAATAATGGGTGTTAATGATGTGGGTGGTTACAGAGAGGTTCTGAGAAATACTAGTAGAGTGGCTTTTCCAAGTTCACTTTTGAAGTAATAACAGAATCAAGGGCCATTGTTACAAACAAGAGCTTGTGTGTTTGTCAGATTAAGGATACAAGTATACATAAACTTCTGGATGTGTATGCTACTTAGGAATACAAAGGGCGCAAAAGGGATCCGCAGATTGACTGCACATTTGTTGTGTAATCAGCTTTATGAACCCTTTAGGAATATGCCATTGGAGAGGAAAGTTTAAATAGGAATCCTGGTCTATATTAAAATTGGTAAAATTCGAAGTCACTTTCTACCATTTCAAGAGTGTTTGTTTGTTTTTTTAAAAAGTCCAGACCCCAGTGAGAGTCTTCGTGAATTATGCTTGAGAGTCGGAGTAACTGCTTGCATAGTCTCCTTGCTACCTGCATTTATTGTTAAACATACAAGAGAAAGAAACAAGAAACTGAAAGTGGTTGACAAAACATGTTTAAAACTCTGTGCTGAGTGGAGATCAGTCTGGCTGTTTTTAAGCCTGAAGTCAGCTTCATTGATTCTGCACGTTGGCCGCCAGCATCTTTCAGCAGAGCAGATCTTCGGAGAAAGGCAGGACACGGGTGTCAGTGCTGATTTCCTGATGGCCCCTTGACTATAAGACAGAGCTTATAACAAAGCCTTTCCAAGGCAGTTTTATTTGCCCAAATCTAAAACTTTCTGTAGTTTTTTATTTTTTTTAATTATAGTGTTTCTGTGAACTTTTTTTCCTCCTTGAACTCTTTATGAACCTTTTTTTAAGATAGCAGCAGTGGTTCAACTGTTGGGAACCACTGATATATCTGACTGAGATGCTTCAAGATGCTAGAACCTATTCGCATTTCTTTCTAGCCAGGGAGCTAATAAGATTGAGTTTGTCTTTGTGGATTGATCTAGATTAGCATGAGATTAGCCCAGTCAGAGTCTTCCTCAGTGAAAAAGGGAAGGTTAGGGGAGAGAGGGGTGAAGGAAGAAAGTTCTTCCTCAAGAATTGACTGCAATATTGCCTGCTGATGCATGTCAGATCACCCACACGGAGAGATCACATGGCTTCTCCAAAAGTCAAACGATCAATTCGCCTCGTTTTGGCTCTGTACTTAATGCACAAACAGTGCGATCTGCAGGGCTGTAATTGCATTGTTAGGGCCAAGGAACAAGCCTGTGCCTTTTCAGCAGACAGCTGGCAGGGAGAGAGGCATGTTGTTAGGAAAGAGAGAGGCAAGGCAAATAAAATTACTGCTAACGCTCAGAGATCGGCAGGAGTCCTACTTGCCTAATCTTACCGGTGGGAGCAAGCGGCTGTTGTAATCCAATTATAGCAGCATAAGCAATTTGTTAGACACTCCGCATAATGTAACAATTTCCCAATAAACTCTGACTTGTAATAACGTCGGCAAGAGTCCGCATAAATCTGCCCGAATGGTGGGGGCTGGAGCGTTCGGCTGGGGGCTTGTAATTGGCGCCATCAGCACGTTTTGCAGAGTGCAGTATGGTGCAGTCTTTTAGTGCAGGAATTTTAAGGAGAAAGCATGGCACATGTTTCTTAGAAAAAAGAAAAGTGGCCATTAAAAGGGGAGCAGCAAGAAGGGCATACTCTTGCCTTCACATTACCTACGAATCTTAGTGTAGAAAGAAAACTGGAGGAAGCCATGTTTCCTTCTAATACTAAAGGGGGGAGCGTGTGGATTAAATTCCTATATTTAAAAGGCATCTGTTTCTTTTATTTTACCCTCCTCCAGCCTTCCAAAATGCTGTTCAGGCAGCAGTTAGGTAACATTTTTACAAAATGTTCATAGCCAAGCAAGCCTTGAAATACGAAGTTTAAATCTATTTTCTTCTAGAGTTTAGCATTTTCTTTATAACAGGAAAATATAGTTTCTTTGTGCCCAAGACACATTTTTTAAAGATAATTATCTCATTGAATATCAAACCTTTCTGGAGAGTTCTGTCTTCTGCTTTAAGAAACCGTCTCTTACTGAAGAGTTTTAAAACCCAGCTTGTTCGTTTAGCTGGCTTTACACACTGCTTATTTTCTACTTCTGAAATATATTGTGAATGTATATGATACTAGGATTAGTATTTCTTCTTGTTGAACACTACATTGTATGAGAATACAGTTTTTTGTTTAAAACTATACCTGTATGATTATCACAGAAATAATTTTGATTCCTAAGTTGTAAATTTTGGGGGGTAAAAATATTTGTTGTGTGGAGAAAATGGAACTTCCATTATTAATTGATTGGCATTTGTTGTCACAGAACACAATTTCTTTATGAGTTCTAGGATGTGGAGAGTACTCAGAGATTTTAGTTAATAAACAGGTTTTCATGCAACTGAGTGCATTAAATGCTATCTACTTTCTTATGCCAACCCAACTCTTCGTTGTTGTTAATTTATGTCAGAGCCAAGCTTTTGAAATAAGAACAGGATTCTTCAAAATAGCATATTGCTGTGGGTATTATTACAATGAATATTTACTTTCAGTGTAAACATTTCCTTCTGAAGCAAATGCTGCCTTGTTTGACGAGAGCTGCATCAATAAACTGCAGTACCTCTAATAAAGCCACTCAGTGTCTGGGTTTAACTAATGGCTGATTTTCATGGCTTTGACAGTGAGCTGTGTGCGTTATTTTCTCCTGATATTGTAAAAATAATGAGAGCAAATTAGAACAATCAGTTTACACAGATAGCTCCTGATTGGAGGCGATGGGCAATATGGCAGCAGATAATCCATCTTCGGGCTCCTGTCACATTAACTTCAGCTGTATGAAAAGATCAGGTGGGGTAAGCAAGGATTCTCTCCAATCAGAACACTGAAATTAATGAGAAGAGCATTGTTCTGTGATCAACCTTTTAATTAGCAGACTGGAAACGGAGGGAGTGAGGAAGGCAGCACCACAGCTGCACAATGCCAGGCACAATTCCTGAAAAAGAGGGAAAATCTGTGGGTTTTAACATCACACTTTTCTTGCAGTCTACAGGCATTGTGTTTCCACTCTAGAGTTGGTTCACAGGCTAAAAAATACTGCCTACTTCCCAAAGTAGTGTCACAAATATGGTTGATGATCTTTAGACTGTCATTCTATCATGGGTCAGTTAGGATTTTGATTACTAGCACACTTTTTTGGCATTCCATTCTGGGTTTTAACTTTTGAATTTTTTTAAAAAATTGGGTAGCCTAACCAGTTTGGCTCAGTGGATAGAGCGTTGGCCTGTGGACTGAAGGGTCCCAGGTTCGATTCTGGTCAAGGGCATGTACCTTGGTTGTGGGCACATCCCCAGTAGGAGGTGTGCAGGGGGCAGCTGATCGATGTTCCTCTCTCATCGATGTTTCTAACTCTCCCTCTCCATTCCTCTCTGTAAAAAATCAATAAAATATATATTTTTTAAAAAAATTGGGTAACAAAAAAAAAAAATTTTAAAAGGTCTGCCTTGTCAGCCTACCACTACCTACCCCTCCAATTTAGTTGCAAGTAGCATGAGGGTTTTCTGGTTTGGAGCAACTCCTGTCACGTTTTGAGTTGCTTAAAAGAGGAACAAAATCCAGGCAAGTAAGCTACAGCATATTTAAATTGTGTTCCTTTCCTAATACTGTTTATTAAGAAATTTTCGGGGTGGAGGGGAGGTTCCCCCTATGCTGTTGACCTCAATATTAGGGGCTGTGTTATTTTAATTTATGTAATTGAGAATTGAATATCAATGAATGGTGTTTATAGGAGGAAGAGAGGGAAAATCTATGCAATAACTATGACTAAAGACTGATTCATCCATTTAACACTCAGTTATACTAAAATTGTAACCTTGTTAATCATCCCTATAATATTGGAAAATATGGCAGAAGGCTATTGAAGACATTAATGAGCCAAATTTTCTCTACCATATCAGTTTTCTGGGCCTTCTTTAGTAAGGTATAACTTTGGGAAAGTATATAAGTCCATCATGATTTGAGGTATTTTAGTCTTTATACCTTAAGCTTATTGGCTTCCTGTAAAAGCAACTAATAGGCTAGTAAATGAATCCAGGTATCTTCCAAAGATATACAAGTAAATTTGTTTTCTTGATATTAACTGTTAATGGACTTAAGCATTTATTTAAAGTATCTATAATAATAATCTATAATAATAAAAGGGTAATATGCTAATTAGACCGGATGACATTCCAGATGTCCTTCCAGACGAAGCCGGGGCTGGAGGGAAGCCGGTGCCGGCATTGGGGGGAAGGAAGACCTACTCTTTCACGAATTTTGTGCATTGGGCCTCTAGTTAGTAAATAAAAATCAGTTATCAGTACGCAGGTTAAATGTAAGATGATCTTTTCTCATTATAGTTAATAAGACTTTTTTATAATATAAATATAATAATGGTGATTCTAGCCTTGTAGCCCTAAAATACTGTATTTATGGAATAAATTATACCTGATATTATACCTCTATGCAAAACTCAGAACAAAAGCACTTTACTTCCCCCTAGGACCCATCTCTCTCTCTCTCTCTCACACACACACACACACAAAATCTTTAGTATAGCTTTCAGAATTCTGTCAGAAACATTATTTATTTATTTATTTATTTATTTATTACTGATAGTGAGCTTTTACTGCACATATTTATTTAGACTGATATGTATCAGTATTTTAGGATCAGTGATTTAATACTAAATAGTCTAGGAATTTCCACCCCCATTCTTTAAGAAAATGGTGTTATTGTGCATATTAATGTTTTAAAGGCCACTTGTTAGAATTTTGCATGATATCTGGAAGAGAGACTTTTATTCTTATAGTTTTATGGATTTTTGTGACTTTTCATTCTCCTCTCTCCTAGTTTGACAGTCTCAGCAGCCTGGGCTTATAAGCTATCCATGAATAAATATGTTCTTAGTTATATGGTATAAATAGATCGCTTACAAAGCTTGTGAAACCCGAGCTCTTCTTTTGAACTTTTTAGTACCCATGAGCTCAGGATCCATATATGTTAAATTTTATTCTTGTGTCATGACTCAGCTTACTAGACATGAATTCAAATGACTGTTGAATTTAAATGAGCTATGTATTCAAATGACTATTCTACTCTATACCAAGTTTCTACCAAAAAATTGTATTTTTCCCTTTTTCCTATGATTCTGGAATTCCATTTGATTTAGTGATCTTCCCAATATTTGTTCTTGTTATAGAGTTCTTTTTTGGTAAGATTTACTTCTTAAGATCAGTGTTAAAAGACATCACTTTTGCCCTAGCCGACTTGGCTCAGTGGATAGGGCATCAGCCTACGGACTGAAGGGTCTCAGGTTTGATTCTGGTCAAGGGCATCTACCTGGGTTGTGGGCTCGATCCCAGTAAGGGGCGTGCAGGAGTCAGCCAATCAATGATTCTCTCTCATCATTGATGTTTCTCTCTCTCTCTCTCCCTCTTCCTTCCTCTCTAAACTCAATAAAAAAAAAATATTTTTTTTAAAAAGACATCACTTTTTTTTGAGTGCATCTTTTTGGTTTATATTAGTAATTACAGAAATGTCTAACTGGCTGAATGACCAAGAAACTTCTTTTTTTATTTCCTGACAGAGCTAGAGTTACCAAGTCATTTTAAATTCTACTAATCCCTAACCTCATCAATAGGGTTCACTTTAGAGAAATTTTTATTAGTCTAGTCTTTGGAATGCACCCTTACCCCCTTATTTAAAGTTCTTATGTATGGAACCAATTGAATTTTGGAGTCCATTATAATCCTTTCTAAGTGCCCTTCCCTCCCACCCCCCACCCCAATTTTTAGTTTGGAAATATATTCCTATATAAGGAATTGAAAAATGTCCATTTTTGTGTGTGTGTTTCTTCAAGGGCTTTTATCTTTTTTTTTTTTTTCCAGTTTTGTACTACTCAAAGTTTGACGTATAGAGAGAATACGTTAATATTTATTGCCTTTGTGTTTAGGCTATGTGGTGTATTTCAATCCTTACATAAATCTGATAAGATGGATATTACCATTACTTTACAGATAAGGAACCTGAAGCTTAGAGAAATTAAACCTTTTTCCAAGTTTTCATATCTCTTAAGTTGTAGAGTCATGTTTTGAACTCAAATCTGTCTGACTTCAGAGTCCTTTGCTCTCCTATACCCAGTTGCCTTTCAGATAGTATTTGGAGGACCTGTGTATCTCTCCTACCATTATACCAGGTCTCACACTAAGAAGCACCTATAGCTTTTCTCCATTTGATCCCTATAGCATTATTGATGTCTAACAAATATTATTTCTATCCCTCCAGCCTTTTGCCCTCCCTCCTTCTACTGCTTATAAAATATCTTGTTCTGACTGAACTGAGCCAAGTACTATATTCAGAAAACTTAATTATCTCTATTTTGGATTACCTACTCAGTGATTCTACTTTAAAGACTTACTCAGTAATAATCACCTACCTTATAACAGAGGCCTTAAAGCAGGGGTGAGGAACATCCAGCTTGTGGGCCTTATCTGTAAAATAAGGGTAATATCCATCTTATCAGGTTTATGTAAGGATTGAAATATACCACATAGCTAGCACTATAGTGCCTAAACATAGAGGCAATAAATATTAACGTATTCTCTCTATACCTCAAACTTTGAGTAGTACAAAACCGGGGGGGGGGGGAGAGGGGGGAAGATAAAAGCCCCTGAAGAAACACATACACAAAAATGGACATTTTTCAATTCCTTATATAGGAATATATTTCCAAACTAAAAATTGGGGTGGGGGGTGGGAGGGAAGGGCACTTAGAAAGGATTATAAAGGCCTCCGAAATTCAATTGGTTCCATACATAAGAACTTTAAATAAGGGTGGAAGGGTGCATTCCGTGAGAAATAATTTGGTCTGGCCTTACCAAGGCATTAGGGGTGAGTTAATTAAATGTTTGACCAAACATAGCAGGCTAATTTTTAAGTTGATAATTTTGTAGAGCCCTCAAATGATGTTCTAAATGTCCAAATAAGGTTCCCCACCCCTGCCTTAAAGGATCTGAGATGGTTTCATGGCTCTGTGTTCCATTGTTCTACATGTAAAATAAGTGGAATGATATGAGTGCCAATACTGTTCAAAGTGCTGATTCAGACCTTAGTAATTCTATATAATAAAAGGCTAATATGCAAATCAACCGAACGGCAGAACGACTGGTTGCTATGACATGCACTGACCATCAGGGGGCAGACGCTCAACGCAGGAGCTGCCCCCTGGTGGTCAGTGTGGTGGGAGCACCGCTCAGCCAGAAGCCAGGCTCACAGCTGGTGAGCGCAGCGGTGGTGGCAGGAGCCTCTTCTGCCTCTGCAGCAGCACTAGATGTCCCACTGATGGCTTAGGCCCGCTCCCCGTGGGCTCTCAGACTGCAAGAGGGCACAGGCCAGGCTGAGGGACACCGCCCCCCTCCACCTCCCAGTGCACGATTTTTGTGCACCAGGCCTCCAGTTGTTTTATAAGTTGTTATTGAATACAGATCTTATCCTAATGTTTGAGTTAGGATTTACAATGTAAGCATACATTGGCAGGCCTTTTACAATAAAAAATTTACTTTTCCTGGTTAAGCTTAGTAATTAATTTTGTCAGTTTAAAAAATATCCCTTAAGGCTTCAAAGCCCAGGCTCTGATTGAACTTCAGTAAATATTTTCACAGTTTAGTGCATGTTTCTATATAGTTTAGTGATTGTGAAAACATTATGAGGGTTAATACTTGGACCTTGAGATCCTGTTTCAAATAGGAGAGAGGAGGCTTGGGACAGGAGTGAGTAGTTAAGAAGAATTAGGTTCATCAAAAGCAAATGAAAACAAAAATGAATATGTGTGTGTGTGTGTGTGTGTGTGTGTGTGTGTGTGTGTGTGTGTGTAAAAACTTCCCTGGATATTCTCTAATGGGAAGAATAGAAGTTTTTGATATTTAAGGTTAACATAAACTTCATGTTCAGGCTTATAAAAATATGTAAGGAGCACTTGCTCACATGGAACACTAAGACCATGACAAACAGTAATACTGAAATCTTTCTAAAAGATTGAATATAAATTTAATTATGTTTTATATTTCAGACATCACTTGTTTAACTTTATCCACATTTTCTTACTAATATCTAATAGCATTAGAAATTAAATTATAAAGTTGTTTTTTTAAACCTGGGAAGCAAGCCAAAGGGAAACGGAGGAAAAAAAATCCATGTTTAAAAAGAGATGGTTCCTACAGTGTTAACTATGGAGTGTGTAGCGTGACTCTGTAATGGAATATCATGGCAGGGGGTATAATACTGTAAATAAGATGAATATGCCACTTGTGGATTAATGGGCAACCTAAAGAGTGGCTTTATTTACATCGATGTGTGAGGTTCACTTTCAATTTGTATATTTTCTCTTATTCTTTCTTTGAAATATATGTATATATATTTCAGAGAGATGGAGAAAGAGAAACATCAATGATGAGAGAGAATCGCTGATGGGCTACCTCCTGCACGCCCGCTACTGGGGATTGAGCCCACAACCTGAGCATGTGCTCTGACCGGGAATTCAACCCCAACCTCCTGGTTCATGGGTCGATGCTCAACCACTGAACCACACTAGCCAGGCTATTTTCTCTTATTCTTGTGATTGGCATACTTACAAACCTGACAGTTTAATTAGGGAACTTAAAAAAAAACAATCGGTCTCCCTGAATCCTGATATATATGTTCGTTATGTACATAATTTTGGTAGGATTAATATAGTGTCATTTTAGACTTTAAAATTGATAAGTCAAAGAGTTTTCTTTAGCTTTTTCTCTGGGTAATACTTAAAGGTTCTGAAATTAAATCCAAGAATTATAGCTTTTTTAATATTTTGTTATAAATGATAAGGAGCAGGTGTAGACATTACATGTATCCAGATCACAGTACATTTTACTTGCAGTGATACATTTTTTTTTGGATATGGGATGTTTTTCAAAGGTTTGGTTACTGAGTAATGTAAACTTGAATACATGTAGCCTGGTGCTCTATTGGAGTCACTATCTCAACATTATAACATGGCAACATGCAATAAGGGTACATACTAAGCAAAGCTTTATATAACTACTAGAGGCTCAGTGCATGAAATTTGTGCACTTGGGGGGTTCCCTCAGCCTGGCCTGTGCCCTCTCGCAGTCCAGGAGCTCTTGGGGGATGTCCGACTGCCAGCTTAGGTCCACTGCTGGCTTAGGTCCGCTCCCCACGAAGCGGGCCTAAGCCAGCAGTCAGACATTCTTAGCGCTGCCACGGAGGCAGGAGAGGCTCCTGCCACCGCCACTACACTTGCCAGCGGTGAGCTCAGCTTCTGGCTGAGTGGTGCTCCCTGTGTGGGAGCGCACTGACCACCAGGGGGCAGCTCCTGCATTGAGTGTCTGCCCCCTGGTGGTCAGTGTGCATCATAGCAACTCGTCATTTCACCATTTGGTTGATTTGCATATTGGCCTTTTATTATATAGGATTTTTTTGAGTTAGCTGTTTAGGTTGCTGTTGATTGTCAATTAATACTAATAAAATAGGACTCAGAGAGATCAAGCAACTTGCCCAAGGTATATTGCAGAACTGGAATTTGAACGCAGACTAGCCCCAGGGCCTGTGCTTTCAACCACTGTATTTTGTAAATTTTAGTATATAGAAATTAGTGTAGATGTAGCAAAGGGGGGGGGGTTTTATCTAAAAAAGTTCTCTATGGTGCCTATTATATGTTAACAATTTGTTAACATGTAGCCAGGATTTGGAAAATATAGAAGTATGTAAATTGGTTATATAAAATCATGATACAGTAATATATTTTAGGCTTATTGTCTTCTCTTGCACTTACAGTATTTTCCTTTGCAACATTCCATGTGAGGTGATAAAAATTAAAAATACCTCAATTAGCAACCACAAAAAAGTAAAACAGTTAATTGAACCTTGTACTCTCTTCTTCTGTCTGTTAGGTTTTTCTTTTCAGGGTTTGATTGTGTGTAATAAAACTGTTGCTTAATTAATGCCAGGGTTCTGAAGCCTTTGGATGCCACAGAAGAGAGTGAAGTGGAGAAACCAAGAGGCAGCATCAAAGAGCTTTTCTGTCATGTTAATTTAGATCTGTCATTCTTGTTCTAGTTCATGATATACGGCTCCCAACAGATACTAGGTGAATTGAAAGAGGAGCAGTAGTGAATCCTGTCTTAGGAAAAATACAATTCATGATTGAGGCTCTCAGTAGGTTAATGAATAACTGTTTTCAGACAATATTTTACTCCTAGTTTGAGCTGCCCTTGAAATGAATGTGGCTGTGTTAATGTGACCAGCAGACATGATGCAAAACCAATCTAAGTGGTAACTGGGCATCATGATTTTGTTGTATGTGCAGGAAAGATCCAGGACTAATGTTCATGGTGTACTTCTTTTATTTTTTATTGTTTTCTTTTATTGATTTTTAGAGAGATAGGAAGGGAGAGATATAGAAATATCAATGAGAGAGAAATATCTATCGGCTGCCACCTGCATGGCCCCCACCAGGATTGAGCCAGCAACCTAGGCATATGCCTGACTGGGAATCGAACTGGTGACCTCTTGGTGCATGCACCTCTTGGGTCGACGCTCTACCACTGAGCATCACAGGCCAGGCCATGGTGTACTTCTCTCTGTGGCAGAGGGATGACTGTGTGTAACCAGAGCATGAGAGAGGATATTGTACTGATTTGTATTAATCTCCATTTAGAATGCTAAAAAAAAAAGCAATGGTATAAATTTCCCTTAGAAACTGCTCAAGTTTTAATTATGGTCACACTTTTTGAGGGATCTATATGCTAAAAACAGGTTGATAGGAAATGCTTGTTTTATATTATAACTCAAAAAATATTTTTTAAAATTAGAATGCAGAATAATGAGTAATGTAATAGTTTTCACTAAAATGAACTTTTAAGGTGACTCTACATTCTCTTCTTTTTCATTCTCTCATTCTCTCTCCTTGATTAATTATAGCTAATTTTATATTTGTACTAATTTTAACAAGAGTCTTCAAAAGCAGTGTTTCTTTCAGGGTGGAGAAGAGTAAGAAACGAAGCCCATTTTATTTCTGACTGCATTCCCAGATGGTTTTATTTACAATCATTGACTTTTAGAGCCTGCTCAAATTCTGCCTGGATTGCATAGGATTACAACATAATGTCTACCTTATACTTTCTGGCTATCCCCAAATATGAAATAGACATTGCTGAGTGGAAGCATCGATATAATTTCAAATGGTTATGGTGTCAGTGGAGAGGGGAAGTTTACAAGCATGGGAAAAGAATACAGGCTTCAATTTGAATAGGCCTCTGTTTTCCAGGAGGTTATTTAATGTTAATAAATACTTGTTTAGAATGGATGGAACTAGGTTAAGTTTTTAAAGCCAAAACTTTCTCTTCCACCAAAGAGCAAGGTTCTCCTAACACTGACCTACTTTGTTCTTATCCAGTACTATAGGTACAATTGTTACGAAGCCATGTAGAGAAAAATAGATGAAGACCTAAAGAATTTTTTTGTAGGAAGCGCTTGTTTCTTTGTTGGTGAGACATAATGTTGCCACAAATCATGAATAAATATTCCAAATGCTCTAATATTATAACAGTTACAACCATTTTTAAGCCTCCTATCTAAGTAGATGTTTTTCTCCTGGTTTTCTGTATTGTGAACTTTATAAAACTGGCTTAGGCAGCCTATTAATTATTCATATCATAGCAACAATTAAAGCAAATTAAAAATAAAAATAGCCATATTGCATTTAACCATGGGCAGCACCAAAATGTGTCAGCTCTATAAGGGCCTGTGGTGTTTCCTTAGTTAAAAGTGCTAGAGGGAGCTCTAACCTTGTTCAGAGCAGTGGCATATGGGAACAATTGTCTGTATGTGGCCGTAGGGTCGCAATTGAAGACAGAGGCTAATGCTGTTCCCTGGTAGAAATTTAAATCGTTTTTATTAGAACTTCCTCTTTCTTTTATATCGGAAAATAAGGGTTAGGACTCTCTGTTACCAAACAGGACTTTATTCACCCTTTTCTCTCTTTCTATGAATATAATCATCTCCTTCTAATAGTTATTCAGGAGACCATGAATTTGACTCTGAACTTTCACAAAGTGAACACACCTATGTAATCACCACCATGATTCTTTTTAAAAGAAAGAAGGAAGAAAAGTAAAAGAATGTTCCAAAAGCCTACTCCTGCCCTCTTTGTCACTCCCCTCCCAAGGATGGTAACCATTATCCTCACTTCTAACATCATACATTAGTTTTGCCTGTTTTGAACCTCATATAAGTGGAATCATACATTATTTACTGTTTGACTTACTTCACTCAGCGCAATGTTTTAAGAGTCATATTGTATACTAGAGGCCCGGTGCACAAATTTCGTGCATGGGGGTGTGTGTGTCCCTCAGGCCAGCCTGCACCCTCTCCAATCTGGGATCCCTCTCACAATCCAGGACTGCTGGCTCCCAACTGTTCGCCTGCCTGCCTTCCTGATTGCCTCTAACCGCTTCTGCCTGCTAGCCTGATCACCCCCTAACCACTGATGGATGCCTAACTGCTCCCCTGCCAGCCTGTTTGCCCCTAACTGCCCTCCCCTGCAGGCCTGCTCACCCCTAACTGCCCTCCCCTGCAGGCCTGGTCCCCCCCCCAACTGCTCTCCCCTGCAGGCCTGGGTCCCCCCCACCCCCCCAACTGCCCTTCCCTGCAGGCCCGGTTGCCCCCAACTTCCCTCCTCTGCCGGCCTGGTCACTCCTAACTGCCCTTCCCTGCAGGCTTGATCTCCCCCAACTGCCCTCCCTTGCAGGCCTGGTCCCTCCCAACTGCCCTCCCCTGCTGGCCTGATCACCCACAACTGCCCTCCCTTGCAGACCTGGTCCCTCCCAACTGCTCTCCCCTGCTGGCCATCTTGTGGTGGCCATCTTGTGTCCACATGGGGTCAGTCATCTTTGACCACATGAGGGCAGCCATCTTGTGTGATGGAGTGACGGTCAATTTGCATATTATTCTTTTATTAGATAGGAGGATTAGCTAGGATAGAGGCCTGGTGCACGGGTGGGGGCGGCTGGTTTGCCCTGAAGGGTGTCCCGGATCAGGGTGGGGGTTCTCTTGGGGCGTGGGGCAGCCTGGGTGAGGGGCCTGTGGTGGTTTGCAGGCTGGCCACGCCCCCCGGCGACCCAAGCAGAGGCCCTGGTATCTGGGATTTATTTATCTTCTATAATTGAAACTTTGTAGCCTTGAGCGGAGCCAAGCCTCCTGCTCTCTCCAGCTCCGTGGCTGCTGCCATTTTTGTTGGGATTTATTTATCTTCTACTAGGGGCCCGGTGCACGAAATTCGTGCACTGGGGTTAAGGGTCCCTCAGCCCAACCTGCCCCCTCTCACATACTGGGTGCCCTCAGGGGATGTCCTACTGATGGCTTAGGCCCGCTCCCCACTCTCCTTTGTGGGAGGCAACTGGGCTGATCAGGGGAAGGCACCGGCCCCATCACCCCACTGCTGCAGCCACTACCAGTCACCACAGCCACGAAGGTGTTTTCATCAACACGGACTCCAGTCCCTTCACCAAGAAAAAATGACAACTTTCTTTAGGCATTTTCAAGATGTGTCTTTCATAGGATATGCTTTTTTTTTTTTTTTTAATCCTCACCTGAGGGTATGTTCCCATTGATTTTTAGAGTGTGGAAGAGAGAGGGAGAGACAGAGAGAAACATCAATGTGAGAGGGACACTTTGATTGGTTGCCTCCTGTATGAGCCCTGACCATGGGCACCAGGCTGGGGGGCATGCAGGGACCCCTGGGCCGCACGCAGTGGTGGCCCCCAAGGGTCTCCACACACCCCAGAGGCCAGCAGCCAGCCCCCCATCATGTGCGCCAGGCTGGGGGCGTGGACCCAAACTACCTCTTGGTGCTGGAGCATTCCCAAGCGGCTGGGGGCACAATGGTGACAGGGGATGTTTCCACCCCGCCCCGCCCCCAGCCCCTTGGCTCCTGCACCTATAGGCTCAAAGTGGCCAGGGGGCGTTCTGGGAACCCTGCCACTCAGGACCTAAGCAAGGGGCCTTCAGGCTTGGACTGGCCTGGGTCCTGAGGATGTTTGCGGGACCCAGCCCCTTGGCGCCTGAACCCTTAGGCTCCAAGTGGCCAGGGGGCATTCTGGGACCCTGCCGCTCAGGACCTAAGCGCGGGCCTACAGGCTCTGATTCGCCTGGGTCCGGAGGATGTTTATGGGACCCAGGCTGCTCAGGACCTAAGCGCAGGCTTACAGGATCTGAGAGGCTTGGGTCTGAAGGATGTTTCCCAGACCCCAGACTGCTGCAAGTGTTTGGGGGCGGAAACATTCCCGCGTCGCTATGGGGACACGGGAATGTTCCCGCCCCGCCAAGGCTCTCAGTGGCCAGGGGGCGTTCTGGAGCCCCTGCCACTCAGGACCTAAGCGCGGGCCTACAGGCTCTGAGCGGCTTTAGGTCCCAGACCCCAGACTGCTGCACGTGTTTGGGGGTGGAAACATTCCCGCGTCGCTGTGGCGACGCGGGAATGTTCCCGCCCACCAAGCCTCCCAGTGGCCAGGGGGAGTTCTGGGGTCCCCGCGGCTCAGGACCTAAGCGATCCCGCCTGGGTCCGGAGGATGTTTATGGGACCCAGGCTGCTCAGGACCTAAGCACAGGCCTACAGGCTCTGAGCAGCCTGGGTCCGGAGGACGGTTACAGACTCAGGCTGCTCAGCACCCGCATATGCAAATTAACCGCCATCTTGTTCGTTCTGATTGGCTGTGGGCGTAGCGAAGGTGCAGTCAATTTGCATGTTTGGGTATTATTAGGTTAGATAATTGAAACTTTGTAGCCTTAAGTGGAGGCCAAGGCAGGCCAGGGCAGGCAGAGAGCTTGGCTTCCTCCATTGCCGGGGAAACCCAAGCCTCCTGCTCTCTCCGTGGCTGCAGCCATCTTGGTTGGGTTAATTTGCATACTCGCTCCTGATTGGCTGGTGGGCCTGTCCTGTGTGTAGCCTAGGTATGGTCAATTTGCATATTACTCTTTTATTAGATAGGATAGTTGTGCTTTTTTTTAATTCTCATCTCGTGCAGTATTTCATTATATGAATACTAGAGGCCTAGTGCACGAAATTCATGCACTGGTCGGGTCCCTAGTGGCTACCGGCCTTGTACTCCCTTCCTTCCCCCCCGGCCGCCTGCCAGTACTGGGGCCTCTCTCCCTTCCCCTGGCCAGCCCGCCCCATGGTCAAACTCCCAGAAGAACTCCGGTTGAGGGGACAATTTGCATACTACGCTTTTATTATATAGGATACCAAATGTATTTATTCATTTTACTATAGATGAACATTTAGGTTCCTTTCAGATTTTGATAACTATAAAAATTTTGTATGTGTCTTTTGGTGAATATGTACAATGAATACATATATTCTATTGGGTATTGGGTATGTAACTAGGAAGGGAATTGGAATTTCCAAACTGGTGTTACCAATTTATACTCTATCCAGCAGTGAATGAGAGTTCTGTTGTTCCTTTTCCTCATTAACCAACATTTGTCTGGCTTTTTCTTTGTAGTATTCTGGTGTTGGGTAGCACCCATATCACATTATAGTTTATTTGGGGTTTTTTGACATATAACAAAACTTATAGTGTTAACCATTTTTAAGTGTACAGGTCAGTAGTGTTAATATAATTTACATTTCCCTTAACACTTAAAATTGAGGATCTTTTTTTTTCTTTTTTTTAAATTGAGCATCTTTTTATATGTTGTTTGACCATTTAAATTTGAAGTCTTTTGCCATTTCTCTACTGGGTTTTATGTATTTTTCTTAATGATTTGTAGTTTTTTAATGAATTTAGTACAAATCCTTTGTCTGATATGTGTGTTAAACATATTTTCTCCTACTCTGGCTCACCTTTGTACTTTTTAAATGAGATCTATTGATGAACAGAGGTTCTTAATTTTATTCCAATTTATCAATCTTTTTCATATATAATTAATATTTTAACATTCTACTTAAGAAATCTGTGTCTAAACAATAAAAAATATATTTTAAAAAAATCTGTGTCGACCCCAGTGTCATGAAGATATTCTCTTACATTTTCTTCTTAAATTTTTATTATTTTTACCTTTCACATGTTTTTCTACAATCCATTTGATTTTTGTGTGTGATGTTAGGTACAGGTGAGAAGTTTTTATTGTTGTTGTTGTTCTTAATGTGATACTCAGTTGACCCAGCTCTATTTATTAAAGTATGTATTTCCCTCTGTACTGGATTGTTTTCTTTGTCATAAATTATATGGCCATATATGTATATGGTTTTTGTCAAATCTGGACTTCTGATAGTACGCCCTCCAGTTTTGTTGTTATTCTTTAATATTACCTTGGTTATTCCTGGCCATTTGCATTTCCATATAAATTTTAGAGTCAACTTGTCAATATTTACCATCTCTGTGACCTTTGCATTGCCTAGTGTAGCACTTGTACATAGAAAGTTCTAATAGATTTGTGAGATAACTCAGTATTCGGAAAAATTCCTTAATTGTAGTTTCCTTCGATTTTGCCCAGAGCCTTCGAGCCTTGGCTTACTGGGCTGCTCCTACAATCTATTCACATCTTAAATTATTTCTTTCTTTCTTCACAGTTCTATCTCCAGTCACATCAGCTAATGGTGGCCCAACAAGTTAGTATATTTTAAAATACTAAAATTAATAATTCCTCTTGGGGAATTTGGTAAGAAATTTCTGTTAAAACCTCAGTTTCAGAGTTTGGTAGGCAGGTCCTAATACGACTGGAATTGCTGTAATGGTTACTACATATAGCAAACAATAAGAGCTACCTTTTTAGAGCATTTATGTGCCAGACTTAATGTGCGTAGCAATTTATATATAATCTGTTATTTCTTTTAATAACCATGGGGAATAGGTGGTATTATCCCTTTTTTTATGTGAAAAAGTATTGAGGCTTACAGAGAACTAGCTTACATAGTTTGTACATTACAGACAGAGCTTGAACTGGGCTTGTCTGACACTATGCAGTGTACTACCTTTAAAACAATAATTTATTTTACTTCATAAGTAATGCCCAGCCTCCTAGCTATTATCTCTAAGACTGTGTCCTCCAAAATGTCTTGATTCTGTCTGCCACCCAACCCCACCCCACATTGTCATTGCTGCTCTCTTAGTCTAAGTCCATTCTAATATCAGCCCATTCTTCCAGCTTTACTTACTTACAATGTAGGCCCATTAGATGGCTCACTATCAAAAAATACTATCATCATGGAAGTTGAAGTCACAAATTCTGTTTGTAAATTTCAATCAAACTTAATTTTTCAAATGGAAATTGAGCTCCAGTTATTTCCATACTCATTTATCTATTACAATAGCTAATATGCTACCTTGACCTGAGGCCACTCATTGGCCTTTGGAATCTGAAAGAAAAAGTCTCTAAGATACAGCATACTATGGTCTATAGTGCTGAGAATTAAATTGGCAGAGAACAGCAGCCATCTGATCATGACCACTATAACCTTGATAAAGCTTTAAGAGGATCCCAGTAGGCTTTTCATATCTATTTGCAGACTTTTCATGCAGCCATACTGCTTTGATTTGGCCCTAAATAAGACAAGTTGGTGTATTAAATTGATATAATTTTTTTGCCATCGTGTGAAGTAAAAGGATTTTTAATAAAGAGATATTCATTTATTGGCATTTTTCTAGAAAATGTTCCCTTAAATACTGGGAACTATGAAGAAAGATGGATGGGGAAAAACAAGAGAGTAGATATGAAAGAAATGAGGCAAATTGAAACACAGAAAACTTCAAGAAGACATTATTAGGTCTCCAGATCCAAGTGTCAACCCTGAAAAGGTTAACACTGATAAGTTTTAAATTTGTTTTTTCTTTTAAATTTTTTTATTGATTTGAAAGAGAGAGGAGAGAAACATCCATCTGCTGTGCTCCACCTATTTATGCATTCACTGGTTGATTCCTGTATGTCCCCTGACCAGGATCGAACCCACAACGTTGGTGTTTCAGGATGATGCTCTAACTAACTAAGCTACTGGCCAGGTCTAGAATGTTAAATTCTTAATTATGGAATATTTTTAGCATATCAAAAAGTCAGAATAATGATGTTACCTGTGTACCTGTCACTCAGAATAATAGCATTTATTTGCATAAAAGACTCAATTGTTGCAGAAATGTTTGACTTATTCTTGGAATTTTGAAAATATATTGCTTACCCAAATAATATTATGACAAATATTTTTCTTTTTACTTGAGATGTATCCTTAAACTCTTAATATGTTAGTTTTTTTAATAAGAAAATGTAAAGCCTGAGTCTCAATTTTTAAATTTTTTTGCTCAGCTCTTTTAATATACCCTGGAACTGAATCATAGACTCAAAATATAAAAGCCAGACTAAGCCACAAATTATCCCCTCTACCCACTCATTTTACAGATGACAGCTCATGGTAGTAAAGACCTGACCAAGATCATGTAGCTAATTAGTGATAGGATCGGGCCATCATGCTGCCTCATTTTTGTTTTGGGACTATTTACATGTTTGTCAACTACAAGAAAACTTTTTCATAGTGGTTTGCTTCCAAATCATCAAATTTCTCTATGTATTTCTTAAATAGAAACAGAACATTTGACACATACTAGTAGAAAAATTTCATGGGAAAAAATTGCTACCCTTGAGTTTCATATTTTTAGTCCTTTATGTGAGCTTAGGCTACACCCAAGGGAAGTAAAAAGGTTGGTTAGTAAACCAGGAAATGTCTTTATATAAACCATTTTATGCTTTAAGAAAGCCAAATTCTGCAAAGGCAGAATACAATCCCTATTTCTAAATCAAGTATATTATGAAAGTAAGTGTCTTCCCGATTTTTATTTTTTTATCACACCTTCCCTCCCAGTAAATACACACAAAAATCCCTGGTGGGAGTTGGTCCCATTCTGAAAAAGAAAAATTTTTGTAACTCTCAAAATTCAGTCTTCCCTCAGAAACACCAAAAATCTGCCAATCTCTGGCCCATGGAACTCCATAAAAATAGTACCCATGTGAGGGAAATGTAAATAACCTTCAGACAAAATTACAAGTTCATAGTTTTTCTGCCAGTTTTTGAGAGAAAGGAGAATGGATGCTGGTGACAGCTAAAATTTTAGTCTGGTTTCTGCCCCAGCTCTCTTTGCTGATTACTAAAGCAAGCTACAGAGTCTGAAGGAAGCAAACTGTACTCTGTACCTACAGGACGTTAGCTCTTCGGTAGAAACCAGCAATACATTGAGAGTCTTGTGACCATTCTAATAATTTCCATACTGTTCTTCTCTCAATAACTTTGAGTTTTATAGGAATATGTTTTGTCAATTGCTTTGAAAGTAAAAAAAAAAAAAATTGAAGTTCAAATGTCTTTTATTCCATATTGTAATACATTTTGAGGTCTTTCTTTTGCTCTTTTCTGTCTTCTCCAATTGTTAAATATCAAGCATTATTCCTTTTGGAAGTTTAGTTTTACTTTGGTTCCTAAATTTTTCATGATAATATTTTACATATTTTATTACTATATAAAAGTGTTCAAACTTCAAACTAACCTTAGAAAACAGTGGATTAAAGGTTACCAAGTTAGAGTTCTTATGAACAAAGTGTCAATGTAGTGATAGGATCATCCTTATTGGTGAGAGAAGGGGGACTACAATTATGTTTACACCATAAGGCAATTTACCACTGCGCTCCCCAAAAGCAATATCCACTTTTTATATTTGTTTGGGTTAAAAATTCATTTTACCAATTTTTGAGCTGCTTTTACATAGACATAAAGGGCTTACGTCATAATCTTTGTCCTTCAGAGTTTAAAAGTAAAGGTTTCTGGACCTAAAATTATTGTCAAAGCAAAGAACATTGCATTTAATCAGCAATATGTACATCTAGTTAAAAGCATAAAGACAGCTAATGCCCTTACGATGTGCCAGGTATTCTTATAAATGCCGTTTCATGTGTTATTTTTTTTATCCTAACATCAACCCTTCCAGGTAAGTATTGTAACAATCACCATTTTACAGATAAGGTAATTGAGGCACAGAGAGGTTAAGTAACTTTAGCCAAGATCACACTTCAAGTAAATGGCAGATCTGGGATAGACTTGGCTCCAAACTCCCGTGTTATTTGTTTATGATATTCTACTACATAAACATAACTCCTTCGAAGGACTGTCTTCAATGTGGAACTTGTAGGTGTTCATGTGAAATATATTTATCCATCTATGGTAAAGCAGTCCTATGTGTCTGCATTTAGTCTTAGTCATTGACTAAGCTCATTAACATGGAGCTTCATTGTCATTAAAAAAAAAACCACAAGAGCCAGAATTTCATTTTAAGAAAAAGTATATACTTTATGTAACAACTGCATTTTAAAATTTTGTCTGAACGCAACTAACTTAATATGAGTCTGAGCAAGTTATCTTGATCACCTCTGCTAAAAAAAAAACAGATGCTGCATCCAAACTAAGCTTTTTGGATAAATTAAGAAAACAATTACCCAGCTATTCCAGAGAGAAATGTCTTTAGTCCCTTGATGCTCCAAGGGTTATTAAAGTTTTACCTGCAGATAACCAAGACTTCCCGAAGTCACAAGTCATTTACTTCATTCACTGCAGCTAAGAGAGGCCTGTGCTGCTGCCTCATAGGATTATTTCTTGCTGCATTTAACATGCATTAACAAGCATTTGGAAAGAGTTGAATTTCTTCTAGAAAGCTGAGTTGGCTTCTTGAGATCCTATCCCCAAAACTTTATATTTTCATAATCTAGGTTCTAGATATAGCTTATCAGAGGCTTTCTTCAGGACCAAGTTTTACCAAGTCATTGAAACCTTTTTATTGGACACAAAAATGTAAGCATTAGCGCACAAAGGCGGGGGAAGGTAGTTCTTCCTTTTTATTTAAAACTGATATTTTTCCCATGTTTTTAATTGTGCTTTAAGTGTGTCTCTGTGTTTTCTTCTGGCAGCCAGTGCTTCCATCATTTCCTGTTATTTATGGTAGAGCTTAACTTTCTGATGCTAAAATAAAGGGAGGATGTGAGGGAGGAGTTAGGGAGAAGACTCTTAGTTTAAACTTGCTTCATCACAGAAATTTGACTTTGGAAATATTAACATTATTTAACATTCAGATGAGCAACCTCTATCCGAGGAAGTTTACAGAAAGAGCAACCAGAGTCCAGACAATTAAACTTCATTACTTTGCCTGAAACATTTAGTGGTTTAGGAAAATAGTTCTTCCTCTCCTCTCCCTTTTGATGTTTATTGTTTATTGTGTAGGAGAGGACCTGTTTGTCCAACAGCATATTGTTTTTCTTGGAGCAGATGAGCTTGTTAATGCTAGGTCCATTTTGCATTTGATTATACTTACTCTTTCCCCCCTCACTTCTTCCACCTCACCCCTAATCCCTCCACCTCTTCCCAAGCTCCTCATCTCTCTCTCTCCCCCTTCTCATCTCCTTTCAGTCTCTCTCCTAACCTCGCTCCCCAGTCACCACGCTCTCCTTCACCCCACCCCCAGTCACTTTCGTTACTCCTTTTTCTTTTCTACTCCTCCTTCCTCTCCCTCTTGACTCTGCTTTCCTTTCCTTTCTTCCCCCTCTTCTCTTCACCTTCCTCTCCTCTTTCTCTCCTCCTCTCTCCTTCCTCCTCTTCATCCTCTTCTTTCCCCTCCTTTCCACAGTCACAATCACCTATAACTCTGTATCTTCCAGGATCAGATCTTGACTTTTCTGAGGTGTTCAGCAAAGGAGATTAATTTTGCCTGCTATGATTAATTTGGTGTTAGAGCCAAAGAATACTCTAGATAACAAACATCCTCCCCATATCAAATAAGTGACTAATGATTTTTCTAAAGACCAGAAAGATATATACCCACCAACATGTGAACATTGTTTATTTTGTTGATGGTGGAAATTATGGATAATTTTTATGTTCTTCGTGCTTTTGTGTTTTTCATATTTTCTAAAGTGTGTCTATTATAAATGCTGTGTTTTAAAAATCACTTGATCTTTCTGTGCCTGACCCCAATAGATCCTCATTTAATGAAAGTAAAAACAAAATAAAATGAGGAATAAGATTTGATCCTCCAGTGAATATGAATTTGGTTTGCCATTTTGATATTCACTTGTCCAAATCTTTTCAACTTTCAAAATGGTGGCCCCTCAGACTTCAGCTGTTGGTGCTCTCACACCGAATAATGGATGTTAAATACTGTCTCACAAGGTAGGCTTAAACTCTTAAGTCCTATAGGACTTCTTCTGCCTTTCTCTACCCTCACCAAAATGTAGTTCGTGTTTTGTTTTTCTATAATATTTCTATGCTATGAGGATGGTCAGTGTGACAGACTTGGCAATTTATATATAGATTTGTTTTCAGCCCAGTTAATCAGTCTTGGGAGGGGAGGGGACTAGCATGTGTGAGCAGCCATTGTATTACTGTTATACCTTGTCGGTTGTCCTTGCTAAAATTCATGATGTCCTAGGCCAGTGATGGGCAACCTTTTGAGCTTGGTGTGTCAAACTTTGCCAGAAAACTGAGCATAACTCGGGTAGTGTGTCACTTTGAGGAAAAAACATTATTTTGCAAATGTTTCATCCTCGGCATGCAGCCGCCTCAGCGGCCGCGTGTCATCAGAAATGGCTACACGTGTCAGTGCTGACACGCATGTCATAGGTTCGCCATCACTGTCCTAGGCAATGATATGAACTCTTCCACAGGTAAGTGTTAAAATTCCAAGTTCAGATTCAAGTTTGGTAAAAAGAACTTCCAGATTATTTCCTTCTCATTTGACTAGCTTAGGTGTGGAAAGTGAATATAAGACTGGATGACGTGTTCTAGACACAGTTATGCATTTCCTAGCTGTAGGGTACTTGGTTCAGAAAGGGTTAACTGGTGTAGTTAGTGAATGGTTTTCTAGCTGCAGGGGTTTTTGAAAAGAGATCTAGGAATTCTGCAGTTAATTGAATTCTTCAGGCATGAACTTAGGGTCATTGAAAAAATTTGAGTGAGCGAAATTCTCTTGCTTTGCTACCTGATATAGTTCATATAGTATCCTAGAAGTCCAGATTTTTTAAAAAAAATTTATGCCTGTTTATGCTGGTTGGACATTTTATATGATAAACGTGACATTTTTAAAAATTTTACACAATATATTTGTTCCCTTGCTTTACTTTTCTCCCAGTCCTACCCCCTTCTTTCCTCACTTCCCCAAATCTGCATCACTGGTGCATTTTCCCATTCTTCCCCATCTGATGAGCAAAGTTTTAGCAGTACATAGGAAGTTAAGTGCCTGGAGTCTTTTAAATATAAGTAACACGCAACCAGTAATAAGCTGTTGGTTGTTTTTTTGCTGCCTGCAAAGAAACATAAACACAGTGCTCATTTCTGGCAGGTTTTTACTGTCAGAGTTTCTCCTATTATATTTATCTTACAATTTGCCAGGGGGTGAAGTTATTAAGTTTTAGCAGCAGCCATCGATCAAGTTCACAAGTTAACACGATAAAGGCTCCGTGCCGCTCCGATCCGGGGAATGATGAGCCTCACTCGGTAATTAACTAAATGAGAAAGTTAAATCTTACTTGAGAGCTGGGAGAGATGAAAGAGAGGTGTTTGTCAGTTTCTCAGTGGAAATTAGAAGCAGTTTTCTGCAATTCCCTAAGCTGCTGCTCTGTCATATTTTACATAAGCACTGGGAAAACGTCTTGTAATTAGTGCTGTCATGGAGGATTTTTTTTGCTGAAGGATGTTGGAATAATTCATTAGATTATCAAGAAAGGCTTGTGTCCTGAAATGATTAGCACAGTGAAATTTAAACCATTAACGGTAACAAGTTTAGAGCTTGCTGCAGTGCAGAGGCACCCGGGGTATGTCTGTGCCTATTTCAATCATTTCTTATAATTAAACATTATGTCCTTTTTTTTCCTCCCCATTACTAAGACCCGTCCAAAAATCCTTTTAAGGTGGCACTGTCTACATCACTGGGTTTACTAGCCTTGGAGGTGTGCGTAGTTAGTAGCTATAATAATGCAGCAGTAAATTAAACTGCTGTGAGTTTCTTGATTTAGAACAAAAGAACCTATCGCCCTGGAAGCTATAGAGTTGCATGCGGGAACCTACTACAGAAAGAAGAGCCCAGTTTTGAAACCTAAAAATGTTAAGTGACTATCCTATCCCTTTACCTCAAAAATTCAGAACTAATAAAAATGGCTTGGCTTGATGAATTTTTTTATACGACTCTTCCTGTAATTAGTAAATAGAAAAAAATGTCCAGTCTTCAAATAATCATTTATACTGGTACATTTGTGAGTTCATTTCCTAGTGAGTTTTATTTAAAAGAATTGAAGTGATTGCAAGCTTTTTCTTGTTGGTTATTAGAAATCTGATTCATAATGTAAACTTTCCTTCTGCTGACAAATCTGCCCCTTCCCGTCTTCCATGTTCACTAATCAGATCTGACATATTTATGAGTTCACCTAATATGTAATCATATTTAGTAGAAGCTGTTAAAATATTAATGCAGTAATCCCACTGTGAAATGTTATGTTTACTTCGGTTGAACTGTATATCCCATCTATATGTACAGCCTCCATTTTCTTTTCATTTGCACTCTCACCCCAGAAAGATAATGGACTACTTCTTTGGTCACTGAAAGTTTTAAAGGGTTTTTAAGAACTGAAAACTGGAATGTTAAAAGTTTTATCCCACTTTTGAGTATTCCTTACGTTTTACTCGGCATGTTCAATTTATGGACAAATTCTTTTTCTCTTGAAATCTCCTTGTTAAAAGATGCCAAAATGCTAATGGGCTCTCTCTTCTGGGTCCCTTTTTCTTTTCCACCCTGGCTCTTTAGGAGTTGTGGAACTGTTCTGGACCTCCCTGCTATCACCATCTTCATGACGAGGTGTGCCTACTTGTTTCTTTCAATTCTAATCAAAATGTTGACTATACCATTTCCTCTTAATTCAACCAAGACAATGTTAACTTTTTTTTTTAAAGAGATGTAACTTTTTTTTTTACATATAAATCAAGGAAAAACAATAGAAAAAAGAACTTTAAAATCAGTATTTTTTTATTCTTTTTTTTTTAATATATTTTATTGATTTTTTACAGAGGAGAAAGGAGAGGGATAGAGAGCTAGAAACATTGATGAGAGAGAAACATTGACCAGCTGCCTCCTGCACACCCCCTACCAGGGATGTGCCCGCAACCAATGTACATGCCCTTGACCGGAATCGAACCTGGGACCTTTCAGTCCGCAGACCGAGGCTCTACCCACTGAGCCAAACCGGTTTCGGCGGTATTTTTTTATTCTTATTTAACTAAATAAAGCCTGGCAATAGCCAATAGAGAGTATAGTATAGACCTTTAAAAATCCTCCCTTCTGCCCTGGCCAGTGTGGCTCAGTTGGTTGGGCATCATCTTGTGCACCAAGAGGTTACCAGATGGGCTTGGTCCCCCGTGGCGGGCATGTGAGAGGCAGCTGAACCAATCTGTGTTTCTTTTATCGGTGTTTCTCTGTCTGTCTCCCTCTCCCTTCCTCTCTCTCTAGAATCAATAAACACTTTTTTTTTTTTAAATCCTCCCTTCTGCCTCAAGACTCTTGTTTCTCTTGCCTGTAGGAGCAAGAACCCGGGTTCAATCCCCATTCAAGTTAATGTATCAGATTAAATATTTGAAGGATCAGTACATAGCTCTACTGAAATAAATGGGTATTATAACCTGGACTTATATTCTCAACAGGCCCTCTCTCTTCCTTCCTCTCTTGTGAGGGTAAAATACCTTTCTTCTAATTTTCTAATTTTAGCCACTATCACCACTTCAGGATTATTTTACCAGACTTCTGATTAGTCTTCCTGCCTCTGCTCTCACAGCTTGTTCTTGTTATCCTCTTCCTACCTTCCCATCCCTCAGCACCATTTTCTCTGTGGCAGCTAGTGTAAATATTTCTAAAGCATAAATCAGATGATATTATATTTGACTACTTCAAAACCTCAGGCAGGGGCTCTCCTTTACACTTAGGATAAAATCCATACTCCTTACTGAGGCCCAGAAGGCCTTATATGATCTAGCCCCAGGCCACCTCACTAACCTCATTTCCCACCAGTGTCCCCCTCATTCACTGTCCCAGCTGTACTAGCCTTCTTTCTGTCTTTCACTTGAGCACAGCTTCGATTTGCTCTTTCTTCTGTTTGGAAGGCCTTTTCCCAGATCTTCAGAAGACTGACTTACATTTAGATTTCAGTTCATATGTTATCGCCTTCAGCATCATTTCATGACCACCTCAGTTAAAGTATGCTGTACTACTCACTCCCTATTTAATGTACCATCTTTTGTTTTCTTCACAATACTTACTGGTTTCTGGAATTAATATATTTATTATATACTAGAGGCCTGGTGCACGAAAATTCTTGCACTCAGGGGGAGGGGGGTACTCAGCCCAGCCTGCACCCTCTTGCAGTCCGGGACCCCTTGGGGGATGTCCGACTAACAGCTTAGGCCTGCTCCCCGCAGGGAGAGGTCCTAAGCCGCAGTCTGACCTCCCTTTGCAGAAGGCAACCAGTGGGCCGATCGGGGCATGGCTCCAGCTGGCGAGCAGCCAGCCCTGCCCCCCCACATCACCCCTCCACCGCCTCTAGTCATCGCCACCTCCTGATCGCAGTCCCCTCCCTCTGCTCATTGGTACCCACCTTGGCTGGCCTGACACTGCCCACTTGCCAGCCCCGCCCCCCACTAACCAGTTGTTCCACCGTTTGGTCAATTAGCATATTAGGCTTTTATTATATAGGATTCTGCCTCTACCCTTCCCCAGAGAAGGTAAAGACACTTTGTATGCCTCTTCTCTACAGTTTCCCTAGCACCTAGAAAAATGCCCAGAACAGAGTAGTCACTCAGTAAATGGTTGTTGGTTGCTTGATAACTCTAAAGTTTCATGAGAGAAACATATAGCCTTACCCCCAGCACAACCCTTGCCCATTTCATTCTTACATTGTTTCATCCTATTAATCATTATATCTTCTTCCCCCTACTATGGGTTTCATGCCATTCTTTCTTCAAAGCCCTTCTTAAAGCCAAACAGAATCCTTAAATATCATTTGCATCTCTCTAGTCGTAAATATTACTCTTTACCTAGGCCTTGCTCTCCTAATTGCAAGTAGTGTTCTACGTCTGGAACATTTTCCTTCTCTACTTACCATGCCCCTTCTTATTGGTTAAATAAAGAAGGTTTTGCATGCAAATTAGAAACATCTGTCATTTTAGCATCAAGTTTAGCCAGTTCATGCTATGTCCTCCAACCTATACAGGTAGCAAAGTCAGCACACTTAATAGTACAGTGGTGTGTTGGTTAGACCAGTTGGTGTCTGCAAGTGTGTATTTTTCTATCCTGGCCCTTACGGCAGCTTCAGAGAAATTTATGGTAATTTTGAAAGTGATGCATGTACTATGTCTTCGGGGGTGGGGAGGAGGAGGCGTGGGTGGGGAATGCTAGCCCTTAGCCTTTGAGGACTAAGCTGTGGACAATCATATAAATACTTTTCTTTCATTTTGTGTGCTTGTCTCCTGACAGCTTCTTTCTTCTTTCTTTTGGAGATAACTGTTCATTGTAAACAGAAAAGCAGAAAAGGAGATGTGCAGGGGTGGCAGAAAGTTAGTGTTACCATTAAACTGAGGTTGTTTGTCAGCTTTCCTAGACATTTGAACAGTAGTGGTTGAGTCATTGGGTTTTTGTTGGGAAGGCCAAATCAATTCTATTGCCACCAATAACCATTACCCTCTCTCCCATACACTCTAATATACAACCTTTTGGGTTTTTAATAAGTGAACTTTTTCACTGTACCCTTGTGGATTTTTAAAGGCTCTCAAATTGAAATTTTGCTACATTTACTTCAGATATTAGTAGAAAAATCTGTATGAGAGAATGATAGAAGGAAGAGGGTTGATAACAAAGGCCTTTACCTTTGTTATCTCTACAAATATAATATCTTCGTTACAAATCAAATTAATATTACAGTGGCATTTATCCTTAGACATACCCTATCCTTAGAAGCTTTGAAATCCATTTTATTAAGGTAATTTACATATAATAAAATACACCCATTGAAAGTATACAGTTTGATGAATTTTGGCAACTGTATACTAGTATACCTGTGTAACAACTGTAGAACATTTTCATTGCCCCCAAAACTCTTCTGCCCTTAATTCAGTCTGTCCCACCCCCACTTTCAGCCCCATGTTACCACTGATTTGTTTTTATTATTATAAATTAGATTTGTTGTCCTTAGAGTTTCATATAAAGAGAATCATAAAGTATGTACTCTTTTGTGCCTGGCTTCTTTTGTTCAGCATGTTTTTGAGATTTATCCTTGTCATTTTGTGTATCTGTAACTTTATCAATTCAGCTCTTGATGGACAGTGGGATTCTTTCAGTTTGGGACTCTTATTAATAAGCAGCTATGAATATTCATGTACAAGTGTTTTGTGTGGAAATATGTTTTCATTTGGGGGAATAAGTACCTAGGAGTGGAATTGCTGGCTCATGTAATAAGTATGTTTCACTTTATAAGAAACTGTCAACCGGTTTTTCTGAAGTGGTTGTACCAGTAAACATTACTGCCAGCAATGTATGAGAGACCCAATTGCTCCTCATTCTTGCCAATACTTGGTATGGTCAGTCTCTTTACTTTTAGCCCTTCTAGTAAGTTTGTAGTGGTGTTTTGTGATTTTAATTTGCGTTTTCTAGTCACTAATGATGTTCATGTGCTTACTGGCCATCCCTGGATCTTTTTTTAAGTGTCTCTCCAAGTCTTAAAGAAAAAGAGTTATTTTTTTTCTTACTGAGTTGTGGGAGTTCCTTATATATTTTAGATACAAGTCCTTTGTCAAATACATATATTGAGAATATTTTTCATAGTTTATTATTTGAATTTTTATTTTCTTGGGTTTTTTTAAACTATAAGTTTAAAATTTTACCACATACTGATTTATCTATGAAATGTATGCCTATCCAAATAGCAATAAGATTTCCTCTTATATATTTTTCTAGAAGTTCTACATATAAATCCAGAATCCACTTAAGTTAATTTTTGTTTGTGATCTAAAGTAAAGAGCAAGTTCATTTTTCTAAACAGATACCCAGTTGTTTCAGCATCATTTGTTGAAAAGTCTATCCTTTCCCGATTGAGTTATCTTAGTACCTTTCTCAAAAATCAACTGACTATATGTGAGTCTGGAAATCAATGGAAAAAATATCCTTGGGTGAGGATTAAAAAATATATATCAAGGGTTGGCCAGTTCTCATCCAGAGGCTCTGGGGGGAAATTCTCTTCTTCGCTCATTATTGTTGGCAGAATTCAGTTTCTTGCCTTTGTAGGGTTGAGATCCCCATTTCTTTACTGGCTGTCAGCTCTTAGAGGCTGCCTTCATTCCTTGCCACATGGTCTCCTTCCTCTTCTGCCACCAGCTCTGCTTTTACAGGGCTCATTGGATTAGATCAGACCCACCAGAGTAAACCTCCCAACCTTAAGGTCAACTAATTTGGGACCTTAATTAAATCACAGCAGTATCTACATGTTTGTTTGAAAAACTGAAAGATGTGTGTACATCAGTAGCCAAGCTTCTTGGGACCATCGTATAATTTTGCCTATCCCCTATCCTGCTTTAGTTTTCTTCATAGCACTGTAGACATGTTTTCTATTTATTTGGTTGTTTTTAACTTGCTGTACACACTAGAATATAAGTTCCCCCAATGATAGACTGTTACTTTTGTTCAGTGTTGTATTCCTAGGACCTAGGACAATGTTTGGCATGTTGTAAATGCTTAATTAATATTTATTGACTGAACCAATTAATAAAAAAAAAGACTTTATGGCATTTAATTTTGATGACAGTGGAGATGGGATTTTTTTGGGGGGGAGGAAGGGTAGATGAAGCATATAAATGTTATTTGAGCATTAGTTCCAAAGTACCATAGTCTCAAATTAGTCATTGGCCTTTCTTTGTATGGAGGATTTCTTATTTGACTATTGAAAAATAAGTTGTCGGTGATTGTATAAATGTCTAGTAACTTAGTAACTGATATATACAAGAAAAAGCAAATTATAAATTAATGTATTTTAAAACAGAAAAAAAAAAGGTTTTATATAAGCCTTAAAGAGAATAGGACAAATCAATGGAAGAATGAAAATAAGGAGCTAACCCAGCCTACATCCCCAACAGAAGTGAAGACAGAACTTGCTCATGGTTCTTTTCACCAGGCCTCCATCCTACGGCACCTCAGTGCAGAGCTGTGTGCCACTTCTGCTCTAACTGCAAAGCCATTTCTTGCATTTTCTACTTATTCTTATCCAAGAAGCTTTGCTGTTGAACCATTTTCTGCAGAATTAGGGCCAAATTTTTTTGCCTGGCAAAAGAAAAAGGAAATTAGCTTTTTTGGCTTGCTAGTAATAGTAACAACATGCTTTCAGCTTTTGGTTTTCATCTATATATATCCCCAAATAATGTCTTCCTATGAACTTTTGGAAATGGATGCATACTCATCCAGAATATTCCCAATGTACCAACTTACTATGGTATTTCTGTCTTTCATTGTAATTACTGTTCACAAACATTCAATTACTAAGTGTAACAGTGAGCTCTATCTTATAGACATAACATAGCATGCAAGACCAACAAATTATATATTTCCCTCATTTTCAATACTTATTGTTATGTGTGTGTTTTTAATCCACCTTTTCTACAGACAAAACTTGCCAATGGCACTTCCAGTATGATTGTGCCCAAACAACGGAAACTCTCGGCAAGCTATGAGAAGGAAAAGGAACTGTGTGTCAAATATTTTGAGCAGTGGTCAGAGTCCGATCAAGTGGAATTTGTGGAACATCTTATATCCCAAATGTGTCATTACCAACATGGGCACATAAACTCGTACCTTAAACCTATGCTGCAGAGGGATTTCATAACTGCTCTGCCAGGTATGTCTATGGGTGTTTGTGAGCCGTTAATTTGCCTGGAAGATATGTTACAATGGTAATGGTACTGGATCTTAGCTATACATCTTTTTAAAAGTCTTTTTTGGTTTCATTTTTACAAACTGAGTCCTTTAATCATACCTTCTTGGAGTATAAATACCAAATATATATATATCAAATTCTGGAGATAGAAACTGCTCTTTTCCCTATCTTCTCCCTATCTCATGCTCTTTTACTCACCCTATTTACCCACCCACTGGTCCAAGTAACATCTTTTCTGAAGCATTATCTGGTTTAAGATGTATCTTAGTTTTAATATATACTTGGCTTTGGATTTCTAAGAGAGTTTATCAATAGAATATTTAAATTGTAGGAATGAATAAGAAACATTTTTGAGTATTTTAGAAAGAAGAGTATCCCCACAGCGTTGCTGTGACATTAAATATGTAAATTCCAGGCTTTACAATCTCACTGTGCACAGTAATCAAATACCTATTGTATACATATATACACACATACACACATATGAACATTTTAAAGCTTTTATCACATGTACCAAACTAATCCTCTTAAGAAAAATATACCAACTTACACCCTCCCCAAAACTGCTTATTACCACTTGCTTAATCTTTGCCAATTATAACTTTAAAAAATTTTTGTTTTTCTAAAGTTGCATTTTAAATTGCCCTTTAAAACAAGAAATGCCTGTTTATAACTTAGAAATAACCATTTTAAAGCTGAATTTGTACTTGTATCTTTTGTTAAATAGAATAGATTTCTGCCCCCTCTTCACTCATTGGATTTTGTTTTAGCCACAGGCAGTTTTCTGTGCGAACAACCTGTGTGTACCTCAGTACTGTGCTCTCCCCCTTCACTGAGACATGTCACTATCTCAAGTATATACCACTGTGAATTGAACAGGAGTTGATTAGACCAGTGTATCCCTTTACCTAATAGTGATTCCTGGTGTGTATCTGCTGACCACTTTATAAGATATTAAATCATCAGTCTAATGCTTTACAGCCATTTTGACTTATAAACCTATACCATCTGGCTACATTTAGTAAACCAAACTACTTCAAAAAATGCCTGTAATCCATTAATGTAATGGGTTTGTTTGGAGTGTTAGGTGAAATTACTTCCAAAGACTTATTATAGGGACATTGTGAAAGATCAGGAGCAATTTGATGGCAGCCATTAAAAGCACAGGAATGGATTTTGGAAACTTCTGATGGTGTAGAAAGTTTCAGTATAAAGATGCAGGATTTGCACCATCACTGTATTTTGCATGAAGAGCTAATTTTTATATTTTAGTTGGCTTATAATCACGTTCCTTTAATAAGAATGAGGTGATGGGTGCTTCCATCTGCTTATGCTTAAATATGAAATGTGATTGCCCTGACCTGGTGACTCAGTTGCTTGGAGTGTCATCCTGTACACAAAAGGTTTTGGGTTTGATTCCCTGTCAGGACACATACCGAGGTTACCAGTTTGAGGCCTGTATGGGAGGCAACTGATGTTTCTCCCTCTCCCTTTCCCTCCCTCCTTCCCTCCAATTCTCCCTCCCTCTCCCCTATTCCTGTCTCTAAAATCAGTGAACATATCCTCAGATGAGGATTAAAAATAATACATATACATATATATATATATGAATGTGATGCTAGCCAAACAAGATCCACTTGACATTTTCTTTTCTAAATCTTCTGAAAAGTGTGATAATATCCATACAATCTTTATAATTACAATAATGTTTAAACACATTTGGATTGTTGCTAATGGCATCCAAGTGTGTCTTCATATGATTCAGAGGAAAGCCACAAGATGGAATATGGCATTCTGTTCTGTTTAAGTTTGTGCATAAGGGAGTCAAGTTTGAAGGAATCCTTCTGTACTACTTAAGTCTTTAGCAAACTTTTGATATGTAACATGTAAAAAGAAAGAACTTTGAATGTTTTTGTCTCACTTGTGAATTAGAACAGCAGCCAAAAGTTTATTAGTGAGAGCATCCTATTTTATAGGATCTGCTCCTCTTGAGGCCTCTGTATGGCTTTGAGTGGTAGAAAAGTTTTAATTGGGAAGCCCATCTAGTTTACTCAGCTCAAGATCTACTTCCACTGTGTTTTGCTCTGTACATCCTACAAAATAGTCTCTGAAATTCTAACCAAGTTATCTATTGGTCTGGGATTATTTTCATTTTTTTGTACTGTCATTTAGGTTTTATAGCAGCAACTATTCTCAAATATAGTTTTCTTTAAACATCTGAAATTAAACTCATCCTTGAACTTAAACATTCCTTTCTGTCTTTCCTCTTGGGATGTTCCTATACCAAATCTGTATTTCCTTCTTCTCTCCTTTCTGCATGCCCAAAATTCTATAGGCCAGCACATTCTGACTTAGTGCCTCTCCCCCAGTACATTTAAAGGATATTTCTTTTACTGAACAGCTTTGGAACTGCAGCAGTAATAGAAACAGAATGAGAAATGGACCTAATATAGAGATTTGGGGGGGTCTGAATCACAGAGTTTGAGATGCCATCCATAGAACATCCCCTAGTGCTGAAATCCATACAGATAGATGTGAATTGTTTTCTGGAATCCTTTTTATTTTTAATGTCTTGGGGGGTTTGCTGGATGTTAGCTTTAACTTCCTTATCTAAAGGAAGATAGAAAATACTGTTCATTTCTGTAACCTTATGGAAAAATTATTGACACTCATTTGACCTAAGTTTCTGTTTGAAAAAGAAACTGGACCACACTAGGGACAGTGATGTGCCTTCATAACAGAATAAACGCTGTTTTGTTTCAAAGACCTTTTGTAAAAAATCATTTACCATCTATGTTCTTCTTTGCCTCCTTCCCCCACCAAAAGCTCGGGGTTTGGATCACATTGCTGAGAACATTCTGTCATACCTGGATGCCAAATCACTATGTGCTGCTGAACTTGTGTGCAAAGAATGGTACCGAGTAACATCTGATGGCATGTTATGGAAAAAGCTCATCGAGAGAATGGTCAGGACAGATTCTCTGTGGAGAGGCCTGGCAGAACGAAGAGGATGGTGAGCCTTTTAACTTTCTTACTATTAGAGCTTCAGGACCTGGCCACTCATTCATTGGAATGTTGTCGGGAACCAGTGAGACCATTTCTCATTTAATACAGTGATTTTGCTGGTTTATAGCAAAAAATGTAGAATAGTTGCTCATGTACTAGGCAGTTTTTCTTCTGACCAATCACACATAAATGACATAATATGTTAATACTGCTTTGCAAAAAATAACGAAAAACCAGACTAGCCTTCCTGTTTAAAGCATTCTGTTCTCTGGGCAGAAACAGTATTCTGAAAAAGGGCTGAGGGGCAATTTATAAGGCAAGTAGATGACTTTGAATCACGTAGAAGCCATCAGATCTACTTTCCCCTAAAACAATCCAGAACAAATAATTATTTTCTCCTTTAGAAGGTTTCTTGCCTTTAGCCCATGCCTGGGGTATTTTATTGCCTTTGTAATCAAAATTATTTTTATGCCCAACTAGAATAAGAACTATGGCCATCAGAAAAATGAAAAATGGAATTTGGTATAAACAATGATTTTTTCATAAGACATATTTTTTCAAGATTTTACTGCTTAAGCTTGAATTCTTTAAGGCATTTTATAGTTAGCAGTCTGAGACTTATCAGTTTTGTTGTTTTCTTAATGTAATGGTACCATTTTGTTAGAACTTCTGGAAGATTCTTCTGTATATAATTTGCTCTCAGAGGATGTCTCTAGAATGTCACTATAAGAAAGTCAGCTATGAATATTTCCATAAAATGAAAGTGACATTAAATATTTTAGTTGATAGATATGCATCAGCAGGCATATGTGTGCTTGATATTATTCTGAGCAATGAATTTTATCAGTTGTTTACCTTAGATCATAAAGAGATATAAAACAATTAAAAATGAAGGATCAGCTTTTCTTAGCAATTTTCATTATAATATAATTGGCTCCCTTTTACCTTTGAAATTAATTAGTATATACTAAACAAAATGCCCTGTAAATTTTATACCAAGTACTGCAAGAGAGTTCTGTCATTCTGGCTATTAGGAAGACTTTAATATTTCTCTCAAATTCAGTAAAGGGGAGAAAATTCCAGGCAATTGTTTGGCTATGTAAAAATTGCATAAATGAAAGCATACTATTATTTCTCCTTCCCCAAATATTTTTTCTATCCTCATTTATTTCACTATATAGAAAAATAGAAACCTTATGTCTCATAACTTATGCCATACTTTGGAAATAAATTCCTTATAGTGTAAAAAACAAAATAGTATGTAGTTGTATGGTATTCAGAGTTCATCATTTTGTTAAGCGTGCCAAGACCAACCTTAGAAATAGAGCAGGCAGTTGCTTACATGGGAACATTTTAGGGCAGCTAGGACTATTTCTCTGCCCCTCAAGGGGGGGAGGGAATGAAAAGAAACTCTCCTCCAAATCACTCCTGACCTGAAATTTCCGTTATAGAGATTCATCCCCATAGCTATAAAGGTTTTGTTCCCTGTTAAAATACACTTTGGTCCCATTTGGACTATAAAGGATAGTGAACCTTTATCAGACATTGGGAGTTTACAGTCTTTTTTTTTTTTTTTAAGATAGTGAGAACAAGAAGTATTCGGGCAGATTTGAGCAGATGCATGTAAAAATACCAAAAATCAACATAGTCTTAACAATTTTGCTTAGAGTTGACACTAAACAGCAAGATCTGTTATGTTAATTATACAGGAAAAAAATATAAGATCATTGGAAAAATTGGCTTTGGGGCTTTTTAAAAGGGGTGTGTGAAGGTATAACTGAGAAATAATCCAGGATCCAACTATAATTATCACTCTTTCCCCTATCTCTTCAACCACAGGAACCCACTCCTGCTCTTTTGAGTATCCTTCAGAGTTCTGACTATTATATTCCTTTGTCTTGGGCCACATTTGTCATCTTAGCCTAATGTAACCCCATAAAATTACAAGTTTTTTTCCACTTCCAGTATCACCTTGACTTTCTGTGGCTGCTTCTATTTTTACATGTTGCCTTTCTTCCTGTGTTAGTGTCCTTCCCCCACTTAAAACAAAAAATTTTAGTGCATGGTCAGTTATTCATTTTATTCTTTAAGTTAGCTTACCAAGCCTACTATGTCAATCAAGTCCCCCAAATGCTGTCATTGATAGTTTTGCCCATGTCGTCCAACCAAAAATATTTAAATAAGTAAATACTGTTTTCTAATAAAGCTTTGGGTTTAACTTCTGCTTTGCTGTTGTAATTTATATCTAAATGAATTAGATAGTCTGACCCTATGTGAACTCCATCTTCTCTCTTGAATAATACTGAATGTGCTCTCTCTGCTCAGTAATGGTTAACTCTTAAAAGTATAATAAAAGACAACTTGGGGAAAGTCTATTTTCTTAATTAGCAGGTCACATTTTATGAAAACATTCTGAATTTAATATTTAGCATTTAGCATGTACTCACACTCTCAGAGGTACTAGGCATTTCATATAAAAGTGTTACCTGTTGTCAAAGAGCTTCCATCATAAAAGATTTTGACTTATAGACTGGGAAACCAGTTTTAAATACCTAGTCACCCTTTTTTGTTGCACCTCTGATTTGAAGAAATTCAGATACTTTAGCAAGCCATGGTAACTATGGTGCAGTAGAAAATGATCACAGGTTTATATAATTTCTCTTTCCTTAGGATATAGAAATAGTTTCATGAATTATGAAGAAATCCTGGGATGCCTGTGTATAATTGCAGAGATTAAAAAGAGGACAGGAATCTCTGAAGAATGGTGGACATTGAGAGACAATAAAGTATTTCAGAGTATGGGATCTGAAGTCAGACTTAGATTCAAACCTCAGCTCTACTCACTAGCTATGTGACATTGGGCAAGTTTCTTAACCTCCCTGATGTTTGATTTCTTTATCTGTAAAATTAATGTAGTGATTCCTACCGCATTAAAGGATGTTGGAGTTGAAGTTATTAAATTATAATTATTAACCAGATTTAAAATTTCTTCATTCAGAATCTATTGTTTGTCTGCAGTGTGTTGCTAGAATAAGATTGTTTAGAGAAGAGTTTAACTTTTTAAAGCCAGAATTATTTCAGTGTATCTTGTTTGCCCTTTTCTTTATGTTGGTGTATCCTATTGCTTGTTCCTATTTGTCCCTTTCTTAAAACTATTTTTTAGTATCTCCATTGCAGATTTCCCTTTCCGTATTAACACAGAAGTCAGAGCCAGCAGCTACCTTTCTGATAGGAAATTCTCTCAACTAATTTTCAAGGTGTATAATAGGAAGAGGGCAGGAGAGAAGCGCTCCTAGAGACATTGAACAATTAATTATATTGTAATGGAGCTATAGAGGGAGGAGTAGATGACTGGCCCAGAGAAAACATGATTTCTCTAGTGCCAGGATTACACTCAGAGGCATTTCTGCCTATCTCCACTTTGCAAGGCACAGTGCCAGTGAGAACAGCAGTTAGTACACCCATAGTGGGGTTTACTAGCTTCCACACCGTGTTTGGTGGGTTCTTAACTTCAGGATAAGGAATTAAATTTTTTACCCAGCAGGAAGTGATTGCCATTTACTGATTTTTTTTTTGTAGAAAGATCTAGCTTGGGATATAAGCATTCCAAAGATGTACTGTCATAAGGAAGGAGATGCTAACAAATGTTGCTCACTGGAATCAAGGAAAGGCAGTAAAATGTGTGTATGTATGTACATAGCCAGGAACACACCTGTGAAAGTCAATTTCATGCTTTAGACTTGACAGCACAGTGCTTTTAGGCATTTCTTTTCATCTTCTTCCATACCTGCTTCTGAACACTCCTGTGATCCCTTTGTTTTCTGTGCAAATGAACTGAATTGCTCCTTTCAAGCATAGCTACACTGATCACCAGGGTGCCTGAGTTGCCACCAAACCTTAACCCCATAAATGAAGACAAAAAAAGTGTTCTTTGTGACAGAGGCATTCCTACTGCCCATGATGCGAGGCTCCACTGACTAGCACAGCTTTACTCAGTGAAAAAAAGGCTGTGGAACATGTGCTTAGTAGTTCAAAGATAAGTACATAGATATCATCATGAATAACATTTTCAAAAGATAAGGCCAATAAATCTGTCTTTCCAGAGGTCTAATAGACCGATAGTTGGATTCTGATTATATGTATTTCATTTAAGTATTGACATTATAATATTCCTGAAGGCCTGATACTCGATGTTCTACACTGGAAATCATGTTTTTCCCAAAAGCAAATCAATATTGGCCCAGTTCCTTAGAGCCCAGAAAGTTACTCCTTGATGTGGGACTCCTGAAACCAGACTTAACTTCATTCCTCTCCAGGCTAGTTATGGAGACTATATGGAATGATGATTGTGAAAACACTTTGAAGAAATATGAAGCTCCTTGTGAATGCATAATATTATGATTTTTATTATGAAATATTTGTGTTTTTTTAGGGGACAGTATTTATTCAAAAACAAACCTCCTGATGGGAATGCTCCTCCCAACTCTTTTTATAGAGCACTTTATCCTAAAATCATACAAGACATTGAGGTAAGAATCTATGTATATTTGGGTATTTGCCAAATACTAGAGAATCAACATTCTTCAGTAACAGCATTGTTACTGCAAATCCATTAAGGTTTATTGATGTGAGTTAAAAATCAATTTCTTTGTAAGAGAATAGAGTAGGTAAAATATAGCAAATTGCCAGGCAAAGATTTGTGTTTAAAAGTCATTTACTGATAGATGGATGGATGGATGGATGGATGGATGGATGGATAGATAGATAGATAGATAGATAGATAGATAGATAGATAGATAGATGAGAGAGAGAGAGAGAGATTATAATGTCTTCATATAATATCAGTGAGACTGCTAAAGTTGCACTCTTAACCTGATATTCAGATATCTTCTCAATTGAGCCTCCACGGAGATTCACTGGTAGAAATGACCACCATGTAGGAAGCCCACTGAGCACATAACTTCATGTGGTTCACAGATTGTCTTCTATCAGTGAGCAGTCTCTTTATACCAGGTTTATTATTTAATTGAATGAATTGTATGAAAAGTTCTAGAAAATAAATCTTTAATTACTTCACAAATGAAAAAATGTTTTATAATTTTAAGTAGTGGCGTTTGTTTGTTTGTTTGTTTATCCTCATCCAAGGATATTTTTCTGTTGAGAAAGTGGAAGGGAGGGGAAAAGACAGACAGAGGGAGAGAGAGAGAGGAAAAAAACATATTTTTAGTTTGCCTTAAGTTTTAAATAGCCAATAGAGTGAAGCACTGAGCATTTGTCATTGGTTGCATGAAAGTTAGATAAGTGTTTAGTTCTGTTCTTTTCCTAATTACTGCCTCTTTACCATTCCTTCTTCTCAGACAATAGAATCTAATTGGAGATGTGGTAGACATAGTTTACAGAGAATCCACTGCCGAAGTGAAACAAGCAAAGGAGTTTACTGTTTGCAGTATGATGATCAAAAGATAGTAAGCGGCCTTCGAGACAACACTATCAAGGTGAGATTTCTTCAGGTGTGGGAAAGTAGCTGAAGAAGCAATCCAAAGCATAAATTCTAAGTTTTATTTCCAGGAAGTAAGTGAGCATTGAAGGTTGTTTCTAGTCCCAAAGCCAAAATCAGTTCCTTAAAGGACAGACACCTGCTTCCCTCAAGAAGAGCATATAAATGGGTTGTTAAATTCTCTTCTTGAAGTTCACTGAATAAGCTGTTACTCTTAGCCCTCACATAATTATAGGCTATCCCTGTTCCCTAATGAAAAGGATAAAGTCTGCATTAGTACTGAAGCCACATATATGTAGGTGCTTAGCGAAAAGAATGCATTCCACACTACTCTGAGCTTTGATTCTTTGGGGGTGTCAAACACATAATAGAGCCAGCAAGTCTCTGCAGCACCCCATTATCACAGTGATCAAAAGGATCTTGTTTGCCATCCTAGATCTGGGATAAAAGCACGTTGGAATGCAAGAGAATTCTCACAGGCCACACGGGTTCTGTCCTATGTCTCCAGTATGACGAGAGGGTGATTATAACTGGATCATCGGATTCTACAGTCAGGTAGGAAATTTCAAACGATTTTTTGAGCTCTGAAATATCAGATCCACTCTGTCTTTGTCATAGATAGTAATTCTGTGTGTATCTGCATGAGCACAATTCTAAAACTTCATAACTAAAGAAGAATAAACCATCAGCTCCCCCCATCATTGTGTTAATCTAGAACTAAAAAACTTGAATTAGGAAACTACACATTCTGTTTTAATTTGCTGGAATCATCCATTACAGAAACTTGGTAAACCTTGCATTCCTTACAAAAACCACCTCACAAGGGAATGACATGAATGAAATGAAGCCTTCCTTTCGGGGTTATAACTGTAGTGTAGGCATGTGTTATCTCCTTTAAAATGTGTACAGGTGAGAAATGCTCTCTCTTTGCCAGCCCCTCCCCTGCTGTCCCTGCAGTTTTTAATTGCAAGCTTCACTCAGGGAGGGGCCTTCAATTTCCAGAGGCATTAGTAATTTGATGACACAGCCATTATGCTGCTGGAGTCCAGTGTAGTTTGAGTTCTGGGTACCAGAAGCACTGCTGGAAACCTCTGTTAGAAATTTTGCCTTAAGCTAAAGGATTTAGCAAACATAATGCATCAGAAGTAACTTTTTTAAAAATAGGGGGGGGGGAAGCAGTTAACTGCATTGTTAGATTCTCTGAAGTTAAATGTTTACCATTCTCAGTTATCCTCTGTGATTAGAAAAGACTGTTCTTGTTTCTTGTCTTTTGACTTAAAGGCATAGCAAACTTACTTCTTACAGTTATCGACATTTAACATTTATTGGTGCATGTGGAATGCCTCAAGGAAGCTGAAACATTGTAGAGGCTAACATCATTTATAGGATAAGGGAAAAAATGATTTTCTGAAAAAGGGGGTTAATCTGGAAAAAGGAATAACTTGTGTTACAAAAACCAAAGTAAATATACAAAAATAAGAGTATCAAAGCCAAATGCTATATCTCGTCACATAAAATTCTCAAGCTATCTAAGGGTCCTATTCTCTACTGTGAAGCCCATGTTTACAGTTGGTGGCCCTTCTTGATGCCAACCCCCATTCAAAGCTCAGAAGTGGAGCCTTAGACTTAAGGTCTAAGTAATATTGGGCCTTGACTTGTGTGGTAAAATCTTAGATTCAGGGACATCAAGATCAAATCCATAGCATTAAATCAGTCTGTTGCAGAAGCTTCTTGACCTATATCAGTTCTAGTTCCTGAGGGCTATCCATAGGACATAATGCTGCTATTATTAATCAGATCCCCAGTTTTAAATGTATCTTATTAATGGTATCAGATTGAATTTCTGAAGTTTTATAATAATCTTGATCTGAGCCCAATTAGTAGGTGATGGTGGCTGCTACCTCATTCCTACTCCCTACACATGCCCATATTTGAAGTAGTGTGTCTTTAAGCATTTCACATTGGCAGCATCCTGTCTTCTTGCTTTCCCTACTCTCCTATCCCAGCCCTCTATCTACCACTTCCCTGTGATCCATCAGTATTCTTTACCTCTGGTCAACTTTAAAAATGCAGAAGAGTAGGGTGTAGTACTAGTATGAAAGTGGGGTAGGAGAGGTGGGAAGCACAGTGGTCAAATATTGGTAGTACATTGTAGCATCAGTACCATCAAAATCTCAGATAGCCTTCTTAATGTTGTTTGTTCCAGGGTGTGGGATGTAAATACAGGTGAAATGCTAAACACGTTGATTCATCATTGTGAAGCAGTTCTGCACTTACGTTTCAATAATGGCATGATGGTGACCTGCTCCAAAGACCGTTCCATTGCTGTATGGGATATGGCCTCCCCAACTGACATCACCCTCCGGAGGGTGCTAGTCGGACACAGAGCTGCCGTCAATGTTGTAGACTTTGATGACAAGTACATTGTTTCTGCATCTGGAGATAGGACTATAAAGGTAAGTTTCCAACTTAAGAGTAGGGGAATTCATGTGAAAACCTGATCAAGGACTATTTCATATTAAAACATCACTGTAGACTAATTAAATATTTAAGTAAAGAGGTAATAAATGAGCTAAGTTGTGTGACAATTTTGGTTAGGTATTTTAGTACTATAAATAACGGTGAGTGTAAGAAGGGCAGGAGTAAATTTAGGTTCAAGAAAATTTGTCTATAAGGCCAGACTAACACCATAGAGTAAATCAATTTGAGAAATCCTTATGTGATAGCAACAAGCTACAAATTAGCCCTATATTACCATGAATCAAACTTGTCATTGGCTTGAGAACTTGACTTGGTTTAGTAGTCCTTGCCTCCCCAGGACTCCACTTGCCGTAGATATTACTAGTGAGAGCACCAAATCAACTGCCAAATGCCATATTCTGTTTCAGGTATGGAACACTAGTACTTGTGAATTTGTGAGGACCTTAAATGGACACAAACGTGGCATCGCCTGTTTGCAGTACAGAGACAGGCTGGTCGTTAGTGGTTCATCTGACAACACTATCAGGTGAGCACCAGGTGCCTTGTCTAGAAGGGATCAGTATTATCCTACCATTCATTTGTTTGTGCACAGTTCAAACAAATCTTCAACTGTGTTGTGTTTATTATAAAATGTTTTTTCTTTCTGTAGCTTCTTGCAGGTCAAAAGTTTGCCCCAAGCAGAGAGGCAGCACAGCAAATCCTTTTGTTGATGTATTTCCTTCCTATAATAGTTTTATCACCAGATAGACCTATTTAAAAGGTATTGCTTGAATGAGGAAGTGGGCAAGAGAGATGAGCAGATTGAGGTTGAAAGCCCTTCTCTTTAAATTTCACCTGTTTACAGTTGGAAAGTGCTAATAAATAGCTAGAGGCCATTTCTGTCTGCTCATGGTCTAAAAAAAAGAAACAAGATTTGTTTACCTGCTAGCAAGCGTGCATTTTATTTTCTTGGTATTGCATAATTGGCCAGGGAGTTACCAGTCTGAAATTATAAAGAATCCACTAATTGAAGTATTTTTGGTGTTTTCCCGTCACAAAGATGAACAACACAGATATAAATTGTATTTGGATGATTTATCAATCCTCTCAATTCCTTCAAAGTACTAAGAGGATGAAATTATCATTCCTAGAAACCATCTGGATTGGTCTGAAAGCATACAGTTTTTGTATATTAGCATATAAAAGTTTTTGAGAACTTCTTTGGCGTTTCCATTAAATGAGAAAGACTGTCCTGCAATGGGTGAAAACAGAGAGTGTCCTCAGGAAAGAGGTGGACATGCTTTGTGAGGTCAGGATGTCACTGACATTCTTCATCTCGTTCTTATTGGTGATTTCAGGAAGCATTGCTTTTCTTGGCTTGGTCATTTCCTTCACAGGCAACTACTGGTATGTGCATTGAAGTCATCCTTTTTATGCCTTGGAGACCCTGGTTACAAAATTATATAAAGCATTGAAACTATATACTATGTTTGAACTTAAAATATACATTTTTCTACCTGAGTTATATGGCAGAAAGGAAATAAATTACATTGAAAGCAGTACATTTTTGCATGGGTGTTGATTTATTTTGGGGACGTTTTAAAAAACATTGAAGTATATTATTATAACATTCCAAGCTTAGGAATGAATATATGAAAATTCACTTGACTCAGTTTTCTTTTCCAGATTATGGGACATAGAATGTGGTGCATGTTTACGAGTGTTAGAAGGCCATGAGGAATTGGTGCGCTGTATTCGATTTGATAATAAAAGGATAGTCAGTGGGGCCTATGATGGGTGAGTTTGTATCTACATCTTAATCTCTCCTGCCTTAGGATGTTAAATATAGCCTCTCCTTGTGTCTAAAAGATTATAGATTTCACAGAAAGGACCCAGTACAATAGTCCTTGTGTCTAATTTATGTATTCACCTCTCCTTTGTTTACTCTTTCAAAAATATTCTTCCCATTAATTGCACTTTTTTGCTCATGATTGTTATTGATATTTGGGATTTTGGTTATATATTTTTCTGTTTTTCCCTATAAAGCAAAGAATTGGACAAATCCAGTATAACAGGTTATGCATATAAAATAGTGACTTACTATAAAACTAAAACATTGGAGGGCCATATCTATGGGGCTTCATATGGTCGGATCTTAAATTTTGATATCTTTGAATGTTTCCAAAAGTGCAGTTCCCTTGTCTTTGCTTCTTCTAGCATTTCAGTTACAATGAGTTCAGTAATTTTTATTTTATTCAGTCTGATTTTCGGTGAATATAGAATCCATTCATATGGATGGATCCCATGTTTAGCAATGCTAAGCACATAGTAAATTCTTATAAAAAGTATATTCACTTATGAAGACCTCTTTATCATTTCTTTTTGTCAGGGTACAAAGCTACAGTTTGAATATTGGCAGCTTTTTAAATATCAGAAACTTAACATTATCTTAGTGTATGAATTGACTATACTGATATGTTAAGACAATTCAAGCAGCAGAAAGTGTAGCAGACCTACTACTTCTGCTTTGGGTCAACCATCACTCTCATACCCTTGAGAAATTGTTCAGGATGTGATGACATGTTCCAGCTAGGTCCAAGGTTACATTTTCTCATTCCCATGGTTTTGATCTGTATCCACCTTTCGTGGGTTTTATGTGTAATTTATCATGAGGAAACATGACCTATAATTAAAAGTTTAGAAGGGCTGAACTTTTCTTACTTAAATCAAAATATGAGGATTCTTAATATAAATTCCAGAACTCTTAAATGGACCCCAGTCCTCTGGTACATGTGACCTGTGCCATTCTTAAAACTGACCAAAACAAAGATGCTTCAGAGTTACAGGTTTACAGGTTTAAGTCATCTGTTACGTTATTAAGAGGCCTACTGTATAAGATCTTCTCTTAGCCCCAAAGTATAGTGTAGCTTTGCCATTCACTGTCTTCATCAGTTTGGTTAAAGCTAACCTGTTTCTTGTTTTTAGGTTAACTACATATATTTTCCCTGTTAAGACCAAGAATGAATATAAGAACCAAGTCTCCAAAACAAAAAAAGTTTTTATATATTCCTGTGAGCTGCATTTATTATATAAACTATAGTCACCATACATACTTATTGCCATGACGTTTTGCTATTCTTCCTGTGCTCCCTTAATTTTGCTTTTAATTAAGATTTTTGTCCCCTTTTTGATCTCTAGGAAAATTAAAGTGTGGGATCTTGTAGCTGCTTTGGACCCCCGTGCTCCTGCAGGGACTCTTTGTCTACGGACTCTTGTGGTAAGAGTCTAATTGTTTAAGGGAAGTTGGGGGGTAGGAAGGAGAAAAAATTAAACACTGATGTGCTGTGGAATACAGATCTGGATTTGATAGTTAGAACCTCACAAAACCTACTACTAAGTGGAAAGGCAGCCAATACATGACAATAAAATATGTTTATATAGCGCCTTTCATCCAAAAGTGCTTTAGAGACTATATATGGAGAGAAATGTGGCAGCTGTTTAACAGCTGCACAGCAACTCTCCACATCAGTTTAGTACAGGAAGTGAATAAGAATTCTGTATCCACCAGAAACAGTAGGGGGTACTTAGGGAGAAGGAACGTAATTGCTCAAATTGGAACCTGTCCAGAATCTGAGGACCTGCACACCTGTGCCTACAAAAAGTGCCATGGGAGTCTGTGTGAACCCCTGGTCAGCCCCTTAGTTCTTCATCCTATTCAAGGCATGCTGCCTCCAGCAACTTGAATCCCATCTTTTTTATTCTTTGTGTGTACTCCCTTGCCTGAACATCTTGACATTTGGAAGAAGAAGTGACTCAAAAAGAACTTATATCACCTTCAAAAGCACTAAATTCTTTATCATGCCAAAGGCCTGGATTAGAAAATGTTCCAAGTATAAAAGCTGCTTCGATTAGAAAAAGATTAGCTGGGGCACTAGAGAAGACAGCCTTTTGCACAACTCAGGGAAAAGATGAGAGCAAGCATTTGAAGGCCCAGTATTCTGAATCCTTGCTCAACATTTAGGTATTCTCTGCTCTGAAAGAGAGAGATGTTTCTTTGTCTTCCTTGTTGGATTTAAAGCTCATCATTTCAGTACCATACATGCTTTACTTTCATGTTTCACACATGTTTTTTTAAAATGTGTACTTTCATTCATTTACAATTAATCTAGATCTAGTTTTTTAAAGTATAATTTACATACAGAAAAATTTGTCCATTTTTAGCATACTGCTATGAATTTTACAGATGTGTAACTACCACAATCAAATTATAGAAAATATCCATCATCTCCCCAAAATTGTGTCCCTTAGAATCACCCCTAGCAACTGTTCATCTCATTTCTGTCCCTGTAGTTTTATTGTCTTACGAATGTCATATAAATTAAATCATACAGTATGTAGCTTTTTGCCTTTGGCTCTTTTTACTTCATTAAGATTCATCCATGTTATTGCATGTGTTAGTACTAAGTTCTTTTTTATTGTTGGGTAGTATTCCATTGTGCGGATGAACCAATTTGTTTATTCACTCACCAATTTAAGGACATTTGGGATGTTTCCAGCTTTTGGTGATACTGAAAACATTCCCATGCAGGATTTTGTATGTACATATTGTTTCATTTTTCTTGGGTAAATACCTATAACTGCAATTTCTGGGTCCTATGGTCATTGTATGTTTAAATTTAAAAGAAGTACTAAGCTATTTTCCAAAGTGGCATTTTGGGAGTTTGCAAATGTATGCCACTTTACATTTCCACTAACAATGTATGGGAGTCCCACTTTTCCACATCCTTGATAGCACTTACTATTGTCAGTTTTGTGTGTTTTTTTAAGATTTTTTTAAATGATTTTTAGGAAGAGCCAGAGAGAGAGAAACGTTGATGCTAATGAACATTGGTCCGTTGCCTCCTGCATGCACCCTACCAGGAATCAAACCAGCAACTTTTCGTTGCATGGGACTATGCCCAAGCAAATGAGCCACACTGGCCAGGGCTAGTATTATCCGGTGTGTTTTTTTAAATTAATAGCCATTTGAATGAGTGTGTAATGGTTATAGTTTTAATTTGCATTTTGTGGTAACTAATGGTGTAGAACATCTTTTCATGTTCTTTTGTGAAGTGTCTGTTCAAATCTTGTCCTCATTTATTGCGTTGTCTTAAATTTTTAAAAAGAGATTTATTGAAATATAATTGACATACAATAAAATATGCAACTTAATGAATTTTAACATATGTACATACCAACGAAACTATCACTTCAACCAAGATAAAGAATGTATCCTCATGCCCCCTTTGTAATCCTCCCTTCCCATTCTGCCCATTTCCCCCTGCTCCAGTCCCCAAGCAGCCACTAATCTGCTTTTTGTCAATATTGATTAGTTTGCATTTTTTATGGTTTAATTAATGGAATAAAAAAAAGAGTATGTACTCTTTTTTTGCCTCTTTTCATTAAGCCTAATTATTTTTATATTCTCCTATGTTGTTGATGTAAATCAGTAGTTCGTTGCAAAGTAGTATTTCATTGTATGGTTATACCACAATTTATCCACTTGCCAGTTGATGAAAATTTGGATTGTTTCCAGTTGTGGGCTATTACAAATAAAGTTTCTATAAACATTATGTGCAAATCTTTATGTGACCATATGCTTACATTTCTCCCAGATAAATCCTAGGAGCAGAATTTCTAGATCATATGGTAAATGTATGTTTAATATTTCTAGAAACTGCCAAACTATTTTCCAAAGTAGTTGTACCATTTAACATTGCAATACAACAGTGCAGTTACTCCACATCTTCACCAATACTTAGTGTACAGTCTTTTTAATTTGAGTCATTCTAAGTGTCCAGTGGCACCTCATTGTGTCTTAATTTGCATATTCCTAATATTAATGTTGAGCATCATTTCATGTGTTTACTTGCCATCCAGATACCTATTTTGGTGAAGTGTCTGTTTGAATCTTTTGCCCATTTTTTAATTGAGTGGGTTTCTTATTGAGTTTTGAGTTAATTTTTGTGGATGGTATAAGGCAGTGGTCGGCAAACTGCGGCTCTGTTGACTAATGACTTTGCCGACCACTGGATAGGGGCTTAATCACAAGGAACAACAACAGCCTGTAATTATTGGAATTGAGAGTCTAGGTCAGTGGTCGGCAGACTCATTAGTTAACAGAACAGCAAACCTCGGCTCACGAGCCGCATGTGGCTCTCGAGCCACAGTTAGCCGACCACTGGAATAAGGTATGGTTCAAAGTTCACATGGATAGCCAGTTGTTCCAGTACTATTTATGCAAGACTATCCTTTTTCCTCTGAATTGCCTTTACATTTTTGTCAAAACCTGTTAACCATATATGTGGGGGTCTACTTATGGGCCTATTCAGTTCCAATGATCTTTTTGTCTATTTTGATACCAGTATCATATTAACTTGGTTACTGCAGCTTTTTAATAACTCATGAAAGCAAGTAGTGTAAGTCCTTCAACTTGGTACTTTTAAAACTTTTTGGGGGTCCTTTGAATTTTCATGTGTATTTTAGAATCTGCCAATTTTACCCCCCACCGCCACCCAAGAAATCTGCTGAGATTTTCATTGGGATCGTGTTAAATCCAGATCAATTTTGTTTGGAGAGAAGTAACTTCTTAACAATACTGAGTCTTCTGATCCATGAATACAGTATATCTCTCTATTTGTTTAGGTCTTTTAAAAAAATTCTCAAAAATGTTTTATAGCTTTCAATGTTAAAGGTCATACGTCTTTTGTCATATTTTAATGCTATTGTAAATAGTATTTTGAAATTTCTGGATTGCTCATTGCAAGTATGTACAAATACACTTTTACTTCTTTTTCAACCTGTGTACCTTTATTTCTCTTTCTTGTTTTATTGTACTGACTAAGATCTTCAGTACAATGTTCAAAAGAATTAACAGTGGATGTCCTTCTCTTGGGGAAAAAGCATTTGGTCTTTCACCATTGTGTGTGTGTATGTGTGTGTGTTAGCTTTAGGTTTTTCATAGATAAAATCAGGGGTATTAGAAGTTCCTTTTTCTTCCTCGATTGCTGAGAGTGTTTATTAGAAATAGATGTTGGATTTTGTTAAATGTTTTTATTTGCATCCATTGAGATGATCTTATATTTTTACCTTTATTCTGTTAATTGGTTATTACATTGATTTTTGAATGTTAAGCACAACTTTGCATCACTACAAATTTCATGAACATTAAAATTATAATAATAAAGGAATACTATGAACAACTCTATGCTCCAAACTTGATAACCTAGATGAAATGGACAAATTCCTTGAAAGATATAATCTTCCACAACTCACATCTGAAGATATAGACAATCTGAATAGGCCTATACGTATTAAAGCAATTGAAGCAATAATTAATAACCTTCCAGGACGGAAAGCACCAGGCCCAAATGGGTTCACGGGTGAATTCTACCAAATGTTTGAGGAAGACTTTATACCAGTTCTGCACAATCTCTTTCAGAAGATATAAGCACGGTGAATACTTCCTAACTTACTCTGGGAGGCCAGAATCACCACAATACCAAAACAAGACAAAAATATTATAAGAAAATAAAACACACAATTTCATAACTAATATGAGTTTATTAGGTAGGATTTTTTGGTAATATTTTAAACCATTTGTTTCAGATTTAAGTGTGATCTTTACTCTCCTTATGTTTAGTGATTTCACAATAAGGAAAATTTCTGAAACTATTTTAAAGGTATTTCAGTATTTTTTAAATCTCAATAAAATGAAGTAACTTATATTAAGATAAATTCAACAAAATATTAGGAGATTGAATCCAACAGTGTATAAAAAGAATTACACATCATTATCAAGATTTATTCCAGTTATGCAAAAGCAGGTGTAATATTCCGAAACCAGTTAATGTAATCCATCACATCAAAGGTTAAAGAAGAAAAATCACATGACTATATCAATAGATGCATTTGGCAAAATCTAACATCTATTCATGATAAACTCTCAGCAAACTAGAAATAGAGAGGAACTATTTCAGCTTCATAAAGAAAAATGCTAATTAAAACTCCAATAAAATACCACTATACTACAAATCTATCAAAATAGCTAAAATTTAAAAGATTGACTATCAATTTGTTGAAGATGTGAAGCAACTGGAACTCTGATACATGGCTGGTGAGAATATAAATTGGCACAACTTTTTAAAAATTGCTTCACCATATCTACTAAAGCTACACATACAGTTCTCCTAGGTGAAATGAGTGCATATATCCATCAAAAGACATGTACATAAATGTTCATAGGAACTTTATTTATAATAGCCAAAACTATAATCAACCTTGTATAGGCTGAATTGCCTTTGCAAATTTTTGTCAAAACCTATTAACCATAAGAGATGGTAAGTTAGCCGAAACCGGTTTGGCTCAGTGGATAGAGCGTCAGCCTGTGGACTTAAGGGTCCCAGGTTCGATTCCGGTCAAGGGCATGTACCTTGGTTGCGGGCACATCCCCAGTAGGGGGTGTGCAAGAGGCAGCTGATCGATGTTTCTAACTCTTCTATTCCTCTCTCTTCCTCTCTGTAAAAAATCAATAAAATATATTTTTAAAAAAAAAGAGATGGTAAGTTATAGTGTGTTCATATAATGAAATATCAACCAGTAATAAATAAATGAAAAAAAGAATGAACTTCTATTGCATGCAATAACAGAGAGTAATCTTACACTGTTGAATGAAAGAAACCAGGCAAAAAGAATACATGCTGTTATGAGTGTATCTATAGGAAACGAAGAACAGGAAAAATGAATTGATGACAGCATTGGGGTGAAGGTAATATCGACTTTGTAAGGGGCATGAGAGTGCTTTTTGGGATACTGGAAGTAATCAGGATGGTGGTTACTACAATGGTATACAAAATGCACTTATAACTGCTTATGAGATTCAAATATTAAATATCATGATTTTTGCAAGCTGGTTGGCCTCATATAGGTAGCTTGAAAATGGCTAGGATATGAATTTTTGTGGGGTTTTTTGTTTGTTTGTTTGTTAATCCTCACCCAAGGGTATTTTTCCATTGATTTTTAGGGAGAGTGGAAGAGAGAGGGAAAGACAGAGAGAAACATCGATGTGAGAGAAACACATCGATTGGTTGCCTGCTGCACGAGCCCCGACCAGGGCCCGGGTGGGGAGGAGCCTGCAACCACGGTACATTCCCTTGACCAGAATCGGACCCGAGACCCTTTGGTCCACAGGCCGACGCTCTATCCACTTAGCCAGACCAGCTAGAGCCAGGGTAGGAATATTTACACCATGAAAATGTGCAGATGCTTTTACAATTGGGGAGAGTTAATTAGCTGATAAACTCTTACCAGCACACTACTTCTTATTACTTATCAGTCCTCGGCCTCTAATTGTAGAAGAATCCTAGAGGTACAGAGAGAGGATAAGGCCAGGGAAGCACTGAGGAATGGTCTGGTTCAGGCTCAGCCTAGGAGAGTTGGCAATGAGAAACTAGCATACGATTGGGCATGCCTCAGCTCTAGTGAATATTGCTTTGATTATGTATGAAATCAACTGCCCAGTATTTGACTTTTTCATCCTGCCTTTAATTCAAATTAAGTTTTTTTCTCTGTGTTCTTGAAATAGCTAAATGATAGAGAAAATTACCTATCAGGATAACATAACTTTTTCCTAGACTCCTTTTGACATGTTGCTGAATTTGTCCTTTTGATTCTGAGTAGTTCATAAGTTTTTGTTTCTCCTTCTCTAGGAGCATTCTGGAAGAGTTTTCCGACTCCAGTTTGATGAATTCCAGATTGTCAGTAGTTCACACGATGATACAATCCTCATCTGGGACTTTCTAAATGATCCAACTGCCCAAGCTGAACCCCCCCGCTCCCCTTCTCGAACATACACCTATATCTCCAGATAAATAATCATACACTGACCTCATACTTGCCCAGGTATGAAAAAGAACTGTGTGCATGGCACTGTGGGTAGGAGATGGGATGTTGGCTGTAAGGTGCTGCTAGCTCATGGAGCCTTCTCACGTCCTTTATCTCTCCAAGTCCTGTAAAGCAGGGAAGCTGCCACCATGAGACAGGGCCGGGGCTGCATACTGGATGCTGCCTTCATCAAGGAAGCCAGCCTCAGTTCTAGATGATCCTGGAATTAGATCTGGATGACCCTTGTGCTGTAGAACTAGTAATTCCTGCCCCAGTTGTCTAATAGAATTGTTCAGAAAGGAAGAGATTTAGCCTTGGCTGGGCAACTCAGTTGGTTAGATCATCATCTAGATACGCCTAGTTACAGGTTCCATCCCAGGTCAGCCCGGTAAGGGCACATACAAGAATCAACCAATGAATGCATACATAAGTGGAACAACAAATCAATGCTCTCTCTCAAAATAAATAAATAAATATATAAATATATAAATAAATATTCAAAAAAACTTGCCAAAGAACGATTTGAATCAGTTTCAAAACTAAGAGTAATGACTCAAAAGCCTGTGGCTCTGTAGTTCCCAGATTAAACCAGTACCTGTAATAAAGACCCTTTAAATCAAGTAGGTAGTCTAATGTACCAGTGGGGAAATCTCATGGTGAAATGTGCTGGCCTCTCACAGCTCTGTCAGTGTCATTTGGTTTTAAAAGGGTAGCTTTTTAAAATCCTTATCCCCACTCCCCACCTCCTCTAAAAATGAACTGTCTTTTGACCTTGGAAGTGGCTCTGGAGTTGGTGAGAACTCCGTATGTTCTCCCACTCAAGTCTTCATCCTCCCTCGGAGGCAAGCAGAGATCCTAAAATTCATCTTTATCTGTTTTGTGGTATATTCACATACATTGTGATCGTTGTTTGGGGGAAACTGCAGTACTGCTGGGGGCCTGGCCATCATTGTGATTCCTCATTCCCCACACTTGCCTCGATGCTTGTGGAAGAAGTGCACATTGAGCACTTTTCTGCACATCTTCTTGCCTGGTTCTTCTGAGAGGGGTGGTCTGTGCCCTGCTGGGCTCATTTCAGTGCTCACTTCCTACAGAGGACAGGCTGCCTCCTCAGCCCTCAGCCCTCAGCCAGGTCCCACAGGCACGCCTTGGAGAGAAGTGTAGCTGTGTGCCCTGGGCAAGTACTTCCCACGGCCTTCGTCTCCTCACTTTCAAAATGAGGGTTGCAGTACATAGTACACAGAGCTGTTGTGAGGATTGCATTGAAATGTTACATGTAAAATTCTTAGTGCTTGGCACAGAGCCTAGCACCTAACAAGTCCTTAGTAAAAAGTGGTTTATTAGTGTTAATATTGTAATCATGTTATCTATCCCCTCCTTTTGCCAAAATTTTCTGCTCCTGAGTTTTCTATGGCATTTTGTTCCTGATGCTCTTATGGCTTTTGTCTCCTTCCCCTCTCACCCCTAAAATATACACACATCCCCTAAGAGTCTGTCTCAGGCCTTTCTTCCTTATCTAAGCTCCCTTCTTCGGCTGCCTTGTCTCTTCCCAAGGCTTCAGCTCTCATCTCAGTGTAGATGACACTCAAATTTGTATCTCTAGTCCCAACCTCTGCCTTAGTCTCCAAGCCACATATCCAGCTACCACCTACACATCTCTCTCTGAAGACACCCACTGTAGTCACTCTGTGTAAGCGCTATGGCCCTGAACGTGCCACTGAGCCCCCTGCCAAGTCCTCAGACAGGCCATGTAGCCTTTAACAGAAGCTCCTGCTTGGCACAGGCCAAGAGCAGGCATTACGAAGGACCTCTGAGCCTTTCTCCTATTTGACAGCTAAGTTAGTTCTTTTTCTCATAGAGCAAGTGAGAAATACAGGGAAAGGGACTAATGATTATTTGCTCTGTTTTCACACAGGACTCATTAAAGTTGCGGTATTTAACGTATCTGCCAATACCAGGATGAGCAACAACAGTAACAATCAAAATATTACCCACTTTCCCCGGACTAGCCGAGGAGTGGGGCTTTGAGACTCCTGTTGGGACACAGTGGTCTGCAGTCGACTCAGGAGGGTCTACTCAGCACAGCTGACTGCTTCCGTGCTGCTATCAGATGTCTTTTATCTTTCGTGAATGATTAGAACTTTTAAACCTCACCTCACTTCCCCTCCTCCTTTCCCTTGTGCACCTGTTTTTCCCTCATTTGGTTCCAGACAAAGATGACTTATAAATATATTTAATGTTTTGCCAGAATCTCTCTTGCTTTGCCGTTAAGCAGAAGAACTAGTTTCCCTATATAGCCTGCTGGGAGAGACCCACTTCTAGGGGAGAGGGGGATACAACTTCAAGCCAGACAGCACCCAGTGTCTCCCCGTGAACTACAGGAATGCCCAGCGCCTGGCAAGCTCAGCGAGCCCCACTGTGCTTAGGAGACAGCGGTCCTGTATAGCCTCTGAGGCAAGAAAGAGAGACAAGAAGAATGAGCACACTTGACGATCTGGGCCTCTTTCCTCCATCTCTTTTCTCTGTTTCTGTCCCTCTTCCCCCTCCCTCCACCCCTTCAACTGTTCTCTGCTCCACCTGAGAAGAACGAGGATGAAGAAAGTGTCATCAGTTAGCATGAGGCAACTCAGCTAGAAAACGCAACACTTGGAAGAGTTAAATGCTGTTCAGTTAAAATTTCAAACCGAGGCTTTTGCTGCAAGTGACCCTATATGACAATAATGGGTTCTCAGACATGGTACTTTCATATTTGCAACTCTCCTCTCTTCTTCTAACACCCTCTCCCCAAAAAGGGGGGCCGAAATTTCCTGGGCTCCATCAATGGCCACATCTTTTCTGGACTCAGCAGTCTCCTCGATTCCATGTAGAGTGTGAAAAGGAGCTGCTGATTGCATTTCCTCTCATTAACAATTAGATGTGTAATAAAAAGCATTGTACTTCATCTTAAATCACTGCTAAGGCTCAGCCTACAGGAAGGCTTGGAATGGCCGGAGCCAGTCGCTTGGTACGCTCTGCATAATCTCCCATCTCAGATTTCCTCATCAGGGCCTGTGAGCACCCAGGCACCTGTATCTTTGCCAAGACCACCGTCAGAGTAGCTTAAGAGGTGGTAGGGATTAAAAGTTTATTTCTTTTTCATTTAAGCCAGTAAATACCATTTCCAAAAATCAAGCTAGTCATCTCAACCTTGCACTGCAGAACCAACCTTCTTGCTTTTCCCAAACCTGGTATTTTCAAAGGGCAAAGCTGCCAGAGAGAGCAGATCAGGGTGAAGTTTGGCACACAGGGTTTAATACTGGGCAGAAACTGCCTTCTCTTTCCTTTTCTTCCTCCTCCTGGTCATATTTTACTCTCCACTCTCCCCCAACCAATAACTCTGGGAGTTAGTTAATAATGTAAACAAATGGACCTCAGCAAGGGCCAGGCTGACCCGGCCACTTGGAAGGCAGCTGTGTGGGATTCAGGTGCAGGCACCTGTGCCACCCAACCTGGAGCACAGGGAATACGACCAGCGTGTGCCCAGCTTGTGTCCTGGGGGTGGGAGTGGACCTGCACCAGCCATTTCTGGTGGCATGGGCACACCCATCCCAAGCCCTGAGGCCACGGTACAGTCTCAGGTTTCCCTTGGAGGCTGAGCTGTCTGGCCTGTTGTTTCCATTCCTGATCAAAGCAGTTGAGCAAAAGAAAGCCCCTTTTTAACTGGCAGCTGTAAAAAACATCAGAATGGGAGCCAGTTGTAAGGAACCTCACAGCTAGGCCACCTTCAGTTCTGCAAAGGGGGAAGGCAAGAGAAAGCAATCTTCCCTCTGATTTGTAAAAAGGTGTCCTCTTCCCAAAATGTGCCCAGACTGAATGTTGTTATTACATATGAAGAGGCAGGTTATGCATATGCATTTTTCTTTCCTGCTTTATGAGTGCTTTTAAGCTTTTAGTTCCAGGTTATATTCAGAAGGTATTTCCCAGTGTGATGATAATGTCATTGCCTAGGAAATATTTTTTGAGAATAATTCCCTTCCCAACTACCCATTCTACAGAGAGATGTTTTCTATCTAGTCGCTTCTCATGGTTCCTTGTCCATTGTGTTGACTATTAATGCCTTTTTGATTGGTTGAGGGTTTTGCTACGGATGAGGCACAAGACCATCAGCCTGAAAGACACATAGCTCAGGCATTAAAGAGGCATGGATTTTCAGCTGTTTAAAAGTATTGTCCAATAGCCATAACTTTCCTAGCCCTTCTGTTAAATGCTGCTGTTCTGAAGTGAGAGCTGTTGACTATTCATTGGTGCACGGGGCTTTCCTCTCCCATCGAAGTTCACTTGAAGGTAGATTGTGTTTAAGACTGTTCTGAAGCTTGTCCATACATCAGAAGTGATATCGAGGTGGGCCCTTCAGCCTGGAGCGGTGAGCTCTGTCGAGGATATGCCCCAAGTTGTCCTCCGCTCTGATGGAAATGGGAATGAAGTTAAGTGGTCTGAAAAACTTGAGTCAGTCACATTCCTCAGCTCGGGGGGTCATTTACCAGTTCATTGTAGAAGAAATAATCAGGTAAGTAAAAGTTCATTTCCAGAGAAAGTAAACCCCACTTACCATCTCTGCATGATTTCAGTGGGAATTGATTATCACTAATCCCCAACTGGGCTAGAATAAATGTAAAGTTTGACCTTTTTAAAAAAGAGAAACAAAGAAAGTCTCAACACATTTAAAGGAATGGTAGGAAAGGAGCCGAGGGTGTCTCTGGGCTCTGAACTGAGATGTCTCCATTGTAGATTAGTCTCTTCTCACTAGAATCTCGGTGTGGTTTGAAAGAAATGTTCCTTAAAGACAGGAGGAAGCCCCTTCACAGGTGGGCAAGGAGTGTGTGCACGCCCCTCACCTGGGAGCTCTGTGGGCACGGGTGAGCTCCGTTCCCACTGGGGCTGCTTGGACAACACCAGCATGCCTTGCTGCACGTGTGTGTGTTTCCACCGCTGAGAACATCCTTCCACTTCCTTGTGTGCAGTCTGAAAGCAGATGTGGATTGTGAATGGAAAGCCTTTTACACTGTCCCTGGGCAAAATCCTGGTGACTCTTCGCCAGAAACTCCAGAGACAGGGCCTCTCTGAAACACTGTTGACAGATAATCAAGTCTGGCCCTCATAACTTGTTTCTGAACTGGAAAAGACCCTGGGACCCCTAAATCATTCTGCGTTCTGCTTGAGTAAGAAAAATGCTGTTTTGTTTTGTTTTTTGTAAAATCAGAAGCTGAAGAGAAGAAAACGCACTCTTCTCCTGGCCGTCGCTTGGTACCCACTGGTCTGAACACGGGTTGGTGTCCTTATCTAGCGTTTGATTGTGTGTGGAAACAAAGGCTTGGGGTGGAGGGGGTGGGGAATATTGGAAATAATGAGGGCATATTTTTCTTTCCTAGAATTAAATTATATTACATTGGTATCATTGACCTTCTTGGTGTCCTCCATTTACCTTAGAAGGTAATACCTTCCCGCCCGAAGGGTGCCGGCCTAGGGGCTAGGCTGCAAGCCTGATTATGGAGGAATCCAGGTACTTTTCGGGAGAAAAAGGGATGCTTAGATACCCACCACCTGTGACCATCACATTCTTTGATGATCAGGTTTACTATTTGACTTAAATCCACATTTCTGATCGCCTTCCCCATTTAGATGAGTTCAGCAGACTTTCCAAGTGCTGAAGAACATGAAAAGTGCCCTTGTTCCTCCTGCCTCCCTCTCTTCCCTCCCAGAGTAACTCACTTTATCATGGGCCCCAGAGCCTGCAGGCTGAGTCCTCCCTGGGCTCTATCCACACAGCCGTCTCTTAGGGGAATAAGGCTGAGTTCTGCTTCTTGTTTTTACTTGTACTTCATTTGGGACTTCCAAATTATTGGGACTGAGAAGAGAACCCAAAAGAACGTGATTATGGCAACCTGATTTCAAGTGGAACTTAATGCATTGATATCCTGAAACCTTTTCTGTTGGAAGTTGAGTACCTATGATTAGGTACTAAAGTTTCCTGGAGGCAGATGGCATTAAACTATGTGCTCTAAGCCCACCCAGCTGGCTGGCTCAGCTCCTGACTTGTTGTGTGTGCATGTAAGGATGAGTGCGGTAAATAGCATTTTAAAGCATCACCTCCCCTCTATCCCTTTCCCTTCTTGAAGGAAAAAAAACGAGAAGGGTTAGACCTCTGGGTACCAAGGAAACTAACACCTTCCCAAATCAATGATCACTCGAGCCCAACCCAGACTGTTCTGAGGGGTGTTCACTGGACTCTAGCCATGGGGCAGGCCTGGCAGCAATTGTGAGCTTCCCTGAGAGCTTCCAGTTGGTTCTGCTCATTGTTCTCTAGACTCTAAGTACTGACTGCTTTGACTTTTGTGATTCTGTTTTGGTGATGTGTAGTCAATGTACCAATATGTTCACAACCTAGAATCATGGTAATATAGTGTGTTTTGGTTTTTTTAACTGTTCAGAAAAAAGTAACTTAAATTACAAATATAAGATTAAAGTGAATTTTCCAAGTGTCTTGTCTCTTTGCCCTAACATCAATAGGACAGTGAGTTTTTCAATATACAAATTGAAAGAGTGCGAGAAAACAACATTGAGAGAAGTCGGGGCCAAATGGTGTGAATAAATATGGGACCTCTAGCATATAATTAATGTTCCATGTTAAATTAAATTGAAGCCAAACTGATGTCTAATTTGGGTACAGGTCCCCATAGCCTTCTCAGCTTACCACAACCCTACCCACACCCAGGACTGCTAAGTTCTCTGCCTCCCGAGAGGATAGGAAGACTTGTAGATAGGTGAGCTCACTACTCTGGCGCAATTTTCAGAGACTCCAACACACTGTAAAAATAAAGGGGGCACTGACCATCTGGGAGAGACCCACCTGCCTTCTCTCCTTTAACCAAACCTGGGGAAGTAGGTACGAGGTTACACATCATCTCGCTCTTCTCCACCCCTCCTGCAGTCACAAGAAACCCATCCTTGTTTTACTTCTGGACTTTCAGTCACGACAGCATTCTCAGGCTGTGAGGCCACAGGGCCCCAGTGCAGAGCTATCCCTGCTGGAGCTGAAGGCATAGCAGGGCCTCAGGTGCACCCAGCGTGTTTGCACATGGGGAGCCTGCACAAGAACAGGCGCTCCCCACACTGCCCAAGACCATCCAAGATCTAACAACTGAGGACAGGGAGGGAGGAGTCAGCAGTGACCGCTCAGCATCTAACCAGCTGTACTCGCCAGCTGGGCCCCAGAGCCAGTATTGAGCAGAGGCTGGGCCAGCGGGTCTACGGTCTCACCAAACCCAGTGGCAGCTTCCTCCAGGATGGCTGGGTCGAGGGTACGTCCCTGAAAGACTCAGCCCTGACGTTACCGTTTCCCAAAGCCAGGCTAGGCCTGGAATCCCTCTCCCCCTGAAACCTATAGCTGCGCCACCATCGACAATGACGAAGGGGAGGAGACCTCTCTTCTTTCTGATTGGCTCTTGCCAATTAAGAGCATTTTATTAGGCTGCTAATTAAAGGCACTTCGTTAGCAGCAGGAGAGGCCGGGTGGGTGCCTGGTGAGATGGAGCTGCAGCCAGGAGAAATCGTTTTCTTCCCCCCATGGAAGCAGAGCCTCTTAGGGAACCTCTCAGTCCCCCAACCTTTCCCGCTGCGCCTACCACACCCCTTGCTTTCAATTAGCATCTCTGAGGGGAGTGAGGTCATTACCAAGCCCAGGTGGAGAGCCCTCCCCTGCCTCAGGCCACACGTCCCGGCAGGGGAGGGCTGTTCTGTCCCCACACACCTTGTTTGGTGTCTGAGCCGCCCTAGTGGTGCCCTGGGGGTCGGGTTTGTTATCCCCACTGAGGAATGGCCCCGCGGGTCCCATGTCTGAACCCATCACTAGCAGCCACCTAGTAAATAGGATGACCGGTCACTTGGTCACATGGTATGAACCTCCTTGTCCCTTCCCGCACCAAAGGCTCACAATGTTATTAGGAAACGTGACCTTCCTAACAATCCTTTTCCAAGAGCTGAGCCCTCCTAGGCCGCAGACCCCAGTGGGTTCAGGAGGAGGAGGGTCTCGGGGACCCTGAGACTCCAGAGCTCCTCACACATTTGAGGTACTTCCCCTGCTTAGTTCAAGTGAGCCCCAGGCAGTCCCCTTCCTCCAGCAAAAGGGGGGCCTGGCCATGACAGCAAGAGGGGGCTGGCATCAGGGTCAGAGATAACCCCTCTCTAGAACCCTCCCTGTCCCACCTTGCTGCCCTCCTCACCCCCTCACTTAACTGCAGAATTAGCACCAGCCCAGGCTGGGAGGGCAGATTTATGGCTAGGCCTGCCTCTCTCCATTTAACCTGAGGCCGGCCTGGGCTCCAGACACTAAATTAGATTTTTGACAATTAGAGAGACTAATGGGCACATAGCCATCCCCAGAGCCAGATATCCAGCAAGGCCGTCCTTTAATATCCACCACTGGCCGCCAGCCCCTCCCAACCGGCCTCTTCTCTCCTCGGTGGGCATTTCTCTACCATGGCCTGCATCCCTCTGCCCAGGGCTTCTCTGGTTCCCTCTCCTTTGATTTCTTACCCTCTCCTTCCTGCTCTTGCCCAGGGCCAGCTCTGCTCTGGGGCTCTGCCCTCCTTGCCTTCCTTTCTTGTCCTTCAGCCTCTTCACCCTCCTGTCACTTCTCCATCTCTACCTTCCCCAGGGCCCGTCCCTCTGTAACCTTTCCACCTGCCCCTAGCGGACTGCAAGCCCCTTGAGGGCAGGGGCATGTGCCCTATCCCGTCCTACAAGCTCAGCAACCAATGGGTGCAAAATAAATGTCTTGAGCCTGCCTCCCACTCCCTCTGACCTGATGTCCAAGGCCTGCCCACCCTGCCCGCCTGGCACCAGGCCCAGCCCTGGCTCTGACCAGGCGCTGCTCCACGTGGGCTGGGTCCCCTTCCCTGCAGCCCCTCAGCTCTGGTCGGTCTTGGGCTGGGCGGGCGGGTAATGAGATTGCAGTAAGTGGTGTTGGGGGGGGAAGCTGCTCACATTCACTCAGGCAGACTCATAGCTCTGTCAGGCTGATTGGTCCTGAGTGGAGGCACAAACGGCCCCCCATGGACACGCTGAGATTGGTTATAAAATTACAAGCATTTGTTCTGCTGTCAGTGGCCTTCCCTCCCTCCCCTCTGCCTCTGCCTGGGCTCCCCACCGCCCCCTACCCAGCCCTCTCTCCCTGGGGGTCAGCCCACACACCCTGAAGGACCCTGGCCAGGGGCCACAGTGGCAGGTGGAAACAAGAGGCTGAGGCCACCAAGCTCCCCATCCGGGCAGGCCTTCATGCCTGGGCCCTGGGACCGGCACAACTCGGGCTGGCCTCAGAGTGACCTGACCCTGTGCTCAGGGTTTCCTATTCCCTGAGCATGAGTGGGGGTGGGGCCCAGGGCAAAGAGGCCTTGAAGACGCGCAGATCCCAAATAGAGGAAGATGTCCCAGACCCGGGCAACCCTGGGCAACCAGTGCCCACACCTTTGAGGGGGTCCCGGGCAGGAGTTGGGATGGGGGGTAGGAGGTGCCTGGGGGCCTTCCCTGCAGAAGGAGGGAACAGCAGCCACCAGGGCAGTAGGAGGAACCCACCTCTATTCCCTTCAATGGCCAGTCCCCCGCCCTGTACCCTGACCCCCAGGACAAATCAGACCTTAGGAGAGTCCCTCGCCACCTAGTCCCCAGAACCTGGGCCAGACACAAAGCCGATATGGCCCACCAGATCCCTGCTATGGTTACTCTTGATAGGACGAGTCCCTCAGCCTGGCCCTGCAGTCTCTCTCCAGGCCCAAGGATCAATGGCCATCCGTCCCTCTGGCCTTTGCAGGGGCGCTTTGGAAAATGGTTTTGTGCTCTAGTGATGCTCTCACAGAGATACCCCCTCCTTGCTGGGCCTGCCCCTGCCTGACAGACACACCAGCCCAGGCCCTCTTCCTCTGGCCTCTGGGCCTCCTTCCCTCCCTCATTTCTCCAACAAGAAACCCTGCCCTGGCCCTTGCCTGGCCCCTCAGCTCCAGCTTCAGTTCCTGTCAGGAGGCACCAGGACACCCTGTAACCAGCTTCAGGGGCGGGGGTGGGGTGGGATGGGGAGGTGGTGGGCATGAGTGTTGACAGGAGGGTTCCCCAACTAGGAATGGGGAGCTTCAGGCGGCAGCATCTCCTGGTTGCTGGCTACAAGGTGCCTTCCCGCCATCCGTCATTCATTCTCAGCCCAGAATGTATTTGCTGTAATTACATCTTTAATTAGGGTGGTGACGGCTCATTGTTCACCAACAATGATGGATCAGATCCTCCTGCTTGCCGGCCTCCCTCTGTCCAGCACTCTCCAGGTCAGCTCTCCCCCAACTCGGGGCTCTCAGGTTGGGAAGGGTACAGAGAACATGGTCACCCCCACTGAGGCCTGGAACAGCCATGAGCTCCATCCCCAGGGTGATTATGTCCTTTTAGACCCCCCCAGGGCTCCCTGCAAAAAGGCTGCGGGTCTCTTAGTGGCCACCAGGTGTCTCCTTGGTCCAAACTGACCAGATTTTGGTAGTGGGGGTAGGGGCTTATTGATGGTGCCCCATTCACACACCTGCCAGCGTCACCACCCCCAGGCTGGGCCCTGGGCCATACACTCCTCATCTGAGGAAGTGATAAGCTCAGAAAGCCTCACAACTCTAAATTGGGGGGTGCATGGGTGAGTGGCCCTATCTCCAAAGCTCGCCAGGGTCTCTGACCAAGGTCTCCATTCCCATAGGTCCAGGCCCAAGTTTGCACGTGGAGGGTGTCCAACAACTCAGTGAGTGAACTGAGGTCAGCCAGGGAGAGCCTTGCTGCGGGACGGTGGGGGCTATGGGCGGGTCAGAGGCCATGCTGAGCAGAGGGGCCAGAATGGGCAACCAAGGCCCAGGCCCTCAAGGAGACCTTTCGGGGGTAACCGCAGCCTTCATCTGGTTTAAAAGCCCAGCCTGGCACCTGCTGGCTGTGTGACATTGGGTGAGTTCCCTAACCTAAGTCTCGGTTTCCTCATTTATAAAGTGGAGATGAAAGCAGTGCCTTCCCTACCTGATGAGATGGCTGCAGAGTCGCGGAGACACGGTTCGGAATGTGAAGGAGCCAGGCTGAGGTGCTGGCAGCTGCAGGGGAAGGATCTGGTCAGACGGGGACCCTGGTAAGAGAGGCCACCATGCCCTCACCTGATAACAGCTGGAGGGGCTGGGAGGCCTGGAGCTCAGCAGGGAGTTTAGCCTGGACCTTGTCTTTAAGGGGCTGGGCTTGAGGAAGGATGGAGGAGGGCTGGGGAGACGGGTGAGCTGCATCCTCTGCCCTTGCTACCTTCCAGCTCTAAAATTCGGACTCCCCTCTCTCCATGGGGCCCTGTCATCTCCCAGGAGCCTCCCCACTCCCAGAGCAGCCCCCTCTGCATTCCCTCTTCCCCAGGGACCCTCTCTCCATCCTACAGGACTCCCCTCCCCAGGGTGACTCCAGGGCCCAGGCGGGAAGGATGAGCTGTACCTAGCGGTAAGTATGCGCAACATTACATATGTATATTGGAGAGTAAATAACCCCAAAAAGCGCCTTGTAAATAGACTCCGAGTTTATCCTTTATTAATGAGGCACCGAGTGCCCCGCTGTTTTAGAGCAGTGAGACTTTCATAATATCAAACCCTAAATTACACTGCGTCTCTCATCTCGGGGACGCGCATCTTTCGGCTCCGTGTGCTGAGTGAGTAAGCAAGGGTCCCTCCTGGCCTGCCTGGGACTTGTTGACACCTTCCTTCTGACTAGGGGAGGGTGGGAGGACGTGCGCGCAGGCCCGTGTCCCAGTTCACCCCGAGTCCCCAGAGAGCTCCAGGTCTGAGGCCTCAGGGTTCGGCGGGTGAGGGACACCTGGGGTGCCGGCTTTCAATCCACGTGTGACATTTACAGGACCAAGGGGTCGCCCAGGCTCTGGGGTTTGGAGGTGTGGGATGGGATGGGCATTCACAAGCTCTGTGACCAAATTACCTCCTGTCTCAGCGGCAGCTCCCTGGGTGTAAGGTGGGGGGAAACGTCTCCCTCCTGGACGGCTGTGAGAACTCCGCGGGTCAGGGTTGGTGCCGAGAAGTGCTTGCTAAGTGTGAGCCATGGTGGTAAGGACCATTAGCCCCCCTCTTTGGGGTTGGACGCCGGTGTCTTCTCTTCGACAGACCACATGTGGGCCACAGAGCTCCAGCCCCATCCTGCCACCAAGACCCTGGGCTGAGAGGGATGTATGAGGGCCCATCTCACCCCCACCTCAATCAAGACCTGACCTTCCGGTGCCCCCAACACTGCTCAGCCAGGGCAAAGAGCCTGGACCCTCTGGCCCCCGGATTCTCCAGGTCCAAGGCCACTCTCGGGCCCTTTGGGGATTGTGCCCGCCCGACCCCAGGCCTGGGCCAAGCCAGGATGGACGGGCAGGTGGCAGGCGGGCACTGTGTGGGCAGGATTTACAGCCCGCCGGCCAGGCTCCTGGTGCTCCGGTGGGCGCCATGTCGAATCTGTCCCATTATATGGACAGTTGAGTTTAATAGTCATTGTGTGCTCACTCGGAGCCCAGCAAACATCACGGGGCGACACCCCCTCCACGCAAGCCGCCCGCTCCCCAGCCACACGGCCCATCCGTACAGTAAATTAAAAATATGAATCACTTCTCCCCACTGCCTCCCCAAACGCTCATCTTGTCAGCCTCTATGTTGCCTTCATTTGTATTACCTTAATTTAATGTTAATTATGGTCTTCATTTACAAGGAACAAGCAAGCCCTGCTCTGCCAGGGGACCTTCCCCCAGCCTCTCCCTCAGCCCAGCAGGGAGAGGCTGAGGGAGAAGGGGAGTTTGGGGGGCTGCAAAGCAGTGAGGAAGGGAGTTGGGGGGAGGAAGGGAGGGACTAGGAAGACACCTCCCACCTCCTCCACACCCCCTATCTTCAATCATTTATTCATTCAACAGTTAGTTATTGAGCAGCTGATATGTGCCAAGACAACCAGGGACCGGAGAGATGGGGTGGGGTGAAGGAGTCCCTCTGCCATCCTGAAGGGAATGTGTTAGAGGGCGGCACCAGGAAGACATATCATCCTCCCCCCCCCCAGTGGGCGGGTACCCGACGCAGCCCCGACATGAACGAGAGATCTCTCCCTCCAAGCTCCCCTCTTGGCTGCTGGCGCCGTCCTTACCCCAACCTGTCCCACACCCTTTCCAGGCAGGAAGTTCTTTCTTGACTCTTTCCTGAGTCCCTCGTGCTGCAGATCAGTCTAGGCTCGGAGCCTGAGTGTGGCCAGGAGTGGAAGGGTGACTCCCAGGCTACAGTGTCTCTGGAGGGTTGAGAGGAAGGCATTGTGGGGACCACCACCCATCCGCACCCCAGAACCCCCTACCCAGCCCTGCCATTTTGCTCAAAGTCCTTGTGTCTGTGAGGTGTGGGAGGCCTGAGTATGGCCATTTGGTTGTCCCTGTGCTGCCACACTGCCGATGGGACACACAGTCACACACAAGCCTGTAGAGCCGGGGCGGGGGGGGGGCCTCAATAAATGTTGGTGGCTGATGCCACACGTGTGCACACAGGGAGCTGGCAGAGGGCCACCTGCACTCAAACTGCCATTAGCCACGATCACCAGCCCCCCCCCCCCCCCCCCCCCCCCCCCCCGTGCACGTCTCCTCAACTGGGGAGAGGCCTCCAGCTGGGAATATCTGCTTGACAGATGAGGCTGTTCTGTGTGCCTGCATGTGCGGCCCTCTCCAGAGAGCCTTGATCCACACGCGGGGACATGTGTCCCGGGCTCAGCGTGCCCCTCAGGTTCCGGGGGCCTGTTACACGGGCATGAGCGCTGTCCAGCAGGCCCACCTGCCTGTGCGCGCGCCTGTGCTCGTGCACGCGACACCCCCACCCCCGCCTGTCAGCCGCGCTGATGACATTGGCGCAGAGGAAAGTGATGACAAATGCCCGTTATCAGCGAACGAGGCCGATGACAAATGGGCGGGCGCCCGAGCAGCCCCATTACGCTGTAATAACAGAAGATGGATGGCCTAGCGCCCCCCCCCCCAACCCCCCCGCCTACCCCTAGCGCCGGTAACGGGAGCCCATCAGGCTCCACCCTCCCGGGAGGGAGCCGCGCTGCCGGCCCAGCCGCCAATCATGGTGGGCCAGGCCAAGATGCCCAGGCCGGGAGCCTGGAGCCCAAGCAGCCGCCTGCAGCGGAGGAACAAAGCGGCGAGCTCAGCAGGAGCAGGGGGCGCACTGGGCGTCCGGCTTGCCCGAGGCGAGGACACGCAGCTGTGCACACACATGGCCTGCACACGCGCCAGCCGCCTGTGTCCTTGCGCGGTGCACCTGCAGCTCCTGTCCAGGCACAACCCCCGCCTCCCAGGACCACAGACACATGCGTTTGCGCCATGCATGGGCATACATCTGCCACCAGATCTGGGTGCACACCCACCAACAGAAATCCAAGCACACAGAGCCATGCATACCCCGACACCTGCCATTTGTGCGCGGGCCTATAGAAACCACGTAATGTCTGGGCACATGGATGCTCCCAACATGCCTGCACATGCATGGATCATGTGTATACACATAAGCAGAAATGCTTGTGTGTGGACACAAGCCTTTACACACAGCTCTGTGCACACAATTCAGGGCCCCACACACAAAAGACACCAACAGCTGTATCAACAAATATTAACGGAGCCCCTACCGTGCACGTCAGCTAGGTGCCGTGGAGTTACAGTGATGAATATGACACCATCCCTGTCGCCTAGAATTTTAAGTCTACCAGAGAGACCAGACAAATGGCTCCGAGTGAAGGCAGATGATGATTTGTGCTCTGACCCAAGTACATAGTTTGTGATGTGAGATTTCCAAGTGGAAAATCAGAAAAATTGGTGGCTAACGGAAGAGTGAATTTTCCAGAGGAACTGAATGATGAGGGAGGGGTATGAAAATGGGAAAGTAGAGGGCGTGTCTGGGGCCGAGTCTAAGAAGCCGGGAGTCCGGGAGAGTGGCGCTGGGTGAATGTGATGGGAATGAGACCCAGATAGGTGGGGGCCAGGGAAGAGGCTGGAGGCTACGGAGCCAGAAGGAGGCAGGCCCACAGGAGAGACGCAGTAGGCGGGAGCTAGCCCTGGACTTAGCAAAGGAGAAGACCGTGAGGGCGATGGATGTGAAAATAAGCCTGTGGGAGGGGCAGGCAGGGCCAACCTCACAGCTGTGTGACCTGTGGAGGCCCAGGGGCTCTGCATGAGAAGGGCCCTATGCTGGGCTTAACGCTGCCTTGGAATTGTGTACAACCTTGTAATAAGGAGCCTGTGTTTTCGTTGGGCACTGGGCCCTGAACATTATGTAGCAGCCCTGGAGCCTGGGATCTCTCAGGTTTCCCCACGGATGAAGACGGTAGAAGGAGCAGGTGGAGGGGGATGGTGCGTTTGGCTGGGGCCAGGGGTGTGTGAGAGTTTGGATGTGGAGTGAGGCGTTGAGGTGATGGGTGAGGATTCAGTGTCTCCATCCCCGGAGTGGGAGCTGCGGCCTCACATATATGTCTGCCATGCTCGATTCTACTCTGCGGTGAGTCTACACAAGGCTACCCACCACGAGGGTGCCCCCTAAAACATACCTACCCTGTGTCCGCTCCTTGCTAGAATATAAGCTCCACAGTGTTGCCCATTTATCCCCAGGGCATGGCACATGCTTGCCACTCAATACCTGTTTGTTGAAGGAATAAGTGATACATGAGTGAATGAGCATACACAAGTCCACACATGGACACCCTGGGCATCCAGTCACCCACCAGGAGGGGTACATGCATGCCTGAATATGTTCCTCTAGCCCAGCAATTTTCAACCTGTGTGCCACAAGAATTTTTAATTCATGCAATAACTGACTATTTAGTCAGGGGCACTGACCTGTTTTCTCTTAGATTGTCAAATTTTAAAAATGACAACAGCCAACACAATAGCCATCTGGTGCAAATGAATCAAAATTATACCTTTTGTGGTCAAATGGGCAAAAAATATATTTTTTTGGTGTGCCACAGAATTTTAGTGATTAGTTTATGTGCGTCATGAGATGAAAAGGGTTGAAAATCGCTGCTCTAGCCTCCACCGCTGCCCCACGCTGCTCCAGGGTTGTTCTGTCACCTGTGTCCACTTTGAGGTCAGCATGCCCTTGCCTTAGTGGCCCCCGCATTGGGTATCTCCTTTGCAGACCAAGCTGGGCGTGAGTTAAGGATGAGCCTGCAGAGGGAGGAGCCCAGGAGCCTGGGTTGATGGGGCAGGAGAAGCTGCGATTTGGATCAAGAGGATCTGAACTCAAGCCTCAGCTCCTCCCTCTGCTGACTGTCCCTCTCTGAGCTTCAACTTCATCCACAAAATGGGACGACGAGATGGAAACACATTTGCCATTTACACAGGCACCTTGATGCTAACAGAGATTGTTAGAGATATAGTTCATCAAGTCAGGTATTAGAAGAGCTGCTTCCTTCCCCTCAACTCTGGGTTCCCTGGGGTGCTGAAAACAGACTGGGGACCGGGGCTACCCAGGGGACCTGAAGAAGGGGAGTGGCAGACCTGGATGCGGAGGCTCTGACCCACTCCCAGTAGAGCCAGACGACCTAGGAGTTGAGACTCGGGCCCCAAACCTCCCACAACCCACCTGCCAGTAGGGACACAGGGCAAATATGAGGTGCCCCACAGCTAAAGTAAACACTAGGACTGCAGGTAGCTTGGGGTAGGCCGAGGACACCTCCAGAGATGGAGGCGGGGGTAGGAGCCTGGTGGAAGGGGCACAAGCGGGGAGCGAACACCATTGTTTCTATTTCTGCCTGAGAGGGCCTCCACCTGCTCACTTAGACTTCCCAACGTGTGACGTTTCCTGCTCCCGTGTACAGAATGGGAGGGAGACTTCCCGGGACCCCACCTGTCTCCCTCACCCACCTGGGATCCACTGCGGGTCTCTCCAGTGTGTTCTGGTCCCTGCCTCCTCGCCCACTATTTCAGCTGCGCTAACGCTCACCTCGGACCTGCTGGGAGCCCTGGGGAACCGCCAGCAAGGCGTCTGCCGGGAGGGGCAGCCGGCCACCGGGCCGCGCCCCTCCTCCCCGCCCCGTTCACTCTTTCTGTAGCGTTATTGACCCGTCATTCGTTATCCGTCCAAGGTCGCCGGGCCGGGCCCAGCCATAAATCACGGCGGCTGGAGGGCGCCCTGGGCAGAGTGATGGCTCCAAGGATACAGTGGGAGCTGATGGCCCCGATCTCAGGAGAGCTTCCCTGAGGGAGGTGGGTCCCTCTTCTGGCCCACCCACTCCACCTGCCTCCCCGGCCTCCTCCTCCACGCCCCCCTTCCATTGCTTCTTTCCCTCCGTCACTCACTTTTTGCTCCTCTCCCCTCTTTCCCCACCCCCTCCCCCAAGCTCCGTGTCCCAGGCTGAGGAGGGAAGGCGGTAGGGACACGGGAAATACCGGTTTTCTCTCCTTGGGCCGTTTCACCCCACCTGGTCTCAATTTAGAGCTTCCAGGAACAAGAGCAGAACTCACCCGGGGGAAAACGGAAGCCCAGAGTCCAGACCAAAGGCGAGTCTGGGAAAGGGGTCCCACTCGGTTCAGCATCAACATCTCCAGTCCCGGATCCGCAGACCCTGCTCCCCTACTGGGTAAGGGGAGGGTCACCCCGCGGTGGGGCGCGCTGGGCCACATCCCCATCGGCCGGGCCGCCTCCTGCAGAGGAGCGAGGGGCCGCATTGCCATAGCGTAGTCCGGACCCTTCCAGCCCCACTCCCCACCCCCAGAGCTCCGGGAGAAGCCCCCCTGGACGGTTCCTCGGCCGCACGGGCCGCCCCTTCTACTGCACCCCCACCCCCCGCCCCAGCAAGCCGCCGGACCTCTTCTCCGGTCCTCGCGCGCCCTCTGCTGGCGTCTTTCGGGAAACGCGCTCATTGGCCTCAATACCCGCCCCACTCCGCTGGCGGCCGCCTCCGCCTCCAAATACCCGTTCAGGGGGACTCCCCTGCCCCTGAGGATACCCCCTGGGGCATTCCCCTGTCCCACCATCCCCCTGCTTCGGAGCAGCCACCCCCACTCCACATCCCAGGGAGGCCCGTTTGCCTTTCCTATGGGATGGAGGGAGTGAGATCCAGAAAAACACACTCGAAGCGTGGAGTGGAGAGCCATTTTCTTTAAAATTGTTTTATTTATTGATTTTAGAGGGGAGCGGGGAGAGACAGAGACTCGGAGACATGGATTTGCTGTAGTTGATTTTTGCATGTGTCCTGTGGGGGGACACAACCTTGGTGTATTGGGTTGGTGCTCTAACCAACTGAGCTACCCAGCCAGGGCAGGAGAGCATTCTCTGGCCCGTGGAGCCAGGTTCTGGAGGGGAGTCTGCAGTCCATACACTTGGCAGGGCGGCAGGTGGGGTTCCTCCAGGCCATCTCCCTGGGGCCCGCCTCCATCACCAGGGCCTGTGGCTTCCACAGGAACTTGGGTCGGGGAGGCTCGGGAGGCCTTTAAGGTAGGGGACATCGGTTCTCAGCCCTGACGTGGGGACTGCAGTCCTTGGCCCCTGAGTGGGAAGCTGGGGCTGCCCAGAGCTCCAGGACTGTTTCCTGGCTGGGAGAGGAAGGGCATGGCCTCTGGGTCCTCACTCCGGGGCCAGACCCTGAAGGTGCCCCTTAAAACGAGACCCATTTATTATCTCACTAGAGGCCCGGTGCACGACATTCGTGCACTGGGGGTGGGGGTGGGGGTTCCTCAGCCCAGCCTGCGCCCTTTAGCAGTCCAGGAGCCCTCAGGGGATGTCCGACTGAGGGCTTAGGGAGCGGCCTACGCTGCAGTCGGACATCCTTAGTGATGTGGTGGAGGCGTCAGCTTATGGCTGAGCAGCGCTCCCCCTGTGGGAGCACACTGACCACCAGGGGGCAGCTCCTGCATTGAGCGTCTGCCCCCTCGTGGTCAGTGCATGTCATAGCAACCGGTTGATCCGCTGTTCGGTCGATTTGCATGTTACCCTTTTTTTAAAATATATTTTATTGATTTTTTACAGAGAAGAAGGGAGAGGGATAGAGAGTTAGAAACATCGATCAGCTGCCTCCTGCACACCCCCTACTGGGGATGTGCCCGCAACCAAGGTACATGCCCTTGACCGGAATCGAACCTGGGACCTTTCAGTCCGCAGGCCAATGCTCTATCCACCGAGCCAAACCGGCCAGGGCTGCATGCTTCCCTTTTATGATTATAGATAGTTCTGTAGGTCAGAAGTCCCAGCAGGTGCAGCTGAATTCACTTCTGAAGTTCTCACAGGGCTGAAATCAAGGTGTTGGCTGAGCGGAGCTCTTATCTGGAAGCTCTGGGGAAGATCAGCTTCCAGGCTCATTCTTGTTGGTGGCAGAATACAGTTCACTGTGGTTGTAGGACTTGCTGGCTGTCAGCTGGGGCTGCTCTCAGCTCCCTGGGGACTCTCCCTGGTTCTTGCACAAGGCCTCCTCCATCGGCAAAGCCAGCAAAGGCAGGGGGATCCTCCTCGTGCTCTGAATTTCCCTGACTGCGCCTTCTGCTACTGGCCAGAGAGAACTCTGCTTTTGAAGGGCTGATGTGATTAGGCCAGGCCTGCCCAGATCATTCCCCTTTTGCCGTAGAAGGTAACATAACCACAGGAGTAGCACCGCATCATCGCTGAAAGGTTCCTCTCACACTCAACAGGAACGGGGGTCCTACAAGAGCCAGGGTCACTGGAGGTCTTTGTTAGAGTCCTCCCATCACACCCAGCCTCCAAGGTGGGATGGAAGCGTCCCTCCATCCTAGTCTCAGTCCCCCTGGCTTCTGTGTGACCTTGGGTCACCTCCCCTTCTGGTCCTCACTCTCCTCATCTGTAAAATGGGGCAAGGGGCTGGATGAAATCTAGAATTCTGCCAGGTCTCGCGTACTAACTGTGACAGAAGAAGAGAGAATTTTGATCTTTGGACTTTTGGGATCCCACTGCCCCTAGAAGGGCAGGACTACATAATCCTCCAGCAACGCCCTCCCGCAGGCCTTCAAAGGGGCCTTTCCGGAAGAGCAGTAGCCGGCACAGCCGCACAGCACGGCCAAGGCACCCAGGGTGAGGGGCCCAGCCATCCAGCTGGGCTGCGCTGTGGGGGAGCAGAGAGGAGCCTCCCGTTAGGCAGAGATCATCAGGGCCTATGAGGCCCACGCACGAGGACGGGTCCCCCCTGGAGTCTGCAGGGCAAGACGGCCTGCACCTAGTTGGTGGGGTAGAGGGGCAAAAACCAGGTCAACCTCTCAACTCAGGCTGGCCTTCCACGTTCATCTCCCAAATCCATCCTGTCCGCCCCAGTCCCAGCTCTGCGTTCCAAATAGCCCTCTAGGGCTCCTCCTGCCCTCCCCTCGCCCTCGCTGGGCAGGGGCAGTTGATCCAGCACCTGGACCCTCTGGGCTGACCCTGCCCAGGGAGAGGCAGGGGCCTCAGAAGCCTCCCATCTGGGAGCCCAAGTCAATCACCCCCACCCCCTAAGGTAACAGCCCCCCTCCCCCCAGGCTCCCCCAGCCCTCCCCAGGCTCCACTCTCTGTTCTGCATGCAAATTCCCCTTCACGGTCCCCACCCCACAGGCTCCCACCAAGGCCTGACGGAGGGGCTGGGAGGAGACCCTCCCCAACTCCCTCCGAGCGCGGGAGCTGGGTAAGAGGTGGGGAAATGAATATTAATTTATCATGATTAGGCAAATCCGGCAGGGAGAGCCGATTCCGGAGGAGGCTAAAAAGATGAATTTCAGCAATAAAATTAAATAAGGACGGACGGGCGGCCCCTCCTCCCTCCCGCTTTGCTGATCTCTCTCTTTCTTACAATTTATGAGGCCAATTATGAAGATGAGGTTGGAAGTTCCTGGAACTTCACTAAATGCAAACGGCGGTCCCTGCTGTTCCCATCAAATTAATTAACCGCACGCTATTGATGGCCGCTCAAGGCTGACGCAGGCGGCCCGCCCTGCGGCCGCCTCCACGGACACAGGCACCCAGAGTCCAGAGCCCGGCAGGGGCTCCACCACCTCCTGCGGTCCCTGCCTGGCACCTCTGGGGACCCCAGGGACCCTCCTGCCAGCCCCGCGGCCCTGCCTGAGACCCTGACAGCACAGGGGCATGCGCACAGAGCTCTAGACAGACATACGGACACACAGCCAGTTACCCACACACGCACACAGACACAAAATCACGAACACGCGGTGCACACAGGGCCTGGAAGTGCACATTAGGCACAGCGAGAGCCCCGCTGAGGAACCCAGCCCACTTGGGTGAGGGCGGTGAGGCTGAGGGGGTCTCGCTGTAAAAGGGACGTTTGGGGCCCCGAGCCTGCTCGGTCCGGGCTAGGCCTCCGTCCAGAGGAGCAAAGGGCCAGGCACTCAAGCAGCTAAGGACCCCTCACCGGGTACCTGCACGGTAGCCTCTCAGTACCCGCGGGGGATTCGTTCCAGAACCCCCATGGATAGCAACATCTGTGGGTGTTCAAGTCCCTTACAAAATGGTGTCATCTTTGCATATAACCTACACCCGTCCTCTGGTATACGGGTGCTTTTTGAATTGAACCATGAGCTCCTGGTTCATAGGTCGACGCTCAACCACTGAGCCATACCGGCCAGGCCTCTGGTATACTTTAAATCATCTCTAGATTACTTAAAATACCTAATGCAAGAAAATGCTTTGTGAATAGGTGTTATATTGCATTGTTTAGGGACCAATGACAAGAAAAAGTCTGTACATGTTCAGTAAGATGCGACCATCATAGGCCTAACTACATAGTACAGGTCAGCAACAATGTAACTTTAAAACATATTTTCCATCTGCAGTTGGTTAAATCTGCAGATGCAGCACCTGCAGATATGGAGGGTCAACTGGACGGTCCCCCAGTGGCATCCTCAGAGCCCTCCCCACAGTCCCTCTACCCCTGCTCCTCCTCCTCTTCTGGCCTTTCCAGCAGTGTTCTCTCTAGGTCTCTTCTGGCCTCACCGACGCCCATGGTGGGGCGGACCAGGGCTTGCAGAGGCCCCAGTTCAGATGATGAGGATGAGGCCTTGCCCGTCTCGGGCCAGCTCTGGGACTTCAGCTTGGGGTCCCCCTTTTCCAGAGCTCAGAAACAGGATTGCCGAGTGGCTTAGGGGTTCTGGAAAACTAGCTGGCTGGCGCCTTGACTGAAAGGCATGGTGAACAAAGAGCTAAAGATCTTGGGGCTGGGGCAGCTCCGGGGTGTCTGTAGAGTCTGAGTAGCATTAGGTACCCCGACAGCTATAGTATCTGGTGAGGTTGATCTCTGAGATGGCAGGGAGGCCTGGAAAGGTGTTTGCCTTCCGGGGCTGCATGCCCTTATGAAGGTTCTAGAGTACAATGTGTCCTTGCCTCCTCCGGCTTCTAGAGGCCACCCACATTCCTTAGCTGGTGGCACCTTTATCATCAAAGCCAGAAACATCGCATCTCTCTGACCCTTCTTCCCTTGTCTTGTCTCTCTCCGACTGTAGCCGGGAAATGTTCTCCCCTTTTAAGGATTCGTGATGAGATTGGGCCCACTGGATAATCCAGGATAATCTCACCTCAAAATAAAGCTTGAGGACATCTGCAAGGTCCCTTTCACCGGTAAGATAACATACTCACAGGTATCAGGGATTAGGGTGTAGACATCTTTGGGGAACCATTATTCTACCATACATGTGGTCTGACCAGGGGCACCTCTGGCTCAGGGACAGAGTGACAATGGCTGGGCTAGGGGCAGGAAGCTTGTGGTGCTGTCTCCCCCTCCTCAGGACCAGGTGGTGATTGGGCGGTGATTTGGGGGTTCCCAGTAGCTGGAGAGAATGCCCGTTTCTACCTGCGCTCTGAATTCAGTCTCCCTTTCCAATAGGATGGCGCACTGGGCTGAAAACCAGGGGCAGGCTCTCAGGTGGCTGGGGGATCCCTCAACCACTCTTGGCTTCCTTTGCACTCAGAGAACCACCCCTCCCCCAAACTGGGTAACCTCAAGACACAGCAATCTCCCCATCAGCTCTTTTCCTGGGCTCCTGTGTCAGCGTGTGCAGCCGAGACCACCCTCCGGATGGCTCTCTGGAGGATATGGGCACTCTGCCTTTGTACCCTGTGATTTCCTGTGCCCTTGCCAGGGGGAACCAGGAGTTTGGTCTGAAGGTGGTCTCTGGAACTCGGAGTCTCCTGATGGGAGGGGGGTGGCAGGAATGGGGGCCCCTGGTTTCAGACGTAGAAGTCAGCACTATTCCTCCCCTTGGTTCTGGGGAGGTCTGTGTATAGGTTAACTGGCCAAGCTACCCCAAGATCCACTGATTGCCTCTTCTCCTAGCCCTGGAGGCCCAGTTCCTCCGTGCCGGCTGAGACTAGGGGCACGGAAGTGGGAAGCAAAAGGAGAGAAGCAATGGCCTCGTTTGGACCCCACCATCCCAGGCTTTGGGCTTCTGCCAACGCTGACCTTTCTGGGGGTGGGGGCCCCGAGGGCGCAGTCCCGAGTAGAACTAGCAGGCCTGGAGCAAGGACAAAAGCAGCCCTAACTCCTGGGGGGCCCAGGGATTCCCCAGCTCCTCTTGTCCACTCCAGGCCCTGGGCAGCCTCACCTGCCTGGGAGCAGAAGCCCTGAGGGAGAGGCTCCCGCCTCACAAGGTCTCCAGGCCGGTGAGGGAGCTGTCTCTGGTTGGTACTGAGCTGTGACAGGGGCCTCAGACTCCCTGGCCTTCGGTTCCTTCCCTGCATGACCCGTGCAGACAAGGCCGCACGGCTTGGACGTCAGGGTTCTGAACGAAGGCTGCTGGGGTCCCCTGACTGAAACCAGGTCAACAAAGGGCAGCTCTGGGACCCTGTAAGTTACTGACAGAGACCGACCCCACCCTGCCTCGCAGCCAGTGCACTCAGGTTTGAGCCCAGCTCTGCACCCAGAGCTCCCCTTATGCTCTAAAAATCCCCCCTATACCTTCATTCCCCTCACCAAATTCTCCCATATCCCCCCACTCCCCCCACCGAATTCTCCATCCTGCAAGGTCCAGCCTCTGAAAATGATCTCAATGCCACTAGCTGGACTTGCTCCTATCTGCTCTATCGAACTCAGCCCCTCAGCTTGACTTTCCGTCCCCCACCAGCCTAGCCTTCTCCCGACTCCCAGCATACCGCAGTCCCTCTAAAGCGGGTTCCTGTTATTTCCAGAGCCTGCTTAAACCTCTCAAATAGGCTATTTCCCTGCCAGTCTGCCCCTCCCCTCCTCCAGGCAGCCTTCCTTGACTGCCTCATCCTTGACAATGGCACACAGGTCACCATTTAGTTGTTCCTAATGAGTCTTTGCCACTTTTTAAAAAAATATTTTTTTTTATTGATTTCAGAGAGGGAGGGAAAGGGAGAGAGAAACATCAATGATGAGAGAGAATCATTGATGAGATGCCTCCTGCACACCCCACACTGGGGTTCGAGCCCGCAACCCGGGCATGTGCCCTGACGATGAATCGAACCATGACTTCCAGGTTCATAGGTTGACGCTCAATCACTGAGCCATGCCAACGGGGCTAGTCTTTGTTCATGTTCCCAGAAAGCCTGTTCCAGGGCAGGGCCCACAGGAGGTGCTGATGGGAAGACAGGCACCCCTAAATGCCTGACTCCAGGAGTTCTCCCTTTCCACGTCCACCAGTGTCCTTCTGGGTTCAGGAGCTGACTCGGGCCTGGCCTATAGAAGAGCAGCTAACTTGCATTTCGGGGCTCCCACTCAGTCCCCTCTTCATGCCCACCTGGTGGAAGAAGGCAGGCAGGGGCTGCAGCAGCTCAGACCACAGGCAGGTTGAATGTCAAACGCACTTTACTGGGCCCCTGGGTCTTCCAATGCTGTCCTCACGGAGCCTGAGGCACCCTCTCCCAACACCTCCAGCTGCACAGGAAGTGGGGTGGGTAGAGGGAGTACGCGAAGTGGTTCATTCTCCTGCTCCAAAGGGTCTTGGGTAATGCTGGGCCAGAGCTGCTCGCCTCACCCCTGCAGCCCCATCCCACCCCCAGCAGCTAGACCCTCCTCAGGGTAGAGGAAGGGGATGCCCGGGCCTTCAGCACAAGAGCTGGCTTCAAACCAGCCACCGGTTCCTGCTTAACGTGGGGCAATGGGCCACGTGCAAGCTTCTACCAAGGGCAGCTGTGTGCAGAAGGGAGAGCAGCCTCCCTTGTCAGGGGAGGGCAGGGCAGAGCCTGGGAGCTAGGCTGGCCCTTTCCCTCAGGCCCAGGGAGCTGGTGATTGAAGTGGTGAGGTTCAGCCAGAGAGGAGTACCGGGAAGCCAGCTGGGGCAGCTGGTCCAATGGGTACCCCTTCCGCCTCGACCATGGTCACCAGTCCCGCTCAGCTGGTTCTCGGTAGGGCAGGCCTAGGAGCCTGAAGACATCCTTCTCAGTCGGGGTGGGAAGCACTCGGCCAGACCCCACCTTGAGACCTCGGCTGTCCCGCACCACAGCTGTGCTGAGGGCGTGCTCCGACAAGCTCATGCCCTTGGTCTTGGCCAGAGCCCGCATGGAGCGGTTGAAGTGGGCAGAGCCGGTGAAGTAGAGCAGGGCGCACGCAAACTCGCTGTAGGGCACAATGATGATGTCCAGTCGTCGGTGCCGTCGCCCTGGTCCTGGGAGCTGGCACACACCCAGGTACTTCTGCTGCTGACCGTTCTCCTCCTGGCTCACCAAGTCATCAGTCAGGAACCCTGGCCCGACATAGGAGGGCTGACGGGAGGGCTAGGAGCCAGGCCTGGGCCATCCCATCCTCCCAGCTCTCTCCGGATCATCCTGGGTCCTCTAGTCCCAGGTGACCCATTTACTTGCTGGGTGACCTTGCCCTCTCTGGGCCTGTCTCCTTACCTGTAAAATGTGCATAGAAATTCCTCCCACCCCCTAGTGTCACAGGAGGACCAGATGAGACACGCAACCTGCAGGTGGTACTGAGCACCTGTGTGGTGTGGGGCTGTTTCATCTCTTCCCTGAAATGGCTCTGGCCACAAGGTGGGATTCTCATGAAGCAACCTTGCCCTGCTTCCTGCCTAGAGATTGTGGCTTTGAGGCTCTCCCTCCTGGGGGCCGCCTAGCCCTGCCCTGGCCCCTGCCAACCTGCTCACCCAGAGATGGAGCTTTTACCTCGCTGCCGAAGGCTGTCAAGGAGGCGACTGAAGATGCCCTGGTGAGACCGGCCATCCGGGTGAGTGAGCAGCACGTCCACATCACCACAGGTAGCTTTCCCCCGTCGGTAGGAACCGCAGGCCACGCACAACAGCCCAGGGTTGAAGGCCTGAGCCGATTCCCGGACCTGGGAAAGAGCATGAGGGCTGAGGGGCTGCGGACCTTAAGCTCTTCAAGGAGTTCCTCTCCTGTGTCAGCACAAGGGCCTTCCCTGACCCAGGAACCCACCTCCCAGCTTATGCCCCAAGCCAATCCCTGGTAGGTGAACAAGGCCGTAGGGAATGGGCCCCAGGGAGCAGAGGCCAGAGATCCACCCTGGGGAGCAGCACTTCTCTAGCTTCACTAGGACGCTCAACCCGGGAGGCAGGCTGAGAAAGAGACGTAGAAGATGCCGATGCTGATTCTGAGGGAGAGTACTGATCTTCCCTTTAGGGCTCCTTCAGAGCAGAGAGACACGCCTTCTGGTGGCCCCTCCCCAACCCATGTGCCAGGTCTGTGAAACCCACTTAGGACCAAGGGCCGGGACCTGAAAGCCCTCAGCCAGGTCTCAGCAGCCTGGGGTAGCTATGGATTGAGTACGATAGGCAGAGTGTGAGTTGGGGCTTGAGGCCTGAACAGGTGGCTGGCAGGGTGGCCTGGACCCAAGCCTGGGGAAAATGGAACCCAGAAATATAACTAGATCTGTGATGAGAGGAGGAGAGGAGAGGAGGCCAGAAATAGAGCTACACCTGTGATGCAGGGGAGGGGAGGGGAAGGGAGGGGAGGGGAAGGAGGTAAAGGGAGAGAGGAAGACAAATCTGAGCCAATGCTCACATCCTTCCTTGGAGGAATGAGACGGGGTGAGGAGTGAGCTGTGACAGAGGAGACTGTCAGCTGAAGGGTCATCCCTCATTGAGAGGGATAAGCCCATTAGCCTCTACCCAGAGACACTAAGGCCTTTCATATGCAGATAGCCTCCCGCCTCCACCCCAGGATACTGAGATTTCTGGGGCCCTGAATACCCTCAACCATGACACCTCAATTCTCCTGACAAGGGGCTCTGCTAATCCCCTCACTCCCTTCTTGAGCCTCCCAAGAAGACGGGAGGTGGCCTAGGGTGAGTAATCCCATCAAAAACTCCCAGGCTGGAGCCCTTCAATGGGGGAGCGGGCAAGGTGGGCAGGAGGGCCCGGAGGCTCACTGGGGCATTCTCCTTGCCTGGACACCGTGGCTGAGTGACGGTGTCATCACTGACACCAGGCCTGGTGATGGGTGAACAAAGGGGCCTGTTCATCCCCCTGCGCCAGCCTCAGATTCCTGTGGCCTGGAGAAGAGTTGGCAGTGATTTCAACTAAGCTGTCCATAGAGTTTCCGTGGAGTTTACGCTATCAGCGTCCTAGACCAAACCTTGTCCACAGCAACCAGCTCCTAATCCCAACGCCAGTTATACGAACTTGACCCATCATCCACCTCTAAACCAAACCCTAATCTTGGCCAAACCTTATTTCTAGGGCAACCACGAATCTTAACTAAAAGCATCCAATACTAAGAAACTTACTCCTAATTCAGGCCTAACCTTAACTCACTTCTTCATCTAGCTTTCTTCTAACCCCAAACTTAATCCTACTTGCACTGGGCTTCTTCACCAACTCTAACCCAAACAGGTGGGCTGCGGAAAGTCCGTACGTCTGGAAAGAGATATAAAACGCTGTACATTTGTACAACTTCTCGAGAGAACGTTTTCACCAGGTTCTCAAAGAAGTTTGTGAATCACAAATGTTAAGAACCTCTGCCTTGACCCAGGCTAACCTAGTACAGCTCAAATCCCAATGTCCTTAAGTAGTTCCCTACCAGAGCTTTAGTCTTGACTCGCTCTTTCCTCCCTGATCCTAACCTCTGGTGACCCACAGCTTCCTCTGCCTGTTAGGCTCCCCAGCTGAGGGATCAGGAGTTCTTGGCTTTGAGCCAGGCCCTGACCTTCCAGCAGGGCCTGGCTCTCCTCACTGCTCTGAGACACCTGCTTACTGTCTGCTCAATCTCGGCAGCCTCCTCCCTGGGCATGCGTTCCAGAAAGTCATCGTAATGCTTCAGGCCAATGGCCTGCTGGGTAGTCAGGGAGGCCTGGTTGCGGATGTCTTCTAAGCTCCGGAAACCCTGGAGAAAAGAAGCCAGTTGGGGCACCATGAGGATCCAGGACCAATGAAGAGGCAGTGAATGAGCATACACACAAGGCGTCCATCACCCCCAGACTCCAAGGAAGACCCGAGGCAGGACCTCCCCGGGGAGCAGTTGGGTCTGTAATCAGTGGACTTGGGAAAGGCAGGAGGCACGGAAGACAAGCCCCAGTCGAGCCCTGCCACAAGCCTAAAACATGATTCTGTTGGTCTAGGGGTGAATCTGGACAGGCCAGATTCGGGAACTACTGCTCTGGATACTCAGCCCTGAGGCCTGGCCTCTTCAGAAAGGCCCTTGCTGGTCTGAGACAGAGAAACATACCTCTCGTCTCTGCCACAGATTAATGCCTCAAGTATACCAAGCCACAGGGCAGTTCTGGGAGCTAGGAGAGGGATCTACATGAGCCCTGGTCCCTTTGAAAAATGGGTCTCCCTATAGTTTGGGTTCATTCCCATCAGAGCACAGGGTAAGAGAACTGTAGGTCAGGAGCTCTGAGACACAGCAAAACTGAGAGGGGCCTGGGGCAAGGTATGACCTGTTGGTACCACATCTGGGCAGTCTTGGTTCCAGCTCCCCAAATATTAGAGAAGAGTTCCAAGACAGGCACGCTATCGCTGATGTGGTCCAGCTTCCGCAGGTGTCCACTTTCTAGGATCTCTATGATCTTCTCGGCCATCCGTTTCCCAATCCCAGGGATACTGCAGGCTTCCTAGAGGAAGGGGTTGGCAGAGGCAGGAAAAAAGAGTGAGAAGATGGGATGGGTAGGGCCAGAGGGTGGGGAAGCTGACACCTTTAGCAGATGTCCAGTAAAAGCCAGTCAGCCAGTTGGCAATTAATGGCTATGTAAAGCTTGGGCACAACTGAAGATGAGAGGTTTGGATGGAATGGGATGGTTAAGTTGTCTTTTGCTTCCCAGAGGGGTGGAGATCAGCACAGGAAGTAGAAAAAAGGCAATAATGGTGACACTAGTCATCATCATCACAATAGAGAGCCAACATTTACTGAGGCCTAACTGTGCACCACAGAGATCATCTCATTTAGTCCTCACAGAACACTGGATTTGTTACTATTCTTAGTCTCTTTTTACTAGGGAAGAAACTGACACTCAGTGGGTTTAAGTAACTTGCCTAAAGTCACACAATTAGTGAATGATGGAAAACAGAATTCAAACATGGCTCTGTTGGCCTCCAGAGTCTAAACGTTTTAAAAACTTTATTATGGAAAAAATTCCAAAGTAGAGAGAACAGTGTAACAAACCCCCAAGTAACCAATACCCAGCTTCTACAATTATCAAGATTTTGCCAAACTGCTTTCATCAGTCTCCCCATTTTTTTTCTTTTGTGCGATTCCCAGACATCATAAAATCTTAACCACTCCACCTGATCCCCACTTGTGGCCAGTGCCTCCACCAACCTCTAGCCAGCGAAGAGAAGACCATATCCCCCGCCCAAGCCCCCAAGTACCTGGTAGGAGGTGACAGGCTTGTGGAAGCTCTTGAGGGCATTGATGGCCTTGGCATAGCCCAGGGCCCTCCACTTGTCTCCCTGGACGCTGTAGGCTTTGGCCAGCACGTCCAGCTTTTCTGTGATGTGGGTGTTGTGGTTGGTCGCCTTTTGACTCGAAGGCTGTGCACAGACCCACTTATTCAGACCCTCGGGGGCTGGGCTAGGCTCACCATCCCCCTCAGGGGGGATGGGGTAGCGGCCACTGATCAGGGCTTCCAAATCAGCTGCGCTAACTTGGGTCTCTTCCCCGTCACTGGTTTCATCATCAGAGCCGGGCTTGAGGTAAGGAAGAAGAGGAGACAATAAATTCATGCCCCCGGGAATGCTCCTCAAAGGTGGGGGTTGAGTCTCCCAGTGAGACCCAAGAATTAGGCTGGGTCTTCTGCATCTGACTTGGTTTCCTTAAGTGTGGGGATGTGTTCCACTTGACTTCTTGGTCCAGCCCTAGGGTGCCCAGCGGCATGTGGTAGATAGGATCTGGGCAAATATAGGAGGGATGAGTGTTGGGAAGAGCTAAATGGCTTCACAATAAGAGAGCCCTCCTCTCTCAGGGGCCCCGGACTTTCTGAACAACCACTAGGCTCTCCCTGTTTCTATGATCCAGTTTCCAGGGAAAGTGAGCTGTTGGGGCTGAAAGGCTCCTTACCTGGGCATGGGCGTTTGGAGCTTCTTCTATCCTCTGGGGAGGAGATACGGGTCTAGTGGGAGTAGGGGGAGGAGAGAGGGCTGTCCTGAGCAGAGCCTCACAAGCTCCGGTAGAAGAGTCTTGGTCTGCCTTACTGAGCTGTGGTTGGTCCAGGTACCTGCCGGGATGGTGATGGGATGTTAAGACACCAAAGGTCTCACCCTAGCTCTGCTCTCAATCCTTCCCTACTCAGAAACATTGGTTTTCTAATGTATACAATTAAGACAATGAGAGTTATTTTTAATAACCCAAAGAAAGAGCTCAAGATGCTGCCAGAAAACATTTGAGGAAAGACTGGGATCAGCCCACCTGTTGGGGATGAAGATGCTGAATCCTGCCGTGTCCACCAGCCTTCTCTCCTGCAGGCACAAGCTCAGCCAGGCTGACTTTACCAGCTGAGCACCTGGGGGCAGCCGGGGCAGTCTAAGGAGGCGAAGGGCTCGCTCACAGTCCATGCCATCATCCACCACAATGTGAGTGACCCCTGGGGCCTGGGCAGAGTATATCTGGCCACCATGTTGGACAATCTGCTTCTCAAAGAGTTCTGCCCGGGCTCGCCCAATGCCAGTGGGCACAACATGGGCCCGCAGGGAACTCAGCCACTCTGTGGAGGAGATAGCCATATGCCTAATTGTCATAACTTTCAGACCTGATCCGAATGATCCCATTATAGTCTTCTACCCCCAAACAATCATTTTTCTTCCATTCAGGCAACCTGTCTTCTGAGGGTTCCACCACAAGCACACAGTCCATTTCCTCATGTGTCACCACTTGATGTAAGAGGCAAACTAGAACAGTGTCTGGCACATTGTAGGCATTCTATAAGCCACTTTGTTCATTTATTCTTTCAACAAGTATTCATAGATACCTACTGTATACCAGGCACAAGGCATATATACCTTATAGGCCTCACACTCTAATAGATCCTTCCTTCCCACCTGATGTAAGTTTTTGCCATCTATTTGTCAATTTGGCTACAAAATATCTTTTAACTCTAGGGGCCTGAGATGGATTTCTGCTCGCCCCCCCCCCCCCCGCCCCCTCCCCTCCATCCTCCCGCCCCCTGCCACACACACACACACACACACACACACACACACACACACACTGCAGGGAACCTCCTGGAGAGCAAAGGATTCTGCTGGTCATTTTCTTAGGGACTAGAGAGTATTTTCTGATTAATGGAGGTCTCAGGGTGGAGTAGAAGATAACAGCAGGTGGTCTGTCAAAGACCTGGGACCAAGCCTACTGCAAGGCGGGTATAAACCAACCTGCAGGCCCTGGGCAGGCGGAGTCAGCTCTATCTGCTTCTGGCCATGAACAATGTGGGTTCTGAGATTGGGTTCGCTCACCTCTTGCTTCTTCTTCGTCTTCCCTCTTGGGAATCTTTGCAGGTGCTTTTGATGATGGATTGGCAAGGATTTTCTTCCGCTTGGGAAATGCTTTCAAGATGCCCCTGGGGTCCATTGAGGTACGGCTGGATCCTGGCCTTTCTGTTTCAGGGTTGATCAGGGCAGCTGTCATGTAGAAACCGAGAACTGGGGTTCCCCAACTCCTTTGACTATGGAGGTGAAATCTCTACTGACCAGGCCTTGGGGGCAGTAGCCCAGTTCTCCAGGGTCTCCCCAAACCCATTTGAACGTCAGTGGCTTAGCCTAGCTCTACACTCACCAGCCTTTCAAAGTCAGAGTATTGGAGGAAATGGGGGGAGAGGGGAGAATGAAACTATTGGGGGAACTTTGGGGGGGGGCACTAAACAGTATCATTCCTCAGAGGGATTGCTCTAAAGATTCAGTGTCTGCCCTGCTGCATCTCAAAGGGGTTTCCCTAAAGGGGATGCCAAGTTAGGAAATGGAGCTATATCTTTAGGAAGGACTTGAGCTCCCAAGAGGAGTGGAGATTGGGTGGAACTCTGCACAAACGCCACATAATCTTTCTCTCCCCCTATCACTGACCCGCAGAGGAAAACCTGGGGGTGCGAGTGTGAGGGTGGGAAGTTAGGAAGGCAGGGGGAACACCCTGCACCTGCCCAGGTCGCAGGCTTCTCGGCAGGGCGGTGCTCAGCCCCGCAGGTGCGGGAAGACCAGGCACAGCAACAGCAGGTGTGCAGCGCCTTCCGGGACTGGGGGAATCTCAGCCTCACAGCTGGGGGTGAAGACTCCGGCAGGTGTGGGGCATCCGCTGCGGTCGCAGCTGGAGCGCGCTCGGGACTATCCCAGCTGGAGGCCATAGGAGGGGTGACTTGTCCGGACCCTGCCCTGAGGACCCCGCCCCACTCCCTGGATTCGGTCCGGGGCAGGGTCCGCTTCAGGCCCAGCAAACCCCCCAGGGGTTGAGCAAGAGTAAACTGCTACTTACTTAGCAGGGCAGCCAATGAGAGAGGATGAAGGGAGGGTGGGGGAGGAGAAAGGAAAAAGGCCAGAACCATTTCCGGGTCAGCCGGAAGTGACCCTGGGCGGGCCGGTCGTCATGGTAGCGGTCGGACGCAAGGCTCGGCGGAGGGAAGATGGCGGTGACAGGCTGGCTGGAGAGTCTGCGGGCGGCCGAGAAGACTGCGCTGCTGCAGGACGGTAATTCGAGGCGCCCCGCGAGTTCCCTCGTTCTTCCCCCAGGGTCCGGCCGTCCGCGCTCGCGCCTCCGGGAAGGGCCTCGGCCTGGGGCGCAGAGCTGAAAGCGTCGCGGCCGCCACCCAAGCCCGGTCCTACATTTGCAGATGAGGAAACTGAGGCCCAGGGAGATGACGTAATTGGAACACGCATCTCTGGACATCCCCTGGTGTCCTGTATACCACCTCGCTCCGCTCGGAGTTGTGTTACTAATAAATAAACACATAATTCCTTTCACATTCGTTATGGCATTTGCTCCGCACCGCTCTCCCGAAAGGCTGTTAAATTTTCACCCCATTTTACAGAAGAGGAAACTGATCCAAGAAGGTTTTAGACCAGTCCCAGATGCCCCAACCAGACAGTGGGACAACTGACCTGGGATCCCATGAACCTCAGTCTTGGGGTTCTATTGCTGAAGGCAGCCTGGTGCCTTGGAAGGGCGGGAGACCTGGGTTCTAGTTACGATTCTGCCATTAAATCACCGGGCTCTCTCGTTGTTCTCTGTACTTGTTTGGACCTCAATTTCCTCATCGGTCAAATGAGCTGGATGGGCTCCCTCTTATCTCTGAGGTGCTTTCCGGTTGTAATGTTGTTTGTAAGTGAACCTCTAAATGTTCCCTGAGTCTTTAGGGGAGACAGCAAGGGCCTGGGGCTGTGCCTGGAAGAGATGGGCACAGGTGTATGGAACCCTGACTTTCACTCTAGGATTGGCCAGTGCAGGCCCTCCTTGTACTTCAAGGTCCCTTCCTGGACCCACTTGGTAGCCAGAATGAATTAGGTCTAAATTCCTGTAGCTTTTAGGTTACCAACTGGGGACTCACCTCCACAGGCAGAGGCCAATCAGGGAAGCATGGAAATTAAAATCAGCTGCTCATTTGCTTGTTATAAACACAGCATCGAGGGAGGCTTTACTATGTGCCAAGGTGTGTATTGGAGCAGATAGAAAAAGACATCGAGCCCGCAACCCGGGCATGTGCCCTGACCAGGAATCGAACCAGTGACCTCTTGCCACACCAGCAGGACCACTCACAGATATTTTTTAACAAAATATCCTACCAATGTACTTAAAAATTTTTTATCAACATACATATATACATACCTATATAATAATTTCATTCTGTGTTAGAATGAAGTATAAATAAATATTTTAAAAATCTTTGGGTAAAGAAGGATATTCTAAATGCAACTTATGGGTAGTAACCACAAAGGAAAAATAGTTGATTGTATAAAAATTAAGCACTTTTGTTTGAGGAAACTCACTTTAAAACAAAGTTAAAAGGCAATTGAAACAATATTTGCAGCATATATGACACATGGCTAATATATATGGCACATGGTTAATATAGACAAAGCTCAATTAGATTAGTAAGAAAAGGATGGGTACCTAAGTAAAATAGGCTAAGGCCTAAACAGGTAATTCACTAGAAAATGACCAGTAAACCCATGGAATGGTATTAACCTTAAAAATATTTAAAGCCATACAAATTATCCTAGTATGGTTATTAGAGCATGGACTTAGGCCTCAAGTGAGTTTAAGCTTGGACCCATCATGTCCTAGCTTTATGACCTTGGACAAGTTGTATGACCTTTAAGCCTCAGTTTTCCTCATTTGTGAAATTCAGGTAATGGGGGCCCATAGGATTATTAAATGAGAATTAAATGCAAACAAAAAACATAAAGTACTTGGCCAGTAGTAAGCACTGCATCCTTACTGGACTGAAGACTGGACTCCAGGCCAGACACCCTCAGCTACTCACAGGCAACACCTTGTACCACTCCTGACAGAAAAACTCCTTCCAACTCTTTGAGCCATCCAAATGATTGAGGATGGTGTGACCTAGAGGCCTGCTGAAAGACATGCAAATTTGGGGGGTGAGTTTCCCCAGAATATATCATATTAGGAACAACTGTAGAAAACAATGTCCCAGAGGAGTGAATTGAACAGGAAAAAAGGCTTGGTAGATAGGATACAATCGCAAGTTTTGGCTAATACTTTGGTTAAGGGCCTTGGTGCTCTTATTCATCAAATGTGTGTTGGACCTGCCTACTGGGCATTAATTCTCTGTTATTAGTCTCACTGAAGAGCCTACCTATATCCACTTTCCCATCTGTAAAAAGGAAGGGAAGGCATAGCCACTTTCACAAAAATGCTCTGATTACACTACATTGATGGAAGAGACAGGATAGGATACTCCCTTGGGTTCTTGCATTCTTTCAATGAAAGATGAATCACTGTTCATCCATTCTTTCAATCAATATTTAGTTGAGCTCCTTCTATATGCCAGGTACTGTGCTTGGTACTAGGGAAGCCATAGGCAGGGGGGGTAAACCCATCTTATCTAGTAGAAGACACAGGCAGTAATCATTCACACAGATGTAAAATCATAACTAAGGTAAATGCTATGAAGAAAACATATGGGCCCTAGCTGGTTTGGCTCAGTGGATAGAGCGTCGGCCTGCAGACTGAAGGGTCCCTGGTTTGATTCCAGTCAAGGGCACATGCCTGTGTTGCAGGCTCGATCTTCAGTAGAGGACGTGCAGGAGGCAGCCGATCAATGATTCTCTCTCATTATTGATGTTTCTATCTTTCTCTCCCTCTCCGTTCCTCTCTGAAATCAATAAAAATATTTTTTTTAAAAAAAGGAAACATGGGGACTAACATTGTGTGGCTATGTGATAGGAATGGCCTAGAGGTGTGCAGAAGGCGGCAAAATGACGCATGGTTAGAGGGAGTACTTAGTTGGGAAGCCCACTTTAATATCCCGAGAATATAAGCTTGGTTTTAGAAACTGGGGAGAGAAAGATAAATATGATATCATTCCTGGGGAGATAGATGCTTTTAAACCTATCATATTATATGCAAATTCTCCACTATGGATATAAATAAAGCATTAGAAAGGCGCAAACAAGGAAGCAAATTTTGGCCGGGGTGATAGTTTAGGAAGACTTCTCAGTGGAAGTGATATTTGAGCTGGGTTTTGAAGACCAAGGAGAAGCTTAACAAATGGAAAGACGTATGGAGCTATGGCTGGTAGAGGATCAGAAGAGCAAAGATACATTGAAAGAAATCTTCAAGAAGGAAGAGAGTCCCAGGACATATCTTAAAGTAATTGATGGGTGATGTTTGGCAGCGAGTGGGAGGCCCTGGGTGGGCTTCTCAGTAAGCCCGAGGCTGTTGGTGCTTCCCAGCTAGACCCCTTGATCTGTCAGGGACAAGGCAAGAGGAGGCTTGGGAGTAAGGCGCTCTCTGCTTTGTGCTTAGGGAGAAGGAAGGTGCACTATTTGTTCCCAGACGGGAAGGAAATGGCCGAAGAATATGATGAGAAGACAAGTGAACTGCTTGGTAAGTGACAGGGTCTCCCAGCAGGCCCTTAGGAACACTTGGGATGACCCAAGCACACACCGCGCCTGAGGCTTGAGGGAGGAGCCCTGCACCAAATGGGGAAGCCAGGGGAGACTGAGGCCTTGGAAGCAAGATTGTTCCTGAGAATAATCTGAGGTCAGGGCTGGGCACCAGAGGTGGAGTGGGAGTTCGTTCCACCAACCAACCCAAAACAAATTAAAGCGTGAGGAGTTTTTCTCAGGTGGGAATGGGGATGTGGAGAATCTGTTGGGAAAAACTTGAGAAAAGGTGAAACTGGAAGTGAACCTTGTAGGCTGAATAGTGGTAAGGGCACGTTTTCACTACAGTTTTTGGTGTGTGTTTTTTTGTTTGTTTTCTTGTTTTTTGAAACCACACTATAAACAAACAAGTATCAGAGGCAGCAGCTTCTGACTTTGCCTCAGAGTTAGCTCTATTAAATATGACAGTTACCTTGGAGAATGAATCAAAGGAAGTAGGGGGTAGAAATGGTAATTTGTAGCATTGTACCTTGTGTTTCTGTAGCTCTTTTCCTTTAAGAATAGGCTCATGAATAGAGGCTCCAGCTTGGATTTCTGGGAATTATTTGATTTGTCCATTCGCTGTTCCCAGGTCTGTACATCAGCATTAACTCACTTCCCAGAGCTAGGTGGCTGGTTCTTTGACCCAGGGCCGGAGGCTGTCAGCAATGGGAGTGAGTCTCTTTATTAAGTTCTACCTGAAATGCTAAGACCAATGATGGAATCATGGACTGGGCTATTTTCTTGTCATTATTCTTGACTTTAATTTCTTCCTGGGACTGATCGACAGGTAGTATTGGTGAGGGAATTTCTTTTTCCCTTTTTCTGACAGCTCATAAATGTCCAGAACTGACAATACAGATTACACTGGTTTGCATTCTCTTAGTCTCCAGTCTTAAAATGTGTGTCCTGCGCATGTTCAGTCACAGAGTGAAGTGTTGATCCCTCCTTATTATGAGCTGCTTGGGCTCTAGTCCCAATTGGTTTAGTCTGGTGCTATTAAAAATCTTGATGTGTTTAGCATATGACACTGATTTGGTGGAAACCAATACAGTAGTAATATCCTCACAATGCATTGTAATTTATAGCACTCCCAGGGGGTGACAGCCTTGGAATGCCTAACAGGGGCGAGCTTATGAAAGCAGAGGTCACGTGGGCTAACCACCACCATCACCAGGCTAGAGACTAGTTGCAGCTCCTCTCCCCCAGCCCCCAGCGACACCTCTCTTCTCCATACAGCGCAAATCAAACAGCTATAGCTGCTGTAAAAACAAACAAACAAAGAAAACCCAGGCCTTTTAGTTGTGCTTGGACATGAATTTAAAATGGAAAAAAAAAAAAAAAGTCCAGGTTTTTTCATTGGTAGCATCCCACATTAACCTGTCACTTCTCTTGGAAAGTAGAGGATAGACAGTGGCCCTCAAATTCCTTTTTCTTAAAAGCAGAAATGGAGGTTCATCAGAGAACATTGTTTGGCTAAAGTTTACCTAATAATGACATTAATACCATCACTTTTATTGGGTACCACACTAAGTGCTTCGTGTGAATTATCTCATGTAATCATCCCCATTACAGCCCGCTGAAGGAGGTCCTGTTGTCCTCATTACACAGTTAAAAAGGGGGTGGGGGAGTTGTAAGAGGTTAAGCACCTTGTTGAGAATCATGTACTGGTTAGCTTCTGAGCTAGGATTTAAACCAGGTCTGTCTGATTAAGAGCCAATGCTTTAGTTCTCAACAACATACTGTTGGGAGTGAGAATATTTAATCCTGTTTTGTTTTCTTCTTACTAAATTTTGCTCTCCTCAGAATAACCTGAGGAGGGGCTGGTGGGAGCAGGACAGAGATGGGCAGAGAGAACCACTGGGCCCTATGAGCAGCTGATCCTTTTTTTACCCATCTCTAACTACCCCCACCCCCCTCTCATCCTCAGCAGCTGCCCTTGCAAAATACTGTTCATTATTAACTTTTTAAAAATATATGTTGATTTCAGAGAGGAAGGGAGAGGGAGAAAAAGAGATAGAAATATCAATGATGAGAGAGAATCGTTGATCGGCTGCCTCCTGCACGCCCCCTACTGGGGATCGAGCCTGCAACCCAGCCATGTGCCCTTGACCAGAATCAAACCCGGGACCCTTCAGTCTGCAGGCCGATGCTCTACCCACTGAGCCAAACCAGGGGGCTCATTATTAACTTTTAAATATAAATACTCCCAGGGCCTGAGCTGACTTTTACTTGTGCATTCTATGAAGTAGAATATGGACAGGGTTTTTGTGGCCATAAATGGGAATAGTTTCCATTTTCCAAGCTAATTATATATATTTGATAATTGGCCAGAGTGGTTTTCTGCTAGAAAAACCCAGAAAGTAATTTACAGAGGAAGACTTGCCAGTGGTGCGCCCGTCTAGGCAGAGTTCCTCCAGTTGGTGTTAATCAGCATAGCAGTGTCATATTTTTTTTCTACCGTCAGTGCTATTCATTCCTACCCCACAATGAATGCTGCATGTAGTCACAGAGGAAAAACCTGAAGGGCCCCACAACACTGATCGGAAGATCAAACCAGCCCCAGAAGAACACAGCATGTCCAGGGGGGCAGAGGCTGAAGGGCAGGCCATCTCCCAACGATTACATTCGGATTACCGGCCTAATCTGCTTTGGTATTTGACCGCCAGCCTAACCACCCCAGGCTGCAGTCGGAGGATATTGAGCACTTTGATTCCCAAGCACTTCACCAGCTTTATAAATGACCCACTCGATTCCCTTCAGCCTCCTCGGGGATGGGACGTGGCAGCTGTTTAATAGCCACATAGCAATGTTGCAGTGTTTTAGGGCAGAAAAGAAGAATCCTGCATCCAGTGTAAGCTGCGGGGAGTATTTAGGAAGGGAGAATGTAATTATCCACATTGGAAATGGGCCAGGGCTTGGAGCTTTGGGGAAAGAGGCCTTTAGGACCTCCACTTCCCAGCCCACCTGAAAGATGGGCCTCCTTTCCGCAAGCAGTCTGGGACATCAGCCTGCTTCCTGCTGACTTAGGAAAAAGCCCCCGGCGCTGCTTCCTTCATGTATTCCCCATCAGACCCTTACAGGGTCATTGACAGTCTCCTTTCCAAGGACTGGCCCTGGCTCAGCCGGGAAGATCTGACAGCGTCCCAAGGAGCCGCCTTGCACACACCAGTTTGGGTTTAACATATAATCAAATCAGAGTGACGGCAGGTGGAAACAGTCTTCTGTTGCCGCAGGAGCTGTCCTTGAGTTCAGGAACAAAGACAGGACAAAGACTGGGGATGTGCACGTGTGCATTCACGCCACGTCCGTGGGGAAAAATAATAAGGACTTTACCACAGTCATTTATTGAATCTTATAAGGGAATGAGTAGGGAGACTTTCTTCTGCATTCTAACAAAGAATTTAGTCCCAAGATTTTTTTGATTTTTTTTTTTAAGAGATGAAATAGCCAAGGGCGCTAAATTCCTGTGACCTGAGTGGCTTTTAAGGTCAGTGGTAAAGAAATGAGTAGCTGATTTTCCTTCTCCTTAGTGTGCTCCTTGGGAAGGCTTCTGTGCAAAATCCTGGAGTCGGAGTTGCTGCTCCTGGCCACACTGGTTCTCAAGCTTTAGGACCGATGATTTAACAAGGCCTGATTAGAGGAGCACCTCACGTGTCTAGCCCCAGGGAGTTAGGTACTCCTCATAAACTGTATTTCAAGTAAGCAAAGCTTTTCCTTTAGAGGCTACAATGTAAAAAGAGAAGTAGAGATACTTTTAAAAAAATGGTACCTTTTAACCTTTTGCACTCGGATGTCGAGTGTGACTCGACACGGTTAGCATTAGAATAAAGGAATCGAGAAAAAAGCAAGCGAGTGCAAAGGGTTAAAATATCATACAAGCTTATTGAACATTTATAGACTATAATTTAGCCTTTTATTAATGATTCAAGTTCTGGACTTGGAGTTAGGGGACCTGAATTTTAGCTTTGGCTTTACAAGTTAGTTTATCTCTCTGAGCGTTGATAATTCCCCATACTCTGTCCCCTGGAGAGTGGTGGCAAGGGAAGAAACACTATTTCTCATTTTAAAGCCACAGGCATTGGACTAGCTGCTTTCTGAGGGAACCTCCACATTTAAGATCTGTGATGACTGTATTTCATTACATAGCGATGCCCTCAGGGTCTAAGGGTGCTTACTTGCCCTCACACTAAATGGTCCCATGTGCTTTGTCGTTCTGACACTGCCCCCTGATGTGAGCTGTCCCCTCATGCTATTGCCAATCTGCCTGGGAAAACAATTCATTTCCTGCCCTATTCTACGTGTAGCATTTTATATACATAGTCTGAGTGAGAATCCAGGAGTGATCTTTCCTACTGAGTGGAGTGAGGTGTGTAGGTCTTGTCACAAGAAGCTGTTGCTTGGAGGCATTTGTCACTTGTGAGTTTGTGACTGTGACAGAGGCCCCAGGAGGCTGGCTTCCAGTTAAGCGAGGTTCTGTATTACATGAATAGATTTGGATATACTCCCGGTCACAGTCCATTCACTTAAAAGAGTAGAAGTATTTGTGTGAAAAAAAAAATTGCCTATAAAGCATATTTCCAAGTTTTACTCTTCCATATTAATTTTCATTATAAACTTGGAAATGTGTTTCTAGGGAGAATTTTTGGCCCTAAGACATAATAAAATCATACTGCAGAATGCAGCAGACCTTGTAAAAGCACATATTCAAGGGAAAATTCTAATTTTACAGCACACTTTTGTGTGCAGCTTGCGTGCCTTACTTAGAGCAGTGAGGGTGTTTTGGTTTGGCACAGCTGCTCAAAAAGTCTCAAAGAAACCCACCGCTTCCCTGGTTTGGAGAATCAGACTATAGCTCTCATCCCCCAGCCCAGAAAAAGCAGCTCACTGGAACAGCTGCAGCAGAATCCCTGGCCCTTCTTGAGCTGTTGCGCTCCTAACAACAGCTTTAGGAAGGCTGCTGGCCTTAAGCAGCACCTGGGCTGCCCAGGCTGGAGTACCCCCAATGCAGCAGGAAGGGAAAGGAGCAGAGAGGCTCCGGCTCCAGAGGGCCCCCCTGCAGTGATGGGCTGCCCCATGACCGCAGCCCTGATGACACAGTTGAGTGGGGTTCCCAGCAGGGCTTTCCAGGTAATGTCCATTGAACTAATTTTTTCACTTACAATTTCCATAATGTATGTTCCTTACTTGAAAAAAAAAAGCTTTATGCAAACATCTGGCTTGTAAAACAAGGTAAATTAGAGATAGCTGTTTACATTGTAAAAGGATGATTCTGCTTCACAAAAAATTCACATTAGATCTTCTATGTGAAGATATACATTTGGACTTACTTTTTAAAAAAAATATTTTTATTGATTTCAGAGAGGAAGGGAGAGGGAGAGTGAGATAGAAACATCAATGATGAGATAGAAGTGTTGATCGGCTGTCTCCTGCACACCCCCAGCTGGGGATTAAGCCGGCAACCTGGGCATGTGCCCTGTCTGGGAATGAACCGTGACCTCCTGGTTCATAGTCGACACTCAACTGAGCCACGTTGTCCGGGCTACATTTGGATTTTCTGATTCATGAGACAAATCTGCCTATCAGTTTCACCCTCTTAATTCATTTTTCCTTTGCACATTTTTAGAGAGGAAGAATGCATGTCAACTCACACATTTTGGGATCCAAATTTTCCCAATTACCAGTAGTTAACCCTTTTCCTAACCCTTCCATCTTCCCCTTTCTGGAAGCCACAACGGGGGTTTCTTATCTCCATGTGGCTTCTTACAGAGCTATATTCCAGTTCCTTTTGTCTGGGCACTCATGATATGAATTTTATAGGTTGTCTAATGTTGAAATGCTCAACTGAGATTTCAGAGTCTGGGAGGTCCCTGCTCAAAAAGCCAGTGCAAAGGAGCCTGTAGCTCCCACTTTTATCCTGTTCCACCTACCTAGTGTGATGTTGATGATTCAGCAAAAAAGAGCAGAGCCCCTTTTTCCCCCATAATTCCATTGCTTCTTTCTCTCCTCAGTAAGAAAGTGGCGTGTAAAAAGTGCCCTGGGAGCCTTGGGCCAGTGGCAGATTGAGGTGGGAGAGCCAGCACCCCATGGAGCAGGGAACCTGGGGCCTGAACTCATCAAGGAAAGCAATGCCAATGTATGTTTATCTATCAGGTGTCTTTGGGAGGGGAGCTGAGTGGGGAGTGGGCTCCCAGCCCTTGAAGAAAGGGACCATGTCTTGTTCACCTCTCATCTCCAGTGAGCCCACCTGGGCACAGTGCTCTAGACATGTTTGCCTGAATGAATACCCAAAGGTTTTTGATGTGGTCATCCCAGGGCAAGGGCTTAAGGCCTGGCATGTCACAGCAATAGAAGCATCAGAGGGAGCTGAGAAGAGCTGAGGGTCTCCCATGTGCCTGTAGCAGAGATTTGCGGGGGGGGGGGGGGGGGGAGGGGGGGGGGGAGGGGGGGGGAGGGGGGGGGGGGGAGGGGGGAGGGGGGGGAGGGGGGAGGGGGGGGGCATCCCTTCCTACCCTCCTCCAGAACAGTCCTGGCATTGAATTTGCCTTCTGCAGCCCATCTTCATGCGCAAGGACACCAAGATGTGTTTCCAGTGGCGGATTCGAAACCTCCCCTACCCTAAGGATGTCTATAGTGTCTGTGTGGACCAGAAGGAGCGCTGTGTTGTTGTCAGAACAACCAACAAAAAGTAAGCAGCATGGTTGACAGTGGCCTGCCTGTTTGAGCAGGGTGGGGTGGGGTTGGACCTGGGTTAGGGCTCAGACTGCTCCCTACCCTGGGTGGGGGGGCGGTGGGCAGAGAAGCCTCTTTCTTCAGCTGAGGGAGGGAGGTAGGGGAGGAGGAGGGCTTCACTAAAACCCCAGTAGGCAATGAATGCGGAAGGGTTTCCTCTCTTCAGGACCAGCTGTAATAATGTAATCAGCTCCATCACGGCAGGGAAACTGAACAAGTGTCTGGTCTAATACCTGGCATATACTGGGGCTCAGTAAATGTTTTTTGAATGAATGAGATGAGGGAATCACCTGGTTATTAACTTATGATCTTAGGTGCTTCTGTGATAAGGTTATTGTGACCTTGACCTCTGGATCCATGGGCTGGATCTAGTCCATTTTGGTGTGGTGCCAGCCTCCCCTCTCAGATCCCTCAGGTCCACAGGCCCACAGGGAAGCAGCATGGTTCCTGGGCTCCCCCAGTGCAGCCCTGGGTCCTGCCTACTTCTTTTGATCCCCCCAAGCCCCACCCTATCACTTTGGCAGGGTTAAGGGGACAGGGAAGGGGTGGAGATGAATGAATTAATTTCAGGATTATTGCTGTACATGCAGCCAGTAGCCCCTGCAGTGGGCCTTGTCTATAAATATAAAGTCATAATAATAAGGGTTTGCGTTTATAAAGCACTTTGAAGCCCTCAGACAAAAGGCACTTTATTCCCGTTATTGTTCTCATCATTAACAGGAGTCAGTGCCTAAAGTGGAATTTAGCAATTTCAGACAACAGAGAAATTGCCTTTAGGAAAACAAACTCCGTACTTCAGCAAGCATTCCCTGGCGTAGGAGGCCTCGGGTCCAAACTGGGAACAAAAGTGCTTCTGATAGCACTTGAATCTGCAGCCCAGCAGTTTGTGGAGCTGGCTGCTGCCTCCCTTTTGTCCCCCAGAGGTCACTGTCGAATACAGATATCAGGCAGAAATGTGATTACCAGGGAATGAGAAGAGAGAGGCTAGCTGGCTCACCAGAAAATTCATCTGAGGACAGATCCTCTGGGTCCCCTCTCCTGTGCGTATGCAGCCATAGGTGGCGCTGTTGGCCAGGAGCTCCATGGCTAGAGGCCCACTTCAGGGCTCAAGGAAGGGGAACATTTTTGAACTGATGGGTGGAGTAGTGCCTCCAACGGGGTGGGGCCAGGGATTGGAGGGAAGATGAGTTTGTCAGTGCCCACTTTGGAGCCAACACTAACCATTGGCTCCAGTGGCCTAGCCTGGCTCAGCTCAGCTTTCCTCGGGTCCCTCTGCTGGGAGGTAGGCAAGAGGGATCGCTAAACCCTTAATCCTGAGCTTAGTGGCATTTTCAACTTCTACCTGGAGTAGTAAAGTATCCTATACTTTTTTTACAACAATTAAACAGAACTAAACGGCTGTTTCTTTGAGCAATGTTTAACCTTCTCAGAATACTTTTTAAAATCTGTTCTCTGATTATCATATCGTCTGGAGGTTGGCAGCGTACATATTTTTATTCTTGTGTTATATATTAACCATTATGTAAGTGTATCTGCAAAATCAGCTTGATGGGCTGACTTGCCAGAAGGTAAATTTAGGCCTGGCCTCAGTGCCCAGGCACTTGCCGTTTCCACTACACCATGGCATCACTCTCTGATTTTACTTCTTCATTCACTGGGAGAGTCTGTGCCTGCCCCAGTTCTAATATTCTGGAATGTGGTTACCAATGAAACCCAGGGTTCCTTTGTCCATACCTGCCTTGTCCCTGAAGAACTGGGCTGGCTACTTTCCTTGAAGGAATTGATTCCAGTGTATCATGTCCTTGGCCAGGTATTGGTGAGGGAAGGAAGAAAGTGCTTTTCCAGGACCCCGGTGCAGCACTGTCTGTTCCTGTTAAGGGAGTTTGTGCAGAAAGAAGGTGCTCAGCCTTAGCCTAGAAGCTGGCAGCTGTACGTAGAATGAGCCAGGGTGCTGGAAGAGGAGGATGGCGGCTTAAATCTGGCCCCTGCCACGTATTAGTTGTAGTATTTGGGGCAAGGTTTCCTCATCCATCACAGGTGAATACTCATACCTACCTCACAGATCGTAAAATTTGATGAAAACGTGTACGTACAAATGGCCAGTCTTAAGCAGATCCTCAACAATTGTTTGGAAATTCCCATGTGAAGGGAGTTTGACTGATTTGACATCGGTGATACTAACACTGTAGGAAGTGTTAATAGACATTGCTAGAAACAGGATTCTGTGTTCAAATAAGTTTAGGAAACTCTGGAATAAACAACCTTTTCTTCGGTAGGACTTTTGAGAGCCTTTAGTATGTGAATGTGTATTGTGACTCTCTAGGAGGGGCTACTATAGGCAGGAATGAACAGTTTGCCCAGAGCCTTGATGTTTAAGAAAGAAAGATTTGCTTACTGATTTTCTAAGGACTGGACTGACTGGAGACTTCTCTTGACTCTTCTGGCTGCCCTGCTTACAGGCGTACAGGGTGCCTCCCGGAGGTGTGTGGCGCATGGCCCATAGGACTGTCCACAGTGGCCCTGTCCTCCAGTGTCTCTCTGAAGACCTGACCTGTGCCCTTTCTCAGTTCACTGCAAGGGAGAATGAGTTGGGAAAAGGCTGGGAATGGGGAAGGTGATACAGTGGGAAGAGAGTGATGGGGTGTGGCAGGTCATTTCTGAAATAGCCGAAAAGGAGCTGTCCTTTTGGCACACATGAAGAAAGGGGCCTATTCCAGCCTGTTGGACTGGCACCAGCGGACTGCAGATTTATCTGGGACAGCGCCTTTATTTGAGGAGGAAGAAACTGAGGCTCAACGCTAAATGGCCTGCCCTCCTGAGCCTTTGCTTCCACCGGTCTTTTGAACACTTCTGAGATTCAGAAAGAAACACCACCGTGTGTTAGAAAGAGTGCTGCGGAGAACTGCAGGGTGGCCGGATCCCTGGGGAGCCCACCTCCCATATCTGCCCCCTCCTTGGACAGGTGCAGGGAACTTACACCAGGTCGTCTGTTACTTGGAAGGTGGGATGTGGAAAGATGGAGGGGTCAGACTTGGGGGATTATCACTTGTTCTTAGATTGTCTCCATGTACCAGTTCTGTGACTTGGGCAAGATACCTAACTTTCCTGTGCCTCGGTTTCCTCTTCTGTAAAAGAGTGTAGAGGTAGTAGTAAACCTGAGAAGGTTGTTTTGAGGAATCAATGTGTAGAACAGTGCCTGGCACAGATTGAGTATTAATAAATGTCACCTCTCAGTGTATGGCCGAGACTGAGAACAAAGAAGGGAGATGAAAATGGGGAGGAGTGTTGGGGCGTCTGCAAAAAGCCCAGGAACCACCTGCTATTAAGAGTTTGGCTTTTAACAGAAATACAGCATGGTCTCTTCAGGCAGTGGCACGGCCTTGTTTCTTCTTCATCCTTCAAATCCTGAGGCTCACAGCTCAGGGCCTGGGACACAGCTGATGCCTAAGAAATGTTTGCTGCCTGAGGCTAAGTATTTTGGCTTCTGCAGAAGTACCGTGGGTCTCTGGTCTCTCTCTAGCCCAGGTGCTGGTGAGAAAGTCAAGTGCTGTTCCTCTTACGGCAAACCCCAAGGTCAGGGAATGGGGGCGGGGGGCTGCCCCTTGAGGAGAGATGCCCCATACTCCCTTGAACACTGCCAGTCAGGAGCTTCTAAGGAAAAATTTTTAACTTCAACTAATAAACTAAACCCATCAGAATAGACTCAAAACAAAGCTGAGTTTCCAAACCCACTGCTTCCAATCCCCTAAGCTCGTGAAAGATGGTGAGTATAGGACAGAGGAGGAGGCAAGCCACACACTTCAAGCTCCCTTAGATCTTGTTGCCATTGCCATGAGGCCAAGCTCCAGGATTCTTTTACTGGTCCCATTGCCCCAGCCTGGGGCATGTAGCTTGAGAGTGCCCCTCTGAGGATGCACAGGAGTGTCCCTGTCCCACCGGCACACAAGGCAGGTCCGCAGAAAGGACGTCCCGGTGCTAGTCTACAGGGCAAAGCCTTACACAAGCCCCTTGGGTTCGGCTGGGCTGCATGTGCCTGAGCTGCTTCTCTCCCAGTTCTGTTTCTGTGTATATTTGCAAGGAAGATGTTAACACTTCCTAACAAGCCTTTGTGTTCATCTAATCTTTGCTGTTTAACCTTTGACTCCCCCCTATTATCAGTGTCTGCCACCTTTGCTGGCCAGACCAAGGGCCCCAGGAAAAGACCTCAGCCTGGGCTGGCTAGGAAGAGGATGAGGCCGGCATTCCACTCCAGTTTGCAGGCAGATGGATCACCTTTCCCTGGGGCAGAGCTTTGGAAAATAAAGCAAGCCTATGGTGCCATTAGGACCTCCCAGCCCCCACTCCTTTTGAACTGTCAGCCTTTAAGTAAACATTCTTTTCCTGCCATGGGTCCCAGCACCTTGGTGGGGAGTGGGGAACCTGGGAGGAGAGGGGCCTTGAAGAGCCTCTGCTAAACTAAGGGATTTGGGCAGGGAGAGTGGGGCAAAAGTGCTACATTGATGTCAACTCTGAGTCCCCAGGGCATCAGGGCTTTTGAAGTGGACTCAAGGTAGCTGTCACCACAAGGACCAGGCTCCTCTGAAGTATTAAAAGCCCCATCCTCCCCAGGCCCCTCACTTGAGTGTTTGTACCTGCCTGCAGCGTTTCCCTTCCCAACCCACACATCCTGGCAGCAGCTGTGATGCTGTGCTTGGGTGACAGGTCTGGCAGCCACTGACCAGAGCCTAGCTACACTTCCAAGGAAAATGCCAAAAGGGCCTATTGCTAGAAATGAGTAGGCCATTCTTTGTGCTCTGGTGTGATAAGCACCAGACCAGGAGCAAGGAACGTCAGTCCTGACCTGTGCCAGCAAAGTAGTGCAGAGCCCCAGAGATACAGCTTCCCTGGTAGCTCGATGGTTTGGCCTGTCAGGGAGCTTTCTCCTGTGTGTACTTCCCTCTCTGGCCTACAAGTAGAGTCAGCTAATAAGGCCTTAAGAGACCCCAACAAAGGAAAAGGTAGCTGAGGTCTTCATTGGAAGTTGCATGTAAATGGCAACTGTCAGTCCTCAGCTTTGGGGAATTGCCCCAGATGTCTTTATTCTGTCCCTGGTTAGCACGCATGTTCCATTTGCTTGGGATACAGAGGAAGGCTGGTTTGCTCGAGCTATCTGCATATTTGTCTTTGGTAGTCCTAAACCTGAAGTGTGAGTCACTAATCCCTGGTTAGTCAAGGAATCATGACCAGTTCTGCTCTTCTGCTGGACTGGCCGTAAGGCCTTTCGTTCCTTTCTTCCCAAGGCCACTAAGCTCCAAAATACTGGTGTTCCAGCTGGCTTCCCTTCTTCCTCGCTGGCTGTTGGAAGTGTGAGAGAACGATGTAGAAGCCTAGCAGTACAGGGCCTGATGCCAAATTGCTGGAGTCACCTTGTTGGGTGTACCCATGACCTCTTTGTCCCCACAGGTACTACAAGAAGTTCTCCATTACTGATCTGGACAGATACCAGCTACCTCTGGATGATTCTTTGCTGAGCTTTGCTTATGCCAACTGCACCCTGATCATCTCCGTAAGATTTACCTAGACGTCTTAGCCACTGCGTCAGGGAGAGCTTCCCTCTTTCCCTGCCCACTTCCCATTCCATAGGAGTCCCCAGTTCTAGCCTTAACCCGTGGGGTGTACTTGCTATAGAACAGGCATCTCTGTTTCAGCATGGGGAGAGCAGGATGGGGGCTCAGGGAGGAATCTGACAGCTAGAAGAGGATAGAGGGTGATGGGGAGGGATGGAAATCACAGACTAGGGTTCTGGTTCAAGGCCTGCTCCTACTTAGCCATGTGACCTTGAGCAAACCATTCAACCCTGTAGGCCTCAGTTTCCTCATCTTTGAACAAAGCGATCAGAAGGGGCCCTGAGTGTGTGTGTATGTGTGTGAAGTGGAGGGGAGGGCAGAATGTGACTGAATTATGTCCTTTCTGGCCCCATCTATAGTACCAGAAGCCAAAGGAAGTCCTGGTGGCCGAGTCAGAGCTGCAGAAGGAGCTGAAGAAGGTAAAGATGGCCCACAGTGATGGGGACTGTAAGACCCAGTAGTGGACCCGAGCCTGCACCTCCGGCATGGAGGGTGAGTGAGCTCTTCTGTCACCTGTAAGACTCACAGCCTGGGCCTTTCTGGCACAGGGGCAGCCTCTTCTCTTCAGGAGCTCTACAGGCTCTGTAAGAACTGGCCCGGGGCACTCCTGGCCCCCTGCGTCATGGTCTTCTCTCCTGAGTAAAGTTCTGAGTCACTGTGGGAAGATTGCCCTCTTGTCCACTTCTGTCTGCTCCTACTCCCAGAGAAGGTGCTGGTGGCGACACTTCCTTCTCTACCCTAGGGACCTTCCACGGCCAAACGGGTGGGTGGTCAATGAGAGGGTTTCCTGAAAAAAAAGGAAACCTTTGTTCTTTGCAACACTGAGCCATGAGGCTGGTCTTACCCTTTCCCAGCGTGTACATCCCCAAATTTGAATCTGTTGTCCCCTCTCCCTTGGGCCTCCCCAGCAAGTCAGGAACCAGATCTTTGAACAATTAAGCTTTATTTTTACAAAAATGAATACTGTAGCATGTCTCAACAGACGGCCTGAGGCTGGGCTAGCTGAGAGCTCACTCGAAACTGCTGGGTTCCCTTTATCCTTTCCTAGTTTCAAAGGGAGACCAGCCCACAGTGCCCCAGGAATGAGTCCCCAGCCCCAACAGCTTGGCCAAAGGTGGGGTCTGATTGAGGAGGTGGGGGCTGGTGCCAGCAGGGGTATTAGCAGCCACACCCTCCTTCCAGGAAAAGGGCAGAGAGGGGCCACTGGGAAGGCGGGAGCACCTCACCTCACTTAAGCTATCATGGCTCTATGAAGGGGTGAGGTGCGGGCGGGGGTGCCTCTCCAGGCCAGATCCTTGCTCTGGCCGACAGGAAAGCAAGATCCTGTGGGTTCAGCTTCACTCTCCCAAAGCAGCAAGTCTCTTCTCTCCAACTGGTTCTTGGGAAAGGCTGTATCTCTGGGTAACCCGAGTCCCAGGAGTCAGCAGCCTTTGGCTTAAGTGCTCAAGCACTGTGGTTGCAGGTCTGGGAGCACAGGCACGGGTGGGGAGCATTATCACTGCACCCTCCAAGCAAGAGAGGTCCCTGAGTAGCTGGCTTCCCTGGCCCACAGCTGGGGTGGCCCTGCCTGTCACGGGTTTTGAAAGTCCAGGACATGAAGGTTGTAAGACAGCGCTGCATAGAGATGCTTGGTGGTGAAGCGCAGGCAATACACCGGACTGCTCAGGGGTGTCGACGTCAGCGGGAAGGCCTGCAAGGGAGGGCACAAGAATGACAAGAGTGGCCCAAGTGGGAGATGGGGGAGCCCGAACCCAGGACTCCCAGGTCCAGTGCAATGGGCCAGGTGCATTGTGGGCTTCCTCCACCTCTCCAGGCACACCCACACTCAGGTGCAGCCCATAAACCTGAGTCCTGGTCCGGGAGGCGTGCATGAGGTAGGCGGGATGCTTACGTGTAAGCAGGCTCTTTGGCGCCGGTCCCACAATCGTACAACCCCGTAGTAGGAGGAACCTGTGGCCAGCAAGTGGTTCCCATCTGTCTGCAAGCAGTACAGGGTGCTGTCGTGGGGCTCCTCCCACTCCATGACACACTTCCTGTCCAGGAAGAGGCGATACAGGGGAGCTTCAGGATGCCCACCCTCCAACCCCACTTCCCCATTCTGGCTGGGAGAGAGAGGCTGAATCACCCAATTCTTTAAAAAGCAGCCTCAGGGGGAAAGCCTCCTCAGTAAAGGTCTCTTTCTCATCTCATCAAACTCCAGACCCCAGGGTAGCTTATGCCCTCATTTGTGTTTCACATGGCTGACTACATGTCACAGGACCTGTAAGGCCTTAGAAAGGTAGAAAGGCTGGGACGGAATGCTGAGGGATGGCACCCTCACAGCTCCCAAAGCTCTGATCAGGTCCTGGTGGCTACAATCTGCCAGGCCTCGGGGCCAAAACTGCCCAAGGTGGGGAGTCCAAGCTTGATCTGACCTTGCCGGCTGCTTCCTACCGGTCCCTACTGGTCCCTGACATGGAGTCTGTACCTCCTCCCACCGAGACTGGCACAAGGTCTCACACCACTTGTCCTCCTGCCCAGCACACTCACCTGACACTGGCTCGGAGGTCCCAGTATCGAACGTAGGTGTCATAGCCACAGGACAGGAGCGTGAAAGGGGACTCATACATGAGGTCCAGCACCCCAGCCCCTGGGGGAAAGTCACTGCCCAGGTGCGTCATCAGCTGCCCACTGGGGAGAGAGAAGGGGCAGAGGATGAGCCACTATCCCACCTTGGCCCAACAGATTCTTTGAACCTCCAAATGGCTTCAGTCCCTAAGGAAATGCAGCTCTCCTTCCTGAGCTAGAATTAGACTCCCTTAGGAAGGGGGGCTGAGGGAGGAGATGCCCTAGACTCCCTTCCCTCCCATCCCAGGCCCTCCCCCCAGCTAAAGGCCTCAATCAATCACCATCAGCCCCTCCATCACACCTGCACACTGACCACCCGCCACCCAGCCTCTCCTCCGCAGGAGGATGAATGGGCCTTGCTGGAGGGGTTGCCCCCCACCACACACACACACATACACACACACACACACACACACACACACACACACACACACGTTACTTTATACTCCTTGATCCTGCAGGTCATGCAGTTCTGAGCTGCCTGAGTCCAATGCCTTAATTCCCGCCTGTAATCTGGGGCTCAAACCTCATTGGGGATAAAGACCACACAAAGGGAGAAGGGGAGTCCCAGGAGAAGTTAAAACAAGTAAACACCTTTGTGTCTGGGGAGAGAAATCGCTGAGAAAGCAGCTTAGCGGGCTGGTCCCTGGTGTTCCTGGCCAGGCTGGCCCCCAGCCCGGGGCGAGCACGCCTCTGTGATCACAGCCCCCAGCCTGCTGGGCTCCAGCTTGCTCCCCCACCCTCGCCCCTCCCGGTGGCCAAGAGCAGATTACTGAGAAGAACAATTTCTTTGTGACTGTGTAATTCCCTCCGTGACCGCGGCAGTGGGCAGACCCTTCGCCTAATGCCAGACCCCTAGCAACCATGTAGGAGGGCCTCCTGGCCCTAGCAACTACCCCTCAACATCAAGTGCACCCGCTAATCCCTATGGCTAGGGGACGGGTAGGAGCAATGAGTTTGCAGAATGACTGGGGGAAATGAAGGAGAAGAGGGGCACCCTCCAGACCCCATTCCTCAGCTTCAACCAAAAGATGCTGGGCTCTCCATACGCCGGGAAGAACAAGGCCTTGGATACTTCCCAGGGACGCACAGGTAAGAAGCTGGGCATGGAGTGGGGAGGACTTTGTGATCACACCAGCCCAGCTTTGGCTCAAACAGTGTTAATCAAAGGGGTTAAGGCTGATGGGGCTGCCAGTCACATGTGTGAATGTGGCCCTCAGCTCTAGTCCTTCCACCTCACACAGATGCTGCCCCTCTTCAACCCTTCTCCCCACTGGAGCCACCATCTTCCCTGAAGGCTGACGGAGTAAAGGAGGAGGCTGTGGGCTCCTCTCTGCCCACTCTGCCTTTCCCCTGGAGCCCTGGACAGAGACGTGACCCCCAGCAAGGTACACTGTTGCTGTCTGGTGGGGGGCGAGGCCCTAAGTCAGCACCCTGTCCCCCAGCCTCCTTCCCAGGGAGTAACACAGGAGAAGCCTGTGTCGGGAGAGGGATGTCGGGGAGAATCCCGAGAAGGATCAGGCAGAAAGCCCTCTCTCCAGATCAGCATCTCCCAGAGATCACGGACCTGGGCTCCCAGGAAGCCCTTGCCTTCCCAGATGGGTCACTAGCCATGATTCCCCCAGGCTGGGCAGGCTGGAGCCCTGCAAGCGGCTGGTCTCTCTTCCTCTCTCTCACGGGCACACGTGCAGATGTGTGCACACTGGGCAGGGGCTGTTTTGCTCCACGGTTCTCCCTCTCCTTCCAGATTGGAGGCCCTGCCCCTCCATTAGTGAGGCCTTCAGGAGTGACTGGGGAGCTCTCCCCTTTAATCTACAGAAGTAATTTCATGTTTGTCTGTTTGAAATAGAAGATGAAAGGCAGTAAGGTTGGGGGTGTAAAGCTCAGCATGGCTCCACCTGCCCACCTCTGGTCCCAGGGTTGAAAGGGGAGGAGAGCTGGGCATCCATGGCTAGGCAGGGTCAGCAGCATAAAGGCCATAACCAAGTTGTCCTGCCCCAGCGTCTGAGCCACCACCGGAAAGTGTCATGCCACAATGACACTTGCTTATCTGCAATAAGAAACACAGAACTCTGCCCTGCGGGGGAGACCCAAGGGCAAGAGTGAGCTTCAACCCCTCGGGGCCAGGACAAGTCCCGAAAGCCCGTCAGCCAGCCCAGCCTGGCGAGGGGCTGAGGAGTTGTATTTCTGCTGCACGCCTCTCCGATTCTCTGAAACGGCCACACACACTTTAAATGGGCCAATAAAAAGATACAATTTCTCTTGTCTCTGGGCCTGCACCCTCAAGGCTCTGTTGTGCAGTGCTCGTGAGGTTAAGTTCAGAACATAAACTGACACACCACGCTCTGGGAAATGGCCAGTCTCTTCCAATAGCGGCCCAGCAGTGCCGTAGGAGCCCTGCTGGGGTTTTGATTTGGGAAAACAAACAGAAATGGCACCGTGGGCCCTTTGTGGCCTCTACCCCAGGACCAATTTAACTAGACAACTCTAGCTTAACTGCTGTGGTGGAGGGAGAGAGCCGGGCTGACAATAGCCCCAAACTTTGCGGGGTGGGGGACAAAGCAAGCTGTCTTGTCTCGTCAGCCCCTCCTCCGAGCTCCTTTTCTTACTGCAAGTGTATTTTTGTAAAAAAAAAAAAAATTAGATTGCAATTTGTATAACATGGTGACCCCCAAATTCAGATGTTTCACCCCCTTTCTTTGGAAAGAATGTTAAGAATGCCTCTGGGCCTATCGCTGTGGGGGGCGCGAGGGGGTGCATTGCCTTGGCTGTGGAACAACTTGTGTGGGAGCAGGGCTGCCGCTCAGAGCCCCGGGCCAAGACAGGAGCAAGGGCAGGGTCTGTCACTATAGAAGGCCAGACAAAAAGTCCATTCCCTTCCAACTCCTGTGCACAAAGCCCGGGCCTCCAGGAGCCGCTGAGGGCTGCGGGGGCCTCCACACCCAGCCTCCCCCAAGGATGACTCCAACAATTCTCTCTCGACCCAGGAAAAGATAAAGACAGATGGGCCGCCCGCCCCTGTGATCCTGATGAATGCGACCAGGCATGGAGGACAGCCTGAAGGAAATGTGTTCGCAGCCTGGCTATGTGGGGCCTCATCCCAGGGACCCCTGAGGAGGGAAATCAGGTCTCCCTGGCCCAACCCACCCTGCTGCTCAGGCAATTGCACTGATGCTGGAGGGAAGTGGGAAGAAAGAGAGGAACTTCAATAGGGAGGAGAAAAATGTAAATAAGACACTGATCCACCCCCACCCCATGACCATCTTTATGGGGAAAATAACAGAAGGTAAGTGCTATCCCTGAATACCCGGATGTCTGACCTGGGAGGGGCCCTGAGCACCAGGCTAGAGTCGAGCAAAGTAGGGCAGGCTCTGGCCGAAACACCCCACAACCCCCAGTCTGGGCCCTGAAGAGCCAGGAAGCCTGGTACCCTGCTCCCCTCTCTTCTTTCTTTCCTCCCTTCCTCCCTCCCTCCCGCCTGCCCGAGTCCTCTCATCTCAGCCTCTGGACACTTCCCCTGCCTGGTCGGCCTGAGCTCCACCATACCCATGGCCCATAGAAAGTCCTCCTGTGCTAAATTGCCCTGAAATACCCCCTGGCTCCCACCTGCCCACCCACAAGGAAGCCTGTGGCCCACACACCATTTTACAGCCACTATTAATGTACTGGGTTTCTGGTGATGTTCCCTGGAGATCCTATGGGTGCTCATTCCTGAATCTGTTTGGGGGTGAGGACACGCCATCTTGCATGTGCTACCACAAAATGCAACAATGGCTTTTGGTGGAGGAATGGAGGGGAGGGTGACAAACAGTTCACCTTTCTATATATCTTCTATTCCCAGGAGATAGATGGCCTACAGGTGTAAGCTGGGCCCAACATGGTTGCTAAGAAAGTGGGAGGTTTTTCCCTCCCTTCCCTCTTTCCTTCCCCTTCTTCCTCTCTTCCTTTCCTTGACCAACAAACATTTACTGAGCACCTTCTGTACACAAGGCACTTTAGGGAGATGCGAAGTTGAGGGAGAGAAGTCTGTTTTGTATCCAACTACCAATACAAGGTGTGACCTTGTAGGCACCAGAAAGAGATGAAAGAAAGTTTTATAGGGGCGCAGATAAGAGAACATTGTTGGCTGTGAGTACTGAGCAATTCTTCAGTGGGTGACAGACAAAGACATTAGAGAGGGGATGGCCTAGGTGAAGGACCAGCAACAACAAAAGTGCAGAGCGGGACACCTGGTTAGCAATCTGGTTTAGTTAGAGGCTTGGGTCTTTGAGGGGGGCAAGTTGGTATGACCTGGTTCCCAGGCCACGGTGGGCAGACTGCTCAGCTGCCATGAACGCCAGGTGTGGCAGAGAGCTGCAAAGCTTCTGAGCAGGGAGTGGCTGTCCTAGTCCAGCCCTCTGGTGGGAGAGCAAGAGAATCAAGAGGCAGATAGGTCCCACGAAGTGGTGGAGATGAGAAGCCCATGAATGCTTCGTCTGCCCCAGCCCTACCAGGTGAGAGGGAAGGGTCCTTGCCAAGCACACAGCCTCTCACATGCATGTGTGTACGCGTGCATGGCGCCCAGCACCCGCCCATGCACACGTGTTCAGACACAATGGCTCAAAGGCCAGGCAGTCCACTTTGTACTGCTAACAAGGGGACCGTAATTACAGGAAGGGGCAGCGGGCAGATAAAAGGATACAAAATTTCAACATCTGTTGCCATAAAGGGATAAGGAGAAGTGAAACGCAAAGTATCAGTTTGGTGTCAGTAGGCAGAGAGCCAATTTCAAAGAGTTCAGGAGGACAGAGGGGACAAGAAAGAAAAAGGAAAGGGGGGGAGGAGGTGGCATAGAAAGAAAGAAAGAAAAAGAAATTACAGGGTTCCTTAAAGAGGTAAAGAAAAAAGAAAATGAAAAAAGCTGTCAGTAATACTTTCAAAGGAGAAGGCAGGTACTTTAAAGAGGGGCAATTCCCATAATCAGCCTGACAGAGGGCCAGGCCCCCTGCCTGGGTGGAGGCGGAGGGCCTGGGGCAGAGACAAAGCCACACCTGGCCAGGATGGGCACCAATGTGCCCTCAGAGCAGCCCAGCCTGCACTCAGGACACTAGTTCCTCCTACACATGGTGAGATAGGCTGCAGCTGGGCGCCCTTGCCATGCCAAACTCCAGTAGATGGCTTGAAATTCAGCTCCTGTGCTCAGTCCAAGGTCCCAAGATAAAGTTCCCAGCCCAAAGGAGGCTTTACCACCAGGCCACACGGTGGCTGACAAGGTGGCCCTATGAGTGTTCTAAGAGCCACCAACTCTAGCCACAGGGGTCAGGATCAGGGTGGGCTTCATGATGGAGGTGCTATTTATGCTGAAGTGTGAGCAGGGTTTCAGGAGACAGAGAAGGGTTAATCCAGGCACCAGTGTCAGATGGAGCAAAGGCCCCGAGGGCCCCTGACAGAATGTGAGAAGCCTGTCTGCCCAGCCTTCATTGAGAAAGGAGACTTGGGGGCTTGAGGAGGGAAACGGAGGAGTGATGGGGTACTGGGGATGACCCTGGCCGGAAGAGGAGATGAGGATGAGTGCAGGGGTCATGCCGATGGTCATGCACACGGCAGCACAGTGCCTAGCCAAGGACTCAAACCCTCAGGGCCCTAGGAGTAGTAGCCAGGTCACCAAAGTCCACCCCTTCCCTACCTGACAGTCCCCAGGCTTAGAGCTATGGCTGGACCCACTATGACACCTCCAGGTCTCTTCATCCTGTTGCCCGGCTGCCCACCACCACCAGGGTGACCATTGTGCCCTGCTCTCAGGGCACCAACGCTAGATCCAGCTCAAATGCCCCTTGGCAGAAAAGTATAACCCACAGCAAGAACAAGCCCTGGGAGAGGGGTGTGTGTGGTATCAGGCCAGTCAGAGACCCCACCCCCAGTTTTCCATCAGGTGGGAGGCAGTCCCCACAAAGACAACACCTTCCCTGGGGCCTTGCCATTGGCCTGACTCAATGCTTGATTCCTCTACACCTCAGGCTCAGGAACAGGATGGCTCTGGCACAGTACCTTGAAGCTTGATGGGACCCCAGGGCCTAGCTAAGGACACTTCAGTGGTTGGCTGTTCGCACTGTCTGTCAGGATGGAGTTCCTGAGGGCTGGGGACTGGGCCAGACGACCATCTATCCTCAGGAGCAGGTTGGATAAGGACTCCATCTTTCTCTCTGCCTGGTTCAGACAGGTTAGAAATCCTAGCCTTGGGCCCAGTCCAGGGTCCCGAGCTCCAGGAGAGAGGAAGGGAAGGGGGGACACCAAGTTCCTTGACATCTAGGCAATGGCTGTGTTCCACAGCTGCCCTCTGACCTGTGTGCTCCAGCCAGGACTTCCCCTTTCCTAGCCCCTGGGGAGAACCGTCTCCAGGAGTCCTGATGGAATGAAGGGCGGAGGGTGTCATGTGACCTTGAAAGGGGTCCCCAGGCGTTGTAAGTAGCCTAGGCTGCCTGAGGAAGCACTGATACTCAGCAGGGCGCCTACACTTCCAAGCTAGGTCCCAGACCACCATCCTGAGGGCAGCCCCTGGAGGGGTGATGCTCAGAGCAAAACTGCCCCTCCATACTCCTCCCCCCAAGTCATTGCGCACATAAAAGGAAATCCCAGTGCTCCTCAAGTTTCAGCAGTGACAGGTTAAAAGCAAAAGAATCCACCCAGCACTGCACACCGCCCCGCCGCTGAGTCCTGCCGGCGATGTCGCTCCACCTTCCAGATTGGCCTGTCAGTCAGGCTTTGGCGTTATTGAAAGATCAAACTCTGTCCTGCCTGTTCATTACCTTAATCCTATTTTCTACATGGCTTTATTATCTGCTCGGGCTTCTCTGGGAAAGACAGCTACACACAGTCATCCTGTCCATCCATTTCCTCCCACCAAAAGCAGATGCTTCCACCAGGGCATGGTTCCCTGGACGCTGCGCTGGGTCCTCCAAGCCTGGCTGCTCAGTGGTGAGGGGAGTTATGGGGGCTAGAAAGAAGGCAATGCCAAGTGACACCCATTGGCAGGCTGGCCAGAGGGTGCAGTGGCTGCTGCTTGTCTGGTTCCAGTGAGAATCGAGGCCATAACTATCTTGTACCCATTTTCATTTGGGTTCTTTCTGGGTTCTGTAAAAACTGTGTTTGGGATGAGTGAGACCTAGGGATTTCATAAGAGAATGCCATTCAAGGATTGGTGCCTCAGAACTCTATCCTGATCATAAATCTGCCCAGGCATTACCCTCCCCCGCCCCCCGCGCGTACGCGCGCACAAACACACACACACACACACACACACACACACACCGCCAAGGCAACTACAGGCAAAAGAGGCCACTCGAAGATTGCTCAACCTCAAAATAAAGACGGGCCATGGCGGTGCGCCACCCCCCCCACCCCCACCCCCACCCCCACCTTGCTGGCTTGTCCACCATCCTGGGCCCAGGCCAGTGATGATGCCAAAGACCAGGTCCAGTAACACTGGCCTTCAGCAGAAAAGCCCATCTTTGTGACTTACAGCCTTACTGTCAAGAGCCTTCTCTAGGCCATGAGGTCAGCATGTTTACCCTCACTCTCCACTGGTCATAGGCCACAAATATTTAAAGGGTGAGCCTCCACAAACTCCAGGTACCAATGTGGGACACAGCTGGGCGTGGGTAGGAAGAGAGGGAAGGAGACAGTTTAGAGTGGCTGACTGACCCCAAGGTGACAGGCATTGTGTGGGTACTTCTTAAAAAAAATTTTTTTTATAATGGTTCTATTAAGTAGGGATAATTAAATCCCATTTACAAATGTGGAGGCTGAGGGTCAAAAAGGACCCCCAGGTCATAGAATTAAAAGCAGAGTCAGTGCTAGAACCCAGGTCTGTCTGACCACAGTCTGTGCTCCCTCTGTCGTTCCTCGCAGCCTCCCCATCACACATCACAGGAGGGGCTCCTTCCCCAGCCCCGTTCAGATACAAGAAGTTTCCAGTAGCACGAGTTTGGCAGAAGGAGCCATGGGAATAACCTTCACAGACTGCAGGAACTCCAACATCCAGGAGCTACAGAGGAGTCCTTGGAAGTTTTAGCTATGCTGGCAACAGTGAGATACAATCAGCTGTAGTAACGAAAGTAGAAGATTTGGAATAAGGGCAGTGATAGCACCCGCCACTCATCAGCCCACACCTATGTTCAGTACTCAGTTATCAACACCCCATTTTAAGGGGGGGTCAAACCAGATAAATCAGAGAAACTTTCAGGTGAGAATGGTCCTGAAACAGGCACGAGACCAACACTCGAAGATTACTCAACCTTCAAGGTATCGTGTACCCATTCTCATTTGGGTTCTTTGCTATTCCTCTCTTTCTTTCTTGCTGACCAAACCCTGATTATGTGCCTTTCTCCTCCTCCCCCACTGCCAATGTGCATGGTGGGAAGCTGAGCTCCTCCCCAGGCCTAGAGGGGGATCTTGACTGGTCATTCCATTTCCCTTGACGGAGTTGGATTTAGGGTGAGTGCTAGAATACACGTTCAGCTCACTAAATATAACAGATCAGCTTGGGGGCTCCTAGGAAGGGCTTCCTCATCTTAAAAAGGGACCCCAGGCAAGTACATGTCTTCTTCCTTCCTTCTTCCTTTGGGTATTGCCTTATGAGTTGGAAGATCTTTAGTACACAAACCTGTGGGCAAGGGCAAAAGCCACCTTGATGGGTGGCAAAGTAGAAAGCTGAGGAGAAATTGGGCCTCGTGGTCTCATTGAGCCACTGAACCCCTCAATCCTGGAACCAGCTGACTATCCAACTTCTGGACTCCTTGTCACGTAAGACAATAATAATAATTCCTCTATTGTTTGAGCCACTTTGAATTAGGTCATTATACAGACAAAAGCACCCAACTGATCTATTATGTTTATGAGCAACAACTGAAGAGCCTTGGACTTTTGGCCCACAAAGGACTTCTCCCTGGAAGAGCAAGACCAAAGTTTTCTGAAATCTAAAGGCCTGTCTTCAGAGGAGAGGTTCAACTTGCTCATGTCGGGAAGCAGATCAACCCTCAATGACGGGAGGCACTCTAACTCTCAGGGCTGTCCAAGGATATAATGTGGTATTTGGTGAAGTTGCAAGTTTCCTACCCCTAAAGCTGGATGATCATCACGAGAATTTTGTAGAGAAAACCTTATTTATCATGTGTTATAAAAACTATTTTGTAAAGACTGACAACACAATGGATACTTCAGAAAAAAAGATATGGCTAAGACTTTCCTGGGAAGATGGAGACAAAAGGAGAAGACAAGCTAGAGCAACTGAGGCAAGGGAAAGGCAAGATGAGCACATCCTCATTGCTAATTATGGCACTGAAGCCAGAATGTAGGTGCTTAGGGCGAGGTGAAGAGTTCTTAGACTTGATGAAAAAAAAAAAAGTAGTGACAATACCTAATGCCATAAAGGATGTGAAGAAACTAGATCTTTCATACACTGGGGTCAGAATATAAAATAATTAAGATACTCAAAACAGTCTGGCAGGTAATAAAAACTAAACATACGCTTACCAAATGACCCAGCAATTGTACTCCTGGGCATTAATCCCAAAGAAATGAAATCTTAAGTCCACACAAAACCCTACATATAAGTGTGCATTACAACTCTTATTTGCAATAGTTAAAAAACTGAAAACAACCCAAATGCCCTTAAATGGGTGAATTCTGTTCAATAGGGAAAGAAACTTGGTTACACCCATACCTGAGAATCTATATATATAAAAGCCTAATATGCAAAGTGTCCCCTCAGGAGTTCGACTGACCAGGAGTTCGCTCGCTATGACGTGTGCTAACCACCAGGGGGTGGCGTGGAACGAAGGGAGGCCCCAGCTGGCAGCCAGAAGGCCCTGATCAGCCCTGATCGCTGGCCAGGCTTAGGGACCCTACCCGTGCACAAATTTCGTGCACCAGGCCTCTAGTATACTATATTTACCAATAAAACGTGAAGTGCTATTTATACATGTAACAACTTCTATGGGTCTCAAGAGAATTAGGCTGGGGGGGGGGGACCTCAAAAGATTACATACTATATTATTTCACTTATAAAATACTTTCAAAGTGGAAAAATTATAGAAATGAGGAACACAAGTGGTTGCCAGGGATTAGGGACTACAGGGAGTGGAGCATGGGTATGATTATAAAGGGTACATGAGGGATCTTTGTGCTAATGTAACAAACAGTTCTGTATCTTTTGCAGCAATGGTTACCTGAATCTACACACCTGGTAAAACTGGAAAGAACTACACCAACCTACGCACACGCGCACGCACACGCACACACACACACACACACACACACACACACGCAATCTGAATGAGTGTCTGTGCACTGTACCAATGTCAATTTCCTGGTTTTGATATTATACTATGTAAGATGTTATTTCATATGAATCTATAATTATTTCACAATAAAAAGTTTTTTAAAACCATACAATAGAATGGCAGGTAATCAGATGTGAGTGTGTCAAGCCTGCCAAGACAGAGAATTGACTAAAACCTGGATGTATTTTAACTGATGTGTATAATTCTTTTTATGGATCTGTAGGCCACTTCCAAAATATCTTTATTTTAGAAAAACCATCTCTGAGGATAGATGGGATTTTATGTAGCCACATAGGCGCTCCTCGGAGAAAAAGTATCATAAATCCAAATTGTTATCATAAATTTTACATGAAATTATTTACCAATTATGAATCACTTTGACAGTTTCCTCAAGCTATCACAACGCTTCCACATAAGAAGGTACCACAGCAGAGGCTGTACTGAGTTTCGGGGCAGGGGTCCTTCCCAGCCTTCTCCTGGATCTCTGGGCAGCCACCTCTCTCCACTGCCTCCCTGGCAGCTCCAGCCCCTCCCCCACTGCAAGCCACAGTGGGCTCAGGAATCTCTTACCTGTTGAGGTCCCAGATTCTTAGGGGTGAGAAGTGTCCACAACAAGCCGTCCCAGTCACAAAAGAGCTGCCAAACAAAAGGAGAGCAGAGTCAGGTCTGGCTTGTCAGAACTTGTGGCGGAAATGGCTACACAACTGACGGTGCAGTGTTCATTCTCCAAGGGGTTCTGGGGTTAAGCCAGGATGAGAGAAGCAGCCAAAAGAGCCATCAGAGGGGTTGTGGGAAGACCAGTGGGAAGTACGGTGAGGGCTGTAACCTCCCAGAGCTGCAACCTCCCAGAGCTGCCTGCACAGAGAAACCACAGGTTCAATGATGGCTGAGCTTGCCACTCTGACCTAGTTGCATGGTCTCTGCCCACCATAAAAAAACGATCTCTAGGTGCACAACTCTGAGGCCCAGGGAAGCAAGCCTGTCAGGCTTCAGCTGTATGAAGTTCACAAAGCCATGGCACAGGAATGGTCTCCTGGAACAAGCTGTTGGGTGCTGGACGGTGATGCCCTTCCATAGCTGAGGGTGCTGGGGGCATTCTTGAAGGTTTTCAGAGCCCAGGGTATCTGGTAATATGGTACAAGCACAAGGCAGATGTAAAGGCACCAATCAGAGAAAGAAAATGGTGAGAGGTGAGTAACAATATGAAAAGATGAAATGGGTGAGATGCCTGAAATGAAGGAGAGCTGGGAATGTGAGGGGCCAGGCAGCCAGGGCCGCTGTGGAGTGGGATGGGAGTCAGGTAGAGTTTAGAGGACAATGACAGACATTGCTGAGATGCGGGTGAGAAGGAACGCTCCGACCGTCTTTCCCAGAGTGTCTCTTAAATCCTAAAAAGTTCAACAAATACAATCTGCAGAGTTTCAACTTAAGTGCAGGCACCAGTCCAGTGAGAAGGATCTGTGCAATGAGCCAGGCTGGTTGTAGTGCTAGGACTAGAACTTGAACCTACGTACCAGGCCTCTCCTTTGTTAGAGGATTTGGCAGGGGTGGGGAGGGGAAGCCTACAGGAACCCAGGGTTTGAAAACCTAAACTGCAAGCAAGAGAGCTGAAAGCAGTTGTGTCACTTAGGAGCCCGGAGCAGGGCAGGGCCATGTCCCTACATGTCAGGCATGGGGGGAGAGGGACTGGACATACTAATGACATGTTAGCAATGCGGGGCAGCAGCCCCTCCACCCTGGCCCTGCCCAGCACCTGTGGCTCTCTGATCCCAAGCATGTCAGTGGGGAGATGGATTTCCGCAGAGAGGGCTCTTTAGAAGCCAGGGGCTTTAGCTGGGGGCAGGAAGAAGGGGGGACTTGGCCTGCGAGTTATGACTAGGGAGATGTTAGGGCAGGCATTGGCCAATCCACTGATTTACAATCAAAATTGCAGGGCAGGTGTCTGCTTTTCAACCCCAGACTGACAAAATAGCCACGTGAGCCACCCTGTGGCTTCCATGCCTCAAGCCAAGACTTCCTCTAGAGACATGCTCCATCAGCCTAGCTTCCTCTCAACCCCTGAGAGGGCCAGCAGACACTAAACTAGAGTGGTGTGCCCAAACAGCCACTCTGTCATATCCCAAGGGGACTCCCAGCCTGGGACGTGGCCGCTGGACAGTGAAGACCCAAACTACAAAGGTGGGAGGTGTTGTCCTGACCTCCCCCATTTTTCTCTTGAGGGTAATCCATTAATAACTGGTAAAGCCAATTACCTTGGGTAGGAAACATAATAGCCACTTGGAAATCGTTCGAGCAGGCAATTGGGCTCTCCAGATTTTTGAAGATTTGGGGCCAGGTAAGGGGTGCCAGCAGAGACATCTCTTAAGGAGACCTGTGGCAGGCCTCTGCCCCGCCACAGGCCTAAATTAGCGTCAAGTCAGTCAACAGAGAGAGAGATGGTAGGCACCTGGAGCCTGAATCCCTGCCATTCCCACAGCTCGGACCTCCCAGCAGGCAGGGGTGGGGATGTGGGGTTGGGAACACTTTCCCCTGGGACTCCTGTGCCTCTCTATTCCTGCCCACCAACCCACCCTGGCCCTGTCCATCTGCCACCAGGAGGGGTGCCTCTCAACTTCCCCCACGAAGGCTTTTCTTATCTGTCTGGATATGACACCCATGAACATTTCTTTCCACAAGCTGTCTTCCCCTCACTTCACTATGTGAAGCAGGGAGGAAGAGAAGGAGGGGAAGTAGAGAGTCCACCTGGCACTAAGAGTTTAATCAAATATGACACAGCAAAAACAGTCTAGCAATAGTAAGCATATCTGGAGCCAGGTTCTGCTGGGGATACTCAGCAGGACTCAAACTCAAACCATGGGGACTGCCTGGGGACAGGGACAGGAGAGGCAGAAGCTGCTGGTTCCCAGATGGCTTGACCATCTTTCGCTGAGTCCCTACCACACTTTGATCTCACCTTCTTGGGACAAATGGCACTTTGGGAGGTTATCTTCCCATGTTACCTTTGAGATCATGAAACAGCCAGCTGGTGGCTCTTTTGTGTATTCCAGGGCCCAGCACAGTGCCTGACCCAGAAGAGTGCTCAGGACAAATCTGTGGACTTGAACTGAAAGGGCCTTCCAGAGCTCATGGTCAACAAGGCCAAGAAGCTAGTCATGGGTTATGAATGGGGTTGCTCTGCTTCTTAAAGGAATAATTCCCAAATCAGCAGACTCAGACCTGACACATGACACAGCTGTATGTCACTGGGGCAGTGAAATAAGCACCACAACCAGATAATAGATGAGAAATACCAACAGTACCTAAAAATTAATGTCAAACTCTCTCTCCCGTCTCACACATGCAAATGCACAAACTCTCAGTTTGAGGGTCTAGAAGTCATTCTGACTCCATAAACTCTACTCTTTTTGGACAAGAGAGTCCTTACCAGAAGCCAGCCTTCTACAGTTTCTCATTCTGTGCCAAGATCCCCTACCCACCTTACTGGCTCCCTGGCCCCAGTTCAGGCGAACCTGGCATCACAGAGATCATTATCAGGCCCAAGCAGTAGACATAGGAGCCCTCACATCAGGACAGCAGGAATAGAAAATAACAAAATACAGAAGAGAGAGGAAGGTAAGAAGGGAAATTAGTTGGGTGTGAGTAATTTATTGAGCACTTTCTAGGTGCCAGGTTCTGAGCAAGTGTTTCAAAAGCATTAGTTTATCTAATCTTCATAACCTGGTGTAGTAGGTTCTACTTTCCCTATTTTACAGACGAGGAAACCGAGGCACAGTGCAGTAACGTAAGCTGCTCTAGCTCACACAGGGAGCAAGTAGGAGGAAACCCAGTCAGTCTTGATTCCAGAGCCCAAGTGGTTTTATACCCCTTGCCACATAAGTTCCCTTCCCAGCACCTAGTATAATGCCTGACACATACTGAAACCTCAAATGCTTGTTGAATGAATGAATGGACAAATGAACAAATGACTCCACCTGGAAGATGAAAGGAGCGACGGAGTGGCTCTGACGAGGGGCAGCAGAAGTGGCGTGCTCAGCAGCTGTGCCCCGTGGCTGGCCCGGAGCCGCCCAGCTGGCCCAGGCCCCAGCCGCCTCTGAGCCGAGGTTGACACACTTTGGCAAGGGAGGCCACCAGAGCTGTCACATCATTCACCAACATGCCCATCAAGTGTATTCAGTTCTCTTCAACCCGCATTGGCATTTTAATTACTGTTGGGTAAACTAATTTGTACAAATGAAGGCTGGGCTGCCTAATAGAATATGCAAGCTCTCTGACCTCTGACAGGCACTGACACGAGATACAAAGGCCGCCGAGGAAGGCTTTTTATCTGAGCCTTATTACTCTCTATTACTCCAATTAGTCAGGCTCCAGTGCTCCTAATTGGAGGAAAAATTGCAATTAAATCAATTTTTGATGGGCTGCAAGTGGGCTCCTAAACTGCCCCACTTGTGAAACACTGATATTATAGCAGCAAAGGTCACAGGCCTCATCAGCACCTGGGAGCCCCCCCAAACCTGGTTTCCCTTGGCCCCCTCCTAAAATGCTTCAAGGAAACCCCTGCCCCTCCATTGGCTTGGCCAGCAAGGACGGGAAGGAGGGAATCATTAGAACATGTCAGGTCTCATTGCCGCCGCCGCCATCTGCTAACCTGCACCACTGACATCATCGCAGCAGCTAAGTCCCGAAGCATGAATGCAGTGTGAAGGTCACGCAAACTCACTCAGTGAGGGGACGCCAGGAGCAGTAGTGTAGTGACAGTACTGTGAGGGAGGAACTAGTGGAGTGGGAACAGGAGGTCAACAGAAGTCAAGAAGAAGAGAGACAAAGGCCGGGGCAGGTGAAAGAGTAAGGCAGCCAGTTTCCAAATTCTAGGGGGCACCCGGAGGCACCGAGCGGGGAAGGAAAATAGATGGGCTTGGGAAAGAAAAAAAAAAAAGAGAGAGGCAAAGGAATCTTGTTCTCTCCAACAAACATCCACCTGAATGCAATACACAGACCAGAAGACTAAGAGTCACATCAGTGATAGGGGCAGGAGCATGCTTATGGGGCCTGCCATTTCCAGTAGTATCTGCCTATAAAGGTGGGGGAGGGAGGAAAAGATACCAGAACTAAAGCTGTAAGACCAGGGAGGGAAAGGTAAACACAATTTTGCTCATCAAACTAAAAGATAATAAGACCTTTATTATTATTTTTTAACAACAAAGGAGGCAAGAATATACAATGGGGAAAGGACAGTCGCTTCAATAGATGGTGTTGGGAAAACTGGACAGCCACATGCAAAAGAATGAAACCATACACAAAATTATACCATACACGAAAATTAAGTCACAATGGATTACAGATTTGAATGTAAGATCAGAAACCATAAAACTCCTAGAAGAAACATAAGCTCCTCGACATCAATCTTGGCAATAATTTTTTTGGATCTCACTCCAAAGCAAAAGTAACAAAAGAAAAAATAAACAAGTGAGACTACATCAAACTAAAAAGCTTCTGCACAGCAAAGGAAATAATAAACAAAAATGAAAAGGCAACCCACTAAATGGGAAAATTATTTGCAAATCATATATATCTGACAAGGGGTTAATATTCCAAATATATAAAGAACTCATACAGCTCAACAGCAAAACAACAACAAAAATGGACAGAGGACATAAGTAGACATTTTTTGAAAGAAGACATACAGATGGCCGACAGGTATATGAAAAGATACTCAACATCAGTAATCATCAGGGAAATACAAATCAAAACCACAATGAGCTATCATGTCACACATATTAGAATGGCTATCCTATATAATAAAAGGCTAAAATGCAAATAGACTGAACACAGAACAACTGGAACAACCAAAACAACCGGTCGCTATGACGTGCGCTGACCACCAGGGTCATGCACGGATCATGGCAGGCGTTGGCTGCGGCAGGATGATGGAGCCGGTGAGCAGGGGCGCCAGACCAAGGCAGTGTGCCAGTCGCTATCATTGGGGCGAGCCTCTGGTGGTTGCTCAAAATTCTTTGCTCCCATGTGCCGCCGTCCCACCTGGAGCTTGCACCTGCTGTCAGCACCGGCCCTACTCGCACCCGCAGCCAGCGCCGGAGCCGCCATTCACACCACCTGCCAGCACCCCTCAACTGCCCCAATCACTCGGTGCTAACAGCAGGTGTGACCAGTGGCTGCCGACCCCAATTGCCCCTCAGGGCTTCTCCACCTCCCTGTGCTCCTGAGGGGAGATCGGGGCTGGCAGCCGCCTCTTGTACCCACTGCTGGCAATGGCCCCGCTCGCACCTGCTGCCAGTGCCCAGCGCCAGTCCCGATCACTTGGCACCATCAGCGGTATGAGGGGCAACTGCCTGCCCTGATCACCCCTGAGGGCTTCTCCACCTCCTCCTGCTCCTGAGGGGTGATCGGGGCAGCATCTGCTGCTCGCACCCACTGCCGGCGCCCGGCACCTGCCCCAATTGCTTGGTGCTATCAGCGGGTGCAAGCAGTGGCTGCCAGCCCCTATCATCCCTCAGGGCTTCTCCACCCTCCTCCTGAGGGGAGATCGGAGCTGACAGCTGCCTCTCGCACACGCTGCTGGCGATGACCCCACTCACAATCGCTCGGCGCCATCAGCTGGTATGAGTGGCAGCTGCCTGCCCTGATTGCCCCTGAGGGCTTCTCCACCTCCCACTGTTCCTGAGGGGTGATCGGGGCAGCAGCTGTCGTTCACACCTGCTGACAGTGCTGGCCCCACTCGCACCCGCTGCTGGCTCCAGCCCCAATAGATCCACGCCTTCAACATGTGGGAGTGGCGTCGGCGGGAGTGGGGCTGCAGGCAGATAGGGGACCGTGGACCACGGCAGGAGGGGCCGGGCGGGGACTTGGAGGATGGGCTGAGACCTGCCCCTGTGCCTACTGCAGCCTTGCAGCCCACAGTTCCTTTCGAGGTGCACAAATTCGTGCACTGGGCCCCTAGTATAGTATAAAAAAGACACGGTGTTGACAAGCATGTGGGGAAAGGGGAACCTTCATACACAGTTGGTGGAAATGTAAATTGGTGCAGCCACTATGGAAAACAGTATGGAAGTTCCTAAAATAATTAAAAATAGAACTACTATATGACCTAGCAACTCTACTTCTGGGTATTTATCTGAAGAAAACAAAACACTTTCAGAAAGATATATGCAGCCCCATGTTCATGACAGCATTACTCACAGTAGCCAAATATGGAAACAACCTAAGTGTCCATCAATGGATGAATGGATAAAGAAATTGTGGTACATATATACAATGGAATACTACTCAGCCATAAAAAAGAATGGAATTTTGCCATTTGTAACAATATGAATGGGCCTTGAGGGCATACGCTAAGTGAAATAGGTCAGACAGAGAAAGACAAACACCTTATAATTTCACTTATATGTGGAATATTAAAAGATGTTAGCTATAATACATATTATAATAAAATATGAAATGATGGCATCTTAGAACTGAAGAAGTACGATAAGTTTTAAAATAACTGCCCCATGCCAAAACCAGTTTGGCTCAGTGGATAGAGCGTCGGCCTGCGGACTGAAAGGTCCCAGGTTCGATTCCGGTCAAGGGCATGTACCTTGGTTGCGGGCACATCCCCAGTAGGGGGTGTGCAAGAGGCAGCTGATCGATGTTTCTCTCTCATCGATGTTTCTAACTCTCTATCCCTCTCTCTTCCTGTCTGTAAAAAATCAATAAAATATAAAAAAATAAAATAAAATAACTGCCCTGGCCAGTTTGCTCAGTGGTTGAAGTGTCGGCCCTCGGACCTAGGGGTCATGAATTCAGTTCCTGGTGGAGGTGGAGGGTGCATGCCTCAGTTACAGGCTTGATACCTGGCCCTAGTCAGGGAGCATGCAAGAGGAAGCCAATTGATGTGTCTCTCTCACATCAGTGTTTCTCTTTCTTTCTCTCTCTCTCTCTCTCTCTCTCTCTCTCTCTCTCTCTCTTTCCTCCTCCCTCCCCTCCCCTCCACTCTCTTTGAAAGAATCAATGGAAAAAATATCCTTGGTGAGGAAAAAAATAAACCTATTATAAGTTTAAAAAATAAACAAGCAAATCAAAACAACAACAAAAACAAGCTCATAAACAACAAAGAACAGACTGGTGGCTGCCAGAGGGGAGGGGGGTTGAGGGTGAAGTGTGTCAAAAGATAGAAACTTCCATTAGAAAATAAATGTTATGGCTGAAACCGGTTTGGCTCAGTGGATAGAGCGTCGGTCTGCGGACTGAAAGGTCCCAGGTTCGATTCCGCTCAAGGGCATGTACATTGGTTATGGGCACATCCCTGGTAGAGGGTGTGCAGGAGGCAGCTGGTCGATGTTTCTCTCTCATCGATGTTTCTAGCTCTCTATCCCTCTCCCTTCCTCTCTGTAAAAAATCAATAAAATATATATTTAAAAAAAAGAAATGTTATGGAGATGCAATGTATAGCACAGTGATTATAAGAAATAACACTACATTGCATATTTGAAAGTTATAAGAGAGAAAATCTTAAAAGTTCTCATTAGAAGAAAAAATTTTGTAACTATGTATGGTGATGAATGGTCCCTAGACTTATTGTGGTGATCATTTTGTGGTGTATACAAATATCAAATCATTATGTCAAACACCTGAAACTAATATAAAGTTATATGTCAATTATATGTCGGAAAAAAATAGCCTGCACATAGAAAAGGAAAGAGTGGAAGGAAACATACTAAAATGCTAAAAGTGATTATGTTTGGGCAATAGAGTGATTGGCAATTCTTTCTTCTCTTAAATTTTCTTTATTTTCCAAATATTCTTTAATGAGGGTGTGCTACTTTTTTAAGGCCAAACATTATTTACATCTTGTAGAAAACACAAACCTGGACACTCCTGTCCACTGACTCGTGGCCAAGAGCAGGTGAAGCCAATAATGAGCTGCCTGCTGGAGCAGGTGTCAGCAAAGGTGGCCTGGCACAGCTTGGGCTGAAGCTCTGGGACTGACCATAGCTCAAGGTTAGGAAGGAAACTCCAGATCAAAATAGCAGGCTCCACTGGCCTCCTTCTCTCAACTAGGCACTAGGCAACAGAGAACAGACTGACCCCCACAGCTGGCAGAGGCCTGGAGCACCTCTCCCAGTCCTCTCTCTCTCTCTGTCTCTCTGTCTCTGTCTCTCTGTCTCTCTGTCTCTCTCTCTGTCTCTCTCTCTCTCTCTCTCTCTCTCACACACACACACACACACACACACACACACACACACACACGGCCTCTCTGAGCCCAAGTGCTTCAAGACAAGATGGTGCAAATAACCACGTAGGTCAGGCTCCAGAGAGAGTACCCTGAGGCTGAGGATGCCAATGCTTACCCTCATTCTGCAGCTCTAACAAACAAGGGCCACCAAAGCAGGATTTCTGCTTCCCCACAGAGGAGTGCAGTCCCACACCTGGGAAACGCCTCCACAGAAACACAAAATGGTTATTTCCCACTTACACCAATGGTTAAAGGTCAGCTTGGCCAAGACTTTGGCCCACGCTAGATAAAAGGAGGCTTGAGGCCGAAACCGGTTTGGCTCAGTGGATAGAGCGTCGGTCTGCGGACTGAAAGGTCCTAGGTTCGATTCCGGTCAAGGGCATGTATATTGGTTGCGGGCACATCCCCGGTGGGGGGTGTGCAGGAGGCAGCTGGTCGATGTTTCTCTCATGGATGTTTCTAGCTCTCTGTCCCTCTCCTTTCCTCTCTATAAAAAAATCAATAAAATATATTTTAAAAAAAGAGGAGGCTTGAGGTAGATAGATACATTTGTTCCCAAATGTACCCACTCCACTCAAGAAGCAGAAACTTAGAAACTTGAGCAATGGAAGAACAGAATTAATATGGAGAGAAAAAATAAACTGCATAGGAAACAGAAACTCACAGTACATGGAATAACATTCATACAATCTAATTGAATTTAACAAGAAGTGTGTTGGTGCCCTAACTGGTTTGGTTCAGTGGATAGAGCATCGGCCTGAGGACTCAAGGGTCCCAGGTTCGATTCCGGTCAAGGGTATGTACCTTGGTTGTGGGCACATCCCCAGTAGGGAGTGGGCAGGAGGCAGCTGATCGATGTTTCTCTCTCATCGATGTTTCTAACTCTCTATCCCTCTCCCTTCCTCTCTGTAAAAAATCAATAAAATATATATTTTTTTAAAATAAGTGTGTTGGGGCTGCAAGGAGAATAGTTTCTACACTCTATTTTCCACATACTTGGCCTCTAAACACAACAGCTTCACCCACTCCCAAGAGGAAGAAATGGCAGTATGTTTCAGTGCTAAAGGAAAAACTGACTGGGTCAGACTTCCTGAGAAATGATAAGATATTCACAAAACTATGTATCCAGCAAGAGGCATGGAAAAAGACTAAATAAAAATGGTCATTATTTACACACAATATAGTTGTCTATCTAGAACAGTGATGGGCAACCTTTTGAGCTTGGTGTGTCAAACTTCGCCAAAAAACTGAGCATAACTCGGGTAGTGTGTCACTTTGAGGAAAAAACATTATTTCGGAAATGTTTCATCCTCAGGAGCAGCAAATGTTTCATCCTCAGCATGCGGCCGCCGCAGCGGCCGCATGTCATCAGAAATGGTTACGCGTGTCAGTGCTGACACACGTGTCATAGGTTCGCCATCACTGATCTAGAAAATCCAACAGACCCAACTAAGACACTATTACAACCAGAATCAGTACTGGATGAGGTAGCTGGAATGCTGCGCTGGATAGTGGAAAGGAGTGCAGGCTCAGGGCTCCTGCCTCTGCCACCTAGTGACCGTGTGATCTTAGATGAATTATTTAACCTCTTTAAACCCAGATTCTCTATCTGTAAAGCAGAAATAATAAAAGGACCTATGCATAAGCTTGTCGTAAAAATTGTGTGAGATAAGATGCTCAGAGCAGTGTATGGAACATAACAAATACCCACAGATATTAGTTATACACCAGCAATCACCAACCAAAATGTAATTAGAAATCGATTCACAAAAAAAGAATGAAGAAACTGTAAAACAGCCAAGAATAATCCTAATAACAACAAAAAAACAAGACAGCCCCATTGAAAAAAACTATAAAACTTTACCAAAGGACATAGAATTGCTGAATAAGTGGAGTGATACATCATGTTCCTGGATTGGAGGTCTCAAGATGATAAAACTAGCAGTTCTCCTCTAATTAATCTACAAGTACAGTACAGTCCCATTATACTGATTGTGCTTAATCAACTGATTGTAAAATTTATCTGGAAGAGGAAATACACAAGAATAACAAAAAATATTTTTAAAAGAACAATGAGAAAGAAGTAGCTCTATGTCAAACATACTACAAAGGTGTATTATGATGTTAATGCTGGAACAAATACATTAATGGATCAGAATAAAGAATCCAAAGCCATTTTCATATATTTGTAGGGAATTAGTAGATCCTAAATGTGGCCTTTAAAGACAGTAGATAAAAAAATGAATTAATCAATAAACGATTTAGAGGCCATAGAATACACACTTGGGGGGAAAATAAAATTAGAGCCCTACCTCACAGCAGACATAAGTTCCAGATGGATTAAGGACATAAACACTTTTTAAACTATGCAAAAAACATTAAAGTATTAGAAGAAAATATAGGAAAATAGTTATCATCTTGGAGTGGGAAAGACATTTTTAAGACCAAACAAAACTTTGAAGCCATAAAGGTAAAGATGACAGAACTACTCTCCAAATACTAAAAACTTCTACACAACAGAAAACACTGTAAACAACAAGCTGAAAGGAATTGCCAAATATATATAATAGTCAAAAGATTAATACCCAGAACATATAAAAAGATCTTCTAAATCATGGGGGGTTGGGGGGCGGCGGGGCGAGAGGACAGGGCTAGATAAATGAGCAAAAAAATTTCAAGAAGTGCCGAAGCCGGTTTGGCTCAGTGGATAGAGCGTCGGTCTGCGGACTGGTAGGTCCCAGGTTCGATTCCGGTCAAGGGCATGTACATTGGTTGTGGGCACATCCCCCAGTGGGGGGTGTGCAGGAGGCAGCTGGTCGATGTCTCTCTCTCATCGATGTTTCTAGCTCTCTATCCCTCTTCCTTCCTCTCTGTGAAAAATCAATAAAATATATTTTTTTAAAAATTTCAAGAAGTAACTTATAGAAACAAATATATATGGCCAAAAAACACATGCAGTAATGTTAAACTTCCAAGTACTGTTCTAAACACTTCATATATATTAATTCAACTCTCAAAACATTCCTACATACTTGATATTTTTCTAGTATAATAGTATTATAAGTATATCTTAAAGCATCACTATCTTTTAGAATATAAACTGAAATATTTATTTATATGTCTGATGTTTGCTACAAAATATAGAAGAGGAAAGTATATGGGCAGTATTGAAGCAAAATTGGCCAAGAGTTGATAATTATCCTACTTTAATACATTTTTTAATTTTCCATGATAAAATTTCCATGAGGAAATTGAGGAATAGAGAGGTCAGGTAACTCACCAAGGTCATACAGCTAGTAGGTGGGAGGACATGATTTGACCTCATTCACTTAGGCTCCCGAGTCCAGCTCTTAATACTATTTTACACTCATGCCCAAACTTAGATGTCATTTTATACCCTTCACAAAGGCAAAAAATATTTTTAAAATTGGTATTATCCAAGAAGAAGTAGGTACCTGTATACACTGTTTATAGGTAGGCATATAATCTGATACAATCCAATTGGAGGGCAATTTGGCAGCACCTAAAGCCTTTCAAAAGCACTTACCCCTGAATCCAGCAAGTTTTTTCTAAGTATCTTTCCTAGAAAAATACCTGACTATATGCACAGATGGACAAGTACAGAGGCGTGTCCTGAGGCATTGTTTATAAAGCAAACCACTGGAAACAACTAAGTGTCCATCGATAGCAGGATGGCTAAGTGAACTTTGGTGCATCCACCTTACTCTGACCTAGAATGCAGCAGTAACAAAAATGTGATAGAGATACATGGTCTGAGAGCAAAGGAACTTTGCACCACATGTGTAGAGGGAGAATTCAAGTTCTAGAACAAATGCATAATGCGAGCCTAAAACAAAGCAAAACCCTACATTTGTGTGTAAATATACATACATGCTTATTCATGAAACTGTATGTCTGATATTTGCTTCAAATTAAAAGATCTGGAGTGACACATGCTAGACTTCCTACAACAAGAACTATGTGGAGAGGGGTCACAGGAAACTGAAGTGTATTTTTACTTTATACTAGAGGCGCTGGTGCATGAATTTGTGCATGGGTGGGGTCCGGCCGCCCACCCCCAATCGTTTGCTGTTGGCTTTTGGATGAGTTGAAGCTTCAAAGGCACTTTAGTGTCAGGGACACTTACAGCTTCTGTTTCTAAACCTCTCCCTAGACAGGTAATGCGGCTTAGTTCCCTGCTGACAAACCCTCTAAAGAGAGGCCGTGGTGTGATGTGTCTGCCCTCTTTGGTGTAAGCAGTGGAGAGAGAACGCAGGAAGACGGTGCTTGTGCTGGGCACCTCTCCTGGACACCTGACTGATGGTCCAGACCGTGAGCAGTTTTCCTTCTGATCACTCGTCATTCAGGTTCCTGGTCTATGAAGGCTGGAGAATGTTTACTTACTTAGAATCACTTAAGGTCACACTTCAGTGATGGGGTGGGGGGCAGGCAGGGAGGAGGGGTCGCGGGTGATTGGCTGGCCAGCCAGCCCCACCCCTGATCGGGCCAGTTGGCCGTGCACAGCGCATCATAGCCCCCAGTCGTTCTGGTCATTCTGATCGTTCTGCCATTCAGTCGCTTGGCTTTTATAGAGAGAGATTCTATGTATCTTAAACTGTTTAAACTTTTTACAACTGAACATATTTATATATCACTTAGGTAAAAAAATAAAATAAAGTAGAAAATAAGAAATTAAAAGAAAGATGGTAAAAACAATATTCATTTTGAAGTTGCCTGAAATAAAGGTTGCATGTTGGCGGTACCCTGAATTCTGAATATCTGAATTCAGATTCTGAATATCACACAAACCAAGTAGTTGGTTGGCTCCATCTTGAACCTGGCTAATGCCCCTGACATAGACCCTTCAATTCCAAATGGTTAGGGCCTGGAAACAGTTGCCTATGAGAATTTTACAATTTCAGCCTGCTCTTATAATACTTTCCCCTAAATTTCTGCTTCCTAACCACTCTCTCTGCAAAAAGGTAAACAACAAGCTTCTTTAAACAGGTGACCTTCTGCCTTAGCTGGTTTGGCTCAGTGGATAGAGGGTCGGCCTGCGGACTGAAGGGTCCCGGGTTTGATTCCGGTCAAGGGCACATGCCTGGGTTGTGGGCTCCCCAGTGTGGGGCATGCAGGAGGCAGCCGATCAATGATTCTCTCTCATCATTGATGTTTCTATCTCTCTCTACCTCTCCCTTCCTCTCTGAAATCAATTTAAAAAAAAAAAAATATATATATATATATATATATATATAGAGAGAGAGAGAGAGAGAGAGAGAGAGAGAGAGAGAGAGAGAGATTCATTATTAAAAAATAAATATATAAATAAAAAATAAACAGGTGACCTTCTGAATTCCACTAGGAGCCCAACAGAGGTCAAGGTGATGGCTTACCCCACAACAATGCCCTGTACGAAAGTTTAAACACTTTGGGTATTCAAATGACTGTTGCTGCTATGGCTACCTTAGTCTGAAGCACAAAATATATTTCCAATTTCAAAACAAATCACCTTTTCATTTTAGGTAGTCAATTTTGGCAAGATAGTAGTGGTTAGGTCGAAGGCCTGGGCTACCGTGCTGCTCACATCTTCTACTGGGCATGGGTGGCCTGCATGGTCTGGTGATTGGTGGGGAGACTAAGGTCAGACAAGCTTGGGTGTCTTTTCAGGTTTGCTGATGAAATAAGTAGTAGCTGGCATTTGAATAAGTGCATGAGATGGAAGGATGACGAAAACCATATGAATCAACTGTGGCTCTACAGAGAAGAAAGCCGAACTCGACTGGCAAGCCACAAAGATAATCAGGACACCAACTCAACTAATTTATTTTAAATTTTGATTCTTTTAAACATACCCACATTAACAAACCACAGAGGAACCTCGAGATTCAGACCGGATCCAGACTTGATCATGAGCAATAGGAAAGAGAGATGAAGACAGGTCAAAGAGAAATCTGTGTGACCTATGATCCTAAGGTCCTACATCCCTGACCCGCTGAAACATTTAGGCCAGCAATGGAGCCCCTAGATATTGGCCTGACTCTTATTTTTACTCTTAGTGTTCCATAAGCACCAACCTGGGGCAGTCATTTTCATGTGATAAGCATCAAAGTACAATCAAGACCTTAAAGAAAGAGGTTCTCTTTAAGGAATCAAAGGGCAGAAGAGCTCATCCAGACTACCCACCACATAATTGCCTGATCTTTCTCATCCACTGGCCTCCTAACTCTTGCCTAGCTTAAGACAGGCCCTAATGGCCCGCCAATGAAAAGGAGTTCCATGGTGACATCCAGCAAGTTAAAAAAAAAAAAAAGGAGGCAGTGGGCGTGAGTGTGGACCTACAGATTTACCACCACCATTTGTATCCCTAGACTACTGCTCTTCCATTAAAACAGAGGAAAGAGAAGAGGAGGTGAAGTTCTACACTCCTCAACCTGGTCTGATTGCTGCAGCATTTCCCACCATTACCCCGAAGGCTATTGCAGGGGGTCAAGGGTGTTGAGAGGGAAGGGGGTGTCATGGAGGTTTGTAGACCAATAGGGCCTGCTATGCATCATAAATTACAACCAGCAGGATTATAGATGTACAATCTGTGACAAGAAGAAAAGAGAGGACTGTGTATGTGCATATATATATATATATATATATATATATATATATATAGCACGTAAAGCCTATTCCTCAAGAAAACAGGTCTCCATTGTAGAGGAGGGCCAGCAGCAAATAGTGGTGTGCAAATCCAACTAACAGTTCTTGTGTCAACTCCTTCCCTGTGCTGGGGACAAGGGCCTTGAGTTCTCACATTGGCCACACAGATAGAGGCTTACATTATAGGGGGAGGTGGAAAAATCATAAGGCTGGAGATAGTATAAAAATGAAGGTACTGAGGTCCTTTTATAAAGCAAGAGACTTCCATCACAGGGCTTTTCAGAAAGGTGAAGTTCTGAATGAACCTCCTGATTTCCAGATTAGTTAGTAGCACCAGAAACTTTGACCTTGAACTTTGTTTCTCTCCAAGATTTCCTGCCCTCTCAACAATGGCACTAAGGAGGGAAGGGGCAGGAGTCTCTATCTTCCATCCTGTTCTACCAGGTAAACTGTACTCCTAGAGTCTAATTCAGGCTGCCTGCTAGTCATTTTCCTCTGGAGGAGGACCAGCCAGATCAGGACTTGGCTCCAGTCTCTCTCTGCCCCACTGAGAGGGTGCTGGCCACTGCTCATTTGTCCAACCTCACGTGCCTGCAGCCAGGCTCTTTCCCCGTGCATGTCACACTAGGAAAGTGGCAGGTTTTTCTAAGGACACCATCAACAGCTTACAAAGGAGGAATCTCTGAGCAGCAGAGCATTAATGAAGTGAGGAAGAGGAGGTTAAAGGCAGTGCCATCCACATACTTTGGGACTGGACGATGTCTTGGAGTAATTTGGCCTTTATGAAAATAGTAAAGCCTATTGTTCTATTTGCCCTACACTATCCCTCCATACATGTGGTTCCTAAGAGATTTCCCCTGTTCTTACACACTCTCCTTTCTATGGACACAGTTAATTGATCAAGAAGTAGGCAGCTGACCCAAGCTGGGCCAATGAGTCTCTGCCCTGAGATTTTTGAAAAACAGTCACTCTCCATGACTTAAGTGATGAGCTGCCAAACTCAGAAGCTCTTGGCAGCCTTTGGAATAAACTGGTCAGCTGGGAAAAAGGAAAGAGCTTCAGAAATATAAAGTCCTGGCAGCTCTGTGGCTTCTGGGTCCAGTTACTCCTGAGCCCAGATGTATTTGTGTTCTTCCTTTGACTTGGTTGCTCAGCCAAACATTTCCAGTTTTATTTAAGTTAATGTGAATTCAGTTTCTGTCACTTACAACCAATTTGTCCTGACCACTATACAGTGCCTCATCCAGTAACTGATGGGTTTCTCACCCATTTGAATATCCTCACTGATAGATGAACAAAGGGCTTTGTCAGGCACCTACTGGACATCTGAGGCCTGGCTAAGAATAGATACCTCAACCATGAAATCAATAGTTGGTGGGTCTGCTAGGAGAGCAGTTAAAACAGGGCAGTACAGGCTGGCCTGAACTTCTCTTATACCCAGGCCAGGAAAAAAAATCTACTCTCCTACTTCCAGTAGCTGGTGAGGAGATGGTCTGGACAACAGCAGATAACAAGGATGCTGCTAGACGAGTGGGATTATAGTTTCTAAGGGAGAAAGCCCTGATCTTCGGAGAGCTGGACTCTTGGATGTCCTTTTTACAGTCTGATGAGAGTGAAAGTTCTGCTGGAAAGAAACCACAAGGCTCGCTCTGATGAGAGTTTGATCCACTCTCAACAATAGTGTCAGGCATCTGAGAAATGGGTCCCTTAAAGATACTTTCCAGGTGTTTATCTGGTTTGAATTAAAGACAAATAAGGTAATTAAGATAGGAATGAAAACACAGGAGTTAATTTTCTCTTTGTGTATGTTTAAAATTTTTTAGAATTAAAAGTTTAAAAATACACACACACAATTGAGATTTGACCCCAAGCAACTCCTTTGTTACAAATTCTTTTATTACTTTCCGACCATGACTACTAGTAGCCCAAAAATGAAGGAAAAAATAAATATGACCATATGAGCAAACTTGAATATTCCACTGCTGAATCTCACTGAGTGATTCAATGACACACACAAAAATGCAGAGGAACCAAACAGAAAATTCACACATAGCACATAAAATTCTGTTTTTCTTAAAAACAAAACAAATAGCCCCACACAATCTAAAGCAGTACCAAAAAACCTTCTCACTCTTTTTTTTTTTTTTTTTTAAATAAACCTGGCCCTAGGTCAGAAAGACATTTGAAGTCATAAATCAGAAATTAGGTGTGAGGAAACCAAGGCCCTCCCATACATGGAAAACCACATTCTGGAACATAAAATAAATGATATCATGTCATATAAAAACTCTATAAATATGTCACTATATATTACATAAATAGACACTTATATGTGTGTGTATGTGTATATATACATATATAATTAGACATATATAAATACATACATATAAAATAATTGAAGCAAAACATGACAAGTATTTGAGCTTCAGGTTCCTCCAAAGTACCATCTCCTTACAGGTAGACCCCGTGTGGAGCCTGCCACAGTGAGCAGCCCATTCCTGCTTCTCTCTGAGCTACTCCACACATCCCCTAAGACCCTCATATCCTAACCAGCCCTTGCTCTCATAAAACCTTACCTCCATGCTCTTGCCCAGGACTTTGTCAATAGCCCTCACCTCCCCACTGGCAGGCTGTAGGCACCTAACTCTACCTCCTAAGGCCCCTTGGTAGGCAAATAACTTGGCATATTTTTTTTTCTGGGAAAAGTCAACCCCTCAATGTTTAATTTCACCTCTTTGGAACATTGGAATAAAGGCCAAACACATCATGAGCCACAGGGAAGCACTGGGGCCAGGGCAGTACCTGACTCAATGCCATGCCCACCATCAGAGCCACCAGGCCCTCCACTAATGTACCAAGATTAGGAACAGGATGGGGTGTGGTACTTACTCTGCCTGTCATCTGTGGTGCGCACAGGCATGCGCATCTGTAAATGACCAAATTACAGACTTTTTGATGTATAAGTCTACCTCCCTCCCCACAACCCTCCCCAGATAAGATAAATAAGATCAACCCTTCTTTGTAGTCTGTACTTTTCCTCAGAAATTTGGGGGTAGGAGGTGTGGATGTCAACTGGAGACTCCCACTATAAGGCCTTGAGCCAAGCTACATACCAAGAAAACATCTCAGGCCACTTATTTCTTTTCTGCTGAGTCTCCACACGTCATCACCACCCAAGCAACATGAGGAAGAACACTGTGAAGATGAGCATGTCCATCCATTACTCCCCCCAGACCATTCCTAGCCCAGGGCCAGTAGGTGGCTGCTGGCCATTCAGCCCTCAGTTGCTGACTGTCCCAGGCAGAAAGTTATGCTATGGCTCAACTCCAAGGTGTTGGTATTTGGCTCCTGGGAGGAAAGAGAACATGGGCCCAGTCACAGCCTTGGGAAGAGGTGCAGGCCCAGCTGGGCTCTCTTGGCCTTGCCACCCTTTGCTGAAAAGACACACGTAAGCAGACACACACACACACACACACACTGGTAAGGGGGCTTCCAGGATACTACACATACTCACACAGATGCACCCAGTGCTTGGGGAAGAGAGGAAAGTGGGCCCAGGAGCACATGCACATCCATGCCCCGAAACCTGGGCTGTAAGCATTGCCCCAGCCTTCCTGGGCAGTTGTAATTTTTAGTCAGCCCAGGTGTTAAGCCCCTGCCATTTTCTCTCCCTTCGGCCTGTCTGTCCCTCCCTCCGCCCTCCCACAGTAAGTGCTTTCAGGCCACACAATGAGTAGGAGGAGGAGAAACACTTCTATTGAGGAAGGCGTTTTGTTGTTTCATCCCCAAGGGGGGGCTGAGGTAGGAAAGACGGGGGACCCACAAAATTTCTAATAAGCAGTTTCTCTCCTCAAAGCTAAAATGATTTTCTTTAATTGCTTAGTGGGAACCGTTTATTGTGGGGGTCTCTGCCCTCCCCCCCAGCCTAATTGACTTACTGAAGTTTAACAGGGGCTTTCACCTGGAGAGACTGCAATTACTCCCCCCATCCCACATTCGTACCTGGGCTCTCCCCACAGGGGGCCTTTGTTCCCCCTAAATACAGCAGTGACACAAATGTCCTCAGCAGCAGGGGAACCCATGCAGGGAAGTGGTAATTTTCAGCCCAACGCAATTAGCTGAGGGCTTTTCAGTCTTCCCAGTGAATGGTGGGGAAACTTCGGCATGTGGGAACGGTGAGCTGGGGCTGCTCTGTGCAAGTCAAACAAAAGAGGCCTCTGAATTGGGCCCCGTGGTAAGCCAGGGCTGGTGGGGGCAGCTGGGGTTGGGGCCTGGACAAGGGACCTACATCATCACCCACCCAATCTGTGTCTTCCAATCAAGGCCAGTGGCCCCAAATAGTTTTCTGGGAGGCAGAGGCATGGTAGATGATTGGTTGACTTATGAAGCAAAGCCTAAGGAATGGGTGGTGGGACTGACCTGGAGCAGGAAGTGGGGGTGGGGCGGAGGGCCACAGGGCTGTGTCTGTCTGGCTCTCCCCAGAGGGCCTGGAGCTCACATTACACTTTGGACCTTCACAGATACCCCTGAGTCAGGAAGCATTAGGGCAGGAGACTCTCCTGGGAGTGCAGAGCCAGGAGACCCCAGGCTCTAAGCCTACTGTTGCCACCACAGCAGCCAAGCAGCACGGGAGTCACAGGGTAAAAGCAGCACGTGGCTTATCTGGGGTCATAGCTGAGTGTCCAAAGGCCAGAATGGGGGTTCCAGCAGTGGAAGTAATGTGGTTACTACCTGCCTCCCACAGCTGGCCCAAGGAGAGCCCTGACCCCAGACGCAGGAGAGAAAGAGCAGTTCTCCTGGAAAGAATGAAAAACAACACTAAAAACAGAAGGGCTGGTTGGCAGACAGTCGGATGAGAGAGGGAATGAGGAGTTGAGATCACTGCCAGCTGAGAAGAAGGCCAGGCAGGCACCAAGGCAGTGAGCACTGGGCGCACTGGCCCAGTCCCGGAGCCGGGACTCAGGAGGCCAGTGTTCAGTGCCAGATGAGCTGCTCACAAGCTGTCTGACCTTGGGCAAGCCTGTAACCTCCTGAGGCCTCACACTGCTTGTCTGTAAAATGGGAAACAGTTATACTACAACAATGTTTTCTAAATATAAAAATAGCTACAGAAAACGTTTGTGCACTTGCATCGCTAATTGTATAAAACAAGAACCAGGGGAGCTGTTCCAGTTGAGCAGAGAGGAGAACGGAGGGTGAGCCACACCCATGTGGCCTCCAACCCTGCTGCCTTTGACGCAAACCTTCAGAGCTCTGCCTGGAAACCCCAGAGCCAGATACTCTCCGGGCTGCTCCACCACAATGGCCCAGCAGAACCCAGGACCAATGAAAAGGAACAAAGCTGAGCTTCCCATACTGCAGGCCACTCTCCACAGCCTTGCCTCCTGGCTGCCCTCCAGTCACACCAACACAAGTGGGGTCACACCCCCATTTGTCATAAAAAACCTCACCACAGCAGCCTCTGAGAGCCCAGGTGAATTATATTCAGGATCAACTATGGCTGGGGGGCAGTTGAAGCAAGACTGTCCACACAAAACAACTGGCCCAGCTCCAATCACATCCGGCCTGGATTCTGTCTCCTCAGCCTCTGCTGCCCCTGCGTCAGCCTCGTGTCCACCCTGCACAGCCACCCTCTCCCCTCGGATGGAAGTTCCTGCTCTGGGACTAACCACCCCTCTCACAGAACAAGGTCTTGCCTGGATAATTCCTGAGCTGACGCCCTCATTCTTTCAAGTACCTCAGGGCTATCCGAGGTAGCCCTGTACTAGGTGCTGGGGTATTCAGGAAAAATAAAACTTGCATAGGCTTGCCCGTAGGCAGCTTAAGGTCCAGCAAGAGAGTCAAATCTTCAATTCATATTTTTAAAAACTGGAAGCAATTCAAGACAATCAAGCAGTTCTAATCCCAAATGACAGTGCGATCACCCTGGGCTGAGAAAGCAGACCGTTTAGCACAGTAGTCAAAAAGCATGAGCTCTGTAGTCAGAGGCCAGGGCTCAAACCCTGTGTGTATCAATTACCAGGGGTAACTTTGGGCATGTTAATTACCTCTCTTAGGCCTCAGTTTCCTTCCTTGTTAACTGAGGATGGTGACAGTACCTATCTGGGAAGATTAAAGGAGATATAAAGTGCTCAGCATAGTGCTTGGCATTTAGTGGGCACTCCATAAGTGTCGGTCATTCTCATCCATCATTACCACCAGCATTGGTTAGACAACAGAGAGGCACCGGAGACTGCTGACCAAGAAGTGGCCTAGTAAAAGAAACCTGTATTGTTCCCCTCCTGAAGCTCTAAGAACTAGGTAAGAAGAGGGAGCTCAGGTTCCCTGTCCCTATCCTTTAGAAAGCTACTGTCAGTACTGATGACAGACAGGACAAATTTAACCTGGCCAAGGGCCGCAGGAGATCCTGAGCCAAGCAGGGGCCTTAAAGGGACAGCCTGGAATTTGCACCCCCTTAAACTGACCACAGCCTCCTTAGCCCTCTCCCACCCCTCACTCTGCCATCAGCCTGCTGGCTGGAATGCAGGGGCCCTTGTGCCAAAAGGCCCAGGCTAGACAGGAGGCCAGGAGGCACAGGTGGTTCTCAGAGGAGATCCCTGGGCTCCAGAAAGCATTTCCCCCACAGGCGCAACAAAACCGGGGCTTGTTGTTGGTCAAGGCGCCTTTGCTTGTTTGGGCTGCAGCCCAGACAGTGAGGCGGCTGGGGCAGGCCAGGGGACGCAGAGCTTGGGGGTGGGGGTGGGGGGCAGTAGCAAGCCCTCTTGGCACCACCTTCCTCCTTCCCTGGGTTTCTCACTTTGTTCAGCACAGCAACCCAAAGGAGGCTGGGGAAGCACTTTTCACTGCGCAGCAAATACAGTCATGGGGAGAGAGAGAAGGATGAAAGGTTGGGGGGTGGGGGGAAGGGTTGATTTGGTTTGGGGTTATTTAGGTGGTTTGAAAAAATAATAAAAGTAAGTTGTTTCTGCAATCCAATTAATTTCAAACCCAGGTTCAGGTCATAAACAGCCAACAATAATCCCACTACACCTAATACCTATTATCCCTTTTCTGAGACTTGAAGTTCCAATAGAGCCAGAGCTGGTCCCTAGAAGCCTGGTGTGGATTTTTCTACCTCCTGGTGACAGTGGTTAAGGATGGGGCACAGGCATGGCTTCAGTCAGCCTGACCACAAAACTCTGGGGCCTCAAGGTCCCCAGGTCCACACAGACCCATGCAGTCCTGCTAGCTGTGGATATGCATGGTTTTCCAAACAGAGGCTTGACACCAGACGCTGCCAGAGCCCACTTCTTCCCAAGAACCGAGTTCTCCTGGCCTTGGGCCTGGCCAAGGCTTCTTGCAATGGATAGAGGAGATTCCAATGATGACCTTAACTTATCTGTTTCCTACATTATTTCTAGAAAAGGAGCCTCCACCCACAAGTCATCCTGCTTCTGTTGGTTCCCTTCTACTGGGCCCAGAGCACTGATTCCAGACCTTCAGTGGCCCTACTACCGTAGAGAGGATGAGGGGAGGGACTCTTCTCACTAGGTCTTTGACACAGAAGAAGTTTTCACATAGGAGTTTAGGGCAACACTGGGCCCAGGAATCTCTTCCCTAAGCAGCTGCCTGCCATCCGTCCAATTCCTTAAATTAAGCCCTACCACTCACACTGCATTCTCATTGCTTGCTTTGGAACAGATTTGTTCTGGTGGCATAGGTTTTTGTGTGTGTGTTTTTGTTTTTGTTTTTAGTTTTAATATTTTTTTTAATTTACTGAGAGTATTACAGATGTCTCTCATTTGCCCCCCTCCAACCCACGCCCACCCCACCCCCGGCCTTTACCACACTATTGTCTGTGTTCATGGGCTATATACACTGAGTGGCCAGATTATTATGATCTCTGAACACATAATAATCTGGCCACTCAATGTGTACACACACACACACACACACACATATGCCTGCCTGCTGGTCAAACTCCTGGTCGAGGGGACAATTTGCATATTAGCCTTTTATTATATAGGATATACACCAAGTGGCCAGATTATTATGCGTTCAGAGATCATAATAATCTGGCCACTCAGCGTATATTCTTTGGTTAATCTCTTCCCATACCTCCCAGCCCCCTCCCCTCTGAGGTCTGTCAGTCTGTTCCATGCATCCTTTCCTCTGGACCTATTTTATTCATCTGTTTATTTTGTTCATTAGATTCCACATATAAGTGGGATCATGTGATATTTGTGTTTTTTTGACTGGCTTATTTCACTTAGCATAATAGTCTCCAGGTCCATCCATGTTGTCTCAAAGGATGAGATTCTTGTTTTTTACAGCTGCATAGTATTCCATAGTTTAAATGTACCACAGCGTTTTCTTATCCACTCATCTACTGATGGGCACTTGGGCTGTTTCCAGATCTTAGCTATTGTAAATAACACTGCTATGAGCATAGGGGTGCATAGATTCTTTCTGATGGTGTTTCAGGGTTCTTAGGATATATTCACAGAGTGGGATTGCTGGGTCAAATGGCAGTTCCTTTTTTAACTTTTTGAGGCAACTTCATACTGTTTTCCACAGTGGCTACACCAGTCTGCATTCCCCTGGTGGCATGTTTTTGTTATCCACTTTTGAAATCACAAAATCTATGGGTTTCTCTCTGGAAAAACATCAGGATACCAAAAAGGTCATTTGATAGGAAGTTTCCTTTCTCTCCCACTAAGCCACTTGGGACGGAATACAAACCTTTCAGAAGAATGAAAAGAAATGACATAAATTTGCACACACTTGACAGTGGTGTGGGTTCCTGATTTACAGGCTGGGTGACCCACCTCACTTCAGACTTTCATTGCTACACAGTACCTATGCCAATAGTGGACATGTTAGCTGCTGATTTACGGTTTCCTCAAGAAGGTTTCTAGAGAAAACCAACTTCCCATCCCCCTGTGTGAAAGAGCTAAGGAGTTTAGACCCTGATGATAAACCTGCTCAGAACTCTCAGGTCAGCTGCAACCTCACAGGCAAGTCCACAGTACCTACTCTCGTCTATGTTCAGGGCCTGCGTGCTCCCACAGCGCCACAACCACCCACTATAACTTACTTGAGAAACACACAACTTCTTTCAGAAAACATGTCCTTGCACTCCACCACCAATAGGAGGAAAATTCACAAGGAAGGGGAGTTCCAGGGAGAAGGCTGGGCAAGAAAATCTAGAGAAGAACAAGGACTTCAGGAAACACAGTGATTACCAGAAACTCAGTAACTAGGTTCCGCACTCCTCTTCCATGCTCCAGGGAAAAGGAAAGGAGGGCCCCGTGGCTTTAAGAATCCATATGCATGCACTCACTTATGCGGAGGTGTCTTCCTGAAGTACTCTATACTAGGAGAAGGAGTAGCATCAACACAAAGTAATGAAGGTGAAACGCAGAGTTGCATGTGAATCATCTCAGGAGAGGTTGTTCTTGCTTAGGGGGAAGGCTCCCACAGATCAAGGAACCTGCCTGCCATCCTGATACACACAGATACACAGGCTCTGAGACAGGTGACAGATATACACACTGCTCCCTTAGTTTTCATGAGGTGCTAATTGCTTCCTCTGATCATCTCTTCTCCATTTGTGGGGGAAGCAGAAAGTGCCCAGGGGGATACTTTTTCCTCTGTATGGGTAGGAATGGGGAAAAAAAAAAGAAGGAAAGAGATGAAATAAGCTGCCTCCTACAGGTGCTCAGTAAACTCATGAACCCCAGTCATTGGGGAGGTCCCAGGCTAAAGAACAGGATTAGGCCTCCATTAGGGACTGGGTCTACAACCACAGAAAGACATCCTATGTACTTCAAGTCCCAGGAACCTCAGGGAGGTTGGGCTAAGCAGAGACTTGTGCTAAAAGCAAAGGATGGTTTGGGTGAGAGAAAGCAAAAATTCTAGACCTTTGATCAAGTCACAACAAGCATTGATTCTAAATGAGATTCTGTACCTCTGGCTCTTGGGACCCCCATCATGGGAGAAACTTTCCCATGACAAATCAGTACCTTTTCTCAGCTTCCCTGAAAACAATGAACACCAGATACACCCTGAATCAGAGTTTTCCTAGGAACTGATTAGACTTCAGACATGAACCCTAAGATGGCAACAGTAGGAAAAGGAGTCAAAACTTTAAAGCTAACCTCCTGACTCAGACAATATTCCATGAACAGGACGAGACCTGGACTGAAGTTAGTATGCATTCAATCAGACCCAGTTAAAGGCCAGCCCCCCTCCAGCCCTTCCCTGGCTCCAAAGGTGAAAGTCCGGTGCATGCTGGAAAACAACAGTTGTCAGACCATTGCACTGCATCAGAATCTCACAATTTTGTACTTTTAACATTTTTATATGTTTTTTAATTGATTTTAGAGAGAGAGAGAAACATAAATTGGCTGCCTCCTGCGCACCTCCTGCTAGGAATTGAACCTGCAACCTGGGCATGTGCCCTGACCGAGAGCCTCTCAATGCATGGGACAACGCTCAACCAACTGAGCCACACCGACCAGGGCACCATTTTGTACTTTTAATACAAAATTTAAAGCAATCAAACAATACCTGAAACCTATATAATTTTATTAACCAATGTCACCCCAATAAATAATTTTTTTTAAAAAGGTCAAGTATCAGGTCTCCCAGGAAGTCAGGGTTTCTGATCAACATGTTTATTTTTTGTCCAAATTCCTCAATCTCATTCCAGAAGTGAGGTCCCCAACCCCATCAGGGCTTTTCCACCTCTTTTTTATTGTCAAGGAATGAGGGAGCACCTCCAAGCACCCTGCACTAGTCCATCTCTCCCTTCTTCTGCCTTATTCCAAACTCTCCTTTAAATCCCTGGTGCTCCACAAAGTTTCCAAGAGCAACTCTTGACTCTTCCTCCAACTAAATATAACTATGCTTTTAAAAGGGGGAAAACAGTCCAGGGAGTTCCCAAAGAGGCTGCTGCACTCTGCCCCTTGTAATGAAGCTTAACAATGAAATGCCCTGCATTCCAGTTAGTAAGAAATGCTCGTGCTCTCCAGCTGAACACCCTCTATAGATATATCTAATTTGTTTCCATGATTCCATCGCTTTCCTCCATCGAGTTCACATTTAAAGATTATGATCTGTTGGTGCTCTCCCAGTCCAGGTAGGATAGCCTGGGGGAGCGACAGTGTTTTCTTGGAGCCTCAAAGTAACCATCCCTGACACCCCTTCCCTCCATTATCACATCCATACACATAAGCTCAGACTCTTCCAAGCTCTTTATGAGCTGCCCACCAAATGGAAGAGAAGGGTGGGAAGAAATCGCTTTTGGAAAAGTTAAGTGAAAGAACAGTACAAGGAAAAAGGGCAGGGGTAGGTTTTGCTGGGAGTGCCTACTTCTCAATAAGAGATGTTCTCTGCCACAGAGTGGCCCAGAGCAGGAGCTGCTCCTTACAAGTGAGCCCCTTGGGACTCAGGCCCCTCGAAGGCCTTAGAGCTCCAGCTTCTTTTCCCTCGTCAGGCCTGGCAGGGTGACTGGCACCAATTCCTGAGACAGTCTGAAGGATGCCAAAAGCAGCACAGAGGAGCCGCTGTGCTCCGGGAACCTTGGCGGGATGCCTCTCCAGGGCCACCTCATCCCAGTGGCCAGCCTGCATCTCTGCCTTCTGATCATATGGAAAGTGAAGACACAGTCCCTTTCTAAAAACCTGATTCCTCAAATGAAGGCCTCACCCCCAACACCACACCAGATGCCTGGCCATGGGTGGGTGGTGCTGGGCAGGTCATTACCACCAGCTCCTTGACTCAAAGTATCCCTGGGTTTCCCTCTCCCCAGAAGCAGAGCAGGCCACAACCAGGCTGGGAGATGCTCCCAGCGTCTCCCCCTACTTAAGTCATGCATATACATCTTCTCTCTCAGCAAGACTAAGGGCCCAGAATGGGTCAAGGCCCTTTCCCCAGCTCCCCGCACAAGGGTACAGTGCAGTGAGGTGAATGGTAAAGGCAGAAGCCATCCTGAGGGACAGTCCCCAGTGGGTCTACCTGTGATGGGGCCCCAGTTATCCTCACTGGAGAAAATGCCTCCCATTCAGTCACTAGTTTGTAGGGAACGCCCCTCAACTGCTGGATATGCATTTGAGATTTGCCAATGCTCCCCCAGACACTCGCCTTTTTTTCTGTCTAGTCCTGTTCTCTCCTGACCCTAATCAAAATTGTGCTCCCCCAGCACCCCTCCTGTCTGTCCATACCACCTCCTCAACCCCTGCAGACAAGGCCCTGCCCTGGCTCCGTGAAGCTCACAATCTGTGCTCCTGCCAGACTGTCACAAGGGGGGTAACTCGCTTCAAGCTGGCAGCCCTGTGTGGTAGAACTAAACACCCCCCTCAAGGGGTGGGGGTAGAAGGCCAAGCAAGCGTGTGCCTGCGCATCCCAAGGTGCTCTTGTTTTCTGGGCACCCCACACGGTCTGTGACAGACGCATGGATGGGGGAATTCTTTGCCAGCCAGAATTGGCACCTCACCCTACCTCTCAAATCTGCCACTAGCCTCCAGGGCTGAAGACCCTCCAAGAAGAAGAGGCCCTGCAAGACAAAGACTTGAGGCCCCCCAGCCTGGCCTCCCAGCCCAACACAGGCCCGCATTAAAATCAACACTCCGTGAACACACAAAACTGACAGGGCAGAGGGGGAGCACACATCGGATACAAAGATCGGGCTCTCGGGAGACGCGGCCTGTTGGTCTCCCATGTTAGCTCCAAGTGACTAGGCGCAGGGTGGGAAATAATGCCATGGCTGGGGCCAAAGCTCCCGCCTGGGCTCCAGGTTCGGCAGCCTTTTCACAGGGAAGATGCCTCTGCCGGGGAAAAAAATGCAAGCATTGTGTGGGGACCATTAATGCGTGCGCCTCTGCACATTCCTTCAAGAAGCAGGAGCACACTAGTCCCTGAGCCCCCGGCCCTGTGCCCCAACGATTGTGCCGGCCTGCAACACACTGCACATGCCACCTGGTCCTTCCCCCCAGGCCCCCGGCTCTGTGAGCGGTGGGAAGGGGGCTGCCAAACACCCTGGCTTCATTGTGCCCCAGAAAGAGGGGACTAATTACTTGCCTACACTCTGGAGCGCCCAGGGAGAAAACAGAGGCCAGTGGGGTGGAGAGGGTGGAAAATTGGGGGGGGGGGGGTTGTTGAAGAAGGGAGAGAGAAAGCCACAGGATACATTTCAAAGTTTCTCTAGCAATTTGGGGGTGGAGGAAAGAAAGCCTGGTCCTGATGTGAAATCATACAGAGGTCAGGGCTGGGTCTCCCACCCTTGTGAGAAAACGGTGAATCAGGGACGGTTTATCAAACGATCATTTTTTTCTTTTGAAACCGGGAGGCAGCAGCTTGGACAATTCTGCAGATGTGCTTGATGAGTTAGGGACAAAAATGGCCTTTCTCTGCCCCCCTCCTCTCCTCCTTCTATAAGGGCTCCCATCGGGGGTTGCTTCTCCCTCCACTGCCTCCAGGACCCTCCCCTCCCTTCTTCAGTGGTCAGCTGAGACCCCCACCCACTGCTTGCTTTTGTACTCTTGGCCTTTGGACATACTGACGGGGCCTTTATGAGACCCCAATCAAGACCCCCATGTCACAGGTACCTAGTAGAGACACCAGACCTTTTCAAACAAGGGACAACAAGGAAAATCGGCTGGCCCATTGTCTCCCCTCTGTGCTAAGTGAGATGAAAGGGGCCCGCGGCCCCCTCCCCACAGCCCGCCTGCCAATCACCTCTAGTTATTAAGGTCACAATGTGTAAATTCTTTTGACCTGCACCTAATCAAAGATTCACCGGCCCTTTCAAATCCGAATGGGGAGGAGGGGAGAGATTCCCCCCCATAAACCCAGCAAACTCTCCCTCAATAAAATTTCTCTCTCTGATTCCTTCTCTGCTTTCCATCTCCACCCCTTCGCTTCTCCTCATTCCGCCCTCCTTACCACTAGCTTCAAACACAAATGACAAACCCCATGGAATTACTACCCTAAAAAATCTGAGGAGGATTTGAAAGTTTCTATTTAATTCTCTTGAAAGAAAGAAGTTTTCAGACAGGCACAGATGCCCAAGCAAGCCCAGAACCTGGTCTGCCCCTGTGGCTCTGATGCCGAATCTCTCCAAATGGCAAAGTGGTCAGTTGGCTTTTTTTCTCTCCTAAATCGGCCTCTTTTGATTTCCCCTGATATCGCCATACATGGAGAAAACTACTGGGATTAATGACACTCCCTCACTTAGCATCTCTAGTTCAGTTGCTGACCTTCCATGACCCAACTTACACTAAATGGTTTTGTGAGATGAGGGGGGAGGGGAGGAATTACCAAGCCCAAAGTAGGCAACCCTAGAGGAAAAAAAGCAAAACAAACAAACAAACCAACCATAGGGTAGAACAACAGAGAACAGAAGAAGAGCCAGAGGGAAAACCTTGAGAGAAAGCAAAACTTGGGATTTATTGTAGTTTGAATCAAGCAAGAAGAATACAACGCTTGCTAATCTCCACCATCACTATCAAGGTTGTACACTTTGATTTCTCTCTCTTATCATCACTTAGAAAAGGGAGGAAGCCTAACAAGCAAGCTAGTAATAAGTGAGTGTATGTAAGTTGCCCAAAGTCTAGTCTCACTGGATGATCTGCTCTCTCTGATAGTATGTTTTGCCTCTGAGTTTCTCCTTACCCGGATGCCTTTATTTCTTTCTGAGCTTTCCTTTGGTACTAACCCCTCACATCATATCTCCATACTGATACCTTCCACATCTTGATCCCATATCTGAGCTCCACCTTCCTGGCTGTCTCCGGCCATGGCTACCTGACTGCCATCACCAACTCTAATCAACAGGTCTAAAGCAGAACTCAGCCTTCTCAAAGCCATGGTCCCCTTTAATCTCAGGCTCACAGAAGAACTAATGCAGGCCTCTTCCCTCTCCTCCTCAAATGCAGTCATGACTGCCTACAGATTGTTTCCTCTGTTCTCCTGAATCCAGGTTGTCTTCCCACTGTCCCTAGGAGTCCAGTCCCTTACTTCTAACAAAGTGTACTCCCAGAAAAGTATACAACAGCCTCAGTCTATACCCCTCCAAAGTATCCTATATACTGTGCCACCAAGTAAATTATTTAATGGCTTCAATCTGGCAAAAACCTTCTATGGTTCCCTATTATCCTCAGCTTAAAGTCACACTCTGCTCTTCAAAGCCCTCCAAAAGCAGGTCTCAAGCCTCCACTCCAGCCTCACTCACCACATCTTTACACAAACCCTCTATCCCAGGCAGCCAAAGTTGTTCATTCTGAACCCCAAACATACATTGAACTTCCCATCCCTTATATCTTTGTCCATACCTGTCCCCTTGCCTCAACTTCCCTTCAGCAGTTTAAGGAAAGCCATCCTTGAAGTCCCACTTCAAATTCCATGTCACCCAAGAAGCTCCTGAGTTAACAAAAAAAGGCCACTGCTTTCCTCTGATTTCTCGTTAATAATCCTGAGGATTGATGGCTCTCACACTGCACATATACTGGAATAAATCTGAGGATGTGCAGAGTTATTGGACTATAAGCCCCTGGATGGTGAAAACTGCCTCTTGTACTTCATACTCCCCATATGACCTTGCACATTACAGCATTCTTGATACATCTGTAAGGCAGGCACTCAGGAATATGCATTCCACATAGAAAAACATTTCTGAGTTTACATTGCCTTTTTAAACAAATTCCAATATTTTAACTTATTTCTTTCCCCACAAAAGGTCCTGAGCACTAAACCATATTTAATGCTGCAAAAGTGAATGTAGGAAGGATCTTTTCAGGGTGATAAAAATATGCTAAAGTGAATTGTGGTGATGGGTGCACAGCTCTGTAAATTTGCTAAAAAATCATGGAACTGTGTACTTAGATTGTATACTTAATATGAGTGAATTTTATGGTATGTAAATTATACTTCAATAACACTGTTTAAAATAAAAAAGTAAATAGAGGTCCATATTTAATTTAATAATTGTAAAAAATAAGTAAAGGAAGGATTTTGTATACAGATGCCTGATACTAAAATACTGTAACTTACGTTATTTTCTAATTATAAAAATGGGTTCAATATAAAACATTTAAATACAAACAAGTAAAAAGAAAATAAATGTCAGCACAAACCCACCACATGAGCTAGTGAAGTAACCATCGTACTGCTTTGTGACCCTTTTTCATTTAACAATATGTTATGACATCTTTTGGGACCAATGACTATATATCTAGATTCTCCTTTTAATGAATATGTAGTATTCTATTGAGTGAATGTTCCATAAAATATTTAACCAGACCCCTATTAATGTACATATATGTTTTGTTAATATAAGTCTTAATACATACATCTTGCATACTGGTCTGGTTATTGCCTAGGATACATTCCTAGAAATGGAATTTATGTGTTAAAAGGTTTTCACTTTTTTATTTTGATTCTCACTGCCAAACTAATATAATTTTATAACCCTAACTTTTCCTCTCCTTCTTCCTGGCCACAGACCTCTAACAAGTTGAAGAATCCTCTGAACAATTTATCTTTTTGTATTAATTTTTAAAATATATTTTTTATTGATTTCAGAGAGGAAGGGAGAAGGAGAGAAAGACAGAAACATCAATGATGAGAATCATTGATTGGATGCCTCCTGCACGCCCCCTAACAGGGATGGAGCCCAAAACCTGGGCATGTGCCCTGACCTGGAATCAAACCGTGACCTCCTGGTTCATAAGTCGACACTCAACCATTGAGCCACACCAGCCGGGCTAATTATTTGTTTTTATTCTCAACCACAGCTCGCCTTGGATACTAGTGAGATTCAAACTGGTCAGAAAGGTAGAGTGCTTCGAACACAGTAACCCATGTGCCCCTCTTTGCTAAAGGTTACAAATCTCACCCTCATGCCCAGCTGATCCTTCTCTTGGATCATTTACCGTAGGACCCCAATCACTCACTTGGTCTCCTCCCATTCAGGCCCAGGAGGAAGAGGCACAGGCTGGCCAGGACAGATAACGCTATAGCTGCAACAAGGCGGAAAATAACTGGAGAAAGAGAAACATCTTGTAAGAGTAAAATCCTCAGGAGAAAGAGAGACAGTGGGTCATGTGCTCTAAGCCATACCCTCTCTGTAGCCCCTGCAGGCCATGGTGCAGTAAGTTCAGAGTGAGGAGCATATGCTAAGTGATGGCTGATTACATCTGGACAACATCCTATAGGGAGACTATGCTCCTGAAATGCCAGAGTTTTGACTAAGCACCACAGGACTGACCCAGGGCAAGACTCGAGATAATCTCTCTTTCAAAAGTCCCCAATCAATGGTGGTCACAGGCAGAAAGGGGTTCGTTTCAGTTTAGCCCACACATCTCAGCCTCTCCTTCCCTATCTATTCAGCCAGTGCATGTCACATGTGCAACAGAGCCACACATAAAGGAGGAGATACAGCCCCCACAGCTACACAGGGCCTCTCTACTGAGGCACATTTATATTTGAAAAGCTCTTCCTTCTATTCTAGCCTTTGTGTCTTCCTGTCTACTTCGCTTCAGTTCCTAGAAAGAAGCTGATCTGAAGCTTCTCAACTGACCACTTACTCTGCCAGCACAATGAAAGTGGTGGCCATCCCCTACTTTCCCCACCTCCAGCACCACCAAGCAACACAGACTTAAGTGTCTCCAGTCTGAAAGCAGAAAGCCACACCTCTCTAGATGGGGCAGATGAAGCATGGGAAATAGAGAAAGGAAAAAGGCCTGCTGGCCCCACATTCTGCTTCATCAAGCCTAACCACAGTGTTAAGAGGATCAGAGAAAGCATAAAATGAAGAGCCTTGGTTTTAATGCCTTCTATAAAAGCAGGTAAGTTCCTGCCTAAAGATGCATGCTCCTCAGAATGTACACAGGGCTCCAGCCCCCAGGGCCAGTGTGCCCATTTTCTAAAGTGTACCGACCTTAGATGGAGCTGCTACTTCCAGCCTGCTGTGAAAATCAAAATACTACACTATGACCACCATGGCCATTGTTTCAGAAGCTGGATTATGACTTTACTGTAGGAAGGAGCAAGCAAGGCAAGCTGAGCAGGGCCAGAGACAAGTCTGAACACAAGAACATGGAAAAAGTATGTGTGTGTATGTATGTGTGTGTGTTCACAGAAAAATATGATTTATAATTATTTTAATCTCCTAAAAGGTTCTCTCTCATTACTTGAAATTCCCATTTGCAAATTAAGGCCCTTGGGATGATTTTGGATGTTATCACATCCCAACTGGCACTCCACCTGCCCCTCCTACACTTTTTTGTTCCCTATCCCTGTTTTAAATTTGCATTGCAAACTATGAAAAAGGAAAGCTTCTGCAGAAAGCAATTTCCTGGGCCAGCAGCTCTTGGACTAATATTCACTTTGCAATTATCATGGCTTCTGTAAGCGCGTACTCTCCTCCCTCCTCCCTCCACTCATCCTCCATTGCCAGCAACTTCTGCCTAAACCAAGCCTGTCTGACAGACCATGTTACAAACTGCCCCCTATGAAAATGCCATGGCCAGTATGGAGCAAGAACAGTTGGGAAAAGGGGTAAGGATCTTGGGTGGTCAGCTAAATAGGGCACCCCAGAGGCACAGGGGTTTCATCTGTAGCACACAGGCACATAACTCTTACAAAAGATGGCAAATAACAACCCTCCCAAAAGTTCACAATCTGAAACTTCTAGAGTCCTGTTTAAGAAACTGCTAGAGAGGCACAAGGATTAGCAGCTGTACAATCTACAAAGCCAGAAATCTTTTAGTACTGGTCTGAAGAAAAAAACACATACATTTGTTAGCTTGCTGAGGCATAAATATATCCTTTATGGTCACCATACGTGGAAACTAGTCAGCACAGCAGAATTCAGAATCAACACAGACCTTTATGATTCATAGCATCTTTACAGTTTTCCATATCAATGGTGTCAACATATCCTATTATTGGTGGTATACATCGGTGTCTATTCTCCTTGATGATGTGAGGAAAATGTTCCAGCTCTTGGGTTCCAATCTCCTAACCCCTCAAATGGAACTACTATAATAGAGAAACTAACTGAGACTCACTGATATAGGGAAATGGTCATGGGCATCAGGATTCCTGTTCTTGGGTCTTAAGCCCATGACCAAGCAGAGCTATGAATGATTGTCCTGAACTTGGAGAACAAAAGAATGATAGCTGATACTATGGACTGCCATCTGGAGATCCTAGAGACAATAACTCTGGTAGATGAAAAGGGGGAAGCACATTTTCAAAAAATTTGGCTTGAAAAGGAAAACAAGGAATTTTAAAACTTGACTCAAAAATAAAATATTGAGCCGAAACCGATTTGGCTCAGTGGATAGAGCGTCGGCCTGCGGACTCAAGGGTCCCAGGTTCGATTCCGGTCAAGGGCATATGTAGCTTGGTTGCGGGCACATCCCCAGTAGGGAGTGTGCAGGAGGCAGCTGATCGATGTTTCTCTCTCATCGATGTTTCTAACTCTCTATCCCTCTCCCTTCCTCTCTGTAAAAAATGAATAAAATATATATTTTTTAAATAAATAAAATATTGAAATCTGCCCAAAATTGCCTGAGACCCACCGAATTGCAAGAGGATGGGGTGATCTTTCCACCTCTGACATGACCCCCAATACACAAACATACATTAATGCTACTGATCCAGCTACACCCTCATCATTATCTTTTTCACTCAGACCCACCTCAACTCCCAGTCTACTTATAAGAGTAAGCTCCATGGCTCAAGAAACTAAAAACACAGATATTTCATGAAGATCCCTCTTCTGACTGATCTGAGCGTTACAGCTAACAGGTGGGGAAATCTTCTTAAATATACGAGTATTATCATGACAGGGCCACTGGCACGGATCGGTGCCATAAGTCAGACAGGACCAGGAAGTTTCCGCCCCACCATGAGGTTCCTCTTTAGCCTTGACAGATCAAACTCACACCGAAGCAGGCAACAGAGATCAGTTCAGTCTCCGAGCCAAAGGTCTTCACAGTGAGGGACCAAAGCTGCCCTGGCTGGGCCTCTGCCTGCCCGTGTCCCAGATTAATCACCACCAGGCAGGGCCTGGACACCAGGCTGCAATCTGAGCCCAGCAGCACCTGCACAAGGGTCACCCTGGCTCCTCCCACACTCCCCTTGGGCCAGACTCCAGGGCATGAGGGTGTCCACCTGTTGACTAGGTTACCTGGAACAGGAGGGCAAGACACTCGGCCATCTTCAATCTTGCAGATAAGTCAGAAACTGTTTGAGTGGATTAGTGAAAGAAGAAGGAAAGATGCAGTGACTCAAGTAGTGAAGTAAAAACTCTGAAAGAAAATTCTCAGCCTCTGATCAGAAAGAGAAAAAAGCCCCAGTGCCCCTCTCATTACTGTCTAGAGAGGAAAGCTAGCTCAAGACCAGCAGTCAGGTGAACTAAGCCCTCAGAGGTTATGAATTAATGAGATGCTTTGTGAGTGTTTGGTATACATTCTCATCATCTACGGATCAACAGGATGCTGAGGAGGAGGAGAGAGACCAGAGCAGGAATATCTTTTCAAAACACCCCCAAATGCAGCCAGATATGCTAGCGTGGAAGGAAGCTTAGAAACAAATTCACTGTGAGGAGTAGGAGAGCTTCCTATGATGCCAAGACCTCGAAAAACAGTTTCCTCAATGTTCGCCTAAGTCAGTATGCTGTTTCAAATACTGTCCACTCAGAGCTGGCAACTAAGGTGTATCCACAGGTCTATGGATTCTAGAATGCACTTTTTAGGACCAAAGGATCCTATTATATTATAAATTCTTCTTGGATGGTAATCTCTTTTATATTGTTGCTTCTCTAAGTAGAATAGGAGGAAGTATTCTTGAGGCTCAAAAAAAAAAAAAATCAAAAGGAGGAAGATAAGCATAAAGATCTGTATCTTATGCCGAAACCGGTTTGGCTCAGTGGATAGAGCGTCAGTCTGCGGACTGGAAGGTCCTGAGTTCGATTCCGGTCGAGGGCATGTACATTGGTTGCGGGCACATCCCCGGTAGGGGGCGTGCAGGAGGCAGCTGGTCGATGTTTCTCTCTCATCGATGTTTCTAGCTCTCTATCCCTCTCCCTTCCTCTCTGTGAAAAACCAATAAAATATATTTTAAAAAAATAAAAATAAAAATAAAAAAGATCTGTATCTTAGAAGGATCTGTCCCAGGGCCCAACCTATGATATACTAGTAAGGAGAAACCGCTCATGGATGCAGGTTTTCCCACAAGCCTGATGGCCCCAGGGAAGGAAGGGTGGGAGGGGTCAGAGCCAGATTGAAGTGTATGTCCCTTAAAAGAGCAGAGAAAAGCACAGGTCAAATAAGAGGAGAAAGAGCTCCGGCACAGCGCCTTCATTTGTGGAGGAACACCCACATCCTGACTGTTACACCTTGTACCTCCAGAGCTCCATCTCCAGGAATTCCCTTTGAACTCCAGCTGCAACCCGGAGTTAGAATAGAGCAGTGGCTACAATTACACACTTGCTTAGGAAGGGGGGGGGGGTGGGATTGTATGCATGTGACAGGCCATGAAAGGTCCCTGCCTATAAAACAGACTGGAAAACAAACCCTTAATTTAAATGTTAATGAAAGTGCTGTGGAGACATCAGAGGCTTCCCGGCTGCTCAGAGAACAGCTACACCAGCCACAGAATTTATAGCTCCCCTTCACCCTCCCACCTCCCTCTCTGCCTCATCACCCACTGAAGTTTAAAGAGTAAAGAGAAAAAAACAACAACTAATTTTAACATTAACTCCATGCTTCCACCTTGGGATGTGATTGCTAAATTATCTGTCGGCAGAACAGTGATCAAAGGTGGAAAAACACAGGCACGTTGCACACACAGCCCAGAAAAGTCAGCCACAGCTGCGGCAGAAAAATTACCTTCCTCTCTCTCTTCCCGCAACGGGAAAAGAAACAGCGGTGCAGGCGGGGACTGGAGCCAGAAGGTGCAGGCAGCAGGAAGAAGGTGGCTCTGATCCCTCCAATGTGCTCTGTTCCCCATCTGAGAACTTAGCACAAAGGTTACCTACTGACTGGTCTGTCTCTCCATCACACTATGCTGTCTAGTTCACTGCTGTTTCCTCAGAGTCTAGCACATAGTAATGCTTAAGTATCTGGAGAAAGATAGACCGGGGATGGGCGGCAGGTGGGAGAGAGAGACAAACGAGGGGAACCAAAGAATTGAAACACTGAGACAGGATGGAAATTTATCCCTGTTAGTAGGGGCAGGGTCTCCATGCACGGACTCTGTCTCAGGCTTCTGCAGCAGCCTGTTTCTATTTGTGGTATTTTATTTAAGTCAGCTCGACAACTGAGCCAACCTTGCTGGCCTGGGAAGGAGTCGCTCCCACAAATGGGTTCTGGGCCAGCCAGGACTGGTTGGGTTGCTGGTCTCAGGCCAGCAGCTCAGCACATGAACCTCCCCGTGCCCATCCTGCCCTGGACAGTGGCAGAAATCCAATCTTGAGGAAGTGAAACCCACCAGTCCCTGTGGCATTTCGTCCTTGCTACTGATGGATACATCCATAGGTGAGGCTTGGCTTAGCACAGGCAATGAACTCTAGGGTGGTGGCCACTGCCCTGAGACTCAGAAGGACCAGACTCTGGTTCAACTGTATCCCCACACTGATCCTTTTCCAATTTTTGGTCATTTCAGGTTGGACTAAGGAGCCCGCCTAGCACTACCCAGAGCATCCTTCTTCCTCCAGGTGTCATGCCTCCCCTGCCAGCCATGCCAATCCCTGGCCCCTCCATGGTACCTTTGTGCCTCTGACTCTCTCATCCGAGGGCACCACATCAGGAAGCTCCCTCCCGTGTGCTCTACAGTCTGGAAAAGGGGAACACTGAGCCACTCCTTGCCTTAGGAAGGTCTCCTTTCGCTAGACAGGCCCCAGAGGAAGCTTCCTCCTAGCCCCAGCCCTGGGAGGGAGAATTGAGGGGTCTTCGAGTTGACCAGGGGCCAAGCCATCAGGAGAACCAGCCACAATGTGAAGCCTAACAAAGTCAACCATCAGAATATTTTTCAGGTTATCAAGGTTAGGGATCCTCTTCAAGACCCAGCTCTCCATTGCCAACCAGAAAAAGCAAAACTCAGAGGCACAACCTTTACTTTTGATTTGTCTTCTCCTAAAAGCACTGAGTTATGAAGCCCAGGGCCAAAGGGTTGCTGAACCACTGGGAATCAAAAGAATCCAAACTGAAAGTTGGCTGCGTCTTTTTCCAATCTTTCAAACCTCTCTGTCAGGGAAAACTCCAGATGCAATTACCTTTCTCTAAAGAAAGGTGCATTTCAACAGGCTAGTGAATATGCATCTACCCCACACACGACACACAGTGAACTGTGTAGCCACTGGAACAAACACCCTGCTCTCCCAATAAACCCACCCCCTTACCAAACAGTACACAGAGCCTGCTTTCCTTCCAGACTCTCCCTCACCTCTGGGAAAAATGAAGCAAGAAGGGGCAGCTGCTCCATCAAAACCCCCCAGAGGCCGCAACTCACTTTACGAATTTGAATCGGTACATTTCATGCAGACTTGGACTAATCCCCCAGAAAACAAACAGGCCACCACAGTGAGCAAAGTAACACAAAATTATATTGTATATTTAATAACATAGCTAAGTCGAGTTTCTACACCTATACCACTCATATATTTCCCAAATGACAGAAACAAGAGAGAAGGGATTAAAACCCAAGTGTCCTGGGAAGCCTTCTTGACCACACTCTCGCAAGATAGCAAGTGTCGTTCAGAGACAGGGAAAGGATTCTGTTGAGCACCTCCTTTTTCTTGAAAGGTAATAAATATGGCGTCTGGGGGCTCTTCTCTCTTCCCCTCTCAGGCAACCAGAGCAAGTAGGCTTACAGATCCATTTTATCACTAGGGCCCCCCATGGCTGGCTTGGAAGGAGTCCTAAAAACTAAAGATCTATTCTAGGAGCATCCATACTCCTGGACTGGGGCAAGCATTTACAGCTACCTGAGTAAGCCCAGACCTTGATGAGACACTGCCTTCCACCATTCCTCCCCATCTCAACTCTGGCCTCCAGGAGGAGAGAATCTTCCCCAGTCCCCACAGAGTCCCTCAAGGGCCACAGCTACTATCCAAGATGCCAGTGGCAAAAGCATGTCTTGTGGTCCTCCCTTAGCCCACAGGACACGGCTAGAGACCTGAACACCACCTGCTGCCTCTTCTGCCCCATCCCACATGTGCCCAATATCAAGTTTCCCTAAGCTTCTATTTCTCCCTCATCCAGGAATGGCAACCCTCTTACCCTTCAATCAAAGACAGCCTGGTTTTAGGCTCTTAGTATCACCTGGCAACCATTACAGTTATGTACCCATCTTGTCCCCACCACTGAAAGGACCTTTGGGGGAGCTGCCTCACAGCAAGTGCTCAGTCAATACACAGGGAGTAAGGAGGAAAGGGAGCAAGAAAGGAAAAGATGGAAAGTAGAAGGGAATGAAATTAAGTCTTTAATAGTTCTGCATTTCCTAACTCTGGAGTATTTACTAACTTTATTCAGCTGGAAATAATTTTAAATGGCAACAAAACATAGTTCACATTTTGAAAACTCTGCTTTTCCATGTTACTCATGGACAAGTGCTCAGAATCCACTGTGACCTCAGGAGGGTGTATGTCTGAGACCAGCTGGACTGAATGTACTCAGTCCCACAAATACACCCAGACAATGCCCTTACACCCCAGACATGCCTCCAGCCTCTCACTTCTACTCCGTCGCAACCCATTCTTCCTTCACTCATTCACAGCTCCAGGCTGGGCCTCCTCTACAGGAGGAGGGCTTCACCTATAAGTAATGAATCTCAAAAACAGGATTATTGCTATCAAGGCAAGAAGATGGATAAGAGGCTAGAGCAAAAGGTCCTTGTCTGCCACCCTGCTGTGGAGACTACCAGTTTTACTTCTATGTTTTGTGAGTACCTAACACACTCTAAGCACATGATTGGTGTTAAATATCAGCTCCCATTGCTGTTTACGAATCGAGAACTCAGGGTCATGGAAGGAAGGATAGGTGATATTTGGACACAAGAAAGAATACCTGCTTTCTTCCAGTCGTGAGCACCTCAAAATAAGCCTAGGGCTTGAGATTTCATGTTTCATGCTACAAGTATCTAAGGACACACATAAGGAAAAAAGGCACAAAGCCCAGCATCAGATAAATAGGATAAATAGCTCTGACATAATATTTTAAATGAAAGAAAGATTCATTAAGAAAAGAGGTGTGCCAGATCTTCTAACTGTCCAGGTTCCTTCTAACTATGAGGGAGCTATGAGGGAGCAAGAAATTTTCAGGTAAACCAGGAGTAGCTGCCCTAGAGGACAGCTTTACCCCACCCCATCCATGTTCTTCATGAGGGGTTCAGGAGCTCATCACATTAGTGACACTGATGACCACATTCAACAGGGAAAGTGGCAGGGAGGGGAACGGAAGGCAACCATCAAGGGCAGGAACACTATGGGAGGAAAGGGAGAGGAAAGAAAAGTTCCTGCTGAATCCCCACTTCAAGAAGACAGCAAAAGAGCCATGAGGGCCACGAGAGCAGGTAAAGCCACTAAACAAGTGCCATCCCAGAGAGGAGATTCTGGCTGACATCATATGAGAGCCCTTTCAGCTTTGCAGAATATTTTCTTATTCATCATTTCAGGTCATCTTCACAACACTCTAGAAAGGCCTAGAAAGGAAGTAGTATTTACATTTATTAGATGAGGAAACTGAGGCTCAGAGAAGGGAATGACTTACTTGAAGCTACTCTGTTGGCTGGTGGCAAAGCAGAATTTCAGTCTTCCAGAACGACCCTGAGGCTGGGAGGAAGAGGCTCACAGATTGGGATAAATGGGTGAGTTTATTATAAGGTTCCAATTCGTGGACACAGAGAAAAGAAATTTTTCTAATAATAAGAGGAAAAGGCCCTTGCCCCAGTTTGTTTTCAGGTAAGAGAAAAAGGAACAGAGATAACACCAGCATATGCCCTGATCACTTAGAGTAATCCCAAAAGCAAACTATTTTTAAAGAGTCCAAGATACCATCTGTGAAGTTAGGGAAAAGGTCATCTCAAATAACCATGGGTCAGGAATTGAACAGCCAGCCAACAGTGAGTGAAAGATTCATCCAGAGCCAAGAAAGTACGCTAAGAGGACAAGAAGACTCTGAAGGAGAATGTGAAGAAAACGTAAGACCCAGGTTTTCACCAAAGATGAGGAACATCAAGGACGTAGCAGAGGGTCTGGCATAGAGCTAATGACTAATAAATGTTAACTGCTAGTAGTAGTAGCAGCCATAAGCAGTACTAGTAATAGAAAGCTATGTCCTTCCTCCAAGTTGTAGCCAAAAAAACCCAAACTCAGTTCATGGTAATCTAAACTGCTACTCAATGGTGAAGGCAGACATCTGTCTGTCCTCAACTTTTTTTTTTTTTTTTTAATCCTCACCCAAGGATATTTTTCCATTGATTTTTAGAGAGAGGGAAAGACAGAGAAAAACATCGATGCAAGAGAAACACATTGATTGGTTGCCTCCTGTATGTGCCCTGACTAGGGCCCAGGCTTGAGAGGAGCCTGCAACCAAGGTACATGTCCTTGACCAGAATCGAATCCAGGTCCCTTAAGTCCGCAGGCTGACGCTCTATCCACTGAGCCAAACCGGCTAGGGCTGTCCTCAACCTTTTATTGGCACCATCTTCAACAGTTGCCATGCTCTATTCTGTTAACAGGTAGCCTAACGCACTCCAGAAGAGGTAGGTAGAGTAGAGGAATATGTGTGGGGATGCTGGGAGAGCCTGTTTGTGTTCTTTGGCCTAAACCCATATGCAGGAAACATGTGGACCATCTCCAGCCCTGAAGAACATCCCTCTACCACGGACCCCACCCTAGTCTCCTGAAGCCAGCAAAAGTTCACAGGTAACTACCAAGACAAAGTCACCAGCCCACCTGTCATCCCCCTCAGGCTGTCTCACCCTCCTTCAGTCCTTACACATATCCAGCCCACAGACCCCAAAGCCTGGCTAACTGGCTTAAGAAGGGACAGCATTAGGAAGAAGCTGAGGAGGGGACAAAGCTCGATGGCTCCATTTTCCACCCTCCGCTCCCACACACTTAGGCCTCTCCCTGCTGGTCTTTCCTTCCCTCTTTCCTAGGATTGCTAGAATGATTTGTTCTGAACAGCGACAGGTTTATAGGTTAGCCGACACCTCCGCTCTGTGGAATTTTAATTAACTTCTCCCATCGTCAATATGCTAAGGAAAGGGGTCTCCATTCTCTGGGGTCAGCAATGTGTTTCAGGTCCTGCTATATCAGCCGTCAAATTGAAGAATTAATGACGTGGCTAATCGGCTCTAATTCTTTAGGAAGAAAAAAATTTGAAAGGGAGTTGTGGAAGGGGGCAGGCGGAGGGATGCAAGCTCCATTGGGTGAAGAGAAAAAGGGAAGGGGGCTGAGCAAAGGGGGGAACTGACTCTCTCATAAAACAAATGACTGACTCAAACCCAGGGCTGGAGGGTGGCAGCCCTATAGCTTTCCTACTGATCATCTAGATGGTGAGTGAGGGGTAAAGGAAATGGGGAAGACCCTAAGTAAACACTGTGACAGAGCATGTGCAGGAGAGGGCATCAATGCACCCTGCTGAGGAGGAGAGAGGCTCTACGTCAGTCCAAGAGAGCCTAGACAGAAAGCAGAAGTTAGGATGCAAGCTCACTCATTCACAGATAAAGCTAGAGAAATACCAGTCAGGCCAAAGGTAGGATAAAGCCACCATAAAAAATCTGGCACTTCTGCTACAATGATCAATGCATCTACTGCACATACACGTCTTTGGATGAGGACCCAATGGGACACAGGCCCCAAGCCTCTCCTAATGACTCAATGCTCTAAGGCCGTGGTCGGCAAACTGCGGCTCGCGAGCCACACACGGTTCTTTGGCCCCTTGAGCGTGGCTCTTCCACAAAATACCACGGCCTGGGCGAGTCTATTTTGAAGAAGTGGCGTTAGAAGAAGTTTGAGTTTAAAAAATTTGGCTCTCAAAAGAAATTTCAATCGTTGTACTGTTGATATTTGGCTCTGTTGGCTAATGAGTTTGCTGACCACTGCTCTAAGGGATTCTCCAAAAGACATTTCCCAAGGGGAACAAACCACTGATTTGAGTTATGAGAGCAGTTTTGCTGGGGCTGTCACCTCCCAGAGGTGCTGAGAGGCCTCTGCTTTGGTAACAACCTCTTCCAGAAGGGACATGGCTGTACAGCTGGACTCAGTTATATTCTAACATAGTATCTCTTCCTTCACATTGCTGGGCTAGATGCTTAGGAAATTGGTTCCTAGAAGGTTATTTCAACCCAATGCTTATATGAAGTAACCTTCAGACCTCAAGTCTCTGGAGGATTTCCAAAATCTCCAGGAGAGCAGCGCAAAGCAAGCAACCTAGAATATACAGGTAGAGGATTTTCTAGCCCAACTGATCTTGTAAAATAAAAGCATTACTATATGGGACATATCCAAAAATGTCTCCCTTACCTGAGTAATGGGCTGATAGCAATGGACCAGACTCGGTCTTCAGTCTGGATGGTGTGTAAGCACTGCCCAAGCCGGCCTGAGGCCAAAGACCATACCTGAAAACAGGAGAGAAGATGCTCTCGTTGGCATTGCCTGGAATTGGGGTGGGGTGGCTGTCCCTGGGCAGGGGTGAGGGGGGTGGGAATGGAGAATCCTTTCTGTCCTGTATACACAGAGCACAGGGTATCAGCAGAGGTGACTCTCTGGCTTCTGGGTAGCCTACCACCCAAACAGACCCTGGCTCACAGTCCTAACCAACCTCTTTTACTTCCACCCAATACAGCTCTTACTTCCCAGCCAATTTTATACCAGGGAATCAGAAGTTCCACATTCCTCAGCTGAGACTTGACCGAGATGAGCGAGTACATGGGCTCGCTTCTCTTAGCACCTTCCCCGTGTTTGTGGATTTTCCTTTCTCCTATCTCTCACCAAGATTTTACTTTGGGGAGGTAGGAGGAGAGAGCAAGATCAAGGCACAGTATGGGAGGACAGAGACAGAATTAGAGTAGAACTAGAGAAAGGAGTAAAAAGAAAGATGCAAGGGAAGGAAAGAATGGAAAAAGAGAGACTTCAAAGTAGAAAGGTGGTGTGTTGTTTGTTTGTTGATAATGCCCAGGATTCAATGCTATTCATGTCAGCACGGAATTTAGCACCTAGTGTCACCAAAAGTAGCAGAAAAGCTTAACTCTTTTAAGCTTCCATATCTCCTACAGGTTAAAAATATTGCTTGGAGCACATTATCTGGTCCCTATCAGTCAGGAATGTACATTAGCAGCCACTCTGGGCTTAACTCTAATCAACACTCACAGAGCCCTCTCAGCAGTCAGTGCATTTAGAAATCTCCCATTAAGCACAAGGTCCCCCTACATCACCCTATCCCAGATGACACACACAGGGAAATAAGCCTCTAACTAAACAGAAAGGAAACCTCAAATATACAGAGCTGTCCCCAGACAGCAGCCAAGGAGGGACCCTGAGGCAGCCAGATGGATCAATGACCTCTCAAGGTCCCTGCAGTGCTATAAGGGGAACACACAAGTCAGTTAGGGCCTTAGATGGAAGAACTTCCAGGAAACATTCCTTGGGTTTAAGGGGTAGGTAATGGAGTGGGGGTGGTCCTGCCTCCTTAGGGTCACATGATATCTCTTCCTTATAAAAGGAGAAAGTGTTTTAGATTTTGTGTGCATGATGGAGGCAAGAGGGTATGACGCAATTTTCTCAAAATAGGGAAAAGAAAAGAAAACAAGAAGATCCTGAATGAAAAAGGGCAGAAAGTAAAGGTAAATGCCACAAATTTCTTGGAGTGCCATGACTCCAGCTTACTCTTCTGGATCTGTAGTCAGGACACTTCCAATGTCCGCTCTTAGATGGTCCAGATTGGAAGAGAGGCTTTCCTTTTCCCTGATGCAAACCCCCTAGAAGGTATGTTTTTGCATGGGTGATGGGAAGACACCAAGGGCTCTGATTACAAAATCTATGGGAACAGCCTAAGCCTGAATTCACTAGTGCCCTCCAGGGAACAGGCTGATGGTGGATTCCTAGATTGTGCAAACCACAGAACAAGGTTCCTAGTCTCCAGAAGTGGCTGGGGAAGTATGCTGCCAATTCTGAGCATCATCTTGGGAACGTGGCCCTCCTGATCAGCCCCAGCAACACACCATCCACCAGAAACCTGAGTATGCTGATCACATCTTCATCCTCAGTGGCCAAATCCAAAAGAGACCCATCCCCTGGAGAAGACAGAACTCGATGGGAGTAGACCTTGATACAGTCCTTTTAAAAAGCAGTTAGCTGTATATATCAAGACTCTTAAAATGACCAAAGCCTTTGGCTCAGTAATTCTATTACTGAGACCCTATCTTAAAAAATAATCCCAAAATGAAGAAAAACCTAAATGATAAAACTATTCCCTGCAGCATGAGGTAGCAGAAAGCATATACATGGGCTTTGGAATCAGACAAATCTGGGTTGAACCCTAGTTGTTAATTATTATCTCTGATCTTACACAGATGTTTCATAACTTCTTAGCCTCAGTTCCCTCATGTGTAAAATAGAAATAATACCTATCTTTCAGGGTTGCAGTGTGGAAATGGGAAGATATGTATAAATTATCCTGCACAGTAGCACAGTATTTGGTAGGCATTAGGCATCAATAACGGTGACTCTTAATACTATACAAAAATAACTAGATACAAATATCCACTAGGAAAAAGTGACTAAATTATGGTAAATCCATTATGAAGCCATTAAAGACGACACAAACAAATAATTTATAATAATAATGGAAAACCTTATAAACTAGATATAGCAGTGCACATTGGGTATCTAAAATATATCTATATATATAAAAAGCCAGCGCCCAGAACGCCATAATGACTGGAATGACTGGTTGCTATGACACCCACTATGACCAGCAAACTGGCCAACCTCCCACAGCCCCTCCCCTGGCCAACCCCACCCCCGATCAGCCCCCACCACCCCGATTGGCCCGCGGCCCCTTCCCCCAGCCAGCTCCAGCCCCAATCGGCCTCTCTCACACCAATCAGGGGTGAGGCTGGCCGGCCAACCTCCCACAGCCCCTCCCCCAGCTGCTGACCCCCACCCAGCCCCCCCACCCCATTCAGGGGTGGGGCCAGCCGGCCCACTGCCCACAGCCCCTCCCATGGCCAGAACCACCTCCAATAGGCCCCCCATCCCAATCAGGGGTGAGGCCCGCCAGCCAATCGCCTGCAGCCCCTTCCCCCAGCTGGCTCAGCCCGGATCGGGTCCGATCGGGGCGGGCCAGCCAGCCAACCTCCTGCCATCTCCTCCTCCCAACAGGCCTGGCCCCGATCCACTCTGATTGGGGTCAGGCCAGCCGGACCCCACCGTGCACAAATTTGAGCACTGGGCATCTAGTTATAAGAATAATTATGTAGCAGAAAATTACCCTAAAAGATAAAATGAAAAAATAAATAAATATACAGTGCTTAGCATAGTGCCTGATTACATCCTGTATTGTTACAAATCAAACAAGCAAACCCATGCATTGAAAAATAACTAAGAGAAAAAAAAGAAAGTTCAAATGTTCCCTCTTCATAAAGTCTCCCTCCCAATCCAGCTGTGATCCCTGCACCCTCTGAACCTTTTGGCCCTTTCCCTAGAGCCTTACACTTCAGTCTTTAGCCACTTCTGATCACCTTCATAGTGCACACATGTCTCAGTTCCCCTTGAGGAGAGAGATTATATCTTCCTCCCCTTTGAAGAGCCCTGATGCCTTGTATAGACATATATCAGAATGAATGAAATAGAGAAAAAGGAAGGAATGAAGGGATGGTCAGTACCGGCCCAGGCCCACCAAGAACATAAGCTACCATCCTGTCACATCTGAAGATGAGACCAGCCCCACTAAAGCCCAGAGAAGCAAGCCCAGCTAAGTCCCAGTCAGTTAGAAACTAGAGCTGGGAGGGGAAGGAAGAGGGCTTTCTGGGCAGTTCCTTGCTCAGCAGTCTCCAAAGAAAATGTTTTTGTTTCCTTCACCCCAATAAAACAACCCTCTATCCTAAGACACAGCACATATTTAGGGAACTCCCTCAAAACAGGCTATAGATGTTTATAGGCAAACATGATAGTTCTTATGTAGGTTTAGGTGTATCAGAAGTTTGAAGAAGCAGCTGTAGAATTGCAAGTGCCACCAAAAGAAAATGGAGAGTCGGTTATAAAAGAATAACTGTGAGTAATATCAAAATGGGTTAGGAAGCCCAGCCGATGTGGTTCAGTGGTTGAGTGTTGACCTATGAACCAGGTCATGGTTTGATTCCAGGTCAGGGCACATGCCCAGGTTGCAGGGGTGTACAGGAGTTAGCTGATCAATGATTCGCTCTCATCTCTGATGTTTCTATCTCTCTCTCCCTCTCCCTTCCTATCTGAAATCAATAAAAATATTTTTTTAAATAATGAAAGAAAGAAATGGGCCAGGAAGACGAAGGTGGTGAAATGCAAAGGCAGTATCAGAAAGGAAGAAACAGAAGCAGCACCCAGAAAGCCAGAAAAGATGAGCTAGCCTGGAGGTCATTGGGGAACCCCAAAGAGCTGACTAGCTTTCTGAAGTTGAAGAACCAGGAGGGAGAATTCTGTCACTGACCTAAAAGAATTTCTCAAAAGAAAGAGGATATACTGCAGTGACAATTTTAGAATTCAATATTACCTATTTCAATATTTTTAAAAAAACTAAGTCACTAAATAGGGCTGAGTTGGTACTTAAAAGATGAAACTAACCCAATATCCCAGATAAAATTGCTATAATTTTTTACAGTATGCAATCCTCGAATAGCTGTGGTCATAAAGCCTAGTTTTATACTGCTCAGGATATCAGAACAAATAGGATAGAAAAGGTGTCATTGAAAAAGAAGAGCCAGCCAAAACCGGTTTGGCTCAGTGGATAGAGCGTTGGCCTGCGGACTGAAGGGTCCCAGGTTCAATTCCGGTCAAGGGCATGTACCTTGGTTGCGGGCACATCCCCAGTGGGGGGTGTGCAGGAGGCAGCTGATCAATGTTTCTCCGTCATCGATGTTTCTAACTCTCTATCCCTCTCCCTTTCTCTCTGTAAAAAAATCAATAAAATATATAAAATAAAAGAAAAGAAAAAGAAGAGCCAGGGGAAGCTTAAAGCTATGACAAGAAGATACAACAATGAGATGGGATGATCTAGGTCACAGGTACCACAAAAGGTTTTCATGCAAATTGACTTCTGAGCAGTATAGCAACTTAAGGCCATCTCTTTTCAAGGAATGGTACAAACACAGTGACCAATCAGAAATGTGAAGTATAGAGTAGAGGAGTGGGAAGCAGGTAATAGGAAATTCAGTTTCCATGTTGGTTCACAAAATTTTCTAGATTTTTCAGGCTCCCTGTGCTGATGCACATGTCTTTGACAGAATACAAAGTGTGAGGAAGAAAACAGCAAAGGAAGGAGAAACTTCCACAAATAGGAAAGAACATATTTAGCTCTTCTTTTTATATAAATTACTGACATTTTCCCATGAAGGAGTAGTCAGTCACCAGAGGATACTCAGAGTCAGAAAAGTTAGTGAGTAAAGACTGAAACTTCCCTCTCCTGAGTTCTCTCCCTTAATGTCTTAGAGGCCTATTTGCTGACACGGACAAGCATTTTGCTCCTGTTAGCACTACGAAGTCTCCAGATGCTGGGAAACAGACAAGCAAGATACTATCAGGCCTCCTGCACCATCAACTGAACTGTCAGCAAAGTTCCCACGGCAGCCCCAAAGGACCAGGCATGTGTGGGCCCTGCCTAGGGCTGCTGGACACAGAAATGCAGAAAGTTCTCTATCTCATGGGTGGGAGCCTATTTGACCCAAATGTGGATGAGCTGAGTCCACAAAGCAGAGGGCACACTACTTATCAGTCTCATTCTGTTAGGACTTGGCAGATGTCTGACTGTAGACCAGGCAATTTGGCAATGACGCAACAAATAACACCCTTCTCTTGTCATCTTTCTGCTGCTTACTGACCTCATCACTCTCCAGAGGAGCAGCGAAAACACATTTTAATTATCAGCCTGATTGCTTATAAACAAGGTGGTGAAAAATTAACCTCCCAAAACAGAGAGCAAGTAAAAAGAGGGAGATTTTTAAATAAAATATTGGGGTCAGAACTTAACCCACAAACTTGAGGAAACTCAGCTCAGGGAGGAAAAGCTGGCCAGGCCCTCTGTTTTTGAGTTCACGCCACATTTCAAGTGAGTGGCAAGCTTCCCAGCCACTGTCCACTCTTTTCCCAGGCCAGCTGGCAAAGATACAACCTGGCATGGCAAGCTGCATGCCAGAGGCACATAAGTGAGTCCTTTATTGTGTTGTTTCCCCCGCCCCCACCCAATGCTCTCAGCCAATCCTGAGACTCAGGCCCTATCCACCCTCTCCCACCCACTCCCTATAGACAGAGGGAATAACAGTATAAGGGAGTGACCATCTCACCTTGGCCGTTCTGTCCCTGGAGCCACTCACAATGATGCCCCCTTTGCAATCCACACAGTTCACCTCCTGCTCATGAGCTGAGTACTTGACGGTGAAGGTGCTATGAATCTTATGAACACCAATCTTTCCATCTCTAGGAGAGAAATAAGGAGCCCACCCCAAGAGCCAATTATTCTCTCTGTAAGAAGAGAACAAGTCTATAGAAACAGCCCAATACTCCAATGACATCCAAATTTGCTAAGCTCTAGGCAATTCAGTCCAATAAGGTCACTCTGAGCTCCCAGATACCTTTACTTTTTCAGTACACTTGAAGCGGAACAGAGCTGAGAGACAAAACAAATTTCCCCCTTGAGAGTATCAAGACCAGCTTCACTTTTCATTAAAGGCTCTTCCTGTTTTCCTTCCGCAGCTAACCCTATTAAGGGCCTTTGGTAAATCTCTGTGCTTTGAATAGGGGGGACCCCACTACTCCTTCTAGTCTCCCTCCTCATCCCTTTGGAGCTGAGTCAGAAAAGTCAGAGACAGGCAGATGGTCCCTGAAAAATCCTAAGAGGCTGGAAGGAGAAACCTGTAGCACTTACCCTCCTGCACTGATAATATGTGAGTTGGCCAACACGAAGTGGCAAACGTCCTCATCATGCCCAGCAAAGACTCCCAGGGGCCGACGGTTCAAGCTGGCACCATCTGGGCGGAACTGATAGGCCAGGATGAAATTAGCCTGGGATATGTACAGAGAATCACCCTCTAGCTGCATCCAGGGCATCTGACTAGAAAGATGAAAAAACAAAATTTAAGGATCATCAAGATACAGAATGAAAACCGAACTCCAAGCTTTGGAGAGGCTGACTGATCCCCAACTTAGCAAGGATGGCCTGCAAGGCTAAGTCTATCCCTTGCTCTCCCCTTCTTCAAAATGACCTTAGGGTACCCTCAGAAAACTAGAGTGATTGAATTTTGTGTTGACCTAATCATCTTCGGACTATCTAAGAGAGTGAGAATTAAAAGACCAATTAAATATCACTTTTAGTTGGAGAATGCTTACAACGTAAATTACTGGGTAGGCAGAGCTTAGAAAATGCAATGATTGACGGGTGGGGAGGGACAAAAAGAAGCCTTCCACGCTGATGAAGTACATTTTTTCATTCTGCATCCTCACTGATTTGCTACGTTTCAAGGTTCCAAGACTCCCATACATGTCTCTTTCCCAATAGACTGGTTAGGGTATGACAGAGAAAGGAGAAGAGTGATCCCAGGAAAGCTCCCTTCCCTTGTCATTCCAGAGCAAAGGGGCCATTTACTAGTATAAGTGAAAGGAATAAAGCCACTTAGGAAAGGATGCTAATAATGTACTGATTAGATACCTAGATCCTCACAGGGGACATCTACATTTCTAAATGTATGAGAGGATACAGTGTAAGAGCAGCAATGGAAAAACACAGTCCCTAGGGCAGTTTACTACAGGGGCTATAGAGAAATAGCTCTCGTAGGCAGCTGATAAAATAAATCCACAGAGTTAAAGATTCCCTCTACAATCTGGCAAGAAGAAAGGTAGAGGGGGGAAAGGAGACATATGTAAAATTTTAAACAATTAAAAAAAAAAGAGCAAAGGTAGAAGCCACAGACCAGTCCCATGGCACAGAGTGAGATTTAAGAAAGAGGCTCTACCAGACACCAGCTCTCTGTGGGGCCTAAGCCCCTTTCCCAAGGTAGACATCCCAGCAGCCTGTCCTACTCTACCTAGGGATTCTGCAGCCACCAGGCCCCAAGCAAAGCATAGGGACAGCTGATTCATCCCCATTTACAGACACCATCTCTCACTGCCAAGCCTGTCTGAGCAAACTGGGCTGGGTTTCTTCCCCAGACTCCTTAATACAGGCGTCATGGGAATGTGGAAAAGTTCTGCAAATTGACTTGACGGGCCATTAAATGCAGCTTGGACTTTGTAATAACTGAGTTTCTGCTTGTGAGGTTTTTACAAGTGTGTGCATATATTATATGGAACATGTGTAGAGTGTGTATAAATGCCTGCATTCTCACTCATTATGCACATTCCTCTTCAACATCCCTTTGCATGAGTTTGTGGCACACTCAAGTGGGCAGCAAGCAGAGGGGTTTGAAATTCAAGTTAAGAGCCATCTGGTAAACAGTCATTGCCTAGGACAAGAAACCAGGTTCATGCCAGGTGAACAGTGGAGAATCCCAGGGCAGCCTGGTAACTGTTTTGTGTGTTTATTTGCCAAACTGCTTTAAACCAGCCAAAAATAATAATAAAAATAAAAATGCCAGGGACAAAACCTTGATAGAGAAATAAACTCTACTTTATGGTATTAAAAGACAAAAGTGGGGAGCAACAGGTAAAGTCCTTCATCATAAAAATCCACATTTCTCCCCTGTAGTTTCTTTACCGTCACCACTATCACATTAATTCGCAGCAGCCGATGTCAAGAAAACCGGCAGAAACTGCACACAAGAGAGAAAGGGTCATCAGATGAAGAAGCCTGGCTTATATCTATCAGTTCAGGTACAGATGAGCAATCATGATATTCCCTATCCATTCCAACAATCAACAAAGAGCACTTTTTTTGGTAGAGAGTCATGTAATAACTTTGGAAAGTTATTATATAAAAGTTATTATGATAAAGCATAAAATCTGTGGCATTAGTAGTTCCAAGGCCATTATTTAAATCTCCTGTGCATATATTAAATAGCACTTTTTCTGAGCTCTGCCTCCTGTAACATATATACACAAACCTTTACATTCTATTTTGCTTTTTACTAAAGTAGGGGAAAGAACTATAAGAAGCCAGGAGTAAAAGTGTAACTCCCTAGAGTAGAAGATTTAAAGAAAAATAATTGTAAAACAAGATGCGTTAAAATATTGGCTTCATTTATTTCTTTTGATAAGATACATTAACAGTGGTTACCTCCGAGTGGTAGGATTATAAGTTTTATTTTCTTCTTTAAACTTTTCTATTTTTTTCAAATTTCTATAATAAACATTTATTGTTTTTATAATCATAAAAATACAGAATTTATTAAAATACCATTTCTGTAATCCTTTTGATGTGAAAAAAGTTGTCCCTCTGATGACCCCTTTGTCATATTTAAAGGATCACCAGGGCCATCTACCCATGAAAGACTACTCTACTCCAGCTAGGACCAGATTTTTCACTTCCCAGTATGCTTTTCTGTCCCAAGTAGCTTTGAGAGTCAAAAGGCTACTTACCTGCATCTCCACTTCAACAGAATCCCCTCTCGGCAGCGCCCCAACCTCCAGTTTTGAGACACCTTCACTCGTTCTTTTACTGGTACACTGGCCATCCTGTGTGCAGACAAAACAGATAATTCAGTCACTACAACTCTGCCAACCAGAGAAAATTCCATGGGCTTACAAGTCAGGACTCAGGAATATCCAGAATATATCTGGATATAAGTGAAGGGGCTAGGAGACAAGAAAGCAATAACTCTTCTCTCTCCATGCTAGGATAACTAAGAAATCCAATGAGAACAGCTTTCCCTTTATAAAGTGTCTATAGTGATGCTAAAGCAATTTAATAGAGAAAGGGTGACAAACAGTGCTGGAAGCACAGGCTATCCATAAGGAAAAAAATGAACCCTGACCCCTACCTCACACCATAAGGAAAAATTAATTCAAAATAGATCACAGACCTAAACATAAAATCTGTTTATAAAACTGCATATCAGTAGAGCAAAAACTGATTTAGATTATCATCTCATATCACAATAAACTCCCCCAAAATGAAAGTGAATTTAAAATAGTTTTTTAACTAATAGTAGTTTAAATACTGCACAGAAGAAAAAAGAAATTAAAATGAAAGCAACAGAGTAGGGAAAATTAACAGTTAATACCACAGGTTAAAGTTTTATGCTTAAAAGTTTTAAGGGACTGTAAAAACCTATCAGGGTAACACCCAGTCTCCAATACTCTGTCATCCATATCCAAAAGCAGATAAGAGTCACACAGTGTTCACATGGTAAAACACTAGGGAAACATCCACAACAATAATAGTTCACAGAAACGCACATTAAAACAATTATTAAAAATAAATAATAAATAAAATTTAAAAACAACTATTAAAAATACCACCTCACATCTATTAAGTGGAAAAACCACACTAACTTTGGTTTGACAGAAGGATTTGGGTTTGGCTATCCATTGCTAACAGCATGCTGGTACAGCTTTTCAGAAAGGAATTCTGTGGAGAAAAGTTGTTAAATGACAGCTTCGGACCCAGCATTCCCACTTTGGGCACTGCATTACGAAGACATAATTCAAAAGAAAAATATATTTTATGAAGATATTTATAGTTGCAGCTATACACTGAGTGGCCAGATTATTATGATCTCTGAACGCATAATAATCTGGCCACTCAGTGTACTTAGGTATAAGGAAAAGCTTGCAAATCTTGATATGTCAAGGGACCAGGAGATAGTGGCCCCAGCCTCTGGCTAGTAAGTCCTCTGGTTCTTTCTAACTACCCACAATGCAGTTCTTATACATGGAAAAACCTTATTTTAAAATCTCAACTCTGTGGTCAGTCTACACTGAGTGGCCAGATTATTATGCGTTCAGAAATCATAATAATCTGGCCACTCAGTGTATATTACGAGTTAAAATCTGAAAATAGCCCAAATGTCTGTCTGTAGGAGAGAATGGTATACTAATACAATAAAATATATTGCCACTAGAAATGATAAATGTGAGGACTGCAAAATACTTTGGAAATGACAATAGCAAGGAATGGTAATTTTAAAACTAAGTCAAATTTATAAAGTAGAGGTGAGGAGACACTACATAAAATTATGTCTCCATAAATAACAGGTCAGAAGAGGTAAATAGATGGTACTTTAGGAAGTGAGCAATTTTAAAAAATATATTACATAATTATTGAGAGTTAGGTCTTTCAATTTACCTTTAAATAGTAGATTAAATGCAGTTATGGGGAAAGTATAGAATGCAGACTTAGAAAACTGGGATCCAAACCTGGTTATCTAATTTCTCTAGTTATCAATTTCTTTGTCTATGAAAGGGTAATATTTCACACAATTGTGGTGTTTTAAAGATGACAACTAAAACAAAGTACAGTATAAGTTATAAATCACCACAAAAAGGTTAATTTTACATGAATATAAATATATGTAGTGATTAATATCCATTAATGGTGCCATCTCTAAAAGCTAATTCAATAATCATTTGTTTTTCTTCTAATTCAATTATAACTATTAGAAACTGTTCTTCTAATGTCAAACTTAGTCCTCTTTCCAGCTGAATGATTAGTATTTGGGTGTACACATGCTAAAGCTAAAATATATTACTAAATTTGTCCATTGGGTGACTAAGGTCCTTGGTTTCACATTACTAATAAGCAACCTATACTACCAAATAGACAGAGAACTGACGACAGTAAAAGATAGTCAACAGGGCCTGGCCATGGTGGCTCAGTAGTTGAGCATCGATCTATGAACTAGGAGGTCACGGTTTCCGGTCAGGGCACATGCCTGAATTGTGGGTTCAATCCCTAGTGGGGGGCATGCAGGTGGCAGACGATCAATGATTCTTTCTCATCGTTGATGTTTCTATTTCTCTCTCTCCCTCTCCCTTCCTCTCTGAAATCAATAAAATATATTTAAAAATTATATTTTTAAAAAAACATAGTCAACAGGATGGACCAAAAGAATTGAAGTCTTAATGAAAAAGATGAGACTTCCTGTCAAATCTTATTTGCATAGCCCAGATATAAAAGAAGAGATCATTTAGCATAACCAATGGACACAGACAGTAGGGGGGTGAGGGCATGTGCTGGGGGGTGGGAGCAGCTGGGGAGAGGTCAATGGGGGAAAAAGGAGACATATGTAATACTTTAAACAATAAAGAATTTAAATTTTTTTTTTTTTTTAAAGAACGTTTACAGCTAACCTCTCCTCTTCGGTTAGGTCTACGTTCATAGGTGGAATAAAACCAAAATTGAATGTTCTGGATCATAACAGGAAGGAAACAAGGGGGAATAAATCAGTGTATCTCCTGAATTGGGATAAGGACAACACTTCTCTCATCTCCCTGGTCACTTAACTGCAATTTGGTGACATTTTACTAAGGGTCAAAGCACTGCCCTGAGGGCATGATCACAGCAGCAAGAAACTTTCAAAGTTGAACTTTAGAAGCTGCTACCAAATAGCAGGTGCAGGCTTCCTCTCCCACAATGAATGCCACGATCAAAATACTGGCTCTGGTCCTTCAAATCAAATTTCAACTGTTTTAAACCATTCCATTTGGCTTTCAGTGAGAAATGGTACCACTTTGTTAATGATAAGAGCAATTGAACAACCAGGCTTTTTCATCCCTTTCCCGCCTCCCCCCCCCCCCCCAATCATCTCTGATGGTTTCCTAGCTGGACAAATCATTTTCATGTTCTTATTGGTTTTAGTGCCTGGAAAATCAGGAATAAAAAAATTTTCTTTCTCTGAAAACAAGTACCCCTCCTTCCCTGTGGGGACCTGCTGTGGTCCAGTCAGAGAGGGTCAGTAAAGCAAGGCAGCCGAAGTGCCTGAGAGACAGGAGCAGTTGCCTCTGGGAATTCAATAAGGACCCTGGTTCCCATCCTTGAAATGCTCTCTGGTTGGCTGTTTCTGCAACACAGTTACTGATGTAAAGTGGGGGTACTCCCTCCAAAAATGGTCGGTGCCCTGTAAATAAACCTCTTGCATGGCTGTTAATGCACGGAGGAATCTCTAACCTGGCCTATGGGCCCACTGGAACTTCCATTTTCCCAGCCCTCCTTCTCTTGCCTCAGGCTCATTTTTCCACTTGGGCCCCCTCTTCTCAGCTTTCCGGCACTTAGTCACCATTATAGTTTGACTGCATTCCTGGGCACATGACCTATTTTAAACAAAAACAACACAACATGCACCCACAGTAAGCTATTGGGCCCCTTAAAATCTTGGCAACAAGTGTGTCGAGGGACAGAAATTAATCTAGGCAGTTATCTAGAGTCCCCTTTCATTTCACCCCTCCTCACACTCCAAACCAAAAGCAAATAAATAAACCGAGTCTGAAGAAAAATGGTTGGGGGGTAAAGGAAAGGGGAAGTGTGGATATATTATAGAGGTCTTAAACCTGCACGGTCCCTAAGATCACAAAGCTCCTGCATCACAAATCAATTCCCCTCCCTGCTCCATCTCGAAGTTTGACTCCCCTTGTTTGACTCCCCTGGATGCCACCCAAGCTGTCCACCTGCATGACTGGCATGATTACCATAAACATAACTTCCTGCTGACTTGAAAATTCAGAAAGGGAGGGTATCTGTCCACAAGTGATGGACAAGGCCATCTCAAGGGGCACTTGGCTAAGGAGGGGAAACAGGACTATGCAAAATGATGCTTGGGGGCCTGGAATTTTAAATTAATACTAGCTCTTGATTTCTTTTATCATCTTACTCTCCAGAAAGCAGAGTTCCCCCCCCCCCCACACACACACACACACACATTGCCGTACCCACCGCTCTTCTACTAAACTAATAATTTGGCTTTAAGTAGAAGTATTTAAACAGCCTAAGACAAGAAACTTCTAACTCTTCCTTTATATTTGGCATTAAGCTAAATCCTCCAATAGCCCTCAGCAGCAGAGGTCCATAATTAGGTTTTAAAAAAAAATCAATGAAAAATCATTATATTGTGTTAAATTGCTTACTCTTTTGGTCAGGGAACAGGGAGTAACCCAAACATGCAAGGTGAAGTGACACTGTATGGGGACATGCCAGCATGAGGACAGAACCACGCACGAGAGCATGGAGCAACTCACATCTCCCATGAAAGGCCTCCAAATGACAACTCACGTTACTCATTCAACCTCACCTCCCATGGCTCCACACTATGCAAGTGAACTCCGGCCAAGCCCATCTCTCCTATGTTTATAACTATACCCACACCTTCTCCTATATTGCCAGCACCAGCCTACCTTTTCCTTTGACAAATGCCTCCTTCCCTCTTCTGGGCACTAGTCAAATTCACCCATTCTTCAGATCCAGCTTAAGCCTCTACTTCACTAGCCCCTCCAAACATTCCTGTCCCTCTCATGTGAACGCACAGGCTGAACCTATCATAAACCTAGGCTTGTTAGCGTTTCACAGCTGTATATCTTGTTTGCCCAATACAGTCATAAATTCCAGAGGATCAAGTCTTAAACCTCTTAGTACTTCTAAAAGTGGATCTCAAGCAGTGGTATACCAGGAACCCTGAATAAGTGTGCCATCAAATTTTAAACAATTTATAGAATTTATTTTCATCCAAAAAGGAGCCACACTTTTATAAAGTTTTCTGTGAGACACACCACTGAGCCACAGTGTGACTCGTGACACAGTTGCTGCAAATAAGAGGAAGATTGCATGTTCAGAGGAATAGATGTAAACTTTACCTCAAAGTATATTATAAGAGAACAAGGTCAGGGCAGTAATAGTTCTACTCAAACAGGAACATACCAGAAGGTGAACAAGTATATATATAAACTAGTTTTTCAACTTTCTAAAACTTGCTTTTAAAAAAAGACATTCACCTTTTAATCCTTTAATGTACTATCAAAAATTCTAACACCATACACAAAAGTATGTCTTAGACACAAAAGGTGAGAACCATGGTCCTAATAGAATAGGCACTTGGATAGAAACTGCTTCAACAAGTTCTCAAAAGTGCCGTTTCCCTTTGGCAAGTCACAGTTTCAACAATACCTGCAGATTTTCAGGAGCCTGGACATACTACCTTCATCTCCAAAGGCCCTTCCTAAAAATGTATAACACAGCACATCTTCAGGAACTCAACCAAGGCTTCCAAATTCTTATGCTAGACAGGCTTCACGGGAGGAATCTGAGGATAAAGTATCTTAATGTGACACCCACATGTCAAAGCTGTCCAAAGCCGTTTTAGAAGCACTGGGCATGACCCTGATTCCTTCAGTGAGCTCAGAATTTATGGTCATGTTCACATTCACATTCATTTCCTCCTGCTGTTGGTCAAGTTCTGTATTTGTAGGACACTTGACCAGTGTGCATGTTCTGCAAGAGGTTAAGAAATATTGATCCGTGAAAGAAAGAATTTTATAATAAAAACATTTTGGGCAATAAATGGGTCTCTATCACAGGACATCTCAGTGTCTTTAATTTACCAGTGGGCACTGTGAATCCCCGAAAGAGGGAATGTGGAACATAGCATTTCCCACACTCATTTGATCACAGAATCAGTTTTCAAGAATCCCACAATACAAGGCTAATCTAGCACTTTCTGAGAATAAACAACAGCAAGAAAGATGCTACTAAAAAAAAAAAAAAAAAAGATGCTACTATGTCTTTTTTAGAATAGACCATCTTCCAAGTGAAACCTGAACTGGGCACTAACAGATTCAAAGTGGACTTTATTCTCCTACCTTCAAAATGACTTTTCCTTGGACTCCCCCTCTGAAATGGGAGAGGAATACACTACTCTGCTTCTCGGGGTTATCTCATAGTTTTTAATCTTATAACTGTGTCCCATATTAATCACCAAAGCAGATTCTGAGCCCTAGTGGCCAAGTTTCAAAACCCCTGGTGCCTTCCAGCCTGGGATGGAGGGATGGAGAGAACATGAACTAGATACCACCCAGAAGTTTTTATATCTCCAGTTCCTAGGCCATTATGATAAAGTCAAACTACAGCCAAGATAAGTGATGAATGAGCAGTTCTCCTTTAGTAACTCCTAGAGGAAGGCCTCTCTTAGCACACACACCACCCGTATCTGAATCTTGACCCACCTTTTCAATATGGACTTTCTAAACGAAAATTCAAAGAAGCATGGGAAGAAAGAGAAGTACTGGCAGAACCCATTACAGAGCTAGTCAGCAGGGGAAATATCATTCCTTTCAGTGAAACCGCTTTCCAGGAACAGTATCTCAACATATTTATTATAAAACAATTTCATTTCCCTGTCCCATCACCTGCCACCCCATCCCCATCCCCCCCCCCCCCAAAAGCCCACAGATTGTGGATTTCCTCTCATTCTTGGCAGAGTTACCAGAAGAAATATAATACCCTCTTCAGACTGCTTCCAACAGCTGCTAGAACAAGAGGGGGAGCTGGGGTAACCTTCCAAAGCTGCCTCTAAAAATGACCATTCTCCCTGCCAAACCATGCAGCTAGGAAACATAGGACTTCTCTTTCTCTGCTACTTAAAACAAGGGGAGACCCACCAAAAGCAAGTGTCCCCGAGTCCAAAATACTTACCTCCAGCCCATCCGTTCTTCTCAACTTGACTCTAAGCTAAAACCTCTTGTACAGTAAGCCACCAACCACTTTCTTCCCTAACATGTATTCCTTGAAACAATCCTCTACTACTTCACAGGACTAATTGCTGTTGTTTTTTAATTTGTTTGTTTAACCCACCCATTTGCAAGGTAGAATTCTTATCAAACTCTTATTCAGTGTAATTTCCTTATCTCTGTCCACCTCCCCAATACCTAGTACACACACACACACACACACACACACACACACACACACACACCTTTTCAGGTCAAGAGCCTTGAAAAACACAAGTCTAGGAACAAATTCAGCAATGGCTACACTGTACCCTAGCCCTTTCCCCTTCCCCAACATCATCATACACTATATGCACTTTTCTGTGTAGAAAAGCCCTATCACCAGGCAGCAGAGAGACTGCCAGTTAGCCTTCAGCCTCTCCGCCGAGACCACCAACAAAGAAGTTCACGAATGTCAACTGGGGGCAGAAGCAATATCTCTCTTTGCTGAGGAGAAACTGGACAGAGCCTCCAGCATCATTCCCCAAAGGTGACAGCCGGGGTTGAGTGAAGACCGTGAAAACTGTACAAGAGCTGGAGGAGAAATATAATGTAAGGAATGATTTGGAATCAGGGGCAGGAGAAGGCGGAGGGATGAACTGGCTGACCCCAAATGTCTTTTCCATCTCTAACTCCTATGATTCTTTGACCTCCAATTTTGTGCTGCGGACAAGGAATGGAAAGTCAACAGACGTGGTGATGTTTTGAAAGAGCCTGGCAGTCTGCTCTTGTCATTTAGTGGTCGCTGCATGTATTTTTTAAGGTGTCTCCAAGCCCTGTCTTCATTTCACAGTTGTCACCTTTCTCAGCAATTTGAACTCATGTCAAATACCAAAACGAAGGAGAAGAAGAAAGAATGTACTGGCTGTTAATTGTGGGCTAAAGAGGGGCAGGCACGGGGCCCATTGGGTGGCCCAGACGTCCGCGGGCAACGTGGACAGTTTGAATACAGGAATGAAGAACTGACTCAAAGTTGAGACAAGGTGGCCAAACCACTAACAAGAAATAAATTCTTTCTCCAGATAGTCTCACACTCAGTTTTAGATACAGTTCAAGCATTTACATGATTCAGGATTCAAAAGATTCTTAATTAGCCCAACCATCTTGCTTCTACGAATTACAACTGCAGTTCCAGCTGAATCCTGGTCAGACCGGAGCAAGACTGCTGAATAGAAAGAATAAACCAGATCTTTGGATTCTCAACCTCGCCTGCTGGTTGACACACCTGATATAAATTCTGGAGCTTAACAAAAATCTGTTTCTAAGAATCAAAGTCGCGGGTATGCCAATTTTTACTGAAAATTCAAAACTCAACTTTCTCATTTTTCAAACAGTTTATTTCATCTTAAATTTTCAAAATTTACTGGAGCCTGGCCTCAAGAAGAGTCTACCTGAACTCCTCCCTGTTCCATGGTTATGAGTTGGGACCAGAAATGTATCCAATGCCAGAGTCAACCCAGAGTTAAGGTTAAGTTGTCACACAAAGGTAATTCTTTTCCATGTCAAACACTCAAAAATAGTTTTGTGTTTTTTTAGCTCTGTATTTTTCCTCAGTAACGTCACTGTCAGTTTGACTTCAGCAGCTCAAGCACCATTTTTTTACCTCAGGTGAAGGTGTTAGACACAGAAAATTGAAAGTATGGAGTGCTGCAATATCTTCAAATATCATTCCAACAGGAATTGCTCATCTTGCAGATTGTGAGGACTCTGGGTTTCTCCATGTTTCTGCCTTCAAAGCTAGCAAATCCATCCCCTCCTCTTCAAGTTTTACAAGACTGGGAAGGATATAAGCAGCTTCTATAGTCTCACGGTCTTGGAGGAAAAGGCCCCTTCCATTCTTCCAGTTTGCATGTGGAGGTACTGACTGCACTAGACCATTTCCTGCTTCCACAGGTGTATTGTTTTATTTATTTTATAAGCATGTAAACTGAACTCAATTTTTATTAACTCACAGAACCATTAAAAATAAGCCTTCTCCAAAACGACTGAAGATTAATAACATCCATACAGGGGTGGGCAAAAGTAGGTTTACAGTTAATACAACACATAATAATATAATAATTAATAAATACAAGAATATACAGTGTTTTGGCATACTCACAACTGTAAACCTACTTTTGCCAAGCCCTGTATACGAAACCTTGCAATGAACTGGAGAACCAGTGACTCTCCTCCCTAGGTGAGGCAGAAAGGTGAAGGAGAAAGCAAAGCTACTTTAAGTTGATATTTGTTTTAGGCATTAAATGTAACCAGTCAGCAATGCCTTCTCTGTTCAGAGTTAGGAAAGGAAACTTTATGCTTTCTGGGCCAAAAAAAAAATGCTCTTAGGCGCAATCATTTTAAAACAAACAAACACACTCTGCTTATCTGTGTCCATCTCGCCACTCTGGACGTTAATCATCACTGAAATAGATACCCCAGTTCCCCAGCCTCAAAGTGCTCCAAGCCTCCCAGACCCTGTCTGAGGAATGAATGTACATGCCAGGGCAAACACCTCAGAGCCTTACTCCCTAAACACCTATTGTTAGTTCTAGGCAAATCTATCACAGGTAAATGCAAGAGGACCCAGGCATCGCTCAAAGGATATTTAAAATAAAATTCAAGTTTGAAAACATAAATAACTTAATTTGGGAGGAGGATTAAGTAGGCTTTCTTTAATATAAGACTGGCAGAAGTGTTTTTTAAAAATAGGTTTACTAGTACATACACAGATATACTTTTTTCTTTCCTTTCTTTGCTCTTATTTTCAGTATCAGAATATCTGCAGGTAGCATCTTTGTTCTTCCACCTGTCGCACTAACTACTTGCATTTAGACAATGTTATAAACTGACAGAGTTAAATTTCACTATTTTGTTTTTGAAGAAAGAACTAGGTTAGTTTCCCCCCTGCTCTAGGGAAAACTTAAAAGATTGCTGTATGAAACATTTCCTTGATTTTTATATTAAAGGTATTTCTATTTCCCCAGGCTTCATAAAGCCTTCAAACAAAACTGATTTTAAGCCAGATGAGTGACTCATGCTGTCTCTGTGTCTGCTTGAAGGAAAAAAAAAAACCCTCAGGATACCTACCAGTGTTCACTGTTTGGGTAAGAGGCCTAAAGGGAAGCAAATTATTTGTTTGTGGTTTAAAAGTGGCCAAAATGCCTTCAAGCACAAGTATAAGACCATTAACAAATCACAAGGAACCAAAGCAGTTCATCTTACTCACATCAACAAAGCTATGATCAGTTAGGAACAGCCAAACTGAATGGGACTTGCCCTGGGCCGGAAGGTCAGTAAACCTTAGCAGTTTGTGTTTCAGAGAATCAAGAGCTCTTCGGCAGGGAGTGCAGACCCTAAGCCCACAGGTTCTGCTGTCATGATTCCAAAAACATCGAGGACAGGTGAGAGAAATTAAGCAGTGTGTGTTTTCCCTCTTGTCTTTAGGCCGCATCTCCACTTTTGCCATATACCAGTGGTCGGCAAACTCATTAGTCAACACAGTGGCAAACCGCAGCTCGCGAGCCGCAGTTTGCCGACCACCGCCATATACAGATTGACTAAAGAAGCCAAGCAATTAAGAAGTTCTACTTTACAACAATTTATTGAGTGCCTACTATGTGCTGAACACTGTAGCACTTACACATTTAAGCCTCATTTTTCTAGGTATGGTATTCCTATTCTTCATAGATGCTAAAACTCTGATGCTGTGAGGTTAAGGTTAAATTTCTGATAAAATGAAGTTTTGTGTCACTTACAAAAATTTATCCCACGGTCCAATTGGCAATTAATTAGCCCAAAGCATGAACTACAGCCCTACCACTATCCAAGCAGCCATACTCTCACTGAACTTTGGGCCCTGGCGCCCTGATGCCCTAAGAGGACTGGGTGCATGCCATCTCCCTCCAGGGATGACAACTACCTCTCTTGGTAGCTTATCACGTCTCTGCAGCTGTCCAGAAACAGACCACACTGGTAAACACTGGCTCCACCTGCTCTAATACAAACTTCTCCTCTCAGCTCAGAAAACAGTGACAAGTGCTGTGGTAAAACAACTTCCCTAGAAGTTTGGAGATACCTCATCCTAGGGCACAGGCAAGAAATCAAAACATACAGGCCTAATAAGTAATAAAGCTATATCACTTTGTAGTCTCAAAGCACTATAAATTTATAATGTAAACTCACTTTTATTTTGTTATTATTGCTTATAGATTGCACACTCATTCCCATTCTCTCTCTTTTAAAACACTTGAAAAAAAATTCATTCATTCGTTCACTCAACCTCTATAAGGAGAGAGAAAGCAAAACTTTGCCTTGGCTGGCTTGAGTTCCAGTCATTTTAGCCAACTTCTTTTATAGGTCAACTGATACATTCTCTGAAAGTTTTTCTTATAAGGAATAAAGAAAGGTAACAAGACTACAACCCTCAAAACCCCAGATAATCATAATCATCGACAATAAAATCGTACTAGAATAAAAGCTAAACAAAATGACCAAAATTTATAAAAGATTAATCTTGTACATGATTAATAATACCCAACTAGAAAACATACTGAAGAGATTATTCATAATAAAAACTAAATGCACAAAATATTTAGGAATACTTAGGAATAAATATAATAAAAGGTATGTGGGAACTTTATTGTGAAAACCACAAAAACTGTGAAAAGGCACAGAATTTATTTTTGCTTGGGTGGTTGAGTGGAAGTAGAGATGTCACACACACCAAAAAAAAAAAAAAAAATCCAACAAGGATAATCTAATCCTAACAGATATTAGACCCTATCAAAAAATACTTAAAATAGTGTGGAAATGGAAAAATATATCAGTAGAACAAAATGGAGAGTTCAGATATAGATCACATATATACACATATACAATATGTACACATATATATGTGTATATATGTATGCATGTGTACATTAACATTTGACAAAATAAGCTTTCTAAAACAAAAGACAAGAATTATTTGACAAAAGGTATAGTGATAACTAGGTAGCCATTTAGACAATAAGAGTTGAACTCTCACCCCTTGCACACAAAAGTGATATTGATGAAAGTGTTAACTATTTTTAAAAATCAAATTGTAACAGCCCTGGCTGGTGTGGCTCAGCTGGTTGGAGTATCATCCTGTGCACCAAAAGGTTGCCAATTCCATTCCGGGTCAAGGCACATGCCCAGGTTATGGGTTCAATTCCCAGTCGGGGTGCATGTGGGAGGCAACCAGTTGATATTCCATTCTCACATTGATGTTTCTCTCTTTCTTCCTCTCTCTCTAAAATCAATTTAAAAAATCAAATTATAAGAAAACAAGTAGCGCCGAAATCGGTGTGGCTCGGTGAATAGAGTGTCGGCCTGCGGACTCAAGGGTCCCAGGTTCGATTCCGGTCAAGGGCATGTACCTTGGTTGCGGGCACATCCCCAGTGGGGAGTGTGCAGGAGGCAACTGATCGATGTTTCTCTCTCATCGATGTTTCTGACTATCTCTCTACCTTCCTCTCTGTAACAAATCAATAAAATATATTTTTTTAAAAAAAGAAAACAAGTAGCTATTCAAAGAGAAGATTTAACAGGTCTGTAGAGGAGTTATAAATTTCTCAGATTTGGGAGAAAATAAACCACAAAAGACTGACAGATTCTGATATACAGGGGTAGACAAAAGTAGGATTACAGTTGTGAGTATACAAAACAGTTTATTCTTGTATTGCTATTAATTATTGTATTATTTTCCATTCAGTAACTGTAACCTTATTTTTGCCCATCCCTGTATTTAAGTGTAAAACTTCTATAAGCTAAAAACATTGAAGTATAAAGAATTGGGGAAAATACTTGGATCAAAGATAACTAAAGCCTAATAGCTACGACCCACAGGATTCCAAATGTATCAGAAAAACATCCAGACTCCAATAGTAAATGGGCAACAACTTGGAACGATCTCACAGGTGAAACAAGCACGAGGGTAAATACTTATCCTGGTCAGTGGTAAAAGAAATGCAAAAATAACAAAACTTTGAGATACCGTTATGTGCCCCCAAATAGCAAAGATTTTTAAAATTCTCACATGAAATTGGTTCAATCATTCATTGCTGGTGCCACTGTGCCTTGATATACCTTTACAAACCAACCTTTGATGCCATAATGCCCATCTTGAGAATTTATCCTCAGTAACCAATTCAAAGAGAGATACATGGAATGTGACTTATATTCCAATAAAGCTGTTACCAAACATACATTAAGTTATTCAGTTCACTGTTATCTATAATAGCGAAAAGTTGGGCATAACATGAACATTCAATATTAGAGGAGTGCTTTTAATCTCATTATGGTACAGCTTACAAACTTTTATTATGTACCTATTCTGTTAGAATCAGGAAGAGGAAGAAGTGTGCAACTGAAAAATTTTAAAGATGAATAGTTGTCTAGAGGTGGTGGCATGATAGCTTTTTATGTTTTAAAACGACTTTCTTTAGTGTTAATACTGTATTAGCACTACTTTTCTTTTTTTTTTAACCCAAACTGGATGGAGTTGGGTGCAATCTGAAAACTTTTACTCCCCCCCCCCCCCCCATGTCCATACATGTTTTCCCTTCTATTTGATAGCTTAAGGGGTCAGGAAAGTTGTTCATTCAGGGGTCTCAGATCCTGCCAAGAACAAGTCCAACTGCAATGCCATGCCTTTCCACACAGCCCACACGGAACCCGGCCTCCCGCCCTGCGCGGGCCCCCTTCTGTGCGTCGCTCTCTAGCTGACCCTGGCCCAGCGCCTTCTTTTCAGGTGTGAGCCCTTTTCTCCATGTCCGGTTTTATCTGAGCCCCGGAGCCCTTCTAGAAGAGGGTGAGAGGATGAATGTCCACAAAACGTCCTGGTAGACCACCCCGTGGGCTGGACGTGAGCGCTAGGCCGGGACCAGCCGGGCCCTCCGGGCCGAGGAGCTCGGGAGCCAACGTCGTGAAAAGACCACCAAACGCTGCGGGGAGAGCTTACGACGGCTAATTGTGAGGGGCCGCCCAGGGGAGGGCGCGGACTGAGGGGTGCTCTCGGGAGGCTCCTTGGGATGGGAAGCCCCCCGAGAAGACAAGGGTGCTCGGGTTAGGGCCTCGGGGTTCGGGGAGGGGGGGGCGACACGGCCCCGGGCCGGCCAGGCCGCGGCGCCCCGCCCTTTCCCCGGACGCCGGCCGGCCCGGGGCGGGGAGCGGGCGGCGAGCGGGCGCTTACAGGTCGGTGCCGAGCCGCGTGAAGCCGGAGTTGAGCGAGGCCCGCGCTATCCGGCGCCAGAGCAGGTCGCAGCCGGTGAAGCGCCGCAGCCAGCGGCACACCTGCGCCAGGCGGCCGAGCGCCCGCGCGTCCAGGTAGGAGCAGATGAGCAGCAGCAGCTCCTCGGGCAGGCGCCAGAGCGCGGGCCCCGCGGCGGGGCGGCCGGCGGGCTCCCGGGCCGCCTCCTCCTCGGCCTCCGCCACGGCCGCCCCGGCCCCGGCCCCGGCCCCCGCGAGGCGGCCCCCGGCCTCTCCCCCGGGTCCCTGCGCTCCCTCAGGCCCGGCGTCCTCGCGCTGCCCCGCCCTGACCCTCCGCTCCTGCCCATCGTCCCTTCCCTCGGCCTCCTTCCCCGGCCCTGCGCTCCCCTCCGCTCCCCTCACGGCCCGGCCCGCTCCTCCCTCCTCGCGGCCGCCTCCCTCCGCTTCCGCCCCCGGGCCCGCGCTCGCTCCCGCCGCGGCTCCCGGCCCCGCCGCCTCCTGCGCGTCCTGCGGCGCCGGCTTCCCCTCCGCCCCGCTTCCTCTTCCGCCCGGCCCGGCTCCCGCTCTCCCCTTCCCCTTCCTCCGCTTCTCCCTCGCGGCCCTCCCTTCCTGCGGCTTCCTCGCCTCCCCGCTCTCGCCCTCGCCCGGCCCGCCGTTCCCGGGGGACCCCAAGCGGCCCTGGCTGCCCATGAGCGGCCGCGGGGCCGGACCGACGCGGAGCCGAGCCCGAGCCGCCGCCACCGCCGCCGCCCCGGGAGGAGGCGATACCGTGTCGGACCGGGTCACATGGGGCGGCGCGGGCCGGGACCTGGGCCCGCCCCTCGCAGCCGCAGCCGCAGCCGCGGAGCCGCCGCAGGGTTCGGGCCGGGAAGCAGACCTCCCTCCCCCAGGCCGGGGCCGCGGGGAGCGCTCGGTGCCGGCACGTGCACTCATTCTAGCGGGAGGCCCTGAGCTGGCCAAGGCCGCCGCCGAGCTTCCGGCTTCAGGAGCGGCTGGTTGGAGCCCCTGCCCTCAAGAAGCGCCCACTTGGATGGCCTGAGACCTCTCCTCCTCCTCGGGACATGCCTCCTTTCCACGAGCCACATACCGCGGCCCCACAAACTGCAGCCCCCCAGAAGTTGGCAGGTCCCTTAGCCTGGGGTCTCAGGGTGGGAACCATGGTCCTGGCAGTGCGCTGGCATGTTAGACATGTGGGGAGGTTTGCAGTTTTCTAGGTCCTGAATCCCCTAACGCCCCAGTCTTGGAGCAGTAAATGGCAAAGCTAGGGCTTCTTATTAGTCACCACCCGATTGCTAGTGGGTTCTTCAAAGTAACCCAGGAGCCCTTCCCCACACCCCCTGTTCCAGTCACAAGGGCACCAATCGGAAGGGAGAGCTAAGCAAAACCTACTGGAGTCTAGACCTGCTGGCACGCCCCCGCCCCCCAGGCACACGTAGCTTTCAGGCATTGGAAATGTGGTTAATCCAGATCGAGGTGGGCCAGAAGTGTGAAATACACCCCAGAGTTTGAAGACTTATACTAGAAAAAGAATGTAAACTGACTCGATAATGTTATATAAATTACATGTTGAAGTGATAAGATTTTTGATACACTGGGCTAAATAAAATATATTTTAGTGTAACTACAAGAAAATTTAAAATAATACATGTGACATTTGTGGCCCGCGTTATTTTTCCATGGGACAGCACGATTTGGAGGGGAGGGAGGGAAATGCTTATTCCCGTCTGTGTATTCTGTACCCCAAATTCTGATAGGAAGGATTTGAGGGTTTTATTTCGTATTAACATCTTAAGACCCATTTTTAGGTATAGAAAGAATGAATGAGAAATCAACTCTGGAAATTATTCAACATCTTAGCATGGTCTAGAAGAGGCGTAGGGAAGCAACTACATTGCATTATGGCGCCGCAGAAGCATCATGTAACAAGGTCAGACCGGAATCTGGCTTTGCCCTAGAATTACTTTTTGATCTTAGCAAAACAACAACAGAAAACCCCACCTATCTTGGCCTTTTAGTGTTCTCGGTTTGTAGCGGAGATAATGCCTCTGCCTTACTTTCGAGGGATAAATGAGATGATCCCTGTAAAATGCTTTGAACTCCACTAAGAAAATTCTCAATAATAGTTACAGGTCAAATCCTGTTACAAAAAAAAATACTAAAAAAAAAAAAGAAAAAAAAAGGCATTGTGTAGAAAAAGATTTCCAAACTCCAGCCAGTGGTTTACTTATTACAAGCAATATTTGCTATGACATTTCCATACACCTAAAGAATTTAGAACATCTCTTTGAAATCATTGTAAAGAAATTTACTTATTCATACTGTTACAAGGCTATTGAGGTGGGAACTCTGCAAATTGAGGTAATATCATCATCAACTTAGCATTTATTGATTTTGCTATACTGTGTACTATGAGGGACGCTGGAGACAGAAATAAATACTGCATATGGTTCCTACATTTTGTGTTCAGATTTGTATTAGACACATTTGTAATTTCTTATTGTGTGACTATTTTTTAACTGTTCCTTTACATAGTAAAGTTGAGTAATGTATCCACATTGCACCTAGATTTTAGTGGAAAACTTGAAGGCTCATAAAATGGTTTAATTAATTCAATATAAATCAAATCAGTATTAAAATCCACAATCACACAAGTGCAACTTACTCTTTTACCTTTATTGGTGGAGAAGTTAAATAATCACTACAAAACATCAAATCACCCTCTTTCACACTCAAATTAGACATTAAGTGAATGGTTCAAGGTAGAATTGATGGTTTAATGATTGCCCAAAAAAATCCAAAGTACTATGCAGAAAGGCAAAACCAAAATGGAAAATGGGAATATATTCTGTTATCATAAGAACTTTCCATGTATTGTTTCACTTATTCCTATCAAAAACCACATGAGGAAGATGCTATTAACCCGGCCTATGATCACATGGTTCCTGAATGGAAGAACAGGTAGGTATTAAATCCAATCTAACCTCAAAGCTTGCTCTGAACCATGCCTTCACCATACACAGCAGAAAATGGAATAAGGGACCCTTACAACTAATAAAGACACACCTAATAATACTATACCTCTGACTATCAGGCAGTCCGGTATCTAAATAAAAGCTGTTTCTAAGCAAATAAATTAGCTCCTGTCTCAATTACATTTTAAGAGTTAACCATGTAGACTTAAAACCCCTTAATGCTTTTCATAATCTTTAAACTGATTTGTAGGAACTGATGTATCTTGCAAAAGAACATTTAACGAAAGTTCAGTAATTCGTTCATTTTGCTTCAGCTTCAGTTTCTTCTGTTGAATTAAGTAACAATGTTTGTATGGTATGTATATTAGCCTTTTGGGAACTTTGTCCCTACCTGTATGTATGTATAGATGGATAGATATAGTTATTTCTAGGTAATATAATTTTTGGATTTTACTTTGTACTTTTTCGTATTGCTTGATTTTTTATGAGAAGCATATATCACCTTTATAAAATTAATAAAGTCTCTCAAAAGGAAGAGTTGTCATGATTCCAAACACACCATGCTACAAGAGAGTTGGAGATTTGAAACCTAGATCCTTGTCAGAGTTTTTATCTAGCCACCTAAGCTTCTTCAAACTTTATTCCATTTAAAAGGTGGAATTATTTACTATCATATAATAGTAAAATTAAGAACAAATTAGAGTATTAGAAGAAATAAGAGGCCTAACAGTGAATGCCATATCTGCAAACATTTGAGCAAGTCATAAATGGAAGGATAGAGTCTAAAGTGTTGTTTTCAGAAATTTTCTATCAGGTTGGTGGTTTATATCCTGAAGTTCTTTTAGAAACACCATCAAGATCTCTGTTTTTCTATAAATCCACTCTCCTTGTCATATTAACTCTGGAAATTAAGAGATAAAGCATTTTTCATATGAAACAATTTAAAATGTTGTTTAAAAATAGGTACTTTATGCAGAAAGGATTAGAAGTAAAGATGACCAAATGCTAGAAATGGATGCTTATGGCTTATGGCAGGTGGAATTGTGGGTAGTTACTTTGCTGTCACTTTACATTTTTCTGCATTTTCTAAGTTTTCTGCAGCAAGCATGTATTACACAGATAATCAGTTAAAAACAAAAAGCCCAAGAAGTGTTTACACCCAAATTGGAGTATTAGAAGAAATAAGAAAAATCATTTAATTAAGCTAGTTCATTTTAACATTTTAAAAGTTTATTTTACAAATCTCTCATGCAGAAGAATTCCAAATAATTTATCTTATACTTCACCTTCAAGGAGGTGGAGCATAACTCCTCCACACACACACACACACACACACACACACACACACACACACACACGGCTGGATATAGTGACTTTCTTCCAAAGAGTACAATATGGAAAAGGAAGGGAGGTGGGGGAGAGTAGCTTTACAGTGGAAAAGGGTGACAAACACTATTTCAGCCAGGTGATCAAATTCAAAATCTACAAGTTATGTTGATAGTAGGTGCCCTTGATATGGTGATAAAAATGGTACTTTACCCCAAAACTCATAATCCTAGCCTAATAATGAGAAGAACATCCGATAAATCCCAATCGAGGAATATCCCTGACAAGAACTCCTCAAAAATATCAAGATCATCAAACACAAGGAAAATCTGAGAAACTGTCACAGCCAAGAGCCAAAGGAGTCATGTCATGACAAGTTAATAGGGTATCCTAGAACAGAACAGAGAAAGGACATTAGGTAAAAACTAAGGCAACCTGATCGGTCCATTAACCGATACAAATGAACTAATGTACTAGTAAGATGTTGATAATGGGAGTATGTGGGAACTGTCTATACTGGCTTCACAATATTTTTTGTAAATCTAAATCTGTTCTACAAAATAAAGTTTTTAAAAATATATATATTTTATTGACTTCAAAGAGGAAGGGAGAGGGAGAGGGAAAGAGAGAAACATAAATGATGAGAGAGAATCATCTATCAGCTGCCTCCTGCACACCCCACATCAGGGATCAAGCCTGCAACCCAGGCATGTGCCCTGCCCAGGAATCAAACTGTGAGCTCCTGGTTCATAGTTCAATGCTCAACCACTGAGCCACGCCAGCTGAGCCAAAATGAAGTTTTTTTTAAGTTAATTTTAGCCTTCTGTGACTTTTATAAAAAATCTTTGTAAAAGTTGTAATGCACATGAAGGCAGTGTGTTTTCTGAGTTATAGAGATTCATGATATCATGAAACCCTATCCTGTCCCCCCAAAATGCAAAAGAAAAAAGTAAAAATAATGTACCATAAGTCATCTCCAACAAAAAACCACTACCTAAGAGTTCTAGTTATCCAATTAACATCTGTATTAGATTTATTTTTCAAAGGGTCAGATATCATTCCAAGATACTGTCCTGGCTATAACTGAGAAAACAGACATTTTCAAGCACAAACTTTTATATAAATTATATAACATGTACTTAAATATATATTGTAAATATGCACATATGTATATAAAATTTAAGGATCCTATGTCTATATGGATAGAAAAGCAAGTAAGGGGGTGGGCAGGATAGAAATAGAAAATGTAACTTTGTAGGAAAAACAGATTTCCAGATGTGCCAATGAAGCAATGCTATTATTACTTAGTCTGAAATAGCCTTCTTCATGTCAATAGATGGTAGTCAAAGAGATTTTGAACAAAATGTAGAACATTTAGGATCTAAGATAAATTCTTGTATTGCCATATAGCATCAGAATTTTTTTCTTTTTCTATCCGTTGGAAGACTGAGTCACGTAGCAACAGATGATGGAAGATATAAAACTTGAAGATGAATGGAACCAAAAAATCTTCTGAATTTTTTTGTGATTACCTGGGGATTTCTTTAAATACATATATAAAAATAAGGTCACCACTGAAATAGATTATATACAAATATAATCTTAATGAGTTATTTTCTAATAAAAGAATGACACATTCTAGGGAAAAAATTTCTCTTAAGTATCTTCAGTTCTTTTGGAAGAAAGTGCCAGGTCAAATATAAGCCTTTAAGTTTTTTCATTCAAGACACTCATTACACTGAATGAACCACAGGATATAATTTATCTTGTCCTAAATTTTGGGTCCTGTTAAAAATGTGAAACATACAAAAGGCAACTTTTCTGGACTATCATTCAATTACATTATTTTGAACAGATGGTGGGTTGTGTTTAGTTGTTAAATATGAAAGTTTGGATATGAATGGAATAAGAATAGGTCTTATTTAATTTGGGGGAGGGGTACTTTAGTAATACACACACACACACACACACACACACACACACTCATATACTAGGTAAAGCTTTTGGACCAGAATTTAACTGTTATCCTTTTTTTTTTTAATATATTTTATTGATTTTTTAACAGAGAGGAAGAGAGAGGGATAGAGAGTTAGAAACATTGATGAGAGAGAAACATCGATCAGCTGCCTCTTGCACACCCCCTACTGGGGATGTGCCCACAACCAAGGTACCTGCCCTTGACCGGAATCGAACCTGGGACCCTTGAGTCCGCAGGCCGACGCTCTATCCACTGAGCCAAACCGGTTTCAGCTAACTGTTATCCTTTAAGGACGTGTGTCACTACTTCAAAAAAATTACGTAACCAGTAATATGTCTTTTTCCCTTCTTTTGGCAGCTGTTTCAAACACAAATGGAGAAATGAATGAGAAAAATTCCCTACATTTAAAATCCACCAGGAAGAGAAAATCAGGGAGTCGTCCAAGCCAAACCCTGGGGATCTTCCCAGGTTCCACAGATTGACCTGAAAACAAGGAGTGCAGCTTGAGCTCTTCTTCCTTTAGCGGTGCAAGTGCTGGTCAGAAAAGTGTTCAAACACATGGAGCTTGGCAAGACCACCTGCTCCTAACATAGGACAATGGCCCCTGAACCACCAACTCCATTGCTTCAACACCAGCTCTCCTTCACAACAGGTGACAGGCTTCATGCTAGAAGTTTCCCGGTAACAGAGTAAGCAAAGAGAAGCTAAAGGTCACATCTATGACTGGAGCTCTTAAATTAGGAGCGAAATGGATAGATTAGAAAGCTGAAACTGAAGTCGGTCTAATAGAACCAAACAATAATTGCCTAGATCCATGGTTGGCAAACCGCGGCTCGTGAGCCACATGCGGCTCTTTGGCCCCTTGAGTGTGGCTCTTCCACGAAATACCACGGCCTGGGCGAGTCTATTTTGATGAAGTGGCGTTAGAAGAAGTTTAAGTTTAAAAAATTTGGCTCTCTTGCCGAAACCGGTTTGGCTCGGTGGATAGAGCGTCGGTCTGCGGACTGGAGGGTCCCAGGTTCGATTCCGGTCAAGGGCATGTACATTGGTTGCGGGCACATCTCCTGGTGGGGGATGTGCAGGAGGCAGCTGGTCGATGTCTCTCTCTCTCATCGATGTTTCTGGCTCTCTATCCCTCTTCCTTCCTCTCTGTGAAAAATCAATAAAATATATTTAAAAAAAACTTTAAAAAAAAAAAAATTTGGCTCTCAAAAGAAATTTCAATTGTTGTATTGCTGATATTTGGCTCTGTTGACTAATGAGTTTGCCGACCACTGGCCTAGATATCAGTCCCAGCAAGACAGAGTTAATGTTCAGATCCTCACTTGGCAAGGGCCTGGGCTTCCAAGTGCTATGGAGCCACCAAGAAGTAGAAAGGAACTTTGCCCAGCTGCCCATGCATCCCTGAAGCACGACCCATCTCAGTGGATATGTGGCATCACCCAGGATAGTTAACCTATAATCTCTCAAGCTCTCCATCTCTTGGCTCACTCAATAGGAGAGGAATCACAATGGTCAGGCCCCACTGCTCGCGCAGCTCTTCCAAAAGAGTTGAGGTCAACTAGAAGTTCGAATTTCCTTGATGTGAATCTTCAGTCACATATGAGATAGCATGTTGAATGGGTGTTCAATTAAAGAGCTATAAAGCAATCTTTAATATTTTGTAGGTTAAGAGAATAAAAGTTAATATCAGCTATTAGAGGAAAATTCTCAATTCAGTAACCTATGTTAACCCACATGGGGAAATCAATGAACAATGGCATTTTAAATGTTTAAGCAGTTAGGTCATGACACGGTCTAGGTGGAATCCACGATGAGACAGAGGGAGTAATAAAGTCCTGGCATCACACAACTTCCATAATGCTGGTATTTTGAAAACTATAAATCCTTATTCCTTGGGATAATTTTTTTTTAAGTTTTAAAAAGTTTAGAAAATAAAATTTTTAAATTTGTTCAAGGGTCTTCCATGTTACAGTTAAAAATCACTTCTTCAACCGAACCCAAGATAAAGTCATAAAAACAACTTGAGAAGAAACAAGAGAATAGAAGTGTTTGGAACAAATACAGTGCACACTGCTTAAATTAATCATGGAACATCCATAGAATAGAATACTAAGAAGTTGTGATAAAGAACAAGGAAGATCATATACACTGTTATAGAGGATCTCTAATATACATGAAGTGAAAAAAGCAAAATGCATAACTGCATATAACATATTGTCATTTGTTAGGGGAAATTATATTCGTGTGCTTTGACTTTTGTATGCCAAATATCTCCGGAGAAATACAAAAAAGCTAGTACCAGTGTTTGCTTCTAAGGAGTGGATGAGGGGCAGAGTTTCCTTTCACTATATATGCTAGTTTATACCTTTGGAATTTTTAACTATTAAGTATTTGTGTGTATTACTTATCAAATAATAAACTTTATCTCTAAAAAAAAAAAAAAGTGCACTCTCTAAAAAGGTAAAAGAGCACTTTCGAGCATATTTTGAGTAAATGGAAGAGGCCATCATGAAAATCATGAAAGAAATTGTTGCCCAGCTGGAGTGGCTTAGCTGGTTGAGCGTTATCCTGTGCACTGAAAGGTTGCTGGTTTGATCCCTAGTTGTGCCATGTACAGAAGGCAACTGATATTCTCTCTTCTCTCCTCACCTCCCCTCTTCTCTCCTTTCTCCTTCAAACATGTCCTCAGGTGAGGATTTTTAAAAAAAGAAATTGTCATTACCTGCCAATACAGAGCTATAGTGGAGAAGAGGGCGGGGGGGGGGGGGGGGGGGGGGAGGCGGGGTGTTGCAATATACTAACTGGTGTGTCAGTGGTAGATCAAAATTAATACCCAAATTGTGAAAATATGGTAGTTACTGACAGAAGGAGAAAAAGCAAAGTCTATCTCATCGCATTTAAGTAAACAGTGATATGTTAGGAAAAAAAGACTAAACGGAAAAAATACTGGAACTCAAATAATCAGAATGTTGTAATGTCACAGTAAAATATGTAAGTTTCCAAATGAATTCCATCAGATCCAAAAATCAGTAAAACAATTTCACTTTCTTAAAAGGCTTACACAAACACACCCCTGAAACACACACACACTTCAGACACACACTGTGAGAAGCCTGTAAGACTATTAGCACAATTCTGGACTTTTATGGCTATTTCTTTTTTAGGGGTCATTCTTTGCATTTTTACTGCTCTAAATTTACCTCTTCAAGTCACAGCAATGCAGATGGAGCTTTCTTTCTTTTTTAGTTTTGTTCCCAACCAAATCTTTTGTACATTTCTGGAATTTAAGCCACCTCAGTTACCGCTACTTATCTATAACACCATTGCTTTGAGGGATTAAAGCAGGTTTCTTGTAATACACTTAGATCAAGAGTTATCTGAATTGAGAAGAATATCCTGTTTGAGTTGCAGATGGGGAGTCTTTTTTATTTTTTTATTATTTATTTATTTATTTATTTAAAATCTTGAGTTGTTTTGATTTCCCCTGAGAGCAGTAATCTTCAGCAAGTGATATTTTTTAAAAGCCCCAAACACACCACAAAACATTCCAAGTGATTTTAACTCCTGAATGAGGTTGGGCTACCTGAGTGATTCTCTCTCTTCTCTTCTTTGGCAGAAAGGATTACAAACCTCCACAGAACTTGCTCTCTATTAAAGTGGAGTGCTGTGCATTCATTGGCAAGAGGTGAATTGTTTTCAGATTACATGCGAAAGAGTGTGTGTGTGTTTCTTTCCCACATCAAAGACTTGGATGGAAGCAGTTCTGAGTATTGCCAGGGATGCAAGAATTGGTGCTAAAGTGATTAGCAAAATTGCTTTCCTGCAAAAGAAGCACAAAACATTACCTAGGGATTAGAGGAGGAGAGGGCAAGATTAAAGGTGATGTTGAATTTTGGATGGAATATCTTATCCATCTTTTTCAAAATCATGCTTCAAGGATTCTGTGGCCCCTCCTTAAGGAAACCTGAACAAATCAAAGTCTTGCTTTCTCAAGTTTTGTACACAGGGGTGCTGACAAGGTAAAATTAAAACTACTAACAGAAGCAGTACTTGTGACCTCCATATCTTTATCTCACTACAAATACATTTTGAATGTATTTTATTCAGCATGCACCAATGACTCCATTGATCAAAGAGTCTTTCATTTGTAATTGGTCTGCGTCCACCTGTTGCACTTAAATGATACTGTTTTATAGGATTTCTGGAGTTGATTGGTTTTAGTAAATCTTGATTTGGTTACTATAGCATCCCTTTTTAAACGTATCTTTCACAGTCAAAGTCTTCATCTAACCAAAATGTGTTTTTTTTTATTAGCCATAAAACCTATACTTTATACAATGAAGGAAAAATCATACAGCAAACCTCACAATTTCTAGTTTAGGAAGTTATTTTATGGGGTATCTCTGAAATGCCCTATGACATGCTTTGTCACTTAGCATTTTTTCATCTCTTTCAAAAACCGAGTGTAGGCCTCCCTTCTTCCAAGAAGTCCTCCTGACTTTAGTCTCCCAATCAGAGATAGGCAAAAACATAGAGGTACATGCAACTGTTCTGGTATGAATAAATTTTTTCTTCCTCCTTGATTTCTTCCTTTAAAACATTAAGTCCAAAAAAATAATCAAATATATATCTGGATAGATGGCAAAAACATAAAGTTGAATGTAATAAGCAAAATAAATTCAGAACAATATGTAAGTATGATACAATTTATGACAATTTAATACAAAAAAAACAATATCATAATTCATATGGTATAACAATATATACATGTATGTAAAAATTCAAAAATTTACAGAATTATGTATCTCAAACTCATGCTCGTGGCTGCCTCTGGGAAGCAGAAAATGAGATAGGTGATGAGAGGGAAATTTAGCTACAATTATAATATTTATTTCTTTTCTTTTTTTATATAATATTTATTCTTTTAAAAGAGGGAGGAAACCGTTCAGCTTAGATGATTCACTTAGACATAGTTAGGGGATGTGAAGTATCATTGAAATTCTTGTCTAAAAAACACAGCAGAGGTTTGAGATCTCAACTTTGTCCTCAAATTATTCTCTCACATAATGTACAGATGTATTTTTTTGTCGGACACTAGTTATGTCTCACTTTCTTTGTAACAACAATAAAACTTGTTTCAAATTGATTAAATAATTCAGGGCAGTTGTGACCTCCTCTTTATTCCAAGATAACTTTATCCTCAGAAATTAATTGTACTGTGGTGGTAGAGCTTTAACTGTGTGTGTGTACTGTAAAGAGAAAGACACACCGTGAGTCCTCAGCAGAAAGGATAGAGAATAAATAAATAAGTAGTTTGCTTGTCGTCCCGCATGCAATAATTTGTGGGTGTTTTCATTTTGAAGTTGTTTCTTGAGGTTGCCGATGTGACTTCTTCGCTTTCAGGACCTTGTTGAGAACAATCCATTTTTATCTGTCTTTCCCTTGGGGTCCCGTAAGGTCACTGGACATAAGATAGCTGTGAAATTTGACATTGTTCCAATTTAAATGCCTTGCTCCAGCAAGTGCAAGACTGTGGATGCTTCGGTGTGGGGATTGCCACGGCCAGGCCGTTTCTGAGACTCGCCAGCCCTCCAGGCTTCAAAGCCTGCCATCCTTGATCTCACTAAAGAATGTTTTTGAATTCTATGTCCATCTAGTGGTTGCCTGCAAAGATCTACTTGGCTTTTTCTTTCTTCCTTTTCTTTCACACTTGATCAGTGAGATTCTGTTTGTGATGGGGGTTCTGCCCCCCTTGGGCTTTAATTCTTTCACAGGTGGTTTCAAAGTGTCTGTCCTTAGCCACTGCTTTCTATAAACAAGTAGGAATTCATGAACCGCAGTTACTGATGGCTCTCCTCACAGAGCAATTCTCCCTCACTTTGAAAATAGACTGTTTTGTGGACAGTAAAGTACAGTTCTTTTTCACAGATGAGATTAGAGGGTTGAGGGGAGGCTGGAAAGAGGCAACTTTTTTCTTTTCCTTTTTTCTTTTTTTTTTTTTTTTAAACTGGAGAGCCTTTGTGTTGTAACTCATTTTAGCAAATGCAAGAACTTATTTTACACTCAGTTGCACCTTTGGTTAACGATGACATGGCACTAAGTAGAGGGTGCTAGGAATTTGCCGATTTCCTCATTAATTCCAACACCTCCAGCATCCCAAGTATAAGGCTAGGAGTTGGAGATCAGATGATGACGGGAGCTAATGTGGTTAGTACATATCTAAGGGACCAAATTATATCAATTCCACCTAAGTTTGATGTGCTATATGGGTTCAGATATCTATCTTAATATCTCCTTTCCCCTTTGCACTAAAAGATCTCTCCCCAGGTCTCAGTTCCTTTGATTTGAGGTTTTAGAAGAAGTGGATTCAACCTCTTATCTGTAGTGGTGTGGTCTTTTCAATTTTCAAATGAATCATGAAAATGGAGGTGGGGGGACATATGAATTTATATTACTCTGAATTCTGTGAGAAAAAATAATAGAGGCCAATTGTTATCACTTGGTTCCTAACACATCCACAATGTTAGGGCATATATGTGTCTTGGGCCACTTTGGCCTCTAGGAAAATGGGGACACACCGTGAATTAAAGTCACGGCCCTTGTTCCAGCTCAATTTAAAATAATATATTTTTTTAATATTTTTTTAATATGTCAAAATACTTTTTCTCTTTATAAATGTAAAACATGTTATTAGAATCCATTTAAAAAACACAAATTGTATTCATGCATCATTGTTGGTAATAGCAAAAAAAAACTGCAATTAAACAACCTGAATGGTCATCAATGGGCAACTGGTGAACTAAACTATAATGTATCCATCTATAGAATGACATACAGTAATTAAAAAGAGAGAGAAACTGGAAAAGAGTGACATGGAAACATGTCTAAGAAATAGTGTTGATTTTTTTTTTTAAGTTAAAAAATGTTATATACCAAACAATCCTAGCCCTGGCCAGTGTGGTTCAGTTGGTTGAGTGTCATCCCATGCACCAAAAGGTCACCGGTTTGATTCCCAGTTAGGGCACATAACCCAGGTTGCAGGTTCAATCCCCAGTCGGGGCATGTGCAGGAGGCAACTGATCCAGTTTCTCTCTCACATCATGTTTCTCTCTTTCTCTCTCATTCTCCCTTCATCTATCTCTAAAATCAATAAAAACATTATTTTATAAAAGCCTATATAGATTTTTTTTTTTATTGAAGGAAGTGATCTAAGGAGATTTTAACCTTATCTGTAATGCTTTACTCTTTTACATGGAGAATGTATTTATATAATTCTTATGTAATTAAAAGCAAATTTTAAATAATTTTTAAATCCAAATAGACGATAACTAAAGAGAAAAGAAAAGAAAATATCCTATAATCTGCTATCCAACCTCCTATATAGTCCTTTGTATATATACTTTTCTTTAAAAAAATGTTTGTGGTAAAATATACATAATATAAAATTTACCATTTTTACCATTTTCAGTGTACAGTTTAGTGGCATTTACTACATTCACCCTGTGGTGCAACCATCACTACCATCCATCTTCAGAACTTTTTCATCTTCCAAAACTGAAACTCTGTACCCATTAAACAGTAACTCCACATTTCCCCCTGGCCCGAGCCCTGGCAACCACTGTTATACTTTCTGCTTCTATGAATTCGGCTACTCCAGGAACTTCATATAAGTGGGATCATACAATATTTGTCCTTTTGTATCTGGTTTATTTCACTTAGCATAATGTCTTCAAGGTCCATCCATGTGGTGGCATGCATCAGAATTTCATTCCTTTTAAACGTTGAATAATATTTCATTGTACATATAGACCACATTTTGTCCATTCTACATTGATAGGCATCCACCTTTTAGCATTGTGAAGAATGCTGTGGTAGACACTGGCATACAAATACTTGTTTGAGTCTCTGCTTTCCGTTCTTTGTGTATATACCTAGAAGAGGAATTATTGTACCAAATGATAACTCTATGCTTAAGTTTTTGAGAAACCACTATACTTTTAAAAATATATAGTTTTCCACCGCAGCTGTATCACTTTTTATTCCCACCAGCAATGCACAATGGTTACAGTTTCTCCATAGCCAAGCCAACACTTGTTTTCTGTTGTTTTTTTAAAATATATAACAGTCATCCTAAAGTTGGGCAGTAGCTATATATTTTTAAAAATTAAAAATTGACCCAACTGTAGCCCAGCCAGTGTTGCTCAGTGGTTGGGCATTGACCCATGAACCAGGAGGTCATGGCTCCATTCCCAATCAGGGCACATGTCTGGTTTGCCGGCTCGATCCCCAGTAAAGGGCATTTAGGAGGCAGCTGATCAATGATCCTCTCTCATCATTGATGCTCCTAGCTCTTCCTCCCTCTTCCTTCTGCTCTCTGAAATCAATAAACACTTAAAAAAAAAAAAAAAGAGGATGGTAATGGCTTGTTTGTACAGGGCCTCACAGAATATTTAAAAATTGCTCAACTGTAGCTTGATATAACCTTGACATTTTCTGTGCTATTAAATATTCTTCAATATAATTTTAATGGCTGCATAGCATTTCACTGAATTAGATGCACCGTAATTTACTCAACCAGTTCCCTGTTATTGGAAACTTAGGTGTCTCCAGTTTTTCGGCATTACAAAGAGTGCTCCATATTCACATACTTGACTTTGCTTTAAATTTGCTTATAAAGTACTAACAGTGATCTTGCTAGGTCATAGGGCATGTACATTTTTTTAAAGCTTTGAAGATCAATATCCACTTTAAAATTCAGTTAAAAAGAGGGATTGGATGAAAGAATTACTACTGCAAATACACATTTGAGACCGCAAGAAAACTACTACTGAATCAATTAAGCAATTCTCACACACCATGTGGGCATTGTCTGTTAACCCTCCAGCAATTTGTCTGTCACCATTGACCTACATCAAAATCTTTAGTTGAGGAAAAGAATGTAGAAGCCTCTTATTGGAAGGCTTGATTCAATGGTACTCAAGGTGCTAACATAGTCTGTGTGAGAGCATTTTCATCACTGTAGTTCACTACAGTATACAGGACCAATCCGAATCTCTTCTACTTTTCTCATTACTGAAATACGATGCTATATTGGGGGTGGAAATTGCAGAAGTACCCAAGGATAACACAATCAAGAAAATAAGTTCAAGATGAGGAATCATCCAGGAATCCTATATAATAAAAGGCTAATATGCAAATAGACCAAATGGTGAAACAACCGGAACCGAACAACCAAACAACCGGTCGCTATGATGTGCGCTGACACCAGGGGGCGTGTGTGGAACATGGAGGGCATTGGCCATGGCTGGATGGTGGAGCAGGTGAGCGGGGGCATCAGACAGAGGCGGGGTGCCAGTCACTGTCATCAGGGCGAGCCTCTGGTGGTTATTGAAAATTCTTTGCTCCCGTGTGCCACAGTCCCGCCCGGCACTTGCACCTGTTGCCAGCACCAGCCCCACTCACACCCATTGCCAGCGCCGGCCCCGCTCACACCCGCAGCTGGTGTGGGTGCAAGTGGTGGCTGCTGGCCCCGATAGCCCCTGAGGGCTTCTCCACCTCCCCCTGCTCCTGATGGGCGATTGGGGCAGCTCGCACCTGCTGACGGTGCCAGCCCTGCTCGCACCTGCTGCTGGCACTGGCCCCAATCCCTCCGCGGCCGTCAGCGGGTCCAAGCGGGGCCAGCGCCATCAGTGTGTGGGAGCGGCAGCGGAGGGAGCAGGGCTGCCGGCAGCCGGGGGGCCGGGGGCCGCGGCAGGAGGGGCAAGGACACGGAGGATGGGCTGAGACCAACCCCTGTGCCTACCACAGCCTCGTGGCCACAGTTCCTTTCAAGGTGCATGAATTCATGCACTGGGCCCCTAGTAAATTAATAAGGGGCTATCTTTCTCCCTCTTGAACTGCCTAATAATTAGTCGGTATGGCCAATGCCCCACAGAGCCTTGGACTTAGAAATCCTGTACAGACTTTAGTTGTGTCACTCGCTCCCTTACTTAGAGACCTTGGCCACCCATGGGCTTCATGGTCAATACAAACCCCTTTGCCTAGCATGCAATATTCTGGTTTCCCCCTACCTCTCTCCACTTCTATTGCCCCAGCATGAAAACTTCCATTCCATCCATATTGACCTATTTTCAGTATTTCAAATACTGTAAGAGACTTCTGGAGTTAGATAATCTACATTTGAACTCTGGCTCTGCCATTTCTTTATTAGGTGTCGTTGGACAAAATACTTAAACTTGCTGACACTCAGTTTCCTCATCTGTAAAATAGGGACGACAAAGCCTAATCTGCTGTATTATTATGTACAGGAGTGGGCAAAAGTAGGTTTACAGTTGTAAGTATGCAAAACACAGAGTTAATAAAGCTATTGTAACAATCATAACCTGCATGTCTTTTTTCATACGAACAACTGTAAACCTCCTTTTGCTCACCCCTGTACAGGTGTTAAACTGGACAACAGCATGTAAAAGAAGTTAGCACAATGCAGAGTCTGTAATGAGTGTCTGGTAGATGACGTGAATGTCTTATTCATCCTGGCCTCTCAGCCTTTGCTCCAACCTGCTGTCTTTCTGAAAGTCCTCTTGCATCTCAGTCCTACCATCCACCATCACAAACTCATGTTTTAGCTCCTTTGAAAGCCCTCCCACAAAAACCCTTAGCATTCCCTGACTAGACTATTTATTTGCATTTATCTATGCTCCCTGTATTGTAGTAGGTCTATACTACCTGGTGTCAGTCACACTTTTGATGGTGTATTTGTCTTCTCTAGGTATCCTGTCAAAGGATAGGAGTCATGCCTACTAACTCTTCCCCCCACCCCACTTTTCTCCCTCTGTATTAAGAAAGATTTACACATAGTAGATGATAAATAAATATTTATTGGCTGACCCTTTTCACTCTCCCCACACTTCATGACCTGCCTGTATCAATAGGTCCATGTCAGTCCTCCTTACTGGACTCTCTCCTAGGGCAGTTTTCAGGGAGACCTTATACCAATTTTGCCCCAACAATAATCATAATTAATGTACAGCACTTCCCTGCTTACAACAACAGCCTATATGGACAACAGAATGGGTGTTGTTATTATCATCCCTATTTCTCAGAGACTCAGAGCGGTCAAGTAATTTGTCACAAAGCCAATGTATGGCAGAACAGAAAATTTAATTCAGAGCTACCAATTCCAAAGCTCATGCTCTTGGTCTCCCATAATAAACCTTTCCTCCTTATTTAACTATTAGTGGACACTTGCCCCTCTCCGAAGTAATATTATTGTTGACGTTTAGGTCCTTGCCTAAGAAGAAAATGGTGGTGTTCTGAGTACAGTAACCACCTAAAGAAAGTTGTGTAGTGTTTGCAGAGGCATGAAAGACATGTGCACGAAACCCCAGTTGTCGGGGAAATGTTCCAGGTGAGAACCTTGTGTAAATTATTTCCTTTGGGGCCCAGAATGAAAGCTGGGAAGGTGAGAAGGTGTCTTTTCCCTTACACCTTAATGAATTGCGACTCAGAGTAGCCCTCTTAGAAATGGCTGCCCCACTGCACTTGTAACCTCTCAGGTCACCTGCCCCCACTGCTTCTGCTCCAAGGCCTTGACTCTGGCTTCCAGGAGTTCTTCCCCTGCAGTCACCCTCCATGAACTAGGGCACAACTCTTTCACCACAGATTAAGGGAATCATAGGTGGTCCTGATTGGAAGAGATTCTAAGGGTTGTCCTATCACAACACCATATCTCCCCAGCTCCACATTTCATTCTCTGACAGCGCAGAAGACTTTCTTCAGATTTAGGGGCGGTATGAGTCCACAGACAGTTCCCCTGAACCCAAAGCAGAGCCATGTCTCTCAGCTACCTCAGTCACTGAGTAAGCATGTCTGTCTACAAGGTGTCCGAGTAAAACTCCCTGGAAGCTACATGAATCTTGATTTAGCGGTTACTCTAAATTCTGTTGATAAGAGTTGTTTAAACTCATTTATGCCCCGCCCACCTTGGACACTTGGGCACGAAAGTCAACTTTGCTGCGTTGCTTCCAGATTTGTTGAGATCTACTTCCCAGGTACTGGGAATAAAAGGGCAGGGTCTAAAATATTCTCATTTTTTTCAACCCAGTTTCCACAGAAAGCTGCACTTTCTCACAGCCAACAAGTCCCATGTCAGCAACAATCTTCAAATTGCACAGAGACTGTTCATGTTTTCTTATTGCTTTCTGAAACAAACATCAGCATAAACGTTAATATAGCAATGATTTAATTATACTCTAATTACTCTGGGCAAAAAAAAAAAAAAGAAAATGGGAGTTTGATTCAATGCACATGCTGTTTTGGTAGAAAGTTACATCTAAGCCCAGGTATAAGATTCTTCTCATGATGCTGTTACCACTGATTTTCCCACACTCACCTTTCTGTCTTAAACACTAGGAGTCCAAACCTGTCTCTTCCGAATATCTTAACCTTGAGACTTAGACATTTTCCCTTATTTCTCAACAGAACCCCCTCCTCCCTAGTTGCTCTTTAGCATAACATCGACTCAGTCAAATGAAGTAAACAAATATTTACAGAGTGGGGAAGGAGGGAAAGATGGGAAGGGGACAGCTGTGATTACTGACCCATCCTGCCCCAGCTTTTCCTCACTAAGAGTGTCTTTGGGTACAAGCTCAAAATGGCAATTAAGACAAAAGTCTAAAAACCAGCAATGAAAATTGGGATTTGAAATGTAAAAAAAAAAAAATTTTAAATAGCGCATGCGCATGCACACACACACACACACACACACACACACACACACACACACACACGTCCCCAAATACTTATAATAGCACCAAAAATCCCAAATAGTTAGGTATAAATCTAACAAAACATGTACAAGATCTAGTGTAGAAAACTGATGGAAGAAATAAAAGGAATCTTAGTAAGTGGAGAGAGAGTTCATATTAGAAGGTCAGTATGCAAAAGTCAATTGCTTTCCCATATACCAGGAATGAACCATTGGAATCTAAAATTTTCTAAAAGATACCATTTAAAAGTCTTGCTTTTTCGTGTCATGTGGTTCATTCGTGTGATTAGCACATTGGCTTGGTGATGAGCAGTTTCAACTTGACCATGCCCTTTAGTCGGAAACCCTGGGGTTACCGAGACCTTCCCATGGCGGCCCAGATCTCATCTTCAGTTTTGAGTCAGAGCTGCCCTTTTAGTGATTCTAACCACCCCTGGATTCCTCTGAGGATCTATTTATCAAGCCTTTTTTTCCAAGCCACTTTCCTTTAGGCAGCCACATTTTCCTTGCAGGCTTCCATTCCTCATTCGCAAACCTTCCCATCCCTGCTTCCAGCAGGTTCCTGAACTTGGGTTTGACACTTCCAACGGCACCTCCAACTCCAGCAAGTCATGCCGCCTTGTGTCCCGTTTCCCAGTTACTGTCTGGCTTCTCTTTTCTCCACCCTTCTTCGCCTCCTACTCCCTCCATGCTCTTCGTCTGGGCACGGGTCAGCCCTTCAAGAGTGTATTTATCATGTTTAAATCATTTTCTCCGAAACAAATATTTGCATATGGGAACCACACATTTGCCATCTGGTTTTTCCTACTTCCCCGCCAGAGGAACTCTCAATTTCATATATATTTTGGGAAATTAAGTTTTCCCCAGATGGTCTCTCCAAAGCACCAAAGCAAGGTCAGGGTTTATGCATTCCTTCAAAGATTCTGGGCAGAGGTTAGAATTACTCATGTTTTCTTGCTCCCATCAGCAGTTATTTCATCAGTGCACCTGATAATGGGACACAACCTGACTTTTTTTTTTTTTTTTTTTTTTTTTTTTAGCTAAAAACACATCAGTTTGAGAGAGATGTTGAACCATAAACCAGTATCCCTGGGGAAGAGAGGGAAACCTGCCTAGTTGCTCAAATTATTTCAAACCAAATCCCCTAAGAATATTTTCACAGAGAGAGAAAAAAAAGTATGAATATTAGAAAGATGATGAACCAGGTGTGCCAAAAGGTTTCTTAGTCATTCTTAGCCCTAGAAGGGGATGGGGGCAGCCCTACATCTCTACTGGGAAACATATTTCCCCTTTTAAATCAGGAAAGAAAAAAACAACAACATAGCCCCAAATAAAGAATGTTTTCTTTTGTAACTGGAAGCAAACATCGCTGATGGCTTTAACAGCTGCCTGCCAACATGGCCTGAGAAGCAGGCAAGCTCAAACATTTTTAGAGATCAACACATGTACAGACATACAGTATATTAGGTCAAATTATAAATCCAGGAATAAAAGAACAAATAAACAAGTTTCAGCTTTCTCTAGGCTTCTGCGTCCAACACCAGCTAAACTAGACTCTGAAGCAGAGAAATCTAGATTCCAAGAAGGCAGGTTTCCCAGGAGTTCAAGGCAAACCTCCCTGTGGTAGGAAAAGAAGGTGCTGTTGTAGATTAACTGGCTGACGGCTGACCAGGTGGAGGCTGACAGCCCCGCTTAGCTGAGGCTTCCCTGTGTCTCAGCCTAGCAGACTCTGAGGATGTGTGGCAGGCTAAGTTTAGGCCTGCCATTGACTTGATCTTTGACCCCAGTAAATCATTTAATATGCCATGTGCCTTTGTCCATATGTTCATGTTTGGTGTAATTTGGATGAGAATTCCAGCAAGTCGGGGTGTGCTACCCATTAGGACTAAATCTCTATCTTTAGAGCTTCTAGGAAGAACATTCTGGACAGCTGCATTGCAGAGACCCAAGGTATCTGGACAAAGCAAGTTGAAATGCCTGCAGATGGTGAGATTAGCATTGCCTTCATTGTGGCTGAAAGGTAGAAGAACAAATTTGTTCTCTGGTTATCAAAACCAACACAAGACTTTTGTGATCGTTTCCTCTTAGGGCAAGAAACTCACCAGAGTGTAGTAGGTGGGAGAATACTGGGTTATTCTCCTGATTCCACCACCATACTAGTTAGGGGACCTTGACCTTGAGCAAGCCAGTCCAAGGTTGTTCAGCTATTAGTTGGTCATGAAAACAACAACATGGATTGGAACTAAAAAAATTTTAATAAAGTCAAGTTGAATAAAAGAAAATATCTGTTCTTAGCCCACAACAGTATAAGCACTCTTGCATGTGGGTGTGGCTGTGTGTTTCCCGGGGTCATGATGAACAATACATTTCTTCATGGTAACAAACAAATGTTTTCCAGCCAGCAGCTTAGACCATAGAATTTTGATTACCCCTTCTATTGAGTGGAAATAATTAGCTCTATACATATACATTTATACAATACATATTCATATGCACATATATATACAGAGCACCACCGTGTGTCAGGCACAGTGGCACATAATATATACAGGCATGGCCCTGTCCTCATGCAGCCTCAGCTAGTGGGGGAGCCAGTCCTAAAATAATTACATAATTACTTAACTTCCCTTGTGATCAGGGCTACAAGAGACTTCCAAGGTGTGAAGAGAGTGTGTTAACACAAGTTCCTAACCTGGGCTGTGAGAGCCGGGCCAGCATCCCTAAGGAAACTACATAGAAGAAAGTGTGAGAAGACCCTGAAGAAGGAGTAACACTGTCAGTCAAATGAGATGGCAGTGGGAACACTTGGTGAAATGTAGAGCTTTAGTCAAATGCGATGTGTTATTTTTGAAAACCATGATTAGAAACATGCCTTAAAGATGAGCTTAGTTTCCTTTATGAATTCGTTCAGTGACTAGTTGAGCACGGTTCCGTGCAGATATTGATCTAGATTCTGGGGATATAAGACAGGACCCGTGCCCTGGGAAGGTTCCCTTTCAGAGACAGGGACAGACAATAAACACATAAAACTGTCATTTCAGAGAGTGGCCAAGTGGGGCAGAGGCATAGGAACTAATGGAGGTAGACAGAAAAGCAGGACTCTCTGAGGGGGTGATAACCAGATTTGAATAAAATAAAATTTGTCTTAATCTCCAGGTACTTGTTGCTGGCATTTGCTGGGATTAGTGGTATAAAAAAATAAAAAATGAAAATAATAAAATTTGTCACTTTCTGATGATGTGACCTTGGATACAACACCTAACATTTCAAGAATTGGTTTCTTCTCTCTCCAGTTTGGCTCAGTGGATAGAGCTCATGTGGACTGAGGGGTCTGGGTTCAATTCTGGTCAAGGACATGTGCCTCAGTTGCAGCTCCTCCCTGGCCTGGGCCCTGGTCAGAGCGGGTGCAGGAGGCAACCAATTGATGTGTCTCACATCGATGTTTCTCTGTCTCTCCCACTCCCACTCTCAATAAAAATCAATGGAAAAATATCTTCAAGTGAGGATTAAAAATAAATAAATAAGTAAGTAAGTAAATAAATAAATAAGGATACTTATACCCATCTCGCAGGATTTGCTGAGAACTCAATGAGATAAGGAATGCAAGGCCTCCAGTACCGTGCTAGCATAAATAGGAACTTAACAATTGCTAAATAACTGAGCATCTGCTGATCTATTACTCAAGATATTAGGAGCAGTGTATTGGGAAAGATGTAGAACAACAAAAAGGAGAAAGTAGGCCTTCTATTTTCAGACCAGGCTGGACAAATCCCTCAAAAGGAATCATTACTAGTCTTCGACTCTGTGTTAGTTGGGCCCTCTAGGAAGCAGACACTGCCACAGAGAAAAGTATGCAGTCTGTGGGGGGGGGGGGGGGGTAGGGAAAGGGGGTGCCTGGGAAAGACAAAAGAGGGAAGCAGAATTGGGCAGGAAAAGGCTCTGGAGGAAAGACTGCTCATCGGAGTCCCACACTGGCAGAAGTGGCCAGGGCCTGGTCCCCGATACGCTCCGTCATTACCAAGGGCTGCCTGTGAAGAACAGGGCAGCCCCGTGACAAGTTCTTCCTTGAGAGCTGAGCGGTGCACCTCTCTAGCTGCCACAGGTGCCCAGCCTCACAGTGGGAATCCTGTGGACGTTGTGCTGTCTAAGCCACAGCGCTTCCCTGGGAGAGGAAACGTGGTTTTCTGACTGGGGAAAGGCTGCAGAAAGAAAAAGCACTCAGAGGGCCAGAGGAGCCAGCCCTGGTTTTATGAGATTCTGTATCTGTTAGGAGGTCTTTGGCCACAAGTTATAGAAAACCCAACTCACGATGGCTTGAACAGTAAAGAATATTTATAATCTCATAGTAAGTCTGGAGGAAGGAGTTCCCCAGGGTTGTTTAATTTAGAATTCGATGATGTCATCATTGTGTCATCACTTTGGATGAAAAATGTTTCAATTCTGACGTGCTCGGTATGTCAGCATTGTCTCCCTCAGCACTCATCACGGTTCCAAGGTTATTTTTTCGGTCCCAGGCATCTCATGTGGACGAGATAAGATCCAGCAGAAGAAGACAGGCCTTCTCTTCCTGTGCGTCTCTTTTTAGCAGGGAGGAAACCTCGCTCAGAAGCCCCCCAGCAGACTGCATCTTGTCGCATACCCACCTGTACAAACGTCACCAGTAACTCCAACAGAACTGCCATGATTGGTGGGTCTAAAGAACTGGGATGATGAGGTTAGTAAACTCCTTTCCCTTTTATTTATTTATTTTTAAATACATTTTTATTGATTTCAGAGCGGAAGGGAGAGCAAGAGAGAAATAGAAACATCAATGATGAGAGAGAATCATGGATCGGCTGCCTCCTGCATGCCCCACACTGGGGATCGAGCCCACAACTTGGGCATGTGCCCTGAGTGGCAATCAAACCATCACCTCCCGGGTCATGGGTCAATGCTCAACCAATGAGCCACACTGGCCGGGCTAGAAGTTCTTTATATTTTTTAGATATTAACTCTTTTTTGTTTTTAATTTACTTTATTGGTATTTTACAGAGAGGAAGGGAGAGAGATAGAGAGTTAGAAACATCGATGAGAGAGAAACAGAGAGTTAGAAACATCGATCAGCTGCCTCCTGCACGCCCCCTACTGGGGATGTGCCCGCAACCAAGGTACATGCCCTTGACTGGAATCGAACCTGGGACCCTTCAGTCCGCAGGCTGACACTCTATCCACTGAGCCAAACCAGTCAGGGCTAGATATTAACTCTTTATCAAATATATAATTTATAGATACAAAAATTTAGCCTGGCCGTTAGGAACTTGAGGAACTTGAGTCTCAGAGAGGGTAAGTCACTTGACCAAGATCACAGTGCCAGTAAGTGGCAGAACTAGGTGTGATGCCAGGCAGGTAGCTCTGCAGCTTGAGCTTTTAACCTTTTTAAAAGTCACTTTTTTTAAAAAAAAATAAAAAGACTTCCTTAACCCCATCACCCCAGGCCTATAAACAAGTATTTTCTTCTTTGGCCTCCAGAAGCATTTATTTCAACTTGCTAGTGATGCCCATAACACATTGTATTATATAGTTGCTTTTCCATATGACTATCCACCTCCCAGCTCCCTGGCTCCAACCCTCCCCTCTGAGTAATAGTAAACTGTGAGCTATTTAAGAGACTCTATCTAAATATACACATAGCGCAGTACTTAAGAATGCCGGCTAAGAATTCAAACAGACCTGGAGATGAAGCCTGGTTTGGCCACTTACTAGTTGCACGACCTTAGGTTCTTTACTTAACCTTTCTAAGCCTCTGTTTCTTTATCTGAAAAATGGGGATAATAATAGAACCCACACCTCACAAGGTTGTTACAAGGATTAATTGAGTGAATGCCTGTAAAGCACTTAGGCTAGTGCTTGGCATAAAGTATGCAATAAAAGTTTGCAAATACTCTATACTGGAGAAAATAAAACCAACACCCATGCCCACACCACCCCCATATGGAAGAAAAATTACGTGGTGTTTTTTTCTAGGTCAGGGATGGGCGGACTTCAGCTACTGGATTTTTCTTCATTCAAAATACACTACGGGCAACATCACCCTGAGCCACAGTCCCTCTTATGGAAGGAAGGGATTGGCTCCAGAGGGTCCCAGAATCACCAACTTCCCCCTCCCCAACCCTGAAGGCTTCGTGCTGCTTCTGCCCAGGCCTTGCCAACCCTCCACCTCTTTCTCTCTTTTTTCCCGTCCCTCCCTCCCCACTTCAAACCCTGGGAAGAAAATGCAGAAAAGCACACCAACCAAGAAGGCTTTTCACTTCATTGTGTTTTCCAGCTAGACCTGAACAGACGGCGATCAATTCAGCCCTCTCCCACCCTCCCTCCTCTCTTCTTCTCTCGTGTCCTCTTTGTTTTGTTTCTTTCTCAGTCTGTGTCTTCAGGCTTAGGAAAAAGCAGTTACCTCCCAGCAGCAGGAGGAGACAAGAAACATCGGTTGCCAGCAGCAAACACAACGTGATTGTAACAGGTCCCCATGGCCCCTGGCACTTAGAAAGGCCAAGAAGCAGGGGATCCCGTTCAGATTCTCTGAGAAATTCCTCAGCTTGACCACTTCTGTCCTGAACCAGGCTTGGCTGCAAGGAGTCACACAGAAAACCTGAAACGCCTCCCTGGCCAAGAACCCTCTGAAGCTCGCCCCATCCCCAGGCAAGGAGTGTGCATTCCAAGTTGGAGGAAACGGGGCCAGTTGGACCTGGAGTCCACGAGGATGGAGAAGGAATACACCTTTTCCATTTTCAAAGCAGCCTAGTAGGATTTTGTTTTTTTCCAACAGGTTGACTCCAAATTGGCAGGACTTTCAAAGCTACAAATTTCCATGTCCCCAGCCCTCACTAAAGAAAAATTTCCTGGTTCGGTTGGCAGGTTCGGGGTGTGCAAGTGAAGAACATTTCACAAATAGTTAAACCTGAGCCATGAATCAAATGAGTCTAAACAAGACTCTCCCCATCCCCGTGCTGTGCTAGTTACCCTCCTTAATTCCTACCCCAAACATATATTCAAAAATAACTACTATTTATCAAGCACCCAGTAAGTACCAGGAACTGCAGTGTTTTATTTACTTATATTGACTCATTTTATCTTCAGAACTATGCAAGGTAGGAATTTTTTATTGTTTCCTTTCCGAAGAACAGACAGGTTAAGCAATTTCCCCAGTCATGCCGTTAATAGATGGCAGAACTAGAGTTTAAATCTCACCCCCAGCACAATAATCTCAAAGTCACTCTGCAGAGTGAAAAAGCCAGGCAAAAAGAAGAGTCCTTGCTGTATAAATCTGTGCATATAAAATCACCGAAAATGCAAACTAATCCCGAGTGACAGAAAGCAAATCGGCGGTTGTCAGGGGGTGGGGAGGGATGACGTACAAAAGGGCACAAAGGAATTTTGGGGGGGGATGTTTGTAACGCTGATTGTAGTGATGTTTCCACAGGTGTATACATATGTCAAAACTGACCAAATTGTGCACTTTACATATGTGCAGGTTAGCGTACTTCAATTATACTTCGATCAGGTTGGGGGAAAAAAAAGTACCACAAAAATCCCATCCCTTAAATCATTTCCACAAATGCATTTACTCTTCGCTATAATTAACATTGTAGGGCCTAGCCTGACTGGTTCAGGTTTTTTATGCTGTTGTGTCTGGGTCCCGTTGAGGTGAGAGGACCTCGCTGTTACTGGCTCTTCTCACTGGAAACTCCAGTTAGTCAGGACTGTGATTCTAGAAAATGTTTTGCACCACTCACAATTAGGCCCAATAGAATGTCGATGTGCTGCTCATGGTGACCTAAAGCAGCAGTTCTCAAACTTTTTTTTATCTCAGGCCCCTTATACACTCTTGGAATATATTGGAGTCTGTTTATCGAATTAGAAATTGAAACTGAGGGGGGTGGTGAGGGCATATGCTGGGGGTTGGGGATGCCCGGGGAGAGGTCAATGGGGGAAAAAGGAGACTTACGTAATATTTTAAACAATAAAGAATTTAAATTTAAAAAAAAGAAATTGAAACAGAACTTTTAAAGATAGTTCATTCTTTAAAATAATAACTCTATTACTTATGGTATAAATAACAGTTTTATTAAAAATAACTCCATTTTCCAAGAAAATTAGGAAGAAAAATAGGATTGTTTTGCATTTTTGCAAATCTATCTCATTTCTAGCTTCATAGATGACATGATTGTCATATTTGCTTCATTCCCTCTGTCGCAGTGAATGAATGCAACAACATGAATGCATTAAATGAAGCTTTTCCAGAAGGTTTATATTCTGTAGCTTCTGCAAAAGTCCACCATTTACTTGTGAGAGGACGAAAGTGAAAAGAGCCAATAGCATCTCAGTATTATGCAAATAGTTTGACCTTGCAGACCCCTGAAAGGATCTCGGGGACTCCCAGGGGTTCCCAGACCGTACTTTGAGAATTGCTGATCTAGTGTACAGAACCATGAACTATCTGATTCCATTCTAATCCTACCACTCCCACTACTTTACCTCTTCTACCCAAGACCTTGTGGGACCCGAGAGGCAGAGGAAGGAACTGGGGCCCAGAGACATCAAACAGAAGGTTGTCTCATAACGCTCCTGCTGTCATTTCCAACTTTGTGAGTATGTGGCATGGGGTGTTTTTCTTTTAAACGAAATCAAGAGAGCCAAAGCCTCAGCAGGACCCAGATGCACAGGACGGGGAAACGAACCCACAATCATAGAAACACACAGACTTTCCTGTTGTTCCCCTCACACAGAGAGGAAGGGCCGCCTCCTCTCGGGGCACCCAGAGAGGGTGTCAGAGGAAAACCCTGCGGTCCTGAGGAAATTTCAGACAGATCTCAGCTCTTACTGGTCCCCTAAACAAGGGCCTGCGCAGGCTGAAGCCAGCTCTAGTCCAAACCCTCAATCCAGATCAAGACTTTGCCCCCTGGCATGGGGCAGCCGACAAAGCATGAGCTTAGGAATCAATTAAGGTGTGAATGTTGTTTCCCCTTCTTACTTATAGGCTATGTAATCTTGAGTAAGTTAACTGAAATTTTTTAACCTCAGCTTCATCCATAAAAGGGAAATCATTATCTTTCTAAAAGAACTCTTGTGGAGATTCAAGGATATATTATAAGCCCTAGCTGGTTTGGCTAAGTAGATAAAGCATTGACCTGAGGACTGAAGGGTCCTGGGTTCGATTCTGGTCAAAGGCACATGCCCAGGTTGCAGGCTCGATTCCCAGTGGGGGGCATGCCAGAGGCAGCTGATCAATGGTTCTCTCTCATCATGGATGTTTCTATCTCTCTCTCCCCTCTGCCTTCCTCTTTGAAATCAATAAAAATATGTATATTTAAAAAGAATATGTTATACAAGGTAGGTTTACATTTGTTTACATGGAAAATAATACAATAATTAATAAATAATACAAGAATAAACTCTGTTTCACGTGCTCACAAACCCACTTTTGCCCCACCCTGTATGTAAGAAACTCAGCAGAGTACCTAGAACATAACAGAGGCTCACTCTTAGTGGCTGTTACAGTTTTACAGGAAAGCAACGAGCAAGATGGAAATACCACAACATCCAGCATCAGACAGACCTGGGTTTGAGTCCTAACAACACTGGCTTTGGGCTAATAATCATTTCACCCACCTTGTAGAGTTATTGCAAGGGCTGATGGAAATAATGTCTGTAGCCCTAGCGGGTTTGGCTCAGTGGATAGAGAGTCAATCTGTGGACTGAAGGGTCCCTGGTTTGATTCCAGTCAAGAGCAGGTACCTCAGTTGCAGGCTCAATCCCCGGCCCTGGTCAGGGTGGGTGTATGAGGCAACCAATTGATGTGTCTCTCTCACACTGATGTTTCTCTCTGTGTGTCTCTCCTGTCCCCTTCCACTCTCTCTAAAAATCAATGGAAAAATATCCTTGGGTGAGGATTAACAAACAAAAAAAGAAATAATGTCTGTAAATTGGCATCTAACCCAAGCCCTGCAGACGGTCATTGTTATTATTATGCATTCGCAGCTGTGGCTACAGGGTCACTAATTCCCCGGGGAACCTCATCCTCAGGGGCAGTGTCTTTGTGGTCCAGCCCTTGGTATCCTTGGAGACGGGTTAGAATGGCTGGCTCTCAGTCAGGCCTGATAGATCTTTTCCAAAGGAGTTACCCCAGTCCTCACTTGGCATTTCTATCTCCTAGTTATCCATCAATAGGAGATATTACACAGAGGCAGTAAAATGATAGGAGAGTTAACATCTAGGGGAACAGTTCCTAAGGCAGAGAGAGAATAGACACTGCATGAAAAAACCACCCTGTACAGGAAAGAGGCTGTACACCAGCTCTAGAGTCAGACTCAGATTCAAATCCTGGCTCTATCACTCATTTACCAACAGCAAGATCTAGGACAAACTACTTAGCCTTTGTAAGGCCAGTTACCCTACTGTGATTGTAATGACAATACCAGTGCTAAATGTAAATAGCACTTAGCATAGTGCATGTAGAAAATATTAACAAATTTACCTATTATATCACTACTTCAATTTTTACAGCAGGATCCATATGTTTTAACAATAATATGTATATATGTTTTAACAATAATAAATATAAGCTCACATACCCACCTAGACACCAGGATCATGGAGGGGCAACATGAAAAGAAATTTCCTGTTTTTACTTTTATGTACTTGCAAAAGTTTCTACAGCAAGCATTAGTGACTAGTAACTAGGATAACATGGAAAATAAACAGGAGGGGAAGTGGAGGAGGAGAAATTTTACAATTCAAGCTGTGTTCAGTTCCATCAGAAGGTACTGACCTTGTCCTAGTCAGTCTGGTTCAGTGGATAGAGCAGCAGCCTGCGAACCAAAGGGTCCCGGGTTTTATTTCATTCAAGGGCATGCACCTTGACTGCAGGCTCCTCCCCAGCCGGGGCCCTGGTCAGGGCTCATGCAGGAGGCAACCAATCAATGTGTTTCTCTCACATCAATGTTTCTCTCTGTCTTTCCCTCTCTCTTCCACGCTCCCTAAAAATCTATGGAAAAATATCCTCAGGTGAGGATTAACAACAAAAAAAAAGGAAAGGAAGTACTGACCTCAGGCCTCAAAGGACTGCGCCATGTGACTGCGGTACACTTGTGCACCAGGGGGCAGTGGAACTAAGAAGTCATTGGCTGAAGGGCCAGCCAATCAGAAGGTGCTCAGGTGAACCGGATATGTCTTGTTAGCAGGACCCTGGGCCCTGTTAAGTCATTGGATTTAAAGTGGGTCAGGGTGCCACTGGTGCTGTACAGTAAGGCACTGGCTTGAGGAAGGGCTCAGAAAAGAGTTGGGAAAGTGAGAGGGAAGGGGAACTATAGAAAGTGTTGGAGGAGAGAAAAGGTGGCCTCTAGAAACAGAATGAGTGTGGGGTGCAGGAGGAACCAAAATGAGGAGAAGGTGTGAAAGAAAGATCATAGAGGAGACTGGTGGTGGGAACCATGGGGAAGGGTCTCCTACTCTCCAATGTGGGCTTGCAAATAATGAAGCGTGATTATTGAGAGCACACTGTATGCCACTTTCTATACTTTTGATCCTATGAAGGAGGATCAAAAGTATATAGCTGCTCATAGTTCCACAGCTATAGGTGATGGAGCCAAATTTCACTCTCAAATATGACCCCTAAGTCCTTGGCTGTCTCCTGTGAGATGGGACTAAGGGCCCTCCCAGCTCCACCTACATACATGGCACGCTCTGAGAGAAAAGACCAGGATGGAGGAAAAGTGATAGCAGTGGAGGGAGATGAGAAAAGATGGAAGGAGCCAAGATGTGGAAAAGAAAGGAAGAGTTTGAGAATAGGAGGGAGATAAAAGGAGAGGAGACTGGTAAAGATGGAGAGTGAGAAGGAAAGGAAAGAATTAAGAGGGAACAAGAGGAAAGGAAGAATCAGAAGAGGGGAAGAAAAGAAAGAGCCATGGCAGAGCACGGGGTTAAACCAGAGGAGGGGGGAGCAGGAAACGCGGGTGGGGTCCTGGAGGAATCAGAATCACCTAGAGCATAATCCTAGAAGCTGAAGGAACAAGAGTTGGAGTTTAGTAGGTGTTTGTGGTTTGTTTTTTCCTTGTGAAAGTAAGGAGCTTTGGGGATCATTGCCCATGGAGCTGTCAACAGATAGTCAGCTCAGCAAGAGTGTCAGATGGTGGGAAGTTGGAACTGAGGTCAGACTTCTTATAGCCTGTTCTGTGGGGTCTCTAAGCTGAGGCTGAGTTGCCATGTCCAGTTTATTGGTGCACCAAATGGGCTCAAACACTACACCATTCTAGAGTCATCGACAATTTGAGCTGAATTTTTCCCTTTGGACCATGTAGTGGGGTTTTTTGAGGGGTATTCAAAATATATTTTGTTACTAAATACATTGTTTGTAATGTAATGTAATGATTTCACAAAGTCTTTATCTTCTCTTTTTCCTCTAAAAATCTGAACAGATCCTATGGTTGATCTTAAACATTGTGGACTAGAAAGGGCAGATTTTTCTTTTTCTTCCTGGGTTTTTGCTGGAACCCTAGAGTTAATCTTTTCAGGGAAAGTTAGTGGAGGAAGAGAGCATACAAGAAAGAAAGGAGCCATGGAATATTATTCAGCAATAAAAACAAATGAAGAACTGATACACGTTACAGCATGGATGAACCTTGAACACATTATGCTAAGTGAAAGAAGCCAGTCACAAAAGACCATATTTGTATTCTTCCATATATATGAAATGTCAAGCATAGGCAACTTCACAGAGACAGAAAGTAGATTAATGGTCAGTTGCCTAGGGCTAGGGGAAGATGTGGGGAATGAGGGTATGGAGTTTCTTTGGGGGTGATGAAATGTTTTAAAATTGATTGCGTTGGTGGTGCCCAACTCTGAATATACTAAAAACCATTCATTGTACACTGTCAATGGTGGAATATATAAATGTGAATTATATCTGAATAAATCTGTAACAGGAAGGAAGGAAGGAAGGAAGGAAGGAAGGAAGGAAGGAAGGAAGATAGAAAGAAAAAAGGGGAGGCAGAAAATATTGTATCTGATTTAGGAGGCATAGAATGGATTAGTCTGGTTGGCTTTTAAGGAAGCAGTTAGAAATGAAGCTGAGGCCTAATAACAAAGGGCCTCGAAGTTCATGTCCAAAGAGTTTGAACTTGATCTTATAGCTCTGAGCTGTCAAATATAGTAGCCACTAGCCATATGTGGCTACTGAGCACTTAAAATGTGACCAGTCCAAATTGGAGTGTGCTGCAGGTACGAAAAACACACCAGATTTTGCAGACTTAAGATAATCAAAAGAATGTAAAATTTCATTAATAATTTTTATATTGAGTGCATGTCAAAATGATAATATTTTTATTTTGGGTTAAATAAAATATATTGTTAATCTTACTTTTAAAGGTAACTTTTTAGCATGGCCACTAGAAAATTAAAAATTACATATGTGGTTCACATGATATTTCTATTGGACAGTGCTATTATAGATAGTGGGAAGCTATTGAGGGCTAAAGGGGGAACAGGGTTTGGCAGATGTTTTCTGAAAAGAGCCAGACGGTAAATATTTTAGGACTTGAGGACCACAGAGTTTCTGTCATAACGACTCGACCCTGCTGTTGTAGCACAAAAGCAGCATAGACAATGCCTAGACAAATGAGTAGCTGCATTTCAACACAACTCTATTTATGGATGCTGAAATTTGAAGCTCATATGATTTTTACATGTCATCGAATATTATTCTTTTTATTTTTTCCTCCAATCATTTAAAAATGTATAAAACATTCTTATTTTGGGGGCCATCCAAAAACAGACAGTGAGAGGGGTTTGGCCAGTGGGCCGTAGTTTGCCCACCTCTGGTTCTGAGAGTAAAGCTGGAGTCTCTGAAAATCTTTTGCAACCACCAACACCATTGGTGCTCTCCCCACACGGTGCTTGGGAAACTCCTTTGCAAGCAGCATGGATTCACATAACATTTGATCTGGAAGGGCCAGTAAGGATCATGTACTCCTACCTTCTCATATTACATTTGAGGAAACTGAGTCTCAAAGAGGTAGACTCACATAAACAAGGTCACATTGCAGTGAAGAGGTTCCAAAGAATGGGAATAATTGCAAGACTATCAGGCAGCAGCTGGCAAAAAAGGAAGGGTCTAAGGTCAGGCTGAATACCTAGGCCCCATTCAGGGACTCTAAATTTTAGCTCTTCCATCCATCCATTTATCAGTTCTTTCATTCATCACTCGTTTCTTGAGATGGCCTTGGTGCTAGGCCCTATGTGAGGCCCTGGGGATTCGGACATTAATTAATTTGCTCACTGAATTGAGGAATTCATAGTATAGGGGGAAAAAAGATATTTTAAAACATATATCCTAGGGGAGGGGAGGAGACAGGCATCCTGGAATGAGAGGTAAAGAAAAGGACCTGTGAGGAGATGTGGCTGAAGCAATGATCAGAAGGACAAGTAGGAATTAGCAAAGTGCAGGAGAAGGTGGGAAGAGTGTTCCAGGGAAAAGGAACAGCATATGCAAAGGCCTGGAAAATGCCACCATGTTTAGGGAACTGTAAATACATCACAGGTGTGGAGCAGTAAGTAGGAGGTGAAAGTGGGAGAGGTGGGCCTGGAGGTGAGTAGGGCCCAGACCATGAAGATCCTCTGTTTGAAGTTAAGAAATTTGGTCCTGATCACACTGGGTGGTGAAGAACATCAGAGTGGTTATAAATAGTGAAGTGACACAGTCCGATGGAGTTTTCAAGAAATCACATTGGCAGTTTACCAGGCAGAGAGGAGAGAGAAAGAAACGGCCTGTGCAAAGGCCTGGAAGAGCGCGAGGACCAGCATCAAGCGATCTGATCTGACTCAAGCCTGCGACACGGAGCTGGAAGAGCTAGACGTGGGGCAGAAATTGGTACAGAGGGTAGAGGGGCCCCAATTCCAGGTGAGGAGTTTGACTTTGATTCTTCGGGTACCAGACAGAGGTAAGAGGCTCATAGCAGTAAGTGTGAAGGCAGAACACAGACTTAGGGTCAAGTTTTCCTGGCTCTGTCCTTTATTAGTTAAGCCTCCATCTCCTCAGAGGCACAATGGAGATAATAAGGCAATGAGGGTTAAGCAAAAATAATGTATAAAAAGTGCTTATCACTTTCTAAGAACCTACACACAATAAACACTCAAAATGTTAGCTCTCAAACCTATAGGGAAGCACCGCATCTAAGGGCTCTCGGTAGAAGGCTCCGGGTGGGGCCCCCCTGCCCCCTTACCTTTCATTGTTTATGTGGGAAAACCATTGTGAGACCACAACTAGCCACATTTTGGGGCAGTTCTCTTTAGCACAACTCAGAGGAACTCGTACACCTGCCTCTGGCATTACGCGCAGCTTTCTCCAAAGCAGAGCACAGGAAGCCTGCAGCTCAACTGGAGAGGGTGGGGCATTCTGTCCAGGACCTGGTCACAACCTCTGGGTTCTTAGAGCCTTCCCAACACTGGTTATCTGTGCATTTCGTATTCATTTTAACGTGATCTGCATGTACAGAATAGTTTATATATCAAATGTGAGAAAGGAAAAATATTTTATATTTATATATTACATTATATTATATCAATAGTTTATATTTATAAATGCATAGAATAGCTCTTCAGAACCTGGTCACTGGTCCTCTCTGGGGTAGGGAATGGTGTGTGTAGAGACAGAGGTTGTAGAAGACACGGTTTCTATTCTTCTGTGCCTTTCAAAGACCCATGTGTATGTATTATCTATTCAAGCAAATAAATTAAAATTTTAAAATATAAAAACATTTTGCTTTTCTGTAACAAAGGTATACCAGATCCATGGTTGGTTTAATCGCCAGTTTCGCTTTCTTTTTTCCAGTTTTGCTTTCCAACACCTTGCTCTGTAGTCCAAAGCCAGAGCAGTGAACAAGAGGGTGAAAGTCTCGGCTTCCATTCCCCACTCCAGGGCTTAGAACCTTTCTGCGACCCAGGCCTCCCAGCTGGGGACCGGGAGAGTGGCGCTTGCCCCATTCCCCACAGGGGTAGCCCTGAGAACTGGCTATCTGTGGGTAAAGGGTTTCAGGATCTGGGAATGAAAGAGAATATATTAACACAAAATACTCCTGCTTTTTAACCTCACATAGTTCTAGGGGAAGCTAATATAAAGGCTTCAGATCCATTTACAGTTGCTTCACTAGAGATAAATGTTAATTAGTGACATTAACCATTGTCATTTTCTTTGTAAACCTACTTGATGGCTGGGAGCTGCAGACATCTTGCTATATGAGCCTCCTCTCTTTGAAGAACAAAGTCTCAGTCTGGCCTACCTGAAACAGACAGGAAACCTGCCCACCTCAATTACAGGTCTCCGCTGAGCAGCAGGGTTTGGTGTCCGCACAGTCTAGCTGGGCAGCATTTGCCTAGCTGGGTCCAGTGGCTGTGGCTTATTTTTTTTAATGAGGTTCTCCTCTCTTCAGTGCCCTCAACCAGGGTGGGATGCACAGAAGGCATTTAACGATGATGGCTGGACTGATGGCTGCCTACCTGGCTTCAGGAATGTCCTCACTTTACAGATAGGAACACAGAGGCACACAGCAATGCACTGCCTGGCACGAGCTCCGTTATGTAAGGAATCACTGGCTCCGGCAGGGCTCCCAGTTCAACGCCTAATGCTCATTTCTTCCCTCTGAACAGCGAGTGCTTGAAACGCTCCCACATGTCCATCTTCAAAGTCAGGGAAATAGGAGAAACAGCTGTCATCTAGACAATCCGAGTAAATGACTAAGCCACCCTCCCTCCCCCGATCTCAGTTTCCCCATCTGTAAAATAACAGTATGAGTAAGATGATCGCCGAGGTCCGTTCACATTCCCTCTGGTCTCTGGACCTCGGGCCACTTCTTCCTCCAAGTTGTTATTTCTTTCATTCTTCCAGTTTCTCAAGAGTTTCAAGGGGGCGCTGTGAAGCTGATGACGGGGCTGCCAGCAGGCTCTTCCTTCCTTGGAGCTGCCTGGCTGCTCGGTCTCCCTGCTGGTAACCAAGCCCTGCCCGCCTTTTGAGGAACCCAGCCCTTTCTTATTGTGCCTGTCTGTTTCCATTTGCTCCTTTTATTCTCCAGGTTTTCCTTGACTCTGATGTTTTTCCCCCTGCTGCACAACAAGCCCTTCTGATCTCTGTGAAAGGCAAACCCGTGTCATTCTTCCAAATCATCATTGTATGACATGTTTTTATATCAGCCGGACAAAGGAGCTATTTGATCAGGGGGTATGGTGTGTGATTGTAAGAAATTCAGCTAGTCGGTGGCAACCATTGTTCCCCAAGCGGCTCCCTGACCCCATTCTGTTCCAGGAAAAACTCCCTGAGAGTGGCCTCTATTCATGGAGTAACACCAGTCCCCAGCCGCGCTCCAGGGGCATGCTCAATTCCTAGCGGTGTCACCGATAGCTGCCCGCAGCCACCCTTTAACTCTTTCATCAGCATTAGGTTTCCAACCCCACAGCTGTTATCACGGCCGTGAGCTTAGGGGGTTAGAGATATAGGCATGCTCTCTGCTCTCCCTCTTATCTTGGAGAAATTCAACCTTCCTTTGAAATGGTCATTTGGAAATTACCCGTCTGCTGCTTTCAGCACAGCAGGCCTGGCTAGCAGGCCCTGCCCTCCTCGGTTTTCCCCAGGGCCCAAGTGTTTGGCAGATTGTTAATCAGTCCCCTAAAGATGAGGAAATACTTCCACACTCTAACAAATATTACTTGCTTACCCTTCCCTTCCCTTCCTTCCTGTACACATGGGGCTCCTGTCTGTGTAAGGCCTTGTGTTGCGTATTATAGGAGAGATAGAACTGTATAAAAATTGGCCCTTGGCCCTGGGAATTCAACCCATTAGGGGAAATGAGACAAGTGGACATGTATCTGCAGAAACATCCATAACATTTTCTCATCGGTACACCCAAACTATTCTGACCTAACTAACTGCATAGAACACAGACTACCCAGCTGATTAGAGTGCTCAAAACCACACACAATGCAAGCCACACATGTACCTTCTAAGGTCCAGCCTGCCCTAAGTGTGTGGATCTCAGCATTACACATCTATAGAATGGCCCAGAGGATACTGGAAGATTCTGTGAAGTGTCTTAAAAACTAATAGCTTTGGGATTTTCCTTATTATCACTGCACTCATTTTACAGAGACTAGAAATGGAGGGACCCACTCAAGACAGGCAAAGCCAGTGGCTGAGCAAATGCTCAAATCCAGAGCCTGTGCTTCATTTCTCACCTGGTTCATTTTTTAATGCATTAAGTTCTGCTCTCTCCAAGAAGTGGCAATAGATTCGACTGTTACCAGTTCTCTGTAACTACTATCAGGGAGGGGAGGACCTCAAAGTCAATACAAATGCCAGCTCAAGAGTCTAGCATCCTAAATGAGACTCCTTCTCTGCTTTATCCCCTCTCAGTGTTACTGTGCCTTGAGCCAACAAAATGGCATCTTCAGTAAGGCAATAGGAGCCCGATTCCTTCATCTCAATTCCTCTTTGGCTCCAAGGAAACACCCACAATGCAATAGCTACAATAGTATTAACAGCTGCATGTAGAGTGACCAAATAATTTATTGTCCAAAGTACCAATTCCTGTTATAACATGGATGAACCTGAAAACATTATGCTAAGTAAAAGAAGCCTGACACAAAAGGCCACATATTGTATGAATCTAAATATATGAATTGTCCAGAATAGATAAATCCATAAGGATGGAAGGTAAGTTAGAAGTTTCCAGGGGTTACGAGGGGGCAGGGGAAATGGAGAGTGACAGCTAATTGGTATGGTTTTTTTGTTTGTTTGTTTTTTGTTTTAATATATTTTATTGATTTTTTTTTACAGAGAGGAAGGGAGAGGGATAGAGAGCCAGAAACATCGACGAGAGAGAAACATCAACCAGCTGCCTCTTGCATACCCCCCACCAGGGATGTGCCCGCAACCAACGCACATGCCCTTGACCAGAATCGAACCTGGGACCCTTCAGTCCGCAGACCGACGCTCTATCCACTGAGCCAAACCGGTTTTGGCGGGTTTCTTTTTAGGATGATGAAAACGTACTGCAATTAGATAGTGGTGATGATTGCACAACTTCGCCAATATACTAAAAACCACTGAATTGTACACTTTAATGGGGTAAATTTTGTGGTTTGTGAATTATATCTCAACAACAACAACAAAGACTGGGGAGGGGGGCAGTGGATACCACCTAAAAAAGAAAGTTTGTCATCCAAGCCAGGACCAAGACATTTGAGGTATTAATCATTACCTTAGGAAAATACAAAGTGGGGCAAAAGTAGGTTCACAGTTGTGAGTACTCAAAACACAGGGTTTATTCTCATGTTATTATTTATTATTATATTCTTTTCCCTATGAACAACTGTAAATCTGCTTTTGTCCCACCCTATATGTATAAACCAAGACATATGGTCACTCTAGCTGGAGACAATGAACCTGAGCTCTGCGTGCCATCTGCCTTTACATCTTCTGCGAGGAGCCTAAGAACGGCCTGGAGTCTACCCAGTCAAGGATTCTGTGGCCACTGGCAGCCCCAGGGACCATATGAATTGGTGTTCTCCGCTCTTTTTAGCTTTTCTGCTCCTAAATATCCCAAGCCCATTTGAGCTCCTGTTTCCTCTTGAATGTACCTGCTCTTTTGTAATGAGCTTTAAAGGTTTTCTCTGCTTTGTGATATTGGACCTCTTCCCACTCACCTGAGACTTATCCATTCATCCATTTGTCCATTTATCAGACAATTACGTGATGCCTGCTTTGCCAGACAGTACAGGGGCTGAGGAACACATAGATGAAGTCCAGTTTCTTTCCTCCGAGGACTTCACTTTCTACTGAGAAGGTTGACATGTAAGGAAAAGGAAGTGCAACCACTTTTGAGATACAAGAGTGTACTGGGTACAGGGAGGAGAAAGTTAGTTCTTCCTGAAGCTGGGAGTTTCTAGATGCCCACTGCTCAACTTTCCAGAAGGACTGTGATGGGGGCCTTCCTTTGGCATCTCACAGGAGGAAAAAGGATGCTTCCTTTGTCTGTGGTTTCCTCTCCCATTCCCCACGGTCCCCGCGCCTCTCGGCCTCGGCAGCACCTGGGGACACAGCCACTAGCAACTCTGGAGCCTCTTTCCTGGGTGACCTCTACTCCAACCCAGACTCCCACTCCCTGGATGCCATGTGGATCTTTCCTTCCTAAGTACATTGTGTTCTTCCCGTTTTTCTGCCCACTCACAACGGCTTATAAGGTTAAACTCCTTGACCGCGGTCACACAGCTGGTGAGGAACAAAAGCCAGGCTAGAACCCAGGTTCAGTCCTCAAAGTGAAGTCCTTATGAGCTTCCAATGAGGGGCTTTATTTTCCTAACAAAGTGCCTGTAACCTGAAGAGGGAATCCCCAGTCAATCCTAAGTCAGTTTTTAGTTTTGTTTTGTTTTCCTTTTTTTTTTTTTTTCTTTAGCCGTCCGTCTAGGCCATTTCAGGGGTCATAAGTAATGATTAGTGACCCCTTCCCCCAAGGGGTGCATGTCAAGGTCTCAGGACAAACACCAAACTGGGACTTCTGATCTCTTGAAGCTGCCGGTGCAACCCAGTCCCCGTGCCATACAGCTCAGAACCCACAAGCCAGTGGTTTCTCACCAGGCAGAAGGAGCAATGGCATTTGGTTCCGCCTTAATACAGAAGCAAAAGCTCACACTTGGGGGAGTCAGAGGCAGAAAAGCTTGGGAATGAAGAGCTTGGGTTTTAAAGGCCAACGGATCTGAATTTAAATCCTGGCTGACAGATCTGAATTTAAATCCTGGCCGCATAACTGTGGGAGGAAGATATTCCTTCACTTTTCTGAACCTGTCTCTCCAATTGTAAAATAGGGATAGTAACTTACTTAGGAGATAAAATCCTCATGAGGATAACAACTACCACCGAGTATTGTTGTGAGAATGAAATGAGATGAGGCATATAAGGGGCTTTAGCACAGTCCCTGGTAGATAGTAAGCACTTCATAAGGGGCAGCTATTATTATTATTTCTTTTCTAAAACTACCTCTAATCTTCGAAGGGTCCAAAACTCTGGAGTTGTTGATCAAGTCTCCTCAGAACGTGGTTACAGCCCTCTTATTTGCCCCATAATGGCAAGACCAAGCATTAAGGCATCCAGATTGGACCCCATTTATTCATTCACCAAAATTGGTGACGCACCTGTTCTATGTGAGGCCACAGAAGATTGCCTGAGGAACACAATGGGGAGACGACAGGTTTGGAAGGCTACGCAGGAGTTCATCCAGGCAGAGGCAACAGCATGTGAGAAGACAAATGCACGAAAGAGCGTGGGAAATGGTAAAAAGATCTGTATGACTAGACTCTCCCGGGCAAGTGGAAATAGCTAAGTTTGGAAAGTCGTGGCCACATTGTGAATTTTATCCTGTGGGCAAGGAGAAACAAGGGGGATTTTGAGCAAGCAGGTGACTTGAAAGAAATCTTTGGCTTTGTTTAGAAATTTTTATTCTGGCTGCTCTGTAGTGGAGAGATTGCAGAATGAGCCCCAACCTTCGGGGACAGGGAAAGGGGTCTGGGTCTGCCAGAAAAGTCGAGAAAGTCCTGCTGCTGCTCAGCCCCCCGAAAGAGGCGGTTTGCTCTCCACTTCCCGCATGTGCTTCTAGTTCATTCAAATTTCACACAGGTTCTTAGGGACTTCCAACGACTTCAGAATTTGTTCTTTAACAAGACAGAGCTGAGGTGAACTCCTCTCAAAGTTCTATTGTCAATAGTATTCAAAACTGGTATTCCTTTTGGATTGTAGACTCCTGAATTTCACCTCTGACTCAGACTAATCCGCTATATGACCTTGGGCAAGTAAGTCTCTAGTCCTCAGTGCTTCTTCCCTTCAACCAGGGCGGATCTTCCCTCTCTGGAACTCCCTAACGTCTTGTTGGCACCTGTCTTAGGTCACTTTTTCTATTACATTCTGCTCTGCATTGTTGGTCATTGTTGTGCTTTGCAGAGTAGAAAGACTGGAATCAACAGATCTGGCTTCAAATCCTGGCTCAGCCACTTGCCAGTTGTGTGGCTTGGAGACATTGTTTAACCCTGCTGGCCTCTGATTTCTTCCTCCGTAAATACAGAATATCGATGCCTACTACATGGAGCCATTAGAAGGTCAATAGAAGGAATGACTGAAATAATGTATGCAAACACAGTGCCTGAAGCATACGGCACTCACTAGAGAATATTTATGCCGTCATACTACAGACACACACACGCTGTAGTCTCGGGACCTAAGCTCTTAACTTCAAACACTTATGAGGATGGCCTCAGTATCAATATTGACATTACATATACGCCTTAATTTTCTTATCTTTAAACGGTAATGATATTATCTGAATAGCTGAAATAACATTGAAAAACACGCCCATTTGTAATTGCCTGTTTGATACCAGACCACGATTTGTGTATCCAGTTTCTCTTACTAGACGGTACACTTCCCAGAACAGGAACAAAGTCATTGCTTTCCCTGTGGACAAGAGGTGAAGTGGAGCCCAGGGCTTGGTGCAGGGCGGTGGGAAGAATCATAGTTAGGACCCACATTCCACTAGGAGCCAGCCCCCAAGCTGGGAGGTGCCCTTCTGCCGAGCCTGCTACCATTCTCAGTTGCCACCGTCTACTGAGGGCACAGGCACAAGCACAGACATCACAAACGGTGACTCTACGTTTGTCCTTGAACATGGTATCCTTAGTTTCTAAGCCCAAGAAACTGGGGTCACTAATGGCAGCCAGAAGCCAGGCCTTAAGATGCCCACATGTTGAGAAGTGAGCAGGAGCCAGAAGGATCTCTGTCTACCTGTGGGGCAGAGCCAGTCCTTGGTGCTGGTCCTAGAGGGGAGTCAGGAAGCCTGAGCTCGGGAGGTGGCAGGTGAAAGGCCAGTCCCTGCCGCTAAGCTCCTGGCCGTGAGCCCAGCAGAACTGCTCCTCAGAGCCCAAAGCCGCAGGCCACTCAGCAGCACCACAGGGACTCCCCTGCCTAGTCAACAGCCCGGTCCCTGGGACCCAGCCCAACCACCTCACCTTTGCCCTTTTCCCAGGTCAGCTCAGGTCCAAGGATCCTCCAAAAGGGAGCATTCTGCTGGATTGGGGCTCAAAGTCAGTCTTCGGAGCAACGCAGAGGCAAACGAGTAGCTCAGCTAAGCGCCTCCCTTACGTGGAAGACGGAAGACGTGGCAATTCAGCCAATGGAGGGCCTGGAACTGCTCTGGCGGGGGAGCAGCAGCTCCCTGTTGGCTCCCAGAACATCTCAGAGGCCTTAGGAGGCCTTCTAACCTACATCTGAATCCTCAGAGGCAGGGAGGGAGGCGGGTGAGTTTAGGATAATCCACTCGGCCTGCTGAGGGCTTCTTCCTAGGACCTAGGCGAAGGGGGAAAGGAACTCACCTTCTAACCACAATGATACCACTTATTGCCGGCTTCCTCGGAGCCTCGCGGTGTTCTAAACACTTCACGTGCGTTGTCTTGTTGGCCCTCCACCTATAAGGAGGCTCTATTTATAAATCCTATTTTACAGACGAGGGGGCTGAGCCCCAGAGAAGTGAAATAACTTCACCCCGTCACAGAGATCCAAACTAAAGAAATGACCACTCATAGCATTTCCTTTATCTTACGGCATGGCTTGAAGGGGAAGAAAGAGTTAATTTGGAAATTCACTAAGGTCCTTGGGCTCTGAGGCGGGATTTAAGACTGCAGAGCCTGGAGTGGCCCAGGACACTTTAGCACTCCAGAGACCAAAAGCCCCGGGTTCGGATCCTAGGTGGACCACTAACTAGCTCTATCACTTGGGGCAAATTGCTCAGCTTCCCTCAGCCTTCATTTCCCCGTGGGTAACATGGGACCGGGAGTATGATCTCGCAGGGCGATGGTGAGGGTAAGAACTGACCGAAGATGCAGCACCTGGCACCTGGGTGCTTGATATGATCATTACGCTTCTCAGAACCCTCCCTTGGGCTGGCTGACGCCCCAGCAGCCCACTGGAGTAAGGGGAAGCAGCTGGGAGGGGGTGGGGAGGGGAAGGGAAGGGAGGGGGCAGCTTGAGTGACTGCAGGCCAGCCCTGAGGGCCTCACAGGGGATATTGGCCCTAGCCACAGGTGCACCAATTACTCTCCCCTTGAAAAGCCTGGGGGGTGCACTTCCCCCTCATTTTCCCACCCCGCTCAGCCCCGTCCTTTGGTGCTGCAGGAGGCAGCGGCGGCTCCACGGCACCAGGCCGCTGGCTGGTCGTTTGTCTTCGGGTTTCATGGCCTCCCTGAGGCTCCCGGTGCTTTGGAAGTTCTCCCTCCCTTTCCCAGCCACTTCCCAGTCAGCCCGGGAGCGGCTCGGGTTTCATTCCTGGGAGCTTTGCTCCGAATGGAAGTTTCTGGTTAAGATAATCCCTGGGTATGAGTGGTCAGTGCAGGAAGACAGGAGCCTCTCCAAGAAGCTGTGGGAACAGCCCCACTTGTCCAGGTGCTCAGAGCAGGAGCGGGCTCAGCTGCTCGTCCTGGAGGCACCTTCCCAGCGGGGCCAAGCGGGTGGCCCTGGGCAGGGGGCCTGGGGCCCACCCAGCCCTTCCCCTCTGGGGGGGGGCTGTGCATCCTCTCCCCCTGGACGCCTTGGCGAACCCTGAAGGGCTCAGGCCCTCCGCCTCCTTCACCGCCTGCCCCAGCTAAGATGTCAGACACAAAGGGGGAAGTGGAGGGGAGCCCAGGCCCTGAGCCCGCCAAGACAAACTTCGTTTGCATCTACTTTATGAAACGGGCTTCTAAACGGGTCTTCCTCCTGAAATAAGCTTCTCTTGTCAAAATATTTTTTTGAAAACAAATACTCTAGTTCAAACCTTCCACCTCTACGTAAGGAAGTTAAGGGTCAGGAAAGATGGATTTCTCTGATGATGCCGCAGCTGCTCATCCTCAACTTCTGTTTCCCTGCGATCGCTTTTAGGAATCGGTCAAGTGGAGCACCTGGTGCTAACCCACTCCTTGCCCACACCACGTGGGGTGACACCTTTAGGTTTACTAGTCCGTGAACCCCAATACATGAGGCTCCCAAGGGCAGGGACCTTGCCGTGTCTCCCCCCTTTCTCTCCGGCAACTCAATATTCGGCGTACGCGGAATGAAGGTGGGACTGAGATGAGTTGGGCTGATCTCCACCGGAACCAGCCCAGGGTCCTTTCTCCCACGAGGCTGCCTTAACCCGGAGCCCTCCCTCCTCACACCTCCCTGCTCCTCCTCTGTCTCGGCCTTTCCCACACCTCATTCCACCTAACTGGCTAACGGGGGTCATCTGTGTTACACGGGACGCTTTGGAAGTCACAGCCCTCTCTGGCTTGCTCACCATTGCGTCCCAACACTTGCTTTAATGCCTGGCATAGAGGAAGCGCCTCATAAACTTCTCACGCGTTAGTGCACGGCCCCAGGGAAAGGGAAAGTTGGCATTGGCCGGGAGGAAAGATAAGAAGCCTTGAATGTGGACTCTGTGTTGTCTGTGCTCCTCTCCTTCCATTCTTTCCAACCCAGACAACTCACACTTGACTCCCCCCAGTTTGTGTGGGCTGCTTTGGGGGTTGGGAGAGGGGAGGCCAGACCGGGTCCGAGGAGCAGGGTGGTGAGGACCTGCACGCTGGCCTCGGAGTGAGCAGGAAGACCACGCCCCTGCAGAACACATCCTATCTGCCCTCCCAGTTGCCCTACGTCTGCAGGGCCTCCGCCTTGGGCTGGCACACTTGCTTGGCTGAAGGCAGGCTTAGGTGCCTGAAGAACCTTGCCTTTTCTCTCACCCAGCTTCCTACTACCTCGGGCGCTGGGGTTCCCGGGAAAACGGCTCCCTGGAGACTCCGCCTTTCTCCTGGCTCCTCGTGGTGCCACTTGAATGACATCGCTGTGCAAACCTGGGCTTGCAGGGCATTTGGCTCCGCTGGCCCAACTCTCCCCTAGAGGCCGCCCCGCAGTAGCCACCGTTTGTTAGGAACTGTGGGGAAGGCCCTCGGCTAGACACCCTTCATTCTCCTGGGAACTCGAATCCTCATGACAACTCTATAAGGTGGAGTCCGGACCCCGTTTTGCAGGTGAGGATATTGAGGCCTAGAGAGGTGAAATGACTCCGTTTACACAGTTAGGGAGCCAGGATTCAAGCTTAGTTCTGTCTGACTCCAAAGTCCTTCCTCTTAACCATCTTGCCCAGCCATAGCTGACTTCCGGCTGCTCCTGTAGCCATGTCTCTGAATTCCTTCTCTGACTTTACTGCGGCCTGAGGACAGTAATAAAGATTCCCTTTCCCTTCCCCCTCTCCACCCACACTGCTGTTTGAGGAAAGTGCCCCCACACGGAGGCCTGCGTCCTGGGACAGGCTCCTAGAAGAGGTCCCTCCCTCCCTCACACACCTCTGCACCCTCCCACCTTACCGAGGTCCCCAGGACGAAACTCTCACAATTCCAGACACCTCCTCTCTCAGCATCAACCTTGGGCTTCAGCCTTTGGTCATGGTCCCACCCTGTCTTCCCGCTTTTATTCAGAACCCCAGCTACCAGTCATGCCTCGCCTAGGAGCACCCTAGAAACTACCTCTCCCTCCCTGGGCTGCTGGCACCTTTTCTCAGGAAACCCATCTTCTCCTCCGCCCAGGTCCCCCCACCCTCCACCCCACCAGGGAGGATCAGGCCTGGCTTAATGGAAGTGGCTGGAACTTGAGCCCAAGTAGAAAAGTCGGTGCAAACCCTCAGAAGCCTAAGACCCGGCATCCTACTGACCCAGCCTCTCCTATCGGAGCAGGGATCGGGCAGACCCTACATGGTGTATTACCCACGATGAATGTTTTATGAGTGTGCTCTTCATTACTGCCGGCTGTGGGAGCTGGGGCAAGGGAGGGGGGACAAAGCCGCCCACAGAGATGCTGGCCAGGGAAACGAGGTGGGAGTACATTAAATGGCCAGGGGCAGGTTGTGATGGGATAGGGGGATTTCTCTGTGAAGAAAGATTTCACAAGAGTTGGTGATGTTTGTCCAACTGAGATGATTAAATGTCGGCAGCTAGAAATAGGAAGCAGTCCAAGAAGGTAGAGGTTGGAAGCCTGAGTTTGGGAGCTGGGAGCCTGTGGGCAGACAGAGGGACAGCTGGAATTTGGTGTTGACCCTGGCCACTCCCACCCTTGGAAGCCACTGGCTGGTTCTCTGGGCAGTCTGCTTGGGTCGCAGGGCCCAGTGCCCTGGCTCCTCAAGGGCTTGCCATTCTGCCACTCCCAGGCACTCCCTGGTCCTCTGGGCTCAAGGTAGCAGGAGGCTACAAAGCACACAGAGAGCCTGTCCAGGCTTGGACTTGCCCTCTCCAAGCAGTGTCCAGCCCTGGGCCCTTGTCCTGAGCACCTCCAGCCAGGTCCCAAGCTACAGCCCATCTGATCCTTCATGGTTAGGGCCTTATCCCCAAGTGCAAAAGCTAAGGGCGTTGTTCGACATGGGATAATGCCCTGACTCTCCTCCCCTGTATGCCCTCCCCATCCTACCAGCACACCACACCCAGCTAAGGAAGGAAGGGAAAAGAAATGCCGCTCCCCAGAGCAATCCAGGGGCTCCCGCTTGTTTCGCTATTGCTGAGAGAGGGACTGGGGAGACGGTAGGACTGAGCCTGAGCCCTTCTCAGCATCTGCCAGCCAGTAGGTGGGGGACATGCATGAGGGTCAGCTCTGGGCCTGCCCAAATGGACAGTTCATCCTTCAGGGTCAGCAAGAGATCCAGATGGGGCAGGGGCAACCAAAGGGACCTTATTGGCACAACCCTCCACAGTAATGTGGGACTTGGGGGTCCCCCTGGAGTTCCTGCCAGCTCCCCATCTGTCTTGCTACCACTTACTCCTCCTCTTTCTTCTGCTCTCTTTGGCTCTTAATTCCCCTTCACTCTCTCCTTTGAAGTCCCCTGGTTGCTATGGAAACCCAGTGGCAGGGAAGGAAGCAGAATTTGGGGAGATTCTGAGACGTCCATCCCAACAGGCCCTACTTAGTTACTCGTTTGTCCAGATTCTGAGACGTTATTGCGGCTTGAGGAAATGGGGGTGAGCCTGGGCAGACAGCCTTGGACCTTCTTTTAGTAAAATCATGCATGTCTGGATGGGCTCAGAGGGTCATCCATCCCAGGACTATTCTCAAGTCTCCCTGACCTTCCAGCATTGCCTAAAGCCTGACCCAAGTCCTAGATACAGAGAACTCCCAAACCACCTCCTCCACTCAACACCTCCGAGTCTACTCACATTCTATCAGTTGATTGCTTCAACTAATGTTTGCTGCATACCTACAATATAGCAGGCACTGTTCTAGGCACTGGATAATCATCAACGAGAGATACAGAAACCAAAAGCAAGTGTATACATAAACAACAGGATAATATCAGATAGTATAAATACAATAAACATTTGTGACAACATGGATATACCTAGAGGGTATTATGATGCTAAATAAGGGAAATAAGTCAGACAGAGAAAGACAAATATCATATGATTTTACTTATTTCAGAACCTAAAAAAACAAAAACAAAATAAGTGAATAAGTAAAATGAAACAGAAACAGATCCATAGATATAGAGAACAAGCTGCTGATTGACAAAGGGGAGGAGGGGCCCGGCATGGCTCAGTGGTTGAGCATCATCTTATGAACCAGGAGGTAATGGTTCGATTCCCAGTCAGGGCACATGCCCTGGTTGTGGGCTCACTGGGGTGGGCAGGAGGCAGCCAATCAATGATTCTCTCTCATCATTGATGTTTCTCTCTCATCATTGATGTTTCTCTCTCTCCCTCTCCCTTCCTCTCTGAAATCAATAAAAATATTTTTTTTAAATGGTGGGGGAGGGAAGATGGGTTAGAGATCAACCAAAGGACTTGTATGCATGCATATTAGCATAACCAATGGACACAGACACTGGGGCGATGGGGGCTTGCTCGGGGTGGGAATGGCTGTGGGGGGGGTCAATTGGGGAAAAAGGAGACATATGTAAAACTTTAGACAATAAAAAAAAGGGGGGGGAGGGAACTTTTTAAAAGTTTTTAATTAAGTAAATAAATAAGATAGTGGTGAAGCCACTATCCCAGGAACAAAAAGAAGAAAACACTGACAGACTTTTCTTTAATGGTCTGTACAATCATGTGATTCACATGTATATAACAAAATTAGAGGGCCAGTGCATGAATTGGTGCACGGGTGGGGTCCAGTTGGCCCGCCCGATCGGGCTGATCAGGCCAGCTGGCCAGGGGGAGGGGACACAGAAGGTTGGCCGGCCGGCCCCACCCCCATCGACTACCCAACCCAACCACCAGCCCTACCCTGGTTGAACTCCCGGTCGAACTCCTGGTCTAGGGGACAATTTGCATATTTGCCTTTTATTATATAGGATAAAGCAGGGAGTGATGACAGAAATCTACATAATGAGCAGTCAGCCATCCAACTATCTAGAGGAGCATTCCAAGCAGAGAGAACAAGTGTGAAGGCTCTGAGGCAGATACAGCTGGAAGACAGTGTGGCCAGAAGGCAGCAGGTGTGTGGGAGAGTGAAGTGGTAAGGTTAGGGCAGATGGGACCACACAGGCCATGGGAAGGAATTTGAATTAAATTCTAGAAGACACAGCCACAGCCCTTCAACCTCTCTAGATATGGTGGTAACACATATTTATGTTTTAAAATTTGTGCAAACTGAGTACAGAAAGGTTGGTAGGGGAGTAAGAGAGGAATCAGAGAGAGCAATTAGGGGGCTGTTGCCATGAGCCAGACAAGACTGAAGATGGCTTGGAGCAGGGTGGTGGTAGTCGATAAGTAGAATAGATGTATTGGATTTGACATATGCTCTGGAGGTAAAGGGAGCAGGATGAGAGGCAGGGGGAGGCTGAGAGAAGAGCAAGGAGACTCCCGGGTTAAACCAACTCTGTTGGCTGCTTCTTCTTGGCCCTGGGTTAGTGGAGGAGGGAGGAAGGGAAACAGTTGTTGACAGTAAAACTCTCCCCTAATCCCACCTAAAAGCTTACGCTCAGAAATTGTTCTTTTGCCTTTATCACCAGGACACCACCGAGTCCACTCACATTTTATCAGTTGGTTTTCCTCCCATCTATTTCATGGGCCACGCTTCCTTCTTTGCTGGTTTCCCCCTTCACCTTGACCTCTAAATGTTTAGAGTATACCAAGGTTCAGGCTTGGAGCTCTTCTATTCTCTATTTATGCCCACTCCCTAGGTAATCCATTCCATATCTTGGCTTTTAAAAATCACCTGTGTGCTGAACACTCCCAAATTTCTATCTTCACACTAGACCTCTCTCCCCTGAATTCCAGACTCATACACAACTGCCTACTCAACATCTCCACTTGAATATTTAGTCGCTCAGACTTACCATTCTCTGCACCCCCATCCACCCCTCCCACTACACACACACACACACACACACACACACACACACACACACACACACATATAACCTTCTCTTACTTGGCTCCAGCCACACTGGTCTCCTTCCTCTTCCCCTAATGCAATAAGTCTTTGCACTTGCTGTTCCCTCTACCGGAATGGCTTCTTCCCCAGATATCTTTGATTATTATTATTATTATTATTATTATTATTGATTTCAGAGAGGAAGGAAGAGGGAGAGAGAGATAGAAACATTATTGATGAGAGAGAATCATTGATCGGCTGACTCCTGCATGCCTCCCACTGGGGATCGATCCTGCGACCCGGGCAGGCACCCCCGACTGGAATCGAACTCAGGACCCTTCAGTCTGCAGGCTGACGCTCTATCCACTGAGCCAAACCAGCTAGGGCCCCCAGATATCTTAATGCCTTACCTCTGTCAGCTGCCTGCTCCAACAGTAAGTTTTCAGTGAGGCCTTCTTTGACCAGCCTATTTACAATTGCTACCACCCTACTCCACCTTTCAGCCTCATTTTTCTCTGTAGTGGTTGTCAGTATCTGCTATTCTATACATTGTTTGCTCTGCATCCCCCCACCCCCACCACTAGAATGTGAACTTCATAATAACAGGGCTTTGTCTCGTATTCCCTGCTTCTCCTTAATCAGATCAGAGCCTGGCACATGCTTGGCACTCAACAGTGAATGAATGAATCGAGTTAGGGAAAGACCTCTAGTCCTCAAGAAGCAGCCTGGGTCTGAGAATGAAGACCTGATTTCTAGTACTCGCTTTGGCACTAGCTATGTGGCTTCTGGGCCTCACCTTGTCTATCTGTAAACAGTGGAGAACTTCTGGTCCTTTGCTGGTGCAGCATTCTAGAATGAGGCTTAGCAATAGCCCACCTTCGGCCGTTTGGTTGAGGGTAGAAGGCAGGGATAGAGAGGTCCTGGTGCACTAAGAGGAAAGAACTCTTGCTCCTTCTTTCTAGTCAAGGTTTGGGTGGAGTCTTCACTGGCTTTGAAATGAGAGGCAAGGTTTTGGCTTGGACTTGGAGCCCTGGTGAGGAAGAATGAATGAGGGGTCCAGCCCCACCTGCTGAGTGGGGACAAGTAGAGGCCTGGTCCCTACGCCTGGGCTCCTCCTCATGGGGAATCTGTGCCTGTGAGGGCCTCGTGGGAAGTGCTGCTATAAGGAAAGGAGGAGAAGGGAAGGTGGGGAATCAGGATGGGTAAGAACCAGGAAGGGAAGCCTGAGAGGGCCTTCTGTGGGGTCACCTGGGCCCGCACATTGGTCTTCAGTGGAGTTCTGGGAGACGAAGCCTTCATGCAGACCTCAGCCAGCGCCCACTCCAGGACAGACTGGCAGGCCTTTTGGCTGAGGAAAGCCCAGCCCTCCTCCTTTTTCTGGGCCTTGCAACAGCTCCCTGCTTGTTTTCCCCGAAATAAATGGGCTGAGCATATTGGGCCGGCAATAACCCCTTGAAATCAGTTGTTATCACAGTTAACAACCAGTTTGGCTTCAGTTCAGGCTGTTAACTATCAAACCACTAAGTGCCGGTAATGATTGATTCTTGGCCAGTTGCAGCTTGAGTGGGCTGTAAAACCCCATTAGCGAGGGTTCTGTGGAGGCAGCAACTCAAAGATAAACAAGGTGGTGGGTGCCCTAGCCCAGCCTAGCCCACTGCTTTGGGCTCTGCCCCATGGCACGTTGGCCTGGGGTCCTGCTAGGATTCAACCCCTTCCCAAAGCCTCAGGCAGTCTCATGGACCAGATACCCACCATCCTGTCCACTTCTAGTCTCCCCCCACCCCGCTTAGTCATCTCCCTCCTCCCTATAGGCAGGTCCAGCTCTATGGACATCCCACCTCTTCTCCCTTATCACAACCATAGCACAGTTCCATCCCACCACTCTGGAGTACTCAGGCTTCAGGGGTAGCTTTGGCCTAGCCAGTGACCAGCCTTGGCCCAGCCTGGCCCCACTTTGTGGCCAGGATCACAGGCAGGGAGAGCCTGACATTCCACCCCACCCCAGACTCCCTCCTGTCCTGTGGCTTCCCCCAGGAATTGCTCTCAAACAAATGAAATGTGGGTAATTACTGGGCTAGGGGCTGGACAGGCGGCCCTGCAGATGAAAGCATTTCCTGGACGGTCTCTTCATTTGCATGGCATCAGAAGCTGCTCAGAAGGTGTGACTTTTCCCACAGTGAGACCCCAGCTCCTTGCACAATAAAGCCAGGCTGCTCACCCAGAATTAATTAAAGGGGGAGGGGAGGAGATGGAGCAGAGTTGGAGGCACTAAGAGCTGGGGAGCTGGAAGAGAGATGTCTAGAGCCCTTCTCCCCACGTCCCAGTGTCTATAAACCAAACCTACTGTATCCAGAACCCCTCACCCTCATAGCAGGCTGGAAGAAGCGACATGGACAAACCCCAGAGTATCCCCAATCTCACTACTCCAAGGCTTTCCACTGAACCCTGAAATTCCTGATCCACCTGGATGGCCTGAGCCTGGGACTTGCAGCTGCAACTCTGGGAGACCTATGTGTTTAGAAAGCCTTTGGGTGCTCCCCTTCCAAAGGAGGTGCCACAGAACAGAAGCGCAGAGGGAAGAAGTTTCTGGATTGTCCTCGGACCTAGGAACTGGGCACCCTCAAAGAAGGTAGCAGAAGCAGCTAGCATGGGAGGCCTCAGTTATAGAGACTGGGCCAGCTCTGCCCTCAGGAGACCTGTTACTTCCGGGTTTGGGCTCTTCATCATACCATGCCACGGTGTGGTATGATACCAGGGTCACCAGTCCACATCCGAACACCCCCCCCCTCCACTCCCCATGGACCGTCCCCTTGCCCACACCATGACCTGCTCTCTACTAGCCCGACTTCTGCTTCCCTTCCCATCCCATGCCCAGCTCCCCTCCCTCCAGGCCCCATCTCTCCAAGGGGGGCAGCCTCTCCCTAAACCATCGTCCCTGGACTCTTTTGCAGCACCTGAGCTCAGCACCTTCTGCTCACAGCTCTCTAACCAGATCTGCGAAAGCTAACACTTGTTCTGTGTCACAATTGTCAACACCAGCCTTGGAGGTCCCCCCTCTGACATACCCCCACCTTGGACCCTGGCAGCTGCTCTTTTCTTTCATTTTCTGGAGCCTGATACTCAGAAAGAATGAGCTTCGGCACCTCCTGTCTCTCTCGCAGACCTAGGCACTCACGGAGAGGCACTTCCTTTTAGACTCATTGAGTCCATGATCGCGGCTCTGGTCCTAGGAGAGTCATCATTTCTGGCCCAGAGGTGGCCTGGGGAAGTGTTAGCAATAAATCCTGTTAAAAGCTAGGAAGTCCAAGTCTCCCAGGACCAGCTAAGAGCCTCTTCTTGCTCCTTTCCCTGCTCCTGTCCTCCCAGGAAAACCCGCCAGTGACAATGATGGAGACAGCAGACAGACATGGGGCCTTAGGCTAAAGGGAGGCTATAGTCAGAGATGGGGCCTGATTTGCTGCATCTCCCAGCCCACGCTCCCTCCCTCCCCGCCAGCTGGGGCAGGGCAGGGGGGAGGGAGGTTGACCCCAGCAGGACTCACCCACCAACACACATTTTTAATATGCAAATTAAATAAATATTTTAGTCATTTAATAGCACTGATACACAACCTCCCCCAACTGACGCCCACCCTTAAAACACCTGACCTAAGTGCCTACCCTTCCCTCTCTGCCCCCACCTGGGGGTGCAGTGGAGTTCCTGGCTGCCTGGCCAGCTTGCCCTGCGGGCACTGGGGGCTCAGGAGCCCCTCTGCTGGATTAGAAAAGGCCCCGACTCCTGGGCCACTAACCGGCCTTCCTGAGAGTTAAGAAGACACCACAGCCAAGTGGAATACAAAAATAGAGCCTCTCTTTTGTTTAAAAAAAAAACAAAAACAAAAAAACCCAACAGCAAACAATTATCAACAACTAGAACCCGGGGCTCCCCCAGCAGCTCCCCAGCCTTCAGTGGCGCAGACCTCATCTTGCTTGAGTTTCTCTGTCTGTGCTGCCCCGAGAAGCCTCTGCGCTGGGAGCTGCAGGAGGGGCCGGGCAGGCGCCTATCGGGGCTCGGGGGCCCAAGTCCTCTGGCTGCCGCGCAGGCTGCGCGTGAAGGGCGGGTAGTTGAGGAACTCGAAGCGCAGGCTCTGCTCGGTGGTGTGGTGGCCGCGGGGCAGCCGCTTCATGAAGTGGACCTCGCGCTGGTGCTGCCGCGTCTTGGAGCCCCTGCGGGGCCGGCCCTTGCGGGTGAAGGCCATGTACCAGCCCTCATACTTGGCGTTCTGCAGGGCCGTGTAGTTGTTCTCCAGCACGATCTCCGTGAAGACACAATCCTTGCCTTTGCCGTTGCTCTGCAGGTAGGAGTGCCAGACACAGCGTCACTGGGCTCTCTCCGGAGCCCCCGCATCAGAGGCAGAGGGCAGGCGGCCCCAGACAGCAGGTGGGCACCCCAGCAGATGGCAGGGTGGGCAGGAGCTGCAGCCCCACCCCCTGCCTGGGCACCCGCTCTCTAATCCCTCACAACCCGCAGCCCACCCGGCAACTTCCTGTCCTCCCGGGCAGCAGTGACACATGGCTATCTACCGGCAGGGCTGGGCCCCGCCACAGAGAGGCAGAGAGGGGGCCCAGACCCTGCCTGCCCTGGCCTCCTGCCCGCCAGTCTGGCCTGAGCAGCTAGCACTCGTTTCCCCAGCTGCCCCCCTCAGTCCCTTAGGATTCCAGCTCCAGGGCCCCTGGGCAGCCACCCTATGGGGGAGGGGAGGCCTGCGAGGAGGCGCTGAGCCTCAAGCCCCAGAAGCCCAGCGAGCGGGGAGCTCGAGGCTGGAGAGGAGCCGTGACTAATGGGGCCATTTCAGAGCTCGGCCGAGGGGCTGGGCCTGCGGCTTACTGAACATTCCAAATGCTGGTACCATGTAATTGGACATAATAGCAAAGCAATTTGGCGATTTGTTAAAAAGATATATGGAATTTACCAGCCTCCCCCAAGCCCCTTCCCTAGCCTTCCTTCTTCCCTCTTTGCCTTTATAGCTTTCCTCTCTCAGGCAGTTCCCTTCTCCCTCACCGCTCCCTCCCAAACATTCGGTAACCCCAAGGTGGCCCTGAGTCTCCCTGCCCACCCTGTTGACATGCTAGAGGAGCTCCCCAGGCCCCCGGCCCCTCCTCCCTGGACCCCTTCCTTCTGGGGCTTCACCTTGGCAATCAGCTTCCCCTTCTTGTTCATGCAGATGTAGAGACCCGTCTCAGCTCCTCGAACCCGAACCCGGCTCCCAAAGGTATCTGTTTCCACAATGAGCTTTGCTGTCCGGGACAGAAAAAGGAGGTTATTGGAAGCTCCCCGACCCCCCACGGGTCTCTGTCCTCGCCCCAGCCGGCCCACAGCCCTGTCACATCCTAGCCGCACCTGCTCGAAGGCCCAGGTGCCCACGAGGTGGGCTTCAGCCCCCTAGGTAAGATCAAGTCCCCTTCCCGGGTCTCAGGCCGCTCCCCTAGGTTTACAGAGGAGGATGGACTAGATCATGGTGTACCAACTGGGTTCTGCAGAGCGGCTTTGGGGCCAATTGAAAAGAGTCTCTTAAAACCGGACAGTAATGACTTTTGTATCAAGGCTTCATGACTAGAGTTCTCCTGCTAATCAAAAGATCTATGAGGATCCTTCCAACTAAAATATTATGTGCACGTGCCCACAGATGATTATATACATCTGGGTGCAGTGGTGGCCTCCAGTCCTGAGGCTAAATGTCAAAGCATTCCCTCCTGTTTCACTCCCATCCCTGCCGCCACCCCCCACCCCTTCCCCTCTGCTGCTCTGCTGAGAAGGGCTAGGGATGGCACAGCTCTCCTGACACAGCCCCAGCCAGAACTCAGACACCAGCTTGGAGGATCCTGCCTCTTCCCCATGCTTCCCAGTCACGGAAGTCCCTAGCCCCAGTGTCCAGAAATCAACAACTCATTGGTTTTTCCTCTTTCAATGTCCGTCACAGCTAGGCCTCTCACCCCAGTGACCCAGCCCTTTCTGAGGGTGTGGAGGGAGAAAACCAGGCACACTTTTCTCTCAGTCTGGAGAGGAAACATGGAGCTGAATGCTGTGCCTTCTTCCCCCTCCTCCGTGCCTTCAGACAGCCAACTGGCCACAGAAGCCAATTCCTCCCCACTCTCTGTGGAACTCCTCCCTTTGAGGCTGTCCCCAAGTAGGGAGTGAGGGCTGAGTTAGCCCTTTGGGACAGAAGGGGATGGGTCTCCTGCCATCCCTACTGCAGAGCTCAGCCTCTTCCCTCCTTGAGAAAGCGGTGCTGGGCCTCGCAGAGCTGCCTCCCAGCCTACAATGACAAGGCAGCACCGCCTCTGTCTCTGAAACTACTGAGAAGAGGGACATCAAGGTCAGCAAGACACCCTCATAGCCCAGCCTGTGACTACCCACCCCCTTCACATAAGCACAGAGCTGGGACCCAGCAGCCAAGTCCTCAGTCTGGCTCCAAGTCAGCCAGGGGAGAATGCAGCTGTCACCTCTCCTCCCACCCACCTCCTTTTGGATCCAGCCAGTCTGCTCATCCCTTTCCTGGTCCGTCTTCCTGAGCAAGGAGCGGGTGCTTTTAAGGGCCAGGACGGACGCTGATGGGCGAAGGGCGAGAGAGGATCCCACTCAGAGGACTCTGGCCAAGTGGGGCAGATACGGATGGAGTAGGCCCCCCCTGTCACTTCCTGGGGCCCATCAGAAAGCAGCTAGGACCTCTCTGCTGTTCTTTTCCAGACGCTTCCTGTCCTGGCTGTACACCCTAAGTCTCTGCTTTTGGGCCCTCCCGCTTCTCCTCCTGCTGGGCAAGCAGGGCCCAGGGAGCCTGGGAAGCCTCCTCTGGGCTTCAGGAGAGACGTGGGCATCAGACCCCCGATGTGGAAGACGAGTTCTTCCAAGGCCAGCGTAGCCTCTTCCTCCCTCCCCAAAACCCAAGGATGCCGGGCCATTTGCTCTGATGGAGTAAACCCAGAAGGAGCCGGGCAGGCATTCGTTCCCTTTCCCTGGAAGCTGAGAAGGGCAGCTAGCAGCCACTTTGGAGGGACAAAGGGCCGATTGGCTGGCCCTGCCAGCCCAGCGGGGGAGCTCGGCCACCGTGCAGGCCGCCCCCACCCCCACCGTCAAGAGCCCCCACTCTCCTTCCTGGATGTTTCTGGGGAGCTGGGGCTGCAGTCTACAGCGGCTCTCCCGGCCGGGCTTTTGGAAAGCTTAACATTTTCAAACCTATTCTTCCACCCAGTGACAGATTTATCCCAGGAAAATTATGTCTCCTTCTCCAGCTTTGAAGGGAAGTCAGCTACGTCGACGCAGAAAAAATGCAGCGAGACATACTCGATCCCCCAAACTGGCTCGAGAAGAGGAGAAAGTATTCAGGAAATGTTAAAAAAGGTGAAAGTAAGAAGAGTTTTAATCGCTCTGCCAGACGCGGGGGTCTCTCCAGAGATTCATAGAGAACAATCTTGAACCTCTTTTTTAACATTTACAGACTTGCAACTCTTTTCAAACTCCACATCTGAAAAAGGGCCCGTTCTTTTTCTGTTTTATATCATTCTTCATTTTTCTTCTTAGCTCTTAAAATGCCTCACCTTTTTATTACATTTTAATAGAGTCTTCCCCTCTCCTTTCATGCTTGTTTAACTTGGTCATTATTTAAAGGTTTTTAAACTCACAATAATCGCTCTCTAAAAACAACACCAGCCGCCCAGAGGGCTTGCTTTTCTCTGGGTACATCAGGACTCTGGAAACTGGCCTTGTTTCAAGGCAGGAATATTGAATGTTTTAGAAATCAATCAGTCCTCAGCCTCTCCGCCCCGGCAGTAGCTCCCTGTACTCACCACCCCACAGGGAGCAGGCTCTGACCCACCACCTGGGTTCCTGGGTCAGAGGAGCAGGGAGGGCCCCTTCCCAAGCCTCGTTCCCAGGTGTGGTTGACCCTTCTGATCACAACATTTAAAGGTTCACAGCGAACCGCCCCCCCCCCCCAAGCTGGGAGAGTTGGGGGGACTTCTCTCCCTTCCCTTTCCCACTCTCCTTTTGTGGGCCCTGGCGACATATCCTCTTTCAAGAGCTTCCCTTAAACCTGGCCCCCCTCCCCCTGAACCCTCTGCCTCCACCTGCAGCCGGGGAGGGGTGTGTGAAAGGGGGAGGTGTACAGGGAAGTTCCTGGATTCATTCATCTGCTGGGCAGGGAAGGGGCACCTGTGGGCCAAGTACTCCCCAAGGTCCCTTCCCCAGACCGCTCTTCTCCAGCTGACCCCCAGCATGCGCTCTGTGCCTTAACCCCTTGCCTTCTGAGCTGGGGAGCCTGCAGGCCCCTGGCCCACCACACAGGGGGGGCTGGTGGGTGCAGTCCCAGCAGGCAGCCGGGGGGAGGGCAGGTTCCACCAGCCGCTCCAGGCTGCCGCCGCGCCGCCGCCGCCGCCTTACCGAAGGGGTCCCCGTCCTCCGCCATGGCGTTGATGCGCTTGTTGGCCAGGACCTGCACGTGCTTCCCGCTGGTGCGGCTGTAGAGCTGGTAGGTCCGGATGAGGCGGCGGCTGAGCTGATCCGTCACCAGGCTCTGCTCCCTCACATGCTGTGTAAAATTAGGTGAGGACTGAACAGTTACCTTTAGGAAATTGAAAAATACACAACACGCCATTATAATGCTACTCTGCCCAGGGGCCCAAGTGGCCCCCATTGCCCTGTCCCCCACCCCACCCCCCTCCACTGCCCCCGGCGGCCGGCAGGGGCTGGGGGTCCCCCCAACATGCCAGCTCAGGCTACCACCCCCCTCCCAGGAAAGCGGGGCAGACCCAGCCTCACGTGGATGCGCGGGGGACGCGGAGGGCGGCGGACCCACCTGTTGGGGAACGCCCTGGGACTCGCGGCCAGCTCCGAACAGGGAAGCCAGCTCCCTGCCCAGCGCAGGCCCCCCGCCCGGGCCTTCCTAGAAGAGCAGGGCGCTTTTAAGTCGGGAGGCAGCGCTGCCTGACCCCTGACATTTATAAAGACAAATTCACGGAGCAAATGCGGAGAGCGCAGAGGGCCCAGGCACCTGATCTCTCCGCCAGACAAGCCTCCCCCGAGAGTGGGAGCGGGTCCCTGCCGCAGTCACCCGGACCTCTGGCCACGGGCGCTCCCTGCCCCAGCCGGCCCCCTCCTCGGCGGCCAGGTGTGGCGGCCCCGTGCGCCCCCCGTCCACCCCGACCTGCGAGGACGCGTGGGCGCCAGCGCTGGCCTCTGAGACCCGGGGTGCTAGCTTCGCCGTGCCCTGGCTGTGTGACCTGGTGCGGGGCGCTACCTCTCTGTTCCCTCGCCCCCCACTCGGGAGAGGTCGGGGTCGGCTTCCTAAGGTTCCTTCCAGCCCCGCGGCGCTGGCCGCAGCGGCGGTCCCGGTGCCCCTGCCCCACCTGGCCAGCGGCGTCCCCCGCCGGCCCGGCCCCCGGCCCCGGCCCCCGCCTCCGCGCGCGGCGCCTTACCTGGGCTTGGAGGCACAGCACCAGCAAGTGCAACAGCCTGCGGGAGACAAAAGCGGGCGGGAGAGAGAGGGGCGCGGGGTGAGCGAGGGGCGCGGCGCGCGGCCGGCGGGGACGGGGCGGCGGTACTCACAGGCAGCTCAGCGCCGAGCGGGGGCTGCCCATGGCGCGCGGCCCGGGAGCGCGGGGAGCCCGGCGGGATCACGCCGGCCCGCGGGCGCACGAGCCGAGAGCGGCGGCGAGGGAGGACGGCTCGAGGGCGGGAGCCCAGCGGCGATGCCGACGCGGCTCCGCGGGTCCCGTGGAAGGTCGAGCTGACCGCGCCGAGTGGCTCTGCGCCGCTCCGGGAGCCGGTGGCCGCTGGCTACTCCGGAGCCAGAGCAGGCGGAGGGTAACGGGCCGGCAGGGTGGGTGGGTAGGTGGGAAGGGGAGGGGGGGAGGGGTGGGGGCGGGGGGCGCCGCACCGGGCGCAAGGGGGGAGCGCGGGGCGGGCGGCCGGAGCCCGCAGCCCCGGCTGGGAGCTGGGGCCGGGAGGCAGCCCGGGGCGGGGGCGGGGCGGCCGGGGCGGGGCGGCTGGCGGGTCTGGGATTGGGGGTCTGGGCCAGGGGAGGGGTCTGGGGACCCGCCGGAGGGGTGTGGGCCACCGGGGTGGGCGCCTCTCCCCCATCGGGGCCTGTCCCCTCGCGCGCTCTTGAGGTTTGGACACGCGGGGATGGGGGTGCCTCGGGCGCCCGCTCCATGGGGTCCCCAGACCCTCCGCAGGGGCTTCCTGGACCGCCGGTGCGGCTGAGTTGGAAGGTGTCAGGGCTCCACCGCGGGCCCGGGGCACTCTCGCCCCAGGCGATGCGACTGGTAACTGAGCCACCTACTGTGCGCTCCTCTGGTCCTGCCCCTGGGAAGTGGCCGCTGACGCTGGACCGAAGGGCTGTGAACTCGGCTCTCGGGCAGTGCGTGCGTGCCACAGGGAAGCGAGCCCCATCCTCCTGCTGAGTACCTCGCCTTGCCTGTCTCTCCCGTCCTGTTCAGTCTCCAAGAGGCCCAGAGAGAGAGAAATCTCTCCTTCTCCCCTCCCGCCCCCATTATCACCATCACCTCCCGCCCTGTCCCCCTGTCCCCCACCCCCACCCATACAAATACACACACACCCGCCAAGTCTTGGGAGGAACTAGGAACCACCTATGTGAAAGAGCCCAGAAGTCCCTGGCAAGGACCCCCAGTCCCTGCCAACCCCCAGAGCAGCAAGCTGAGGGGGGAAAACTAACTACTGTCACTGCTTTTCCTGGGGAAGAGACTTCATCCAGGCCGCCAGCTTTTCTCTCTCCGAGTCTCATTATTGGTGCACTTGAGGTATTTACACACCTACTGTGTACGAGACAGGGACTGGCGCTTTGTGTCAACGGGGGTGGGGGAAGTGCCCAAGGAGAAGGTGTGGGCTTGTCTAAGCCTTTCCCAGCCTCTCCTTGCTTCACCACCCCACCTCCCCAGGTGGAGGCGAGGGGGAGCTTCTGGAGCCATGGTGCTTCTTGGGGAGCAGCGTGGGGGAGGAGAGGTGCCCTGGGGTAGGTACTTCTAAGCAGCAGGTGGAGTCGCTGATGCCCAGCCCAGCTGCTGCCTCTGACCACACCTCCCCTGCCCCCTGGCCCCTTCCCGTCCTTGGGGATCGGGATGGAGGAGTTGGGTGGTCTCGGGAAGCCATTAGGCCAGAGGCAGTAAGCAGGCCTTTTTCCAACAGGCAGCCACGTTCTGCCTTCCTCTCCTTTCTCTGTGTCCTACCTTCCCCCACTCCCAGCCATAATGCCAGCACAGAGCAATGTACACATGGGAAAACAGAGTCAGAGGACTTGTCCCAAGATCTCAACCCTCCTCAGAGGAGTGGACTTCCTGAGCCCACCTGTTACTCCCTCTGTTCACTCTGTTGGCTCTTGCCCAGACAGACCTCCAGCCAAGGACCATGTCTTATTAGCTCGGAACTTGCAGCTCATGGCACAGAGCTGGGCAGGGTTGCTGTGCAGTTCGTATTCGATGAACCAGTAATGGGGAAACTGGCTAAGCATTCAGACCTCAGCCCGTGTGCTGCTTCCCCAGGGACACTTGCCTTCACCCACTAGCCCCAACAGATAATAATCATAAACACAACCATTTATTTGCTAAACCCCACTGGGAGATGGTCGCATAAGGGGGGGTGGGGTGGGGAGAGACAGGTGAGGTGGGCTCCATTGCCCACAGCCCAGACCATCCCTTTTTCTTTATTGCGCTCCTCCGTGTTAGAGGCCTGAGGGACACCTGTTGAGTGTCTACCTCCCCAGCTGCACTGCTTCAAGCAGGCGGGAGACTCACCATCTTAACCTCGTGCCTGTACACAGTAGGCCCTTGAAACGATTTACTTGCAGACATCAATGAATGAAAGAGTGGAGAGATGGAGAGCAGAGGATGGGAAGGGCCTTCTCCCCACCAGCGACCAGCACCCCGGCATCCAGCCTATCCTTGGTGTGTTGTGCATGGTCCTGGAGTCACAACCAGAGTCACTCTGGGCACCAGCCTTTCCTGGAGTGGGGGCGAGAGCCAAAGCTCCTGGCTCAGATCAGGGTCCAACCAGGTTCTGGAGTCCCCAGAAGGTTCTGAAGGCCCTGGGCTGAGTCTCTGTGATCTTAACCCACCCTCCTCTCTCCCCCAGAGAAGACGGGCATCTGGGGCCTAAAAGTGTGGAGGTCAGGGTTTTAGTCCCGCACCTTAACCTCTACGGAAGGGCCCGCCTCTGCAGGACCAGAATTCCTTTACATTTGAAGAACTCCCCCTGAACTTGATCCTCTTCAATTTGGGGGGATTCTTCTCATCTCCCCAAAAGTCTGTGTCTCTAGAGGGCTGCAGATGGGGACACACCCTAACCAGGCCCCAATTACAGCCTGGGGTACACTCTGTGAGTGACAGATGCAAATATTCCTTAGGGGCCCCAGCAGGCTGCTCTCTCCCTCCCTCACTCCCTTGCTAGCCTCCCAGCCAGCTCGCCCTCTCCTTTATCTTATCAAAGCCCCGTAATTACAATTGCTATTTTGTTTCCTTGAATCTGCAATCAGAGCTCCCTGGCCCTGATGAGGGAGCGCCTGTCAACCTGATCGCTGAGTGACAGCCCGGCCACCTTTCCCGGCCGCCCCCACACTTCGCAAACACAAATACTCTCTTCTCTCCCGCCCCCCCCCCCCCCCCCGCGCTTACAGATACAAACACACACTCCTCACCAACACAGCTTCTCTCCGCAAACACACCCTCGCGGGTACCCAAACACACACCTTCAGCCTCTTTCCAAACGCAAACGCATCCCTCGCCCCCAGCCCACCCCTGGCCCCTCAAATCCACACCAGCTTGCGCAGGCCGCCGGGACTGGCGGGACTGGCGCTCGCTCCATCGCGCGCCTCCTGCGCCCGGCGTTCAAAGCGCCGCGGACGCTCCGCCGACCCTTCAAATGCAAATCGTCGAGACTGCGTTCAGCACTCCGGGCACCGTCTGGGAGTCGATCCCGGTCTCCGCACCAAAGGCAGGCCTGCCGCTCCCCCAGCGGTCTGCAGACCCGGTGTGCGCCTTCATCCCTCGGCGCTCTGTGGCCGAGCGAATTGGCAGCGCTCCTACTGTGCGCTGAGGGTGCAGGAATGGGAGTCGAGGAGAGACGGGGGCGAGGAGGGAGAAAAATTAATTCCTAGTTCTATCCGCGGGGCGCCCGGTCCGGCTGGGGAACTCCAGGACCAAGGGGCAGATGTGGATTGGGCCCCCACTGAGGGCAGCAGCCGGGAGGGGACTCGCGGAGACCCAAGACAAAAGTCAAGGCATACAATGAGCCATCAGCGGCGTCGCTGGAGGTAAATATTTGAGCTGAGCCATGCGCAGGGGGTAGCTGGGTCGGCCTTCCCCCCTACCAAGCCCTGAGAGATTACTTTTCCCAGCATCCAGCGGGTCTCCCGCGCCTCCAACCGTGCACGTGCCTAGGACTTTGGAGGCTACAAGTGAGAGGAGGTAGGGAAGAGCTCTAACAGGAGCCCTTCCAGTGAATGATGAACAAGCGAATTAATTCAGTTTTAACAACTTTTCCCCTCGCCTTCTGCCCAAACTTCGGGTGGCCCAGACCACTTGCAGGGCACGTGGGCCCCAGCACGCCTCAAGCCCCTAAAGAGGCGACGTGGGGTAGCTACACGGCCACCGGTGGTTTCACCCTCGCCCACCAGAGGGCGCCAGCTTCTTCCTCCCCATCCCTCTACTCCCTGCTGTGGGAAGAAGGTGACTGCTTTCAAGCCTGGCTGCCCCATTCCACCCTGGTTCCTGGTAGAAGCACTTCAGCAAAGTCCTCTTGGCGAGGATAAAGGGGCCTGCGACCCTGACCACTACAAAACAGAGGGATCATCTTCTGTGATCTTCAACTTGAGGAAAAGGGAGGTTAAAAACTGGGCCTCTAGGCTCCTCACCACAGAGGAGGGAACCTCTTCTAGGGATGTGGTCAAGATGGGAGTGCTTTCCAGAGACATTCTCTCCAAAGCTGACCCCAGCTGGCGCAATACTAGCCCCTTCAGGTTATCTAGGGACCCCTCCTACTTGCTCACTCATCTGTGGGAGGCAGAGGGCCTGGCCCCACCAGGCACTGTTCTCTGTCCATCCTCAGCATGTCTGGCCCCAGGCTATCTCAGGAGGTAACCTTTTATTTGTTTGTTTGTTGGCATTGAGACACCCCCACCCCATCAACACAGCTGCTGAACTGCTGACCCCAGAGTTGGTCACATATACAACACATCACATCAAGTCGATCCCTTTCTCTTCAGGGCACAGCAGCAGCCAAGCCCCAGAACCAACTGATTCCAGGCACCAGAGCCCCTAGACCAGGCAGAGTGTGTGTGTGCGCGCACAGAAACCCCTTAACCTAGGAGGCTGAATCCCAGGGGCTCCTCTCTGCCCCCATATGCCAGGCCACCAGGATTCTGGTTTCCCTGTCACCCAATCTGGCCAACCCCCTCCATCTGGTCCCTGGAATCAGGTTTCTAAGGGCCCAGATCAGCTCGGAGACAGTCTGCAAGGCTGAAAGGAGGAGCAAAGACTGGCCTCCTCCCTACCCTGAGCCCCCTCATGGGGCTAGAGATGCACATTCCTCGGGCTGCTTAAACCCCCTTATCTGCCCCCCTGCCCATCAGCCTGAGTGCTGACAGAGGCCCAGACCCCTTGTTTGGATGCTGATAACCTCCTGGGATGGCCCTCCCCCACCTGTAGGAACTGAAATGGGTTTGGTGTTGGGAGGTCCTCTTCTAGCTGGGCAGTTTGGGCCTAGGCCTGGCCTAGGGATAACAGGATCCCACATTTCTTCACCCTCCCCCAGGCCTGGGGCCACCCTCGGTGCTGCCACAGTGCCACCTGGTGGTCCCTAGGGGAATGTCAGCCCAGCAGGGAGAGAAGCCACACAATGAGTTGCAAAAAAACTCTACACCACTTTATTTTCATCCTTTATCCAAAAATGTAAAAAGTGTTTAAAATATGTAGTCCTGAGCTTCAAATGCTGACCTCCAACCTCAAAGGGAAAGAGGGAGAGAGGGTCAGGACAGTTCAGAGTTCCACGCCTGAAGAAAAGGGAAGCCCCAGGCATGGTATAGAATTAGAACAACATCAGGACCCTATAAAGAATGGGACCCCCTTTCTCCTAGCACCAGCCCAAGACCCAAAGCCCCACCCCCCTCTTCAGTGAAGAAGACATTTAAAATTCTTGATCCTTGTACAGCAACGTGGTGCATGGCATGTATGCAGGCAGCTAGCTGACCTGAGGAGAGCAAAGAAGGGATCAGCATCTAGGCCCTCATCTGCTCCTCCTGCCCTCCCAGACCCTGCTGGGCACCCTGCCCTCCCACTCACCAAGGGGGGTCAGGGCCTGCCCCTCTGTTTCTTGGCAGGCAGAATGGGGCACAATTCATCTTCCTCATTCTCCTCACTCCCCTCTTCTTCGCTCTCTTCTTCCTCAGAAACACTGCTTACAGAAACTGGTGTACACACAAGTTGTAAAAGGAAGGGAGATGGTTAAAGCCAGGTCTCCTTCATATTATGTTATTCATTCATGCACCGGGGTGCTAGGCAGGGCCCTGAACTCCCAGCGCTTATAGTCTAGATGGGAACAACCACCCTAGCCAGTTTGGCTCAGTGAACAGAGCGTCCACCTGCAGACTGAAGGGTCCCGGGTTCAATTCCAGTCAAGGGCACATGCCCGGGGTTGTGGGCTCGATCCCCAGTGTGGGGCATGGAGGAGGGAGCTGATCAATGATTCTCTCATCATTGATGTTTCTACCTCTCTCTCCTTCTCTGAATAAAAAATATATACTTAAGAAAATTAAAAAAAGATGGGAAAAACCTCAGATACTAAACTGGGTGACAAAGAGCCAAAGGGTTCCACATCGCTGGAGCTGGAGAAGCTGAGACAGGTTCCATGAAGGCGGTAGGCATGAGTAGGACAGAAAGGGAAGGACACATCATGCAGAACCTGTGCGGCAGCTACACTGGGAGATAAGGCTGGGAGGGGGCAAGAGTGTGGAGTCAGGAGGAGCCGAAATGGGGAGGAGGAGACCTGATGGAGAGTCCACTGAAGGCAAAGGAGAGGACCCTCACCAATCTGGTGCCGCCCAGTGATCCGCACAGGACCAGAACCTGACTTCAGGCGGAAGGTTACAGGAGGTTGAAGCTGGAAGTCATCCAAACTGAGCTAGGAGAAAGACAAGGATGAAGGTGTAGCCCAATCCTTCCCTCCTCTCCCCTATCCCCCTCCCCTCCCCTCCCCAGGTATGGCCAGGGAACTCACCATGGGTTGGCAGGACAACCTGAGGTTGGCCACGGGGACTGCAATCTCCTGGTGGTCATGATTACGGGCCACAACTTCTACCACATTACACTCATCTTTGGCCCCCTCGGTGAGGCAGAGCTGGGAAGGGTACACAAGACTTTGGGGTCTCCCTAAGCAGGTGTTGACAACACAGTGGAGGCATCTATCCTAGAATTTGCTCAACCTCAGAGGTCTCTCTGAATTACCTGGCCAAGGGAGCAGGCCATTGGGGGGTTGGGCAGAGGAGGCGACTCCCACTAAAGAAAAGGTTGGGGGCGGGCTACGGGCAGAGGCCCACCAGTGGCCTGCTCAGGTCAAGCTATTCACCACCACCCCCCTTCCCCACCCCTCACCATGGTCAAAGCCAGCACATGCTCTGCATCATCCTCTTCCTCTACCTTGAAGGTGAAAGAGCGGGTGTGGCCGGAGAGCTCACAGCCTGGAAGAGATAATGGTGTGAGTGTGCATGATTGTGGGGGAAGGGGGAACGCTTCCCCAAACTCTGTCACGTGTGGCCATGGACTGATCGACCACCATTTACACGCTCACTTCTCCGGAACACTTGGGCGCTCAGCCCTGAGCCCGCCCCACACATCTGGGCAGGGGTCTGGCCCCCACTTCCACTCCAGCAGCCGCGTGCGAGCCCCCTCCGCCCCCACCCATGCCGTGCACCCCTCTGCATTCCTTCCTCACCCCGCCCCAGGACGACCCTCACCCCTCCTTCCTCAATACCGAAGAAAAAACTGTCCATAGTGACCGGAGCTGGGGCCCGCAGCCCCCCGAGACCCCCGGCCCGGGCTCGGCTCTCCGGACCCCAAAACGCTAACGCGGCGGCCATGCTGCGAGGGCGCCCGGGAACCCCGCCCCCGACACGTACTGGGGAACCCAGCGGCGCCGCCCCGCCTACCAAAGGGGACGCTCGCCTATGAGAGGGAACCGGAAGCGATGGGCCAGGCTTCCCCGCCCAGCGAGCTCAGACAAGGGGGCCGAGGCTGCCAGGAGGAAGCCGCATTACGGAAGCGTGGATTTGGGATTAATGTTCCCGTTCGCCCTCATTACAACCACCATGGCTTTCTGCGGCAGCTCCTACCTCCACGTTCTCCATCTCTCCCAACCCGGGGTAAACTTTCCTCAAAGGGAAACTAGATATAAAAATGGAAACCTTTCCAAATCCCCCAGCAAAGGTGTTTCAGGGCATTTTTCTTATAAAAAGCAAAGGAAATGCGCTCATATTGTATTTGCTCCAAGTGAGTCGGGTAGCCTTAAGTGACATTTTAACTCCAGGTATCTTGTACCGAAATCATCCTCTCCTAGATTCGCTTCCAGCTCCAACGACCTTGCAGCTTACTATCCAGATGGCTTATCTTCATTGAGCTTCAGATGCTGGCGCTTGCTGGCAAGACCAACTCCTGCTCCTGGCAGACCCAATCTTTCGAGCTCCTCCCAAATCATTCCAGAACATCCTTCCACCTTAGACTCCTCTGTCTCGTATTTTGGGCTACTCTCCCATCTTTCACCGTTTAATCAAGAACCACACAAAGCATGTTCCTTATCCTGTTGGATGGCAGGAACTCAAACGACTTGCTCCCAAGTTATTTACACCCAAGTTAAAACTGGCAAAAGGGTGGCTAGGCCAAGAACCAGTCTACTTTTCTTATTTTTTGCCTTGCCTTGGGAAAACCGGAAAGGAGGCCTTTTATTGGAGATGGGAGGAGGAGAGGACTGCCTTCAAGAGCTATGAAGAGGGAGGAGGAATACTTGCTTGCAGGTGAGGCATGAAGGGCAGGAGAAAAGGTAGGAGGCAGAAACAGAAATTAGGTTTACACAGTACACCACCATACACATTCACTTCAAGTTTTATTTTGCCTCTTGCATGATCTTCACATAATTTACAGTTCGTTTTCTACAGGAACTGAGCTGTGATCTAAACAATCAAGGAAATGTCATTCCAACCTTAATAAATATTCACAACCACAGAAGGTAGCATAGCATTTTACAATCCTAGAGTGATGAATGTATAGGCTTGGACATCTGGTTCTCAGCATCTGTGACCAGAAGGCTAGCCAGTTATTAAAAGCCAAGAAAAAGTCACAAGCGAACGCTAAAAGTCTTGATTCATAGGTTGGCCCTGAAATCCTCCAGATAAAATGCCACAATTGTTCACTCGTGTAGAAAACGTACTTAAAGAGAAGCCCGTGACATAAGCCGTTTAATCCAGTATCTTGTAGAGATATTCCTTTCACACCTCAGCCCTTGAAAATGCAAGCGTGGTCCAAACTTTCCAACATACTATATCCTATCAGTTAGAGGTTGCTACCCTGAAAATGAGGAGGCCTCCTTGCTTTCCTCCCTTCATCTCACCCATTCAGTGCCCGTCACGGGCCTTGGTTGGAAGTCACTAGTGGAACCCCTCAAAGCCCATCCTGATGGAATCCTATATAGAAAAGTATGTCTCAAGTTTCCTTCTCCTTGCCCTTTCCCTCTCAGCTCCAAGTTAATCAGCTGATACAAAACTACAGGGAAACTGATAATACTGTTATGAATCTATGAAGAAGTCAGCCAGTCATGATGAAAAAATGAATCCTGCAGAAATTACCTGCTAGCCTCATGCTCAGAACCCTTAAATACACCAAATCTAAATTAAAATACATGAAGCTCTCAGAATCTGTAGTTAAAGGAAAAATTAACCATTAAGTCATTGATTAAAGTATACTCATTGTCTCTTTTAAAAATTCGATACAAACATGCAAGAATTAGGCTGTGATTTAATAAAACCAGTAGTAACAGGTCTTGAAATGAAAGGACAACTGATCTGAGGGCAAATGGGACCAATCAGTCCCTGAACCCTACTTGACAGATGTCAAACTAACATTACACATGCTGACCTGTATTGAGGTTAATTTCTAGAAGTGACTGCACTTGCAACAGATTTGAGTCCTATGAAGTTAGGCTCTTATACCCAAAGTGGTTGTGGCCTAGCTTAGGTGGGAGGCACTTTAAAAATAAAACTTCTAAAAAAAAGCCTAAACCAACCAAAGACAAAAAAGTCACTTTCCACTGATTTATATTATTCAAAGTGCCATCCTGAATCACACCTTTCATTTTCAAAATGAAAAAAAAATTACAAAACCGGTAAACACAAAGGTAGGCAGATCACAGCTAGTTTATATACAAAAAATTTACAAGCTTGTCATTTTTAGGCTTTTGCCACAAACAAATGCACATTTGTCCCTACAAAGCACAACATGCCTGAACCAATCATCACTACAGGGGACAACTGGCCATGGCTTTACAAAAAGAATAACTGCCCAAAATTGAAATCATTTATTCAGCTTATACTATGCCACAACCATCCCACTTGGAATTTCCACCCTGAAGGCTCTGAAACCCACTAAATCTTTCTCATCTCTGCCATGTCCCCAAAGAATGAGAGACATTTCATTCAATAAGCCAAGGAGGATGACAAATGATTTTGATTACTCTAAGGTGAAAAATGCAACCACACTGGATGCAGAAAACAGTGCTGACTACATTTATTGAAGACCCCCTTCCTATAAGCCCACGTAAGAGGTCTTGACACCTAACACAAGACCCAAAAAGGGGCCCACATATCTATTTCATATAGGATTTGCAGAAGTACTATCTTCTAACCAGTGAGTAGTCTCAAAATATGATGCATGAGTTTTACATAGTCTTCTTTGTTTCCAATCCCAATTGACTGATCTGTGGCCGCTCCAGAGGCTGAACTGTATAAAGACCCCAACCACCACCCACCAGGTGAAGTTAAGAGACTTTCGGACAGTTCATAGTGCCAAATGTCACAGGCTTCGACCAAGTATAACCACATCCTTTGGAAATCCTTCCATTTTTGCAATTTCAAAACAGCCTAACTTGCTGTAAAATTCCAGAATTCTTTTATCATCTGGTCTCACTTCACAGAAAGCCCCTCGGGAGCCTAGGAATAAAACAAATAATCAAAATACATTAATAAGTAGAATTATGGATATAAATTGACTACTCTTTTAATATATTTCAAACAAATCATAGTGGGAATGTGTCTATTATTAGCCTACAATTTTTAAAATTTGTATTAATATTAAGTGAATATTAATGATCATTATTAAATACTGTAATGATAACTATCTTAAATGGATATGTTAACTAGCTTGAATGTGGTTATTTCAAAATGTATTTCCAATCATCAAATTGTACAATAAATATATACAATTCTTAACTGTCAGAAATACCTCAATTGAAAAAATTCAACTGTAAGTGCAACTCTTCTCCAGAAGGAAAACCTTTTGGGGAAGAGGTTGTAAGAGACCTGAAAGCAAAGGATACCTTTGCTTAATGTTTTAATATTAAGTTCCAAGCACAACACTAAGAATTATGCAGGGTTGTTTAAATTATCCCACAAAGGGACAACACTGACTCAAATGATACAAAAATGCAACAGGTGCATTCTCATGTATCAACCACCCTCTAATGAGGACTCAAAAGCTGCCCACTTTTGTATTGCCCAAAGATTACAGTTAGTTTTTTTTATAATTTTAAAAGGCCGTTTAAAAAGCACTACAACAGAAACCGTATGGGGACCTTAAAGCCTAGCATACTTATTAACTGCCCCTTCACAGAAAAAGACTTCATACTTATGTAAAGCCACATATTTTTGAAGGTCGAGTTTAGCCAAGCTCGAAGAAAACTGGTGACTGTATTCCTAAATGAAATTTCTCCCCAAGGTTCATTTAATTTTCAACTATCATTTATGAGTCTTCTGGCAAAATAAATATATCCTCATGTGTTCACTTCTCAGTTACTTGAGGCTCAAAATAAGCATTCATTGTGTAAAAGAGAAGCATTTTTCAATGATTAATACTCAAGCAATTCTTGCACAATAATTCAGAAGCCAAATCATAAGTGGAGAAGGGAATGTACATTCACTATAATTCACTTTTTAACCTAAAATATAGTCCTGTCCCCACCTAACCCAAACACCAGCAACTCCACAAATATGTACTCACCATTAGCCTTCAGTGAAGATAGGAGGCAAGCCATCATGCTTTTGGCTACACTTGGGTCAGTTACTTTTTTGTGAATATCCACCTTTATCAGAGAAGGGAAGTTGGCAAGGAAAGTTTCTGGCAACACTTCCTGCTCTTCATGGAAACTCAACATTATTTTCTAAAAATTAGAATTTTCTAAAAATTAGAATCTGTTTTGATTTTCAGTAACCACACATTCTATATTTATATCCCAACTACAGAACTCAATAACAGGAAAGGAAAATAATATTCAATAACTCCTCCAGTCATATAATTATCACATGGGAGAATTAATTAACTTATAGTTCTAGCTAAAGCGTTTTCACTTTTTAAAACTCTGTCTAAATATAGTATATGCTGGATTAGATCTTGGGACAGAAAATGGTCTTTAGTGGGAAAACTGGTGAGTAGTAAAATTTATAGTAACGTACTACCTAAGTTGGTAGACTTGGACAAATGTAGAAAATGGGTGAGGAATATAAAGGAACTCCGTAGCCCTGCCAGCATGGTTGAATGGTTGAGCATGGACCTATGAACCAGAAGGTCACCGTTCGATTCCGGGTCAGGGCACATGCCCGGGTTGCAGGCTCAGTCTCCCTGTAGGGGGTGTGCACAAGGCAATCAATGATTCTCTCATCACTGATGTGTCTCTCTCTCCCTTCCACTCTGATATCAATAAAAATATCTTTTTAAAGTAAATAAAGGAACTCTGTATTCTCTCTGTAACTTCTTTAAATTTAAAATTATTCAAAATAAAATTTGTTGTTAATCCTCACCGGAAGATATTTTTCCCATTGATTTTTAGAGTGTGGAAGGGAGGGGAAGAGACAGAGAGAACATCTATGTGAAAGAGATATTGGTTGGTTGCTTGCTTCCCACACGTGCCCCGACATGGACCAGGGATCAAGCTTGCAACCGAGGTACATGCCCTTGACCAGAATCGAATCTGCACCCCCTTCAGTCCATGGGCCGATGCTCTAACCACTGACTAAAACCAAATAAAATTTTAAAAGTTTGTCTGGCTTGCATAAAAAATATGAATGTGCTTAACACTGCTGAACTGTACACTTAAAAATGGTTAGGATGGTAACTTTATGTAATGTACATTTTACGTTTTAAAAAAATATATATTTTTTAATTGATTTCAGAGAGGAAGGGAGAGGGAGAGAAACATCAATGATGAGAGATAATCATTGATCGGCTGCCTCCTACACACCCTCATTGGGGATCGAGCCTGCAGCCTGGGCATGTGCCCTGACCAGGAAACGAAACTGCGACCCTTTTAGTCTGCAGGCCAACGCTCTATCCACTGAGCCAAAGCCAGCAAGGCTACATTTTACCACTTTTTAAAGAAAGTTTATTAATAGACACATTTTATATGGCCATTCTTTTTATGTTCCTATGCTGAAAACAATAATTGTCAGATAAGGAGCAGCAACACATCAACAGTTCAGTCACTAGCATGCTGCAGTCAGTGTCAATGCAATCCCTTAGTGAAACCACTCCCAACCAGCCTATTACAAAGCCATCTGGCTAGGGGCAGAAGGTAAAAAATAATAAAAAAAACTACAGAGAGAATGTGAGTACACTGGTGTAGAGAGTTTCAGAAAAGAGGAGCAAACTAAAGGGTCCAATATATACCTGAAAGTATTTACTGAACATAAAAAATTATCCTTAAGAAGGAACTATATTTTAAAATGCATGTGTTGCCCAAGCCGGTTTGGCTCAGTGGATAAAGCATCAGTCTGCAGACCAAAGGGTCCCAGGTTCAATTCTGGTCAGGGGCAGGTAGCTTGGTTGCAGGCTCCTCCCCAGCCAGGGCCCTGGTCAGGGTGCGTGCAGGAGGCAACCAATCGATGTTTCTCTTACATCAATGTTTCTCTCCATCTTTCCTTCTCTCTTCCTCTCTCTCTAAAAGATCAATGGAAAAATGAGTGATATTTCAAACAAACAAGCAATAAAAATGCATGTACTGGCCCTGGCCAGATAGCTAAGTTGGTTAAGAGTGTCGTTCTGATATGCCAAGGTTGCAGGTTTGATCCCCAGTCAGGGCACATACAATAACCAAACAATTTCTATATATAAAACCCTAATATGCAAATAGACCGAACAGCGGAACAACTGAACAACCAGTCACTATGACGTGCGCTGACCACAAGGGGGCGTGTGTGGAACATGGCAGGCATTGGCCACGGCAGGATGCTGCAACAGGTGAGTGGGGGCGCCAAACCAAGGCGGGGTGCTAGTAGCTGTTATTGGGGCGAGCCTCTGTTGGTTATTGAAAATTCGTTGTTCCCGCGCATCATAATGCCACCCAGCACTCACACCCGCTGCTGGCGCCGGCCCCACTCGCACCCACTGCCGGCGCCCAGCACCAGCCACGATTGCTCAGTGCTGTCAGCGGGTGTGAGCAGTGGCTGCCAGCCCCAATCGCCTCTCAGGGCTTCTCCACCTCCCCCTGCTCCTGAGGGGCAATCGGGGCCAGCAGCCACCTCTTGCACCCGCTGCCAGTGACGGCCCCACTCACACCTGCTGCCAGCACCAGAGCTTCCACTCGTACCCACAGAGGGCACTGGAGCCATCACTCGCACCCGCTGCCAGCGCCCGGCACCGGTCCCGATTGCTTGGCGCCGTCAGCGGGTGCAAGCAGTGCCTGCTGGCCCCGATTGCCCCTGAGGGCTTCTCCACCTCCCCTGCTCTTGAAGGGCAATCAGGGCAGCAGCCACCACTTGTACCTGCTGACAGCGCTGGCCCCAATCGCTCCTCACCGTCAGCAGGTGCTAGCGGGGCCAGTGCCATCAGCACATGGGAGCCTTGGCCGCGGGAGTGGGACTGCTGGCAGACGGGATGGGGGGAAGGGCGCAGTAGGAGGGGCCAGGCAGGGGCACAGAAGATGGGCCGAGACCCACCCCTGTGCCTACCGCAGCCTCAAGGCCCACAGTTCCCTTCAAGGTGCATGAATTCGTGCACTGGGCCCTAGTGAATGCATAAATGGGACAAAAAGATGTCTCTCTCTCTCTCTCTCTAAAATCTTTTTTACAAAGTGATGTGTGAATAAAGCTAGTTGTGGGTAGATAAATAAGTAAAATAGTGGGTTGTTTTAATGCACATGCAATATATAAACCAAAATAATCATTAATTGACCAATGTGGGGCACAACGTTTTTTAGAGGAAAAATTCACTGAAGTTGGAATAGACATAACAAGTGCTCCTATCAGAAAGCAGACTCTCAGAAGCTCACCCCTATTGTTTAATTACAACGAGAAAAGCATTCCTGAGAAAGCCAGCTTAGCCCCCCGATAACCAAGCAAATGTTGTCCTGCACTTGTCCTGAGTACCCAGAGAACATCCTTAAGTTTGGTGCTTCAAAACAGGGAGAGAAAAAAAGAAGGTTGTTTATGCTGTGTTTTTACCCAAGGAAGTATTAGAACTATGCTTCCAAATCAAAAACAGTCCTAACAATGAAGGAACTGTAGAAAATAGCATGCTAAGAATAAGCCCTAAGATTCTTTTCAGTAAGAAATTCAGGAAGCACTGAGATTTTAAGATAGATCTACTTAAAAAAAAAAAAGTATCTGCTTACTTTTTAATAAGTACTTATTCAGTAAAAATTACTATAGTGGAATTCTAAACCTGTGCATTACCTCCGCCTCAGAGAGTTCTTTATCACCATTTGGCTTGGTATACTTCTCCTGCATGAAGGGAATCCAGGAAATTTTACATTTTTTAATGAAGGGGGTCACATCTACAGTGCCCAGGGCATAACCACATATGCCATCTTCATCTTCCAGGACAAAGCAATAATCCAGGCTGAGGGAAAGCAGCCCTCCTACTAACCTGCTCAGAAGAAAAAAGGCCAGAGTGAGTTTGTAAGTTACTAACACAAAATACAGACTTCAGTAATGTTAAGGCCCAAAGTACTTTAATGACAACCTATGGAAACTACACTTGGTTTATGAAAAAAACTGGAAATACACACATATTCAAATTTTATTAAATGTGGGATTTCTAAAAAACTGTATTTCCAGTCATCACCTCCCCTCAACCTTTATCAGGCTTTGAAATGTCTACTTCCCAAATCCAACAAATCCAAATACTTCATCACATACTTGTCTCCAATAAGGTCAGGCTGACTTTGAAAAGGTAAACCCACTCCATCGTCATACATTTCTCTGCAAATCTTGTACACGGAAGCCTGAAAATATAATCCAGTTAACTACCACATCAAGAAAAATTGGCAACATAATTTAACAATGTGATTCGTAAGTCAGACTGGACTTCTAGGACAGGAGGTAACAAAATGTCTGGCCTGTCATAATTATCAACCTTTGCTGTTTTAAATAAAGATTTACTCATTGAAGCATAGTTGTAAAATCAGTAGAAAGTAGCATGGTTATAGTAAACACTGCAACGTGCTTTGTAGAGGGTGTATATAGGCAGTAAGTAGTGGATTCAAATCCAGAGAACTATCAATTGTCTGTTTTCTGGGATATGTCATTGTCTTTAAACAGGCTTTCTTTTCTCTGTAGCTGACTGTCACTAGCCTGTAGGCATTTCCCAACTGAAAATTATAGAATACTAATACATTGGAGAAAATCAGCCAAGGACAACATATCATTTAGACAACTTGGGACTGTTCAGTAATTTCAACTTTGAAGACATTTCATCTAATTTTTTTTAAGGGAGGAATTAAAGACCTTAGCACAAGATAACGAACTCCTTAGGTTCTTCCTTAAATATACCCCCTCGCCCATGATCAATGTTTAGTTAACTCTTATCTAAAGTTCATGTTTTAAGACAGAACTAATTCTTTTAACCAGGAGTTCAAAGGAAAAATAGTAATGTGCACCATAACCATACACCAGGTTGGTAGACAGACAATTACCTCATCTTTAGGAAAATATGGTCTGATAGTATAAACTTTGGAGGTAGGAGTCAGTGGGGGTGGTTGAAAAAAGAGATCATTTGCCCCATCAATTGGCAGCAAACGCTGTGGGAGGAAAAAAAAGATGGATTAGTGTTGGGAAGATATTCATTTTTTTACATGAGTGTACACTGCAGACTACCAACTTAATATTAACTGGCTACTGCAGGCAGACCTAAAGACGAGGGGTGTACTATGTTTTACTAAAATAAACACTTCTTTACTGGGGGAGGGAAATGCTTCTGAATAGAAATTACCCAAACTGAATTACATAGTTTTAGTGGCTTCTTAATAGGGATTTAAATTTACAGTAAAAAAAAAATTAAAAAAAAATCCATTCCAATTATGACAAATTTCTTTAAAAAAAAAATTTCATATAGACCATCTTTCTACTAAAAGATGGCAGAACAGAATGTCAGAAGGAGAGGTTTGGTCTGAAGAGGGTTATCTGTCCAGGAGACGCTTTATCCCCAAAGCAATGCGCTTCAGTTTGCTGTGCGCAGCAGAGCACCTGTTGGGGGGAGAAAAGTAGAGCACCTGAAAAGTCCATGAACAAATTCTAATAGCAAAAATGCTTCATATTTCATTCATATTTTCACTAACAGACTGTTCTGTCAAGTGTTTTATTTATAAGGTAATTGTGAAAGTATCCATAAGCCCTTTCACCATCATTTGCATAATTATTCATCCTTTTTGCTCATGGAGTTTCCACTGGCAGACAAGCATGCGCGCATTGTGCATTGCGGGCGCAGATTAAAATGCTGTGCGACCTGCAAAGAAACAATGTGAAGTATACCTAGAGCCGCTGCGCTTCGCAGGCGCGGGGGGAATTGGCAGCATCTCCTTCAGAAATTACTGTGAAAGAGGAGGAAAATTTGATTTAAAATCCAGCTATGTAACTAAATTGAATTTGGGACTAGAAAGCCTTCGGCAGACCAATCCTTCCAGCCATCTGATGCGCAACATAAGGTTTCTCATAAAACAAAGAAAATGTCAATTCAGTTGTGAATTCATATTGATACCTGGAACTCTCCTGCTAGACCGCCTCTAAAGGCCCAGGGTTCTTGGTCTCCAATTAAGAACTGTGCTGAAGAATGACTACGACACCCTGTTGAGATCAGATCCAAGCGGAGAATGTTACGAGAAAGGGGATTTCCTGAGGTCTCAAACGTCCAACAAACACACACTTTGTGGAAATAGCTCTCTAACAATAATAATCCAGGGTTTCAGGACAAGGCTGTGATAATTTTTTTTAATTCATAATGGAATTTCAATACTGATATTCCTTCCTCTGGTTAATAATCAATGTTAAGAGTTCTACCCTTTAATTGTTGGAAGGGAAGCAAGTGTCAAATTTGTCTGGGTCAAGTTTATATATTGTCTAGAAATGGCCATAAAAATCAAGTCAGCTGCTTGCTCTGTAGTAAAATTACAGTAACTACAAAGTGAAATGAATGAGACATTTTATTATCACAGCCTATGAAGGAATTAAACCTGTCTGAAGTCACATTTTGAGGAAGGGTACAGGAAAGGGAAAAAGGGGAAAAAAAGGGTTAATCTTGTCAGAAGACTAAGTTCAGCAGAATAAAGGAAACTGTTCATAAGTTGGCCACAATGAGAACAATATATTTTTTCTAACAAGGACAATCCAAATTCAAACTGGCTAGTAATAATACCAGCCTGACAGAAACTGAGAACTAAGAAGAGCCAACTGATGCTCCTAATCTGTCCAGAGCTAAGACATACTTTTCTTAAAAGTATGACTACATCTGGCTCCTCTGATTGGCCATTGTAATCTTTGCAGTGCACTGAACAGATGCTTGAAGTAGCAGGCTTTGAGGTCCAGAAGTCAGCATTAAGGTTTACCACTTAATCACCTTCATATTCACATGCAATAAAGGCAGCTAACAATAGAGTTAATTAAAGGTAAATTATGTGGAGGCCAAATCAAAATCACCTGCCTAGTCTTCTGACAAGATAAGCAGCGCAACATAGGTCTTTTCCATTTGAAGACAGCATTCTACCTCCTGTTCAAGTTAACAGTCTCATCATCAGTACAAGGTATAGTGTGCTAGTCAGACAGTCCCAAAGCAAACCAATTTTTTTGTTGTTGACAATTCAGGCCCATTAAGAGATTATATCGAGGTTTGTCATTTTGTAGGGGTAGGGGTATTTTAAAAAAGAACATATAATGTAATATTTGTAAGTAAATACGAATAGAGTCAAAAAATTTAGGCTATGAAGAGAACCTGCCCCATTCCATAGCTCAGTGTAAATTTACACTGCAGGAAAAAACTATACCTCTCAAACTTTAAGATCAGCCAATTTCCCCTACCCCCAACTTTGAGACTACAATGTAACTAGCACTTCCAACTATTACAATAAAAAGCTGCATGTACGAAGAGCTGTGTAAATGAAAATATGGTTAATGCCTCAGTCGCTGCGCAAACGTGACTTCAGTGCATATCTACTGCCCTTAAATCTACCTGAGCTACCTCACAGATAGAACCTTTCAATTTAAACTAATTAATCATGACGCGCTGTGAACATCTGCCGCTGTCCATCCATTAGTAGTAGACACTTGTGCTGAGGATTCTCCCATCTGTACACAATGGGGAAGAAGATAATAGAAGTCGTTAGTAATCAAAAGTACTGCATAGCCACATTCTTTAAAGGACTGAATGCCAGCTGGATTGGAGAGAGGAGGAAAACAAAGGGTTCTAATTGGTAATTCCCTGAAATTACTACAGAACCATGAAAATACTCTTTGTCGTGAGCTTTTAGTAAGCTTTAAGAAGATAATCATTTAAAACTTCTAAGATGCTCTGAGCTTAAGATTGTACAACAGCTATCTATATAACTTGAGAAAGCTGCACCATCATTGCACAAAACAGAGGTAAAGCCTGAGGAAACACCATAGTATCTGTGTAATCAAGAATTTAATTTTTATTAATTCTTGAATTAAAAGCTGAATATCAAATGTTTTAAGAGATACTTTCTCAAGCTCAATAATCCAGATTTCAGAGTAGAAATTTACTATTTAAAACCTTACAAGGGTTAATTATAACCCTCAGGCCAGAAGCCTGGAAGGCAATTATTGCCATCCAACAACCAACATAGAGGTTTTTCCTGAGCCTAAGAGCAGACATCTATCACAGAAAAGAGGTATCTCTTGGAGCCTTTTAACAAAAGGTAAAAATTCTCTCTTCTACCTGTTGTGCTATATGTACAGGAACCCAAAGTCCTATATTTTCAAATGAACAATCAGAGACTAATCTTAGCTACTAATTAATTGTATCACAAGGAAACTTATTTTTTAATATTTAAGAACCCCAAGTACATAGGTAGAAAGTGAGAAATCTCATTGCCACTACTCCTTAGTTAATCTAAGCTCACAGTATTTCACACATCTACTTCATAACCAAGACCATGTAACCCATCATTGTATTTGTGACTACTATGAAAACTATGACATATCAGTTAGCCTTGCTGCCTGCTGCGTGCTGGATTGTAAGTCCATTACTTATTCCTTACAGCTGGAATGATAACCTGGAAATGAAATGAGGTCTCTGGAGAAACTTGGCCATGCTGGTGCTTTTTACCAAGTTTTAACATTAAAAAAAAAAAAGATACTGTTTTCAAAAGAGACATACAGAAGTCCATTTAATGAAGAGATTTCTTAGGGGGCTGTAACTTCCATCCCCTGCTAAAACCAATTACTTGGTAGAGAAATAAAGAAAAGGCCATGTGAGGTCATACTAAGTAGCACCAGAATAGCCCACCACTAAAGCTCGCATGCGCACAGGGCTGGGAGGATGGCTTCCTCTTGCCAGGCCCCTTAGGTCATTTCGGCAATTGCTCTGTTAAAGGGCATTAATGTTATCAAGACACAGCAAGCAGCAGAGAGCTTACAGAGTCACAATTCATAGTGTCTCATCTCCAAATCAGACAAAAGTGGGATAAAGGGTTCCATCCAGGAAGCATTCAGTCGGAGTAAGTTAAAGTCAGTACTTTCTAACACAATATTTATGCTGAATTAGCCCAAGGGAGAAAAATCAATGTACTCGATGTATTTACTGAGACTTGTACCTCAAGTCTGTGACAGTGGCTAAATGTTTGAAATAATTCTAGGCAAAGAATTTAAAGAGTTGGAAATTTGCAAATTCCCTAAATGTTTTTCTCCTGTGGGATAATGTCTTTTTTTCTTTAAGGGACAAAATATCTGGGAAGAGATTATTCCTGGTGCACCTACCTAACCACTGTACAAAAGACTTCACCATAGACATTATACTCTTGATATCCCAAACATAGGAGTACATGTCATAAAGGATTGTCCTGTTGGCACAATTGGAAAGCCGAGTGAACATTCCCATCACTAGTCCACACATTTCTTCAAACTTGGCTGCTCGTGACCGCCATTCTTCAATCTATTGAGAATCAATAAAAAGACTCAAAAATTTGCAAGCTTAATAAAATAATCTAAAATAGTTCTAAATTAAGCTGTTTGCTATCAGGTGCCTGCTTAAACTCTTTAGACAAACAATAAAAGTGTGTGCTGACTCAAGCTGACAAATATTCCTAAAATAATCAACTTTGACTTTCCTCCATTCCTAACTATAAGGTCAAACTATGGAACTCTATGTACCCGATTTGGTAGAGTGCACATCCACTTTATAGAATATATTTTTAAGATCTGGTCAATTTTCTGCCAGTTACCAGTGCACTCGTTTTAATACCTCCTCCATATCATCAACATGGGGACCCATCCAGGCTAGAGAAGCAAGTAAATAAGCAAACTCACTTTTTCAGAGTCTTTTCCTTTACAATTGACACTGACAACACTGCTATTTGCTCGAAGCCACTGGAACTCGCGTAACATCTGTGCTCCTTTGGGTCCATGCTCATAAGGTAGGTAGAACAGATCAGCAAGTAACTGCAAATCCTCTAGAGTCACTGGTTCTACAGTGTACAAAGGCTTTTCATTTGGAGCTGGCACAAACTGCTCCTTGTTTATCTGTTCATCGGTCTGCATAGGGGCAATATCACTGATGCAATCTTCCTGCATAGACATCTCTGGAGATTTTGATTCAGCTATGCTCTCTTTATCAGTGTCCATTGGTTTCAATTCCTCTGCCATTTTAGCTTCTACAATTTCAGTTAATATTTGATTGTCATTCTTGTGGTCTGTTTCTTCTTGTTTTTCCACTACCATGTCCATGGGTTCCTCATCTGACTGTTTCTTTTCTTCTTCCTTGGTCAGAACTGTAGGTTCACCACTCAAGGCTGCTCCCTGACTCATAATGGGCTCCTGGTAAACCGTTGTAACTACAGTTGCGGCATTTAAAGAGGGCGCTGTAACTAGGGGAGTCCCATCAACTACACTTGCTTTAGCTCCACTATGTGCAACTTGCCTACCTACAAAAACAAATTGCCACAAAAATAACCAGAATTAGAAACAGAACAAATTAGATCAGAGACATTTTCTTATCATATCTGTAACTGGAACTTCAGTTTGAGCTTCCAAATAATGTAAACCCCCAAGAAAAGTACAATTTCTCTAAAATCACCAGGGAAGTGGAGAAAGAAGAAACAGATGATAAACATTCCTAAATATGCCAACACCTATTATCCTCTCTTTTGAAGACCTGCATTTAAAAACAGCTAAATAAGTATTTCAAAATAAGTATTTTTAAAACAAATTAGCATTCCATCAAGATAATAGCTATTTACAACCAAAAGATTTCAAGAACTTTATTTTTCTCTAGATCCCTAATCATTTTGCTTGGTGGGCCTATGGCAAGGCACATCACAAATATTCTTTACTTTTCGACTCAACCATGTGATCCAACCCCATTACAAAAAATGGCCCAAAACTCACTGCTGTACTGATGAGGTACTCCAAAATCCTGCAACCATTCTGTTAAAGCTAACTTTAGAGCCATCTGTGGACTATAAAGTACATCAGTTTCAATATCTTCATCACTGCCTTCATTTTCTAACTTTATCTGGATTGATACAGTACTGTCTTCACTGTCAGCTGCAAAAAAACAACAACACAAAAAACAGTTCTGATTACAAAAGCCTCCTGACAAGGGGGACAAATGCAAAACATTTGTTACAGTACAACCAGAGAAGCAAAGAACCAAAACAAACCTTAAACATAAAAGTGCAAGACCCTTCACTGAACAACTTCATCTAGAATAGTCATATAAATGTATTGCTAAGTGTAAAATCCCAATTGAAATAAAAAAAAAACCAACAATAATTTTAGAATTACTGGAAAAGTCATTCATAAATGCCCAACGAGTACCAATTATTGGGAATGCAAGGTTAAAGGCACTATGTTTTTCATAAAGAAAGCATTCCCTACCCTTCAGGGGCTTATAACTTAATGGGTAAATAATTATGAAAAAATAATGGGCAAACTAATTAAGTGCATTGGGGGAAAGAGTAAAAGTGATTAGAGAGTCCACATATGAGCACAAATAATAAGCAAATAAGAAAGCTCTGAACCAGGAAAATGGTGGAGAAAATTAAGTGTGAACTCTGGGTTGGTATTCAAAACCCTCTATTCTTAGCTATCCTCATTTTCCTTACATGGCCCAGTTTGGTAATATCTACTACTTCTCAACATGCTTCATGCCCTGCCTTAGAAGAAATAGGAGCTAAGTGCCATAAATACACAGGGAATGGAGATTATATCCCTAATTTTGTGGGGTTATGGGGGGAAGAAGGAGGATAACAATGACTGAGCTATAAAGGGAAGCATTAATTCAATAAACAGAACTGGAAGCAGGGGTACAGAACTATGTACCAAATACATCGTGATGGAAGATGATTTGACTGTGGGTGGTGAGAACTCAATGCAATATACAGATCATGTATCATTGAAATGTACACTTGAAATTTTTATGATCTTTTTAACCATTGTCACCCCAATTAAAAAAACCACACACACAACTATATAACTACCTACCACCAAGCATCACAATGTGACATTTCAATACCCCCAAATGAGCCAAAATTCAAATAACTTTTAATGTTCAGTGTCCAGTGTTTCCACCTATTGACCACCAACCCTTCAATGCCCAGCAAACTCTACTCATACTTTGACCTAGTTCAAGTATCCCCTCCTCTATTAAACTGTTTCTTACCACCAAATTTGCTTATCAGAAATAATCACTCCCTCCCTGTGTTCCTACAGCACTTTGTAGGTAATTATTTCAGCACTTGCCATATTATAAGTACAGTTGCTAATATACTTTATACAACACCAGACTATGTTTTTCAAAATTAGGGAATACTTTATTTTTTGTACCCTTAGTGCTGGGAAGATACACTTACCACTCAATAGGTATTTAAATGTTAATGACCCTCCAAGTAACAAAAATAAGATGATCCACTGCCTGTCAGATGTTATTTGTGACACAGACATGTCCTCTATCTTTAAGGAAAAGGACAAGAATGAAGACATGTCCAGATTTCAGAGTTTCTGTCCTTGGTGGGGGACATAGCCATGAAGTAGCATCCTTTTGGGAGAAGCCAGTGATCCCAGCCCAACCAGAGGCCTCCTGAGACCACGAGAAACAATAAAGTGTCTCCTCTCCCCAGAAAAAAAAAAAAAAAAGTTAATGAATAAATAACTATCAGCATTCTCTTACTTGGAAATCAATTAGGAATTTTTCATAAATAAAAAATCAGTAAGCCAACATTTAAAAAATGAGAATATGCCGAAACCGGTTTAGCTCAGTGGATAGAGCGTTGGCCTGCGGACTCAAGGGTCCCAGGTTCGATTCCGGTCAAGGGCATGTACCTTGGTTGCGGGCACATCCCCAGTAGGGAGTGTGTAAGAGGCAGCTGATCGATGTTTCTCTCTCATAGATGTTTCTAACTCTCTATCCCTCTCTCTTCCTCTCTCTAAAAAGTCAATAAAATATATATATATATATATATATATATATATATATCTAATAATAGACAAATATGCAAATTGACCGCACCTTCGCTACACCTAAGCCACGCCCACCAGCCAAGCCACGCCCACCAACCAATCAGGACGAGTATGCAAATTGCCCCAACAAAGATGGCGGCTAATTTGCATATCAAGACAGTGTCGAAAGAAGCCAAGAGCTGCAAAGGGGAGTAAAGCTTCGAAGAAGCAAGCAAGCCAGGGGGGCTGGGGGAGGAGAAGGGAGGAGCGAAGTCAGGGCCGTGGGCGAAGGGAAACGAAGGCGGGCTGGAGGAGAAGGCGGGGCCGGCGGCAAGGGCGGAGCGGAGGCGGGGCCGGGGGCGAAGGGAAACGCAGGCGGGCTGGAGGAGAAGGCGGGGCCGGTGACAAGGGCGGGGCGGAGGCGGGGCCGGGGGCGAAGGGAAAAGCAGGCGGGCCGGAGGAGAAGGTGAGGCGGGTGATAAAGGCGGAGCGGAGGCGGGGCCGGGTATTATAAAAAAAAAAAAAGATTAAAAAAAATGAGAATATGTTCATTAAGCTGAATCTAAAGTAACTCAGATAAGAATATCTAGTCATCTAAAATATCCCATTAATAAAATCACCTAAAAACATAAACTAAATCAGAATTCTAGGGATAGCATATCACTAAAAGACTAGTCAGAGTAGTCAAAGGTTAAGTGACATTTTAAAAACAAAAACCTGAGGCCAAGAGGTTGTTATTAGGTAACTTGTCCAAAGCCATTCAACCCTTCTTCTATCATATATGTACACATCTCATTCATAGGACTAAATAACACACCTTTAAAAAAAAATCTCTTAAACTGTGACAACAAATGAACACTTACTTGCCAATGCCTCTAGTTAACCCCTAACCCCAGCTCTTCTCCCAAGGTCAAGGGTTAAGTAGTATACTTACTCATCACTACATCTTTTCTCACTCCATTCATGTTTGATTTGTACCAGGTGGCAAGGGTATGGATAGCAACATAGTTGGCTTCAAATTCGCAATTTGGATTAGTCAGGACTCCTTTTAACCGTGGGATGAGTTCTGTGGACCTTCCTTTGTATGGACCCAGAAATAGTCTCTTCTGATCGTAATCATTAGCATGAATGTTATCCCAGATTACCGGAGCTCTCTTAATAATCTTAGAAACCTCTTCGATGGATTCTACTGGAATTTCTTTAGAAACAACTTTGGGACCTAGAAATAATGACGTTTTATTAAAAAACCCTCACACATGGTTCTTCAAAATATACCGCATACAATATTTAACTGTTTTCTTTGTTATATGGATACTTTCTAACAACTTTTCTTTTTTTAATTGATTTAAGAAATATCAATTTGTTATTCCACTTATTTATTACTTTCATTGGTTGCATCTTGTATGTGCCCTGTCCAGAGATCGAACCTGCAACACTCTAACCAATTTATCTACCCAGCCAGGGCTAACTATTTTTCTTTTTGAAATAACACAGCAACATGTCTTTTTACTCAGTTTTACTCACCTTCCCACCCCAATATTTCTTCAGATTTCTAGAAATAGAATTAGTCAAAAGGTATGAATATTTAAGGTTTGGGCAAGCTTCCTTAAACTGATATGCTAGTAAGTTTTTTATGTAAACAATTTCTTTTTCCAATATAATATAGTATATCCTTAATTAGACCCCAATTAATCTAAACTCTGGGTTTCTGACCTTTTTTTTTTAAATATATTTTATTGATTTTTTTTTTACAGAGAGGAGGGGAGAGGGATAGTTAGAAACACCGATGAGAGAGAAACATCCATCAACTGCCTCCTGCACACTCCCTATTGGGGATGTTCCCGCAACCAAGGTACATGTCCTTGACCAGAATCAAACCTGGGACCCTTCAGTCTGCAGGCCGACGCTCTATCCACTGAGCCAAACCGGTTAGGGCTGACCTTAATTCTTAGAATGAAAGCTAATATAGCTTGCTGATTACTAGCTATCAATCTAGCATGCCAGCTTTCATTTTATATAACAAAATAGTCTCCTAGGGCTGGGATCAATACCCTTTAGCCCAGTTCCCATAGATCTATTATTTATCAGTAAATGATATTTAGGTTCCCTGGAAATCCTCAAAGATGTTTCTTATACTAAGTGAAGAGTGAATACTTTGTAAAAAGAGAATTTTAATAACAAAGTTTTCTGATTAAGGCTCTGTTTTTAAGAAGTATCCAACTGGCGTGGGGGAGTGAAGGCTGGGGCTAGGGGCAGGCTGGGAGAGGACAACGGGGGCTGGGGGAGGGACATATGTAATACTTTCAACAATAAAGAATTTTTTCAAAAAAGTATCCAATTCAACCAACCAACTTCTCTTGGTCCTAGTTAATTCAAGTATCACTATATAAATCTTAAAGACTTACCTGTCCAAAGCACCTCAATTCCAGGTAGAAGCTTTTCACCCACAGTCCTTAAATAAGGAGACTGAGACACATTTGGATAACAGAAAGTGCCACAATATTCTGAATGTAGGGGGGAACATAAGTAAAATAGTTAGGAGTGAAATGGTCATGAGTTTTTATTTTTATTTTTAAATATACTTTATTGATTTTTTACAGAGAGGAAGGGAGAGGGATAGAGAGTTAGAAACATCGATGAGAGAGAAACATCGATCAGCTGCCTGCTGCACACCCCCTACTGGGGATGTGCCCGCAACCAAGATACATGTCCTTGACCAGAATCGAACCTGGGACCCTTCAGACTGTAGGCCGACACTCCATCCACTGAGCCAAACCGGTTAGGGCGGTCATGAGTTTTTAAATGGGAAAAATAGCCGAAACCGGTTTGGCTCAGTGGATAGAGCGTCAGCCTGCGGACTGAAAGGTCCCAGGTTCGATTCCGGTCAAGGGCATGTACCTTGGTTGCGAGCACATCCCCAGTAGGGGGTGTGCAAGAGGCAGCTGATCGATGTTTCTCTCTCATCGATGTTTCTAGCTCTCTATTCCTCTCTGTAAAAAATCAATAAAATATATAAAATAAATAAATAAATGGGAAAAATATGTCTACTAATTCTAAATTATTTTCATCCATATGATAAAAGGCCTCCATGTCATGCCCCAAAGGAAGTAAATGCAAATGGGAAGTTCGTTTAAGAATCAATTCATTTTTTTTAAAGTCAATTCACAAAACCTAATATTCTCCCTCCAATATTAGAGTACAGATCAATCCTATGATCACAAAGTTTATTGCAGAAATAATTTAAGACTTTAGCATTTTCTACATAATTCTGACTTGTCTCCATTTTTTGAGTTACAATCAGAGGCCAAATAGACTGAATGGATAATATTGTTAACAAAGAATGCAACATTATGGTCATGGCTATTTAGTACTCAACTGCAACTAAATTATAATTTATAGTGAATTAAGTAATTCCCAGTATAATCTTATTGAACATTATTTGAGTACTCATGTAGTATCAGACCACCAAGATAAGGTTACTGGCTCACAATACTCAAGACAGACACACCAAGTTAAATAAATTGTCTAAAATTTCTTAGAACTTATTTATCTCTTCCTGAATAAGAAGTTAATTCTTGGGAAAATTTCTTATAAGCTGAATTTTGAGAGGCAACTAAAAGAGACTAAAACATTTTCAATGGAAGGAACCAGGAAAGGAAGGAGTGAAGGAAAAAGAAAAAAAAAATTATTAAGCTGTCTATGCTAACTTCTGAAAGTAAGAGCCTAGTTGGGAATGGGAGGAATGATAAAGGACAGAGATACATGGGCAAAAAAAAGGAAGAAGCAGGAATAAGAAATGACTAAATTAAAAGCTATGTCAATGTGTTTTTTTCTATTTTTCATTTTGATACTAGAAATCCTGAAAATGTAATGTCCATATACAGTAGCTCCCCTTTATCTGCTGGGGCTAAGTTCCAAGCCCCCAGTGGATGCTTAAAACCTCAGATGGTACTGAACCCTTGATATACTATGTTTTTTCCTATACATACAAACCTATGATAAAGTTTAATTTATAAATTAGGCACAGTAAGAGATTAACAACTAATAACAAAATAGAACAATTATAACAATATATTGCACTAAGTGTGAATGTGGTCTCTCAAAATATCTTCTTGTATTGTACTCGCCTTTTCACTTAAAGGAAGCACTTTACAGCTTCTCTTTGGCATATCTGAACTGCCAGCATCAATACTCTTGCGCTTTGGGGCCATTATTAAGTAAAATAAGGATTACCTGACCACAAGCACTGCAATGCCTCAACAGTCATTCTGACAACCAAACAGCTAAATGACTAGTAGGCGGGTAACATGTAATATTTTCCAACCATGGTTGACCATGAGTAACTGAAACTGCAGAAATCGAAAACATGGATAAGGGGGGACTACTGTACTTCCAGTACTAAAAATACATAAAATCTTTTGCCTATTCAGTTATCATTTATTAGGTCCTAAAATTTCTCCAGTTTAAGACCTTGAGAAGTATCTTCTAAAAAAAGAATTTCTATCTTTATACACCCAAGGCAGAGGGTACAGCACAATAAAGCCCAAACATGGTCCTTTGAAAGTTATGTATTTCAAGACTAAGTATAAAGCTATTATATACAATACCTGTGGGACAGAAGAGGAAAGTTTCCGGCTCTCCAAGGTACTGATAAATTTCATTTGTGATGGAGACCTGAGCATGAGCGAAAGAACTGAATACCTCTTTATCTGCTGCACACATATTATGGTCAATATCATCAAAAAGCAAGGCAAATGACCTACACCCAAACTGAGAAACCTAGGGAAAGAAAAAAACAAGAAGCCTTACCAGCTCATCTTAGAGTAAAAAATATAGAATTCCAAAATTAAAGTATATACTTAATAATTTAAAAGTCACTTGTAAGCATTCTTTTAAGAAAGTTCTTATGCCAAATGAAGTTTGAGAAGCACTGATACCTCCAGTAAACTTTAGAAAATACCCTTCTATCAAAAGCATTAAAGTAAAAAATCTGTACAGAAACAAAAAGTATGAATTTGGTTTCCTTTTAACATCATAAAAGCAACACAGAAAACTTAGTTTCAGGTACTGATTCAGGGAAAAAGAATGAAAAAGTTAAGGAAGTTACCTGGTCAAGTTTGCGTTTCAATGTAGAAACTTCCTTGGGATTAGAAAAGGTAATATCCAATCCAGGTGAGATAGCATAGATGAACTCTATCTCATATTCCCGTGCAGCAGAGATGAGAGTCATAAGTTGTTCTAAAGAACAGAGTCCATGTTTTTAGAAAGCAGCACAGAAAACTAATAGAACCTCACCTTTTGATTGAAAAGGTCATTTCTCCAATTTACAATGAGTCAAAAAAGGAAGTCCCTTAATTTCACAAAATTATGTTCAATCCTATATAATAAAAGAGTAATATGCAAATTGACCATAACTCCAACACACAAGATGGCTGCCCCCATGTGGACACAAGATGGCCACCACAAGATGGCCAGCAGGGGAGGGCAATTGGGAGGGACCAGGCCTGAAAGGGAGGGCAGTTGGGGGCGATCAAGCCTGCAGGGGAGGGCAGTTAGGGGTGACCAGGCCAGCAGAGGAGGGAAGTTGGGGGCGACCGGGCCTACAGGGGAGGACAGTTAGGGGCAAACAGGCTGGCAGGGGAGCAGTTAGGCATCAGGCTGGCAGGGCAGTGGTTAGGGGGTGATCAGGCTGGCAGGCAGAAGCGGTTAGGGGCAATCAGGAAGGCAGGCAGGCAAGCAGTTGGGAGCCAGCGGTCCTGGATTATGAGAGGGATGTCCGACTGCCCGTTTAGGCCCGATCCTACCGGGATCGGGCCTAAACGGGCAGTCGGACATCCCTCGAGGGGTCCCAGATTGGAGAGGGTGCAGGCTGGGCTGAGGGACACACACACCCCACCCCCGTGCACGTGCACTGGGCCGCTAGTGTAACAATAAAAAGAAAAATGTTTTCTTAAAAACCAGGGTTAAGTAATGGCCTTAACAATCCTGCCCCCTCACCTTTGTAACTACAGGAAAAATATTCATTACAGATTTTAAGTTTTTAAAATGTGCTACAGTTTTCCTAAATAAACTGAAACACTATTACACAACACAGAATATATCTTTAAGTTTCAGTGGTATCTCAAAATACATTTTGATTATGGATCACATTAAAGTTCATTACCAGCATCTCCAGAAAACAATTAAGTTGAAGACACTTATACAAAGTAGTAAACAATTGATGGAGATGGGATTAAGTTTTAATTGCTTCTTCATAATTTAAGAAAACTTTCTGTCTTCAGTGCCTTGGCTGGGCTCTATAACCAAACATCTTGTATGTATATCATTTAATTCCAAGTATGAAAATGTTTCCCCATTTGTCGCCTTAGCCAGTTTTGCTCAGTGGGTAGAGCGTCGGCCTGCGGACAGAAGGGTCCCAGGTTCGATTTCGGCCAAGGGCACCTTCCAGGGTTGTGGGATCGATCCCCAGTGTGTGACGTGCAGGAGGCAGCCAATAAATGATTCTCTCTCATCACTGATGTTTCTATCTCTCTCTCCCTCTCCCTTCCTCTCTGAAATCAATAAAAATATATATTAAAAAAAAGAACAAAGCCATTCTCTTATTTTAAAAAAAAAAGCACCATTTGTCTAATTTACGAGGAGGTTCTGTGATATACTACTTTATTTACGAATTTTATATAACTAACTCAACATAAAAACACATATAAGGACAGTTTGAGATTGCTTTTCACTTCAGTACAGGCCTGGACTCTGGTGAGGTCTTTATTTTAAATAAAGACAGGACCAGTAATAATAATCAAGTAGTCAAGACCAAAACATACTTAAGCCTAAAGCAGAAGGATCAAGAATACTGATCCTATCTTTATTTAAAATTTTGGTATTTTGTTAATGGATTTTTTTTTTTGCATTAACTTTGGTTTTAAAAAATTGCATAAAATATTAATTATCCCAATTTTTTTTTTGAGTCCCATAAAATTTGTGTCCAAGATGGGTGCCTCATTTGCCTGGCTCCAGGCCTACCCCTACTTCGGCACCCTTTCATCCAGTAGCCCACTATTTAGACCACTGGCAGAAGTTAAAATGTACAACTTATGACCACAGAACAGATGGAGTCAGACCAGCATACCCATGAATCACACCATGGCTACGCACAGTTAGCACTAGTCTTTCAATCTGCACTAACTCGTGTAGTTACCAAATAGAACTACCTACAAAGTGAAAAAAATACTTAATAAAATTCTTGTACCACTATATTAAAAATATAGCTGTTTTCTTCACACATTCTGAATTTATGGATTAAAAAGAAAAAGATTACCAGCTTCCTCCACTGAATACATCTCTCGCCAAAACATCCTATGTTTGTAGTCATCTTTTGGGGCATACAAGTATGTATTTAATTCCCATTTCTGGAGCCTTGAGGGGAAAGAAAATTGCATTATGTATAAACAGGCACATGCACAGGCTGTAAATCTCATCTTCCCCCCTTTGGTTGAAGCATCTCTTAAAAAGCTAATAATATTCTGGAGCAGTAGCTTTCAACCTTTTTGTGGAATTGTAAAAAATATTACAACAAATGTCAGCATATTAAAGTCTTAACTAAACACACAACAACTCCAAGTGAGGCAGGTGAAGCCCAAAATATAATCAGCTTCCCCAGGGAAGTTTGAAAACCAATGGCCTAGGTTAGAAGAGGTAAAAGATCAACTTCTACAACTGAGAAATCATCAAATTGCATCTGGCTTCTTGTTAGTATTTCTTCAAACAAAAGGAAATGTTAATGATTTAAGACTCTCCATCATAAAATAAAAATTTACCTTCTAAAGAGTTCTTTTCTCTGTTCCATAACCCAAGGTCTTCCATAAAATCCTGGATTCAAAGTAAGAATGAAATTATTTTTAAGTTTCAAAATATGTTAAACTGTTTGAGAAAAAGCAGGTTACAAAACATATAATACAATCCCATTTTGTAAAAAAAATGTGTAAAATTATACCAAAACCTGAAGGGTATTTAGTAAGTAAAACATTAAGGTGTCTTTGGGTGGTGATATTATAGGGGAATTTTTATTCCCTTTTTGTTTGGGTAAATTTTCTGATTTTTCTACCATGAACACATCTATAATAATAAAAGTGTAATATGCTAATTAGACCTGACATCCTTCTGGATAACCTTCCTGAGGAAGCTGGTGCTGCAGAGGGAAGCCAGGGCTGCGGAGGGAAGCTGGTGGTGGTGCCATCAATAGGGGAAGGAAGGCCTACCTCTTGCACGAATTTCATGCATTGGGCCTCTAGTTACTTATAAAGTCATTTAAAAACAGCAAAAGAGCTCTAGCTGGTTTGGCTCAGTGGATAGAGCATCAGCCTGTGGACTGAAGGGTTCTGAGTTCAATTCTAGTCAAGGGCACAGCCTGGGTTGCAGGTTTGATCCCCAGTGGGGAACATGCAGGAGGCAGCTGATCAATGATTCTCTCTCATCATTGATGTTTCTATCTCTCTCTCTCTCCCTCTCCCTTCCTTTATGAAATCAATAAAAAATATTAAAAAACAAACAGCAAAATAGCCCTGGTCGGTGTAGCTCAGTTGGTTGGGCGTCATCCTGGACACCAAAAGGTTGCCAGCTGGATTCCGCCTCAGGGCACATGACCGGGTAGTGAGCTTGATCCCCGGTAGAGGGTGTGTAGGAGGCAATCGATATTGATGTTTCCCTCTCACATTTTCACATTGGTATTTCTCCCTCTCCCCTCCTCTCTCTCTAAAAATCAATTTAAAACTCTTTAAAACACCTTAAACTACATTCACAACAAATTCAACAATGGAACTGGCCCAAACAGGAAGCTCTCAAGCAATCTCAATTCCAGAGCAAAGGTTTGAACAACTGATTATTCAAGAATATTACTTGCTCCAGAGTGTCCCAGGTAGAGAGTAAAGCACTAGTAATGCACATTGCAGGAATCAAATTTGCAGACTGATGACTTTAGTGGTATAAGCACCAAACTGGTACTGGAGCTCATTGTGCTAATCACACTTTACAAACTCCCCTAACCTTTATTTTCTGCCTCTCGCAGTCTATACATCTGCAAGAGATTAGGACGACCTCTCAGAAGTACCATGAAGAAGGTTAAAATTGCATTTTGAATACAAAATGGTCTACACACACACACACACACACACAACCAGTACACACAATCTACCTATGAGACTAACTTAAAACCAAAATTTCTGAAATGTATTAAACTCCAATAGCTAGACAAGATGGTTACTCTGCACCACAAACAAGGGCAATGACAGATCTCCCCACAAAAACATTCATTACATACCAATGTATGAAACTGTAGCAATTTTCAATCTTGACAATTCAGTGTTACCCTCTTACAGGTGATCACCCTCTTAAGGCGATCTTGCTTAAAACAGTAGGTAAATTTTATTCAAGTCTTTATAGCTTTCCTAGAACACTTAACATCATCATTTTTCTCTTAAAGGAGTATGCATTAAACATCACTTTAAAGCTGCCTCAATCTAGAAAAGAATCATTTTCAGAAATCCTAACTTTGCTCTTTGAATGTCAGGTTGGTTTTGGTTAATTGGCACCAGAAAGAGGAAGCAGTGCTATCACACAGAAGTTAAAACCAACAAAGGAAACAAAAAAGGAATCCTGACAATACCTACAGTATTTCTATCCCCGTTCATTTTAGGAAGAGTGCCAACTTACAAGTACAAAAAAACAACAACCACTATCAGGTGCTTAGTAGCCACCAAGAAAATATACGAGGGAATGGGACAGAGGTGAAACAACACATAAGAAACAAGAAAACTATTCTCTAGGAAGAGTAGTTCACTTCCAATACCATTCTGAAAAACAAACCAACTTATTCACACTACAAGCTTTTCTCTAATTACTGAAGGCAAGTTTCCTTAGACTCACTCTAGTCTAAGATTTCGGTATCCTCCAGTACTCCTTTAACTCCAGTCAAATACAAAAGTAGTTTTCCATTCTGTCTTCCCCCAAATTCTGCATGTTAACTTTGAGCTGTTTCACTCCTTACTGAAAATTAGTCTGTTCTCCCCTACAATTTACCTAAAATACAATACCGTACTTTCTGGCGTATAAGACGACTGGGCGTATAAGATTTTGCTGGGTTAAAAAGTCGTTTTATACGCCGGAAAGTACGGTATATTGGACTATATTGATGGGATTGGATATAATGGATTAGATATATTGGACTACGGTAACTATCACCCATCTTTCAAATGAATACACTATGCCAGCAAATTGCAACTGGTGTGGGACAAGAATTTTTAAAACATGACAACAGCCAACACAATAGCTATCCGGTGTGAATTAATCAAAACTATCTCTATTTTTTTGTCAGACTGGCAAAAAATCAATTTTTTAGTGTACTGCAGATTTTCAGTAATTAGTTGATATGTGCCATGAAATGAAAACTGCTGCTGTATACCGATAACACTGATACTAAGAGGGCAACAATCCTTCCTTTTCCATGCCTTTTTGGCTTTTTATAAAGACTAATTTTTATGCACTTTTACTCCTATACATACCATTACATATAGGAGAGAATAAAGCAGACAGCTAGGAAACCCTGGGTCAGCAAAAATACTTAGGTAAATTCAAACACATTTGTATGTGCTGTACTCGAGGAAACAGTAACAATGTAACTGACTAATGCTTCCACACTGCCTATACAGCCGAATATTTGTCCATTACATTAATAAACTGCGATACAATGTGTTGTCATTTCCCCCAACTACCAAAAAAGTCCATCATTCCTTTTAAATGGGAGCGGGAAGGGAGGTCTCGAGAAGGGCATTTTTAAACCACGTCTGCAGTCGCTAAATTAAAATTCCGTATCTCCGATATTAACATGAAAGCTTCTTCCCTCGGGGGCAAAGCACAATGGTTGTCCAGGGGCAACTTCCCGGGCGGCAAATGAATCTTCACATGGTGGGGGGTGGGGATGACTGGCCAGCAAAGAGAGAATTCTAAGCGAGAAGGAAATAGTACAACTACCGGCCTACAGTGCTTCTCCTCACTGCAGGAGTACAACAAGCATACTTGTGTGGGTTATTTTCCCCCCAAGAGTAACATTCCAAGGAACAGACATGTCTGAAGTACAACTCAGAGCCTAGCACTAGGCTCCCCGCCGACGCCTCCGCCGGAGAACGCCTGGCTCCCAGCCCGAGGCGGGTGGGGTCAGGCTTAATTGCCAGAGGGGAACTCGGCGCCATTTAAGAACCAGAGGGAAGACTTGCCCACCTTCTCGCCTCTCGCCTGGGTTAGCAGGGGCCAATTTCAAAACCAGGGTTTGCGCCCCCCAGCACCGCCGCCCCCTCCCCCCCCCCCTCACGAGGACCGAACCTCTAAGTCCTGGGTAGAGGCGGGGGGGCCGGGGGACGCTCTTGCCCAGCCCGCGCCAGAACGCTCACCTTCCACCACGCCACACAGGAACTTCCGAGCCCCTCCTGCCGCCCCGGACACCGCAGCGCCCCCGACCCCGGCTGGGCTGTCTTCTCCGGGGGCCGGAGTTGCCGGGGGCTCCAACGATGCCGCCGCGGAGGTGGCAGGGTTGGCGTTGAGCTCGTTCTCCCGCTCCTCCAGCGCCGCCTGGCTCTCCTTCTGCACCATCCTCCTGCCCGCGACCGCCGCCACCTCTCCGGGTCCTCCTCGGCTCCGTCGGCTGGGCCCCCGGCCCAGAGCCCTGGACAGGGCCTCGGCTCCAAGTGCTCGCCTCTCCGGCTCCTGCCCTTCCCCCTCTGCCCTTCCCCCTCCCACTCCGCAGGGACCCGAATGCCCGGATGAGAAGGGCGGCGGCACCGGAGCGAGCCCTTTGTCAGCTGCAGCCTCAGCCGAAGCTGGGGAGCGGGAGGCCTAAGCCGAGGGCGAAGCGGCACCTCTCGTCCCCGGGAGGCAGATGGCAAAAGCTGCTTTTCTCCTTCTCGGCCGGCCCCTGTTGCCCGCCCTAGGAGCTTAGTTCTTCCGCTGTTTCCCCCCCCGAAGCCCCCAGATCTCTTCTGCCGCTGCCTCTACCACCAGCTTCCTGTTTATCCGCACTGCGCCTGCGCTGGAGACCGGCTCAGACCGGTCCCCTCAGCCCGGCTCCCCCTCCTTATTCAGGGCCAGCCTATTGCGATGCATTCGGCAGGGAGAAGTGGAAGCGAGGAGACGCGAGAAGCGGAAGGTAATGAAAGCAGCAGGATGTACCACTTCTGTTCGCCACCCTCCAGAGCGAGCCTGGCGCCCCGGGACGGACAATTACCCCACCCAAAGAAAGGGAATGTGGGAGGGGGCTGCAGTGGATTGGGGCAACTGGGAAAAGAGGGGGGGGGGAGAGAGGTGTTTACTCTCTCAATGCGCAGGCGCGGAAACGAAGCCTCTAGTTCTTAAAGACGTAGGAAGGAATTGACCTATTTCTATTGGGGTCCTTCTCACAGGTTGGTTCCTTACGACGGCCTGACACGGGCTCGATTCTGTGAAGACCAAACTTCGAGGTGCTCAGCTAACCCCTGTAACTTGAATCGTTTTCCTCTACCCCCAGCCTGGCGCTCACCCCTTTAAAAAATTCCATCATTCGCTCCTTCATTCCGCAGACACCTATTGAGCTTGCCTCGTGCTGGGCTGTAGGGTCTCTATGAGCTCACAGCGTAGTGGTGGAGACAACCAAGTACACACACAATCCCCGAAAGGTGTATCCAAGTGTTAACAGAGTGCAGAGAGGGGACTGACTTCATCCTCTTTGGGGAAGAGGCAGTGACCATGACGGTTTTGTGTTTTGAGTCGGATGTTAAAGGATGAGGAGTTAGCCAGAGTGAGTACTGAAGAAGAGAACACTCCAGGCCAAAGGACCAGAGTACAAATGTAGGGAGGGGTGAAAAGGCCAGGTGTGTTTAGGAATGGGGAGCGAGCGTGAATTGTGAGTGAGGAGTGAGATCCCTTGGGCCTCAGCATAAACACCAGTTCCTTGGGGAAGCCTTCCCTTAGCCCTAGACGGGCTTGGGTCCCCTTGCTATATGTTCTCAGCTCCCTGTAGTTCTGTCAGAATGCACTTTACATTTGTGTAGAGAGATCTGTCTCAAGGTGTGAGGTGTAAATGTGAAATAAGCATCTCAGTCTCATTGTGATTACTAAGGCTTGGTATTGTCCATCTTACACTTCAGTTTCATATTTGGCTCCTCCAGTGGGTAGCTCAACTTGTAGCTCTAAAGACTCTTATAGCCCATGTTTGTTTGTTTTTATTCTGGGAGTGTTGAGATTGGGGTTAAGGGCAAGCATTTTCTTAGGGGATTTCCTGTGATAACAATTGGGAGTCATAAGCAGCTTCAGTGGATCCTGTGATCACTTGGGGGATTTGGGGACTGTTATTCCAGCTGACCCCAGCCTTTAGTCTCATGACACTTTACTCTTTGCCTCTCACCTCACACCATGATATCTGCTAGCAAGTCAGTAGCCACAATTTCGTCTCTCCACAGTCCAGACTCGGGTCTGTGGCCCAGGCAAGATCTACTTTCCTTATCTGTATCTCTCAAATCTGAAGGGCAGTTCTTGCTACACACTTTCTCTCCATACCACACCTACAATAGGAATCAAAATTTAATAGGCCTTGTGATAAATATTTGTGGATAAATGACATAGGGCCCTGCTCTCACAGAGTGTACATTCTAGTTGAGGAAACAGGCCATAATAAATCCAATACATACACAGGAACTCAGTTTGTGATAAGTAATTATGAAGGGAAGAAATGGAGGGAGGTGATAAAAAGTAACCACAGCAAGGAGGGGCTACTTTGGGTGGAAGAATAAGCAGTGATCCAGGTGAGTAATGACAGTGGCTTTGACTAGGGAGCAGCAGTGGAGACAGAGAGGTGGTACACTTTTGGTGGTGGAATTGGTGATTGATTAAAAGGGGGTAAGAGGGAGAGTGAGGGAGAGGAAGAAATGAAGAATTCTCAGTTTTGATCTGAGCAACTAGGTGGATGGTGTGATTTACTGAAATGGGGGATACTTGGAAGGCATGAATCAAAGTTCCATTCTGAACATGTTAAGTTTGAACATTTCACGCCCACATGATATGTCAAATAGATAATTCTGGAGCTATAAACTCAGGAGTCCTCTGCATATAAATGAAGCCCTGGGGTTTACTGTGATTTAGAGAAGAGGCTCGAGTCTGAGCTGTGGGGCCCAATGTTGTTTAGAATTCCAGTTGAGAAGGATGAGTCTGCAGGGGAGGGGTCAGAAGGGTCATCCGGAAATGTAAGAGAAAAACCAGGAAGTATAAAATACTGGAAAGCAGGAAAGGAGGGTGTTTTGAGACTGAGCAGCTGACAACATTCAGAGTCTGACGAATGGAGAGAAAAAAGTCAGAATGTTTTCTTCTGGTTCCCATGTGTGTGCTGTGGTTCTGGGGCACTTCCTACTTCACTAGAAATTCTCAGCTCAGACTCCAACTTCCCTTGAATGTGGATCTACCCTAAAATATAGAAAATGTCTCCATACCTAACCTAGTTATATACACACACTCACCATGCTCATTCATCCAATCATACAATTATTGAGTGCCTATTATTTGCCAGGCCTTGAGGATAAAACAGTGAGGTGGGGAGAACTTAGTCCAGGCACTCAAGGAGCCCTCAAGAGCTTACAGTGTATCAAAGAAGACAATCACTCAAATATGTAGTTATAAACTGAGATGTGCCATGAAGGAAAAGTATAGGGCACCATGAGAGCCTGTCAGTGTCACCTTGTTTAAATTATGCATAACATGCACAGCATCCATCTTTCACACACAAATCTCTACTGTGCCACAAGGCCACCCCGAACAGACTCAGGGGACTGAGTCTAGTCTCAATCCTCCTATAAATGTGCCTGTTTCCTCTTCTCTACAATGGAAGGCCGAAAGGTAGACTGAATCACAGGTTCTTAACCTAAGGCCCATGGATGGGCTTCAGGGATACACAAATAAATGGAAAAGTAAAGTGTGCTTTTTTTTTCCCTTCTGGACAGTAAACCCATAGCTTTCATCAGATCCTTCAGAGGTGTTGTGACCCAAAGAAACTCAAGGACCTAAGGATCAGATAATTGTGTGATGTGAATGATATGAGCCAGGACAGATGGCAAAATTATGCACTTTGGAACTATTTGTTTCTTGGATACCATACCCTTCCCTTGACCTTGTCAGTGTGTAGAGTTATGGAATAGAAGGCCTGATCCCTCTTCTATGGATGGCTAAGCTTAGTAACTATGTGAAGGTACCTTAGAGAAAGAATGGGAGGAATCTACCATTGGTGGCTACTCTCCTGGAACAAAACAAAAAAAGGTTCCCACCCCACTAAGGAAGTCTCTATTACCCTAGTGTCACCTGCTCCATGGTCACCTGCCCTGGGTCCACTCCATCTGATCCATTCTTGGCTGGAGTATAGGCATAAGTGTATGTCCATACTGGAGGCAAGGTTGGGATGTTTACACAATGATATTTTCATTAGAAACTAAAGAGAATGCTCCCCCTCAAAAGAAAGCACTTTGAGATTAACTGATGTCTATAAATTAAAAATTCTTGATTCAACTTGTAATAACGTCTAGACAAAAGACAGTTGGTTTGGCACCGTCTTTTAGACATTACTATCCTGTCTCTTCCTTGTCGTCTCTAAGGGGAGAGATTCCCATGGGTGCTTCTCTGAGGTCAGGTAGGTTTCCAGCCCTTCCAGAACCTGTGCCTTGGTCTCCTGCCAATGGTTGGTCAAACTATGGGAAAGAGAGGCACTTTCTTTGGGATCTAAAAGGTTTCAGGTGCATGAGTTAGGTGTATGTGTGGGGTGGGAGAGACAAAAAGGCGGAGACAGCAGCCTGTGCATAGCCATTGTGTTTTATTGGATCTGGTGTATTTCTTATTTTACAAAATATACAGAGGAGCCCAAAATGCAAAGCAGTCAACAGTGTTCTGATGGGAAAGGGAGCTTCCTAGGGGCCCTTCCCCTCAGATCCTAGCTAATGGGACAAGCAGGTATATTAAGGAGTGGCAGCATGGCAGGGGTGCTGTTGGTGATATGGGACCTGAATCCTATGACTCCTGCCTTCTAGGTGTGTTCAGGGGCATCTCTGGGTAGATTTAATAGAGCAAGAGGAGACACTAGATGGGAATTGGGGAGGCTATCTGGGGGGTTGAAATAAAGCCTGGGTAGATCAAAGATTCTAATGAATGCCCCCTCACTGGGTTTAGATGCTATGCCTGCTTCCCTCCTTCCCTTTTCTTCTAATGCATCCACTGGGTGGTCCCTGACTCACTCTATGCTGGTAGGCTGAACCTTTGGCAGGAATCAGCCAGGACATCTCCCAGCCATATTCTTCTGCTGCCAACATACAAACAGGAAGGAAGGAGAGAAAAAAATTCTAGGGATGAGCTAGACTTCACAATCCCAGGATCTCTTGGTATACTGAACATTGTATGGAAAATTTCTGGAGTGTTTCTAAGGAGCCAAGGTCTTCTGAAGAGCCTGCAAACTCATATTCTGGTGGCAGACCTGTGGAGCTCAGAGTCATAGCCTTAGTTCTCACAATCTCTAGGCCTTTCTGCTTTATACTCCAGCTACTTCCTAGGACTTAACCACTGCCTGAAGCCCAAGAGTTCTCCCTTGTCCCTCTCCTATGGAGCTCTCTAAGGCCCTGGTCTGAAAGGCCAATCAGTGCCAAGGACAGAGCAACCTGTCTGAGAAGGGAGTCTTAAGGACAATGTTTATGATATCAGGGATGGGGGAAGCACCGTAACAGGAGAAATTTTGTCTAGTGTTGTTGTTTCTAGAGTGGGGGTTGGAGGTGGAGAACCACTTAATTCCTTTAGCAGGGGCATCCTTAGCACTGTCAGGGAGGGAGTGGAGCTGTTGGGAATTGGGAATACCAGCGGATACACTCTGCCCACTCCCTGGCTCCTTCAGCTCCAATGATCTGAACTACTGAATCCCCAGGCTCTTGGATTCCTACAGGCCCTGGGGCAGGGCTAGGGTGAGGAGAGAGCTAGGAAGAGAAAGATGAGGTCCAACTGGACTAGGGCTAGAGCATGGTCCCCCCACAGGACAACTGACCCCCTCTCCTGGTGAGCTAGATGACATTGTCAAAGAGCTGCATGGACCTCATGATGTTCTCATCCTGTAGCCATGGTGTGAGAGAGGCAGATTGGAGAAAGAAAGAAAAAGAGCTTGTCAGAGGCAGGGAGAGAGACACTGAGTCATAAAGGAGGACATTCAGAAACACAGAGAGGCAACGAGGAAGGAGACACCCAGAGAGACCAGAGGTGAAGAATGACAGGCCTCCCCCAGTTGTGAAGGAACAGGATTGGGAGTGGGGGTGAGTTAAGGAGCCTTCTCCTATATCATTGAATTAGGCCCTGAGTCCAGACCAGGGAATGTGGAGGGTGGGGACCTGTACCTTTTGACAAGATTCAATGAATTCCTCAATGGTCACCACGCCATCCTTATTCCTGTCCATCTTCTGCAAAAAGGTAGTTCGGAGGGAGAACAGGATGGATGGCGGGAGAGAGGCAGGTAGAATTCAGGCAAGTTCCCTACAGGGACCTCACCTTCTCTTCACTCCAGGACCCTCCAGCCTACCCAGTCCCAAGCACCTGGAAGAAGCTCTCCACATGTTCCCTTGGGGCCTCCTCTCGGAGTGCAGGATACGTATACTTGCCCATCATGTCATAGATAGACTTCATGATATCAAGCATTTCCTGTTAGACCAGGAAAAAAAGAGGATCCCTCTTCAGAGCCTCTTAGCCTCCAAACCAGGAGGCCTAGGCCCTAGGGCACGCATCACCCTGCTGGTGATGCATATGTGGGTCACATTTCCTTCCTATGGGCCTTTTGCACCCCCTTCAAGCTCTTCAGTTGCCTTGCTCACCTCCTTGGTGATGCAGCCGTCCTTGTTGAGGTCATACAGGTTGAAGGCCCAGTTCAGCCTGTCATCTATGGTTCCCCGAAGAATCACTGACAAACCAGCCACAAAGTCCTGGGAAGGAGGCAGGGGGGGAAACGTGTCTTTAGATACCCTTTACCCAACCTCCTCTCTGGGGTTGGCCTATACATTCTGGCCCTGAAGCCCTAGGCCTCCCTGGCCCACCTCCTCCAGCTTACCTCAAAATTGACTGAGCCATCATGGTTGGTGTCAAAGGCATTGAAGAGAAAAGTGGCATATGTGCTAGAGTCTGAAGAATATGTGGGGATCAGTAAGCTTGACTTCCAGACAGCAGAGGGCTTCCTATCTCTATGGGATTCCCCAAGCACTCTTATCATTTGGCATTCCCACCCCCTCCAGACCCCTCTCAGCCTAGAGACGAACAGCTGCTTCCTTTCAGGCCTGTCCCCTCACCTCCTTGAGGGAAGAACTGGGAGTAAATCTGCTTGAAGTTCTCCTCATTGACAATTCCACTGGGACATTCCTGGGGAGTGGGGAGACCAAACTGAAGACAGAGACAAAACCCCCTTCTACTTACTCTTCTTCCATACCCCTCTCTCCTCCATGCCCAGAGAAGGACCAAATCTTCATGTCTCCCAGAGGCTCACCATGCAGCTTTTCTAATGGGAGGCAAGACTTCTCCCAATACATAAATAAAATAAAATAAAATAAAATAAAATAACACAGAACTAACCTGGCAGTCTGGTCTGCCCATCTCAAACAGGCCAGAACTCCGGCTAGAAGTTCTGTCTGGGAGGAGAGGAGGAGGGGGTTCTTCCTTCCACCTCCCCTTCCCTCTCACACCCCAAAGCCAGGCCACCTTTCTGAGAAGTCCTGGATGGGCCCCGCCCCTCCTGTCCCACCCCTCACCCAGTTTAGCCTGGCTTTGCACTCACGTTCTTGAAGCCTCGGTACAGGACCTGCAATTCTTTGCGAGTGAACTTGGTTTGCTCTTGAAGCTGCTCCAGACCCTCGGGCCGGTGACACACGGTTGACAGCTCAAACTCATCCTCCACGCTGTCTGCGAGGGTTAGGGGGGACGAGGGGAGGGAGAGCCGAGCCTCAGGCCCGGTCCCCACAACCCTTCTTCAAAATCACGGACCCATACATCCCCCTTATCTCCGACTCCAGAGACCAGCCTGCCAGTTCACTGGACCCCAAGCCAAGGACATGAAGGCAAGGAGAGAAGACACTGGTCAGCTTCAAGGTCTATCAGCCCAAGGCCAGTGCCTGGTCCCAGAGCCACGGATCCGACCCATCTCAGGCCCCTGGCCCCTTGGTCCCTGGTTGGAGGGAAAAGCCCCAAGCCCATCTTCATCCCAGAAGGGGTTGGAGTAGTAAAGACAGGTTCAAGAGGGGGCGTCTGAGGATCCCAGCTCTGGGACTTACCAGACGAACTCAGATCTGCCCAGTCCCGGTCTTGCCTTTTCCAGATCCTTCCTACCAAACCCCGTCTATCCCAGCCATGCCTGAGCCATGCCCCATCCAGCTCCAGCCAAGCCCCATCCAGACACCACCCCTGCCTCCGCCCTGGGTAAGTCTTAGCCAAGGCCCCACCCTCGGCCCCATTTCAGTACCCTCCCCAGCCCCCCCAACATCCAGTCCCCAGGCAAATACCCCCACCCCGTGCTCCCGAAGCACCCCCCGCCCCCGCCCCCACCAGGAGAGTAAGTCACCTGGGTCCAGCGGGCGGGGTCTGTGGGGGCGTAGGGAGGCTGGGGCAGCTAATGCTGAAGGGAGCGAACTGTCACCGAGAAAGCTGAAGACCCGGCCAACTGCAAACACACTCCTCACACTCACTGCAAATCTCACAGACCTGCGTGTTACAGTGCGCACACCCCAGCCCCGCACGCAGAAGCACACATGACGAACGGGCACAGACACACGAAATGGACCCCACGCACGCGTGCTTGAGAAACTCACGCCTGTCCTTTTTCCAAATCGATCCCCAAGTGGGATCAGGAATCAAACACTCTCAAATAACTACAAAACGGGCCTTCATAGCTTGCAAAATGAAGTATGATCCTATGACATGGACAAGGCCCAACAGAAGAAACAGGCCTAGAGACAAAGGGAGATCACTCAACTGGGAACCAGGTTGTCACTGGAAAATCCAAGTATCCTGGCATCTGGTGGAAGGAGCACTCCATTCGCATGGGCGACACACATCTTGACAACCAAAACATGCCAAGGACAGGACAGGAGGCCAGAGTCATAGACAACCCAGCTAAGCCAGGCACAGACCCGCACAGCCGCCTGGACCCGCCCCTGCCACTCTAGCCACAGCACTGGGCTCAGGCCTCAGCCCTACCACACTGGCCACGCCCAAACACGCAGGCCACACCCACTTCTCAAGCAGGCACCGCCCACAGACACTCAGGCCACGCCCTCAAACTGGCCACACCCCACAACCAGTTCCTTCTGCAAGAGGTAGCTACTCACTCTTGTGCCAGCCAGCGCCCACCCTACCGACACATTGGAGACACACACACACACACACACACACACACACGCTCCCGACACACCGGTCCCACCCCACACAACAGACCCCGCCCCGGAAGTACAGGAGCAGCACTTGCTTTCACTGACTGAGGGCAGGGCTTGGGGCCCGCAGCATGGCAGCAGCTGGAGGAACCGCTGCTTCAGCGCTTTTTTAGTAGGCCCTGGAGGGTGGCCTGGGAAGAGAGAAGACCCCAGGAAGGCACATTAACCCCCACTGCCCCTCCGTTCCCTTTCCCACCATCACAAATTAACCCCGGTTGGGGGCGGGTGTTGGGGGAGAATTAAGAGGAGATGGCGAGGGCAGCTGGGGCTGGGTTAGAGGAGCCTCTGGGTTTCAGAGGTATGGAAAGCCCACAGAGGCAGCTTGGACACCTTGCATAATGGGATGCAGCCAGGGACTGCGAGGCAGCGGGGGGTGGGGGGAAGTAGCACTGGCTTCAGTGTCTGCTGACCCAGTGCCCTTGCCTCCCGTGTTATGGCTGAACCTCTGAGGGGGATGTCCAACCCAAGGATTGCCTGGGTAGGAACACCTCTCTCTCACAGACACATTCAGACAGGCATGTATAGTGACACATAGAATGATAAATGACGGAGTAATGGATGCCATGGTGACAGCCTCATACCCAGTAACTCACACCCAGTGGCCTAATTAAGCAGGCTTCAACACACACACACACACACACACACACACACACACACACACACACACTGACCTAAAATTCCTTAATACAAACATAAACAAATATGACCTAGGAAAACATATACATGAGGACCTCTGCAGGCCATCTTACACACAGCATGATCAAACCACACAAAACACACAATGACCCTGGGACATCATGACACACTGCGTTAATGACACACTAAGACCTTATAATATTATGCCACAATGTCGCATATCGATTATCATATTGTGACCTATGTGCCCATGGCACCCAGATACCTAAGACTGCACCCCACCCACAGAATCCCTGTCTGTCCTGGATATGCCCACCTTTCTGTTCCACAACCCCTCATTCCAAGGCACCAAATCTTCCTACCAGTGGCACAGAGTTCCTCATCAGCTAACTCATCCACCCTAAAAGCATCCCGTCCCAGTCCTTCCTAGTATGGCTAACTCTTTGAAAGGGAAATCATAGCAAACTTTGAGGCAATAACAGAACTTAAGATGAGTGTTTTGGTGTGAGCCCACTGATCACCATTCGTCTCCCTTCCTCTTATTTACACGCATGTCCTACAGCTCTAATTGCATCCTAAGGCGACCCTCCACATTCATGTGTGCCTGTCTCCCAACTGCACCCACCTCCAGACTCCAGGGCCAGAGTCCACAGGTCCTGGTGTAGACACCGAGGCCCCCAACTTCCTTTGGTTGTAGGTTACTTGGGCATCCCAGCTCCCACACGGGCCCTGCCCTCCCAAGTCAGTCTCCATCTTCAGGAAGTAAGTGCTAGAAGTGATGGCCTTCTCCTCCTCCAATATGTCCTCTCTCCCTCCTCCGCAGCAGGAGCTATGGAGAGGTGGGAGGGAGGGAGTGGGTCGGGTGGGGGATCGATAGCAGCCTGGCCCCTGGCCCAGGACTCCATTAGCCTGGACTTGGGTTTCACGAAGCTGGGTTGCACCTGGGGACTTTGGTGGTAGAGTTGCCACCAGACAGGGGAGGTGGGGATGGGGGTAGGGACTCCCGCCCTCTTCCAACCACCACCTCTTTGCACATCCTCCTTACCTGCTCCCAGGACTCAATCTCCTCCCTCTAGGCTTCTCTGAAGGTAGAAAGAGAAAGGGGCTGCCTTCAGCCTAAGGGATGCTGGGTTTTCTAGATGACCCCTCTTCCCACTAAATAGTCTAAAGGGGGTGGCAAGTTAGAGCCCAACTGATTTCATCTTTTTAAAACGGGATGAACCCCAGTTCATGTAGGACCAATTCCTGTTCCCCAACCCATCCCAATAAATGCAGCAGAGGATGGAGTTTTCTGCTCCTACTGAACACTAGAGCAGGCAGTGCATGGACCTTCCTTTTCTCCCTAGCTCCTTCCACATCGCCCCATGCAGTCCTCCTATCATGGTTCTTGCTTGTTTTCCTGCCCCTGGTGGAACTGGGGAACAGCCATGCTATGAAGCTGCACAGCTCTTACTGTAAAGAGGAGGCAGAGGCCAAAACACTCTGGTGGAGGCAGAATATGTCCCCTTCCTACCTCCAATATCACTCGCCCCACTTGACTTGGGAGGGGAGTGGAAAATTGACTTCCCACTCCCAGTGTCTGCACCTGGAGACCATTCTGCCATTGGATCCTGAGAGGATATGGGGGCTTAGGAAGCAGGGTCCCAATCTGACCCACCCCTCACCCTCCTGCCAGAGCTGACCTGTAAATGTTTCATTCACAGTGTTCCTTCTCCTGTCCCTCCAGAGCCCATCCCCATCCTAAGTCTTGGGTATAGAACTGTTACATTATCAGGAAACTCTGGGAACAGCCACACACACAATCTGATACCCGAAGAGGCTAGCACATACCCTGTCCTCTCAGACAGTCACATCTACCATCTGACAAAGCCATGTACTCTGTCACTTTGACACATTAAATCACATCCCTGTCACAGTACACAGGCTCTCACATAGTCACACTTTCATCCTTTATCATCTCACACATGAACACACACAATCATATCCCCTGTATCTGTCACCCACTGAGTCCACAAACACTCTATTACCTATACCTGCAAGGATAGAGGTGTGGGAATCACACATCTTCAGAGCCGTTGTGGGCCCCTGGCCCCAAAAGGGACTCCCCAGAAGTCTAGTGTTACGTCAGGATTCCCGGAACCTCCTTCCTCTACCCCAGATATCCCTGCTTATCTCCAGACCTCTCCTCATATCTCCCAGACTTCCCTCATCTCCATACCCTAGTCCTCCTGCACTGCACCCTCATCATTTCCTCAAACACCCTGTCCACTGGTCTTCTCTCTTCACCTCCCAGTCCTCCAGATTCCCTCCTTACCTCCCCTAGATGCCCCACCACAGAGTTCCCGTCTTTACCTCTCCCAGATGTCCTGTTCCCCAAGATTCTCTCCTCACCTCCCGGAGATGCCCTATTCCATCACTAACCTGCTCACTCCTGCTCCCAGTCATAAAAGTCAGAGTAGCCCCTCCCCAGTGCTGCAGGCGCTGTCCCTCCAGCCAGAGGCCCAGAGCTGCCCAGGCACCTGGGTTACCTTCCAAGGAGACAGGCTCAAAGAGGCCAAACTGCTCCAGGACCTTGACAAACAGAGCGAGGACCACAAGCACGGCGACCATCTCCAGCCCTTCCAGGTTCATGGTGGGCCTGGGGCATGGTCCCCAGGCTGAGTCTCAGCACGCCTGCCAGCCCTACTCACACCACCTCCCCATGGAGAGTAAGACGGCCGGCCGGCAGCCTCCCTCCCCTTCTTCTCTGGATCTCCTCCCTCTCCCCACCTCCCTCACCCCGCCCCTGCCCCACAGGCCTCCCAGCCACAGCTTCTTCCTCTTCACAGGCCACTTTAGCCTCTAGACTGGCATCTTCTTGGAAGCCTTTGGTGTGAAGGATATGGGCCAGGCCAGGCCAGAGGAGGGATACAGTGACCTGACTCTGTCCGCAGGACAGCTTCCCCCAGACACCCTGTGGCTACTCTGTGCCAAAGGGAGGGGGTAGAAAGAGGAGCTGTCCTTAGGGAGAAGGCAGGGAAGGGCAGGGTGAGAAACTACGAGTAAGTAATAGATGTATGGGTCAGAATATGTGATGGGTGTTTTCTGGTGTGTATATTCCTATGTTTGTCTGTATGGAGAATACGTGTCTGTGTGTTTACACCTGATCGTGCACCTGTCTATTAGGTGTGTGTCTTGTGTATAGGGGGTATGTGACCTGGGTGTCTATGATGTATGTGAGAGAGTGTATTGGAATATTTCTGAGTGTGTATGGGTGTAAGTGTCTGTGTTTTAGTAGACTTATGGGCTGTGGGTCTGAAGACTGGTAATATGGATGTGTCTATAATTAGGAGTCCAGGTCTCTGGTGGTTGTGTAATTGTATCTGCATGGAACTGTATGAGAATATAAGAGGGAAGAAAGCAGTGACCTCTCCCGCCCAGAGGACACTACCAGCATCGATTGCAGTTGCCATGGAGACAGTGGGGGTGGGGCGAAGCATTCTCTTCCCACTGGCCACAGACAGGAAAATTGAGGCTCAGAGAGCGAGAATTAGGCCCAATAGCCTGGGCAGGAAAAAAGTCTGCTTAGCCTTATCAGGACCTTTTTGGGAGGAGACTTATTGCACCTGCCTTTGGGACCAAGAGACCCCGTTTCTTGGGAGAGGAGGAGAGACTGCTCTTCCCTTCCTCCTGACTGGGGCTGCCTAAGCCCTGCCTGCTCCCAGGGAACCGTTATTGAGCAGATGGAGAAGCCCAGGGTAGAAGAGAAATCTGAACTCGCCAAGGGCACCACCCCCACTGCCCCTCCCCCCCCCCCCCCCCGCCCCGAACATTCCTGGAACTCCTCCCCCATCTTCCCAGCTCCTTCGGGGTCAGTGGTGGTGGTGGGTGTAGGGGGTGGGGAGAGGCCTGCAGAGCCAGTGAGCCAGAAGACTGGGGCTGCTGAGTTACTGCACAGCTGAGTAACACTGATTGCACCCTCACTGTGTGTTAGATAGAGTTCTATGTGCTCACAGACATTATCATGCTGAGTTTTCACAATAAACCTGTGACAGCAGTAGAATTATCCCCACATTACAGGTGGTGAAATTAAGGCGGAAGAAGGTAAGATCAGCATCAGAGCCTCAATTTTAAACCAGTCTGACTGTGAGCCTACTGCACTCTAAACCACCACACTACACCGGCTCCCTTCTTAGACAGCTTGCCCACCCAGGAGGCCCAGTTTAGGATGATGGACCCCAGAGGAAGCCCTCTTTCGCGGTCCAGCTCTGGAATGAGCTTGTGACTGAGCCCCAGTTGTGGGGTGGGGGTTGGGTGGGAGCTGGTCTCACCACTTCATTTGAGCGTCACTGATTTGTAGTTCTACCGACCACCACTGGGGGTCAGGCCATATCTTACCCATTCCTCCCCCTGCACCCTCCCCCCTCACCCCCAAGCCCAACATCCCAGGAAAGTGTTGAAAGGAGGGGAGGAGGGGAGCCACCGCAGACTTGATCCTCTGCTTCCCCTCCTCTCCGCCCCCAAGAAGAAACTCAGGGACTGCTTTCAGGTTCCCACACTTTAGAGATGACAGATTAACAGGTGAAACCAGCAGACATCTTCCTGTCACCGTCCAAATTCCACATCTGCGTTTACTACCCCGCCCCTCACCCTCACCCTCACCCTCATAGGCAGATCTCTCTTTCTTTCAGCCAGTTTGGCCTCCTCACTGTCTCCCAAATACACCAAACTCGGTGCTCTCTCTGTGCCTTTGCTCCTCCTGTTCCCTCTGCCTGGAATGCCCTCCCTTCTTGCTCTCCTTCCGTCCTACAGTTCTTACCTACTGTTTGGAGACATCTTAAATTCCCTTCCCTTCAAAGCCTCCAGCCCTCAGCGGACTCTCAGATACCTGAAGTTCTATCGAACTCAATGTTGGGCTTCAAAAGTCAGCACCTAATTCTGGAATATATTAGTGCGAACAATAAAAGGAGGCAGCCTAGCATGCTAGGTAATTGTTAGGTTTGATGGAACAATTGAATCAATACCCCTCCCTGGGGAACTGGCTTTCCAGGCCATTTCACTATGGACATTCCTTTGCTTAGGCCACATTTCACTTGTGGTGACCACATTCCATTCTCTCCCCTCCGGGTGTGCATAAAGAAGTCTCCATCCAGAACAAGCCCGCCAAAAGTCCTTTAAAAGCCACGGACTCCTGTCATTGGGTGCTGGAGCCATCAGGCTCAGTCACCTGGTGTGCGGATGATCAAATAAATTCGCGATCCCTCACCCTTCTGGCCTCTTGCTCGCGCATTCCTCCTTCGGTGACCTAACAGTAATAGCGTTGGCCAACGTGCCAGACTGGGTTCAAATCCCAGCTTTGCCACTTAACTTAATTTGCAATTAAATGAGCAAGTTCTTGACCTTTGTGTGCCTCAGTTTCCCATCTCATGTTTGCTGGTTGGAGTAAATGAATTAAAAATGGAAAGCTGATAGAATAACTCCTGGCACGGAGCAAGTGCTGAAGTGTTTGTGACCATCAATTATTTATTTATTTATTTATTTATTTATTTAATCCTCACCTAAGGATATTTTTCCATTGATTTTTAAAAATATTTTTTTATTGATTTCAGAGAGGAAGGGAGAGGGAGAAAGGGATAGAAACATCAATGATGAGAATCATTGAATGGCTGCCTCCTGCCCGCCCCCTACTGGGGATGGAGCCCACAACCCAGGCATGTGCCCTTGACCAGAATTGAACCCAGGATGCTTCAGTCCGCAGGCTGATGCTCTATCCACTGAGCCAAACCGGCCAGGGCTACATTGATTTTCAGATAGAGGGAAAGACAGAGAGAAACATCGATGTGAGAGAAACACATCGATTGGTTGCCTTTGGCACGCGCCTTGACCAGGGCCCAGGCTGGGGAGGAGTCTGCAAGTGAGGTACATGCCCTGGATGGAATCGAACCCAGGACCCTTTGGTCCACAGGCCGATACTCTATGCACTGCGCCAAACCGGGTAGGGCTGTGACCGTTATTAATAACATGCCACTCACCCCTTATATTTAACAATACACAAACTGTTTCCACAAACATTGTTCTCTCAATGGCTTCTCATGACAACCCCATGAAGTAGGCAGAGTGATTAGTGTTGTGCCCATTTTATTGATGAGTTAAACAAGGCCCAGAGAGATAAAAGGACTTGCTCAAAGTCACCTAGTTAAATGATGCAGATTTGAACCCAGATATTACTGGATCAAACCTGCTTCCTCAACTAAGTTCCTAGAGGGCAAGTTCCTAGAGGGCAAGGATGTTAAAAAAAAATTGTATAGACAAATTGAATGCCAGGCTCTGAGTTGGTGCCTGTGAAACAAAGACGAACCAAACAGGACTCTGGCTCCCACTGGGCAGGGAGAGACAGCTCGCTGAGAGAACTACAAGCCATCTAGTCATTCAAAAAATACTTGTTGCATGCCTACTACATGGTAGGAACTGTTCTAGGCAAGCCATGAAATGATCTATAGTAAAAACTTTCTAAGTGGGAGGCCAGGCAAAACTTGGAGAGGTTATTTTTTGAGTTGACTCTTAAAGTATGGCTACAATGTCAAAGGACCATTTTAACAAAGGGATAATTTATTGAGCGCATTTTGTGTCCTGGATACTTTACATATATGACCTCACTTAGTCCTCATAATAAACCTGGTAGATACGGCCTATTATTCCTGTGTTTATAGCTGGCATGGTTAGAGTGAGTAGTAATATACCTATTTTGCAGATGAAAGAATTGAGGCTCAGAGAAGTGATTTTCCCAAGTCAGCACAGATGATAAGGGATAGATGAAAACTTGAACCAGGCCCTGAACAGTGTGGTTGAGCTTTGTCCCATGCACGGAGAAGTCACGGGTTCGATTTCCAGTCATGGCTCATGCCCAGGTTGCAGGCTTGATCCCCAGTAGGGGGCCTGCAGGAGACAGCTGATCAATGTTTCTCTCTCCCTCTCCATTCCTCTCTCTCTCAAATCAGTAAAACAAAATTAAAAACTTGAACCAGAACAAATGATCTGCCAGCTCCCTCAGGCTGTCTCTCCAGTGCATGTGGATATGGAAAGGAATCCTGGATGACTGTAGCTTACTCACCAGGAGCTAAAAGTGATAAGACCAAAAGGGTCAGAGTCCATGGAGCCTTGAATGCCAAGCCAGACTATTTGCATTGAAATAGTACAGCATCATTTCCCTGACCTCTGATGCTGATTCACAGATGGACAGATTGACAACTTTGCAGCCAATTGCCATGTCCCTGACCTTCCACTTTCCTCTCTCACTCCCACCCTCAACCTTTAGAGACCTTGACTTAGCCTTGACCCAGCCTTACAGGGACTCAAGGTCCTAAATCAATCAGGCCTCTGGTGGGATGGTCTGTCAGAAGTGAAAGAGTGAGTCATTTTTCAGGTTCTCCCTTCTCCCTGCTCAGAGACCTCTCAAGTCTCTGGACCCTGTGAGAAACTTGCCCAGATGTGTCCTCCTCTAGCACCCTCTAGTTCTTTATTCAAAGGAGTGAAGTCTTTTTTTAAAATATGTTTTTATTGACTTTATTTATTTTTTTATGTTTTTGGTGGGGTTTTTTTGTTAATCCTCACCAGAGGATATTTTTCCATTGATTTTTAGAGACAGTGTAAGGGAGAGGGAAAGACAGAGAGAGAGAAATGTCAAGACACATCGATTGGTTGGGGGCAGGGGATTGAGCCTGCAACTGAGGTATGTGCCCTTGACCAGAATCGAACCCAGGACTCCTCAGTCTGCAGGCCGATGCTCTCTCCCCTGGGCCAAACTGGCTAGGGCTTATTGATTTTGGAGAGAGAGAAATGGAGAGGGAGAGAGAGAGAGAGAGAAACATCAGTGTGCGAGAAACAGATCAGCTGCCTCCTGAACGTCCCCCCGGGGATCAAGCTCAAAACTCAGGCATGTGTTCTAACCCTGAATTGAACCAGTGACACCCCAGCCACAGGACAACACCCAACCACCTGAGCCACACCAGCCAGAGCAAAGGAGTGAAGTCTTCACGGAAGTGCTTCAGACAGAGTGAAGGCTCAAGGGAAAACTTTCTTGAAGCATTAGGTGGGCCCTCCCTGGTTCTCTCAAATCTCAGCAGACATACTCCTATCATTTAGTCATTCAAACCTTGTGGGGGACCCACCCTATGTTTCTGTCCCACTTTCTCTCTCCTTCCTCCTCCAGTGAAGATCCCAAGTGTTCTCTCTCAGTCCCCCGGCTCCACTCTCTCCCAGCCAGGCCAGAAGACACAGCAGCCCCCAGCTGTATCAGGTGATTAATGAACTCCTAGGCCTTTGGGCTATTTTGGGGCCTGGAAGTCATGCCTGCTATGATTGAGAGCTGGCCCTGCCAGGCTCTAGCCATCTGTCACTGAAGACAGGCCCAAGCAGTGGGCTTGGGGGACGCATGATCCCCAAGCAACTTCTAAGTATGACTCTGGCTCAGCCCCATCTCCCCTCCTTCTGAGGAGCACAAGGCAAAGAGAGGCCTGTCTGTACTCCAGGGGATCAAGTGGATACCATGGAGAGAGCCAGAGAACTACAGGTTCCAGAATGCCCCAGGGCTAGGTTATTTTGGCCTCCCTGGGGCCAGATGGGGAGGGGATGCTGGGTTTTCCAGGCCGCCCTAAGGAAACCCAAGTGGAAGTGTGTACAAATAGCAGTGCCCATAATTCCCATATCATAAATTCCACAAATCCCACACCAAAGTACAATCTTGTGAAGGCTGCACAACTAATTCAGTGTGACTCGGGAGCCCCCAACCCAACTCCAAAGCATAAAACTCAAGTACATGCAGTTTCACTGTCACAGAATCCCAGGGATATGCAACCTCAGGGACACACAGCCCCAGCGTTCACAACCCCACTGATGCATGCACAACCCCCTTAGTACAGACTCTTAGAGATAGACAAAACAGTGACATGTAATCCTTATGCCACACAAGTTTACCCACCCCATCATGCATGAGCTCACTAGCGGAGTTCATGTTGGCCCAGTCCTACCTCAGATTTTTTTCCTCTGGACACTCACCCCAGTCATCTTAAGATCCCATTAAACTGAACAATTCAGTAAGGGGCTGTGCTTTTCCCCTGCTCTGCTGCAAGCTTCTTCCCTTTATCCCTGTGGGGTGTCCTGCCTCCTACGCCCACCTGCTTGCAGCCCCCTCCTCTGCCCTCAATGAGAAGCCCTGCCCCCTCCTCCACCACGGGGAGGGACCATGATGCCCATCTCCTTTCCTCCTTGACAACCCCTACTCCTCCACCTCCTCGGTAAGGAGCCCTATCCCTACTCCACTCTGTCAGGGGTACTGCCCTTTAACCCCCCTTTTTTTTGGCGGGATCCTGCTCCCTCCATCTGCGAGGAGCCCTTTCCCGCCCCACCTTTGTAAAGCTCCTGTCCCACTTCGCTCACTTTTTGAGGGGTCCAGCCCCTTCCTCCCTTCCTCCTACCTGGCGACAGCGACCCAGTCACCAGCTGGTAGAGGGATCGTGCTGCCTGCCCCAATGGGCTCCTGCACCTGCGGGGGCAACGGTGCATGATTCCGCTGAGAGCGCAGTGGCCAAGCTCCGCCCCCAAGGCCCGGGGTGGTCGGTTTCCGCCTTGTGGGCCCTGCGTGGGCGGCGCGGGAGGGCCGGACCCGCAGGACCAGGACCTCAGACAGCAGAGTCTCATTCCACGCCAGGTCTTCTCCGGACCGCATGAGGGGAACTCGCCCTAGCCCCAGCATCTAGAGCACTGAACCCCAAAGTTTCCAGACTGAAGCGGAGGGGGCACGGGGGAGGGAGGGGGGACGGGGAGGCGGGGCGGGACGGCGAGGACTCTCTTCATAGCCTTCTTTGGGAACATTTTCTGGATTTCTGTTGGGGAAGAGCCGCACCCACGGCTTTTGAAAAAGGAGTTGGGGGTAAATGAAATCTTTTATTGCCCTTCTTCAGCCCTCCCTCCGCTTGTCACACCCTCCTCTTTGCATTTTGGTAGAGATATGAAGGGGTAAGAGGTGAGAGGACACAGTTGTCATGGCAACTTCCCACACTTCCATACTTCCTGGACCAATGGGGGAGAGCAGAAGGGAGGAGGAGGAACTGGCCAGTGTATTGGGCAAAGAAGAGGTGACAGGGATGTGCCCCTACTGATCTTTCTCCTGGCTCCAAATTCCTTTCTCTCATAGCTGTTTGTGTCCCTCTGTCCCAGCAGGTTCACAGATTCTCCCATTATACACTGACTTCCAGCAAATGCATTGGGAGAAGCCACCCTCTTTATAAAAAAACAAAACAAAACATTTTTATTGATTTCAGAGAAGCAGGGAGCGAGAGAGCTAGAAGCATCAATGATGAGAGAGAATCATTGATCGGCTGCCTCCTGCACGCCCCCTCCTGGGATCGAGCCTGCAACCCGGGCATGTGCCCTGACGGGGAATTGAACAGTGACCTCCTGGTTCGTAGGTCCACGCTCAACCACTGAGCCACCCCAGCAGGCGGAGAAGCCCCCCTCTTCTCAGTCCGAGCCCTGACCTCTTTCCTGAATTCATTCCCATCCGGCTTTACCCAAAGTAAACCCTTTTCATTACCCACTATGCTTTCAAACTGCTGGGACAGAAGGGACATAATTCCACTCCTCTCGACTGGCATCCCGTATTTTTGTTTGAAAATCTTACGTTTACAAGGCAAGAGTCCCCGCCCGAACTCCATGCAAATCTTGCCCTTTGATTTGGGAACATCCCTATACAGAATCAGCTCCGCAGGCAGAGCTCCTTTAATACCACACGGGGGCGCCCCAGTCCGGGGAACAATATTTATGGCCAGAAGGACGTGATTCCCGAGATCCCAGGCCCAGCGACTGGAGCTCTGGCCTTGGCCAGCCAGGTGCATATTCTCTCATCTTCTCCAGTCCTTCCTTTGTTTCCAGCTAGGAAAGGACCGCCATCGATCACTGACTTTCCCCACCCCGCCGCGCTGCCAAGCGGCCCTGCCAGGCTGGTAAGACCGGGGTGTTAGATGCGGGCGGGGTGACTCTCGGACTGGCCCCCCCGCCCCCCCCCCCCCCCCCTAAAAGTCTTCTCGGTCTGCACAGGGAGGATACTTTGGGAGGTGGCCCGGCCGCACCTCTCCCCTGAACGTTCTTCAGTACCGTGGACAACGCCTCCCCGGCAGGTTTCTGCTCAGGCATCTCTGAGTGCCCAGCGCTTTAACACAGGGGGCATTGCAACCCCATTTGTCTTCCGCTATAAAATAAGCCCTCCTTCGAAAGAAGAGATCCTGGGAGTCCTATTTCTCTTTCAAAGCCGTGTGTAGACCTTGCTACAGAGAGGATGCTCATGACACAGAACATGATTCTTGATGCTTGCCAACATTTGACCTTTCTCTTTCCCTTGGGAAGGCAGGAGATAGTATTCCCCATTTCACAGATGAGAACAGTGAGGCTCAGAGAGAGAAAAAGTCATACATACCTGGTATTCACATTTCCATTCCTGCACCTTCTAATAAAAATGCTTCCCCACCTTCACCCAATCAATCTCTGATTCAAACAGCCAAGTGAGGAGGGGATGATTCCATTATAGGGAGAATCAATTAAAGCAGGAAGCAAACACCGACTAATGTGGTGCTAATAAGTGCCCTGGGCCCTTACGACTCTCAAGGATCCTGAGATGAGGACAGTACAGAGCAGAAATAGACAGCTGGACCTTTGGATTCCATCCAGATCTGAGGCACATCTAGGGCACATCTGGGGCCTGCCTGAATGGAAGGGCTTCCCCTTCTGGGGGTCTGAGCATAGGAACTAGGCCCTCCGCAGGCTTAGTGAGCCAGAAAGACACTTTCTAAAGGCATTACATTCTAGTCCTCTACCCCATCCCCAAGTCTTAACCTCATTTCCTTCAGGACAGACAAGGATCACTTAGCCTCCTTCCACCTCCCCAACTTGTTTCACACACAGAGGAGACACTCTCCCTCCTCCCATCTTCTGTTAAGAGTTTTTGAGCAGGCTGCACAATGAGAGACAGAAACACACACGTACATGGAAATGTACACAAGGTGTCACCCACACAAACACATGGATCTGCTTACCAAACCCAGGATTGTGCACAGGCACAGATGCACTGGTCTCACATGCCTCCCCAATGTGGGGGAGAGAGGATATCTGGGCAGCAAAGTGGTTTGGGGGACATTTATAAAGGGAGGCCACATGGCACCTCCCAAGCTAGAGCTTCTTTCTATCTCTGGGTCTAGAGGGAGGCAAGAGAGTGCGTTTTCCTTTGGGTTTGGGTGAAGTTCTGGGAGGGTTGTTGGGTATTGAATGAGCTTCAGTTATAAGAATGATCTCTGAGTACTTTATGGGGTGGGATGGGGACCTGACCCAGCACTAACCAAAGCCCAGGGACTGGGGCCAGATGCTGCTCCTAGGAGCCAGGCTGGGTAGCTAGGACACTAGAGTCCCTCCTGGGTCCACCTGGGCTACTTGTGGGAAACATGGGGGAAACAGGGGTGTGTACTAAAGATCTCCTTCTGCGCCAGGAAGCTAGAGAGGCAGCTAGGGTAAGAGGCGTCATAGACACTCACAAAGCCCCACTGAAGATACCTCCACATGAAAGTGCACAATCAGCATCAAATGTCAATATAACCCACATAGTCTCACAATCACAACACACAACACAACCCACTTTAACAAATGCTTGCCCCAGGAAATTCACAACGTCTTACAAAGAGACATACCACCATAAAGTGAAGCCCTGACACTAATGGTAGTCACATGCCACTTCATACAGAATCACACACTCAAAGCACAGGGTTGCACATAGAACAGAGAAACATGGTCAAACAACTTCATTAGTACACTCAGGGTACTACACAACCTCACGCAAACATCTGACGAGATCATACAATCCCACAGCCACATACAATCATGCTCACCCTGGCTGTCACCAAGCCCAGGGCACATGGCAACCAGCTGTGGGAGGCGCACACATATATATACTGTATACACAGACACACACAAAGAATGACAGGCACTCACGCACCTCCCACCAGAACCCTCCTGCCTTGTGTCATAAGGGCCCACACCTGCTGCCTCTCCCCACCTGCCCACCTACTCTTCCCACCCCCTGCCATTCCCCCCTCCCGCCGCCCCCGTGGGACCCAAGACTTTGAACTTGTGTCCAGGGGCCCAGAACAGCAGGGAGGTGCCTGGAAATGGGGCAGAGTGTGGGTAAGGGATTGGCAGGGTCAGAGGCTTAAGGGTTTGGAGGACTGGAATCTACCCTCCCTCCCTCCCACGAGCCCCGATCCACCGACTCACCAGTGAGCTGGTCATAAGATCCGTCCAGGTCTCGGGAATCGGACAAACTCTCCTTGCGACCCTGGCCCCGCATGGCCCCCGGCGACCCCCTCCCGTCCCTCCTGGGCTGTGGGAGGGGGCGCCGGGTGGCTGGGATAGGGCGCTCACACGGCGCCCCCTGGCGGCGGAGCCCTCAGCCGGGGCTGGGGGCCAGGAGAGTCTGGGCTAGGATTGAGTCTGGGGACCGGGAGGGTCTAGAGCCCACCCAGGGGTCCTGGGGCAGGAGCGGAAGGGAGGCTTGGGCAGTAGGTGAGCGCAGAGCCTGAGGCAGAGCTGAGCTGAGCGCGGAGCCGGAGCCAGCCGCCTCTTTCCTCCCGCCCCCTCCCCGCGGCTGTCACCACTGCCTCCCCCCTTTGGCGCTGCCGGGATTGGCTCCCCCTACCCCCGCCCCCTCCTCTTTGCAGCTCCAGGAGGCACCCGGTGAAAGGGTGAGCTGGGAAGTGCCGGGGGAGAGATTGGCTCTCCAGCAACACTACCCCCTAAACCCGAAGCCCTGGGTCTTGGGGGTGGAAGAGAGAGCGGGGCCAGAAAGGCCCCACTGTGAGGAAACTCCGCCCCCTGTTCTCCCCCACTAAGCCAGCACTGGTCGGGTAAGTCTCCGTCCGAGTCCCGTTAGTCCGTCTCTATGTAGCCCCTATTTTTCTCTGTTGCTCTCTTCCTATGTACGAGTCTCTGTGCCTCCCGCCGCCCCCTGCCCCCGCCAGTGCCCACCCAGCTTGAAGGGGGCTGGGGAGTCAGAGGAGGGGTCAACCTGGGAAGACAGACTTTCCTCAGGCCAGTGGACTACAATTTCCTCTTCTCTCTCAGAAGTACCCCAACCCTCACCCACTCCAGGACTTGGGCACATTCACTCTCAGGGTGCCTTCTTTCCTGATCTAATGACCCCTGTTGGCCAACTGGGGAGAAAAGGAAAAGACAGTGAAACAGGTCAGCAGAATTCTCAAGACTTTCTTGCTCTTCTGTTTATTCAACTTTCCTGGTCTTCTCTCTTCTATCACCTGCTCTGTCCTAGATTCCTCATTTATCCATAAGATTTGGCGGAGGGGGGGGCCGGGGGGCTGGGAAGGGTGGCAACTGAGAGTTTGAGGACCCAGGTGAAGATCCAGTGGGGAATAAATGCTCTTGATGTGAGCCCCGCTCCCTTCCCAAGAACCCTCCCTATCCCACCCCCATGAGGATGGAGGGGAGGGAGTGTCTGCTGGGTCTGGATGGTCTGGTGGCAGTGTCCCAGGTAATCCTGCCTGCCCAATGGCTCCTTTGGAGGAGTGACCTGTTTAGACCAAAAGCTTCTGCTAAAATGACCCCAACACATTTAATTTCTTCAATTGGATTTAATTTCCAAGCATTTGATTCAATTAACCCAGCAGGAATTATGGGGGGAGACGAGGCATGAAAAGGGGACAAGCAACCAAAGGAAAGACTGTCTTTGGGAGCAATGTCCTGCTCCTGGCGCTCCCCTGGCTCTGGAGGGTCCTCCTAGACCTGGCCCAGACACTGGGGAATGGAGAGAGCATGGGCAGCTTGCTTTGGAGTTCAGTTCTAGGAGGGGATGGACTTCCTGTTTAGAGTTCTTAGAATAAGGTGTATAGGCCAGAGATGGATGGGCCTTTACAATGGAATCCTTCATTACTTCATGCCCTTGACCTGCACTTACTCACTTCATAGGAAGGACTAGCAGGAGTCCCTAATGGGCTGGCTGTCCTCCTCAATACCGAGTTTGGAGATAAGGGGGCATTCTTCTCCCCCTTTCCACCCAAAGGACTTCTTTGAACTGAATTTGCTTCCTCTGTGGCCAGGAGACTCCAGAGGAGAGTCTATAAGGATATGCAGGGCCCCCATAGCCAAATGGGACCAGTACCTGGAAGATTACCTCAACTTTGTATTTGAGAAATGAGTTCTGGGTAAGGGGTCAAGGAAAAAGAAAGACACTAAAACGACTGTCCCATACAAATCAATTTTTAATCATTTCAGCTTGCCACCAGCTTCCAGCTCCAGTTCCACTAAATGCCCCAGGTTGAGCTATCCATCTAGTGAGCAGAGGGGACCCAGCTGCTGATCTCTTAATCTACACCTGTCCATGGCAGCATGTTGGTGGATTCTCTGGTACTAGTGCATATCTGCTCAATGCTGGAGGCAGAACCCTGGTGCCAAGGCGGGGGTGGGGGTGAGGGGCAAGTATCCCTCCCCTGAAGTTTAAGTGGAACGGTAGCCAGAGAGGTCCCTGTACTTACTCCTAGACTCTTGCTGTGCTGCTTGCTCCCTGCCATCCTGAGGCTTTAGGAAGTGTTTTAGAAAGCGAGGATCTCAAAGCAGCAGCTACTGAGGAGGCAGCTGTTGGGTAGGGAAAGCCTACAGTAGTCCTATGGAGGCCGTTCAGAGGAGGAATCACAAGCCAAATTCTCCAATGTCGAGTCTTGCCTGTGGCTCCACCCACAAAGTGGGTAGACAGAGTGGCCTCTCCATGATGCTCACCTGGCCTCTTTCAGATGGAGGGTACTGTGCCCCCAGCAGATTCTCTCTGTCCTAGGCACCAAACCACTTTAGAAACAGATCCCTCCCCAGAGGAAATTCTCAGGCAGGCTGGATGTAAACAACAGCCGGCTGAGGGGGTGGAACACGTGGAGGGAGCTAGGCAGAGGCAGGCAAGACTCCCAGAGGAGGGGTGGCTAGGGAGGTGGGGAGGCTGCTGGAAAAGGAACCAGCAAAGTAGGCACCTGAGGGCTCCAGAAAACCTGTCAATGTTTATTTCACACAAACATCCTAAAGACAGTTTAAACCAGATTTGGAAATGAAAAGCTAAAGTTGTGACCCTAAAGTGCTGATGAGTCAATGGGTGGGAGACAGGGGAAAGGTAACAGGTACTCCTGGTACCAAGAATCAAATCCAGAAAGTGATGGCTGGACAGCAGAGCACTGGGTGGATTCTAATCTTCAGTCTCCCAGATAAGTCAGTTTTGGATTTAGAAAACCCTGCCCGAAGCCTGAGTTAAGAGTCCTAATGACTGGACAGAGTGACAGCGGGACAGAGGAGACAGATTTCAAGTCCAGCTGAGCCCCAGGCCAAAGGAAGCAGAACTGGTTCCACCTACATCTGAGAGTTGTCTGTTTTCAGAAGCCTTGGAAAGCCCTTGATCCTCAGGGTATTGGCATCACCCTAAGGCTTGCCCCAACAGCGCCTGAAAATTAGTCAGTAGCCTCAACTTGTAGTCGCAACTGGAAATGTGAAGGGATGTCCAGGGAGCCCTCTCTCTGTGCCCACCCACCCTGCCCCAAATAAGATTATCCCTGGCTTGCCCCTTCTGGCCCCTGCTGTCCAAGCTCCCCTGAAGCATGGCCTTCACCCAGAGAACTGGGTGTCTGTGTTGTTCTCCAACCTTGGGGACAGCCCCCTCTCCTCTGACTCCCCCTCCAGCCCAGAAGCCTCATGGGTAAGGGCAGTCAGTGGCTGCTCAGGTTGGCGTGGTCTCAGGAGATAGTGGAGAACTCCTTGAGCAGGACTTCCTGGCTGAGTGTGTGGAAGGCCAGGTTTCTCCGGACGTTGGTGCTAATGGATCGAACCTGGGAAAGTGGGCGAGGTAGGAAGGAGGACACAGGCAGAGAGAAAAGAGGAGAGAGTTGTTACAAACAGTAGAGGGCAGTGTTTGAGGCACAAGGCCAAGATTCAGTGCTAGAAGTTTCTCTCAGGAAATAAACCCTTAATAGCTATCATCCCTGCAGGCAAATGAGCAAACAGCTCGGTGATAGGGAGGAGAAGAGGATCTGAGCACCTAAAGTGGTAGAAGCAAGCACAGACAAGGAAGGACAGGGCAGGCCTTTGTCCTTGCCTCGGCCTTGCACAAGGGTGATGGAGGAGAAACTGATGCTAGTGGACTCACACTCTGGAACTGCCTCCTTTTGAATGCATTTCTAGTCTTCTCACTCTCCCTTTGTATTTATCTCCTTTTTTGGGTTGGGAAGAACGTTTACAGATGCAGGCCTTGTCTGGCATAGATGATAGAAGTATGATCCAAGGAGGCCAATGACCAGGATCAGGCCATATGGCTAGTGAGTCCCAGGCCTGGGGCAGAACCTAGGTTTCTTAATTCCTAATCCAGCACTCTTTCCATACCACAAATATGCGCTCCTACTTTAGAGGAAAGTCTGGAGTGTACCCTTGCTGTGTCTCTCCTGCTCACCTCACATGTTTCCTACCCACAGACCCAGAACCTTGCAGGAAGTGGTGCCTGTGTTAGCAGGGGAAAAGATCTATGGAAAAGGGGTCAGAGGGCCAAGTTCCCTACTCTGAGCGCATTCTAAGAGGAATCCAGCAGACTCTGGAAGGAGATCCATTCATAGGAAATAGATGTGAATGTTGTATGAGAGAAAGGGGGAGGAGGGAGGAAGGAGAAAAAGAGTGCGTAACTCTGCTGGGCCCCAAAGTCCAGGGAGTTTTCCTTCAATTTCTGCTTTGCTATGGGAAAGATAATGCAGTCGTCAGGCTGGGAGCAGAGGAAAAGGCGGCATGGCAAACAGCAAGCAGCTAAAGCTCATTAGCTCCAAACCCTACCAGACTGTCTCTGCTCCCCTATGCCAGAGGTACAGGTATAAGGAGAGTTGAAAAGGTAGCAGTTAGTGTCAAAGAGCCTTGAGATAGAGTTCCTCTAATGCTCTCCTCCACAACCATCTTCATCTCCCAATAACTTAGTCTCTTTCTTAAGTCTTGGACCCCAGTAATTCCCCCACATCACCTTAAAGACTTGCCAACTACCCCATACAAATACTCCATTTCCTTACACTAAAGGCTTCCCTTTTACCAGCTAACTCAACCCAGAGTATGTCTTCCTCACCCCGGGGAAGTCCAAAATCCTGGAAATGTCAAGTTGGGCTGTGTTTAGTTCAAGATAGATGAGCTAAAATCCAGTATCTTCATCTTGGACTCAGCAGAGAGCAGTAAAAGCTGGGCTGATGCAATTTCTGCCTAGCAGTGAGAGGTCTGAGGACATGGGAAGTAGGTACAGAGGCCTGTGTGTCCTGGGCTCAGCCCCCAGCCGGGATGTTCATGTGCAACCAGGCAGGCGGAGTGGCAGGACTACAGGGAGGCTGAGCTTTTCCTGAGAGTAGCTCTGAGCACTGTGCAGGAGAGGGACCATCAACAGGGAGAGGCCAGTTCTGTGAAGAGATGCTGACTGGGAGGTGGAGTAGGAGGCAGAGCAAATGCTCACTGCTCCAGGTGGCCATGGATGGAGGCTGTAGGAAGCTGAGTGATTGGAAAGTGGGAGTGGGGACAGAGAGTGAAGACTGGAGAACTAGGTTTGGGGTGGGGGCGGGGGAGACACTCAGACCAGGAACCAGTTAGGAATTTAGGAACTGACTGCATAAGGAGGAGAAGAATCAATTATTCTCATTAGTTGCTCTCTAGACAGGATAAGGAGTAATGAGCCAGAGGTGCCACTGGGAGCACATGTCAAACCCCAGGCCCAGCTGAAGCTGTACAAGGGCTGTCTCTATGGCTGCAGAAGAGAGGTGGGCAATGCTGTCTCAGGCTTCTCGCCCTTCCCAACCTGGCACCAGCACCCTGGGGAATATCTTCTCTCACTGCCTGGTCCTGCGCTTCTTTGGGAGAGCAGTTTGCACACCCCTTAAGTCTTATTTCATCAGCCTTTGGAATACTGCGGTTGTTCTCTAGATGCTCAGCTGCAGAGTAGAACCCAGTGGTTGGGAAAGGGTCCCCAGAGGACACAGATAGAGATGGAGCAGGGCAGACTTACCAGCTCTTTGAAGAAGGCAGCTTCCTTGTGCTGTTCCGAATAGCGCTCATACTGGTCCAGGCCATCCTGCAGCTTCAGTGTGAGTGTGTCATAGTTGGCTCGTACTACCTCCAGCACCTGGGGAGGTCAAGAGCCAGGCAGGGCTTAGTACAGGCAAACCCTAGGTTACATGGCCCCATGCATGCCCCTCCTGCTGCCCTACTGCACTGCTCAGTACTTAACACGCCCCCCCCCCAAAAAAAAAAAAATCCCTAAACATGGGGAGCAATTCCTCAGGATTTTGGGATCACATTCTAATCTCTTCCATTCCCCACTTTTTCTGACTAGTCCAGCCTGGCCACCAAGGCTATTTACTCTGGGTATGGTAAAAGAGCATGAAAGAAGTGACAGAATAGTGAGCTTCTAAGCTCACCAATGTCCCCATACCAGAAATGTGTTCTCAGCCACATCCTGCAGCTTTCTCTGGCCAGGTTGCCACAGCAGCTCCGTAAGACTTTGCCAATGTATCCTTCCTTTTTCCTTTTTGGGAACCATATTTCTTCAGTTCTGGGATGTTCCTTAGCACCATCTGCCACTTGTTTTCATCTCTCAATGCCAACTCAGTCTTCCTATCTATTGCCTAGATCGAACTTTTGGGTATCCCAACTTTGGGGTGTAGAGAACACTTTCTAGACTAAGCTAGAGGTAACCTCATCTTTTGTTCTGATGAGTGGGTCTCTCCCCCATCATTCCTCTCTCTGACTTCCTATGGTAGGGATTCAGACTCAACTGACTCCAGGAACCTTGGATCTCTGTTGTTCCAAAAGGAAGGGACTATCATAGCTGGTCCTGATGTGACTTCAGTTTATAAGACCATGAATTAAAGGCAAGGACAATTAGGAAGAGAGGCACTACATCAAATTAGAAGAAATGAGCTGGGCAGAAAGGAGAGACCAGGAGAGGAAGTGACTGTTCACTCTGGCAATCTGGGTGGTAGCTATTTTGCAACTTGATCCGACCTGGGAGGGAAGTCTATGATGTCATGGAGAGCTCCCAGCTCAGTAGGAAGCTTAGGAGAATGAGTAATGAAGGAGGCTTAGCTCTAACAGCAGATAAGGGTGAAGGGGATAAGCTAGAGTCTGGACTGGTCAGAGGGATCAAGGATAAACCCCTGAAGGGCGCAAAGGTGCCTCTGAGCTGTTCTCAGCAATTCAGTCTTGTGCCAGGGCAGACTTCATTTGGTAGCAAACACTTCTGCCTGCCAAGAATTCCTGAGGGGAGAGTATGGATGGAGAACGTGGGGAAGGCTGTGTCCCCGAGTTTGGGGGGAAGGGACAGCTAGGACAAAAGTCTGGCCCAGGCTCTAGGATCACTACTCCAGAACTCCTCAGGTGATTTTGCCGGTGTATCCCAAGACCCCAGGCTGGCTCTCTTGCTTCAAATTCCATTTGAAAGCTCTGACAGGAGGAGGACCAGTCCCCAGCAATGGCAACCACCCACAAAGTAACCTGGTCCTTTAATACACCTGGGCTGTGTTCTTGGCTGGAATAGCTACAGCCAAGGTCTTGGCTCAGAAGTGAATGGCTCAAGTCTGGAAAAAGGCAGAACGCCTCCAAGATGGAACCAGCCCCCAGAAACCAGGCAGAATAGAAGAATACATGCTGCCCAAACCCTGAACAATGGCAGCCTCAGCAGCATGGCCTCAGCCTTTCCTGAAGGGTGTCAGTTGCCAAAAGGCAAATACCATGCTAAAGCCAATGTCTGAGAAGGTGAGGGTGTCAAGAGAAGCTCCATCCCAAGAGCCTCACACCTCAGGCAAGGCTGCCTTGATCACCTGGACTTTCTCTTCCTGCCAGGGCAGAATGGAAGCTCTATCTCACCCAGAACAGGGATTTCTCCTTTCCCAGTAAAGCTGGCATTTGCCAGAACAGCTTCATTCAGTTTCTTGCAGGGAGGTGAAAGCAAAGAAGGCCCCTGCACTGCCAGCCCCTTGGGAGAAAACCACAGGCCTTGTTGGACTTAGTGCATGACCCCAGCTCTCCTCTGTCCAGACCTTATTTCTTTTCTTTTTTTTTAAATATATTTTTTATTGATTTTTTACAGAGAGGAAGAGAGAGGGATAGAGAGTTAGAAACATCGATGAGAGAGAAACATCGATCAGCTGCCTCTTGCACATCCCCTACTGGGGATGTGCCCGCAACCAAGGTACATGCCCTTGACCGGAATCGAACCCGGGACCCTTGAGTCCGCAGGCCGACGCTCTATCCACTGAGCCAAACCGGTTTCGGCCAGACCTTATTTCTTTTTGTCCTCTTTTACCCACGGGAAAGTTGCCCTTCAGTTCACCCAGCCTTTGCCATCTCCTGCCCTCATCATTTCTCTGAAATTCCTAAAAGAAGACATTCTAAGCTCAAGTCAGGGCTCTAGCCCATTCGGGACTTTGGAGCACTGGGTACTTTCCTCGTTTGGGACTTTGCCTTCTGTAACTCCAGACTTTAGGAACATGTCTCATTTGGACCTCACACTCAACAATGGCCTGGGACGTGGCAAAGGCAGCACTTAGTCAGAGGGCAACCTCCAGTGCCCTTGTGCCTAACGACCTTAGGTTTTACCATAATTTTCAGCCTTGGTCTCTGGCTTCCTGGCCTCATCCTGGCTGAGATCCCTCCCTAATCCATCTTCCAAGTACAAGCCTACCTTCTTTTTTTTTTTTTTTTTTTTTTAAATATATTTTATTGATTCTTTACAGAGAGGAAGAGAGAGGGATAGAGAGTTAGAAACATCGATGAGAGAGAAACATCGATCAGCTGCCTCTTGCACACCCCCTACTGGGGATGTGCCCGCAACCAAGGTACATGCCCTTGACCGGAATCGAACCTGGGACCTTTCAGTCCGCAGGCCGACGCTCTATCCACTGAGCCAAACCGGTTTCGGCACAAGCCTACCTTCTATCATCAGCTGTTGGGCTTGCAGGTTTCCTAGAACCATGCTCACCACCTCAGCTCAAAGTAGCTCCAAAGTCAGTAAATCACCTGTAAGCCACGTGCTCTCTAAGGAGTCCATACCCCTCCCGACCCCCGAGACCCTCACTAGACAGAAATGGGGGTCCTGGCAAGAGGCCTGATAGAATGGAACTGGTAGTCCCACTCTTACTATAGGATCTCAGATAATTCACTTAACCTCTTGGAGCCTTAGCTCTTCTTTCTATAAAATGGAACTTGAATTTATCTTCCTAAAATGAGATGGGAATAAAATTTTGAGTTCTTAAAAGTAACATACAATTGATGGAAACATTCTCCTTTGCTGCTGTCTTCACGGTAGAAGTTATTTCCCATTATGAAGGCTCTGTTTTTAAAAATGGGGCACATGCTCTTGAATAGACTGTGAGGAATGTCTATTGTGTGTGCCAGAGGGAGGGTGTGAGTTTGTCTGAAATTTAGTCAGCAATTTGAACTAACTTCGTGCACTGGGACCAGTTTTAATACTGATTAAGAAGGTTAAGTGAATTATCTGATAATAAACAACTACCTGGAGAGCTCTTGGGACTCAAGAGTAACTGTCTTCACAGCCCGTTTCAAACTATCTCAATGACCCTATGTGCATAAATCATTCTTCATCACAAAGGAACATCTTCTGGATTCAAGTGGAAGATACAAATGGCCTCAGTTTAGGGAAGAACAAACTGGGGAACGGGGTGAACCTAAACCCCTCCTGTGAGGTCTCTTGAGGGGAAGGGCATGACATAGGCGTTAAGGTCAGAGAGACCTGAATTTTGGTCCCATCGACCACTAATTAGCTATGTAAACACATAACTTAATGTCTTGGAGCCTCAGTTTTCTTATCTGCGAAATGGAGATAACACTCCCTCATAAGGCTGATGTGAGAATGAAAAGAGATGATTGTCCAATGTCTGGCACATAATGAGTAGTCAATAAATGGTTATTAATTTTATGATGAAAGCTTCTTTCTGGTGACAATGAAGCATTTGGAAGTTCTGCTTATCCCCAGATAGAGTTAACCATAAGCTGGGAGCTAGGGCCTTGCACATCTTCATTCAGGATATGGCAGATTCTGGTGAGGAGAAAATCTACTTTCTCTGTTCAACATGAAAGCAGGCTTCCCATAATGACCACACTGTCCTGAGTTAACTGGCAATGTATCAGTGAGAAGTCAGAGAATACCCAACCTTACCAATCTTGGTAGTGCAAAGGGATACAAGTTATACTGAAGAAAAACTGATCAGAAATACCCACAGAGGCCAGCCTTGCATCGTACAGATTCTGAGGCTCTTGGTGTCATCAGGAACAGGAAGGAAAGCGGTCCCAGTGCACGAAGTTAGTTCAAATTGCTGACTAAATTTCAGACAAACTCACACCCTCCCCTTAGCACACACAACAGACATTCCTCACAGTCTATTCAAGAGCCTCTGCCCCATTTTTTAAGACAGAGCCTTCAAAATGGGAAATAACTTCTACCCTGAAGACAGCAGCAAAGGAGAACAGTCAAGTTGGTAAAGTTCCTGGCAATGGCTATCCAGCCTTGATGTCAGAGAGGCTTTGTCCTGTGCCTGAAAAATTGCTTAATTTCAAATCACTGTTGGACTGAATTCCCAGCAGAATGAGAATTAGGGGACAGCTAAGGAAAAGGATGTGACCTGACAGCAAGCTTGTGTCATTACCTTCTTCTCAGTTTGAACACACCTCACAAGGGCATTTCAGAATGGATCAAACCTGGTTTTTAAGAAATGAAAACTATGGATTGTGTATTTTGGGAGTAAAGTAACATTATTTCCCATCCTTTTAACCTTTTGCTCATCCTTTCTCCCCCCCCACCCCCATTGATTTCATAGAGGAAAGGAGATAGATAGAAACATCAATGATGAGAGAGAATCATAAATTGGCTGCCACCTGCACTCCCCCTACTGGGGTGGGGGGATCGAGCCCACAACCTAGGCATGTGTCCTTGGCCAGAATCAAACCTGAGACCCCTTCAGTCTGCAGGCCGACGCTATATCCCCTGAGCCAAACCGGCTAGGGCTGCTCATCCTTTTTGTAGGATTTATTTTCAGCATGAGAGCTGAGCCTGAACAATCTGCCCTTGAGGCGGAGCCTAAACCGTCAGTGCCAGAGTCACAGACCTGTCAGAGGTAATGGCGGTCCCCACAGCTGCCGTCTCAGGGGCCCTGCTCGCTGATGGAGAATCTTGCCTTCAGAATTAGCTGACACAGTAATGTAAAGTGGACGAGGTGGTAGACAAAATAGAAGAGACCTTGGATTCCGTCCTTTTCCCTGTCTTAAAGGTGTGATGTGATTTCAACCTGGCTGCCTATTCACTGGTTAGTTTTGCAGCTGACTCCAATCCACAGTTAGTGTTACTGGCTGAACCCTATTATGTGCTTACATCTGTGGGTATGCCCTTCATGGTGTTTTTTCTTGATTCCCCATTTTGCTTGTTAGCTCCTTAAAGGCAGGACATAGCTCTGAGGGCTTTAGAAACTATCAAGAGTGCTGAGAACAGTGCTGGGTGTACTGTAATGTCCTAACTCTAATCTTATTGTGTGACCTTGATGAGAGATTCCTTTCCTTTTTGGTTGGGCCTGAGTGTTACTAAATTAGTCTACAACTATGATGAATGTTTACTGTTTCTTAGGACTCTGTTAGGTGCTATGAAAAATCTATAATGTAACAGTGGGTCCCTTCCTTCAGAGTGCCGAGAATCAAGCTGTGACACAATTTCAGTGAGGAAATCAATAGTAGTAGCATGTTTGTTTCTCCAGGAGAGGGCCTGCCACTCTGCCTGTCTACAGCTGCTGATGTTTAAACCTTAAAGCAGTGTGTGCTTTCCTCCACAGTATATCCCTCATTGGTAAGCCTGTAAAAGACAGGTCTCTTCCAGGAAGAAAGTCAGGGAGGGGAGCATTTGCTCATTTATGGCAGGAGTTGGAATTTCAGGTCCTAGAAAGCAGTTTTCATGGAGTTATTAAAATGAGATAATAATAGCAGCTAAGGTTATTAGGCACTTTTTGTGTATCAAGCAGTATGCTTGGCACTTTATATATGCATTTCCTTATTTAATCCTCACTATCGGCCCTATATGATAAACATTATCATCCCCATTTTACAGATAAGTAAACTGAGTCTCACCCAACTCCACCCTGCTAGTAAGATATGAGTTCAGGAAGGCTGAATCTAGAACTATACCCTTCAACAATGTTATCTTAAAAATTACTAGCTATTGGTTGAAACTCTTTTTCAGAGTCTAGGCACAACCAGACCCAGTGGTGATCCACCACGGTATTTACTTGGAGAACATCTTTGTAGTGCTTCTTTTTTAATTTAATTGTCACCCAAGGATATGCCTTTCACTGATTCTAGAGAGAGAGGAAAGGTGGAGGGGGAGGGAGAAACATCGATTGGTTGCCTTCCATATACTCCCCAACCAGGGATTGAACTTGCAACCTGGGTATGTGCCCTGACAGGAAATTGAACTGGCGACCTTTCAGTACATGGGTCGATGCTCAACCAACTGAGCCACACTACCAAGGCTTCAGTGCTTCTTGTTTATTTTTAACTAGACCTAAATTTGGAAGAATAAATATGGATTATGGAGGAAGAAGAATTGGCTTTTTCCTTCTCTGTCATCATAATTTCCATTCCAAGCTGTCCAATAACTTAGTTGTAAGAATGCCACTGAGAGCCTGTCCTTAGACTGGTGAAATTATAAGGTTAGGGACAGACCTTTATTGATTCTGGGAGAAAAGAGGGTTGTTGCTCATTGGGAGATCCATAACCAGTTCTGGGGAAGGTCTGGTTTTAGCAAAGTAAAGGAATGTGGGAGGCTATATTAGCTCCCTTCAGAGAAAATGAAAGATCAGAGCTCCAATGTCTCTAGTTTCTTGTGAAGATAACAGAGCATTTCAGCCCTATAACAAATCCAGAGAAGGAAGTTAGGCAATGCCCTGAGTAGGTCATTCTCATTTTCACAGGAAGAGTTATCTTCCTTTGAGTTTGAAGACGGTTACCGTGTAGTAGAGAGAAAAAGATTTCCATCTTCCTGGCTGAGAAAAGGTGTGCTTGACTTTCGTTGTTCCTCCATGGATAACAAGAAGGTGATCTCATTTTGCTTTTACCATAAAAATTGCCTGCAACTACTTGGATCTTCTCCTCTCTGGCAGTCCCATTTGCCACTGACCATTACTGAAGGACTACTCTGTGTTCAGCACTATTTCTTCTAGAGATAGGACATTATGCTGGAGCAACAAATAGTTTAGAGCAGTGGTTCTCAACCTTCCTAATGCCGCGACCCTTTAATACAGTTCCTCATGTTGTGGTGACCCCCAACCATAAAATTATTTTTGTTGCTACTTCATAACTGTAATTTTGCTACTGTTATGAATCGTAATGTAAATATCTGTGTTTTCCGATGGTCTCAGGCGACCCTGTTGAGAGTCATGGTATGGAGAGCAAAACTGATTATTCAGACTTTGGTTCTGTGGGCACATGGATAGGTTTGTCCCAAATCTGGAATAATTGTAAGGGACGAACATCACTTCCCAACAACTTTCTATGGAACAAAATCTTTAATTATTTTTTTCATCATCAGCCTGCAGAATAAGCAGTAACCACTCAGCTTCCTCTAATTGATGGGAGAGAGAAGCAAAGGCAACGTTTAGACTTATGCCTGGTGGTGCTCGTCTGTGGTTTCAGAGCTTGATCTCTCAAGCTGTACTTTCCTGCCTTGTGGAAGAAATGGGGCCAAAAAATCATCCTCTCTAACTAGTGAATAAATATCTGAAATAGATCACATGGCAGTGGGATTATCATGAAAAATCATTTAAAAGCCTTCATCTTCTTTCTTCCTTTAAACTACTATGTCTGTTTCAAATCATCCAGGGATTATTTTTTCTATGATTAGGGAGCTGGCTAGATTACAAGTAGAAGAGAAGAGCATGGAAAGTTGGCCCTGAGGTAGGAGCCTTCATGTAGAAGGGATTCGTTGAATCATTTTAACACCCATCCACCCAAGCCTGGAGATCACCTGACAGCTGTGGCTAAAGAAGCCCAATAGATTAAAGACCTCTGAATTTCAAGCCTCTAAATGGGTATTAAGTAATTAAAATAGCAACCCAAACCAGATTTTGCTGATAATGAATTTGGAGTGGTCTATAAAGTTTTGTTGGTGGTTTATACCAACTAGGACAGTGGTCGGCAAACTAGCCACATGCGGCTCTTTGGCCCCTTGAGTGTGGCTCTTCCACAAAATACCACGGCCTCGACGAGTCTATTTTGAAGAAGTGGCATTAGAAGAAGTTTAAGTTTAAAAAATTTGGCTCTCAAAAGAAATTTCAATCGTTGTACTGTTGATATTTGGCTCTGTTAACTAATGAGTTTGCTGACCACTGAACTAGGACAAGGATGAGCAGGGTCTTCACCTGCTACTGGTGGAAACTGAGAATCCCTGGAGCTCTGAGGACCTGGAAATCATTGAAGCTCAAACATCAAGCCAGCCTTTACCCAATTACCTTCCCAGCTCTCCATAGATCATGCCTGCCATTTCCTAGAAGTGAATTGGATTTCCTTGAAAGTTTGTTCTCTAAGACACCAAGTTTGGCCTGTAAACTCAGGAACATGCCCCAAGTTAGACTAGGCTGCCAGTACAGGAAGAACCCTGGATGAGGATTAAGAACCCTGGATGTTTTATAATTCCAGCCTTTTTCTTTGGGTAGTTTACAGTCTTTCTGGACATCTGTTTCTTCATACGTGAAATGAGGGCCATGAATTAGGTAGGTGCTTTCAAAGGTTCCTTGCAAAACTATTATTTCTATGATTTTATCCCTATGGTAACACTTTGCCAAAAAGAAGTATGGTTGCCTTCCATGTCATTATCCTCAAATATTAGTGTAATTCCATACCCTCCTGGCCACCATTTAACCACCTGATTCAACTTATTTGAATACATCAAATACTTTCTCTTTTCATTTTTCTTCTTTGTTCTCATAGCCTGCATTCATTTGGCACCTTTGTATTTGCTCGATGCTATCACTTATATTTTTATGTTTATTTTATATATCATCTCTCTTTTCAAAATATGTTTTTATTGATTTTAGAGAGGAAGGGAGAGGGGGAGAGAGAAGCATGGATGTGAGAGAAACTTCATTCGGATGGCTCATGCACGCCCCCTACTGGGGATTGAGGCCACCATAGACATGTGCCCTGACCAGGAATACAACAGGTGGCCTTTTGGTGCATTGGGACAAAGCTCAACCAACTGAGCCATATCAGTTATGGCATATATTATCTCTAAACTTCATATTATTATTAGAAAATATTATGGACAATAATGATGACTATTTTACAGATAAAGAAACGAAAGCTCAGACAGATCAAGGTCATATAACTAGTAAATGATGGTTTTTTTGAGCCCAGGTTTCTGATTCCATAGCCTCTTTTCCATTACCTCCCACTATAATCTTCTTGCTACTAGTGTGTTCCATGTTTATTTCCTATTTTATAATAAGTCTCAGTAAGTTTCTCTATTGTTATCTTGTGGTTTCCATCCTCGTTTGGCAGCCTCGCAGAGAAGGCCATACATGTTGTCTGGACTGGGAGAGGGTCGATGGCAGCCTTAAATAATCTCCCCTGATAGGTTATACTGAAGATGTCAGATCAAACTGAGAAGAAGGTAATGACACAAGCTTGCTGTCAGGTCACATCCTTTTCCTTAGCTGTCCCCTAATTCTCATTCTGCTGGGAATTCAGTCCAACAGCAATTCAGACTAAGCAATTTTTCAGGCACATGGCAAAGCCCTCTCACATCAAGGTTGTACAGCCACTGTCAGGAACTTTTCCAAATTTAAAACTGAGGAAAGAAGATATTTGACTCTTTTAAGCAAAAAATAATAGCAATGTACTGTGAAATTTATAACAAACCTTGAAGAAAATTGTATGACAACACTAGTACAAAGGACAGAAGGGGGACAAATGGAAATAAACTATTGCAAGGTTATTATATGTTACATGAAGTCATATATGTTACATGAACATAATTTTGAAAGTATATTGCGATAAGTTTAAAGATGCATATTATAAGCTCTAGAGCAAACACTAAAAAAATAAATGAAGAGGTATAGCTAAAAAGCCAATAGTGGACATAAAATGGAGTACTAAAAAGTATACTCAATTAATCCAAGAGAAAGCAGAAAAACAAAAGAATAAAGAACAGATGGGAGAAATAGAAAAAAAAAAGGCAGATTTTTAACTCAGCCATATTGATAAATTAAATGTAACACTCTAATTAAAAGGCAGAGATTGTTAAACTAGATATAAAATCACAACTCAACTATGGGCTGTCTAAAAGAAATCCATGTAAAATATAAAGACAGATATGTTGAAAGTAAAAAAGAGATAAAAAGATATGTTATAAAACACTAATTGAAAGAAAGTCGATTTACTACATTAATATATGACAAAGGAGACTTCAAAACAAGGAATTTATCAGGAATAATGAGTGAAATTTCATAATGATAACGAAACAATATTATTAGTGTCAATTCTCCCCCAGGTTGATCTATAAAGTTAATGTAATTCCAATCAAAATCTTAACAGGCTTTTTTTTTTGCGGTGGTGGTGGTGGTTACATAAATATATTTTATTATATGTTAATTATACCTCAATAAAGTTAAATAAAAAATAAGTCCAGTAAATCATGACTAGTAAAAAAAAAATGCCATGGCAGTAAATTTGTCTTTTCTTTTTTTTTTTCCCAGAGAGCGAAAGGGAGAGGGAGAGAGAAATAGAAACATCAATGATGAGAGAGAATCATGGCTTGGTTGCCTCCTACACATCCCCTACTGGGGATGGAGCCCGAAACCCAGCACTTGCCCAACTGGAATCAAACCATACCCCCTGGTTCATAGGTCAATGCTCAACCACTGACCCACACCAGCTGGGAAAGTTATGTCTTTTTTTTGGTCTTACTATTTCATTTTTGGTTGGGGCAAAAATGATTCAGACTGATATATCAGTCACTCTAAGCTAGGAGTTCTTAGAGTTTCAACAATGTCAAGGATTCCCCTCATTGTACTCCTCCCCTCCACTTCCCTGACAAATGAAATGGACTCTGGGTAGCAATCAACAATGTTTGAAATAATATTCAGCTGGGTACTAGCCACATGAGTTGTTGCTTTTTTTTTTAAGTGAGTGCACTTAAACTGGACTTTCTGACAAAACCATTTGCCAAGCTTAGGGACTTATGCCATGGACAACTAATGAAGATTCTACTTTTGCCTTTTTAATGAAACTGAGGCAGGGATAAAAGATATGGCTCTCCATGTGGAAACTCACTCCAAATAGGGGTCATTAGCCAACCTTTTATGGATTTATAATGAGGCAGTATTTCACCAGGGTACAAGGAGAACAGGGAGGTTTATTTGTCCTCCTTAGGCTTGTAAAGAGTCAGGTGGGGCTATTGTAAGCATGCTAAATATATCACTGAGGGAGGTCTACAGGGAAGCACATAGGCAAAGAGGTCTAAGCAAGAAAGTAGCGATCCTGATTCTTATACCAAGAAGTCCTCAAGGATGGGCAAGTATGAGTTTGTATTTTTATAGCCCCTGGCTTGGCACGCAGCAGATATTTCTGTACTTTTGCATAGAAAAGAAATAATAAAATCTGGGAACTTGAAGCTAGAGCACCCATTATTCGTTGTCTTATTGCACTAACCAAGGACACCCAGAAACAGAGAATTCTCATATCAAAGCAGGATCTGAGATATTCTTGGAAGGCAAGAATTGGTTCTTTTTCAGAACACTTTTTCAAAGTATTTGAAAAAAGAAAAGAAGCCAATAGCACAGGAATTAGAAGAGATAGCAACCTGATAATAAAACCATAGACTTCATTGAGTGAGCATCCCTCTCTGGGTGCTTACAGTGACTTTCTGTCCAAGACAACCTGCATCTCCAGGGCACAGTTATCCAATATATATGTTTGGAAACAAGGACCTAAAAATGGACATAAATCTCTTAAGCTAGAAAAGATAATACCTTTTAAAAGATAACTATTTCCTCTATACTGGCACCCTGCATATAGAACATAGAAGTTTTTTTCCCCCTTTCTATTTTCATCTCATATAGTTCAGGACCAAACACAATTTCAGAACCAATGTAAGTTGGCCAGTTCTCCCTGTCTATCCATGTCTTTCAAGCCTGTTACCAAGGGCTCTCTACTGCCCTGAGATTTATTGATCTGACCGACTGGCTCTGCCCTTCAGCAAGGTGGACCAGATAATGAACCTCACAGTGAGTGATTAGTGAGAGGCCATCAGTTGGTTAAAGGAGTGGTGACAGTGACTTTCTTTAATTTCCCTGGGCAGATGCCCCACCTCTGACTTTATTTGGTTGAAGCCCTAGACGCTCCTTGTGAAGCTTTTCTTTGCACTAATTACAGATCCAACATGCCCAGGTCTTTACCCTGCACAAGCAAGGCATGCAATCACACTAAAAAGCAGCCAGTGTAATGGGGTGGGGAACAGGATACACTAATACCACATCAGGCCTTTTCCTTCTCTACGGTTTATTGCAGTGGGACCACTCTGCCCAGCTCAAACCAAGATGCAGATGTCTTTCTTCTCCCCATGTGAGGTTTCTTTCCTTGGAAACATATCACTTCTCAGGAAGGGAGACAGAAAACACAGTCTCTGCGCCTAATTCACTGGAAATTCAACATAGGGTCTCTGCCTCCCTGCCTAGCCTCACTGATCTGTCCCTCCCTAACAGACAGTTCTTAACAGAAATCCCATCTGTGGGCTCTCTAGTTACCCTTCTAGCTGACTGGGTCATATTTAAAACCGCATTTTTCCTTGGGCAGGATCACTGAGAAAGGTCAAAGTGCTATTATGGTACTTAGCAAAAACACTTTCAATTAACACTTACTAGTATACTGAAGATAAAAGTTTGCATAGGAACACTTCTGATGGCAAACCATGCTTTTCTGAGAACATCTTATACAGTTTTAAGCTACCTCCTTGGGAAGAGGTCTTGATGGAAACAAAACAAAAGTTCCCAAAGATCTATTTGGAAGGAAGGGAGTGGCTAAAATCAAATGGAAGAAGGAAGTCCTACCCGTATATTCTCATCTAATAACTGGGGTATAGGATCTTTCTTAGGTTAAGAAAGCAAGGACTGTTGTCTCCTGTAACCTCTTGAAAAGCTGACAACTACTGGAATTCCTACAACTCCAACACTATTCTTCCTATGCACTGCCAATGATGCTTCACTGGCAATGAAGCCTGACTGAGGAAGACCAGAAGTTTATGTGATGGACATTTCAAAATTCGTACTTAGTTGGAGAAAATGCTGACAGTGGCAGAGAAGAATAAGCTGCGCTCTTCACCAGTGATCTCAGCATTCCTCTAGCTTGGCTCTGGGACATTAATTTTGAGAGTCTTCATTTTGCCTTTTTAAAAAAAACAAAATGGAACTACTACTTTAAAAACTATTAAAATTCAGTGTGCAAAATTTTACATTCTGACTCACATAAGTATATTATCTATTAAAATAAATAAATAAATAAAAACTAAAAAATCACCATGCTCCTTTAGTGTGTAGAAAAGTTTTATTTCTCATTCCTGATATGCTTAGATGGAATAAAGAGACTCTTCTTTCACTGGTATTATAAAGTTATCATACTGTGCCAGGAGCCTCTACTTAGGCATTTCTGCCAAAACTGGCAGCAAACTCTCCAGGCCCCTGTGTTCAGTGCTTTTTTCCCCTCAACTGAATGGGTCCTTCCCAAACCAGGACCTTTCCCAACCTCAGCAATGAGCCCTATTATCTTCACTCTTCCTGTTTCTCCATCCACTTTCCTATCCCTGGCTAGCCTTTTCCTTTAGATCAGTGGTTCTCAACATTTCTAATGCCACGACCCTTTAATACAGTTCCTCATGTTATGGTGACCCCCAACCATAAAATTATTTTCGTTGCTACTTCACAACTGTAATTTTGCTACTGTTATGAATCGTAATGTAAATATCTGTGTTTTCCGATGGTCTTAGGTGACCCTGCTAGTGGTTCTCAACCTGTGGGTCGCAACCCACAGGTTGAGAACCGCTGCTGTAGAACCTAGACCATCGGAAAACACAGATATTTACATTACGATAGTTACACAAATGTTTACATTACAGGCTCTACAGCAGCCATGGTGGAAGCATTCACACACAACGCTACAGAACAGCCCCCTTCCCACCACTCACCCCCTCATATTCCAGTTGTTAAACATTTACTAGCACACCAAGGGCCAACAACTCTGAAGCTGAAGCATTAGGCTCCGTTTTCCTCATAAACCTTGAAGCTCTTAGGATATTTCTCCAAGATCTTCCTGGGCTTTCTCCGAGATGTTCCCAAGTAATGGGTGCCACCCAGGGCCCCTAACAATGTTTGCCCCACACACTAGAGCTCTTCTCTTATTCTTATCTCATTCCTCTCTGGGAAGATAAAGCTGGGTTTCATTAGGATTTGTAAACACAGCAGTTATACTTAGGATTAGGAGAAAATAAAGAAGGGTTAGAAAGACCATTAATAGATGGAAACAATACTTAGCTTCCAATGCAACCTTCACTTATTCAGCTGGGAAGCGTTTCTTGTCTATTTTCCTAATTTACTTTAACCTACTACCCAAAATGAATTATACTCTGCTTTGCCATAATACTTTTGAAGAGATCTTTTGTAATGTACATTATACAGGACTCCTCTGAATCTAATATCCAAAGCTCTAGTGAAAGTGGAGACTTAAAGAAATAATGGGAGATGAAACTTCATAAAATTCCTAATGTAGAAAATTTATGAATTTGGGTACAGTATCCTATGGTCCTTGACATATGGGGAACCTGCAGACCACCTTCTGATCATACCAGAAAATTCCAAGGTATGTATGTAGAGAAATTTTTAGCAGGCCACTTGGTTGAAAGGAACACCAGCTTCAAGATAGATTTGACCCTCTTCAAAACAAAAAGTAGAATGGTGGTTGCCAAAGGTGAGAGATGGGGAGTGGGGGAGTTGTTGTACAATGAGTAGAGTTTCAGTTTCGTGAGATGGAAAGGTTCTAGACAGCCCTAGCCGGTTTGGCTCAGTGGACAGAGCGTTGGTCTGTGGACTGAGGGTTCCCAGGTTCGATTCTGGTCAAGGGCACATGCCCATGTTGCTGGCTCAATCCCCAGTAGGGGGTGTGTAGGAGGCAGCCGATCAATGATTTTCTCTCATCATTGATGTTTCTCTTTCTCTCTCCCACTCCCTTCCTCTCTGAAATCAATAAACATATATTTTTAAAAAGTTCTGGACAGAAATTGCGCTTATATTAACACTACTATACTGTACACTTAAAGATAGTTAAGATGGTAAAATTTATGTGATTTTTAATAAAAATTAAAGTAAAAAAGAGATAGGCTTGCCCTTTAGGTCTTATCACATGCCTAGCATTGAGGCTGGCTCATACCAGGCCCTTGATGAACGCCTGTAAATTGAATGAAAGACAGTGCAATTAGGACAGGGATGAGAGTCAGTGCATTAGGGATTATAGAAACTGTGATAATTTAAATGACTGAATTGTATTTCTAAATCACCCAGCCTCTGGATACCCAGTGACCTGGGGATAAGACTTACAGAAACTCTCAGACTTTTCATTCTTTCTGTCCTTTTTAGGTCCCTGACTTTGAGTACATTTTATAATCTATGCCTCTTTATTTATCCAATTCCTATTCCTCTTCTCTCAAGTCCCAACTCAAGTCTTCTCTCCTCTATCTGGCCTTTCCTGACCACCACAACTTGCAGAGATATTTCTCTAACCTGAACTCACAGATCTTACTACTAGGACTAGTCGGCTATTGACAATAAGTTGCCTTAAGCCATCTCTTGCACTTACTTATTCCATCCTTTGAGAACAAAGGCCCTTTACCATACTTCAGTATCCCTCAAATGCCTAGCACAATCTGAAGCACACAGCAGACACTAAAAGCTAAAATACTGATCCTGAATGAAGGCTGAAGAAAGCAAGAGTAGGCCAATCATTTACTTGCTTTCCAATGGGATATTTCAAAGGAATAAAACTGGTCATGAATGTGACTGAAAGCTTAAGGAATCAGATACTCAGAGAAGGCTTTGACTTGAATCTTAAATTGCCACTATGTACTCTAGATTCAGGGCTCTAGAGAATCTTATGTAAAGTTCTGCTAAGAAGCCTTCTCTTGCCTATAAGGAAATTAGAACTGATATAAATCAATATGTTATACCATTTGTAAATCAAAACAAATAGTGAATAGCCTAAAAGGAGCTTAAAATCCTCAATGGACATTTTTAAAAAATCTAAGGGCTTTTGGGGCAAGGAAAGTATGAGACAGTATTCAAGGCAGCCCAAGTGTCAAAGACTGGTTGAGAATTTTAAGAAAGATGAACCCTCTTCAAGAAAAAAAAAAGGACATATAAATAATTTTAAACACAATTTCAGAGTGTACAATAATTCTCTAAAGCCTAATTTTGAACCTTAGGTTAAGAACCTGTGAAGATTTCATGACAGACCTCTTGAATGTGCGACTCATTTCTAATATTATCTAGCCAATAATAATAAAGTATTTTTCCTAATTTGAAAAGCAAGAATAAAGAAGAGGGAGGAGTATATAAGAGTTTAGGGTAGGCCAGATAGGGAGGAGAACCCCTTGAAGAGCTCTTTCATTTCAACATAGTTCTATAAAGGGAGCATTGCATCATCAAAACAAGATGTCCTTAAAGCAACCAAACCCAAGACTTAGCCTGAAGTCGAGAGTTTCTCTTAAATACTTTCCATCTACATTTATTTAGTACAGACAAAAGGGTCACATTTATGAAACACAGGTTGGTGACTCAGCTATTCTCCTAGGAGAATGAAAATCAGGGTGTAGGCCACTCGTGGGAGGAGAAGCATATCAAATGATTGCCCAGCTAAGGACAGGTCCTTACCAACAAGCCATACTGGGGAGAGAAAGGAACTAAATCTCAGCTGAGGATGGGCAAGGAGCCTGAAGGGCAATTTTTACAAGATGTACTAGAGATAAGCAAACCCAGTAGGAAACAAACTGGGGAGTAGTTTCACAGTTCTTGGAAAAACAAGCTGCATCTTCTCCATAATCTTGATTCATAAAGATATGTGAAATACAAAATGGCCAAATACCCTTATCGAACACCACATAGAAATATTAACTTAAAATGGATCAAAGACTTAAATGTAAGAGCTAAAACTATGTAACTCTTAGATGAAAACATAGGAGAAAAGCTTCATGACATTGCATTTGGTGATGATTTCTTAGATATGACATCAGGTCAGCCAGTCTGGCTCAGTGGTTGAGCATCAACCTATGAACCAGGAGTTCACGGTTTGATTCCCAGTCAGGGCACATGCTGGAGTTGCCGGCTTGATTCTCAGTAGGAAGTGTGCAGGAGGCAGCCAATCAATGATTCTTTATCATCACTGATGTTTCTCTCTCTCTCTCTCTCTCTCTCTCTCTCTCTCTCTCTCTCTCTCTCTTCTTTCCTCTCTGAAATCAATTAAAAAAGTTAAGAAAGGGCAGGTAACAAAAGAATAGAGAAGTAAGACTGCATAAAAATTAAAGTTTTGTGCATCAAGGGACACTGTCAACACAATAAAAAGGCAACTCACAGAATGGGAGAAAATATTTGCAAATCACATATCTGAAGAGGAATTAATATCCAGAATATAGAAAGAACTCCTAGAACTCAATAACAAAAAAACTCAAACAACCCAATTAAAAAATGGGCAAAAGGCTTGAATAGACATTCTACAAAGGAGATATGCAAATGATAAATAAGCACATGAAAAGATACTCAATTTTAATAATGATTAGGGAAATGCAAATCAAAACCACAACGAGATAGCACTTCACACCCATTAGGATGGCTATATATATATCCTACCTAATAATAGATAAATATGCAAATTGACCATACCGCTGACACGCCAATCAGAGCGAGTATGCAAATTAACCCAACCAAGATGGCTACAGCCACAGAGAGCAAGGTTTCCTAAGTAACAGAGGAAGCCAAGCTTTCCACCTGCCCTTGCCAGGCCTAAGCCTCCACTCAAGCTACAAAGTTTCACTTATAGAAGGTAAACAAATTCAAACAGAAATGGCGGCAGAATGGAGCTTGAGAGAGCAGGCCAGGGTTGCCCCGGCAACAGGGGAAGCAAAGCTTTCCGAACACCCTGGCCGGGCCCACCCGCTTAAGGCAACAAAGTTTCAATTATAACCCCAACACAAATGGCTGCAGGCGGCAGAGGGAGCCCCAGGCTTGGCTCCGCTCCAGGCTACAAAGTTTCAATTGTAGAAGGAAAATAAATTCCAGATACCAGGGCCTCCGCTTGGGTTGCCAGGGGGCGTGGCCGGCCTGCAAACCACCACAGGCCCCTCGCTCAGGCCACCCCACGCCCCAAGAGAACCCCACCCTAATCAGGGACACCCTTCAGGGCAAACCAGCTGGCCCCCACCCCTGTACCAGGCCTCTATCCTATCTAATAAGAGAGTAATATGCAGATTGATCATCACTGCAACACACAATATAGCTGCCCCCATGTGGTCAAAGATCCTGCCCCCATGTGGACACAAGATGGCCACCACAAGATGGCCAGCAGGAGAGGGCAGTTGGGAGGCACCCAGCCTGCATGGGAGGGCAGTTGAGAAGGACCAGGCCTGCAAGGGAGGGCAGTTGGAGGTGATCAACCCTGCAGGAGAGGGCAGTTAGGGTGATCAGGCCAGCAGAGGAGGGAAGTTGGGGGCAAACAGGCTGGCAGTGGAGTGGTTAGGGGGTGATCAGGCTGGCAGGCAGAAGTGGTTAGGGGCAATCAGGAAGGCAGACAAGCAAGCAGTTGGGAGCCAGCAGTCCTGGATTGTGAGAGGGATGTTCGACTGCCCGTTTAGGCCCGATCCTGGTAGGGCAGTCGGACATCCCTCGAGGGGTCCCAGATTGGAGAGGGTGCAGGCTGGGCTGAGGGACACCGCCCCCTCTGTGCACGAATTTCATGCACCGGGCCTCTAGTGTGTGTGTACACACACACACACACACACACACACACACAAACAACAGAAAACAAGTGTTGACGAGAATGTAGAGAAATTGGGATGTAAAATGGTACAACCACTATGGAAAATAGTACGGTGGTTTCTCAAAAACTTAAGCAGAATTACCATTTGATCCAGCAATTTAAATTCTTGATATATACAAAAGAACTGTAAGCAGGAACTCAAATAGCTATTTGCACATCAATGTTCATAGCAGCATTCTTTAAATAGCCAAAAGGTGCAAACAATCTAAATGTCCACTGATGGGTAAATGAATAAACAAAATGTGCTCTCACTCTACACACACACACACACACACACACACACACACACACACACATACACTGCAATATTATTCAGTTTTGAAGAGGAATTAAATTCTGGTACATGCTTCAACATGGTTGCACCTTGAAGACATTATGCTAAGTGAAATAAACCAGATACAAAAGGACAAATATTTCATGATTCCACTTATATGAGCCACCTAGAATAATCAAATACACAAATACAGAAAGTAAAACATGGTTACTAGGGGCTGGGGAGGAAAAATGGGGAGTTACTCTTTAATGGGTATAGGATTTCAGTTTGGGAAGATGAAAAAGTTCAGGAGATGGATAGTAGTGATGGTCCACAAAATGTGAATAGACTTAATGCCATTGAACTGTACACGAAAAAATGGTTAAAATGGTAAATTTACGTATATTTTATCATGCACAGAAAAGGAATCAAGATGAACAAGCTTCACAATCAACTTCAGACAAATATGACACCTGTGTATACAATATAAAAATGCATGCAGTTTATTACATTAGAAAATGCACAATCATTCAATCATGCAGAGGGTATTAACTGATTAAAAAGTTTTGCCCTCTATGAAGCCAATAAGAATTAACAGAAAAATGCCATCTATCTTCTGGATAACTAAAACAACAACAACAACAACAACAAAAACCCCATGTGAGAGAATGGACTTTGTTTAATAAGCAATAATGGATTTACAAGCATTATCTTGCAATGCCCAAACAAGAGGCTGGAATGTGTCTGGGGGTTATCAGAGCTCAAAAACTCACAAATCTATCAGGAAAAAAAAATTTTTTTAAATGGCAGGCTGGGTAGGCAGATCTAACAAAGAGCCTTCTCTTGTCTGCTATCTTACTAGCTGCTATAGATTCCAGTTAACGCCTGTTTATGGTCTTTAGTTTTTATTTTAGGAGTCCTTTAGAATCTACTTGGGGATTAAGTTCTTGATTTTTTCTTTCTACTTAGTTTGCTGCTAACAACTGCAGGTCCCTACTGCATCTCAAAGTCAGCTTTTTGGGAAGCTGTGAATACACTTAACGTTAAGTGATGTTAGCATTAATGTTCATAAGTGAAGAGAGAGAAGTGCTCCAACACATGCTGGAGATTAACAAAGCAGTCAAATACTTCAAATCTGATAGTGCTGAGAATAAAATCAAGTGTACCCTAAACTATCATGTAGTGCCCTTCAAAGTCAGTTAGGGAAGAGAAGCAACAACTATTTTGAGAGCAGTTTTGCAAAGGGTCCCAGAATAGTATCACCCTTCCCCCATTCCCAAGTGAAAAGGATTGGTAAGAGAAGTAATGAGTTTACAAAAACTCCGTGAGAATAAGGACTACACTTTGATCACTCACCACTGATTCCCATTACCCAGCAGCATACATTGTATACAGCAGGCCTGTGATTATTTATTGACTAAATAAACCTTGGAGAGCTGTTATCCCTTCCCCATTCTCAAACAGAACTATCTACTGTCCCCCATAGAAATTGCCTCATCTCTGGTTTGCGGACTCTTTTTGAGAGGCACTTTCATCACTTCATTTAACTTTGTAAGAAGTTGGAGGAGGGTGAGGACATGTGCTTACTAATCATCCTTTTCCAGATTGCCTCATGCGCCAGAATAGATTTTTATTATTGGTCTGTGGCTGCTACTGCTGTAGAAAGATTTCAGCCTGACCTTCCCAAGCTACCGGGGATGAACATGCACATGGCTGACAGAGAAAAGGTCTTCCTTTTTTTAAAAAACAAACAAACTTTTAGACTAACCAGAGCTCACTATGGTAGGAAAGTCACCCTTTCTCTCATTGAACAAAACTCAAGATGCCGTATTCTTTTGTATAAAAATGGTATGTAGCTGAAACCGGTTTGGCTCAGTGGATGGAGCATCAGCCTGCGGACTGAAAGGTCCCAGGTTCGATTCCGGTCAAGGGCACGTACCTTGGTTGCGGGCACATCCCCAGTAGGAGGTGTGCAGGAGGCAGCTGATCGATGTTCCTCTCTCATCGATATTTCTGGCTCTCTATCCCTCTCCCTTCCTCTCTGTAAAAAATCAATAAAATATATTTAAAAAAAAAAAAAAAAAAATGGTATGTAGTAAAACCAATCTGAATTGGTCCATCAGGAAAAAAGTAGCATCTTGAAGTACCTCACAGACAGCAGTGGTATCAAACAACAGGATTGAGGAATGCTCCACAGGCAGAATAGAAAAAAAGAAAAAAAAGAAAATGAAGCCATTTATAAAGGCAGTTTAAATAACAGGATGGATTCTCACTGGTGGCCTCACGAAAGAGAACAAATATGTCACAGGGAACAACTGATATACTAATAGAGTCCTATCCATCTGGCTGAGGAAAGAGCACTGGTTGGAATACTGAGAAGCTTGTCTGTTAGGAAAAAGGCTTGCTGGGTGCCTCACTGGAAGAACTGAACAGCTTTTAGGAACACTGGAACACATGGTCACACTGTAGCTGGCTAGTCCTGCTAGCAAGAGGTTCAAAGAAGGGTTACATTGGTGCACTGGCAAAAAAAGGCAGAGCAGAGCATATGTGGGCTTTTAAAAATTGGCTTGGACATATAAGCATAACCAATGGACGCAAAACTCGGGGGGGTGAGGGCATATATGAGAGTGGGGTGGGGGGGGCAAGGGTAAGATATGTACACATATAATACCTTAATAAAAAAAAATTGGCTTGGGGCCTATATATCTGGACTCTCACCTAATGCATACCTTGGCCCTCCAACTTAAGAATAAAGTGAGAAGGAAGGGAGACTGTGTGAATAGGATGTCTCATTTTGTGCTTTTAAAAATAGGACTCGCCTGGCCAGCATGGCTCAGTGGTTGAGTCTCAACCTATAAAGCAGGAGATCACAGTTCAATTCCAGCCAGAGCATATGCCTGGGTTGTGGGTTCGATTCCAGTGTGGGGCATGGAAGTGGCAGCTGATCAATTATTCTCTCTCATCATTGATGTTTCTGTCTCTCTTTCCCTCTCCTTTCCTCTCTGAAATCAATAAAAAAATATTTTTTAAATAAAGGACTCAAGAGTCTCATTCTGAAACCAAGTTCAAACCCACACCATGCGCTAAAGTCCCATCTCTACTTTTATATAATGCAGAGCCAAGTGCAGGCACTTTGGGAGATGGGGAAATCAGTCCAGACTCCAGGAAAACAAACACACAATGCTATCTGAATCTCCAATCAGTCCATACCATAGAAAGATCTGCTCAGAAATAGTTGTTCAAGGCATATAGAACTCAATTACTGAAGAAAATCTGCCCCAATGAGGGCTCATGTTTTAACAAGCCAAATAGCATCAAATTAAGCTGAACTCAGGGTTTTTCTAATTGGCAGTTTTATCCATTTCTAAGATTTCATTTCTTATTTTCAAAAATCAAAATGACTCTCTGCCTAAAATAAAAAGAAAAGAAATGCCTTATCACCCACTCTAATATAAGAATTCTCCAAATTTTCACCTACATATCTTCTATATAATTTAACAAACCTCTCATATGGCACAAAAGCTGAAGCCATTACTATTTAAAGTACTATCAACAAATCCCTTACTAATTCCTCTTAGCAGCCTAGCTCTTGCCACTCCCACTAGAAGCTCAGTCACAGAATCCCTCTGCCATTACAGAAAGGGCAACTACTTGATCCTAGCCACCAAGCAGGGTCACTCTAGGGAGAGTAGTAGCTTACCTGCTCCTCAGACAGTTGGGATATATGATTCACAGCAGCATAGGATTCAATTTTGGGGTTAAAGTGGTTGATGATGGCTCTGAAACAAAGAATTAACATTAATATAGCACTGGATGAAAAAAAAAAAAGAAATGAGTTAAAAACAAGTATTGTGTACTCTCTGGTTTAGAGAGCGAGAGCATGGGAGTGATTGTCAGAGGGTAATTGTCTCCTTACTGAACATTAGATCACATGAGGGTGAACTGATAACTCTGAAGAGGGAAGGGTTTAATAATTTATTAGAGACAATAGAATTAAGCATCTCTGCTTTGCAAATGAACTAGAGAAAACCTCACAACCAAACAAAAAACAAAACCAAGCATCCTTCAGACAAGAAACAGGACCCAGTGGGCTGTCCACTAGGGGGCCCTGGTGTTTCAGTCAGGATGAAAAGTAATTGGCTCTGCTCTGAACAGCTCCAAGGGGAGAACAGGGCACTCTGGACCTACACGTACCCTAAATGCAGTCTCTGATGAAGGTGAGCTTTATCAAAGCCTAGAATCAATCTTCATACTTGTTAGTTAATATTTCAAATCAGAATTTTATTTCCAGCCATTGAAACCAAAATCTGAGTGTCATTTTCAAATACTCCCTCTCCTTTACTTCCTCACATTCAAGGTCACCAAGTCTTATCAAATCTACCTCTGAAAAAAATCTCTGAAATCTGAAATAAATACATTTCTCTGAAACCAATGCCTTGGTATAGGTCCTTGTTTCTTTTTTGGTATGGCAGAAAAACCACAGGTTTTAGATACTAGTAAGAGTTTAGTATGAGTCCATCATATATAATAAAAGTCCAGCAACCATAACGGCAGAATGACCAGTATGACCGCTCAACCAGTCACTATGAAGTGCACTGACCACCTCTTGGTCCCTTTCTCCCAGCCGCAGGCTCCCATCGCCTGATGGCGAACGGGAAACTGGGGTGGGTGGCGGGGGATGCCAGCGGTGCCAGGCCAAGGCCCCCACCCCGCTGGTCATTCCACACACAGAGGCGACCTGCAGCAGGGGTGGGGCTGGTGAGTGGGCAAGAACAGCTGACCTCTTAGTCCCTCCCCACCACCCGCAGGCTCCAATTGCTGGATGGCAAACAGAGAACCCGGGTGGGTGGCAGTGGGGGGCGAGGCTGGCTGCTGGCAGCCGGGGAAGATGGCCCTGATCACACGCTAGCTAGGGACAGTACCCGCGCATGATTTTGTGCATCGGGCCTCTAGTATTCACATAAAAATGATTAAATAAATTGGGAGAAGAGACAAATCTTTCTAACAGAACAATTTAAAATAACATGTGTACTCTCCTCTTTAGGAGGTGGAGTTTAGTTCCCATTCCCACTGAGGGTAGGCTAGACTTAGTGACTTATTTCCAAAGAACAGAGTAGCAAAAGGGAAAAATAGTAACTTTATAGTAAAATATTCTGAGAACACCACCTTAACCAAGAGATGAAGGTGAACATCACCAGTAATATCATGTAGTTGTCAAGTAATCCCTGATATGATCTAATGAGAAGGGAACTTCACTTCTTTTGTATACTTTGCAGAACCCAGAACCCAGACCCTCAGTCTAATCACAAGAAAAACATGAGACAAACAGACTAGAGCAGACTGTCAAGGTCATGAAGAACAGAGATATTGTCAAAGACCAGAGGACATTTGGGAGACATCACAAATAAGTGCAATGTAATACCCTAAAATGTCTCCTGGAGCAGAAAGAGGACATTAATGGATAAACTGTGAAATCCAAATAAAATCTGGAGTTTAACAGTAATGTATCAATGTCAGTTTCTTAGTGTTAAATATACCATGGTAATATAAGATGGGGAAACTAGGTTGAGGGGCATTTCTTCTGTAATTCTTAAAATTATTCCAAAATAAAAAAGTTTATTAAAATGTGTATGTGGCCCTGGCCAGAGTTGCTCAGTGGTTAGAGTGCAGGCCCGTGCACTGAAGGGTCATGGGTTCAGTTCCTGGTCAAGGACACATACCTGGGTTACAGGTTCAATCCTCACCTGGTTGGGATATATGCAGGAAGCAACCAATCGATGTGTTTGTTTTTTTTCTCTCTCTCCCCCACCCTCCCTTCCACTCTCTCTAAAGAAAATCAATGGAGCCCTAGCCGGTTTGGCTCAGTGGATAGATCAAAGGGTCCCAAGTTCGATTCCGGTCAAGGACACATGCCTGGGTTGTGGGCTTGATCCCCAGTAGGGGGCGTACAGAAGGCAGCCGATCAATGATTCTCATCATTGCTGTTTCTATCTCTCTCTCCCTCTCCCTTCCTCTCTGAAATCAATAAAAATTTATTAAAAAAAAAAAAGAAAATCATACTATGCTGCCATAAAAAAGAAGGAATTCCTACCATTTGCAGCAACCTGGATGGAATTGGAGAACATGATGCTAAGTGAAATAAGCCAGTCCATGAAAGAAAAATACCACATGATCTCACTCATCTATGGATAATAAAGAAAATTATAAGCTGTTGAACAAAAAGATAGATACAGAGACAGTAAAGCATCAAACAGAAGGTCAAATTACAGCGGGAAGGTTAGGGAGAGGTGGGGGAGATAAGAGATCAACCGAAGGACTTGTCTGCAAGCATATAAGCATAACCAATGGACACAAAACTCTGGGGGATGAGGGCATTTATGGGAGTGGGGTGGGGGGGGGACAATGGTAAGATATGTACACATATAATACCTTAAGAAAAAAAAGAAAAAAAAAGAGAAAGCCTATTAAAAAATAAAAAAAAATTAAATTAAAAAAAAGAAAATCGATGAAAAAAATATCCTCGGATGAGAAGTAACAAAACAAAACAAACATTTGTGTGTATGATAGCGTAATAAAAATCAATGTTTTCTTTTCATATAATTTATTGATTGTAAAGAATTACAGAACCATTGAATCTAATACAGGTAAAAATATATAAACCAGAAATTTTACAAAAACATGGTCTGGAATCCTACTTTGACCACATGATTCTGAATGATTTTAGGGAAGCTATAATCTCTCATCAGAGGGAAAAATGTGGGAATAATAATACCTTTCTTAGCACTTAACACAGTACCTAGGAATAGTACATTGTAGGCGTAAAATAAATGTTTGTTGAAAGAGTGACTAAATCTTAGAGGATTCTTACAACATTTATATAATAAAGCAACATCAAACATCTAGCACAATGCCTGGCACACAGCTGGTGCTCAGTAAATATTCAATGAACGAATAAATTAAATAAGACAGAAATGGGTCAGAGTCCTATGCTTTATGCTGCAGAGCATATATGCTCATATTGTTTGGCGGAGGGTATGACAAATTTGCCACTCCGGGAATTTATATTTGGAATGAAGATAAAATCAACCTCCAACCTGCCCTGTGACATTCTCTTCCAGAGCTTCAAATCTCAGCAGGTGATTAAGGTCTCCCACCAGACAAACTGAGGGACTGTTTAGGAACCTAAGAGATGTGGAACAGTCTAAATCCAGTTAGCAATCTCTAACTCAATACCCACAAAGGGCACTGAGTATATGTCTCTGCTTTACTTTTCTTGCTGTTTCTTTAGGGCTGTTACTTGAAAAATCTGAGTACTAATCTGATCTACTGGAGATGCCAGGTGCAGGGCACTAGGCTTAAGAGATAAGAAAAATAACCTGGCACTGACTGTTTTTCCTTCCAGCCTCTTTAGGAAGGAATTTGAGAGCGGGATTGGGAGCTTCATACTGTTGAAATAGAAATATGTTCCAAGATAGCAAAGAGATGACAAAACACTGAGTGACACATGCTAAATCAGGCTAAGTCAGCCCAACTGAGCGACACATGCCTTTGCAGTGACTGAAATACTAAGCTTCTCCTTCTCTAGGAAATTTGGAGGCTACCAGGGCTCATCTGGGTTGTGATTCCACACTGCCTCCACCTGGCCATGGCCCTAGACTGGGACTTAAGCTCTCAGTGGAAGAAAGATGAGACACCAGATTTATGGATAAGCGAAAATCTTTTTTTTTTTTTAAGGCTTTCCTTCCCACTGATATTATCTCCAAAAGGATTTGCTACCATCTCTTCTGAAGATTGTGCGGATGAAGGGGTAGAAAGAAGAGGAAATTTGAGTAGGGAATAAATCATTAAACAGAGCCTTATGGAAAGATTAAGGCTTCCCTTTGATAAGGGTGGCAAGACAATTAAATAGAAAAACAATAGTGTTTGGTTTTTTTTCAAGAAATGGTGCTGGGACATTGGATATCTATATGCAAAAAAATAAAGTTAGATCCCTATCTCACACCATATACAAAATCAACTCAATGTGGATCACAGATCTAAATGTAAGATCTAAAAACTATATAATTTTTAGAAGAACACATGAGAATGCTAGGTGTACTGGTAATAATGTGGATTTTTTTCAATAGATGGAGTTACACATATGTTGATATATATGCAATTTGAAATGTATGCTATTTTGTCGAATTGACAAGAAGCTTCAAAACTGCATATGTCAAATGTGCTGAAGATGTTAATATCATAGATATTTTTACACTTAAAAATGTCAAATTTCATGCCAAAAAAAAAGCATTTGTGGGAAGTTATAATTCATTACTTTAAGAAAAGTGCTGCTGAATTCTTTGGGAAGCTTATGGTGAACATGCTCCATCTCAAGATACTTGTGAACACTGGTTTAAATGCTTTAAAAGTGATGATTTCAATGTGAAAGACAAAGAACGTCCAGGTCAACCGAAAAAGTTTGAAGACCAACAATTACAAACATTATTGGATGAAGATGCGTGACAAACTCAAAAACAACTTGCAGAAAGATTAAACATTGCTCAGCAAACAATTTCCAATCGTTTACAAGCAATGGGAAAGATTTTAAAGGAAGGAAAATGGGTGCCACATCAACTGAATGAAAGACAAATGGAAAACCGAAAAGTCATCAGTAAAATGTTTCTTCAATGGCACAAAAGAAAGTCTTTTTTTGCATCGAATTGTGACTGGCGATGAAAAGTGGATCTATTTTGAGAATCCCAAATGCACAAAATCATGGGTTGATCCAGGTCAACCATCAACATCAACTGCAAGGCCAATTGGATTCGGAAAGAAGACAATGCTCTGCGTTTGGTGGGATCAGGAAGGTGTGGTGTATTATGAGCTTCTAAAACCAGGTGAAACCATTAATACTGATTGCTACCGACAACAAATAATCAATTTGAACCACGCTTTGATCATGAAAAGACCAGAATGTTCCAGAAGACACGGCAAAGTAATTTTGCTTCATGATGACGCACCATTACACATTTCAAAACCAAAGACATGTGAAAAGAGCCCTAACCGGTTTGACTCAGTGGATAGAGCGTCGGCCTGCAGACTCAAGGGTCCTAGGTTCGATTCCGGTCAAGGGCATGTACCTTGGTTGTGGGCACATCCCCAGTAGGGGGTGTGCAGGAGGCAGCTTATTGATGTTTCTCTTTCATCGATGTTTCTAACTCTCTTCCTCTCTGTAAAAAATCAATAAAATATATATTTTTTAAAAAGACACGTTAAAAGATCTTGTCTGGGAAGTATTAACCCACCCACTGTATTCATCAGACCTTGCTCCTTCAGATTACCACTTGTTCTGATCGATGGCACATGCACTTTCTGAGCAGCATTTCAAAAGATACGAAGAAGTGGACAATTGGGTCTCTGAATGGTTTGCCTCAAAACAAGAAAAGCTCTATTGGGATGGTATCCACAAATTACCTGAGGATGGGGAAATGTGTAGCTAGTGATGGACATTACTTCGAATACAAGCACTTTTGATGTTTCTCTTGAAATTATCGTGTTTTCTTTGATTACAAAATCTGCTTTTATTTTTAAAAAAATATATTTTATTGATTTTTTTTTACAGAGAGGAAGGGAGAGGGATAGAGAGTCAGAAACATCGATGAGAGAGAAACATTGATCAGCTGCCTCCTGCACACCCCCACCTGGGGATGCGCCCGCAACCAAGGTACATGCCCCTGACCGGAATCGAACCTGGGACCCTTGAGTCCGCAGGCCGACGCCCTATCCGCTGAGCCACACTGGTGAGGGCAAAATCTGCTATTATTAACCAGTACACCTAGTAAATCTTCACAAGCCTGGGTTAGGCAATGATTTCTTGGATAGGATACCAAAAGCACAAGTGACAAAGAAAAAGTAGGTCAAGTTAAAAAATGTTTGTGCTGCAAATGGTACCATCAAGAAAGTGAAAAGAAAACCCAGAGAATGGGAGACAATATTTGGGCATCATATAGCTGATAAAGAACCCCAATGAGATACTACTTCACACCCACTAGGATGGCAATAATAAAAAAGACCATAACACGTATTGATAAGGACATGGAGAATTCTCATATATTGCTGGTGGGATTTTAAAATGGTACAGCTACTTTGGAAAATGATTTGGCAGTTCCTCAAATGTTAATAAATAGTGTTACCATATGACTCAGAAATTCTACTCCTGGGGATATACCCAAAAGAATGAAAACATTATGGCTACAGAGGGCCCTGGCCGTATAGGTCAGTTGGTTAGAGCACTGTCCAGATATACCAAGGTTATGGGCTTGATCCCTGGTCAGAGCACATACAAAAATCAACTAATGAATACATAAATAAGTGGAACAAAAATCAATGTTTCTCTCTCTCTCCTTTCCTCTCTCTCGCTCAAATCAATTTTTAAAAAACATTATGTCTACACAAAAACCTGTACACAAATGTTCATAGTAGCATTATTTGTAATAGCCAAAAAGTAGAAACAATCCAAATGTCCATGAATGTATAACTGAAGAATGGGTAAACTGAAGAAATGATAAACAAAATGTGGTATGGCTATAATAGATTATTCAGCCATAAAAAGTAATGAAGTACTGATAAATGCTACAACATGGATGGACCTTGACAATATTAAATGAAAGAGGCCAGACACAAAAGGCCAAATATTGTATGATTCCATTTATAGAAAAGGTCCAGAATAGGTAAATTATTATATATAGAGAAAGCATATTAGTGGTTGCCTGAGGCTAAAGGGAGGATTAGAGGAGTAATGAAGATTGACTGCTAATGGGTATAGAGCAGTGAAGTATAGAGAAGTATCGTTGCTACTTCATAACTGTAATTTTGCTACTGTTGAGAACCGCTAGCAGGGTCGCCTAAGACCATCGGAAAACAGGGATATTTACATTACGATTCATTAACAGTAGCAAAATTACAGTTATGAAGTAGCAACGAAAATAATTTTATGGTTGGGGGTCACCACAACATGAGGAACTGTATTAAAGGGTCGCGGCATTAGAAAGGTTGAGAACCACTGTCCTAGAGCCTGCATCTGTTAGCAATGCTATTGGCAGGAGGAAAAGAAGCTCATTGGGCCACTGACTATTTTATAAATTACAGCAGATGGAGTTTAAGGAGCTTCCGCAGAAGCCTCTGTGTGTACAAGAGGATAGCAACATGGGTGAGACTGGCAGTGGAAACCACATGTTTAGGGAGGACCAACCGTACCTGGAGATAAGAAAAGGTCAACTCCTGGTAATATGTGTGATATCTTTACATTAAAAGGTTTGCATTTGGCCCTAGCCGGTTTGGCTCAGTGGATAGAGCGTCAGCCTGTGGACTGAAGGGTCCCAGGTTCGATTCCCGTCAAGGGCACATGCCTGAGTTGCAGGTTCAATCCCCAGTAGGGAGCGTTCAGGAGACAGCTGATCAATGATTCTCTCTCATCATTGATGTTTCCATCTCTCTCTCCTTCTCCCTTCTTCTCTAAAATCAATAAAAAAATACATTTACAAAAAAAAAGGTTTGCATTTGGCAAATGATGTCAACTTTTGGCTATTGAAAAAAAAACTCGTTGGAGTAAAAAAATTGGGGGTAGATTGGTGCTGGAGAAGGAAGGTTATTTTTAACACTCTTGACCACTTTTTTATTTTTATTTTTTTTTAAGAAATGGCTGAAGCTGCCCACATTACTCAGAAAGCTATCCATCCAGGACTGTGAAGAGGGCTTAAAGAAATAAGGCCCGACTGTCCAACCTATGAGGGAAGGGGGTGGGGGGGAAAGAGATCAACCAAAGGACTTGTATGCATGCATATGAGCATAACCAATGGACACAGACGGCAGGGCGGGGGGACAGGTGTGAGGGTTGAGGGCATGTGTTGGAGGGGTGGGGGTGGCCGAGGAGAGGTCAATGGGGGGGGGGGGAAGGAGACTTATGTAATACTTTCAACAATAAAGGATTTAAATAAAAATATTAAAAAAAAATTAGGCCCAAGGAAAGGGAAAGGAATCTGGAGGTAGAATTTGGTGGACAAAGGGAATATAATTTTTAACCAAACTTCCAGCTTTTCTCAAAATGGAACTAAGTGCTCCATGTTAGCAAGAACCAAATTTATTTTGCTCACCAATATATTCTCAGGCCTTTAGCAAAATGTCTGGCATACTGGCAGATTTGATTTTTAAAACTGAACAAATGAATGAAATTTGAGAAGGTTCTGTCCAGTCTCACCACAAACAAGCTCCATGATCACCAGCTATTCTCCAAAAGTATGAAAATAGCAGTAAAAATGTTTTATCCCTATCATGGGAAAAAAGGTGGCTCAGACAGGAAGAGCTGTCCTCCAAAAAAGGAACAAAAGTTGTTACTAAAGACAATAAAGACTTCTCATCTTAAATCATATCAGGAGGCCAGAGAAAAGCTTTCTGGATTTCCTATTAATGTAGTAGCTTCTGAAAGTAAGCCTAAATTTGTTTATTTGGGGGCGGGGAGGTGGGAGAGCAGTGGGCGAGTGTGTTACACGCTGGTATGTGATCTCCTAGTGCAGCTGAATTAGACAGCCCCAAAGAGGAAAGAGAAAAGAAAAAGACAATGGCATAGTCAAGGGTATTTCAAAAGCCAGCCTGCATGAGGGATGACTCTGCACCCAAAGCACCTTTAAGGGCAAGAATCTGGGCCACCCTCCAAGCAACTGTCAACTTCTGTCTGCTGAAGACAGGGGTCACTTACACAAACTGAAGCAAAATGAAGTGGACAGATGGAACAGCAAGGCTGAGCTGGGGATTTCTTGGTCCATTTTTAACTTATTCTCTCTGACTCATGGCTCTGCAAAGCAGCTCTCTTTTCCCTAGTGCTAGGTGGATGATGGCTGAGACACAAGTTAATGCCCAACTTACCCAAGAAATGCATGGAAATGTTACCTTAACAATGTAGGCAATGTAGCTTAAGAGAAAATGTGGACTCTTCTCCTCATATCCAATGTGAATCTAAAACAAATCCTCCAAAGATGCAATTTCTCACAAGACCAGCTATCTCCTACAGACAGGGGGAGCATCTAAGGGTCTTTCATGAAACAATAGATAAATGTTTCATCCAGGAGCCCAGAACATGGTGACTGTATCCTGACTGAGATGGCTGAAGGAAGCAGGCTGTCTCTGAAAGCTGCTATGTAAATCCTTCAGGAAGAAAGGACAAAAACAGCTCTGGCAAAGTGGCTCAGTTAGTTGGAGCATCATCCTGTAACCAAAAGGTTGCAGGTTCAATTCCCGGTCAGGGTCCATATAGAAGGCAACCGATCCATGTTTCTCTCCCGCCCCTCTCTCTTTCTCACCCTTCTCTTTCTCTCTAAAATGAATAAACATATCTTCAGGTGAAAATTTAAAAATATATATTACTTTTTTAAAAAGGAGAAAAACAGGCAAAGGTTGTTTACAGGATAAGTTTTTATAGCTCTTATTCCAAGGGAGGAAACATAATTAGTATACTTAACTTGGTACATACTGGGAAGATTCTTCAATGTTTCACCCTAAAATTATTCCTATAAGGCTACCAGATTTACATTAAAGAGATTATGAGTGAATACCTAAATTCTGATCAAAATAAATCTGGATCTCAAGGTTCAAACTCATAAGAGCTATAATCCTGTATTTTTAAATACTTGCTAAACACGTACAACTGGATGTCATGCTTTTGTTTACATGGTCTTCTTCACATGAAATGCTTTTTTCCCCCCATCACTAAAAAGACTAAATCTTATTTTTCCTTGAAGACCGGTTAAAATACCATTGCTTCCCTGAACATGATATATATATCATGGCTTTAGAGGCAGTAGATCTGTATTAAAATCCTGCTTACTCCACTTCTAGGCTGTGTCACCACAGGCAAGAGACCAATCTCTCTGAGTACCAGTTTCTTCATCTACTTGGATTTCCTTTCCAGAGCTTTTCCTCTGTTTTCCTATATTTATACCATCTAACATGAGCTAAAGGGAACTTCTCCCCAACCCCCAAGCAGCTTCCCTTTTCCTAGACCCAAAAGAGCAGCCCAGTGTGATATACTACAGAGTATATTCTCAGATATCTGGAGTTAAAGACAAGAAAACCATCATATTCATAACTGCTTCTACCTGGGAAACCTTCAAACATACAGGTAAAAGATTGGCTTTGGAGAAGGGGTGAAGGTATGATTAAGTGGTATGTAACAGTGTTTAAAATGGTTTATCTGAAGTTGAGTTACTTAATTTCAAACCAACATTTCTTTTCATCTTCAGAACTGCCTCATATACTCCCATTTCATGCAGTAATAAGCTTTCTTCTTCATGGAGTCAATGAATCTTCAGCCCATCCAATTCAACAATAACAAAAAAAGCAATTTCCCTTGACGCCTGTTAACAGCAGTACATTACAAGCCTCAGAGATTCTGCTAATTAACATTAAACAAAATAAAACCTCAAATAAGAATTACCTTCTAACCTTTTCACTTTGAAACTATCTACTCAAAACTTCAGTGACTGACCTGTTAAGGTTATTCCTCTAACTTATTCCCTATGTACCAAGTCTTAACCCTTTCATGCCAAGTAGCCCCTTCCTTATACGGCAGTTTCTGTGGCCATTCTTTTTAGGACCAGAGACACAAAAATAGAACCTTACTATAGAAGCCATTTTGACAACCATCAGGAAGAATAAGCTACTGGCCAGTATATCTAGTTGCTTGCTTTACCCAATGATCCAACTATGTAAATTGGCCCAATTACTAAAGAGAACTTGATTTATTTTTGTACACAAACTTATTGGTCGAAGGGAGAACAGAGAATGTATATCATTGACTGCAACATAGTAACCCTCATATTTTAACCTGGAGAATGAACGATATGAATCAGCATTCCTCTTGATTTCTAGGTGAGAAATACATATGTCACACCAGGTAAGTTATTTACCTATTGGGTGACATTTTCATCCAGGCACTGCATTGGACAAATGAAGGCTTAAAATTCATTAAGTGAAGCAAAACAGGAAAGAGTTAATGTATGTGAAATGTACATGCACACAGCCTGAGGGGCAGTTGCCTCATTTTCTGGAGCTGTGTGCATGATTATACATTTTGGCAGTTTGAGCTTTCTACTTTGATGCATGACTTTGTCCAATGTAGGTTTCCACCTCATCACCTGCTGGAAATTGGGCAATTGGTTATAGCTACTTTGCTTGAAAAATGAGCTAATTTCTAGTTACTGTGGCCCCAAACCATAGATTTAAGCCAAGTAAGAGGCCATGGGCTTTACACTTTGGCTAAATTATTTCCTCTAGCACTGCCATAAGAAAATAATGTAATTCCTTCCTGCTTTAGATACCAACCTGACATTTTTTCACTGTTTACGTAATCACACTGAATGTAAATGAAAAATGAACCACAGGAGTTGAAGGAACCACAAAAGTCAAATGGACCATCTACATTTCCATAAAAGACATTACTTAATTCGTTCCCCTTAGAAATGTCTGCTTTTTATTAAAGGTATGTCTCAATAAATGAAGAGAGGCTCCAAAATATTCCTAGGGGTAAAACACTGACAAGATTAGCCTATCCCTAGCCCTGGCTGGGTAACTCAGTTGGTTAGACTGTCGCCACAATACACCAAGGTTGCAGGTTTGATCCTTGGTCAGGGCAAATACAAAAATCAACCACTGAATACATGAATGGATGGAAAGAAAACAAATCTATCTCTCTCTCAAAAAAGGAAGATTAGCCTATCCCTGCTCAGATCCCATTATTCTGTGCTTCAGCTTCCCTTAATTTGTCTCTAGTGGCAAAGCAGGAGTTGGTGGCACAGTTCCAGGGAGTATAGAATGCAAACCTTTGATAGATTTTGCAATTAGATTGGCCCTGGATTTCCTATCTCCAGAAGCAAGGCCCCTCTAAACTCTCAGATATACCTAATAAATACAAAGGAATAAAATGTGCCATGTGGGAATGTCTATTAGATTTTCTGTCCCACTTCAAGACAGAAAATCCTAATATATACATGGGAGGACTTCTCAGGCAGAAATCAGCTCAAAACCCCCAGAAGTAATCTAATTTTAATTAATGGTGAATATTGCAATCCCCTGAATGTGACTCAAAAACTTTTTAAAAACTGTCATGAGCCCTGTCCAGTTTGGCTCAGTGGATAGAGCGTCAGCCTCTGGACTGAAGGGTCCCAGGTTCGATTCCAGTCAAGGGCATGTACCTTGGTTTCGAGCACATCCCCAGTAGGGGGTGTGCAAGAGGCAGCTGATGGAAGTTTCTAACTCTCTCCCTCTCCCTTCCTCTCTGTAAAAAATCAATAAAATATATTAAAAAAAAACAAAAACTGGCATGAACCAAGAACCTGAAATATATTAACTACATCTCATTCCCATGAGCCCAATTAATCAATTTATTATAAAACATTTAACTTTGAGCAAGAGGGCAAAAAAAATTAGCAGTTGGCTTACTTAGACTTCTTTTTTTTTTATCATTTCAAAAACAGCGGGAAAGCCCTGGTTGGTGTTGCTCTGCGGTTAGAGTGCCAGCCCATGCATCAAAGGGTCATGGGCTCTATTACCGGTCAAGGGCATGTACCTGGGTTGCCGATTCGATCCCTGGCCCTGGTCAGGGCTTGTGCAAGAGGCAACCAATCGATGAGTCTCTCTCACATCAATGTTTTACTCTTACATCGATGTTTCTCTCCCTCTCTCTCTCCCTCCTCTCTCTCCCTCTCTCTCTCTCTCTCTCTCTCTCTCTCTCTCTCTCTCTCTCCCCACACACACACACTCCCACCCTTCCACTCTCTCTGAAAAACAACAACAAAAACACACACCTCTTCCTCTTCCCCAAAGTGGCCATAGGTGACCTCTGAAAATGGTTCGCTATTCACTAGACCCAGAAAACTCCACGAAATCATGCATATCAAGAGGCTCAAACTTTGTATTCACTTTAAGAACACTCGTGAAACTGCCCAGGCCATTAAGGATATGCATATTTGAAAACACACCAAGTATCTGAAGGGTGTCACTTTAAAGAAGCAGTGTGTGCCATTCTGTCGTTACAATGGTGGAGCTGGTAGGTATGCCCAGGCGAAACAGTGGGGCTGGACAAAGGGTTGGTGGCCCAAAAAGAGTGCTGAATTTTTGCTGCACATACTTAAAAATGCCGAGAGCAATGCTGAACTTAAGGGTTTAGATGTAGAATCTCTGATCATTGAGCATATTCAGGTGAACAAAGCTCCCAAGATGCGTTGTAGAATCTACAAAGCCTGTGGGCGGATTAACCCATACATGAGCTCTCCCTGCCACATTGCACAGAAGAAAAAGGTATCCCAGAAGAAAATAAAGAAACAAAAACTTATGGCCCGGGAGTAAATTCAGCATAAAATAAATCTAAAAAAAAAAAAAAAAATCAATGGAAAAAAATATCCTTGAGTGAGGATTAACAAAAAATTAAAATTAAAAAAAAGAGGGAAATTATTTTAGTAGAACACACGCTGGACTAGAGAGAGGGGGAAATTGTCTGTGGATCCCATACTAGATAGAGAAAAAAGGTACATGAATCCCAAACTAATCAGAAGAGCTGTGCATATACCTCAGTGGTAGCAAGGGAGGAATGGGATCCCATATGGACAAAGGAGGGAAAAGGCTGTCAATATTTCTGAGTGGTCTAGTGCAGGCATATGGACACCATACTAGACAGGAGTGGTCCTAATGTTCATGCACAGCAGAGAGGGGATGGCAAACAAATGGATCACATACCAGTTTTTAAGTACTCCAAGTAAAGAATGAAATTAAAAGACATGGAAAGAGGTTTATGCTCTATCCCAGGGGCACCTTTTGGAACTCCTCAGGAAAGGCAATCAGTGAGTCTGCCAAAGTAATTAAGCAAGCGAACATTTACCATAAAGCCCACATCAGTTAAGTGAACAGAGATGAATCTTATTACAGTGCACTGTCAGCTCTGAGCCTGCAGGTACTAACCACTGCGATGTGGCGTTACTCGGCCCTGTCTGCTCGCTCACCCATTGTGACGGAGAGCTTCACCCTTCTTGTCAGCTCTAAAAAACAGGCTGCTTTCACCTGCTCTGGCAGTGACTTATGTTGCCTTCAGAGAGGCCTTAGCACCAGCACCAGTGTTTTTTTGTAAGAAGCCTGGCTGTAAATATTGGGGAAAGAGGTGTGGTTGGCTAGAGAAAGGAGCCTCGAGAGATAGAGAGGCAGAGATATGGGAGAAAGCAGGGGAACTGCATAGACGTTTGATTAGTAAGGTAAGAAAAATGGGATAGGTTAGTAGGTCAAGAAGTAAATGAAGCCCTGGCTGGCATGGGTAAGTGGTTAGAGCATCGGCCTGAGCACTGACGGGTTGTGGGTTCAATTACCAGTCAAGGGCATCTCTCTCACATCAATGTTTCTCTCTCTCTCTCTCTCTCTCTCTCTCTCTCTCTCTCTCTCTCTCTCTCACTCCCTCTAAAAATCAATGGAAAAGTTATCCTCAGGTGAGGATTAACAAAAAAATAAATAAAGAAAGTAAGTAAATGAAGCCCTGGCTGGTCTCATAGCACATGCATAGCAGTGACTGAAGCATTGCTCGTACACTGAAGGGTTTCGGGTTTGATACTAGCTAGTTAAGGCATGTATGGGAGGCAACCAATAGATGTTTTTTTTCTGTTTCTCTCTCACTCTCTTTCTCTCTCTTCCTCTCACTAAACATCCTCAGGCGATGATCAAAAATAAATAAATAAACAAACAAATAAAATAGTAAGCATTGCTTTAAAAAAGAAAAAATATATTTTTTAAAAAGGTAAATGAAGAATAAATAAGCTGCTCAAAGTATTGGACCATTCTGCTTGGGTGAAGTTGATAGTATTTCACTGAATAAGGAAAAAGTTAAAACTTCATTGCAATATACTTTTTCTACAGGAAAAAATATACTACTGAGACATGTTGCTTTTCCAATGTTAGTGGCAGCCTCAATATCAGATTATTAATGAGTTAGCTCCAAAGCAAAAGGGTCAGATTTTTCTCAACAACCTAATCGATATCTATTATTGAACAAAATGCATTATTTGCTAGTGAAATGGATATTTATCAATTATCCTAAGATTTACAAATGGCACCTGGAACAACTTTTGGCCCTATTTCTTTCCGAAAATAATTATCAGAGACAAAATGAAAGTCCCAAACTAACTAAATGGTAGCCTACTAAGTCAGGATCCTCACAAGAGGAAGACTGCAGGAATACCTGTTGAGACAAATTTAAAAATCATGCAACATTAAAAAAACTCATCACAGGCCATGTGTCTATCACTCAGAGGAGCAGCTAAGAGTAGACAGGTAGGTAAGGCCCCTGGGTTCAGAAACCAATAAATCTCTACCTCATTATAGAGAGTAGATCCTAAAGACATTGCTGGGAGACAGACATGATCAGCCAATTGAAGAAATGACATGGAATGGCTTGTGACTGAAATTGATGGAAGTCTCACAGCACATGCACATGCACATGCAGGCACCCATACATTTGAGCTTCCCTCTAGGCCTAGAACAAGAGCACATAAAGAGCTGTGGTAGAAAATGACTTGCAACCCTACTTTCTACCACAGTGCTTTGTTTGCAACAGGCCTGCAATTTCCTTACATTCAAAGGCAGTGGGAGGTGGGAAAAGGGAGACTAGATAACGACTATTCAAAACCAAGCAGCGCTGCCCAGGAGAGGACTTAATTGGAGGATAAAATTGGAGACTGATTCTTTGACAGCACCCCCAATAATAGCTAGTAAAGCAGGGGGTAAGAGCCAGCTCGAAACATTCATCATCATAGTGCAACAAGATGAACGTCTTTGGGGGAGAGTCTATGAGATTCTGGAGTAAGAAAATGAAGCCCATGTGGAGGGTAAGGCAGTTGGCTCTGGCAGATTGTCTCTGTGGGAGGCTGGGTATAATTGTTTTATGCTCACGAAGAACTTATTAGTTGCTTTCTCTTCAATATCCCAGAAATAGTGGTGACACTGCCCAAAGGAGAAATTTGGTTTTATAGTGATTACAGAACTTTATACTACTATATGCACCATTTTAGAAAGAGAGAATTTCTCTATTTTCTCCCCCTCCCTTACTCTGCAAATTGACTGCTTTCTCCACTTGATCTTAGCCATAAGGCCAAGAAGTGATGACAGCTTTCTTATGTAGTGAAGGAACAATCGTCCCTAGAAGAAAGTTCTACGGTTTCTGAACGTGAGGTTTTGCTAGTACAGCCATTGACTCTTGATAGTTTAATTTGTTTGACAAACATTTGAATATTTACTATGTGCAGGTACTATGCTAGGAAATGGAGGAGGCAAATGACATTTGATTCCAATTAGCAAGGAATATAGAGGTTAATGGAAAAGACACACCATAGACAATTTCATTATAATATGGCAAGGGCTAAACGGTATCATGGGAGCACGAGGAGGAGGCGGGTATAGCCCAACCTGGGGGCTTAGAAAAGGCATCCTGAAGGAGATAGTGCTTGAGTTAAGTCTTATTTTAAAGCTTCCCTAGCTAAAGAGTAGCAGGATACCTTTGTGAAAGCCACAAGCCTGCCAGAGTCCTATTTGCACCTTTTTGCTCAATACTGACTCAAAGATGCTCATGGAGTTAGGCTATGGCAGGTTCTATGCCTCCTTTCACCTAAAACTAAATGTAAGCACACAGCAGCTACAAACTAGTAAGCTGAAGGCAGGCCTTTCAGTCTCATGGGAGTGATGGATCTCGGTGGTGCTGTGCCCGCCCCGCCCTCCACAGAGTGTCAGTCTCCAGCTGGTGTGGCAGCTGTTCCACTTAAAGCCACACTGAAGCCTTGAGTCTCTGATCTCCACCAAACCACACTGAAGAGAATAAATGGCTCTGCTTTGCAGCTGCCTGTTAATTATAACAGTTTCCTTGGTCCTCTTTTGGTTTATAAGACAATAATATGCATTTGGGAAGGTCCTCAGTAAGAAACACATAAGAGAACTTTTACTTCATAAAGAGCCTGAAAAAACACCTACTGCCAGCAGCAGTAAGGCATCCAAACACCTAAAACAATAGCACGTGAGACAGCATCAGAACATCAGAACACAGATTCCTTCAGCAGGGCCTCTAGCTTACATAAATGATAGCAATCCATCACTCAGCCAATAAGAGGGCTTTTTAAAAGCATCCTTATAAAACCATCTTTTACATTCAGGAGATCTGTAAGATAAAAATAGCATTAATTGTCTTGACTTGTTACTTTAAAAAGGAAGAAAGACAGCCCAAGCCAGTGTGGCTCAGTTGGAGAGTCGTCTTATACACAGAAAGGTCACAGATTCAATTTCCTGTCAGAGCACATACCTAGATTGCAGGGTTCAGTCCCTAGTTGAGGAGAGTATGAGAGGCAACCCATCAATCTCAATCTCTCTCTCTCTCTCTCTCTCTCTCTCTCCCCTCCCCTCTCCCCCTTCCTCTAAAATAAAGATAAATAAATAAATGATATATCCTCAGGTGAGGATTTAATTTAAAAAGGAAGGAAAACAATGCATAATGCTATTAATAATTCACTTCAAAGTTGCTTTAGTTGTCTCAAAGCCCCATTTTAGATAATTAAAACTTTTTGGCTGTCCTCTTGTTACTCTAGAAGGAATTAGTAGTAAATTCTACTGTGTCAGGAAAAACAATTCAGCTCATCAATGAGAAAGGGGACTCTCTTGATAATCCCAAAGCATACTTCCTGGCTATCCTAGATTAATTCAGGAGTTGCCAAGAATGTATTAGGCCCTTCCCATACTCCAACTCTCCCTCCCATCCTGTAAGCAGACTGTGAGACCTTGGGAACCTGGCAGCAACTCAGTCTAAGAAAGGCCAAAGAGAAACTGCTTCTAAATGGGAGCCTGGATTATAAACAGCTCTTGTTTTGATCTCACTACAGGCACATCCCCCTCTACTTGCATGCCCTGTTTTTCTGTTTTCTGTATTCTATAAAACCTTATGTTGGGAAAGTCTAGATGGCGGCAAACGAAGAGCACTGGTCCGTTGACTCTAGTGTGGCCCGTCCATAGGCCAGATGGACTTAGTGGGACAACTTCATTGGTGGCAGCCAGTGTGGCAGTAAACTTCACCAGTCGGCTGCAACAGTGCACACATAAATCCTAATAAACCCAGGTCTTTCACAGCCAGTACCCTAAGTTATTTCTTTGGAATCCATGAACAACATGCAGCACTTTGCATAATATCTATTAAGATATGAAGCACTCTTTTATATGGGAGGCCCCACAGAAACATTAGAGAGCACAATCAGAAGGGGAGCTCTATAAGCACTTAGACATCTCAATATCCACTTCCCTAGCTTAGGACCTCAGATCGGCTGATGATTCTGGAAGATGATGGTGGCAATATTAAGGCCTTGGAAGATAAAACCATTCATTCCAGCCATCCACTCATTCTTTTATTGTACCATACAGCACTGTGCTAGGGGCAGTGATTACAGAAACAAAACAAAACAAAACGTGGTCTCTGTCCTTAGGAGTTTGCCATCTAGTGATGGTCAGATAAATAAAAGACTATACTACAATGTGACAAGTTCTTTAAGAGATGTATAAAGTCCTGTGGTAATACAGGTGGGAATCATACTTCTTCAAAGAACCCAGAAAGCTTTCAAGGAATGTGACATCTGAGATAGATTTTGAAGCATAAATAGGATTTTGCTAGGTGAAAAGAGGAATGGGAAGACATTCTAGGTAAAAACATGTGCAGAGGTATGACATTTGAGATTCTGTGGCCAATTGTACTTTGGCCAGATCTTAGGACAGATGGGAGAGTGAAAGTAAATAAAACTAGAAAGGAAGGTAGGCTGAGGTCAAGGTGTCATGCAAAGAAGTTTGGACATTATCCTATCCCTATCAGTGAGGGGGAATCACACAAGATTTAAATCTGGTAATTTTTTAAAATTAAATGCTTCAGACATAGAAAAAGGTGCAGAAAAGAATATACTGAATGTTTATGTACCTAATATCCAACTTCAGAAAGCATTACAATTACCTTCCAAACCATCCATGTATCTCTTCTTCTTTTTTAAAATAATAAATAAATAAACAAACAAACACACACACACATACACACACTGAGTGGCCAGATTATTATGATCTCTGAACGCATAATAATCTGGCCACTCAGTGTATATCCTATATAATAAAAGGCTAATATGCAAATTGTCCCCTTGACCAGGAGTTCGACCAGCAGGCAGGCTGGCCAACTGCCCATGTCCCCTCCCCCTGGCCAGGCTGGCCGGACCCCACCCATGCACAAATTCATGCACCGGGCCTCTAAAAAATACACACACGCACACACACTGAGTGGCCATATTATTATGCGTTCAGAGATCATACTAATCTGGCCCCTCAGTGTATATTTTAATTGATTTCAGAGAGGAAGGGAGAGGGCGAGAGAGAGAGAAACATCAATGATGAGAGAATCATTGATCGGCTGCCGCCTGCACACTACCCACTGGGGATCGAACCTACAACCCTGGCATGTGCCCTTGACTAGAATCAAACCCGGGACCCTTCAATCCACAGGCTGATGCTCTATCCACTGTACCAAACTAGTTGGGGCCACATACCTCTTCTTGACTGCATATCTGTCACTCTCTTCCCAAATAAATAGTCTCTTGATTTTGGAATTTATCATTCTTATAAGCTGCTTTACTCTTCTTACTAAATAACTTACTAATTTTTGTGTATTTTTAAACTTTTTGTGCATATTATCTTACATTCTACAATTTTTTTATTCAATATTATATTTGTAAGATTTTTATTGACTTGTGTTGCTCTAATCCAACTTCAATGTTGCATAATATTCCATTGTATAAATATACCATAATCCATTCTACTGATTGAAATGTAGGTGGTTTCCCACTTTCTTGGTATGAAAGACAATACTGAATAAATGTTCCTACTTATATATCCCTGAGACCATTTGGGAGAGTGTCTTCAGAAAATATACCTAGGAATGGAATTACTGTGTCATAAGGTTTGGGCAACTTGCACTTAACTATTGCCAAATTGCCTGAAAAAAAATCATGATAACAACATATACTCCCACCAGTAGTGTAAAGACCTGTGCTTCTGAAATTCAACTCTAGTGATTAAATAAACGGAAAAGACTGGAGGTAGAGAACAGTTAGGAGGCTCTTATAATGTGAGAGGTTATGAGGCCTTGAACTAAAATGGTGTTTGTCAACACAAGAGTTAGTGAATTTCCTTAACCTGGACAGATATTGCTTTGAAGTAAAATGAATTCTAAAAAAGATGAACCACTTAAAAACTTTTAAAATTTATTTCAGAGAGGAAGGGAGGGAAAGATAGAAACATCAATGATGACAGAAATCATTGATCAGCTGCCTCCTGCATACCCCTACTGGGGATTGAGCCCACAAACTGGGAATCCAACCATGACCTCCTGGTTCATAGGTCGACACTCAACCACTGAGCCATGCCAGTAAGGCAGATGAACCACTTTTATCAATATGGATGCAAATGTTACGGAGAAATTATTTTTAGTTACTCAATTATTGAAAAACCTTTAAGTAAGTTTGGACAACTTGGATATTTAACTCTACTTTTTCAATTGCAAATTATATTAAATCTAAATAGAGATAAAATATTGCCAATGAAAATACATCACCTGAATTGACATATGCTTTATCAGGTTGAGGATATGCTCTTCTATTCCTAGCATTATGAGAATTTTTATTAAGAATAGATGTCGTGCCGAAACCGGTTTGGCTCAGTGGATAGAGCGTCGGCCTGCGGACTGAGGGGGTCCCAGGTTCGATTCCGGTCAAGGGCATGTGCCTTGGTTGCGGGCACATCCCCGGTGGGGGGTGTGCAAAAGGCAGCTGATCGATGTTTCTAGCTCTCTATCTCTCTCCCTTCCTCTCTGTAAAAAAATCAATAAAATATATTATAAAAAAAAAAGAAAAAAAAAAAAAAAGAATAGATGTCGTGCCCTGGCCAGTTTGGCTCAGCAGGTAGAGCGTTGGCCAACGGACTGAAGGGTTCGATTCTGGTCAGGGGCACATGCCCGGGTTGCGGACTCGGTCCCCAGTGGGGGGGGTGCAGGAGGCAGCCAATCAATGGTTATCTCTCATCATTGATGTTTCTGTCTCTCTCTCTCCTTCTCCCTTCCTTTCTGAAATCAAAAGAAATATATATATTTTTAAAAAGAATAGATGTTGAATTCTGCATTTCCTAATGACTGATAAACAAACAAAAAACCCCAAAACAAAGCATACTTGTACATGTACATATTATGTCTGGAAGAATAACCAAAAAGGGAGGAAATTCTTGCTCTAAAGCAGAAATCTCTTGTTTCCAAGGTCAGACAGAAGGAAGAACATCAACCTTAACTAAAGTCAAGGCCACCAGTCTCTAGTGGGCAAATGTTCTCAACAGACCTATTTGGTTTAGTGCCTCCTCCTTCCTAGAGTGACTTCCATGACATCACCAGAAGGAGGGAACACTTCAGAAACTCTCCAGAAGCAAATGATGGATGGTCATCTCCTGGAGCCTTTCATAGGAGCTATAGTAGGAACATAGCTATTCTGGTCATACTAGAGGCCCAGTGCACAACATTTGTGCACTGCAGGGAGAGGGGGGGTGTTCCCTCACCTGGCCTGTGCCCTCTTGCAGTCATCCCCTGAGGAGTCCTTAGTGCTGCCACAGAGGCAGAATAGGCTCCCGCCACCACCGCTGCACTCGCCAGCCATGAGCCAGGCTTTTGGCTGAGCAGTGCTCCCCATGTGGGAACACACTGACCACCGGGGGCAGCTCCTGCATTGAGCATCTGCCCCCTGGTGGTCAGTGCGCGTCATAGTGACTGGTTGTTCTGCTGTTTGGTCAATTTGCATATTAGCCTTTTATTATATAAGATTCTATCTCAGGTACAACAAGATTGCACCCTGGACTTCAGATGTTCTTCCAAAGTCTTAATTGCAGTAGTACTCTATGAAGTCTTGCCATGTGGTACTCTCAATGCAAGTCAGGAGCTAAGGGCATGGGGTTGTTATACAGGAAATACATAAGTAACTATGATTAGTTAAGAGTTAGCCAAGATGGATCTGCATTTCCCAGCTAAATGAAGTACTGTCTGTTTACTACATATAGTCAGTAAATTGCACTTTATCCCTTCTGGGTGGAAGGGGCACAAAAATACAGTATTAAGATATGACACACAGCTGACATAAACCCTTACCTCATAGTGTTTCATTATCACCTATTTATCTAGTCAAAAATTTTAAATGTCATGTTATGATTTCTCTCCCTACTAAAATTTATTATTTTTACAAGGTTAATTACAGCTTTATAATTACTATTTGCTGATCCTGCAAGTATTAGTGGACATGTTAAGTCAGAAAAAGAAAACAATAAGCCACTTGATATAGATGGCTATGAGAAAGTCCCATTTCTGATTAAATTAGTTTAATTTAACCCTGAACAAAATGATTACAGTGCTGTTCTGACAGCATATATCCATTATTTATCACACTAGAAGGAGAAGAAGGGACAGAATTTTTGTAAACAGGGATACAAATCAATATGAGGTTTTAACAGATGGAGTCTTGGTTGGGAGCCACAGCAGCCCCTTCAGGTCCAGAGCTGAAAATCATTCAGCTGAAAACATTGAAAGATCCAGAGACATTTGCTCTGCAAGTCATTTAGGGAGTCAGCATCTTACTAAATGTAATCTTCCCAGTCTGGGTCAGAATGATGGCCACACATCTGCTCTGGGTAGTCAGCAGTTAGCACACTAAGCTGCAGCCACAGAGCTATCCTGAATATTATCCCTGCAACTAATGCAATACTACCATTATATAATTTCCCTCACTGAGATATTTTTAGAGATATTGAGTAGATATTGAATAGCTTGGCATTCAGGGAGGTGCTTCAAGTTGGACATGTAAAGCAAACACTCTACACGAAGTTTAGAACATTGAAGACATGGGGGAGAGGGGCAAAGAGGCGCAGCAGCTATCAGCATTGGTTTAGCATTTGTGGTTCACCTATCCCTGATATGGTGCAAACCTGACTTAGACACCCATAGTGTGACCAAGCTTTTTGTTCCAGTCCAAATGCAGAGATTTATAGAAGTTGTCTCTGAAGTCAGTTCTGGGACACAAAATATCCCTGGCATTCTTCTGTGTCTTATAACATTTCAACAGTGGGAGGGCCCAGACAGAAGAAATAAATAAAGCTCTAAGATAAAAATTAAGTTAATAGAAAACCCAAATAATTGGATTCAATCCATAAATTTGGGAAATGATCCTCTTTTCTATGTCTGATGGCTATCAACAAGGTCCAAGAGCTCCTTAACTGATTTCCTTCTTAAAATAACCCTCTCATTAGTATATAGGTTTAAATAATACTAATACCTAAGGAAAACCACAACCCACCCTCCCATTTCTGCTTCCTTGGAATTTGAAAGCAACATGAGGAAAATCCAAATCCTCCAATTCTACTTCCTGTTACTCAAATTATTTTTAAAAAATTGCCACATATAAAGTATGGTAGTGATGGTCAAAAATTGAATTTCTTTCCCTTCCCCCTGAAGACCTTTTTTTCCCCCCTAATTTTAAAATTAAGGTAAAATCCACATACAGAAAATTTTACCCTTCTTAGTGTAGAGTCTACAAGTTTTGAAAAATGCATACAGTCATGTAATCAACACCACAATCAAGATACAGAACAGTTCCTTCACCCATAAAGTTCCCCTGTGTCCCTCCTCCTCCCAAGTCTAGCCCGTGGCTGATCTGAATTCTGTCCCTACAATTTTGCCATTTCCAGAATGTCATAAACATAGGATCATACATTATATAGCCTTCTGAGTCTGGTTTCTTTCATACTACATAATGCAAATGAATTCGTTGTTACCTGGTTTTATGTATGGTATTTCTATAAAACAGTTATATACTTTCCCAATGGAATAGCTGTGATGCTATATTTGTGATGTTTCTCTTCCTGGTCCATCTACAATATCATTTTTTTGCTCTCCTGGGTATAAGAAACATCTCCAAACCATTATCACTTACAAACTTCATTAAGACTTTGTTTACTTTTAGCCCTAACTCATTAATAAAAATGCTAAATATGCCCAATTTCCTCAACATCCTGCAACATCTTAGAAAACAACACTCATTCCCAAACCACACATACTACCATTTATTTTACACTTGATTTACAGCACACATTGCATCAGTAGCTTCTCCTTTATATTTTTAATCAATTTTCAGTTGAGCCAATAATTTTCAGTATATCACCTTTAATAACTACAGGAAAACCAGAGCTTTCCCCAATTCATTTGCAGTTAATGTACTTTCTGGACATCACAGATACAGATAAGGACCAATAGAAAACAAACTCGGAAAATTTGAAGTGTTACTCTCTAACACCAGCCTAAAAGCAACATTAAGCTTTGTACTCCTTCAACAGTGTCCCATTCTAAAAACAGTCTTTCAAATAAATGCTGTATTAATTAAACCACAGATGAGGGGGGAAAAAAAGTCAACATAATTAACATACAAAGCAACAGTATGGCCTAATTAATCACCATGAAGAGCAATCGAATAAAATATTATGCATTTCTATGGAGCAATTTAATCTGGCAAGTAATTAATCACAGAAACACTAAGCAAAACAAATGGATTTCCCTTTAAGGAAGTCACATTTATCATCTGTAATGTATCCCAAACTCTAATTTGTTATCCGACTCAAAATTGTCCAGGAGACAATGAAGTGTCAGCCGTAGTAGAACATGCTTTCTGGTGAAAAAGAAGAACACTGAGTTTTTCAAATCAAGTTACAGTCCCTGAACAACCAAAGAGCTAAGGGTTACAGGGCAGAGGTACATGGCGATAGACATGGAGGTCTTTCTTTCTTTCTTTTTTTTTTAAGGCATAGAGGTCTTAACCTCAAGCATTCTAAATCTAGGTCAGTTTAGTCAAACCCATAGATAATTGCTAAATGACTCATTAAAAAAAAAACCAAGAAAATAAACACTTAGCATTAGGAGTGACAATTATATATAGGTCACAGATATTACCAAAAAGCCAAAGGGAGGACCCTCAAAGGCTGACAACAGAGAAAAACAGCTTTTGATCTTCAGAATAAGCAAAGTGGGGAGGGGCACATTTCAATGCAGTGAAATTTAACTCAAAGAAATCTCCTTTACTCTTTCCTTCAGTCTTTAAACAATGGCCCACTTTCCCTGAGCCCCAACAGCTTTACTAGGTTGAAGAAGTCAATAGGCTGAGTTTTTGAATGGCCTCAATTTTCAAAGACAGAGGGACACACATTAGCTAAGAAGGTGTAAGAGACTATCTTCAGAACTCCTTCCCAACTACCCTCTCTGCTTAGCTGTATTTGAACTGTTCATCCTCCTTCCTTTTTTTTTTTTTAACCAAGAAAGCTCATGGTACTGTAAGCCTTTAATATTCCTATCTCTTGCCTGGCTGACCGTGGCTCAGTGGTTGAGTGTTGACCTATGAACCAGGTGGTCATGATTCGATTCCTGGTCGGGGCATATGCCCAGGTTGCAGGCTCCATCCCCAGTGTGGGGCATGCAGGAGGCAGCTGATCAATGATTCTCTCTCATCAGTGATGTTTCTATCTCTTGCTGCCTCTTCCTTCTTCTCTGAAATCAATAAAAATATATTTTAAAATGTTCCCATCTCTTCTTGATTTTTTTTTTTTTTAAAGCAAACTCCTATAGATAGATGAAAGCACTTGAGAGAGCCCAGGCATCTGCTGGCTGCAACCAAAGTGGTTTTCTCTTTACTGACCTGCTTGACCTCCAATGCTGGGTCCCATGAAACATTCAATACTTATTCAACTATAAAGGGAAACTTGTGCTTTTCACACTTCCACCCAGACTGTATTTACAACTTGAGAAAAGCTGTTGCAGATATCCTATTTGGCCCAGGGCATTTCCCTCTAGATTTTAACACTTGCCCTCCTTCAAACCATTTTGCTCTATTATCCTTGGCTCTATTATTCAGAGCCATTGACTTGTATCTGAACTCTTCTACTCTGCCTGGCCCTTCAGTCCATTTCTCTTTTGTGGAGTCTGCTTGGCAATTCTGTTCAGTACTTTGACTCATAGCCCATTCCAGATCAGGCCCAGCCAATTGGAATCCTCACTTGTCTAAGAGAGCAGACCTCTATGTTTGTTGATCTATGTTTAACAAACATTCACTGAACACAGACACTGTGTTACCTGGATGAGTAAAGCATGGATGCTGCCTGCCTTCAACAAGCTCACAGCCTAGTAAAGAAGACAAATAGACAAGCAGATAGTTACTACTGTAGTATGGCCAGGTTTGGCCCTAAGAATGAAGTGCTACTTAACACGTACTATTTCAGGAGGTAATCTGATAAGTTGGGGAAGGAAATCTAAGCCAAGGAGGCAATGAGGAGTATAAAACAGTTTGTTCAGAAAACTCTAAGTTTTCTCCAGAGAACTGTAGGTAGTCTGGCATAGCTGCAGTGAGGACAGAAATTCCAGAAAGCATATTAAGAGTGGAATTGTATGCCACACTATAAAGCTTAATTTTTATTCTGCAGGTGTTGAGGAATCCAGTGAAGGAGACAAGCATAGGAAGGAGAACAAGAGAGAGAGGAAGGGGCAGAGAAGATGACAAGTAAGACTACAGGCTTAGAAAATACAACTGAAAAAGAAATGGGGAGAATGAATAAATTAACTGCAGTATAGTTATATAATAATAAAATACTGCTCAGCAATAAAAAGGAATGAACTACTAGGTATCTGCACACCCGTGTTCATAGCAAATTATTCACAATAGTAAAAAATGGAAACCACCCAAGTGTCCATCAAAAGATGAAAAAATAAACAAAATGTGGTTTATACGTATAATGGAATGCTATTCAGTCTTAAAAAGGAAGGGAATTCTGTCACATATGCCAACATGAATGAACCTTGAGGATATTATGCTAAGTGAAACAAATCAAAATTGACAAACAAATAATGTATGATTTCACTTATATGAGGTACCTAAAGTAGTCAAATTCAAAGGAATGGAGGAGCTGTTGCTTAATAGGTATAGAGTTTCGTCTGTCAGGATGAAAAAGTTCTGGAGATCTGTTGTAGAACAATGTGAATATAATTAACACTATTGAACTGAACTGTACACTTAAAAATGGTTATGATGATAAATTTTTTGTTGTATGTTTCTTACAAGAATCTTTAAAATGTTTATTTTTTAAAGGACTGAACTAATATACACTATTAAGTGGATGAATCTCAAAAATATTATATTGACTTCAAGAAGCCAGACACAAAAGAGGACATAGTATAGTTGACCCTTGAGCAACACAAGGGATTAGAGGCATCAACCCCCACACAGTAAAAAAATCCATGTATAATTTTGAACTTCCCCAAAACTTAACTACTAATAACCTATTGTTGACTAGAAGCCATACCAATAACATAAACAGTCAATTACCACATATTTCATATTACATGTATTATATAGTCCTAGAGGCCTGGTGCATGAATTCGTGCATGGCAGGTGGTCAGTGCACATCATAGCAACCGGTCATTCCAGTCGTTCGGTCATAATGGTCACTTAGGCTTTTATATGTATAGATATTCTCACAATAAAGTAAGGTAGAGAAAAGAAAATGTTATTAAGAAAATCATAAAGAAGAGAAAATATATTTACAATATTTATTGAAAAAATCTACATAATAAATAGGCCCACACAGCTCAAACCTATGTATACAAGTATATCAAGTGTCAACTGTATATGTCTATATGAAGTTCAAGAACAAGCAAAATTGAGTGGTGAACACACAAGACAATATACAGGTAATGTATTACAGAATAGTACACCTGAAACATATAATTTTAGTAACCAATGTCACCCCAATAAATTAAGTTAAAACTAGAGAATCATAAAAAAAAGCACACAAAAACAAAAAAACAGCAAAACTAATTTATGGTGAAAGAAGTCACAAAAGTGTATAGTTCAGAGGAGAAGGGGGTTGGGAGACTGGGTAAAAAAGGTGAAGGGATTAAGGAGTACAAATTGGTAGTCACAAAATAGTCACAGAGATATAAAATATAGTATAGGGAATATATAGTCAATACTATTGTAATAATTAAGTATGGTGCCAGGTAGGTACTGGAGATATGGAAGAGAACACTTTGTAAAGTATATGATTGTCTAACTACTATTCTGTGCACCCGAAACTAACACAAAATAATACTGAATATAAACTGTAATTTTAAAATACAATTAAAAAGAAAAAGAAAGAAAAACCTGGTTGGTGTGGCTCAGTGGTTGAGCATTATTAACCCATGCACCAAGAGGTCGCTGGTTTGATTCCTGGTCGAGGCACAAGCCCGGGTTGCAGGCTCGATTCCTGGTGGGGTCGTGCAGGAGGCAGCCGATCGATGTTTCTCTCTCATCAATGTTGCTATCTCTCTCTTCCTCTCCCTCTCTCTCTAAAATCAATAAAAACATTATTATTTTTAAAAAAAGAGAAAGAAAAATGTAAAAGCTAGAAAGATACTGTCATGGTTGTCCTTAAAAAATGACATATATAAAAACAAGTGCATAATTCCAGGAAGAAAAAGGTCATGAGGGAACTTCTGGGGTGATGGAAATGTTCTGTCTTAATCTGGATGATGATTACATAGGTACAATGTTCAATTAAATACTTAAGATATCACACATTTTACCATATATAATAGCTCAATTAAAAAGAAACAAAGAGCCGAAACCAGTTTGGCTCAGTGGATAGAGCGTCGGCCTGCGGACTGAAGGGTCCCGGGTTCGGTTCCGGTCAAGGGCATGTGCCTTGGTTGCGGGCACATCCCCAGTCGGGGGATGTGCAGGAGGCAGCTGATCGATGTTTCTCTCTCACCGATGTTTCTGACTCTCTATCCCTCTCTCTTCCTCTCTGTAAAAAAATCAATAAAATATATTTTAAAAAAAGAAAAAAAAGAAACAAAGATAGGGTTTCAGTGAATTTGCAACATTCTTTTTTTTAAATCCTCAACTGATTTTTGTTGTTGTTGTTTTGAGAGAGAGAGAGAGAGAGAGGGGAAGGAAGAGAGAAACACTGATGTGGGAGAGAAACATCAACCCAACTGGGGATGGAACCCGCAACCGAGGTATGTGCCCTGACTGGGAATCAAACCTGAAACCTTTTTGGTGCATGGGACAACATTCCAACTAACTGAGCCACCCAGCCAGGACAGCATTCTATTCCTATGTTGTTTTTTTTCTTTTACACACACACACACACACACACACACACACACACACACACACACCTATATATATATATATTTATATATATATGTCTTTATTGATTTCAGAGAGGAAGGAAGAGGGAGAGAGAGAGAGAGAAAACATCAATGATGAGAGAGAATCATGGATCAGCTGCCTCCTGCATGCCCCCTACTGGGGATCGAGCCTGCAACCCGGGCATGTGCCCTTGGCCAGAATTGAACCTCGGATCATTCAATCCGCAGGCTGATGCTCTATCCCTGAGCCAAACTGGCTACGGCAACATTCCATTTCTTCTTTTTTTTTTCTTTTTTTTTTAAAGTATCGGCCCACGCACCAAAGGGTCATGGGTTTGATTCTTTTTTTAAAATATATTTTATTGATTTTTTACAGAGAGGAAGGGAGAGGGATAGAGAGCTAGAAACATCGATGAGAGAGAAACATCGACCAGCTGCCTCCTGCACACCCCCCACCGGGGATGTGCCCGCAACCAATGTACATGCCCTTGACCTGAATCGAACCTGGGACCCTTCAGTCCGCAGACCAACGCTCTATCCACTGAGCCAAACTGGTTTCAGCAACATTCCATTTCTTGAGATGAGTGGTTCACAGGCTCATTTTAGGATCAACCTTTATTACAATCATGTATTAATATACTAGGGGCCCATATAGCACTCTTCAGAATTTATCAAATAGTTCATACTTTTTTAAAAATATATTTTATTGATTTTTTTACAGAGAGGAAGAGAGAGGGATAGAGAGTTAGAAACATCGATCAGCTGCCTCCTGCACACACCCCCACCGGGGATGTGCCCGCAACCAAGGCACATGCCCTTGACCGGAATCGAACCTGGGACCCTTGAGTCCGCAGGCCGACGCTCTATCCACTGAGCCAAACCGGTTTCAGCTAGTTCATACTTTTAAAGTAGGAAATTAGTTTAGATTAAATGGCCAAAAGGAACAGATTTTAATCCATCCTATCTAAATCCCATCTTGTAAACTTTTCCTTAAGAAAGATGTATTACAGTCAAAACCCTGTTCAGAAATCTTTTGTCCCCTTCTACCCAAAATGAGCTCCAACTACAGATGGCTATTCCTGCTGCCTTTACAGAGGTGTCACCAAGATGAATGCAGGAGAGGGGAGACCAATGAGAACCAACTGTCTCTGGAACTTCCTTGAGATTGAGAATTTTCATCATATAAAAATAGTGTCAAATGAGAAGAGATAAATTAATGTTCTTTGGTATACAAGATAGTGAAAATACCTGTCAGCACACCCTCTGTTTGACATCCCACTCACATGTTATTGGTTTTAAAAGAAATTATATAGAAACCAATTAGAACAAAAACATCTCATTAAACCTCCTACAACAGGAGCCCACTTTGCTAAAGCATGCACAATATCTGGGCTCCAGAGAGAAATGTATAATCAAGGTAAAAATTAATCAAAACCTACATAAAAAGAACAGCAAGAGACAGTTTAAGAAGAAAATCTTTCCTCAGTGTTAGAAATTCCTAAAGTCTGATCACTGAGTGCATAATTCTGCTTATTATTTTCTTCTACTATGTAACACTATATTTATAATTAGGCTGGTATCACAGTAAAATGACAGTACGATGCACACAATTCATTTAACAATTAATCTACTGGAGCTAAAAATTCTTACCATGTCATTAATTGTCTGCTTAAAATGCTGCCTCAGTTTTAGTTCTAGATTATCACACACCTTTAAAAACCCAGAAGAAATGTGATGCACAAGGCAAGGTTTATTTAGGGGAGAAATAGCAGGCAGCATTGAGCTTTACACTTTCCTCTCCCAATGGACCCAAACACAGAAGAGACTTCATTGTGACCACCAAGCTTACTACTGACTAAAGGAGCATCTTCTTTCTCAGTAAAGCTCTCACACCTACCCTCACCACAAACGGCCTTTTTAACTGTCCTTTGTCTGTCTGTCCTAATTTCTCAATATAAGCTACAATCTTTCCTCTTCTTCCCCCTCCCCCTCCTCCTCCTTCTTTAATATTTCAAGTGGTAAACCTCTCCAAAGGGGTTTTGGGAGAGTAGGAGGATAGAGAAAGACTTGAACTATTCTATGAAGGTTGTCATCTCTGATTTCTCTATAAAAAGATTTTATTTTTCCAGTCTGGCTCTGGTTGATGATTTTCCACCCACAAATTTATTCTTTACAAAGAGCTTTGCAGTTGATTCTTAGGGAATTGTTTCAGTCTTCGAGTCCATTTTATGTAACAGCAGCAAGCCAAAACTCAGTGAGGGGAAAGATTGTTCCCAAATCATCCACCAGAGTCAGGATTAAATAAAAGCACCTGGATAAAAATTTAGAAGGCATATTTATCAAAAGTGCTGATGATGCAAAACTGCAAAGGAAAACTAATACATTAAATGACATAATCAGGCTTCAAAATATATCCTAATAGCCCTGGCTGGTGTGGCTCAGTTGGTTGGAGCATCTTTCCATACACTAAAAAAGATTGCGAGTTCAATTCCACGTCAGGTCACATACCCAGGTTGTGGGTTCAATCCACAAATCAGGGCACTTATAGGAGGCAACTAATTGATGTTTCTCTCTCATATTGATGTTTTTCTCCCTCTCCCTTCCTCTCTTTAAAATCAATAATAACATATCCTCAGCTGAGTATTAAAAAAAAAATATATATATATATCCTAATAAACTAGAACAGTAGGTTGCAATGAATTAGATATATTTAACCTTTTGCACTCGGATGTCGAGTGTGACTCGACACGGTTAGCATCGGTAGCAGCTCGTATGTCGAATTGTATTGAATGTATCAATAATTTGAAATATAAAAAAATCCAAATAAATAAGTTTGTATGAAAAGAAACTCCAGTTTTTTATTCTACTGCCGCGCTTTGTAAAATCTGGGGTATTTAAAAAATTAAATCCCAAGTAGAATAAAGGAATCGAGAAAAAAGCAAGCGAGTGCAAAGGGTTAATAAGGATATAGAGTTTCATTTAGGTTAAAGGAGGAAAAAAATCAACCAGAGATGTTCAGGAGATTCACCAAAACAGTAATACTAGTAGTAGCTATCTCTGAATGGAGAAAGTTTAGATGACCTTACTTTATTTTATTCTTTGCACTCTTCTGTATTAATTAAAATTTCTATAGCATTAAAACAAAACAAAACAAAAAACAAATAAACTACCACAAAGCACAACATCATTACCAACTAATTAATTACAGGATGGGAGAGAGAGCTTGATAGAAGGTCACTTTAAGCAGATTTGCAGGTTTTAGTAGGACCTAAGCTTGTTATGAAGCAACAATGCAAGTCTGCTACTGAAAAATTCATATAATTGGAGGCTGCAATTAAAATGCCCATATCTCAGATGCTAATAGTCTCCCTATAATTTAAGCTATTAAGATTATATTTGGATCTCATTTTAGATGTCATTCAATCCAATAAACGTTTACTGAATGCTTATTTAGTACAAGGCACACCCTAACACCATACTTGTAGGAGGTAAATTGAGAAGTTAGGATATGACTTTAAAAAAATCACAGTAGCCAGAGATTTTGAAACTATGTCATATGAAGAACAACTGAGGGAAGAAAGGATGTTTTGCCAACAGAATGGCAATCATATACATGTTAACCTTCTAAAGAAGTTCACATGTAGAAGACAGGAACATTTCGGTGTTGCATCTGAAAGAAGAAATAGAATCAATAGGTTCAGGTTATGAAGAGGAAAATTCCATCATGAGGAAGAAATCCTCATCCCTTAAAAAACTGAATGGAATATAGCCTAAAATATTAAGAACTATTTTACTAAGTGTTCAAGCACTTAGTAAATATCAATGGATATTACCTAACAGCTTTGGAAGGAGACCAGGCTAGATGGCCTCTTAGGTTCTTTCAACTTTTAAGGTACCGTGACCCAGGCACTGCTAATCTGCAAGATCAAAGTCCAATAAAAAAAAAAAAAAAAGAGGAGGTATGGTACCTTAGCCATTCTGGTGTAAATCTGAGAATTTAGAGTGATTAAGCTTCTATGGAGCCAAAAACATGTCTCTTGTTGTTCACAATAATCCAGACACCTAAACTTCCATCTGCTGAAGAGATGCCTGTTTGGGTTTGCTGATAGGATAATACATTACTACTCAATAGTAATGGCTCTTTCATCCCATTAACAGTCTACTTGTTCAACATGGTTAGAATACCTGAGTTATGTGACCAGAGTTTGGCCTGATTTTGGGAACGATAAATAGAGAGGGAAAAATAAGGGATAAGATGAAAAAGTGCCCACTTTTAAAAAGACTACTTTATAAAGTAACCTAGATATAAGATGCAAAAGGGAAATGAATTAATTAGGGACCTAAACGATGCCTATTGTTCTCATTTTCGGCTAAGCTTTTTGTAAGTTACAATTAGAAACCAACAGTTTGTGAAATAAACCATGGTTAAATGGATTCCTATCCTACCTTAAAAAAAAAATCAGTTGAGGAAGATGAAAAAGTTCTGGAGATGGCTGGTGGTGATGGTTGCACAACTACATGTGAATGTACTTAATGTAATAAAACTGTAGACTTAAAAATGGCTAAAATGGTAAATTTTGTTATATTTTTCCATCCTTAAAAAAAAAAAAATCGGCCCTAGCCGGTTTGGCTCAGTGGATAGAGCGTTGGCCTGCGGACTGAAGGATCCCAGGTTCAATTCCAGTCAAGAGCACATGCCCTGACTGCAGGCTCGATCCCCAGTGGGGGGCATGCAGGAGGCAGCCAATCAATGATTCTCTCTCATCATTGATGTTTCTATCTCTCTCCCTCTCCCTTCCTCTCTGAAATTAAAAAAAAAAAAAAAAAAAAAATCGAAGTGGAAAAAGACTCCAGTGGAATTTCAGGTTGAGGTAAGCAGGTTTCATACACTAAAGTTACACTCACCTAAAACCACAGTAGACCCAACTAAAAATCTTAATATTCTATAACACATATCTGAATCTCCTAAATCAAGACTTCTTTACTGCACTGCAATTCACCAAGCCCAGCTATGACCTAATGCAAAACCTCACTTTGTAGCATAAACCAAGTTAAGGCAAAACAGATTAGCCACATGGTTTTTTTAATTTCTAACTGTAGTCCTACGAGATTAGGCAACAGCAACTATCAGAATAATATGTAATGCTCCTAGTCATTGGAGAAACAATATAACAGAAGCCTCATTTCAGTGCTTTGTTTTAGTCTGTATAGTGCTTTTCATTCTCTGTAAGAGGAGATCAGCGGATCTGATTAACAAAAGAAAGGTCATTACTGACAAATTCTAACCTCGGGGATAATCTGAGTCTGTCTGCCACTTTAGAACAGGCAACTGGAATAAGAGACTGTGTTCCTGTATTTCTTGCTAATTGAGTCATCAGCCCAATGCCTCGGCTCCTATTCACTTTAATCCATATTTACTTTTCACTAGACTAAGTTGCAACCTTCAGCTTAAGTGCCTGGCATCAAACTGCTCCTCTTCCCCACTCATCAGTATCTACTCACGATAAGAGAACCGTGACTAATATTGTAGCACAAACAGGTGCATGGGCAAGAGGGCTTGGGGGGACTTTGAGTGACTGAGCCCTCACATTCCCTTTCCAACTTTAACTCTGTGGCCATCAACAGTAAATGTACTTTCTTTGATTACTGCCTGAGGGTTTTTATTCTGTGACATTCAAAACTCTATGCACAACCTTCTCCAAAGGATGTTAACTCCCCTATGTAGAGGCCGCTGAGAGCTATTCTTGTTCCTTTGCCTCCCCAGCAGAGTACACATTTAAAGCTTTTCTTCTTCTCGTTTTTTTTTTTTTGGAGGGAGTATTTTTTTTAGAGTAAAGGAAAATAGCTACATAAGCAAATAAGCAGGAAATGGGAGGGGGAGAGGGGGCTTCTTAGCATAGAACAAAAAAGACCATGGAACAAGCAAGGTAACAAGAGGCAAATTCATTAGGTGAACAATTAAGAGATTTACAAAGAAATGCACTGAAGTCTTATTCCAAACCCTAGGCTTGTCACTAACCATAGCAATATCTAAAAAGTCATTCTTGAGCCCTAGCCTGTTTGGCTCAGTGGACAGAGCATCCGCCTGCGGACTGAAGGGTCCCGGGTTTGATTCCGGTCAAGGGCACAGGCCTGGGTTGTGGGCTCAATCCCCAGTAGGGGGCATTGATGTTTTTAGCTCTCTCTCCCTCTCCCTTCCTCTGTGAAATCAATAAAAAATATATTTAATAAAATAAAGAATAAAAAGTCGTTCTCGAAGAAAAAGTAAACACATTCCAAATAACGGAGAAAATTAATATGTTAATCATAGAGTTCAAATTTTATCCAAATTAAGAAAATTACAGATCAGGAAAAAACCTATTTGCAGTGATTTAGCCTCTACTTCTGTGAGCAATCAGAGAATGGGATTGTGAATCTGGCACTAATAAAATGTTCATTAAGTGAAAAGCATTAAGATGTTAACTTGAAGAGATTCATTACAGACTTCAAATTACTTACTTTGAAAGTAGTTTGATTAGATGAAGGTCAGATTTTAGTCTAACATTTTTCTTGTTCTCTTTTGACTCATTAGTCAGCAGACATCTATAGGACCCCAATAAAGGAGCCTGCTAAGTGGTAGCAGGATATATTTAGCATAGAAGTCTCCAAGCAAAACTTCCCAAATGTTTTCTCCTTCCATCCCTGTACATGTTCCCTCCCCCCACCCCACCCCCCCACACACACCAGAGTGTTCTCTTGTGGACTAGTAGATCTGTGAAGGCAGCTGCAGTAACAATTATACCAAGTAGAATTTTAAAGGTGGAGCTATATTTTACTTTTCTTGTGGCAAAGTAATGGAACAACCCTCCTATGGGGAGGAATAAACACAGGGCTCTGTATGTTAATGACATCAGGTGTTGCAACAAAAATAGCACTTTCTAAGCAGCTGCATTTTAAGAATATCTCTGAAGGATCAAATAGGAAGAGAGAGACAAGTTGTTTAAATACAAATAACTTTGACAATTAAAGAACTAGCATGACTAAGCGAGGAAAGACAAGTGAAAAGCAAACAGTCTGACACTTGAGCAAATTTAGGACTCCAAACATGTGGGAGTACTTTTAATTTTCACTATCAGAATCTAAACCCCAAAGAACAGAAAGGCCTGCAGCCTTTTACCTACTGGTGAGATACTATGTTACAGTTGCCATCAGATGTACTGCATTCCAGAAAATTCCAAAGGCATAATTTGTAGCTGTCATCAACTAGCAAATCAGTCTCAGAGGTCCTCCCAGCTGTTACATGTCTGAAAGTTTCACATGCAATCCAATCCCTTCCCATGGCTATCAAAGAACTTAGTACAGGAGAGGTGGCTAAGAGTTTGTTTGCTCTGCTCTAGAAATCCTTTCCAGGTGTGGGATCAGCACAAATACCTTTATAAACAACAGAAGTAAATGTTACATACCATCACAATATTATTCCTAAACCTTTATAATCAACTTGATAATCAACTTGGCAGGAAACAGTTAAATGTCTCACAGTATCCTTGGGAGATATTTAACCCACAGGTCCAATTTTCTGACAGTCTCCTGTTTTCTAAATCATTCAAATTTAAAAGTGTCATGGATGTACAAAACAACCTCAGAAAAAAAGAAAAGGAGCATAAAAAGGCAGCACTCATTAACGTTGGCTCAGTGGAATAGAGACTTCTTAGGCATATCACTTTTTTGCCCTCAGCTGAGAAAAGAAAACTCCCTGGACCATCTTTATACAAAGCATCAAAATCAAGCCACACAAAAAAAGCAAAATATCTCTTAAGGCTAAGGGTAACATCTTAACTTTTATAGAAGGGACAAATGAAGACATATTTAGGAAACATTCTAAGGAAGGCTCAAAATGCTAAATCTGAAAAATGGTATGGCAATTCCTCAAAAAAATTAAACAAAGAATCACCATATGATCCACCAATTCTACTTCCCAGTTAATGCCCAAAAGAAGTAAAAGCAGATACTGCTCAGATGTTTGTACACCCATGCACAAATAACCAAAATCACAATAACCAAAAGATGGAAGTAACTCGCTTGGGGCTTCATCAATGGATGAATGAATAAACAAAATGTGGCACATACATGCTATGGAATATTATTTAGCCTAAAAAGGAAGGAAATTCTGACACATGCTACAACAGGAGTGAACCTTAAAAACATTAGGCTAAGTGAAATGACCAGTATTTTTATAGTTTACTAAGTGCTTTCATATACATTACATCATGTAATTCTCACAACCACTTCCCAATGAAACAGTTGATATTGCCATGATCTCCATTTTATAGGTAGTGGAAAGAGTTCCAGAGAAGCTAAATAACTTGCTCAAGGTCACACATTAAAAGACAAAAACAAAAAATCCAGTTTCTCTAACTGAAATATCCATACTCCTTTCAATTATCATGCTGAGTTTTATGTTTACCTCTACGGAAGCCTCTGATGCAACTCTACAGAAGGAGGCAGTATGGTATAGAACAGGAGTGGGGAACGTCTGGCCTGAGGGCCCATTTATTTGGTCTGGCCCTGCCAAGGCATTAAGGGTGAGTTCATTCAATGTTTGACAATATATACTAGTAGAAGGCTAATTTTTAAGTTGATAATTTTGGTCCACAAATGATGTTATAAATATCCAAATGACCCTTGGCAGAAAAAAGGTTCCCCATGTCTGGTGCAGAAGAGCCCTGGACTTGGGAGTTAGAAGGTCTATGATTAATTCTCAGCTTTGCCACACAATTGTGAGACTTTCTGCATTTCACAATATCTTTAAGACTCAGTTTCCTCATTGGTAAAAGTGTACTTTAAGTTTATAATATAGTCTTCTTTATAGAGTTTGATAATTAAAGAAGACAGTAAATGAAAGAGCAGAACAAAGTTTAGAACTTATTAAGTGAAAATAAATGTCAGAAAGAAAAAAATGTAAACTTTCACAGACTAAGCATCACCAGTATTTCCCCCTGATCTGGCCTTAGTGTGATAAGTGGCACTTATCACAAACACATCTTTCTAGGAATCTCCTGAGAAAACTGACTGCATCTCTGATACATCTGACACATACTCTGAGTCTAATTAATTAGCAACAGTGAAAATGATATAATAATTATTCTCTGCAGCAAATTTATCAAAAAAGTTTGAGGAATATAAATGGAGTACAAGCCTAACAAAGACTTGCAAAGAGAAGGAAGAGGTCATAGTCACAGGCATCTGCTAAAAACTTAACCCAGTCCTGGGGGCAAGCTGGAGGGGGTCAATGGGGAAAAAGGGGAACATATGTAATACTTTCAACAATAAAGAATTATTAAAAAAGAAGAAAACTTAATCCAGTCCTTTCTGGTCTATTCAGAAAAAGGACAGGCCAAGATCTTAAATCAGCTGTTTGATGGCCCTTGAAAAGAATAAGGACAGCAGCCAAGCCAGAAGTCACTAAAAGGAAAAGCAACAAATTAGGAGATAAAGCAAGCATAAAAGAATGTGATCAAGGAAACAGATCCCAGATGAAAAGGAGATGCCTAGAAAGCCCAAGTAAATACATGAATAAATAAACATAATATAATTTATACCCATATGCACTTTATAATCTAACCAAGAATTAGTGCTTCTTTCAAATACCCACATTCGTCATATTGCCCTTTGGTCACAAAGGGATATTTGTAATAAAGTAGTTTGTAATTCCTGATTCTTACAGAAAATCATATTTATCATAAGGCCTCACTACCATATCTGGTTTACTTGCTAGGTGCAAATATACATTTATTTGTGAGATTTATAAAACTGTGTTTGCTACAAAATGTCTCTAGGGTCAGGTAAGGCAGATCAACCTTCAGTGCAATCTTGTTAGCACATCTCACCCTCATCCCAGTCTTCTCAACGCAATTTCACACTTTTCCTTTCATTCCCAGACATGCCAAACACTATAGTAAATCACTACAGGGATAGGACAGTTTGTCGTAAAAAAACCCAAAAAAACCTTTGGAAACAAACACTGACTCCAAGCTCTGTCATACATTAGGATATACCAAGTTATAAATGTACTGGTATATTACTATTACTGGGAATGCCTGGCAAGGCTTACATCTGGAGCTAAATCAAGTTTCCCCATCTGCTGGGTTTGCCTCATCCACTCAATGTTAATTTTTCAATTGTTTGCAAGAACAATTTAATAACTTGAGAAAAATGGAAAATAACAGGCACAGAGGAAGCAAGAAATATAAGAAAAGTCAGCTTTAGGTTTCCCAATACTGAAAGCATCGTTTCTCCATTTACAAACAGCTCACTCCAGTGAATGTGTGGTATTTCCTTCTATGTCTCTGGATCTATTTTGTTCATCAGTTTATTTTATTCATTAGATTCCACATTATGAGTGAGATCTTGTGATATTTGTCTGTCTCTGACTGTCTTATTTCACTTAGCATAATACTCTCCAGGTCCCTCCATGTAGTATTTCCTTAAGACCCTAAACCAACTCCATGTATGACTCAGTTTTATCCAATACCAACAGCACTCTGTAATTGCCTTGTGGCTTCATAAGGAATCTATACCCCCACAAGCTCCATTCCATTTGCCTCTGTTTACCACAAATAGAAATAGCTATGTAAAGCAAAACGTCAAGGTTCCAGATTCCCATGAGTCATTCTTTGAACTGAGAACGGCAGAAAAAATTTTCAAAGAAAAGCTTTCAGATGCCCTATACACAGAAAATACTTTGGCAATAAAGATGCCTGAAAAGGCCCTGCAACCATCTCTGAGTAAGAAAAGAAAATTCACAGAACAGCACTGAGTTATTTCAATATGACAAAATGAAAGTCTCATGCACGGCTGCTTTTCTTGATCAAGTACGACAATTTCTTCCACTCCTACAGGCTTCAGGGCTTAAAATAGTAGTGGTGTTCAACAAACTACTTAGAAAAGTACAATACACCTGAGGATGAACCAAGGAATTCTGAAAGAGAAAATCTCATTCCTTACCTGATATTAACCAATGCATGGGTCACCTTGCTAGCAGCTTCTTTCCACTGGCCTGCATTGGTAGAAAGCCTCAGGACTGTACAGAAGGAAAAAACAAAGATCTGTCAGACCCCTGGTATAAAACACAGATATGAAGATGAGGACACGTCTCAGAATAGCACTATTAGAATAACCAAACAGAGCCTGTACCAATCTTCTGTTTAAAATGTCCTCATCCTAGCCCTAGCTTATTTGGCTCAGTGGATAGAACGTCGACCTCAGGACCGAAGAGTCCCAGGTTCAATTCCAATCAAGGGCACTATCTCAGTTGCAGGCTCCTTCCTGGACTGGACCCTGGGTGCATGCAGGAGGCAACCAATCGATGTGTTTCTCTTACATCGCTATTTCTCTCTGTCTTTCCCTCTTTCTTCCTCTCTCTCTGAAAACAAAACAAAACAAAAAACAACAACAATGAAAAAATATTCTTGGATGATGATTAAAAAAATAAATAAAATGTCCTCATCCTAGAGTAGCGATTTTCAACCAGTGTGCTGCAAGACTTTTTAAAACATGCAATATCTATCTAGTCAGGAGCTCTGACCTCTTTTCCTGTAGATTGTCAAACAAAAAGATGATAACAGCCAACACAACAGCCATCCAGTGCAAATGAATCAAAATTACCTTTTTTTTTTTTTGTCAGATCGGCAAAAAAATAATTTATTTTTTTGGTGTGTCACAGAATTTTAGCAATTAGTTTATGTGTGCCATGAGATGAAAAAGGTTGAAAATCGCTGTTAAATATAAGGACCTATTTTCACCGGGAATTTTTTTTCACTTTCTATCAAACTACTCCTCTGCTTTAGGGTTCCCCTTCCTCCACTCCCCACTAAAAGATTTCCATACTTAGTTGTTGCATTCACATATAATCTATTTTAGTTCCCCTGACTTAATTGTGTGACCTGCAACATGAATCAACAGGAATATTCTTCCCTTCTCTAAACAAATTCTGTCTCTTTTCCACACTTACCCACAGGAGGAGAGATGATAGGAATATAGAACATTCTCTTGCAGCTATGAGCTTCAGGATCATACATTATAGTACCTATACTATTTTAGAAAAGAGACAAACCAGCAATGCTCCTTGAAAGAACAAGCACATGGTGGGTACCCCAAGTTTATGTTTTTAATGAACAAATAGCTAATAAGAGCTAATTATGTAGTAAGTTTACTACGTGCCAGAAACGGGACAAAGTTGAGTTATATGCAATACAGCATATAGAGGAGAAAGCTGATACTCAGAAGAGAAAAGTAACTGATCAAGGTCATTCACACAGTTTTACGTAATGGAGCTAGAATTTGAACCTGGAGGGAATGACGAGCCTGTATTTATAAAGTGAGTGGTTAAGAGTATGAACTCTGAAGCCAGCTGTCAGGGTCCGTGACCAGCCCCTGCCACTTACTAGAGAATAATAGCAACACTATATGCAAGGATTATTGTGAAAATTAAATAAGTTAATACATAGAAAGCCTTAAATCAGTGCCTGGTACATAGCAAATGCTATACAAATATATATTAGCTATCATTAATTTAAATAGACTGCCTCCCAAACAAATGAATGAATGTACCTGAAACTTTCCTTAAGGAAGGAAAATAGAGCCCAACTAACATTAAGCAATGTACAGCCAATTTGCATAGGAACTTTATATCTGAATATCATCACTACCTGCTCTTGATCAGTATTCCTCTAGCAAGAATAGTAGTAGCAGCAGCTCCATCAGAGGCAGGGCCTGTGGCTATCATATGGAAAGAAAACTCATGTGGTTGCTCTCCATCTGTTCTAGCAGTATCATTTTTATAAATTCATGCAATTTTATGAAAGAGAAGATAGAAGCCTTAATAAAACATATTATCAGAGTGCTGCTTTTCTAATTTATAAGGTTTAGTGCAGGGAACTTGGTATAGTTCCAAGTTAGAGCTCTACAGTCTGAACTCAGGTTTCACTCAGTGTATGTGCAAATGTATTCAAGTAATAAATAAAACTGTTTCAGCAGGACAGACATAACTTTTTCAACTCAATTGTGAAAATTAGATGTGTTTGTTTTTCACTACATCCTCCAGTAAATCATAAGTTCTCTGATGATGCGAACCTAAACATGAAATTGAACTGAGTTTTCTGTTCCTTACCTCAAAGAGGTATTTAAATCTGTCCATGGATTATTTCTCTGTAACATTCTGTCAATTCTGTTCCTTAGTGAATAGGCACCCAGATGACCTCATCACTGCATTTCCTTTGGAAATGCCTTAGGCTTTTACATTCTTTTCTAAGTTACCAAATTTAAACACAAAATTATTTCAAAATGCCCAAAAGAAAAAAAAAAGAAAAAAGAAAAAAAAATGCCCCAAAGCCTTAAGCTAACATAATCATTTATGTGGTAAATTATGATATACAAAAATAACATATGCAACTATTAAAAAGTAATAGCAAAAACTAGAAACAACCATAATTTCTATTAAAAAATGATTAAATAAACTATACCCATACTTAGCAAGAAAGAGAGAGAGAGAGAGAGACACTCAAGAAAATTATCCCCCAAATAGGAAAATGTTTTATGATGTATACAGGGTTGAACAAAAGTAGGTTTACAGTTGTATGTAAAACAGAGTTTACTCTTGTATTATTATTTATTAATTATTGTATTATTTTTCATATGAACAACCATATGCCCATAAAACTCACAACTTAATGAAATAAAACAAATTCCTTGAAAGACACAAACTTTTAAAAGTTGCTCCAAAGGAACAGGTAACTTAAATAGTCTTACACCTATTAAAAAATTGAATTCATAGTTAAAAATCATCTAATAAAGTAAATTCTAGGCACAGCTGGCTTCATTGACAAATTCTACCAAACATTTAAGGAAGAAATAACATCACTTATAAATAAATTATTCCAGAAAATGGAAGATGAGAGAGCACTCTTCATATTATTTTAGGAGGTCAACATTATCTGATACTAAAGCCAGAAAATAAAATGGTATTATAAGAAAACTAGAAGCCCATTGCGCGATATCGTGCAGCAGGCCACCCGCAGCTTCTGCGGGAGCCAGCGGGAACTGCAGTGTGCCACCGGGAGCCGCACCGCGTCCACGGGAGCCGCACCGCGTCCACGGGAGCCGCACCGCGTCCACGGGAGCCGTGCGGCTTCCACTGAAGGTGGAAGCGAGCCGCCAGTGCCCACCACAGGAGCCGGGAGGGAGCCAGCTGCACCAATTCCGCGGGAGCCAGGAGGGACCCGCGCCGATTCCACAGGAGGCGGGACGGAGCCGTACTGCTTCCACGAGAGGCAGGCCCGCCGTCTCCTCTCCGGGCCTGTGCTCAGCCGCAGGAGCTGCCGGCTGGCCCCCCTATGACTGTCCGTGTCCACTCCGGCGCCGGCGCCGGCTCCGGGGGACCAGCCCGAGCCAGGGTGCGGCAGCTCACTGGCCCCCCATCTATGTCTCTGCTCCAGGCCTCACCTGCACGTGCAACCTCCTCCTGTCTGGTCATGACCTGTTACAGCGTCCTGGCCTAATTTGCATATTTCCTCTTTTTAGATAGATAGATAGATAGATAGATAGATAGATAGATAGATAGATAGATAGATAGATAAGTACAGACTAATATCCTTCATGAATATTTGCAAATCAAATCCAACAACAAATAAAAACAATAATGTAGGGTTGGTTTAACATTTAAAACTCAATCACTCACTCTAGTAATACTCTACAGTAGGAAAACCATGTGATCATCTCAATAAATGCTAAAACTGTTTTAATAGTATCCACATTTATTAATGATAATAACTCCACTGCAACTAGAAACAAAAGGGAATTTCTTTAACCTGATAAAGGGCATCTATGAAAACCTATAGCTAATGTCACATTTAATGAAGAATAATTGAGTATTTTATATTGGAAACAAGGCAAATATATCCATTCTCACAACTCTAATTTAACATACTACTGGAGGTACTAGCCAGTGAAATAAGGCAAGAAAAAATAAGGCATACAAATTGGAATAAGAACTGTTTTATTCGCAGACACCATGGTCTACACAGAAAATCCCAAAAAGGTTTTAAGAAGCTACTAAATCTAATAAGTGAGTTTAGCAAGATGACAGGATACAAGGTGAAATTTAAAAATTAAAGTGTTTTTTTATATTAGCAATGAACAAAAAAAATTGAGATTCTAAATAATACCATTTACAATAGCACCAAAATCCATGAAATATTTTGAGATAAATTTAATAAAATATATGCAAGATTTGCCCTGGCCGGTGAGGCTCAGTTGGTTAGAGCATCGTCCTATGCATCAATTCCCAGTAAGGGCACATATGGGAGGCACAGATCAATGTTTCTCTCTTACATCAATTTTTTTTTTTCTCTCTCTCCCTCTTCTTTCCTCTCTCTCTTGAATTAATGAAAAACATATCCTCGGGTGAGGATTAAAAAAATACAGTGTGTGTACCCCAAAATGTATACATACTTTAACAGCTGATAGCTAAATTTTGAAAATGAAATGTATTTTAATAAACACTTCCTTTAAAATTATTCCAAGTGTGTGTACACATTTTTGGGGGTACACGATATGCGTGTATGTGTGTGTGCACATGTGCACACAAGATTTTCATGCTGAAAACTACAAAATAGCATGAATAAAATAGAACCACAGGCATGGAAACATGGAACAGACTGACTAATCTCAGAGGGAAGGGGACAGGGGAGGTGAAGAGAGATTAACCAAAGATCTTATATGCATACCAGAGGCCTGCCGGGATCGGCCAAAACCGGCTCTCTGACATCCCCCAAGGGGTCCTGGATTGTGAGAGGGCACAGGCCAGGCCAAGGGACCCCATTGGTGCACAACTGGGGCTGGGGAGGGACCGCGGGAAGGCTCCAGGGCGTGTCCAGCCTGACTCACCCAGTCCCAATCAGCTGGACCCCAGCAGCAAGCTAACCTACCTGTCAGAGCGTCTGCCCCCTGGTGGTCAGTGCATGTCATAGAGACTGGTCAAGCAGTGGAAAGGTCAGAGGAACTATTAGCATATTAGGCTTTTATATAAATAGATAGATATGCATATACATATGGACATAGACAATAGGGTGGTGAAGGCCTGGGGCAGGGTGGGAACCAGGTGGAAGGGGACAATGGGGGGGGGGAGGGAAGACATCTGTAATACTCTCAACAATAAAGATTAAAAAAATAAAAATAATAATGCATCCACTTTGGAAAACAGTTTGATAGTTTCTTATAAAGTTAATATATTTATCAAACACCCAAAAATTCCATTCATAGGTATGTAACCAAGTGAAATAACAACTTGTACTCACACAAAACCCTGCACAAGAATGTTTGTAGAGGCTTTATTTACAATTGCTAAAAACTAGAAACCTCTCAAATGTACTTTGATTGACAGATAAACTAAACTGGCATATTTCTACAATGACATATTATTCCATAACAAAGAGGAATGAACTACTAATACATGCATCAACATGGATGAACTTCAAACAAATTACTCTGTAAAAGAAGCCAGGCTCAAAAGACTATATGATCCCATCCATATATATGTATTTTTTAATTTTTAAAATTTGTTTCCTTTTTATTGAATTTATTGGAATGACACCAGTTAACAAAATTATACAGGTTTCAGGTGCACAATTCTACACCACATCATCTGTACACTGTATTGTGTGTTCACCACCCCAAGTCAAGTCTCCATCCATCACTATTTATCCCCCCTGTACCCTCCTCCACTGCCACAACACCTCACCCACTCCCCCGCCCCACAATCACTACACTATTGTCCCTGTATATATGTATTTTTTTAGAAAAGGCAAAAACTATGTGGACAGGGAACAGATCAGTGGTTGCTAGGAGTGGTGGGTAATGGAAGAGTTGATCTCATAGGAGCACAACAAAAATTCTGGAGGTAATGAAACTCCCATATCTTGAATTTTTGTGGTAATTACACTTATATATGCATTTGTCAAAACTCAGAATTATATGAATCTCAGAGGGAAGGGAGTAGAGAGTGGGAAGAAATTAAATAATGAACTTACATGCATTTATATATAAACTATGGACACAGACAATAGTGCAGTAGGTCTGGGTGTGTGTGGGGGGGTGGGATAGAAGGGGTCAATGGGGGAAAAAGGGAACATCTATAATACTTTCAACAATAAAGATAAATATAAAAAATATACCTCAAAAAACTTGACTTAAGACCTAGCTGGTTTGGCTCAATGGGTACAGCGTCAGCCTGTGGATTAAGGGTCCCAGGTTTGATTCCAGTCAAGGGCACATGCCTGGGTTTCGGATTCGATCCCCACTGGGGGGTTTGCAGGAGGCAGCTGATCCATGATTCTCATCATTGATGTTTCTATCTCTCTCTCTCCCTTCCTTTCTGAAATCAATAAAAAGTTTAAAAAAAAAAACAAAACAACTTGACTTAAAAAATGCTTTTTCCATCAGAAGTTTCATCATACTTTATAAAAAATGGAGAGAGTACTAAAACATGCTATCTCCATTTGTCGTGCTTAATTTAGTGAAGATTTCACTTTTCTATTTGTGTTTTCCAGGTTAACATTTTTTAAGATAAATTTTTTATTGTTGATAATATTGCAGATATCTCTCTTTTCCCCACCCTTTCCCCCCTCCAGATTAACATTTTAATTCCCTGGGCAGATTTGAGCATTCCCAGATATCCTCTCTCATCTTGTTGCTATAGCTACAAGGACTTAATCTCATTTTACTCTGTACATGGCCCAGTTAAGCAGGTATGACAGGCTTCTATAAAATTTCTCTCCCACGCCAACTCTTTTTCTTTCCTCACTGAAAGGCATCTTTATTCTCTATTAATGGGTGCTGAAGCCTGGAATATGTGTGTGTGTGTGTGTGTGTGTGTGTGTGTGTGTGTGTGTGTGTATGATAGCTTCACATGTATATATATGTATGTGTGTGTGTCAAAGCAATAAAATATTATATACTACTTTAAATGAGTGCAGTTCATTATATACCAATTACACCTCAATAAAGCTATTAAGTTGGGGATTTTAATAGACACTTTTACTAAGTGAATTTCTGTTTCTGTGAAATCTTCCCTAAACTTTCAAACTCCAGGTAGTTTTGACTAGACTCTACTCAAATTTACAGGGATACATGACCTCTTTCAGAAATACAGGTGGGGCAAAAGTAGACTTACAGTTGTGAGTATGCGAAACACAGAGTTTATTCTTGTATTATTATTTATTAATTATTGTATTTTCCCACAAACAATTGTAACCCTACTTTTGCCCTACCCTGTAGTTGTACTCATTATGGCCCAAGAGTAAATTTTCAGTGAGCCAATCACCAAAAGGTTTGCAAGAAAGATTTTTATTTAATGCCCACTTCCTCTTGTAAGTTATGCTAAAATACATAGGTATATTAAAACTCCTTAAAATCTTGTACTTTCTCAAATAACACAATGTTCTTCCCTTGGGATCCAAGCTCTTCTATTTCCACTGTCAATTCCCACCCACTCCTTCTCTCCCATCTCACTGTATTCACTAAATCCACAGCCTCCCTATTCTCTCTTTTCCTCACAAACATCAAGAAAGGGCTACAGGGCTGCTAACCAGCTTTCTACTGAGATGAATTCTGAGTTCTTGAAGGCAAAAAAGTCCACATGTTCCTTCTTATTGCCTGAGAAGAAGAGACTACTGTATTTCTATGCCAAGCAAGGGCACCAAGCAACTACAGAATCTTTTGTAGTCTTTTCCTTTTATATGCTAAAAATCACAGCTGATGCAGAGAGCTGAGCAAAAAGAGGGCAGAGAGGAGTAAAAAGAAAAGACAGCTTACCCATGGAGTATAGGTTGTCAAAGCTCTGGTGCATGCGGATAATCTCATAGTAGAGTTCATCATAGCTGCTTGGGGTGGGCAGGAATGTGTCACCATATGTGATAAACATATTAAATAGGTTCACAATCTAAAAAAGAAGCAAAAGCCCATACACAGGCATCACACTATGAAGACTGGAAGGTATCAGTTGCATACTGCAGCCAGCTCTTACTGGCTTGTAAGAGCTGATTGTTACATTTTCAGGAATTTGTGAGTTGGTTATTAAAAGCCATTATTAAAAAATAATTTACATAAACTTACAATTTAATAAATTATATTACAATGAAGGTAATAAATACTAAAAATCATCACTGCCTAATTACTTTCTATCTTTTAGTATCATCTATGCTCTTGAGATTAATTTACATCTCTTAAATCTGATGTGGTGGGAATACCATATATAATGGAGTGTTATGCTTATCTTTTCCCAAATCTGCATTCAACAATGCCATTTTGATAACTTTGGCATTGGCCCTGGTGGGTATAGTTTTACCGTGGAAATCAGCAAAAGATATAAATCAGGACTTTTCCCCCAAAAAATGTTAAACATTTATGAACACACTGGGTAATATCCTGAGAAGACAGTAAAAAGGCAAAATGCCCGCCTATTACCCCAAATAACCAGTCAGATAAGCAGGCATCTGCAATGTCCCTCAGAAACTAAGTGCAGCCATGATGGAACTATTCACATGGCTAGGACACCTCTAGAGGCTTTGCTATGTACCAACATAGATACTACAGTACTGTAGTACAGTCTCTCAACTGGAACCGAGGCTCATACTCATACAGAGATCTGACCTATACCTGCCCCTGCCAGGTAATATACTCTCATGAAAGAGAAAGAGTCCTGCCCTGGCTGGTGTGGCTCAGTTGGTTGGAGCGAAGGGCTGTGGGATCAATTCCCAGTCAGAGCATATACCCAGGTTGCAAGTTCGATCCCCAGTTGGGGCATGTATGGGAGGCAACCAATAGATATTTCTCACATCAATGTTTCTCTCTCTCTCTCTCTCTCTCTCTCTCTCTCTCCTTCCTCTTCCCCTCCCCCTTCCTTCCTCTCTAAAATCAATAAAAACATATCCTTAAGTGAGGATTAAAAAAAAAAAAAAGGAATAGAAAGTATATCAGGTTCACCGAAGACATAAGTAAGAGTAGGGAGCACCAATATAGAGATTCTAATCCAAAAGGAAAACAAAGACCTGGTTCCCCCTATGACTTAGTCCCCAGAACCCAGTTCCTGTTTTAAACAAGCCCATCTCTGTCTTAGGGTAGAACTTTAGAAAAAGAAATATTTGTTGGTTACTCACCATAAGGGCTAACGTAAAAATGTTGTGTTTGGCCAAAAGAACAGTCTCATTTGACATAAGGAACTTCAGCAAATTTATCAAGGCTTAAAAAAAAAAAAGACAGACATCAACAAGCCATTCAAAGCATAACCAATAAAGTTAAATGAAAGCAATGAAAATCAACTAGCTCTACAGAAATCCAAATAGGGTAAGTCACAGCTACTAAGCACTTTTTAAAAGCAGATAAGGTGAGTATCTATTTGAATTGACCTTCCCAAGCACAAGTCTGCTTATCTGCCCATAGAAGGTTTTAAAAAATCTACTTCAAGCTCAGAAATTTGACTATAAAATACATATTAAATATTCTAAATTTATACCCCCATCAAATTTGCTCAATTTACAAGTCAAAATAAGGGTTCCCTTCTCACTCTAGGCTGCTAGCATCTCCTGTCACCAAATTTTAGCTATGTACCTATTTCAAACATCATTGCTACGAGGGACATTTTTCAATTCTAACTGATCACCAGATGAGCCAGCTATGTTGTAGAACTTATACCTGGGCTTCAGCTCAGAATCAGAAGAGAGCTCATGAAGAGGAAAAATAAAAAAGCCCTTAACTGTTCTAACTATTCAAACAAATGTACAGCTCTGCTCTGTCCTTTCTCAACTAAGACAACACTTACTGAAAAGGTCCTCTTTTTGCTTGGCAATCCTTATTGAGGGGAGAGATTGCCAAAACCCAAATAATCTCAGTAAAGAGACTGTCAAGTTCCTAGGTTAGCAGTGCAGCTTTAAAGACATTTTACAAATAAATATTAAGCATACAGGAAATTATCAATTGCCTTGTACTCATTCGCCTAGGACTGTAAAATCAATCCTGCTTGTGTCCCTCATGACCATCAGCTCTGTCTTAGCAGCCCTATTTGATGGCAAGCTATAAAGGCGTTTGGCAGCTGCAAGCAATTGGTGGTCCTCCCGTCTTCTCTTCTTCAACCCTCCTTACTTCCACAGACACAAAAAAAGATTTGACCTCTCCTTTCTAAGACCATATCTGCTTCTTTGCCAGCAAAGTCCATTCTCCCATGTTCTCTGAGCTTTGTGTGAAGTTTACTACTCTTAGAGAAGAGACATGGACTTTGATTTGAAACAGCAGGGAATAATGAGTAGGAGTAAAACCTCTCAACACTGGCTGCCTGCCACACAACACCCCTCACTCTCAAATCCTCTAAAAGCACAGGTACAATAAAGAAGCAGCAGGTAAGGAAAAGTACAAAAGCCTGCCTACATTCTGTTTCTAAAGCCTGAATCTTCCCCTCAAATAGCAAAAGAGTCTTGCACTGGATGAAGGAGGTAGGAACTCATTTATGAACTCTTTACTCCTGCCCCAACTCAAAGTCTTTGAGGATTCATAATGGACAGGCAAGTGATAGGCAGCTGGGCCTTTTGATATGGTCTGTTAACAAGTGATCTGTTGGACTGGAAAAAAAAGAAAAAGCTCCATGGGAGGATCACATAATCTGCTTAGCTCCTACCAGGAGCTCAGATAATGAAGGGGACTAACATTAAAATTCATATAAAACTAACCCAGACCAAATCTCTCTCATTAATGATCACTTTGCTGAGTAAATTTAAGGGCTGCCCACTCCACCCTCTACCTCAGAGCTTAGACAAGCCCTGCTAATGGATAGATCACATGACAATCACACTCTATAAACTCACAGGAGAAAAAGAGGAATTGATGGGTAGCGCACGTGGAACTCTGCAAAACATAATGGCTGGAGAGAGATAAAGCAGCTTTTGTACAAATCCAATCAACAAGGATTTTGTCCCCAGCGCAAACAGCACAAAGATGCAACTTCAGCAGTGGTTATATGATAATTAAGGGACACAAAACCTGGAGAAAATTTTCGGAAGTGGAAACAATGATTTATTGCCCCTCTGCTGGACTACAGTTAGTCTTGATCTCTGGGATTCAGAATCAGAGATGACAAAGTGATAAATATTAGAGAAGGAAAAGAGCAATTCTGGTACAATCCAAGAGGTGACCTGTGTCCCACTGCAAGAGACATCAACAGAGCTGAACAGTAGTGAGGAGGAGAGTCTGGCACTGTAATGCTGAGAGTCAATGCCAGGGGATACCTGCATCTTGCCCCTGATAATTTAGGTCAGATTCCCCTTTCCCTCCAAAAAACAAGCCAAGATTTTATCACCTGGAAGTAGCCATTCTCTAAAGCAGGGGTCAGGAACCTTTTTTCTGCCAAGGGCCATTTGGATTTTTTTTAAATATATTTTTATTGATTTCAGAGAGGAAGGGAGAGGGAGAGATAGAAACATCAATGATGAGAGAGAATCATTGGTTGGCTGCCTCCTGCACGCCCCACAGTAGGGATTGAGCCCACAACCCTGGCATGTGTCCCTGGCCAGAATCGAACCCAGGACCTTTCAGTCCGCAGGCTGACGCTGTAATCCACTGAGCCAAACCGGCTAGGGCCCATTTGGATATTTATAACATCATTCACTCAATATAAATATATGTTGTGCCCGGCCGGCATGGCTGAGTGGTTGAAAGTTGACCCATGCAGCATGAGGCCACAGTTCGATTCCCGATCAGGGCACATGCCCTGGGTTGCGGGATCAATCCCCAGTGTGGGGCCTGCGGGAGGCAAACAATCAATCATTCTCTCTCACCATTGATGTTTCTCTCTCTCTCCCTTCCTCTCTGAAATCAATAAAAATAAAAATAAAAAAAATTATGTTTCTCTGAAAAAAGCTCCTAAATTTATTGAATTTCAAGTCCGGCCTGTGGTTGCCTTGGCAGGGTCAGACCAAGCGGGCCTTGAACGGCCTACGGGCAGAATGTTCCCAACCCCTGCTCTACAGGGAATTTAGCAGGCAGCTAAAAGGAACAAAGCAACCTTAAAATTGGCTCCCACAAGCCTCTGGCATCAGGGACCACAATTCCTCTCCAACAGAGAATGCCCCTAACATCCCATGAAATAGTGCTTTTTTTCCTTCATCATCTCCCTGACTTTGCACTCATTCTACCAACTGTTCAGTGTACTCTACATCACTACACACGCATTGTCTTTTATCCTCTGACCTGACGTGATGAGAGTTCTATGAGGCGTCAACATAGCTGATTATAGTTTTTTTTTAGAGCTAAAAATGACATTAAATGTCATTTAAGGTTTCGGGCTCAATCCCCAGTAGGGGGTGTACAGGAGGCAGCTGATCAATTATTCTCTCATCATTGATGTTTTGATCTCTCCTCTCCCTTCTTCTCTGAAATCAAAAAAATATATATTTTTTAAATTTGTTAAAAAAAACAACAACCAGACAGCCCTAACCGGTTTGGCTCAGTGGATAGAGCGTCAGCCTGCGGACTGAAAGGTCCCAGGTTCGATTCCGGTCAAGGGCATGTACCTTGGTTGCGGGCACATCCCCAGTGGGAGGTGTGCAGGAGGCAGCTGATGGATGTTTCTCTCTCATCAATGTTTCTAACTCTCTATCCTTCTCCCTTCCTCTCTGTAAAAAATTAATAAAATATATTTTAAAAAAACAAACAGACAACAGGTCAATGTATTTCTTTCCATAGAAACTAACATGATCCCCACAAACACTCCATCTCAACTTTCTATAACCTCACCATAACTGATTCAGCTGAAATTTACATTATGGTACACAGTACTAAGTACAGGGCCAAACATACAAAGGTATTTCCTCTCTGATGGAGAAAGGAAAGGAGCCAAGTATATTCAATCAACATAGAGAGCCATGAACTCTTAGGCAGGAATGAAAATTCAAAAGGAAATCTGGGCAGCCTTCAAAACAAACCTATGGCAGTCTTCAAAATAATAATCAAAGTTCACAAAACCACCAATGCACTGAAGCGCCAACGATATTCTAGGAAATCCTTGGGAATCCTGGGTTTGACTCCTAATCTTTGCTATCTCTACTAAATGAAGCTCTAGATACCTGGCTCCAATTACTCTTAACCTGAATGAAAAATAGAGAAGTTATGTCAATGCAATATTTGAGGTATTATATTACACATTCAATACATTAAGTTATAGGGAAATGGGTGTTCCACACACACAAATTCTTCATTGGAAGGTCTTTTCTATCAGGCACTTTGAAAACTTAATTTCTGGGCTCTTTTTCAGGAACTAGAAATTGACTGCAACTGCTGCCTCTTTTGACTCTGTACTGGAGGCAATTGTCAGCCTCACACTTAGCTTTGGCCCAAGCTCCTTTCCTTGGGGAATCTTGTGCATGAAGTATGGCAGCGGTGTGCAGCAGTTCTGACTTTACTGAATGCAGACACAGGTGGAATAAAGGATAGTGTGCAGGTTCTGGGAAGCTGAACCAGGAACAGGTACCTTGATGGTTCCTGGGTCCCAAGTGAATTCTCAGAGGCAGAGACAACCAATCTATTTTTCAAATGGGAAGAGTTCAGTACCATCCCCTGAGAATTCTGCCACCTTATACACAAGGTCCCCCCTCAACCCTCAAGAAACCTTGTTTGCCAAAATGTTCCTAGCATTTACGTTCCTCACATCATAAAGACTCTCAAATTTTATCCTATTTTGAATTCAAATTGTATTGCTATGTAGGAGAGTAGAATGAATAATGGATATGGGAACTTCTCCAGGACTAAAACCTGTCCCCCACGTTGAGGTAAACCAGGTGCACAGATGAACAAGCCAACCATGGAAAGACACAATTAAATGGTACCTCAGATGCCTGCCTCAGAGAAGCAGAGGGGAGGTTTAATTACAAACCCAAGTGAATGACATTTAAATAAAATTAAAAACAGGAAGGAGACAGAGAGCCTCCAGCAGAACATGAATAAATGTCTCAGAAGATTCAGGGCAGAGAGAGCTGTCTGTTGAACAGCTTTTACATGCTATGAAGAGAAAGAGATACAAAGTAAAGACAAGAGTCTGCCAGGCCCTATTTTGTGGCCTTGCATGGAGCTAGGATAAGATGCCACAGATCACAAATCAAAAAAATCCACTCATTAGGGGAAACGGATAATTTCACAGGGACTGATAGCAGAGGAATATTTGCATCTCACTTGCTTAAGAGAGAGGCAGAGGAACTTAAAGGACTAGAAATAGCACTAGTGTAATAAGCCAAAGCCTCCAAAACCCCAGAGGCACTATAAACTCTAGCCAATTCTAGCATCTCTGGACAAAATCACCAATTGTCCAGGGACAATGCCAGCAATCAGTAGACTCACTGTCAATCAGCAAAGTGGCACAGGAAGGATTTAGAAGCAAGCACCCACCAACAGAATAATTTAAAAATACACTAGGTGGCTTCTCAGAATACAGGCATCTGTCTGACTGCAAACTCAAACACCTCCCTGAAACAGAGGACAACATATCAAAAAAGAAAATGAAATGGCGTTGGTTGCAAGCTATGAACCTCTCCAGGTGAAGGTTGCACAAAAGTCTGTACATCTGGTAGGAAGATTCTGGGAAGATGGCAGAGTAGGAAGCACCAGGACTCTCTCTCTCCCCAGCTAGACAATTGCATTTGCAGAATCTGTCTGATTAACTATTTTGGAACTCTGGACTCTGATGAAAATTTGCAGGTTATAGAAGATTTGGATGGTATATTTTGGTTAATTTCAGTCAATTTTAGCTCCTAGCACTATATAGCAGCTACCCATCCCCCACCCTCAGCCATGTGGCAAGTACTGGGCACTTGTTCCTGGAGCAGCTTGCACACACACATCTTGCAGAAGCTAAGGTGGCAAAACTGACCCTGTCCTTCTAATAGTGGGGATATGTGCACTGATGGCTGACTGCTGCTTTTGATTCTAGGGGTCAAAGAGGTGGGCAGCCATTGTTTTACACCTCCCGCGTTGTTGCAAGCCCTTCCCCCTCCAGATATGTGAATTCCAGGAGATTAAAGAGTCAGTACTCCTTTTTCCCCTGCCTTCATTTTTCACATTTCCCCTTTAGAAAACCAGACATTGCCCTGGCAGGTATTGCTCAGTGGTTAGAGTGTCAGCCCAAGCACCCAAGGGTCATGGGTTTGCTCCCCGGTCAAGGGCATGTATCTGGATTGCAGATTCATTCCCCACCCTGGTTGGGGCATGTGCAGGAGGCAACCAATCAATGTGTCTCTCTCACATCGATGTCTCTCTCTCTTCCCCTCCCTCCCACCCTTCCATTCTCTATTAAAAAAAAAAAAAATCATGGAAAAATATATATCCTCAGGTGAGGATTAACAGAAAACTGGACATTAAAGACTAAGATATTCAAAAAAACAACTGCACAAACGGGAAAAATTAAAAAGTGACTGCGCATGCCCAAGAAAAGGCTCGGAAGAGACCTAAGAAGACATTCAGTTTAGAGCTCAAGTTGATCCTCAACACAGACAGCCTATAACAATAAAACAACAAAACAATAATAAAGTCAGCAAACTCTGAGGAAGGGACAGAATCTGATTTCTTGTACCTTGAGGGCATTATGTTAAGTGAAATAAGCCTCACAAAAAGACAAATACTGTATGATTCCATTTACATGGGGTACCTAGAAAGTAGACTGGTGATTGCCAAGGGTTGGGGGAAGGAAGGAATAGAGAGTTATTGTTTAATAGGTACAGAATTTTAGTTTTACAAGATGAAAGGAGTTATGGGAAAAGATGGTGGTGATGGCTACAAAACAATGTGAGTATATTTAATACCACTGGACTGTATACTTAAAAAGTGGTTACAATGGTAAATTTTCTGTTTTGTGTATTTTACCATAATAATAATAATAATAATAATAATAATAAAGGGTCAGTATATCAACAGGCTAAACTACCTAATCTAGATGAATTGGAAAAAAGAGCAAATCCTTTCTTTAAATGAAGTTACGTTCTACTAGTATTTTACCATTTTCCTTGTGTTTGAAGTGTATCTACTAAAAGAGAAAATATGGTTCTCATCTATCTCCAATTTTCCATTTACTTGGAACACTGCAATTCTCACAGTTACCACTCACCCTCTTCTTTCTCATGAAAATGAGCTTTTATGTGAAAGTTTCCATATGGAGCATGCAGGATCCCATATATGTACCTCATTCCTGTGTAGCTACCTCTAACTAAACATGCTCAGAAGCCAACATTGCTCAACTGAGAGATAGCCAAAATCACTCTTTAAGAAATCTAATAGTCAATGAGACCATGTGTCTGAAGTAGATCCAAAAGCTTTACTTTCTGCCAAAATGAATGAAAATCAATAATAGACCTGTCCTGCTTTCTGAGCCAGGAAACGAAGATATTAATGAAACCAAATGATATGTTCCTTTAGAACAGGGGTGGGGACATCAGAATTACAACTAAAATACAGAACAACCATCATTCAGAACTGCCTGAAATCTGGCTGAATGGAAATCCTACAACTAGAGAAGTAAAGAAAGTACATTGGGACTGGTAGGAGCAGGGAGGCATAGAATGGGCTGGTCTGACACCCAGGTGTGGCATTTTTTTCAATCAGGTTGGACATCTCAGCTGCAGAGGCCTCCTGTGAGAAGCAAGGGGTCCCAGCCCCACATCAGACCTCTAGCCCAGGATTCCAGAGCTGGGAAGAGAAGTCCCTGTAATTTCAGGCTATAAAAACCAGTGGGGATTGTGGCTTAGTGACATGGAGGCTGCTGGAGTCCCAGGCAGTTCTTACAGGGTCCCGCTTCCTCTGAGCTCCAGTGCCCAGCAGCAGCTTTGGGGGATCCAGAGACAAACAGGGAGGAACTGGATTGTCTGGCATCGGGACAGGAACTCGGGGACGGCTTTGTCCAAGACAGGGGTGCTCACAGGGCATTGTTCCTGTGCTGGGATCTCCCCTGCCACAGAACTGACTGGCACCCAATCAGAAGAGCAAAAAAGAAAAAAAGAATCCAAAGATATGAAAGAAATGGACTTACAAGTCCAGGAAGCACAGAGAGTCCCAAAGAGGAATCCAAAGAGGCCCACACCAAGACATGTCATAATTAAAATGCCAAGGGTTAAGGACAAAGAGAGAATCTTAAAAGCAGCAAGAGAAAAGCAGTTGGTTACCTACAAGGGAACGCCCATATGACTGTCAGCTGATTTCTCAACAGAAACTTTGCAGGCCAGACGGGAGTGGCAAGAAATATTCAAAGTGATGAATAGCAAGGACCTACAACCAAGATTACTCTACTCAGCAAAGCTATCATTCAGAATTGAAGGTCAGATAAAGAGCTTCACAGACAAGAAAAAGCTAAAAGAGTTCATCACTACCAAACCAGTTTTACATGAAATGTTGAAAGATATTCTTTAAGAAAAGGAAGAAGAAAAAAGATAAAAAATATGAACAATAATACTATATGTAATACTTTAAACAATAGAGAATTAAAAATATATGAACAATATAATGGCAATAAATACATACCTATCAACAACTGAATCTAAAAATCAAAATAAACAAGGAATCTAATGAAAAAAATAAACTGATGAATAAAATAGAATTAGAGGCATGGAAACATGGAACAGACTGACGGATCTGGTGGGGGGGGGGGGAGATTAACCAAAGATCTTATCCTATATAATAAAAGCATAGTATGCAAATTGTCCCCTCAACCAGAGTTCTTCTGGGAGTTCAACCTGGGAGCGGGCCGGCGGGGGGGGGTGGGAGGGGTGGAGGGAGGGAGTACTTGGCCAGCAGCTGGCAGCCACTAGGGACCTATCAGTGCACAAATTTCATGCACTGGGCCTCTAGTATGTATATATGCATTTACCTATGGACACAGACAATAGGGTGGTGAAGGGCAGGGTAGGAAGTGAGTGGAGGAAGGACAATAGCGGGGGAGGGGACATCTGTAACACTCAACAATAAAGACTTAAAAAACAGTAATAAAAAAGAACAAGGGTGTGGAACCTTTTGCTGCCAAGGGCCATTTGGATATTTATAACATCATTCACTTAATTTACTTAATAAAAATTTGTTGCTATAAAAAAGCTCCTAGATTTATTGAATTTTGAGTCCTGCCTGCGGTTGCCTTGACAGGGCCAGACCAACCTGCCTTATACAACCAGGGCCTTATACAACCCACGAGCCAGATGTTCCCCACCCCTGCTTTAAAACTAGGATAGGCACAGCCACAAAAGTATAGCTACTCCTTCCTCTGTCTCTTTAAGTGACAAGACATTAATGGGCCTCTGGTTAGGAAGTGACTTCATGTGCAGAGAAAGAACAGAGATTGCTCACTCTTTTAGTGGTTTTTAGGTGGGAATCTTTTTCTCCTTATAACAGGCTAAACCTGTTAGAAATTCTTATCTTTTTCTTCTGCCAAGTTTCTGAAGAGATGAAAGAAAGATTCAAAATAGTGTAAATTTTGGATTTAGTCAAATGTGGTGATTTGAAGAGGATAAAAAGAGTTTCCTGGCAATCTTTTCCAGTCCTGGGGCTTTCTATACTGCTACACAGAATTACATAACAAAATTATGGAAACAGATAAATATATTCTAATGGCCTATATTAGAACACTCTAACTTTTCGAACTGATTATCAACAGAAGATAAAAGCCTCCATCTTTTTGCACATGAAAGCTAGAGCTAAGGCATTTTTTCAATTTATTTTATGTTTTTAGAGATATTAGAGGGGAGGGAGAAGGAGGAAAGAGAGGAAGGGAGAGAGAGGGAGAGAGAGAGAGAGAGAGAGAAAGAGAGAGAGACTGACCGACCGACCAGACTAGGGTCAGGATCAAGCCTGCAAACAAGGTATATGCCCTTGACTGGGAATCAAACCTAAGACTCTTTGGTCTACAGGCCAACACTCTAACCACTGAGGAACAGGCTGGGGCACAGAGCAGTATTAATTAAGTACATCAAGCCTAGCATACATCTTGTAATATATTTCACTAAATCAGAGAAAACTGGGGGTAAAGAGCAAGAACAATTTAAAAAACAAAACAGTAATAGCAGCTGCCAAAATTTCTCTTCCCATCTACTCTAGCTATTTACTGCTTTGTTCTTTCCCACCTAGATACTCTCTTCAAAACTAAAAGAAGCAATAATGTAGTTATATAAGATGTCACTATTAGAAGAAGCTGGGTAAAGGACACAAAAATTCTCTGTACTATTTTTGCAACTTCCTGTGAGTTATAATTATATCAATAGTAAAAGTTTTTAAACTAAACTAAAAGAAGCAGACAATTAAAAGTTTTCCAAAGGATAGTTTCCCAAATCAGGAGGGGCTACCAAACAGTCAAAATTATACTATACAAGAACTACAGGATAAATCTATGGCTCAGGTCATTCTTTCTCTTGAAAATGTTCAGTTCCATACAACAACAGCATAACTACAAAAGGCTCTCGATTTCCAGTCTCAAGGTATACCTAAACCATGAAGTCATAGGCTTCTGCCAGTGATAAGAGAGCTAGCTAGACACTCTCTAGGCTTTTCATTTTCCCAGTAGGTACCTGAAAGGTCAGGCAATGTACAATTTCTCTCTTTTCCACAGAGCTGTGAATGCTTTGGATGCTATTTAGCACAGTGGAGCTGAACAGATTGTTTTGGGGGCTTTGGAGGCCTTTCTTCCTGCAGGGAGGCAAATGTTGCCTAGTGATCACATCTGAGCAAAGGAGTCAGGAACGCTAAGTTCTAATCTGCTTAGTATCTGGTTCCATGATCCTTAGGAAGTAAATCACTTCCCTTCTATATCTCTACTCCCTTCCCCAACAAATGGTGATAAAAATAATGACTTATCGCCCAGGAATGTAGCAAGGTGAAAGGGTAAGAAGGACTGTGATCCCTAGTTAAATATCGAATATAAAATGCCAGTATAAATCTGCCTTTAAATCAACCCATGTTTTTATTATTTTTTAAAATATATTTTATTGATTTTTTTACAGAGAGGAAGGGAGAGGGATAGAGTTAGAAACATTGATGAGAGAGAAACATCCATCAGCTGCCTCCTGCACAAACCCCACTGGGGATGTGCCCGCAACCAAGATACATGCCCTTGACTGGAACCGAACCTGGGACCCTTCAGTCCACAGGCCAACACTCTACCCACTGAGCCAGACTGGTCAGGGCTCAACCCATGTTTTTAGACTGTGGAAAGCTGCGTTATTTAAATGGAGGCTGCCTCCCTAACGCCACGTCTGCCTGAAGTGGTAGTAAAATAAGCTGACTCCATGAAGCTCTGTTCAAAGATTTCCCTTTCCAGCAACTACATACTTCTCTCTAAACATTCTACTCATTCTTTGGTTAATGGCTTAGAAACCATTAGTTTCCATTTTTAGTTGGTAAAAAGCAATCCATGTATTTGAACGTAAGGAAGAAAGAGACAAGAAAAGAGAAATTACTCACCACTCCCTTTCACATCAATAACTAAAATTAAAAGATAATGGCCTGGCCAGTGTGGTTAAGTAATTGAGCATCGACCCATGCACCAGGAGGTTGCTGGTTCTATTCCCAGTTGGGGCACATACCGGGGTTGTGGTTTGATCCCCAGTAGGTGACATACAGGAGACAGCAGATCAGTAATTCTCTCTCATCATTGATGTTTCTATTTCTCTCTCCCTCTCCCATCCTCTCTCTGAAATCAATAAAAAAAACTTTTTTTTAAAAAAAAAAGGTGATGAAGTCAGCTCAACAGAAACATGACAACAAACATCCTACTGGGTCCTATTATTATTGTTAGTTCTAAGACCCAAACACAACACTGTACTGCTTTAAGAAAATATTGATTCATCATTAATGGAAATTCTAATATCTATTCATTTATTCTCTCAAATGTTTTCTGAGCCCCTATCATAACCCAAGTAGTGTATTTGGGATGAAATAATGATTAAAACACAAACCTTGCCCTCCAGGAACTTTTTAAAGAGGATAGATATTTAAACAATTCATTGTTCAGACATTTGTAAACACAGCAAAACAATGTGATGTGCTAAAATAGAAGCCTAGGTGTCAGAGAAGAGCTTCTGAACTTTCCATAACTTGATGAAAAATAGTGATTGCTGAAAAGAGGACAATGAGAGAGTCCTTTCCATAGTCTAGCTGAAGTTAACTTAAATATATTTCCCCACATACTCAGATGCCATGGTGACAGGCATCATATAAATAGACAGTGGCAGCAGGGAGTAGGTCACGGCTTGTAGTCAACATATCAGGCAGGATTAAACCCCCAACTACCGCAGCTGACTTGTCCTTGTCCATGAGACAAAGTCTGGGAATTCCATATAAGAATTTAGAGGGGGACCTTTGGCTATCTCCCCAATAACAAAAAGCTACAATAGCCAACATCATAGAAATAAAAATCACTCAAAGTGCAGGGATATTAAACAACCACATTCCATATGACAAAAGGCATTTGGATCCTAGCTGACTGCTTCCTAGACACCCAAGGACTTCTGAATATCTAATCTAACACCACATATGCCTTGCCAGTCTTATTTGTAAATAAAATGGAATTAAAGTTTGCAGCACATGTACGGACAGGTAGCTATACATGTAAGCCTATTTGCCATGATGAGTTTCAACAGCTCCCTCAAATAAATAAGTCTAGAAGGCAAAGGAAGAGTGAAAACATGGGCATACCCTTATATGAGGGGTGGCACCAGCCAAAGAATGGGTGGATCCTCTAGTCACATTTGTATTCACTGATTGCAATATTATACATTATTATGGGCTCTGATGCATCACATGTAGTGTGATATTTTGCAGTTTTCCTTAACACCTACTGCTCTACATCTCACTGTATACTCCATGTATGAACACATGGAGACAGGGTTCCAGGAGGGCTCTTTCAGTCTATCTAGGAAAAGAAGATAACCTCACTTGGCAGAGAGCTCTAGCACAAATGCTTATGCTTTAGAAGCAAGCAGTCATCCAAGTCTCACTAATGACACTCATATTATACCTCCTCTAAATTTATCCAGGGCCTTAGGATGTCAATCCATCAGTTCTGAGATAGCACATAATTATAAACAGAGCTGACATCACAGAAGAACTCAAGGACATCAAGTCAACTGACCAACATAGAATGGTCTCCTGACCCACAATTTCCTAGCCAGATGGGGAAATGTAAGTCAGAAAAGATAAATATAAAAGACATTTTAAAATTTCTTTAAAAGACGATTGCCTCTTTAAACAAAAATGATGGCAATGAATTGTGGGGTTTATAACCTATGTAAAAGTAAAATGTATGACAATAATAGCACCAAGGACAGGATATAAGGTAGAGGTAGAAGAACAATGGGAAGCCCAGGGCCACAGTGAGCAGGAGAAGGCAATGTGGAACAGGCAATGTGAAGAGTGCAATGAGGAAGAAGACAGCAGATGATGAGGATGGGAGAAAATCCAGAGAAATCCCAGGGGCCAGAGATGTGATGGCTAGGATAGAGAGGAAAGAAAATAGAATAACAGAAAATAAAACCAGAAGAGAATCAAAAGCAAGCAAAACCAACTACTACCACCAACTTTTCAGTTACAATGTGTAACTTCCTATCAGTTACATATATAAGCCATTTGTACTTGTTATAAATAAATCCTACAACTGTACAAACAGAGTTGCATCATTTTTGTGTTTCTCTCCAATCCTAAATTTTAGAGCCTAACAATCATATAGCTAATATTCATAGGCAAACATAATAGTCCTTTATATTAAAAAGAATTGTTCCTAAGAAATTCTACTAACTTTAGTTATTTCAGTCTCTTTTGATCTTTCCTTAGCTCTTCTGTCTTTCAGACATTCCCTCAGTCTGAAACTCTCACACAAAAAATGCTACTATTGCCATTTCGTGTTATTCTCCTACTCCCCCTTCACTACCATAGGCATTAACTGCAAAGATCTTGCTAATCCGTTTATTAAAAATCTCTACTTCCCATTATGGACGACTAAATTTAGAAAGCCAAACTGGGTTGGGAGGAAACAACAAGTCACAACAAGTGAAATAAATTCAATAGAAGGGGGCGAGATTACTGACCCTTTTCTTCTTTTCTTAAAAAGCCTCTGACACTAATACACCCTCCACTGCTGAGACTACAGAGAAACTCTCCCAGAGTGGGGTAACCATTCATCACTATAATTATCTGGAGAAGACTTTATTGTACCATCAGGTCATGAAAGCCACAGGACCTATCAGCAAATGAATGAATGCCTCAGGGAATATGTCTCTCCTCTGCTTTCCTGTAAGCTCCATTTAAATTGTACCAAAGAAAGGGGTGGCAAGCGAGCATTAATTGTACCCTTAGAGAAGAGCCACTTCCCGCCTGCAGGCAGGGCAGTGACTTTACTGGGCTACCAAAAGGATACAAAGACAAAAGTAAACACTGTAATTTGCTGTTTTTGTCTCTGGCACTGGGGGAGTGGTATAATTGACACTGTCTGTAAACAGTAATAATGCCAGATGTAACACAAAGAACAGGATTCCCCCATCTCTCCGCCTCCTCTGCTCCCCCTCTCCCTATGACATTCCTCCTGAGATTACTCATCTTGAAGAAACACACAGAAGCCTCCCTATAGTCCATATGCTGCTACCAAATGGAATTGAGAGAGAATCCAAGTTTGTACTGACTACTCTCTCTTACTCAAAGGAAGAAGCATTGGAACTCAATAAATATTCAACTGTTTCTAAAAGCTGACACACAAAAAAAAATACAGGGAGGAGAGGGAACAAGAGAATATGGAATAGATATGTGACATGCTCAGGTCTGGATTAGAACAAGGCTGAAATGACAAAAAATATAAATGAAAATAGAAGCATCCTAAACAAACTAAAAAGTTTTTAAAAAAATCATCTTGTGCTCCATAAAAGATATAGGAAAAGAGGAAGAATTAAAAACATAAAGTTACCTGACCAGAGTTCCCGCCAGGTGTAATGCAGGCGTACCCTACACTTCTTCTGGTAACAAAGTAGCTTATGTACCACCTGAATGCAGCGTCTGTAACAGAGAAAGAGAAAAACTGGGATAAGCCTAAGAATATGGTGCAACTCACCAAAGATACCCTTTCTTTAGTGAGGCAACTTTGCTAAGGCCACTAAGATGCTGGCTTTGAATCTGTACACATGCAAAAGAAAGGAATGCCTACCTGCAGCCTTCCAGTGAGTAAAACATCCCCCCCCCACACACACACACACACACTGCTTGCAATAATTCAAGTATCTTCAAGAGTGATATCAAAAATATTTTGCAAACAATAGAGAAATATAAATTAACATATAAATCAATATATACATTAAAAATTTTAATTCCTTTAGTCTCTAAATAAACTGTATCAAAGCTACTTACCAAGAGATAAAAATTATAGTGTAAATCATCCTAATAGTTTCCAAATCATTTGTTCAACTTTAGAAATTGTGGTGTGATCTCTCCTGTATGATGCAGTTGTCACTAGCTACAGGATGCCCTTACTTAAGCCATGATTTAACTTAGGAATATACAAACTCTCCTATCAATTTCCCCATTAAATTGATAGTCATTAGGTACCTGGTGCTGGAAGCTTTGTTGCAGCCAGCGAGGGAGGTTGGATGTTGCCCATGCGTGACTACCCACGCACAGTACATTCCAAGATGCCAGCACTTCTCACATGGCCTGGATGGAGACAGCCTGCCTGCACCTGGCTCTTTGGAGAATGCCTTCTCAACACTGAGCCACTGTGGAGCAGCAGTGAGATACAAACTATGTCCCCCACCCCTGCTGCCACCACCTTCTGGTTAAAGGCTATTGATAGCCACTCCTGCACTGTTCCTGCCTCTGTAGCTACCCAACACGTGACATCATTAGCCTTGTGGTCTCAACTTAAACTATTTACCAAGCAGAACAAAAATTTTAACACTGCTACTATCTTAAAATTATACACTGGCTGAATGACTCCAAATTTCATTCATGCATGTTGTCAACACAAGACACAATTTAACCTGAAATATTCTTGTGAGGTCCACTGAAGTCTCTACTTTCTTCTGGTGCCTACCCACATATTTGGGGCTTTCTGACTTAGTAAGAGTCCAAGTTTTCCATATAAGAGTAACTTAAAGGAGAGTTTATTCCTCAGAGACTATTTCCCCGCAGTCCCAAATCTTATGACAGCAGTGGGGATGGCAGCAAGAATTACAGCCAGGAGTGGAAACTGCTTGGGTTTTCCCATTTCTTTCTTTCTCACTTCTTTTCTTCCTACCTTCCTTCCCTCCCTCCCTCCCTTCTGACCTTCCTTTCTCTCTCTCTCTCTCTTTCTCTTTTTTTCTCTGTATAAGCGCCTTCTTCCATTATTACTTCACCTATAGCATTTATATACAGATGTGAAATTATTTCGTATCTGACCCAGATCCTGGCTTTGAGTATTAAGTCTTTCTACACTCCATATTTCTTCATATTTCACCAGGAGGATTATAAAGTTATCTGAAATGGTAGAAATTCATTTTGCTTTCAACTTCTCACTCTGCTGTATGCTTCTAAAAAGCAGTACATAATAATAAGTAGAGCAACAAGCTGGCCTGATGCCCAGCTGGGAGCAGATAAGTTCACCTAAAAAGGACTTGGTGCTCCAAGTGCCAAAAACTGGAAAAAGGATTGGAAGAGGGAGGAAGATCTGAAATATGCCCATAGGCAATAATGAAGAAAGGGAATTCAGCCCCAAGTTGGGACCTTCTGCCCAGCCTCTGTCAGCTTGATGCCTCATTATCTTCTCCATCTTCCCTAACCTTAGCACATTAAATTAGGGAGCAGATGGAAAAAAGCAACTGAGAAAGCAAGGGACTATAGAAAAAGTTAGGAACTAGAAGGTTAGGAGGGGTCTAAAGTATTTAGTGTAGACCAGGTTCACTGGCTAGGATATGAAGGTTTGGGTGGACAGATACATACCTATAACTCTGTACTGAACACACAATATTATTATGTCATCCCCATCTTCAACTGTTCCCCATCATCCACTTAATCTCAGGCAAAGTTTTCACTACTCTCCTATCCTACCTTCATGCACCCTACACTCCAATCATCCTGAATTACTTTCGATTCTCCAAACATGCCACACTTCCAAGCCCTTGAACATACAGTATTGGTCCCCTGCTTGGTATGTCCCTCTCCCACTCCCTTACACAGAAAACTCCTACTGTTTCTTTATGACTCAGGTCAAATGCATCAACCTTTGCATGTCTTTTCTGATGCCCCAGTCAGCATCAGTCACTCTCTGTTACTTAACACAGTATTGGTTAAGAGTACAGCCTCTGAGGTCACAGAGACTTGAGTTTGAATCTTAGTGATGCAACTTAACTAGGTGTGCAACTATGGTAGCCAGCCTGCAAGATGGCCCAAGTGGTCCCTACCTCCTGACATTCACATCCTTGTTTAGTCCCTTCCCACATTGTATCAGGGTGGGTCTATGTGCCCAACAGAAATGATATGTCATTTGCGATTGGGTTATAAAAGACACTATGGCTTCCATTCTAGGTCTCTCTTTCTCTCTCTATTGGATTACTTGCTTTGGGGGAAGCCGGCTGCCATGTCAAACAACCCTGTGGAGAGACCCAAGTGGCAAGAAACTGAGGCTTGCCAACAACCACGTAAATGAGCTTGGATGCACATTCTCTAGCCTAGTACTTCCTTAGATGCCTGCAGCCCCAGCTAAGGCTCTGATTGCAGCCTTGTGAGAACCCCTATGCCAAAACTACCCAGCTAAACTGCTCCTAGATTCCTTAACCACAGAAACTGAGATAATACATGTTATCTCAGTACACAGTAATAGATAACCACAGAAACTGAGATAATACATGTTATCTTGTTACACAGTAATAGATAACTAATACACCTGAGAAGGAATGGCAACAGCCTAGAATTTATATTAAGAAAATTTGGGATCAAGTCTAGGCAATGGTGCTTAATAACAGAATAAACCTGGGCAAAGCATGTCCACAGCCTAAGTTTCCTTACTTGGAAAATGAGAAAACTGAGACTATAATAATATACTACAAACTAAATAGCATATCCTAAAAGAAGAGCATAAAATAATCAAGCTAGAAATAAAGTCTCTAGCAAAAAAAAAATCTGATCCCTAAGGTAATGAGGTTCAGAGATCCCATCTAAAATAAGCAGAGCCCAGCGCAGTGGCTCAATGGTTGAGCATCAACCTATGAACCAGGAGTTCTCTGTTCGATTCCCGATCAGGGCACATGCCCAGGTTACAGGCTTGATCCCCAGTAGGGGTCATGCAGGAGGCAGCTGATCAATGATTCTCTCTCATCACTGATGTTTCTATCTCTCTCTCCCTCTCCTTTCCTCTATGAAATCAATCTATATAATGAGAGAGAAATATGCTAATTAACCTCAGGGCTTAACGACCAACCGCTTAAGACCAGGAAGGTGGGGCAGTGAACTACAAGTGGACTGGAGAGCTACAGAAGGGGGCAGGGCAGCAAGCTTTGAGGGGGTGGATGGGGCGAGGGGAGCTACAGGAGGGCAGGGCAGCAGGCAGAAAGCTACAGGAGGGTGGCAGTGACCTATTGGCGCACAGATTCATGCGCAGGGCCAGGGCTACTAGTAAAAATATAAAAATAAATAAAATAAGCAGAAAACTCATCTGATAAATATTATTTTTTATTATTATTTTTAAAAATATATTTTATTGATTTTTTACAGAGAGGAAGAGAGAGGGATAGAGAGTTAGAAACATCGATGAGAGAGAAGCATCGATCGGCCACCTCCTGCACCCCCCCACTGGGGATGTGCCCGCAACCAAGGCACATGCCCTTGACCGGAATTGAACCTGGGACCCTTGAGTCCTCAGGCCGACGCTCTATCCACTGAGCCAAACCGGTTTCGGCATGATAAATATTATTTTTTTAAAAAGCTTTTCATCATCTTTGAATTGAAATAAAGGATCAGGTTAATTCTAAACACCCAAAATATATGAAACAAATGCAAATACAGCCTACTTACCTAAAAGTAAAATTTGTATCATTATTTCAGACCTAGGACACCAAAACTATATAGCTTGCAAGCAGTCTAAAAAGCTGGAGGTCTACTCTGTTCCAAGCAAAATTTTTTATATTCTCTAGATCACAGGCCTGGTATTAGAACGAAGTACACTGAGCCTCTTTTCTGCACACCAAACAGCTTTCTCTTGCTCAAAAAATGGAGGTACCAATTGTGTCTTCAGATGCTTTTTAAGGAATAAAGATAATATACATATATAGCATAGCAGTTCTTGGGCATTAAAGATGGGAAGACAGCCCTGGCCGAACTGCTCAGTTAGTTAGAGCATTGAACCTGTATACCAAGGTTGCAGGTTCAATTCCCGGTCAGGACTCATACAAGAATCAACCAATGATAAATATCAAAAAAGAAAAAAAGAAAGAATCCACCAATGAATGCATAAATAAGTGAAACAAATCAATGTTTTTTTCTCTCTCTCTCTCTTACTCTTTCCCTCTCTCTCTAAAATCAATGAATAAAACTCTTTTAGAAACAAAGCATTTCTCTCCCTCCCTCCCTCTCTCCCCCTTCCTCTTTCTCTCTAAAATCAATAAACAAAAATTGAAACAAAAATAAAGCAGAAACAGCAAAGGAGAAAGAAAGACTTAAGGCTTAAACTTTACTAAAGTATGATTTTCAATTGCCTCTAGCTATACTGGTTGTTAAGAATTGTGAGAGCCCTAGCCAGTTTGGCTGAGTGATTAAAGCATCGGCCCACAGATGGAAGGGTCTTGGATTTGATTCCAAGTCAAGGGCACGTACCTGGGTTGCAGATTCAAGCCTCGGCCTGGTCAGGGTGCGTTCGAGAGGCAACCAATCAATGTGTCTCTCTCACATCGATATGTGTCTGTCTGTCTCTCTGTCTCTCTGTCTTTCTCTCTCTCTCTCTCCTCCCTCCCTTCCATTTCTAAAAAAAAATTAATCCACAGATGAGGATTTACAAACAATAAAAAAATAATTGTGAGATACCATCAGATCTCCTCAGGAGGCAGGAATCTCCTAGCTGGACCACTATATACATAATCTGTCTAGTTAACACAGTTCTGGCCAGGCTGCTAGGACAATGTAAGCTGAAAAGGGACCAGAAGCTCGATCTCTCTGGCCTTTTTCTACCTCCTAACTGCTGCTATTCCATATCTTTGGATTAAAACAGCCACCCACGATCACTGCTTCAATGCATCAGCCCTATTCCTCATGCAATGTGCCTATAAGTGATAATGAAGATATGTGCAGAATCCAAATTGTGGTTATACTTCTTTCCCCTTCTGGAAAGATGTATATTATAAATCCAGGCCGTAAAATGCTCCCTGACACTTCTCCACACAAATTTGTTTTTCCTGAAGTATACACAGAAATTTTGTGACTACAAATGTCCTATCACTCAACTATAAAACAGATTTGCACACATTAAATAAACCACAGTCTCACTCATTTGTGGAATATAATGAAAAACATAAACTGGTGAACAAAAATAGATCCAGACACATAGAAGCATCGAACAGACCATCAAACCTCAGAGGGAGGGCAGGGGAGTGTGGGAGGGGGGATAAGAGATCAACCAAAGGATGTGTATGCATGCATATAAGCATAACCAATGGATACAGACAGTAGGGGGTGAGACCTGTTCTGGTGGGCAGTAGTGGGCTGGAAGAGGTCAATGGGGGGAAAAAGGAGACATATATAATACTTCCAACAATAAAGAATTTATTTTTAAAAAAACACAAAACCCATGGTACTTACACATAGAGATCCATGGGAAACTCCTTCATCATGTGTGTTACAATAAACTCTACCATCAGGTCTGAATAGGGAAAGGAGAAAAATTAAATCAATCAGAATTAAATTCATTCCTTGCCTTTGAGTTGGAAAAAAAACATCTGAGTACACCTTGTACTCATGCTGAGTGGCATCCACTAAGCACATCTTTATTCACATGAACTTAAATTTATTTTACATAAGGCACTTTTGCAACACTTTTCACCACCTGCCACTTGTAAAATAACAAGAAAATCAGTTCACTCTCCTACTTCCAGAAGGATGCCTTGACCTGCCAATAAATTCAGATTCAAGGGAGAGTTCGCTATTCAAGTTTTTCATACCATGGAACTAATACAAAAAGCCAGAGGAGAATCATATTCTGAGAACCCAGTGATGAGGTACTAGTAAGCAGAGAGGAAATTATGGATCACATCCATGTAACCAGAGACTCAGCTCTAAAGCAATGTCTATCTCATGTCACTATCACGCTCAGTTTGATAGATATTGACTGAAAAGGTCCATTAGGCTTTGGATCGATAGAAGTTTATTATAGAGTCGTAATCATTGTTTATAAAGTCAAGTAGATTTAGGAACTAGGGCTTAATATTCAAATGAAATGAGATTAAGAGTTCAGATCATTCCCCAAGGAAAATGCAGCATTCTAACAAAATTATCTAAGATATAACTCTGTCAGCCTCATCTCAGAGGAAGTTTTGCAGGCCTTGAACTTCAAGCCTCCTGGCCAGCTGACACATCAATTTGAACCAAGAAAGGGAGGGAAGAATTTGAAATCTTGATCAGGAATAAGATATTTTACAAATGTAAATCATGTCTCAAGCTTAGACTTAGTCATTTATCTCCTTAGAAATATCTTTTTCTTTGAACAAGAGCTCCTTTTAATTGAGCATTTTACTCATTGGAACTGCTTTACCAAACTCAACAAAAAATATGGTTTCTTAGGCCAGGGAAGAAACATAACTAATAAAAACTTCTCTGAGGAAGAAGTATATCAACCAGGATTTATGGCTCATCTTAATCATAAAAACCTGTCACTGACTCAGAAAATGCCAATTATGATGATACTCACCCAGGACTGCACATACTAAAGGACGGCAGGGAAGGTTCTTGTCCGCTGCCTTCTTCCTGTGTCGCATAGGCTTCAAACAAAAAAGAAATGCAATTAATAGGCATCTGAATTGACATCCAATGGCTCATCACCATGGGTTTCATGCCAATAACATCACTACTACAGAGATGCTATCTTTTCTAGTGGTGGGGGTGGGGCGGGGCAGGGAGGACGCAAATGCTACTCACTTATCAATGCAAGCCTATGGTAAAAACACAATTCACAGCAAAATAACAGCCCAAAGGGTACTGGAGCATACTACACAATGGGAAAGCTGTTGTTTTTTACTTTGATTTTACAAGTGACATTACTAACAATAAAAAGAGGTATACTAATATTTCTCATTGATAAAATAATAAAGAGGGGAAAAAAAGGGGCCGAAACCGGTTTGGCTCAGTGGAGAGAGCGTCGGCCTGCGGACTGAGTGGTCCCGGGTTCGATTCCGGTCAAGGGCATGTGTCTTGGTTGCGGGCACATCCCCAGTGGGAGGTGTGCAGGAGGCAGCTGATGGATGTTTCTCTATCATCGATGTTTCTAGCTCTCTATCCCTCTCTCTTCCTCTCTGTAAAAAATCAATAAAATATATTTAAGAAAAAAAAAAAAGAAAAAAAAGGGGACAAAGTGACTGTGTAAAGGCAGCAACAGAGGCAGTTACAAAAAAACAAAAATAGCCCAGCCAGTGTGGCTCAGTGGTTAAGCATCGACCTATGAAACAGGAGTTCATGGTTCGATTCCTGGTCAAAGCACATGCCCAGGTTTCGGGCTAAATGCCCATAGGGGGCATGCAGGAGGCAGCTGATCAGTGATTCTCATCATTGATGTTTCTGTTTCTCCCTTTTCCTTCCTCTCTCTGAAACTAATAAAAACATATCTTTTTAAAAAAGGATTTTTTTAAAGTAAGTTTCAGATATAAAACTCTATGTAATATTTTTTAATATACCTCCAAGTTTTAGGAAATTTCCTGATCCTTCATATTCTATTTCCCTCACTACTTAGATGAATAAACAAAGCAGCATTTAGTCTTAACTAACCAAAGATCATACTACATTTTGGAAAACAAAGGTCTTAGGACCATCTCCTTGTTAAAATCTATGTTACTGATACATTCTAATACTACTACCATGGGTAATAATCCATCCTCTCTGGAGTAAGAAACAGCGCCATGACACACACACAAATCCCGACAACAGGCATGGGCTTGTTGAGTAAGTCAAGCAAGAGCCCTTTAGCACAACATTCCACCCACATTTGTTGTAAGTAGGATCAAGTTCATCCACCCCAATCCTGCCAACACAAAAATAAATTTCCTCTAAGAAAAAACAAGAAGCAAAAAGTCATACCTACCATTTTATGTAAGTTTACTCGAAAATTCATGTTGTCATCATGCAAAAATGCATTGGCATACTGATCCTAATAAAAATAAAAATATAGAGACAAAGTAAGGAATGAGAGCCATACTCCAGTTTGTAATCTATCACACTTCCTACAAATCCTTGGTCTTTATTTACTACTTTCAAGGACCAATTGGAGAGCTAACAGGATGAACCTAGAGCCTTTATGTCAAACCCTACTTAAGCCATGAGATTTTACTATGGAGTAATTCTCAGTATGTCTCTAACTGGCCCAAAAACTCTAAGCAAATTACACACAATAAAAATTAAGGCACAGGGACTTGAAGCAAATGCTGAGAGGAATCTGTTTTCCTATTCTCTCTTCCTTCCCATCTGCCCAAGGAGCCTACTCTGTTTGTGACAGCTTGAAGGTCTCCATAGGGGCTGCAGGATGCATGTGCAGGCTCCACAGGAGGATCTACAGTTGAGAAGAAAGGTCTGCAGTCCACTGGGAACAGGTTTGGCATAGCAGAAGAAAACTGCTACACAGGCAGCATGGCAGCAGGCAAGACCCTGTCTATCTCTGGCTTCACCAAAGACTGATGGGAAATCAAAAACATCTCACCATGGATCAGTAATAAACATCTCTTGGCCCTTTCCCAACACCTTAGCTGAAGATCTGACATGCCTATAGACTAATTACTAAGAACAGTTACAATTTGTGAAAAGCAACTCCTTTAAAGATTTTCTTAGAGTCTAGCCAGCGTGGTTCAGTGGTTGAGCATCAACCTATGAACTAGGAGGTCACAGTTGTTTTTTGTTTGTTTGTGGGTTGTTGTTTTTTTTTTATATAGCAAAGATGGAGATTTATTGAAGAACAAGTACAGACTCCCACATAGGGAGGGGGAAGAGTCCCCAAGGAGGTCACAGTTTTGTTCCCAATCAGGGCACATGATCTTTTGGGCTTGATCCTCCATGGGGATTGTGCAGAAGGCAGCTGATCAATGATTCTCATCATTGATGGTTCTATCTCTCTCTCCCTCTCCCTTCCTCTCTGAAGTCAATAAAAATATTTTAAAAGATATTTTCTTAGAAAGATTTTTGAAAAGCAATTACATCCGGCCCACTGCTAACCAGCAGCTCTTCTATAACAAGCTATCCCTAACCTAGTCAAAAGAAGGTCATCTTTTCACAGAGAACATAAAAAGGGAAAGAATGAGCGAGATCTCTCTCTATTCCACATAGACCAACTTTAATGTTTTAATGAAGGGGGAGGTTGAAACTATAAATTTAGCTCTAAAATTGACTCTAGTTCTGCCATACCTGTGTTGCCACCAAGATCCAGGGTGAGTTCAGGACTATTAGTAATTAACCAAGCAAAAGTACCTCCTTACAAAGCAAAAGCATCTCTTCTTTAACTCCTCAGATTCTTGTTCACGAAACTGCATTCAGCCCAACTTCACTCACTTTCCAATTGCCTTCTTTGGCTTTTCTCTCCACCTCGCCCCACACAGAAACCTGAGCTCCTTTTTTCATTTTGTGAAGTGGAAAAGACCCAATCTGAGCAGCTTCAAAGGGGCAGGATTGTTTTTTCTAAAGAGGGTTAGGTCTCTCAAACTATTAAGAGCTAGAATCTGCCCTGGTCTGTTGTTCAATGGTTAGAGCGTCAGCACTCAGACTAAAGGATCAAGGGTTCAATTCCCAGTCAAGGGCATGTACTTTGGTTCCAGGTTCAATCCCTGGCCCTGGTCAGGATGCGAGCAGGCGGCAAACAATCGATGTGTCTGTTTCACATTGATATTTCTCTCTCTCTCCTACCCCTTCCACTCTCTCTTAAAAAAAAAAAAATAGTAATAAGAGCTAGAATCTTCCAAGTTCTCAATTACAGCATGTCTTAATTCATTAATTCATGCAGTAAATATTAATTGAGCCTCTACTATGTGCCAGACACTGAGACTAGACTGGTGAGGGAGACATAATACCTGCTATCAGAGCTTACATTCTAGCAGGAGGAGACAGACAATAAAAAAGGGGCATATTTTCTCTCCCAAGCTTTAGGACCCTAAAAGTCAGAAACTGGGTGAGAAAGGCAGAAAAAGATAGCACTCTGTAAGAAATGAGCTAATACCAGAAGATGGATGAAACCTACCTCTGCAATACATGTGAGGATAATCAGGCAGAGTTTGCCACTATGAAGCCGGTGCTCATCTGTAAAATAAAAATAAAACCCTTCTAAGTCATCCATACCATGTTTCTATTATAAGAGAATAAAAATGTGTATCATCAAAAAGAACATTCATTCTTTCTTTCCCCACAAAAATTCATGAATTCATGAATCAAGGTTCTACTAGAATAATTCTTGCTTTTCTTCTAGGCAAAAGAATTCCCCCAGAAGATTATTTTTCTTAAATATTCTTGGTAGTCTGATAGACAGCTAACTACCTTCTGAGAGCCATCTAATTACTGTAATGGTTCTACTGTCATGGCCCAATTAATGGCCATGTCCTTTGCTTTCATATCAGCCCTTTGCTTCTCAATACAGGTCCATTCCCTTTCCAACACTTCCTCATCCACTAGCCATTAGCAACACCATCTATACCCACCTAACTATTCATAGCAAATTGGCAGTAGAATCAGAAAGAAACTAATTGGAGATCAGGGTCAAGCCCATGCTTCTCCTTGCACTGTCCACATTATTTACAAACAGGAAAGCTGTGAACTGGATCATTTTTCTTCCTGCCAAAGTCATTCACTCTATATACTTACTTAGTACCTACTATACAGCAGGCAGTGCACTGGGCACTGAACAAAACAAAGGACCCCAGTCTCCCAGAACTCACATTCTAGTTATTAAAAAGAGAAGAAAACAACCTTGAGAGTAGGGCTCTAAGCCCACATTCAGGACCAAGCAAGAGCTACTCCATCCCCTCCAATTACCAGAACCATCAAAGCTTATTTACTTTCAAGGATCTTTGTGGGTGAGGGGGTGAAATGAAGGTAAGAAGAGGTGTACACCAAATTATCCAGAATAGACAAATGGCTTATAATGTTTCAGATTAGCTCTGACAGGACACAGATTGAAGTTCATTCTGGAGAGGAGATCTATTAACAGATTACAGTGCTATAGAAAAATGAGCTAACAGTACTTACCCTAACATTAACCTGCTACTTCCTCAAAGATGGAATCTATCAACTAAAACCTGACAATTAAAAAGCATAATGGAGGTTATAGTCCAGAAATACATTTACCTCTCCTCAGAGATAGGCAGTGCAAAGAGTCATGATGACAATCCCCAGCTGACATTCCCCACAGCTTACATCAGAGCCCCCAGGCAGGGAAAGAGAAGTGCCTCTGCCATGCAAATCTAGATTCATGACACTCTTCTACCTCTACCTCTGGCCACTGAGTTTCTCTGGCATTATTCTCCCTTCCCCCAAAATGTGATGAGCAACTCCCATAAGAAAGCCTACAGCTACTTCTCCGCTTTTAAAAATAATGTTTCTGAATGCAAAAATAAGGCATATTTGAAAATGAACATTTTTTTAATTCAGAAGAGGACAATAAAAACTAAGCTTAATCATACCACCCAGATGTCATATCTGTTAAGATTTTGGTGAATCAACTTGCAGTCCATGTATAGATAGATATACATGTATTTTTAAATATTTTTGCCTAATGTCTATTTTTAAGATTAAGCAGGTTCTCCTTTAAAGTGACAATACTCAAGTCAGAAGAACCTCAGGGGGAAAAAAGACTTTGAAAGAAGAGCCAAATCAAGGGAGAGATAAACACAAAATTCTGGAGAATTGAGAGGAAAGGAATAACTGAGAGGAAAGGAGACACACAGGTAGCTTCAATGTCATTAATAATTGCTTAAGTTGGGTGGTAGGTTCACATATGTTCACTTGATTATTATACATTATAATGTATGCTATTTATTATACTTATTATAAACTTTATAACAATATGCATATATATTAAAAGTATATGTATTTATATCTATAATAATAAAAGCGTAATATGCTAATTAGACCAGATATCCTTCCAGACATCCCTCCGGACGACCTTCCAGATGAAGCCGGGACTGTGTGGGAAGCCCGGGTCCCGGGTGCCAGAGGGAAGCCAGTGCCAGCAGTCAGGGGAAGGAAGGCCTGCTCTTGCATGAATTTCGTGCATCGGGCCTCTAGTATATACATAAAATGATAGATAATGAAGAAAAAAAGAGATAATTCCCAGAAAGGGTGGGGGCAGGGGAAGCAGAGCCAAGAATAAATGGCTTCTATGCTCCCCAAAACAATGAGATTTCTTTAGCAAGGGCATACAGGACAGGAGCTTAAGAGACAGGAAGAAAGCCAGTCCAATGAAGCCACACAGGAGCCGTTTTTTAATTTAATGCTTCATCATACCTAACCTTGCACCTTGCCATATTTAGGCTGCTTGTTGGCAAAGACCTAATCCAGCCTGTGTTTACAGAAACAGCCTGAGGCAAACCATAGTGCAATTAATCTGCCCTCAATTTTGCCTTCCATTTTATGGATGGCAAAATGACCAGGACAAAGAGGTTTATATAATCATTAAAGCTAAAAATGAGTTCCCAGGGCCTCAATTCACTGTGTTATATCAAGCAAAGCTAAAAGATCATTTTCAGGGTCACATCTATAGTTTCTCTTTGCTGCAATATGTTGAGAGAAAGAAAAAGGTTACCCCTTCCCATAAAGGAGAAGCAATGGCCTCCGGAAACACTGATACACCAGAGTTGTCTTATCCTTGCCTGGCTGATCTCACTTGCCAAGTCCCAAAGGTTCACCATCTCTGCAGCTCCCAATGGACTGCCTTATGTTAGGAGTTTGTGATATGGGCTTCTAGCATCTCTCTTGAAAGAGCACACTCACAAGGCATAACAGAAGAAAAAGTCTACGTTTATAAGGCAGAAATCTCCAAGAGCTAATGCAGTATGTATGAGTGTAACAAGATTTAGATTCTGCCCACCCAGCTTCCTTATAACTCTGGCAATTTATTTCCCTTATTTATCTTTTAGTTTTCTAGTTCTTTCTACCAATGCTTCCTTCTAACTCCAAAAGCCACCATATCCTGGTCTTCCTCTCTTACGCTGCTTTTCGGCTCCATTCTGGAATTCCTGAAACCTGCCCAGCCCACCTGGCAAATACTTAATGCCTAAGGGATCTTAAACTACCTCACAAAGCATTAGTCTCTCCTCATGGAGAGTAGAGTGACAAAAGCAATAGTATTTTAGCAATTTTGTTTCTACAATGGAACTGGATTTTTTGTTATCTGGGAATCTGAAGCTTATCCATAGACCATAATTTAAGAACCCAAAACAAATTTCAACTACTGAGTAGAGAGAACAGTTGGTGTCTAAAATAGGATTTAAAGATTCTTACAAGAAAGGCTAATTTTAAAAAAGAATATAAGGAGTTTAATTCCAAAAGAATTTCACTTTGCTAGTTAACCATTACTAGAATGTTTTCTTTTATTTTTCTTAATAAATCTTTACTGTTCAGATTATTACAATTGTTCCTTTTTCCCCCACATAGCTCCCCTCCACCCGGTTCCCACCCCATCCTCTGCCCTTACCCGCCCCCCCACTGTCCTCATCCATAGGTGTACGATTTTTGTCCAGTCTCTTCCCACACCCCCCACACCCCTTTACCCCCAAGAATTGTCAGTCCACTCCTTTTCTATGCCCCTGATTCTATTATATTCACCAGTTTATTCTGTTCCTCAGATTTTTAAATCACTTTTTAGATTCACTTGTTGATAGATATGTATTTGTTCATAATTTTTATCTTTACCTTTTTCTTCTTCTTCCTCTTCTTAAAGAATACCTTTCAGCATTTCATATAATACTGATTTGGTGGTGATGAACTCCTTTAGCTTTTTCTTATCTGTGAAGCTCTTTATCTGACCTTCAATTCTGAATGATAGCTTTGCTGGGTAGAGTAATCTTGGTTGTAGGTTCTTGCTATTCATCACTTTGAATATTTCTTGCCACTCCCTTCTGGCCTGCATAGTTTCTGTTGAGAAATCAGCTGACAATCGTATGGGTGCTCCCTTGTAGGTAACTAACTGTTTTTCTCTTGCTGCTTTTAATATTCTTTGTCTTTTGCTCTTGGCATTTTAATTATGATGTGTCTTAGTGTGGTCCTCTTTAGATTCCTTTTTTTGGGGGTTCTCTGCGCTTCCTGGACTTGGAAGTCTATTTCTTTCGCCAGGTGGGGGAAGTTTTCGGTCATTATTTCTTCAAATAGGTTTTCAGTATCTTGCGCTCTCTCTCTCTTCTTCTAGCACCCGCATAATTTGGATGTTGGTATGCTTGAAGTTGTCCCAGAGGCTCCTTATACTACCTTCAAATTTTTGGAGTCTTTTTTTCTTTTTGCTTTTCCAGTTGGGTGTTTTTTACTTCTTTGTATTTCAAATCTTTGACTTGATTCTTGTGATCCTCTAGTCTGCTGTTGGATCTCTGTATATTATTTTTTATTTCAGTCAGTGTATGCTTAATTTCTAGTTGGTCCTTTTTCATATCCACAAGGGTCTCACTCAATTTATCGGCGGTTTCTAGGAAATTCTTGAAAAATCTTATAACCCTGGTTTTGAACTCTATATCCAGTCTTTTGTTTTCCTCCATTTCTTTCATTTGTGACCTGTTTCTTTGTCTCCGCATTTTGGCTGCTTCCCTGTGTTGAGAGTGGCTTTGTGTGCTAGGTTACCTGAAGTGGACACTCTTGGTGCACCCCTTTGTGGGCTGTGTGCAGTCTTGTTGTAGTTAAGTCTTGATTGTTGTTGGTATCACTGAGAGGAATTGACTTCCAGGCCAATTGGCTGTGAGGATCAGCTGTGTCTATGCTGGGAAAACTTCTGTGCTGGGGACACCCTTATGAGACAAGACTTGCAAAAGCCTTTGTGCTCAGCTTGGATGGGGTAGAGTCTCAGGGCAGAGCAGACAGCAATGGCTTCCCATCAGCCCTGCCATAAGAGGCCCCTGTGTCTCAGTGTCCCGCGGTAATCACTGCAAGCACCTCTGAGAGAAAGCCGCCCTCGAGTTTCACCCACTACCACAGAGTCCAGTTTCTCCCTAAATGAGTCTGGGGCCCCAGAGTCTCACCCAGAACTGGAGTTCAGAGCCGTCGGGAGCTTTGGTCTCCCTCCTGCAGTTGCCAGCCCTCTCCACGTGCGCGCGTCTTGGTACATCTGCCTTCCACAGTTCCTCTGAGTCTCAGTGTGCTTTTCTCTTTCCTGACAGTCCAGTTTCTCCCCATATGAGTCTGGGTCCCCAGAGTCTTGCCCGGAACTGGAGTTAAGAGCTGTCGGGAGCTTTTGTCTCCCTCCTGGTTGAGAAAGCCAGCCGTGTACTCAGTTGCCAGCCCTCTCTGTGCACGTGCCTCAGTACCTCTGCCTTCTGCAGCTCCTCTTAGTCTCAGTGTGCTTTTCTCTTTTAGTTGTAGAATTTCCACTCAGCCAGCCTTCCTGTGGTTCTGGATGATGTCCGTTTTGTCTTTTAGTTGTAGTTTTGAAATTGTTGTGTGAGGCAGCAGTTCAGGTGTTTACCTATGCCGCCATCTTGGTTTTCTCCCTAGAATGTTTTATTTTTAACAAATACTATTCAAATTACTTTTGTAATTAGGGAAAAAATATCTTTGTAAATGGGAGAAGCCCACTGGATCAACCAGTAGGTACTAAATAAAATGCTAGTTAAAATATTCATTAAAATGCTATGTGTGGCCCGGGATGTGTGGCTCAGTGATTGAGCATCAACCTATGAACCAGGAGGTGGTGGTTCCATTACCATTTGGGGCACCATGCTCAAGGTTTTGTTTTGTTTTTTTAATATATTTCTTTATTGATTTCAGAGAAGAAGGGAGAGGGAGAGAGAGAAAGAAACATCAATGATGAAAGAGAATCATTGATTGGCTGCCTCCTGCATACCCCCTACTGGGGATCAAGCCCACAACCCAGGCATGTGCCCTTGGCCAGAATCAAACCTGGGACCCTTCAGTCTGCAGGCTGACGCTCTATCCACTGAGCCAAGCCAGCTAGGGCCATGCTCAAGGTTTTGGGCTCGATCCCCAGCGGAGGGCATGCAGGAGGCAGCCAATCATTGACTCTCATCATTGATGTTTCTCTCTCTCTATCCCTCTCCCTTCCTCTCTGAAATCAATAAAATAAAAATTTTTTAAATACTATGTGTGGCTAAGAAACTAGCAGTTATGAAAAACATTTTTGGGACAACTTGGAAAAACTAAATATCAACTGAATATTACATGATATTAGAGAATTATTGTTGATTTTATTAGCTATAATAATGGATATCTTGGAAAAGTCTTTAATTTTGAGATACATGCCAAAGTACTTAAGGTGTGAAGTAGAATGATGTCTACAACTTACCTTAAAATGATTCAGCCAAAATAATAACAACACACAAATAAATTTAGAGACAAACCAAATATGGCAAAATGTTAATGGGTACATGAGTGATCATTGTATGATCCCTTCAACTTACTCTGTTTATTGAAATTTTTTCACTTTAAAAAATTAGAGGAAAGGTACTATCTAAAAGGTTTATTTCCAGAGAATTCTACTTATATAAGGTACCTAGAGTAGTCAATTCATAAAGACAGAAAGTAGAATGGTGGGTGGGGAGGGAGGTGAATGGAGGTGGAAGAGGGCATAGAGGGGATAAATGGTGATGGAAAATAAATAAAATTAAATAAATAAACATAATAAATAAATACATAAATAAATAAATAAAAGATGGGAACTGAGTTCCTGATCAGTAAGGCAAAAAAAAAAAAAAAAAAGAGAGAGAGAGAGATTGAAATGGTGGGCTGGGAAAAGGAGAGAATATAGAGAATGCGGAGTTACTGTTTAATAGGTACAGAGTTTTAGTTTTGCAAGATGAAAAGAGTTCAGAAGATGGTGGTGATGGCTGCACAACAATGTAAATGTACTTAATGCCACTAAATTGTACAGTTTTGAGTGGTGGGTTTTATGTTATGTATATTTTAGCACAATAAAAAAATAATAGAAATAAATAAAAATTGTGAACACAGATATATCTAGTATAAAGAAAAAAAATGAGTTAAAAACACACAAAACTGAGATACATACTGAATGGAATTTGCCAGGTTCCTCCCAATCCTTTTTCACCCCTAGCCCAAAGATTCTACTACCCTACCACCAATTAAAAGATCATACAAAAACCATAAACAGAAAGAACAGGAACCCAAACAGAAACTAAAACTTTCCCATCACCCATTTTTCTCCCAATTTCCACTCTGCATTTCTGGATGGGTACTGACACTTGTATTTTAAGTGTTAAGGAACATAGTCCCTCTGGATCTCACCTCTTCCTACTGTACTCTGTGCAACAGTCCTCTAATTCTCACCACAAGCTGGTGCATTCAATTCTTGTCCTCAAAAGGGAATTCCCTGAAGTATGCTAATCCCCCCACTTCCCACACAAAAGAGTTTGCATCTACTTACCAAAATCTGCTAAGAAGACTTGCTAGTTTTCGTACAGACCTTTTTTTTTTTTCTGTTCTATTTTGTAGCACTCCCCCTCCAGCTCCAGGTTTTCCTAACACCACCTAACTGCCATCTGGCAGTGAGAAATCACTGTTTTCCAGTAATCAGGACCATCACCCTGTACAGGAGGCCCCAATAGTTCATCTGTGGAAGCTTCAAAATATTAATGCTGCTCCTTGATTCTAGCTAAGAATTCTGCCACACCTCCTGCTTTCTGAGCCCCCAAAGCAGCATGGCGTCCTTACCTTTGGTGTCCTGCATGACAATGGAGCTATATTTTAAGAAGGTTATCAGTAGATTACTGGTCTGTACATCTGCATCCAGTGGGAGTTCCACAGAACTTATAACTGCAATAAAACAATGAAATGCAGTTAGCCTATATTACTTAACACTTCTACCTCTGTAGCTAATTTGCCAGCAGACAAAGAAATCACTAAATAAGCTTTTTTTTTTGCAACAGAGAGACCAAGTGCTTATCATAAAACCTTTATCTTCCTAGGCCCCAGGAGTCCTTCCTACTTCCAAGATTAAACCCAATGCTCTTCTCTCCTATCTAGGAGGGCCAGTCTCTAGGAACAGTGCTTTTATCCCAACATTCTAAGAAGGGTATTTTTTTCAGTTACAGTTTACATTCAATATCATTTTGTATTAATTTCAGGTATACAGCACAGTGTTTAGACGATCACATACTTTTCAAAGTATTTCCCCCAATATTTCCAGTACTAAAAAGGGTATTTTGATTCCACTTCTAACTCCAAATAACCCAAAAAGATTCAGGGTCCTTCTTAAAGTCACTTTGATTTGTCCTAAGGGTAAGACCTGTACTGAATATAAATGAGTTTTGCTTTGATGACTCTCCTGCTTAAAATAAATGACAATTCTTTCTTAATAAGGAGAAATCTTGCTCAATTTTGAGAATAAGCCTTTCAGTTGGAAATACCAAGATGGAAGGTAGAACTACATTCAAATGATATTCCTTAGTCCCTTACCCCCAGTGAAAGGGAGCCTAAAAGGAAATACCAGAAAACAGGAGGACATTATTATTTGAGACAGCCTGGGAACTGACTTTTATACACCCAGCTGCTTGCTGTTTCCTAAAGAAACTACTCCTCCACATTCTCTAAGCCACAGTCCCAATGACCAGTGAAGGACCAGACCAGGGCTGACCCGCACTGAACAATCTTATGTAAATTCCCCAAGTTTCTAGGACTTTAAATTAGACTTAGACATTTTGTTAAGTGCTTTTACACTAAGACATAATACATAAGCAAAAGGAAGCTCATAATGGCCCAGACAAGCTAGAGAATCTATAGCTTTCTGCTGTATTTCCATCCATGAAGACTCAACTGAGCTTGGGATATTATTCATAATATGTATTCATACTATAATGGATCCCTCTGGAGTTATTATGACATATGCATAGAATGTTTATTAACAATGGGAAATATTTGCATATTATCAATCCATAATACAGAGCAAGCACAGCAAAAAGCCTCATGAGAAAAAATTAGCATGCCTCACCCATGGCTGTTTTCCTACAGTTCAGCCCCCAAGAACTAATAAAAGACAAATATAGCCCTAGCCGGTTTGACTTAGTGGATAGAGTGTCAGCCTGTGGACTGAAGGGTCCCGGGTTCGATTCCAGTCAAGGGCACATGCCTGGTTATGGGCTCAATCCCCAGGCGGCCAATCAATGATTCTCTCTCATCATTGATGTTTCTATCTCCCTCTCCCTTACTCTCTGAAATCAATAGAAATATATATATTTTTAAAAGACAAATATATTTTTATGTTGAAACTAGAGGCCAGGTGCACGAAATTCATGCACGGGGGTGGGGGGGGGTGTCCCTCAGCCCAGCCTGCACCCTCTCACAATCTGGGACTGCTGGCTCCTAACAGCTCGGCTGCCTGCCTGACTGCCCCTAACCGCTTCTGCCTGCCAGCCTGATCACCTCCTAACTGCTCCCTTGCTGGCCAGATAGCCCCCAGCTGCCCTCCCTTGCTGGCCCAACTGCCCCCAACTGCCCTTCCCTGCTGGCCTGATCACCCTGGTGGAAGCTGTGCAGAGCAGCAGCGGGGACACCCCTCCCCCCCGCCCCAGCAGGGCTGAGGGAACTCTGGGGAAGCCGCGAGGAGCAGCAGCTGGGACCCGCCCTCTAGCAGGGCTGAGGGAACCCTGGCGGCAGGTGCACGGAGTTGCCACTGGACCTCCCGCGCCCCCCACATGGCCACAGGAACTGCGGCAGCAGGCGTGCGGAGCAGTCGGCCTCGCCTGCTGTGCACGCTGCCATCTTGTGACGGTGTTATGGCGTGAGGGTTAATTTGCATATTACCTCTTTATTATATCGGATACTAAAAGGTCTTAATTCATGCTACAGGTAAATGACCTGAAACTGTCATTTCAAACTACTGTAGCCTATTTTAAAGCTCAGAGCCCATAATCATTCTTTTCTCCAATACATCTAATTGGTAGGTAGGACTTTTTTCCCCATCCACTCACAGCAATAACTGGAAAACTATCTATATATGTAAAAGCCAAGTGACTGGAATGCCAGAACGACTGGAACGACCGGTTGCTATGATACACACTGTGGCAGCCAACCAGCCTGATCAGGGCCCCAATCGGCCCCCCAAACCTCCCGCAGCCCCTCCCCCCGTCCAGCCCAGCCCCCAATCAGCCCCCGCTACCCTGATCGGAAGCAGGGATGGCCAGGCAACCTCTCACAGCCCCCCCACCAGCCTGACCCCTAATAAGCCGCTCCATCGGGACAGAGCCGGCCAATCTCCCACAGCCCCTCCCCACCGCCGGCCTGGCCCTGATCAGCCCCATCAGCATGGACCAGCCGGACCCCACCCGTGCATGAATTCATGCACCAGGCCTCTAGTCTTATATAATATGTAGAAATATAAAAGTATATGTATTTTTACTTTATCAGACAGTCCTCTTTTGCCAAGGCTGAGTTGTCAAATGTCAAGTCTGAGCTGAGAACAAATGTTACAGCTAAACTGTTGACTTTGAGTGATATACCTTTAAATATAACTGGGTTACTGAACACCATTATAATTAAAAACCAAAACCTAAAAACAAGTTTATAATATTTAGGACCCCTACAGAAAAGAAATGAATTAGGAGGAAAAAAGAATAAAAATAGCCCTAGCCAGTTTGACTCAATGAATAGAGCATCAGCCCGCAGTTTGAAGAGTCCCAGGTACGATTCCAGTCAAGGGCACATACCAGTTGCAGCTTGATCCCCAGCCCTGATCCTGGTGAGGGCGCATGGAGGAGGCAACCAATCAATGTGTCTCTCTCACATCGATATTTCTGTCTCTCCCCCTCCTTTTCACTCTCTATAAAAATCAATAGAAAAATATCCCCAGGTGAGGATTAACAACAACAAAAAGAACAAAATAGAAGAGAGAGAATAAAATCCCTCACAAATTAAAATCTCCTTCCTAAGGAAATTATTCCTTGATCTCTGTCTTCATAATTCTTTCTAGCAGCCTTTGTCAAGGGAGACAGTCATTTGAAAGTGGGCTGACTCCATCTTCCCACTAGAAAAAATAAAAAGCTCACTAGTTGTAGGTAAGTAAGCACAAATCCTGCCATTGCATAATCAAGTGTGTGGGTGGAAGTGCTCACAATGAACAGTTTGAAAGGCAGTTCTCTGAAGCATCCAAAGCCCAACATCACATGGAACTCAGATATGTGTGTGTGTGTGTGTGTGTGTGTGTGTGTGTGTCCATGGTAACCAGGCAGGCTTTATCCTTAAAGAGAAAGAACAGTATTTCCATTGGATTATTCAGTGACCTGAATAAGCAGAGACAATTAGGCAATCCTCACTACTTGTTCCTTCTCATTAAAATATTTTGGAATTTGTCTTTCAATTTTAAACAGATCCAATTTGCTACCATAGACCTGAATATCAACAGCACCTCCTTGTCATGCTTCTGCATGAATACTGCTTTATTACCTTGAAATGCTACTGCTACCAGTCCAATATGAAAATTTAAACGCGAGAAAGCAGATCAAAGGAGGTCTTTCACATAGAGACAATAGGGAGGCACAAAAAAAGGATCAAAGTTAGATTTCCTGTATTTCATTTCTTTAAAATGTATTTTTGATTTTAGAGAGAAAGGAAGGGAGAGGAGAGAGAGATAGAAACATCAATGTTGAGAGGGAATCATCAATAGGCTGTCTCCTGCATGTCCTACACTGGGGATCAAGCCCAAACCCTGGGCATGTGCCCTGACAGGAAATCGAACCGTGACCTCCTGGTTCATGGGTTGATGCTCAACCACTGAGCCACACCTGTCAGGCTGATTTCCTGTATTTCTTTATCCAAAATGAGGTCAACATTTGAGGCAAAACATCAAGTATTAACAAAGATTATTTTTTGGTTAAGGTAGTCCATCAAACACACTCAGCTTACAGTAAAACTAACTCAGGTAATACACAGTTTATTGTACAAAATTCATAATTTCTTTTCTGTTACCTTTTTCTTAAGTTATAACCATAAGATTTATACAGTGGAAGGTGGGGTTTTTTTTATTTTTTAGGGGGAGAAGTCTTAAATACCCACCAAACTCCCATCAAATCTAATAATTTTCTAAGGGGGAGTGGCAAACAAACACATAACAGTGAGTAAATCCCAGGTTCACTCTCTCATTCATTTATTCAACAAATATTTACTAAGTAATAACCATGCCAGGCACTATGCTGAGCAGAAAGTAGTGATAAAAATATACATGGTTCCCTGCCCTGATTCATGTCTTGGTTCTTAATTGCAACTCTCACTAACCTTAGGCAAATCATTTATTTCTCTGGCCTCAATTCCATCATTTGTCAAATAGTAACATAAGATAACATTACTATTTTACATTTATGTCAGCGAGATATTCATAACATATCTCATCTGAGTCTCACAAGTACACTGAGAGTTTGGCAAGGCAGGCATCACTGACCTCTGAGGTCCTTTTAAGATCTAGCACTTCATGCTGAAACCGGTTTGGCTCAGTGGATAGAGCGTCGGCCTGCGGACTCAAGGGTCCCAGGTTCGATTCCGGTCAAGGGCATGTACCTTGGTTGCGGGCACATCCCCAGTGGGGAGTGTGCAAGAGGCAGCTGATCGATGTTTCTAACTCTCTATCCCTCTCTCTTCCTCTCTGTAAAAAAATCAATAAAATATATATTTTAAAAAAAAAAGAAAAAAGATCTAGCACTTCATGACTCAATGATTCCCTGAGGAGGACATGCTGGAATTATGTAGCTTCTTACACAGAGAAAAGTACTTAACTATCTTTCCCAAAGTTTTCTTTGGAGCTTAAGGAGTCCTTCTGAAGGGCAGTATTTTTCAGACAATTTCTTAAGTGAAACAATAGACAACTGTGTTATTTGTTCAACACAACTATGCTCACCTTGAAAGATTCAAAACTATATTAATCAAGAAAACAAAAGAGGCTGTGGGCTTACCATCAGATGAGGGCGGGGTGGTACCAAGTGGTGTGACTGGGGTTGTTGGAGCGGGACTGACAGGGGTTGTCACCAAGCCTATCTCTGGATGACTCTGAAAAAGAACACTGATGGGTAAGGAGAGAGAAAATCCAATTCCGAGTATCCTCTGATTAATATCCTTTCTGGTATCCCTGGCCTCAGAGTCAGCTCACTAAGGGGGGACTGCTTCAACATTTAGTTCCCATGACTACCTGATTACTGTTGATGCTTGCTAAACACTAACAAGCTCTGTGGGCTAGTTCTTTCTAAGCAACCAAGATCTCATTATATAAGCTTTTCTGTAGAATCATACAAATAAAAAACTGGACTAAACAAATACACAGGATTATTCTACAAAAAAATGGGGGAGGCATTTGCAGTCCTATTTGAACCTGTAAAAGACTACTCTCATCAGATCAACCTCATTTACAGATTATTCTGATGACCACATAGTTGATAATAAATGCAGGTAAGCCAAGAGGATAACAGGTACTATAAAAAGAGCTATGCAGATGATATTCTTCCTGTTCCACAACAAATTAAGAGTGTGTGGGATGGGGAGGTAAAGACACAGGGTAGACATACACTGGGGACCAAAACAGATGGCTCCTCTGTCCCTGACCTTCTTAGCCACCCCTGCCACATCAGCTCTTCAGAATTAAAATGAGTGGAAGCCATTCAGTCCTCCTCCCCAACAGCTTTACCAACCCTTTACTTCCTTTAAAATCAGTTAGTTACAGAATTCAGAAAGCAAAGGAACAGAGTAAGAATAGTAAGAAAAATAAATAAAGTCTCATGTTATCAGTTGTGAAAAATTATGTGTCCTACTAAGCAGACCCCAAACCAGCACACTGCTTTTTAAGCATGGCTTATTTTTGTTAAACTCAATCAGGGGATCCCATACACATCTGCCCTTTGAGAAAAAAATATAAGCAAATCTTCCTTTAAAAGAAACCTAAGCCTTTTAGGTTTAGTGTTGCTCAGTGGTTGAGCATTGACCTATGAACCAGGAGGTCATAGTTCACGCTGATTCAATCCCCAGTATGGTGCATGTGGGAGGTGGCCTATTGATGACTCTCATGTGTTGTTTCTGTCTCTCTCTCTCCCTCTCCCTTCCTTTCTGAAATCAATAAAAATATATTTTAGAAATATGTATTAGGTTTCTTTTATTTTTACATATATATGTATGTATATATATACATATATATTTAATTTTTTTAATATATTTTATTGATTTTTTACAGAGAGGAAGGGAGAGGGTAAAGAGCTAGAAACATCGAGGAGAGAGAAACATTGACCAGCTGCCTCCTGCACACGCCCCACCGGGGATGTGCCCGCAACCAAGGCACATGCCCCTGACCGGAATCGAACCTGGGACCCCTCAGTCCACAGTCCGACGCTCTATCCACTGAGCCAAACCAGTCAGAGCTATATATTTAATTTTACAGCTAAACCAGGTTGCAGGCTCGATCCCCAGTAGGGGGTTACAGGAGGCAGCCAATCAATGTTATGCACTCACATCAGTGTTTCTCTCTCTTTCCTTCTCTCTTCCTCTCTCTCTAAAAACCAATAAACTGGGAGTGGGTGGGAAGAGATTAACCAATGAACTTATATGCTTATATGCATAACCCATGTACACAGACAATAGTGGGATAAAGGACTGGGGGCAATGGGGGCAGGCCAGAAGGGGTCAATGGGGAAAAAGGGGGACATGTGTAATATTTTCAACAATAAAGTGTTTTTTTTTAATCAATAAACTATTCCTTAAAAAAGAAAAAAATCCATATGGGTTGATAATACCAAGGGATTTTCAGTGAGCCAAATGAAGTAATCTCAACTCATCTGGGTTAACAGAATCAGTAAAAACTTTACATGTTACCCGACCCACTTTGCACCAGATGGAAACATACATATCTGAGGATAGCACAAAGCAAAGGCAACTGATGCAACTCTGTGTTACCACCACTTACCAATGCAAAGCAGGGCTTAAACAGACAAAGCCAGAAGGCTTGTCAAGGGAGTGAATCTGTAGGAAATTCAGGAAGAAAAAGGATTGGAGTTTTCAATATAACCAACCTGAGCTAACACTGTGATGAAGTTGCGATTTAAATGAACAGCTTCATAAAGTGCCAGGAGGATGGCCTCATTGGTTCTAAAGAAAAAGATAACAAATTCTCTTATAATGGAGAAGTTAGAGCAATATAACCATCAAGATAAGATTTCACCCCAGCTCCTCATTATCAATCCTTTGGAATTTCTGATGCTTCTTTTATTTCCTCCCCACCCCAATATGTAAAGTGTATATAGGCAAATAGAAAAAAGTAAAAAGCCTTAACTTTAATTCCTTAGTTCTTATCTACTTCACTCACTATTTTCACTCTCTCTGCTTCACCCCAATCCATTTAAGTCCTTAACTGGCTCAAATACCCAGCCCTCTTGCATTCCACTTCAAAGATAGCTGGAAATAGTTTCTCAGCTTCCTGGGGCTCAATACACAGGAACCAAAGTAGAGATTTCTAAGAGTTCATTCTCAAGAAACACTTGATACATCACCACGAAAGTTTGAATCTATAAAAGATTAACAAGAGGTACCGTCTCACTCTCACACACAGTTGGTGAGCCCACATTAAGTTCAAGTTACTGCACAAGAATGTCAAGCACTTACTGTACTGAGATTTTCTCATGGGCATCTGCTATGAACATGTTGCCCACCTGTGGAAGAAAAGGGGAATTGCACACTTACAGCAGGAAAATTTAAGAGGAGCTCTGCCTAAGAAGCCATTAATCAGTGAAAAAACAAGCTACTTGCTGCCCAAGGGAATTTGGAGCTCTGGCCCACCAGTCATACATACACACCAAAATCAGCCCACTTTGAAGACCTTAAAACAGGGGTCCTCAAACTTTTTAAACAGGGGGCCAGTTCACTGTCCCTCAGACTGTTGGAGGGCCGGACTATAGTTTAAAAAAAAAACTATGAACAAATTCCTATGCACACTGCGCATATCTTATTTTGAAGTAAAAAAACAAAACGGCAAAAACACCCGCATGTGGCCCGCGGGCCGTAGTTTGAGGACGCCTGCCTTAAAAGAATCATAAGTAATAAATGAAATAATGAGAACTCCAAATCATCTTTCTTAAAGGGACTTAAAAACAATCCTAGTACTTTTTTCCAGCTCTCCTTTTCAATTTAAATTTAGTAACCACTGACAGGAAGTAAATGTTAACTTAGACCCGTGGTCGGCAAACTGCGGCTCTCGAGCCACAGGAGGATCTTTGGCCCCTAGAGTGTGGCTCTTCCACAAAATACCACGGTCTGGGTGAGTATTTTGAAGAAGTGGTGTTAGAAGATGTTTAAGTTTAAAAAATTTGGCTCTCAAAAGAAATTTCAATCGTTGTACTGTTGATATTTGGCCCTGTTGACTAATGAGTTTGCTGACCACTGACCTAGACCATAATTCTGCATCTTTCCTGGAAGTTGTTTTGTTAAAGTCAAAAACTAATTCCTGCCCAGCCAGAGTGTCTCAGTGGTTGAGGATCGTCAACTCATGAACCAGGTCACGGTTTGATTCCCAGTCAGGGCACATGCCCAGGTTGCAGGCTCAATCCCCATTGGGGGGCATGCAGGAGGCAGCCAATCAATGATTCTCTCTCATCGTTGATGTTTCTATCCCTCTCTCCTTCTCCCTTCCTCTTTGAAATCAATAAAAATATATTTTTTAAAAACTAATTCATAAAGAACATCAGAGAAAGTAGGCTTATTTCATCCAACATAGAGCCATCTTCGGGGGAATACTTGAGTTTCAGACCAGAACTGTCTATGTGAAATCCATTGTCCATTTATCAGATCACAAAATTTTTAATTTGTGTTCTAGGCAGGGAAGCCGAATAAGTAAATGTTGCCTCCAATATGTGTGATTATCAGAAGCAACGAGAAAGATGCCCATCCCTCTAAAAATACCGTTCCACCTGTTTACTGATGTACAATACAAAACTATGCAGCTGGAGCTTCATTTGTTTGTTACAAAACTTTTTCTTCTTGACTAAATGGCAAATATCCTTGAGAATAGTATAATTACATCTAAGTCATTTAACCAAATACCAATACAGCCCCCATAAGTGCTCTGACCTCTGAGAGACTTTAGTTATCGATGTTTCAGAGTTAAAGAGCTTATCAAGTCCTTCCTGAGAGTAGACTCTAAGAAAGAAGAAGAGCATAGGCATTTGGGGTGGGGAGGATTGACTTTGGGAGGGTAGAGGGATAACTGTTTCTTGCAATGAACTCAAAACTGTCTTGCTCTAGGCCTTGACCAGCTAACTCAGTTGGTTAGAGCATCATCCTGATATGCCAAGGTTGTGGGTTTGACCCACAGTCAAGGCACATTATAAGAAACAACCAGACTTCCTGGCGGAGCCATGGCTGCGCACAGGGCCACACGGGGGCTGCGGAGCCAGCGCCCCCGGGCCGCCCCCCACCCCCCGCCGGAGCCCCCCCCCCCCCGCCCCGCGCCCAGCCCCATAGCGCCTCCAGGTGGCCTCCGGCCCGTCGGGGACGGGGGCGGGCCTGCCTGGGAAGACCTCGGCCCAGCAAGCGCCTCCCCGCCCGGCCCCCACGGCGCCCTTTTGTGCCGGGGCAGGTGTGCCGCTGAGCGGGGAGGGGCGCCGCCCCCAAAGGTGGGACTGGTGCAGCCTGGGCGGCCGGCCCAGGTGAGTGTCCCCGCGTCGCGGCCCCGCCTCCTCGCAGCCGGCTCGAGCCTACCGGGCGGGGCGGCCGTTGTGCCGGCAGTTACGCGGGGAGGGGGAGGCGGTGCCGAGTCCGAGCAAGCTACAGCAGCATCCCCGGAGACCCTGCGGGCGACGGACTGTGACCGCTCTTATGATGGAGGGAAGTCGGCTGACAAGAGTGTCTCGACCCTACAAGATCAGTGAATCTTCAAAGGTGTACCGCTGGTCTGAGCACTCGACCACAGTGCTACAGCGGCTGAATGAGCAGCGTCTGCGTGGCCTCTTCTGTGATATCGTCCTGGTGGCCGAGGAGCACCGCGTGCCAGCCCACCGCAATCTGCTGGCCGTGTGCAGCGACTACTTCAACTCCATGTTCACCTTGGGCATGCGTGAGGCCTTCCAGAAGGAGGTGGAGCTGATTGATGCCTCCTACATTGGCCTCAAGGCCGTGGTGGACTTCTTGTATGGCGGGGAGCTGGCCCTGGATAGTGGCAACATCGACTACATCCTGGAGACAGCCCACCTGCTGCAGATCTGGACTGTGGTGGATTTCTGCTGCGAGTACCTGGAGCAGGAGGTGAGCGAGGACAACTACCTGTACCTGCAGGAGCTGGCCTCCATCTACAGCCTCAAGCGGCTGGATACCTTCATCGACGGCTTCATCCTGAGCCACTTCGGCACACTGTCCTTCACCACTGACTTCCTGCAGAACATCTCCATGAAGAAACTCTGCGTGTACCTGAGCAGCAGCGAGGTGCAGCGGGAATGCGAGAACGACCTGCTGCAGGCCGCCCTGCAGTGGCTGACGCAGCAGCGGGAGCGCGAGGCTCACGCCTACCAGGTGCTGGAGCACATCCACTTCCCGCTCATCCCCAAGAACGACCTGCTGCACTGCGTCAAGCCGGCCATGTGCTCGGTGCTGCCCAGGGAGGCCAACTGCGAGGGCTTCATTGAGGAGGCTGTGCGCTACCACAACAGCCTGGCGGCCCAGCCGGTCATGCAGACCAAGCGCACGGCGCTCCGCACCAAGGAGGAGCGCCTGCTGTTCGTGGGTGGCGAGGTCTCCAAGCGGTGTCTGGAGCTCAGTGATGACACCTGCTACCTGGACGCCAAGAGCGAGCAGTGGGTCAAGGAGACACCCCTGCCGGCCCGACGGAGCCATCACTGTGTTGCTGTGCTGGGGGGATTCATCTTCATGGCTGGCGGCAACTTCTCAAGTGACAATGGAGGGGACTCAGCGTCCAATCTTCTTTATAGGTATGACCCCCGCTGTAAACAGTGGATCAAGTTGGCCTCCATGAACCAACGCCGCGTGGACTTCTACCTTGCCTCCATTGAAGACATGCTGGTGGCCGTCGGTGGCCAGAATGAGAATGGAGCTCTCTCTTCAGTAGAGACTTACAGTCCCAAGACCGACTCCTGGTCCTACGTGGCCGGCTTGCCAAGGTTCACATGTGGCCACGCAGGCACCATCTACAAAGACTTCGTGTACATCTCGGGGGGCCACGGCTACCAGATGGGCTTCTACCGCAAGAACCTGCTGTGCTACGACCACCGGACGGACGTGTGGAAGGAGCGCCGGCCCATGACCACCGCGCGGGGCTGGCACAGCATGTGCAGCCTGGAGGACCGCATCTACTCCATCGGGGGCAGTAACGACAGCGTGGACTCCATGGAGCGCTTCGATGTCCTGGGCGTGGAGGCCTACAGCCCGCAGTGCAACCAGTGGACCCGCGTGGCCCCGCTGCTGCACGCCAACAGCGAGTCCGGCGTGGCTGTGTGGGAGGGCCGCATATACATCCTGGGCGGCTACAGCTGGGAGAACAAGGCCTTCTCCAAGACGGTCCAGGTGTATGACCGCGAGAAGGACAAGTGGAGCAAAGGCACCGACCTGCCCAAGGCCATCGCCAGCATGTCTGCCTGCGTCTGCGCCCTGAAGCCACGACTGGAGGACAAGAAGGAGGGCAAGGCCAGGAGGCACCAGGACCCGGGCCAGTGACCCCGCCGTGCCTGCTGGGATCTGGTCCCCACCACCACCTCCCAGAATGTCTGTAGACCAGCAGCGACTTCATAGAACCCTGGAACCATTATGTATCCCTTAGCAGCTTTTTTTACTTTTATGATTCTTAGTATTTCTATAATATCACCATAATCGATTAAATATTCTACGTAACTTTAAAAAAAAAGAAAAAAGAAACAACCAATGGGGGGTGGGGAGGGAGAAGGAGGATCTATGTAATACTTTCAACAATAAAAAACTGTAAAAAAAAAAAAAGAATAAATGCTTAAATAATGGAACCACAAAACTGTTTCCTTCTCTCTCTAAAATCAATCAATAAAAAAAATTTTTTTAGATTGTCTTGCCCTAGGGCTGATTATTTGACTACTAATGCCCAAGAAGACTTTCTGAATCTGCCTAGAGTCTAAGACCTGCTAGTTTATTTCTTAAAAATTAGTCACAAAAAATAAAAATAAAAATTAGTCACAGATTATCTGGCCCAAAATGCCTATGATGCCAAAATTGAGAAACCTTGCTCAGCAGTCTTGTAAAGTAGACCAATAACTTTCTTAGACCATGAACCTCACAGCCCATTAAGCCTTTAGACGGGTGGCTCAGATCCACTGCACCAATCTCTCGATTCCAGGAACAGCTATGAGGAAACAAGTAGCCACAGCAGACAGCCAAGGAGCACTCAGGGTTATATTCGGATCTAAACCCTCCTATTCTATGTTCCATAGGGTTGGTCCTCAAACAAAGCCAACTTTTTAGAAAGCAGAAGTCTGGCTTAATATGTACCTTTATTGTAGCCTTAAAAACTAAATTAATTTGGAAAAAAATCTCAGAGAAATCAAAGCTCTTCTTTCTCCTTACTTCAGTTTGGAAATCACTAAGAGATACAGCTCTCAAAATAATCTGCTCTGAGTAGCCCTCTCTCTCCCCTCATCATGCCATCACCTCAAACTTCTGAGTCCAGATTTGTCTACCCCTACAGACCTCTTATATTTCTGAGTGGGAGAGAAAAAATAAGTAGGACTTACCATATTTGTTAAAGCAGAGAAAAAACCGCTCTGGTGTTCTTCTTCCTTGTCTTTATACTGCCTAAAGAAAAATAACTAAATTCAACTTGAGTATTATCTATCAAGTATGTCTTTGTCCTTAGCATTCTAGGTAATCAGGCAGGACACTCATAGAATTCACTGACTCCAGAAAATGAAAGCACTACGACAATGTAGTCACTGCAGTTTCTCTTGCAAGCTAAAAGGCACCCATCTGCTCTGAGGTAGTGTGTACCAAAATGCCTGGCTACTTTGGTAGAGACTTAGAAAGCAAGCTGCAAAAGTGTGAAACTACTCTAACATATGGCTGATCCAGTTATTTCCCAAACAGACTATTACTTGAAAAGTGTGACAGTGAAATTACTTCAAGGCTGTAATAGTGAAAATCGTGTTGGTTTTTGAAGGACGAGGACAGAAGAAATCTGTGAGCTAAACTATTTGTGGAGATGGGACAGATTTTAAATTCCAATACCCAACTGTGTATGAGGAAAGTGTGGAAAGAAGCAAGGAAGATCCTGCCTGGCCCTTGTGAAGACTGGGGACACTTCTGGTTCCCATTCACTGAATATCAGATACTTCTCCTGATGGAGGAAAAGCAAGCATCACTGAAGTGAGCCCACAGAAGAGACAGGGACTCCAATAAACTGCAGTCGATTCCTGATGAAAAAGAAGCATCTGGAAACCTAATTCAATGTTTTCTCCTTTTATTTATATTTTAAGCATACAAAAACAGTGTTTCACAACCTTTTTTACTTAGAATATGATATTTGTGTGATACACTGGGTTAAATGGAAGAGCCTGCTTGTGGCTGAAATACTAGTTAAAATGCTCTGAGATAAAATGCTAAAAGCTGCAAAGAATGTGCCTACTTATTTAAAGAAACAATGGGCCCTAACTGGTTTGGCTCAGTGGCTGGAGCGTCGGCCTGTGGACTCAAGGATCCCAGGTTCGATTCCGATCAAGGGCATGTACCTTGGTTGCGGGTAAATCCCCAGTAGGGGGTGTGCAGGAGGCAGCTGAGTGATGTTTCTCTCTCATCGATGTTTCTAACTCTCTCTTCCTCTCCCTCTCTGTAAAAAATCAATAAAATATATTTAAAGAAACAATGGACACTAACCTGATGGCTTCTCCCTTGGTGTTACAAATAACCCCTGCTAAAGCCATCCAGCCAAGCTAGAGCAAACACCTCTGCCAGCAGCTGCACCTCTGAATACCTTCTAGCATAGGTAAGGCAAATTCACCCAAGAACTCGAACAAACCTGTTTCCCTTTTCTCCTGGAAAGGTAGACTTACCTGTTGTACTCAGATAAAGCCTGAGCAATTACAAGCCCCATTCCCTAGAAAGAAAAAAGATAGCACAGGTGAAATAAGGTTCTGGCAGTGATGCTATGATTAGGCCAGAGAAAACACTAATTACACCATCATGGTCCAAGGCCAAGAAGTTCTACCTGAAAGTAGGCAACAAGGACAGAAATTCTGAGAGGCATTGCCAAAGCATCAAAAACAACTTCTTTGGCCCAGCTGGGGTGGCTAAGTGTTTGAGCATCGACCCATGAACCAAAAGGTCACCAGTTCAATTCAGGGTCAGGGCACATGCCTGGGTTGCGGGCTCCATCCCAGTAGGGGGCATGTAGGAGGCAGCCAAGTAATGTTTCTCTCTCATCAATGTTTCTATCTCTCTATCCCTCCCCTATCCCCTCTCTTTAAAAAATCAATAAAAACATTTTATTTATTTTTTTAAAGAACCTCGGCTTTTGGGCAGAACTGCCACCTTCCAGTAGTTCACCAAAATGACTAACACAAAGGGAAAGGGGAGAGGCACCTTCTATATGTTCTCTAGGCCTTTTAGAAAACATGGAGTCGTTCCTTTGGCCACATACATGTGAATCTACAATAAAGGTGATATTGTGGACGTCAAGGGAATGGGCATTGTTCAAAAAGGAATGCCCACAAAGGTTACTGTGGCAAAACTGGAAGAGTCTATAATGTCACCCAGCATGCAGTGGGCATTACTGTGAACAAGCAAGTTATGGGCAAGATTCTTGCCAAGAGGATTAATGTACATATTGAGCATATTAAGCACTCTAAGAGCTGAGATAGCCTCCTGAAACATGTGAAGGAAAATGATCGGAAAAAGAAGGAAGCCAGAGAGAAAGGTACCTGGGTTCAACTGAAGCATCAGCCTGCTCCACCCAGAGAAGCACACTTTGTGAGAACCAATGGAAAGGAGCCTGAGCTGCTGGAACCCATTCCCTATGAATTCATGGCATGATAAGTGGGAAAAAATAAAATAGACTTCTGTGCTGATAAAAAATTTAAAAAATAAAAATAAATAAATAAAGGAACATCTTTGGAGAGATTTCCCTGATCTGATTATCTTAATGTTACTTAACAGCGTACCGGGGGTAAAACAGACCAGCTCAGATCACTGACAATTTCACTGGGATCATTTTCACTTAAAAAGAGAAGACTGAGTTAGAAGTTTCAAACAAAAAAAACTCTCATATGTCTCTAAAACAACCACAATACTGGTAATAGTGACAATGAGTCCCATGCTAAATGAAGGTGTATATAGACAAGCCACTCTTCAAGCCACAGGAGTATGAGAAGATCTAATAAAAATTAAAGTGACTTATCAACTTTCCCTCTAGAATCTATTAAACCCAACACAAAGATCAATTAAGGCCACAAGATGAATAATGGGTACTTCTATTCATAAGGGAAATTAGAAGAATGAAGAGGGCAAGATGGAAAGAGAATAAAGCCAGACACCTGGTCAGCTTCCTCCTCCCTATATTCAGAGATCAGATGTTATTTCCCAAACTTTCGAGGACATATTGCAACAGATATATACCATCATCCATGTTTCAGCTTCACCAAGTCAAGCTATAAATACCATCTGGCTAGTTGTACAAAAAGGAATTTCTGATCGTGTAGTCACTTAAGCCCCCTTTTCCCCCCTTTCTTGAGGTATAATCCTAATATATAAAAAGCCAGGGGTCATCACAACTGAAACTGGACAGACGACCGAACAACATGCTGCTGGGGCAACAAGGCCAGCAGGGGGGTTAGCAAGGGATGACCAAACGACTGAACAGCAGGCTGCATGGGGCGACCAGGCTGGCAGGGGGGGCAGTTAAGGGCAACAAGGTCAGCAGGGGGGCAGTTGGGGACAACCAGGCCAGTGGGGGGGGCATTTGGGGGCGACCAGGCTGGCAGGGGGCGGGGGGGTAGTCAGGGGCGATCAGACAGGCAGGTGAGCAGTTAGGAGCCAGCGGTCCCGGATTGTGAAAGGGATGTCCGACTGCCAGTTTAGGCCCGATCCCCAGGAGGGGTCCCGGATTGGAAAGGGTGCAGGCTGGGCTGAAGGGACCGCCCCTCCCCCCCCATGCACGAATTTCATGCACCGGGCCTCTAGTTGACATATAAAATTGTAAGCTATTTAAAGTGTACAGCATAGTACTTTGATATATCATTTAAGCCTTCTTATTCTTGAAAATGTAACTTACTGGACTTTGTAGGATAGTCAACCTCAGCACACTATAACATGAAATATAACCAACTATTTCATCATGATTAGCAAGCAAATGTCCCTTCAAATCTTCCTTCCATGAGAAGATAGAATACAATAAGATAGTTGCACTAATGCTCCAAAAAGAAACACAAAGTCCCTCTTTATAGCCAGATGAAATTAACACAAAAGCCCTCTGCTCTCTAAATATCCACTGCAAGTAAGTTTACTGAATGCAAGCAATTAAAACAATACACAAAGATCCAGATACTCACATTGAGCGTGGCCTCGTCATCCACAATAGACAGCTTCACAATATAAGGATTCACAGACTGTTAAAGAAGAGAGGAGACTCAAGATGACTATGACCTACTTAAAAACCCACTATTTAATAAGGTGTTAATAAAAATGCAGGTATCAGGCCCTCTCTCCACAGCAATGCTCCTACTACCCACACCCAACCCATCTTATAAGCTGACTCCCCCATTTCCAGTAAATCTCTCAATGTGCATGGGCATTCACCAAGCACAAACATGCATACACATGCATACACCTGCTCACACATGCACACACACAAATTCTGTTCTTTTCCTCTGGGCTGAAATCAACTCAAGCCTACATCTGGCACTTCTCCCATCTTTTCTTCGTATTTGTTTCTAAAAAGTAAGTGAACACTCCACAAAACTCTCTCTGTCCTATCCTGCTAATAATTTACTGAGTCCATAGGGACAACTGTCTTTTGGGGGACATAAAAGCTTCTTTGCCATAAGGCACAAATTTGTAAGTTGCTAACTTACATTCTCATCCCAAAGGCTCCCTAACCATTCCACAAACAATATGCAAGGACTGATTCACCCACCCGTAAAACAAAGCCACATGGGGGGTGGAAAGTGGCAGCTGCTTAACAGCCAGAGAGGCCATTTGTGGATCTGATACCCAAATAACACTGCAGGGGGACGGGGGTAAAAAAAAAGGATGTAATTACCCAAACTACAATCTGGTCAGGACACTGGGATTTAATGATTGTCCCATCACTTATAGCATTGGAAGATTTCCTGAGTTTTTCCAGACCCAATCTCAGCTGGGCAGCATATGGAAATGAACATATATTTAAACTCATTAAGCAGTTGGGCCATCTCCTACTGGTGAGATGAGAACCAATGACCTGCTCACCTTGAAAACATCCCACCCATGGGATGTGAGGAAAGATCTCATGTAGATCAGGCACCAATTCTAACCCAAGGCAAGCAAGGAACAATAGTTCTCAGATTGGCAGTTTTTACAGCAACCAAGAAAACTCATTACAGAGAAACTTAGAAACCCAACTAAAAGGCTAACCCCCCACAAAGACCTTATTTAGTCAAGTTTCTGAGGGCATCTTTCGAATGTCAGTTGGGAATGGAGAAAGAGACAGCTTTGCTTTCTTAACAGCCAGCCAAATGTTTATAAGGTTTTCTGCAACACAACTCAAGAAGGCAAAACCCATTCCATTTGTTACTTGATATAACAGAAGAAAGCTCTCAACATGTCTTCCTATAATCAATAGTCAAATTCTGCCAGTGCTACAGATTTCAGATAAGGTCCAATGCAAGTGGAAGCTTTAAAAAAAAAAAAAAATCAGCAATAGACTGACCTAGAGATGCCACCATGATTAGAACACCAGAAGAAAAACGACCAGTTTCTTAGCATTTTTTTTTTCCTTTTACATAAGGAGGGATTTATTATCTCACAAAATGAAAGCCTAGCAGTAAGGCAGTTTCAGTGTTAATTTAGTGGTTCCACAATGATATCAAGACCCCAAGTTTCTGTTTCGTTATTTTCAACATGTTGGCCTTTTTCTCAGTTTATCTTCTCATGGTTGCAAGATGGCTGCTGAGGCTCCAGTCAGCACTTCTTTTCTTTTTTTCACCATAAAGGTGGAGTTTTATTTTTTTTTAACTTCCTTATTGATTAAGGTATTACATATGTGTCCTTATCCCCCCATTGCCCCCCACCGCACCACTCATGCCCTCACCCCCCTGTTGTCTGTGTCCATTGGTTAGGCCCATATGCATGCATACAAGTCCTTTGGTTGATCTCTCCCCCTTACCCCCACCCTCCCCTACCTTCCCTCTGAGGTTTGACAGTCTGATCGATGCTTTTCTGTCTCTGGATCTGTTTTTGTTCATCAGTTTATCTTAGCATAATTTTTGAAAGTCCTAGTCACTCACCTTCCAAAAAGTACACTGCTACAGGTAATAATAAGGATCATCTGATTACCAAGAATAGTCTGTGCTTTTGCAGCAGTTGGGGGAAAGGCCAGGTGGCTAAAAGCAAGGGTTTGAGTTCTAGCTTCTCTACTTATTAACTGTGATAAGTTAAGCACACCAATTAACAGAAGCTCAATTTCCTCACCTGTAAAATGGGAATTATATTTTCTTCCTTGGAGTTGCTATGAGACTTAAATGAAGTAAGACATGTAAAATCTTTAGCATAGTATCTGGCATATGGTAAGGGCTCAATGATTGGTAACCTTATTTTTTTTCTCCTTTGACATTTTTATCATATTCAAAGGAAGCTCTTTAGGGAAGGAAGAGAGAGAGGGAAGGAGGGAGAGAGGGAGAGAGCGGGGTGAGAGAGGGGGGAGAAGGGGGGGAGAGAAAGAGAGAAACAACTTGCAATTGGACATAATAAACAATTTTGTAATTTCTGGAAAATGTCATGTTCAATAGGCAACAGTTGGAGAGTGAGTCACTTCATCTCAGGAGATGTGGCCAACCTAGAAGGCCAGGATATTAATGCTGTGAAAAACTCTACTCTCCAGATACTGATTCTCCTTAGCACTATGTACCTGTTGTGCTGGTCACGTTTTAAAACTGGAGGCAGAGGGAAAAACCAAGATGGCGGCTTAGGTAAACACCTAAACTGCTGCCTCGCAAAACAATTTCAAAACTACAACTAAAGGACAGAACAGACATTATCCAGAACCACAGGAAAGCTGGCTGAGTGGAGGTTCTGCGACTAGAGGAAAATAGGAAAGCTCACAGAAAATCAGAGGAGTTGTAAAGGACTGAGGTACGGAGACGCGCACACAGAGAGGAAGGGCGCACACAGAGAGGAAGGGCGGCTAAGTGCCTGGCAGGTGTTCTCTGGCGGGAGGGGAAGGAAGCCCCCAACTGCACTAAACCCCAGTTCCGACTGCACTGAACCCCAGTTCCTGGCGAAACGCCGTAGACCCAGGCTCATATAGGGGGAGTCCGGACTGTCAGGTAGAAAGAAAGGCAAACGGAGACTCAGAGACTCGGGGAAGCCGCAAGTCCCGGTGGGCAGGGGTCTGGATACGCGCGTGCGGGAGAGTGCACGTAAGGAAGACTGACTGCTGAGGTTGCCGCTAGCTCTCCCCAGTGGAAGGGAATCGGAAGCTCCTGACTGCACTGAACCCCAGTTCCGGGCGAAACGCCGTGGACCCAGGCTCAAACAGGGGGAGTCTGGTCTGTCAGGTAGAAAGAAAGGCAAACTGAGACTCAGGGAAGCCGTGGCGGGCAGGGGTCTGGATACATGTGCATGAGTGCGCGCAGGGAAGACTGACTGCTGAGGTTGCTGCTAGCTCTCCCTAGCGGAAGGGAATCGGAAGCTCCTGACTGCACTGAACCCCAGTTCCGACTGCAATGAACCCCAGCTCTGGGTGAGCCTGGGGGAATCGGGACTGTCAGGCGGAAGGCAGAGGTCTGGAGGCGCGCGCATGGACACGGCTGACGGGAAGCCAAGACTGTCTGTTCAGCCCTGAGACCCCACCCCATCCAAGCTGAGCACAGAAGCTTTGCAATTTTGCAAATCTGGTCCTATAAGACTGTCTCCAGCACAGGTCTCCCTGCATAGACACAGCTGATACACATAGCCAATTGGCCTGGAGGTCAATTCCTCCCAGTGATACCAACAACAATCAAGACTTAACTACAACAAGGCTGTACACACAGACCACAAAGGGGCGCACCAAGAGTGTCCACCTCAGGTGACTGGGAGGCCGACCCACTGGGCCATATAGGAAACCTAGCACACAAAGCTACCCTACCAACTTAGGGAAGCAGCGAAAATTCGGAGACAAAGTAACAGATCACAAACGAAAGAAATGGAGGAAAATAAATGACTGGATATAGAATTCAAAACCACGGTTACAAGGTTTTTCAAGAATTTCCTAGAAAAGGCCGATAAATTTAGTCAGACCCTCGAGGATATGAAAAAGGACCAACTAGAAATTAAACATACACTGACTGAAATAAAAAATATTATACAGAGACCCAACAGCAGACTAGAGGAATGCAAGAATCAAGTCAAAGAGCAAAAAACACTCAACAGGAAAAGCAAAAAGAAAAAAGAATCCAAAAAGTTGAAGATAGTGTAAGAAGTGTTGGGATAACTTCAAGCATACCAATATCAGAATTATGGGGGTGCCAGAAGAAGAGAGAGAGAAAGATACTGAAAACCTATTTGAAGAAATAATGACTGAAAACTTCCCCCACCTGGCGAAAGAAATAGACTTACAAGTCCAGGAGGTGCACAGAACCCCAAACAAAAGGAATCCAAAGAGGATCACACCAAGACACATCATAATTAAAATGCCAAGAGCAAAAGACAAAGAGAGAATATTAAAAGCAGCAAGAGAAAAACAGTTAATTACCTACAAGGGAGCACCCATACGATTGTCAGCTGATTTCTCAACAGAAACTATGCAGGCCAGAAGGGAGTGGCAAGAAATATTCCAAGTGATGAATAGCAAGAATCTACAACCAAGATTACTCTACCCAGCAAAGCTATCGTTCAGAATTGAAGGTCAGATAAAGAGCTTTGCAGATAAGAAAAAGCTAAAAGAATTCATCACCACCAAACCAGTATTATATAAAATGCTGAAAGGTATTCTTTAAGAAGAGGAAGAAGAAGAAAAAAGTAAAGATAAAAATTATGAACAACAAATACATATCTATCAACAAGTGAACCCAAAAATCAAGTGATTTAAAAATCTGAGGAACAGAATGAACTGGTGAATGTGATAGAACCAGGGGCATAGAAAGGGAGTGGACTGATAATTCTCAGGGGGAGAGGGCTGTGGGGGGTGCAGGAAGAGACTGGACAAAGGTTGTACACCTATGGATGAGGACAATGGGGGGGAGGTGGGGGCAGAGGGTGGGGTGGGAGCCAGGTAGAGGGGAGCTATGGGGGGAAAAAGAAGAAACTATTGTAATAATCTGAACAATAAAGGTTTATTAAATTTAAAAAAATAATAATAATCAGGGCAAGATCTTCAAGATTCTTCTGGAAGGTATTTTACTAATATCAGAGCTAGCCTGTCCACAAGTAGAACTATTGGGAGACTTAAATAAACTCTTGCAGGTAAAAAACAAAACAAAACAAAAAAAAAAACACGAGGCAATCTACTTTTCAGCCACAAAACAGAATTACAAATTCAGTGAGGCATCATGAGGTTACTCTCATAGAGTCCTGCCTTTATTTGATCTAAATAAACCATTCCATTCTTACCATTTTTCATTGCACTTCCTTAGACCTTTTTTGTTGTTGTTATTGCCTCCTCTACTTCTTTAAATAAAACGACTAAAATGGAATGCATTACTTGAGGTGAGGAAGAACTATCTTTTACATTTACTACATGACATCTTTTCTATTACTTCCATCCCTTAAGTCCAACACCTTATTTGCTTTCTCTGTGTTTAGCTGGGCACCCAGCCTCTCTGGTGCCCTCTGCACCTTTCTAGAAAGGTTACAAATTACTGCATTGGTCACGGGATTGATTCTCCACAGCACATACCCTCTCATACTAGTTTGTATAAAATTTCACCAACTTTTGGTTTTGCTACATTCATCTGGAATTCCTCATGTTTCTTCAAAAACCTGCCTCCTCCCTGGTCACCAGGCTTCCTTAATGGTTTCTGGTGAGTGACTTATATCAAAAGCTGCAAAGCCCAGATAAATTATGCCCACCAGCTTGACCTTGCCTAGTATATTAATTCTTCTGGGGCTTCTGACAGACTAGAGATGCATGCCTCGCTCCAGAAATATGATTTTCTCCAGTTCCTTGGCCATGTCCAATTTTTCAGGCTGACATTTCAGAGAGCCCTACTGGGATGAGCCAGCTTTCAGTTCACATTCAGAAAAGCCAAGCCACTGCCTCAGAGTGGCCTGCATCCAGCAGAATGTTCCAAAAATACTCATTACTGATGATGGTGCTTTCCTATCACATGTAACTCAACTCTCTTTAACTATCTTCAGCATTTTTCCTCAGCTATTTTTCTTGCAGTTGTTATAAGGCCCCAGAGGCTATTATACATGACAGAGATCAAAATGGCTGCCATGCCAACCCCTCCAGATCACCAGTATAACAGGTTTTGGTGATAAATTACATATTTATTAGTCGCTTTAAACACCATCCGTCAATTCCTCCAAGACAATAAAAATGTTCAGCTCCTGGGATTTATAGGACATTAACATTGCTCCACATATTCCAGTTCCTCTTTAAGTGTTCCTTTCTCATGGCCTTCCCTTCTTCCATACCCCTCCATGTAAGAATAACCTCCAGATTTTGTTACTCATCATTGTTGACCTGACTAGGAATCTTATCAAACATCACTAAGTGAAGATCCAGAAGTTCAGAAATGATAATCCTCCCTCCAGCTGGCCCACTTCTCATAGCACTGCTACTTACTAAGTGAAGAAAGTCAGGTTGCCTCAATGCACTTCCTGACTTCTGGGTTTAGAAAAAATACTCCTAGTGTCCAGGATTGAAGGCTAAATGCTCCTTATTAGTCCGAAGCTATCCCCAGTGAGGCCCCTGGTCTTCTCTAAATGGCATTTTCTGCCCTTTGAGGGGAATCAAGTAGACACACCAACCAATCACAGTAGAACTCTGAGTTCTACTCTTCATCTCAAAAACCTATAAATCTGTCCCCAATTAATTCAGGGGCAAAAAGAACTCCAGAATTAACATGAATAAGGCTCTGACTTCAATTTCCATTAAAATAAGAAAGAGCCCTAGCTGGTTTTGCTCAGTGATTGCAGTGTTGGTCCATGGACCCAAGAGTCACAGGTTCATTCTTGGTCAAGGGTGCATACCTCAGTTTTGGGTTCAATCACCAGCCTAGATCAGGGCTCGGAGCGGGAGGTAACTGATAGCAATGTCTCTCTCGAGTCAATGTTTCTCTCTCTCTCTCTCTCTCTTCCCCTCTCCCCTCTCTTCCACTCTCTCTAAAAACCAATGAAAAAAATATCCTCACTTCTCAGTGAGGATTAAAAAAAAATCAGAATTCCCAGACCAACAGTGATACTTTTACAAATGGATTGCATTAAGTAAATCCAACATATGAAAGTCCAATCTTTCAAAACAGATGTCAGTGTTTCCAATCCTGGCAAATCATCATATTCAATAGTGATCTTAAAAAAAAGATTCCCAGGTCCCACCCCCAAGAGATTCTGATTCAGTGTATTGAGAGTAAAACCTGGACATTTCTTCTTTTTTAAAAGTTCCTAGGCCCGTGGACAGCAAACTGCAGCTTGCAAGCCACATGCAGCTCTTTGGCCCCTTGAGTGTGGCTCTTCCACAAAATACCACGGCCTGGGCGAGTCTATTTTGAAGAAGTGGCGTTAGAAGAAGTTTAAGTTTAAAAAATTTGGCTCTCAAAAGAAATTTCAGTCGTTGTACTGTTGATATTTGGCTCTGTTGACTAATGAGTTTGCCGACCACTGTCCTAGGTGATTCTAATGATAAGCTGGGTCTGGGAACCACTATATTAAGGGATATTTACTCACTTTATTAGAAGTTGCACTAGAGAGTTCCTTTAAACAGTTATATCATCTGCCCCATGCATTTAATATAGGATATTTATAATTTGGCTTATCAAAATAAATCCATATACCATTTACCAAGAGCATGTCTTCCACATTAAGCAAAGTCTTCCAGGAGTAGCCACATGTAGGAAGATTATAGAAAGATTAGAGGGCCCGTGCACAAATTCATGCACCAGTGGGGTCCCTTGGCCTGGCCTGCGGGATGCAGGAGGTTGGCCAGCCGGGGATGGACCGCCCATCTCTCTCGCTCAGTCCCAATCAGCCAGACCCCAGCAGCAAGCTCACATACTGGTCAAGAGCGTCTGCCCCTGGTGGTCAGTGCACATCATAGTGAGTGATTGAGAGGCCTTAGCATATCATTAGCATATTACACTTTGATTGGTTGAATGACCAACTGGACTATCAGAAATTAGCATATTAGGCTTTTATTATATAGGATAACAACTATTGATTAAAGAAGTCACTTACACCCTAACTGGTTTGGCTCAGTGGATAGAGCATCGGCCTGTGGACTGAGGGGTCCCAGTCAAGGGCACATGCCAGGGTTGTGGGCTCAGTCCCCAATGGGGAGCGTGCAGGAGGCAGCCGATCCATGATTCTCTCTCATTGATGTTTCTATCCCTCTCTCCCTCTCCCTTCCTCTCTGAAATCAATAAAAATATATTTAAAAAAAAAAAAGCCACTTACCTCATATTTTCTGTAGTTCACCAGCAAAGCCAAGAGGACTACAGCATCATACCCATGCTCCCTACGACTTGGGGGGTGGGAGAGTATCTGTAATAAGAACCAGAAATGTGTAATAGTGCTAATTCCTAGTTCCTAGGAATGCAGATAGAGAAGATTTGAGGAGGTAGCTTACCCAAAAGAGAAAGAGGTGACAAGGGAATTGACCAACCTGTAAAATTGCTTCAAATATGCTGTTGATCATTACATACTCCAGGATAGTGTTCTGGCTGATGTTATCTGTCACCTGAGTGCAATAAAAGGCTTTTTAAAGACTACCCTGAGATACTCTGATATTGCATATATATCTCCTCTGCTAGCATCTAAGAAAAACAGAAATGTTAAAACATTCTAGTAAATACTTACTGGACCAAAGCCACTAGAGCCTAAACCAGTGATGGGCAACCTTTTGAGCTTGATGTGTCAAACTTCGCCAAAAAACTGAGCATAACTCGGGTAGTGTGTCACTTTGAGGAAAAAACATTATTTCGCAAATGTTTCATCCTCAGGAGCAGCAAATGTTTCAGCCTCAGCATGCGGCCGCCTCAGCGGCCGCGTGTCATCAGAAATGGCTACGCGTGTCAGTGCTGACACGCGTGTCATAGGTTCGCCATCACTGGCCTAAACAGACACTAGATGGATAGGAAATTAGCAAATTAAAACTCCCTAAATTTTTTAACTTCTCATTGTTTCTCTCATACCCTCACACAAGCATTTGCTTAACGGTTTCTTGGATTTCAATCCACAAATGCACAGGAAGAAGTTTATGATCCAGAAGTCTCTGAGTAGTGGCAAGGAAAAGGAATCACCTGAAGTAAATGAACAATACCTTGCCCTCCTCCCACTAGAATGTACAGGCCAGCTTCATGCTATAAAATGTAAATCAGAATAAATAAAAATATTCAGAATTACAAAAACTGTCTCCAAATGAGACCTGATGAGAAGGGCAAAGCTGATCATCCAGAAGAGAGTAGTTCTCCAGGAGTGGTACCCTTAAAGTAACAAATATCACATATCCTGCAGGTTAAAATGACAGCAGTTACTCCAAAGAGCAACTTCCAAGAAACGAAAGCCCATGCAACTAATGTCCTCCTACACATTCAGACACAACAGAGTGATGAAATGCCCCAGTACATAATTTATTTTCCTCTCTAGCTTTGGCTCAAATTTTCAAATAAGCTTGCCCCTGCTGTTAACTAATACCCTTGACAAGGAAACATAGATGAGTGACTTACAGTCACTAGGCAAAGGAGAAGTTTCAGACATAAACTCTTCAGACTTTCAGAACCTTCTGCACAAAGCAATGAATCCAAACTCTCCATCAAGTTCTGAGAAAGAGAATGGTTAAATGTTAAACCATACCAAGTAATATCTGCACTGTGTCTTTGTCCAATTCTGGGTTATGTTACACAGGGTAATGTGAATAACACACAAGAAAGCAAGCATATCACCCCCTGAGGCCCAGGTCTTGCAAAATTAGACAAAGAAAAGGAAGACTTCTAAGTCTACCTATTTTTAGGAAAATGCTTAAGTAACAACAGCATAGAATTCACTATCCTACCAAATAAATGTTTATAGCCTATCATCCTCATATAAACCTTTATTTTAGAATGAAGTACATTTTTAAATATTTAAGAATTATTTAATAATGGGTAAGTTAAATAATAAGTATATAAACTAAAAACAACAAATAAGCTAACAATAAAATAAAAATAAATTAAAAATAACAAATACCAGGCTGTTTTGATTAGAATGGCTTTGTAGTATAATTTGATATACCAGGACTCCTCAAGGGTGGGTTGTATTTTGAAAAATCAGTAGGAATTAATTAAAACTTGAGGAGGAAAGGATTTCTAGACAGGCATTAGCATGATCAAAGACAATGAGGAATGAAACAGCTCTGAATATGAACTTCGAATACGAGTAGTTTGTTATTACGGAAGTATAATGAGTGAGGCACAGTGATGAAAGATGAGACTAGAGAAATAGCCTTGAAAGTTTTATAAGGCTAACTAAGAGTTTGGTCTATATCTTGTTAGTGATAGGAAACTAATGAAGGGTTTTAAGCAGAAAAAAATGAGTGTAAGATACAATACCTCTGGTGTCAGTAAGGATGACAGATTTACTAGTAAAGATGGTAAGCCTGAAGGAATTGAGACAAATGAGGACTAATCTATCAGTTTTCTGAAAATAGCTGCCATGTCTTATTTGTCTCTGTATCCCCAGTGCCTGACACACAGGAGCCTAACAAATGTTTGTCAAAGAATGTATAAAGACATCACTGCAATGGTTCAAGTGAGAGATAATGGGGACACTGGTAATGGGGGGGCGGGGGGAGAGGAGGGGGAGAAAAGGTATGAGAAATATGAGCTGAGGTAAAATTAGCTGAACTTGGTGATCATTTGGATATGAAAAATGAGAGAGAGGACAGAGTAAAGGATGACTCCTAGGTTTTTGGCTTTAGATACTGAGAAGACAGGTGCTCCTATTCTGATAGGGAATGAATGAGAAAGAACAGATGTAGGGAAAACAATGAGTTCCATTTTAAATATGTTTAGCAAGAGATATTTAGGGAGTGGGTATATTCAACAAGTGCTTACAGAGTACATATACAATTTTGAGACTCATGAAGGGATGTTAAGGCTAAAGTTAGAGACTTAATAATCAGTAGCTTATAGGCAGTAGTTAGAATGATGAGGATGAAAGGTAAATAGGGAATTTTACTATGATATATACATGAAGTGTATAGGCTAGAATTAAAAAATGACTCCAGCCCTAGTTGGTATTGCTCAGCAGTTCGAGTGTCGACTGTCAAACCGAAGCGTCTCATATTTGATACCCGGTCAAGGGTACATGCCTGGGTTGCAGGTTAGATCCCCGGACCGGTCAGAGTACATGCGGGAGGCAACCAATCAATGTGTCTCTCTCACATTGATGTTTCTCTCTCCCTCTCTCTCTCTCTCTCTCCTCCACCTCCCTTCCACGCTCTCTAAAAATCAATGCAAAAAAAATCCTCAGGTGAGAATTAACAAAACAACAAAAATGACTCCAGGTAGTAAATCTTTGTGTAGTCATAATTGTCTATTCATAACTTTTTAAAATTGTCTAATCACTATGAGGATTCTTTGGCACACAGATTTTTTAATGTATTTTCAAATATATTTTTATTGATTTCAGAGAGGAAGGAAGAGGGAGAGAGAAATAGAAACATCAATGATGAGAGAGAATCATTGATCAGCTGCCTCCTACACGCCCCACACTGAGATTGAGCCCACAACCCGGGCATGTGCTCTGACCAGGAATCGAACCATGATCTCCTGGTCCATAGCTTAACACAACCATTCAGCCACGCCGTTAGGGCTTAATATATTTTTATAGCCCTAGCTGGTTTGGCTCAGTAGGTAGAATGTCAGCCCATAGACTGAAGGGTCACGGTTCAATTCTGGTCAAGGGCACATACCTTGGTTGCAAGCTTGATGCCCACCCCAGGGAGACAACCAATCAATGTGTCTCTCTCACACCAATGTATTTTTCTCTCTGTCTCTCTGCCTCCCTTCTGCTCTCTCTAAAAATCAATGAAAAAAATATGCTCAGGTGAGGATTAACAAATATATATATGTGTGTGTGTATATATATATGTGTGTGTGTGTGTGTGTGTATGTATGTGTACACACATCTATTTTTTTTTTAATATATTTTTACTGATTTCAGAGAGGAGGGGAGAGGGAGAGAGAGAGAGAAACATTAATGATGAGAGAATCAGCTGCCTCCTGCAGACCTCCTACTGGGGACCGAGCCCACAACCCAGGCATGTGCCCTTGACTGGAATCGAACCTGAGACCCTTGAGTCCGCAGGCCGGCGCTTTGTCCACTGAGCCAAACCATCTATGTTTTTTTAATAGCCTGGCTGGTGTGGCTAAGTGGTTGAGCATCAACCCATGAACTAAGAGGTCCTGGTTCGATTCCGGGTCAGAACACATGCCAATTGTGGGCTCGATCCCCAGTGTGGGGCATGCAAGAAGCAGTCGATCCATGATTCTCTCTCATCATTGATGTTTCTATCTCTCTCTCCCTCTCCCTTCCTCTCTGAAATCCATAAAAATATATTTAATAAAGTAAAATTAAAAAAGAAAGCTTAAAATTTAAAACAAAAGTTACTCTTGTATATTTTGTTACATTTTATTTAAGTTCATACATGTTTTTAAAACTGTATGATCAGATGATATAAATCATAAAAAAAGCTGCTCAGTCTTTATCTTGCAGAGAAAGAATGCCTCAATTCAAATTTGAATTTCAAATTTTCCCTTATTCAGATAAACCAAATCTGTAAAATAAAAACATGCAAATTCAAGGCCAAATTTAATCATCTAAATCTATTTGAGTCCAAATCTTCTAGTACAGTCGTCGCCAACCTTTCAGACCTCATGGACCACAAGTGGTCTGCGGACCACCGGTTGGCGACCACTATTCTAGTACAACTAACTGTCTGCAGATGGTACCCATGAACAGCTGTCAGAAGCAGCCATATACAGGCATAGCTGCAGCTTACGCCTCACCTTCATGCACAGCTCCGCCTTATCAAAGCCCATCAGCATGTTGATAATGTCAAACCCAGAGGTAGACTTATTCTTTTGATGTACTCCTCGAATGAGTGCACACAAGGTCTGCAGGAATGAGAGAAAGAATTCTTTCTAGAAAGGAAGTCTCAAAACGAAGGGCACTGGAACTGTAGCCTCACATTGCAACCTCAGAACCTCCTCCTCACACAGCTGACATTCAAGTGCTCTAATACTTGCGTTTCAAAACTCAGTCTGAGTCTTCATATGTGCAAAACCCAGAAATCAAAAGAGGAACAGCAACTAAAACTATTTTTATCCTCTTTTTCTGCTGCTTTACCCATCCTCTTTTTTAAAATTGCAGTGGAGACAAAGACTGGAAGGTGATATTCAAAAATAGCCGAAACCGGTTTGGCTCAGTGGATAGAGCGTCGGCCTTCGGACTCAAGGGTCCCAGGTTCGATTCCGGTCAAGGGCATGTACCTTGGTTGCGGGCACATCCCCAGTGGGGGGTGTGCAAGAGGCAGCTGATCGATGTTTCTCTCTCATCGATGTTTCTAACTCTCTATCCCTCTCTCTTCCTCTCTGTAAAAAATCAATAAAATATATATTAAAAAAATAATAATAAAAAATAAAAAAATTGTTTGAGTTTGTATCATGGGATTGATGAACATGATGTCCTTTATTAAAATTAATTTTGTATTTACATTATAGTTTATTATTTTTAATATTTTTAACAACTACAAGTTATTTAAGTCTCTATATGATAATAACCAATTGTTTCAAATCTTAAATTCATTACATTCCACTACTTATTAGCTGTGCGAGTCTAGACAAATTAGTTAACTTTTCAATGCCTCTTTTCTCATCTATAAAATGGGAATAACAATAATAGCACCCATCTCATAGGAATGTTGTGAGAACTATGTGAATTAATACTATAAAGCACTTAGAATAGTCCCTGCAACTTTGTTAAAGCTCCAATAATAGTATCTCAAATGTTGTTAAAGTTCAATAAGTATCAGCTATTACAATAATGTACTATATTTTAATTGGTCACCAAGTGGTTTAATGTCAATTTATTTCCACCAAACTAAAAACAGTTTACAATTCATGCCCCCATGCAATTACGGAAAGTACACTTTTCAACTTTCAATGAGCCCTTACAACTTGGAATTTATTGTGCCAAAGGTTATCAAAGCTACAGGATAAACATAGTCCTTTCTGGAGCATCAACTCAAGAGGTAATTTCTACATTCTACAGATGAGAAAACTGGGGCTCACAAAGTGATCTAACTAGTAAGTTAGAAACTTAAAACCAAATCAATCAAAACTTCAATAAAATCCTTTATGCTGTCTGTCTATCACTACCCTAAATCTATCAATCACTAACCTAGATACACAGCCCTAGACTGGCTACCCTTGGAGTTACTAGACAATAAACTTTAGAAACTGCCCATCATTCATTCAGAAAAAATGTACTTATAGAGTACTATTTGCCAGGCACTGTTCTACACACTAGGAACAAAGTTTTGAATGAAATTATAAAAGTCTTTGCCTTCTGGAAGTCTATAATGTATCCCCACGAGTCTAATGATTAGCACGTAACAGTCATCTAAGAAATAATTTTTCAATGAATCTTCCTATTGATCATGCCACTTAGCATTAAGAACAATGATTCTTAATGTTTTCAGAGTTACAGACCCTTTTGAGAATCTGATGAAAGAAAGCCCTCTCTCCAGAAAGATTATACATACGCATATAAAATACTACATATAATTTCAGGGAGTCAAGGACCCTCTGAAACCTCAGATTATGAACTCCTGAACTAGTGAGAAAATACTGTATTAAGAATCTCCTCTGCTCTGGCGCTGTTGGTAAATGATTAGAGCATCAACCCATGCACTGAAGGGTCTCGGGTTCAATTCCCGGTCAAGGACACATATCTGGGTCCCCAGCCCCACATGTGGGAGGCAACCAATAGATGTGTCTCTCTCACATCAATGTTTCTGTCTCTCTCTCCTCCCTGCCTCTCTCCCTTCCACTCTCTCTAAAAATAAAAAAAAAAAAAATAAATCAATGGAAAAAATATCCTCAGGTGAGGATTTAACAAAAAAAAATCTCCCTGATTTTTGCTGTACACTAAGTAAACTCGCCTCAATTTCCTCTCTATTTCCTTTCCTCAAGTAATAATAAGAATTCTGTCAAACAATCTGCCTTGACACTAGATCAAATTATACAAATGGACAAGATTACTACTATAAGCATCAATTTGTTTAACCAGGAAGATGACTAAACAAATATGACATATATGTTTCATTACTTAAAGAAGTAAAGAAAAATGAAAATCTCACACCTAAGGGCAATTCTAAGTTCCTCAGGTTTCAACAGATGTGTTACAATTCCTTTCTTCTATCAAACAAGACTTCCCAGTCTCCCAGCCTTGTACCTGCAATGCGTTGACAACTCGAATTGGATGTTCCTCTCCTAGAGCCTGGATGCAGTGTTGAAATAAGCAATTAATGTTGTCCTTAATCTTCATTAACTCCTCACCATCAAGAGATTCCAGTTTGCCTTCTAGGTAATCTAAATTCACCTACCAAGGAAACGATAAGAACCTGAGTTCACTTTTAGTACAGCACCTAGAACACATGAGAAGGCAATCTCAGTTACCAGGAAAATCCACAGATGCCACCAAGTCTTACCTTCATGAGGAAGAGCTCCTCCCAAAATCGAGGACTGCACTTACTGGGGTCCTCTGTCTAAAATCAAGATAAGTAGGTTCAATATCTGCAGCTAAACATCAAATCACTAAGAATACATTTGAAAAAGTCACTACACATAATCAACATTACCTTACAAAATTAACTTTGAAAATTACCTTTCAAAATTAAGGAAATTTGTGCAAGGGGCTCAGCCCTCACAGCCATGGTGGCTTGCCTCGGTTTTACTTGGTCAGTATAAATTACTGTAATGGGGAACAACAGTTTTGGGGGTTTTTTTTCCCCCAAATGAAAAGCATTTTGCATATATATTTATTCTCTGAGCCAAAATTTAAAAAATGGCTCGAAGAATCTCCCTCAGGGGAGGAACCAAGATGGCGGCATAGTTAAACAACTAATCTGCTGCCTCACACAACAATTTCAAAAATACAACTAAAAGACAAAAACGTCTACCACCCAGAACCACGGGAAAGCTGGCTGAGTGGAAGATTTACAACTAAGAAGAGAAAGAAGCACAATCGCTGAAAAGCTGAGGTACGGAGGCACGCGAATCGGGCCGGCGGCGGGCGGCTGGGTGCGCGGCTTTTCTTCAACCCGCAGGGAGACAAGCTCCCGATCACTCTGAAATCCAGTTTCTGGGGACACTCGGGGGACCCAGGCACTTACAGGGAGAAGCTGGACTCTCGGCCATCGGGTCGGAAAGTGAGAGTGACTTTTGCAGTGGTGCGCCCAGCAATCATTGTTTACTGCGCTGGAGCGCGGGGCGCAGGGACTTGGAAACGTGGAAAGGCAGAGACGGCTGACGGCAGCCATCGCCGTTGGCCACGCCCCAGCCTAGTGACGCCCTGAGGCCCCGCCCTGAGGCCCCGCCCCGCACATTCTACAAACCCGCCCCGGCTCCACACAGCGGCTTTTGCATATAAATGGCCTGTTCTGGAGCAGCTTAACCAACGCAGCTCCAGTCAGACTGCTCCAAAACCGCCCAAGCAAAGGAGGAGAAAACTAGCCCTTGCTGTAGCTCCTGCTGGGGGACACACAGTACACAAGGGTACACCAAGAGTGTCCACCTCAAGTAACTGGGAGGCTGACCCGTTGAACCAATAGGACACCTAGTACACAAAACTACCCTACCAACTTAGGGAAGCAGAGAATATGAGAAGGCAAGGAAACAGATCACAAACCAAAGAAATGGAGGAGAACAAGCGACTGGACATAGAGTTCAAAACCACGGTTATAAGGTTTTTCAAGAATTTCATGGAAAAGGCCGATAAATTCAATGAGGACCAACTAGAAATTAAACGTACACTGACTGAGATAAAAAATATTATACAGAGACCCAAAAGCAGACTAGAGGATTGCAAGAATCAACTCAAAGATTTGGAATACAAAGAGGCCAAGGACACTCTTCCTAAAAAGGCCAATAAATTCAATGAGGACCAACTAGAAATTAAACATACACTGACTGAGATAAAAAATATTATACAGAGACCCAAAAGCAGACTAGAGGATTGCAAGAATCAACTCAAAGATTTGGAATACAAAGAGGCCAAGGACACTCTTCCAGAGAAGCATGAAGAGAAGAGAATTCAGAAAGTTGAAGATAGTGTAAGAAGCCTCTGGAACAACTTCAAGCGAACCAACATCAGAATTATGGGGGTACCAGAAGAAGAGAGAGAGCAAGATGCTGAAAACCTATTTGAAGAAATAATGAACGAAAACTTCCCCCACCTGATGAAAGAAATAGACTTACAAGTCCAGGAAGCGCACAGAACCCCAAACAAAAGGAATCCAAAGAGGACCACACCAAGACACATCATAATTAAAATGCCAAGAGCAAAAGACAAGAGAGAATCTTACAAGCAGCAAGAGAAAAACAGTTAGTTACCTACAAGGGAGCTCCCATACGATTATCAGCTAATTTCTCAACAGAAATCATGCAGGCCAGACGGGAGTGGCAAGAAATATTCAAAGTGATGAATAGCAGGAACCTACAACCAAGACTACTCTACCCAGCAAAGTTATCATTCAGAATTGAAGGGCAGATAAAGAGCTTCACAGATAAGAAAAAGCTAAAGGAGTTCATCACCACCAAACCAGCATTATATGAAATGCTGAAAGGTATTCTTTAAAAAGAGGAAAAAGAAGAAGAAAGATAAAAATTATGAACAACAAATACATATCTATCAACAAGTGAATCTAAAAGTCAAGTGAATTAAAAATCTGAGGAACAGAATAAACTGGTGAACTTAATAGAATCAGGCATAGAATGGGAGTAGATTGATAATTCTCAGGGGGAAAGGGGTGTCTGTGTGGGGAGTATGGGAAGAGACTGGACAAAAATCATACACCTATGGATAAGGACAGCGGGGGGGGGGAGGTAAGGGAAGAGGGCGGGTAGGAACTGGGTGGTGGGGAGATATGTGGGGAAAAAGGAGAAACAATTGTAATCTGAACAATAAAGATTCATTAAAAAAAAGAAAAGAAAAAAAAAAAAAAAAAAAAAAGAATCTCCCTCAAATCTTTCTCTTCTAACAAGAAGTGCACCTAGCCCTGACCGGTTTTGCTCAGTGGATAGAGCGTTGGCCTTGGGACTGAAAGGTCCCAGGTTAGATTCCGGTCAAGGGCATGTACCTTGGTTGTGGGCACATCCCCAGTAGGAGGTGTGCAGGAGGCAGCTAATCGATGTTTCTCTCTCATCAATGTTTCTAACTCCCTATCCCTCTCCCTTCCTCTCTGTAAAAAATCAATAAAATACATTTAAAAAATAAAAAAGAAGTGCACCTAGCCCTAGCCAATTTGGCTCAGTGGTTGAGCATCAACCTATGAACCAGGTGGCCACAATTCAATTCCCAATCAGGGCACATGCCCGGGTTGCAGGCTCAATCCTCAGTAGGGGGCGTGCAGTAGGCAGCCAATCAATGATTTCCTCTCATCACTGATGTTTCTATCTCTCTCTCCCTCTCCCTTCCTCTCTGAAATCAATAAACAAATTTTTTCTTAAAAAGTAAGTGCACTTAATCATCCAAATAAATTAGTCAAATTATATGTCCCCACTGAATTTGTATCAAGCTCAGTTTTCAAAGCCCATTCACATATCTATAATAAAAAAAGTGTAATATGCTAATTAGACTGGACAGCCAAATGTCCTTCCTGACGACCTTCCAGACAAAGTTGGGGCTGCAAGGGCCGAGGCAAGCCACCATGGCTGTGAGGGCCGAGCCCCTTGCACAAATTTCCTGCATCAGGCCTCTAGTCCTAAATAATAAAAGCCTAATATACAAATTGTCCCCTCGACCAGGAGTTCAATCAGGAGTTCGACCGCTTGCTATAACGTGCACTGATCACCAGGGGGCGGGCGAAACATGGCAGGCATCGGTGCTGGCAGCAGGCGGCAGTGCAGGCGATGGGCCTCAATGAGAGCGGGACTGCGGTGGGATGGTGCAGCAGATGAGCAGGCAGCGCCAGGCCAAGGCAGGTGCGAGCAGGGGCCCAATCGCCCTGCCAATCACCCCGCAGATGGCGGCAGGGGGCATAGACTCTGCCTGGCTTCCAGGCACTGAGGGGGGGAGGCAGGTGGCCCCAAGCAATCGCCCCACAGGCGGGATGGTGAAGCAGGTGAGGGGGCAGTACCAGGCCACCCACCCCACAGGCCACCCCAAGGGACCCCACCCATGCACAAATTCGTGCACCAGGCCTCTAGTATGAAATATAATGACCCAGTGAACCAAGTATGGTAGATATAATCATTATCTCTTTCTGGGAAAGAGGGTCAACAAAGTTAAGTGACTTATAAAAGAGCAGGAGCCAGAACCCAAATCATCTCAGTAATACTGTCATGGTTTTTACAACATCTTGTGTTGATTGCTTCTACTTGCCCTCACATATGTATTTAGTCCTTTGTACAGAGTTTTTAACATGCTCTTTCCTTAGTTAAATTGGTCCAAAAGGTTAGCAAAAATTATAGTGCTAAGATCCAAAATTTCTCAGCAATAATTTTCAAACAGAAATTCTAGACCAGCGGTCGCCAACCTTTCAGACCTCACAGACTACCAGTAGTCCGCAGACCACCAGTTGGCGACCACTGTTCTAGACAGAGGCTTCCAGTTAATGAGTGAAATAAGAAAAAAGATAACCCTTACCCCGCCACTTTACAGGAAAGCTAATGACAAAAATCAGTAGGTCAATTGCCTGCTATCACCTTTCCTTAAGTTGACCTTTTAAAATTACTACCAAGAACTAATGTCTTAATACAATGAATTCTAACATGGATCATAAAGGAGATGGATTCAGGTCTTACCATGAAGATCTCATCATACATCAGCACCACTTTTTCCTTCAGTGGTTTTTTGGAGGCTGAAGATTTCCGGAGCAAACCCCCTCTTTTCTCTACCTGTGCCATGGTTAGAGAATCTGTGAAAAGAAAACCAGAGTCAGTGCTAGAATTGCTCTCCAAGATTCTGGAGATTCTATTGAAACACCGCTTAATGGGAAATTTTTTAGGAAGAAGAAATAATAAACAACCATGCTATAGGTCTTGCACATCTGTCCAACACCCCCTCTCCTGACCAGGTAATTTCAAGATTTAAATTATAGCACAACACATTTTATATCCTTAAAACATGCCAGTGGACAAGGCTTAAAGCAGATCCAAAACCAAGCAGGAAAGTGTAACTAGCTCCATCTGTAATAGGTCTGGCCATATATTTGAGGTTGATGGAAGGCTGCAAAGTACACACTGCCCCAGACTGATGGTGAAGTTAAATTTCAAGTATTGATCGAGCTTAGAACCATTAAGACAGGAAGTGTGCTGCAGACTGATATGCTCCATTGATTTTCCCCAGAGTAAGTAGGTTCTCGTCACTGCAAAGCATTTGGCCTTCACTGCCTCATAAATCACAACGCACTTGACTGTCTTCAGAAATTCCTCTGGAAAGAGACCCAAGGTAGAAAATACCAGTTAAAGGCCAAAAATTAAACTTGATTTCAAAATAACTGAATATAACAATGTACTCCTTTTAAATGTAATTATACATGTATGTATGTGCATAAATATAATATTACAGATCAAACCTCAATGTATTTTTCAATTCTATATAAAAGCAATTCCATGAATCATGCCCAAATTTCCCCATCTTGCTTCAAGGAATTCTCAATTTTTTTTTTTAATTCTCACCCAAGGAAATGTTTTTTGGTTTTTTTTTAAACACACACACCATATTTATTGATTTTAGAGAGGAAGGGACAGGGAGAGAGAGATAGAAACATCAATGATGAGAGAGAATCATTGAGCAGCTGCCTCCTGCACCCCACCCCACCCCCCCCCACTGGGGATCAAGCCCGAAACCCAAGCATGTGCCCCTGACCCGAATCGAACCCTGGACCCTTCAGTCTGCAGGCTGACTCTCTATCCACTGAGCCAAATCAGCCAGGGCCCAAGGATATGTTTACTGATTTTAGAGAGAGGAAGGAGGAGAGGGAGAAAGGGAGAAAGAGACACATCGATGTGAGAGAGAAACATCAATTGGTTGCCTCCCTTATGTGCCCTGACCAGGGATCAATTCTGCAACCTAGATATATGCTCTGACAAGGAATCGAACCCACAACCATTGGTTACCGAACGACATTCCAACTGAATCACCCGGCTAGGGCTAGGAATTCCCAATTTTTTAAGTGAGAACTTAAAATCCAACAGGTCTTCGCTGTGGATTTACACATATTCCCTCACTTCCCAATGGCAAGTATGGGGGGTAGTGAGGAGCCTGATTTTTACTTCCAGACTAACCCAAAGCAGCAGAACAAAATTAATTTTGTTCAATCACTTTTGAGAAATATACAGTATCTTTCAAATCAAAATAAAAAGTTTAAGGAACAGATGTTCCTTAAGTAGTATAAAAGATTTTATCTCAGACATTGTTTTTCTCTAATACATACAGCCAAAAAGGAGATTCACCTTTGAACACAAAATGCATAAAGCACAGAAAATTTCCCCAACTAGGTATTAGGCATCTTTAGCAAAGGGAATGCATCCTATATTTTTTCTATAGCCCCATGGCTCATGGTATGCTCATCACTGACTGAATCTGAAAGGCGGGGGGCGGGGGGGGGGGGAGGGAGGCAGCTGAAAAGTACTAGATCTGACCTAAAATGTTAGTAAGACCTATCTTTATTGAGGCCTCACTAAGCCCTCAAATTCCACTATGGTGCAGAGAAAACTGAAGGGGAAAATAACAAAGAAAAGATTCTTGTGGGCAATTTATGCTATATTGATCATGGCTTTGCCTTAAAACATGAAATACAGCCTCTGTTCAAAACATTCCTGTGTCTCTTAAATAGGTTGTCAAGAGGAAGATATCCTTAAAGGGGAGAAAACAAATTGGAAATCAAGAGGATCCTATTAAAATAAATCAAAAGCAATGCAATTCTAAACTTAGTGGGTATAGATCTTTCATGTACTCAGCTTCAACCAGTTGATTAGCAGGAATAGTGGGAACCACGAGTTCCTGGATGTGAAAAGCACATGTTTACAAACATCCCCCTCTGAGGATTTATAATTGGGTTCCAGCTAATCAATGTCTACCTCAAATCTAATAAACTCACTTTCTCCATTTCAGAATCAATACTTTCTAATAAGCAAATGGGAATAGGAGAAGAGGGAAAAACAATTCCAATCCAAAGTACCAAATTCCCTAAGAAATTAAATTCTTTCCATCACTCTCCTTCAATTTGGAGCGGGGCGGGGGGGGGGGGGGGGGAACATTCAACCAAGGGCTTCAACTCATTACTCTCTGTCATCATCACAAACAACTGGAATTTACCACCCAAGCTGTCGAAAATGTGACTGGAAACGATAATATAAACCTCCTCCTCCAGCACTTCTATCCATGAAACACAGCAAAGGGTATATCTAGGGTGGTAGACTGGGAGAAATGTCGAACTCTTACAGAATGTTTTTAGGGGAGTGGGTATCTCAGAAATTAAGCCTGTAATCCTAAATTTGAAAGTAAAATATTTGACTGGTAGAGCAGTCGATTGCAGCACATCAGTAATGTGAGTATAATCTATTTACAACTTCTCAGTGCACTTTTTCCTCTTTTACAACACTCCCCTGTTGTAGAGAGAATCAGCACCAGCTGAGGAGCATCAAGGCAGAATGGAACCAACCAACAGAACCAAAACGAGAACACCAACTAGATGACAGAGTAATTAAGTCTTTACTCCTCAGTTTCCTTATAAATAAAACAAGGGGATTGGACTAGACCCGTGGTCGGCAAACTGCAGCTCGCGAGCCACATGTGGCTCTTTGGCCCCTTGAGTATGGCTCTTCCACAAAATACCACAGCCTGGGCGAGTCTATTTTGAAGAAGTGGCATTAGAAGAAGTTTAAGTTTAAAAAATTTGGCTCTCAAAAGAAATTTCAATCGTTGTACTGTTGATATTTGGCTCTGTTGACTAATGAGTTTGCCGACCACTGGACTAGATATATCATCTAATGATCCTCTCAACATCACTTAAATACCATAAACACATAAGGAACACCTACATATTATAAAGCACTAGCTTAGGCCCTACGGGGTTACAAAAAGCAAACTTCATACCTGATGCTCTGGGAGCTCACTATCTATTGGCAGAGACAGACACATAATAATGCATAGTACAAGGCAATAAATAGAGAAATAAATAGAGTAAAAGCACTAAAAACAAATTTTTTAATGCTATGGGACCACAAGGAAGGGAAAGAAGCATTCTATGACTATGACCTTTGTTGATCCTGGTTTTTAAATCCTTGTGGTGAAGAAGCAAATACAGCAAAGCCATAGTAATCCCACAGAAATGTCATATTAGGCTTAGTACAGTTTCTCAGAAATAAGACATACTAGGCAAAATATAAAAGAGAATCAGGCAACTTTTCAATACTAATTTCATTTACCACCAAACAGGAATGGCTTCAAATCCCCCCGACTCAATAGTAAATAAATGAAGTCTTTTATTCCTAAACCTCAGGGACTGCCGATCCCATGACCTGTAGTACAACTTTTATCTCAAAGTTCCAAGTCATACATTTCATATATATATTTGGTTTTTTAATTTATTTCAGAGAGGAAGGGAGAGGGAGAGATAGAAACATCAATGATGAGAGAGAATCATTGATCAGCTGCTTCCTGCACGTCCCACACTGGAGATCAAGCCCACAACCCAGGCATGTGCCCTGACTGGGAATTGAACTGTGACCTCCTGGTTCATAGGTTGATGCTCAACCACTGAACCACACTGGCCGGGCCATATAATTTCTTAAGAACTATATATTTAAGCAATCCAGCCACATACTTCTTTTTTGTTGTTATTGTTGTTGTTAATCCTCATCTGAGAATATTTTTCCATTGACTCTTTTTTTAGAGAGAGAGTGGAAGGGTGAGGGAGAAACAGAGAGAGAAACATCCATGTGTGATTGGTTACCTGCAACTGAGGTATATGCCCTTGACCAGAATCAAACCCGGTCCCTTCAGTCCTCGGGCCAACACTCTATCCACTGAGACACATATTTCTTAAATGCATATCACTTCACACCCCTACAGTACAAAAAAGCCAAACATCAAGATTTTAAAACCTAAAGCCAACTATTCCAATGTCTAACATGCAAGGAATGTTAGTTACACTTAGCCAGTTATTCATTTATTTTATTGTCTTCATTACAACATTTGCCAATTCTAGTATCAAAAATAATTTTAAGCCTGGCCGGCATGGTTCAGTGGTTGAGTTGACCCATGAACCAGGAGGTCATGATTCGATTCCCAGTCAGGGTGCATTCCTGGGTTGCAGGCTCGATCCCCAGCAGGAGTAGTGCAAGAGGCAGCTGATCAAGATTCTCTCATCACTAATATTTCTATCCCTCTTCCCCTCTCCCTTCCGCTCTCTGAAATCAATAAAAACATATTTTTTAAAAGAATTTTTTAAAAAGAATTTTATAGAAATTCACTCTGATTTCAAGAGAGCTGCCATAGTTAATCAATCAAAAGTCTTGGGCCCTGGCCAGGTAGCTCAGGTTGGAGCATCGCCCTGTACACCAAAAGGTAACAGGTATGATTACCAGTCAGAGCAAGTGTGGGAGACAACCCATACATGTTTCTTTCTCACATCGAAGTTTCTCTCTCTCTCTCTCCCTTCCTCTCTCTGAAATAAAAAATAAATAAATAACAACCAAAGAGTTAACACTTATTTAGCACTTACTATGTACCAAGCACTGTTCTAAACATGTTATATACATTAATTCGTTGTATCCTCACAACAAACTTATGATCAAGGAACTTTACAATAAAAAAACTAAAGTATGACCCTGGCCTGTATGGCTCAGTTGGTTGGGCACATGCCTGGGTTACAGGCCAGTATGGGAACATGCAGGAGGGGGCAGCCAATCGATGTCTCACTCTCACATTGATGTTTCTCTCTCTCTCCCTCTCCCTTCCTCTCTAAAAATCAGTTTAAATAAAACTTAAAAAAAGAAAGAGTCCAGATGGTGTGGTTCAATGGTTGAACGAGGACCTATGAACCAGGAGATCATGGTTCATTTCCCGGTCAGGGCACATGCCCAGATTGAGAAGTTGATCCACAGTAGGGGGTGTGTGGGAGGCAGCAGATCGATGATTCTCATCATTGATGTTTCTCTCTCTCCCTCTCTCTTCCTCTCTCTAAAATCAATACTAATGTATTTTTTAAAAATACTACCATTGTCTAACCATGAGCCATTCACCCAATACACAAGAGGAGGCCATCCTATCTAATAAAAGAGTAATATGCAAATTAACCATCACTCTGCTACGTCCACAAGCCACGCCGACCAGCCAATCAGGAGCGAGTATGCAAATTAACCCCAACCAAGATGGCTGCAGCCACGGAGTGAGCAGGAGACTTGGGTTTCCCTGGCAATGGAGGAAGCCAAGCTTTTCACACACTCTGGCGGGCCCAGGCCTCCCTCCACTCAAAGCTACAAAGTTTCAATTATACAAGATAAATAAATCCCAACAAAAATGGCGGCAGCCACGGAGCTGGAGTGAGCAGGAGGCTTGGGTTTCCCTGGCAATGGAGGAAGCCAAGCTTTCCGCACAACCTGGCCTGCCTTGGTCTCCACTCAAGGCTACAAAGTTTCAATTATAGAAGATAAATAAATCCCAGATACCAGGGCCTCCACTTGGGTCGCCGGGGGGCATGGCCGGCCTGCAAACCACCACAGGCCCCTCGCCCAGGCCACCCCATGCCCCAAGGGAATCCCCACCCTGATCCAGGACACCCTTCAGGGCAAACCAGCTGACCCCCACCCGTGCACCAGGCCTCTATCCTATCTAATAAAAGAGTAATATGCAAATTGACTGTCACTCCAACACACAAGATGGCTGCCCCTATGTGGTCAAAGATCCTGCCCCCATGTGGACACAAGATGGCCACCACAAGATGGCCAGCAGGGGAGGGCAGTTGGGAGGGACCAGGTCTGCAAGGGAGAGTAGTTGTGGGCAATCAGGCCAGCAGGGGAGCAATTGGGAGGGACCAGGCCTGCAAGGGAAGGCAATTGGGGGCGATCAAGCCTGCAGGGGAGGGCAGTTAGGGGTGACCAGGCCAACAGAGGAGGGAAGTTGGGGGCGACCGGGCCTGCAGGGAAGGGCAGTTGGGGGGGACCCAGGCCTGCAGGGGAGAGCAGCTGGGGGGGACCAGGCCTGCAGGGGAGGGCAGTTAGGGGCAAACAGGCTGGCAGGGGAGCAGTTAGGCATCAATCAGGCTGGCAGGGGAGCAGTTAGGCATCAATCAGGCTGGCAGGGGAGTGGTTAGGGGGTGATCAGGCTGGCAGGCAGAAGCAGTTAGGGGCAATCAGGAAGGCAGGCGGCGAGCAGTTGGGAGCCAGCAGTCCTGGATTGTGAGAGGGATGTCAGACTGCCCGTTTAGGCCCGATCCCGGTAGGTAAGTTATGCCCTCACTTACCATTGCCCTGTAGGATCAGGCCTAAATGGGCAGTCGGACATCCCTCAAGGGATCCCAGATTGGAGAGGGTGCAGGCTGGGCTGAGGGACACAAACCCCCCGTGCATGAATTTCATGCACCGGGCCTCTAGTATGTTTATAAAGCTAGAAATAGTCTCCAGCCCTGACTCTCCTAAAAGTTCCCTAGTTCCTCTAGATGCAAGGCTGTTTTGTTTTTAATCTTTAGGCACAAGTTATCTGTTCCCTAAATTTTCTGCAAGGTATACCATACTCCCTGGAGGTAATACTAGCAGTGTAAGCATTTAAGAGAATGCAGGGTATTCCTCCAAATCTCAACCTTCATTTTTCAAACTAGTTCCTAATATGCCTCTTCATTTCTTTTTCTTCTTTTTTTTTCTTTTTTTTTTTTTTTAATCCTCACCCTAGGACATGCTTAGAGCAAAGAAGGGAGGGAAGGAAGGGGAGGGGGGAGGAAGAGAGAGAGAGAAACATCAATGTGAGACAGAAACATTGATCGGTTGCCTTCTATACGCTCCCTGACTGCCCAAAACCCAGGTATGTGCCCTAATCAGGAATCAAACCAGCAACCTTTCAGTGTATGGGATAACGCTCAACCAACTGAGCCACTCACACCAGTCACCTCTTCATTTCTGAAAGCCCCAAGGATTTAGCTCACTTGCTGGCCCACATAGTCCAGACTGGCCTTCTAAATTTACCCTTGTCTGAATCTGTATTTACTTCACTTTCCAGATATAGGCATGGGCACTGTACTGTGTTGCTACTATTCCTCATGGTTCCTTGCCATAGCTTCTTTTTTTTTTTTAATCCTCACCCGAAGATATTTTTCTATTGGTTTTCAGAGAGAGAGGGAGAGACAGAGAGAAATATCGATGTGAGAAAAACATGTTCCTCCAATTCCACCCCCTGACTGGCTCTAAAACAATCATACAACTCCTTTCCATTTTAATGAATTTTTAGTGCTAGTCACTCTAAGCCTTTTATATTTTCCAAATGGTGTAAGGCCTGCATTCTTTTTTTTTTTTTTTAAGGCCTGCATTCTTGAAGCCACCTGGCTCTTTCCCTCCTTTCATGGATAGCTCCAGGGCAGGCCACCACCTCCTTATTTTATATTTCCTTTTTTTAATTCTGGAATTCATCACTTATTCCTCCAAATCTTTCAAAGCACTGCCTCCCACTCAGGGTGATATATAATAAATAACACGACTGAGCACTCACTACACACTTGGCAATGTTCTAAGTGCTTTAAATATACTATACTTAATCCTTACAACAACCAGATGAAATAGCTACTATTATCATATTTTACAATGAGGATTCTACTTTGCCCAGTCACACAGCTAGTAAGTAGGTAAAGCCACTAAATACTTCTCTCGGGTAGCCCTTCTCCCTATCAGAATACCCTATTAATGCAAAAACTCAGGTGCTGACTGGTAGAACATTCAAAATCAGATTCACTTAAAGTTCTATGGAGACTGATATTCATAATATCAACATTCCCACTTTATCCAAGAAAAGCCAGTCAACTCAGGACCTTGTCTGACAAGCATCTTCCCTACTTTCTAGATACCAGGACAGATCAGCCTGATTCAGTGAGCGCACGAGCCACTACGGGGCAGCATCCATATCTTGTGTGTGCTCTGGGCAAAGCTCACCTCAGAGTGCGTGTGGTGCCTATACTTGAAAGTGGAAGTAATTCAGGGATTTTCCCAAGTCTAAGCAGCAAGTGGCAAAACCAGGAATTTCCCAATCTCCACTCTAGGTATCACCCGCTTTCTGTACCTACTAATGGTGAACTAGCTTCACAGAATTCAATCCAATCTCATCCGAATTGACCAAATCTGCCTATCTTCACAAACTAATAATACAGATGAAGAGGTTTAAATAAACATGACTATCTCAGGTTCCCTTTCAAATTATTTTACACAAGAAAGAATGCACTTGCACCTTCAGAAAGAGAAACCAACTCCAAATTGACAAGATTGCAGAAAACACTGATTGAAAATCACATTCCTCTGACATCTCCCAGAATGAAAATTCATTGTACGATTCTCTCTTCAATGAGCAGGAGCCTCTTGTAAATTAACACTGTCTATCTCCTGCTCAAACCCTGAACTTCCTCAAGCAGCACAACGTCACTCATATGTTCTTCATTTCCTTTCCTACTGAACCATACAAGCCTCATGAATACCACCTAAATATAAAATGAAAATTATAAGAAATTCCCAGAATCTTCTTTAAGCCCAAAAAGGTGACTGCAACCTTACAAAGTAAATTGATTTCCTGCTAACTTAATAACTAACCTTATAATAACACAGGCATAGTATACCACAAAAAGGGGACCTAAAATTACTGTTCTGGTCCCTGCCTTGAGAAGCTCACAATTAAATGGAAGAAGTACATATTCTGATACTTCTTTATAAACAAACAAAATAAAGATTTTCCCCGGGATTTTTTTTCAGATATGCCCTCACTTACCATTGCCAATGTATTAAACTCACTAAACCTCCTCACTTCCAGCTGCCTACTAATATCTCCATATACACATCCCACAGGCAACTTGACCTCAGCACACCAGACTTTCTGCTCTGTACTTCTTTCCATAGCCACTCCAACTCTTTAAAAATACGTTCTACTTTTCCCAGTGCATATCCTGGCCAGTGGAATTCCCATTCACCCAATCTCTCAAATTAGAAACCTTAGCCCACTCTCTCCAGTCACTAAGTCCTGCTGCATCTATCTCCAAATTACTTCTAAAGTCCATTCTTCATGCCCACTGCCACACTTTTTTCAGACTCTCACTTAACTGCAACAACTCGAATTGGTCTCACTGACTCATTTCTCATTACTTTAATCTGCACTTCTGTCATTCCGTAACATAAAAAGCATCTCCTGACAACTTCCCCACCACATATCCTGATTGGGACAAATTTCTGACATTTAAACATCACGTTATTTTTTTCCTCACACTTGCACCATTTCTGTGTACATACTGTTCTCTACAACTGGAATGCCTTTCCTTACTTGTGCACGCTCCTACTCACTCTTCATCACCCGACTAAAGTATCTCCCCCTTGTGAAGGTTTCCCTGACTCTCCCAGGCAATGGCAGGAGTCACTTCACACTGTATAAATTCCTTTGTAATGATATGTAACACACAGCACAACTTTCATATGAATATGTCTTTCTGATGTCCTTTAGAAAAGATACTCTTATTTCCTTTCTTATTATTATTGATTTTAGAGAGAAAGAGTGAGAGAAACAAAGACAGAGAAACATCAACTTGCTGTTCCACTTATTTATGCATTCATTGGCTGATTCTCGTATGTGCTCTACCGGGCCAGGGCAATACTCATATTTCTAACCCCAGTGCCAGTTACATAGCAAGTGCTCAATAAATGTATGTTGAATAAACAGTTCACCTCCATATATCCTTAATCAATTTATTTGGCTATTTTCCCCAAATATTCCCCAAATGAATTCTTGAATTTGATTCTATGTGAAATTTCAAGTTTTATAACAATTTCTTTTGAGTCTTCAAGGTGCTTTTCTTTAATTATACAAATGTTGAACAGGTGAATGAATTAATGCCTAAACTTCCAGAGAAAACACCTTAAAGGCTCCCCTACTCACTAAAAGAATGGTAATTCCCCCTTTACAATCCTAACAAGAAGGATCCACCTGTCCCTAGACTGATTATCTGAAAAGACTTTACACAGTACGCACTGCGCACACAAATCCAACTGAAGGCACACCCAAATAATTCCAACTCACTTGTGCTAAGTTAAGGGCAGGTATATAAACCTTATTTGCCCTGGTTTACAAGTCACTGAGAGCTCAGGATAGCAAAGAAACAGCTCTGACTCAGCTCAAAACTTTTTCTGTAGAGGAGTAACTGGGGAGGGTCTTATGATCAAGAAACATTTATTCGGCCCGGCCCAAATTCTACTTCCCCACTCTGCAGAGGCGGCACTCCACAGCCTCCATAGCTCTCCTTCCTCAGGGAACTAGTTTATTCCCCACACTTGTCTGGGAACAGGTTCATTTCCCAGCCTCGCACCACGTAACCCGGAGAAAGCACGGTGGCTGCACGGATTCTGTGTGAAGGGTGGGCTCAAGACCGTCAGTCAGAGACTAAAAAGAGCGAGAGGGTGGGGCCCTTCCGGGACACCTGAAGCCTAGGGTCAGACGGGCCCTCCCCTAATCCTTCTCGAAGGTCTTGCCCTAAGCCCTCACCCCAAGGCCAGGATGGGTTGAAGGCCACCCAGGAGCGGGAACAATCTGCGGAGGGGAGGCTGCTTTAGGGGTCAGGGTCAGCCCCGTGCTGGGGTCAAAGGTCGGTTGCCCGGAGGGCCCAACAGGGAGCAGGAGGGACTTGACAGGCACCGGACCGGATGTTCCGACGGACCCCGCGGCTGTTGAACCGAGGCGCTTCGGGCTCCGCTCCACCGCCCCGGGCCCAGCCTCCTCGCCTCACGCAGCCTCAGCATCTGTCCTCCCTCCCTCTCCCCGCTCCCCCGCCCGCCACCCCCGTCGTCCCCTAGGCGAGCGCAGGCCCCGCCCCCAGAGCCGCCACAGGGCCAAGGCCTAGTTACAGCAGGACCCAAAGGGGTTGGCCAGGTTCGGAGCCCGGCCCGGGCCCGCGCCTCTTACCGAGCCCCCGACTCCTCCTCCACCACCCGCGCCGCTCCCGGGCGCGCTCGCTCCCGATGCCACCGACGCCGCCGCTGCTCCGGGCTCACGGCCGCGCTCCCGACCTCCCCCGACCCTTCCCCAGGCCCACAGCGCCCCGCTGGGTCCTAAAGTCCGCCGTCTGATAGATTCGTCCACACCCTGAGGCAGGCTTAGACCACGACTCCCAGCAAGCATCACAAAGACAACAACTCCCAAAATGCACCGCGAAAAAAAAATTAACAAAAGAAATATCTATGAGGATCTGCTGGATGCAAGTTGCAATAGCAATGTTTTTAAATATGGCAGAATCTGAATATGACTATACACTGGCAGAGTTTGGAAAGATATATGTTCCAAGCTATTTATGGCAACTTTGTGAGCGAAAGATTGGAAACAAATTCATTTAACAAATAGGTATTGTGTAACTACTATGTGCAGAACATCGTGTAAGACTGTGTTAAGTTGGCAAGTAACCTGAGTCTGTTTTTGCATATGCAAAATGGAAGATTAAAAAATATATACTGGGCCTGGCAGGTGTGGCTTAGTGGTTGAGCATCGACCTATGAAGCTGGAGGTCATGGTTCGATTCCCTGTCAGAGCACATGCCTGAGTTGCAGGCTCAAATCCCGGAGTGGAAAAAAATTTTTTTTCAAAAAACAACAAAACAGTGTGGGTCCTGCAGGAGGCAGCCGATCAATGATTCTCTCCCATCATTGATGTTTTTTCTCTCTCTCCCTCTCCCTTCCTCTCTGAAATCAATAAAAAATATATTTTTTAAAAAAAGATATGCTGGGCCCAGCTGTAGTGGCTCAATTGGTTGAAAATCATCCTGTGCATGTTTGATTCCCAGTCAGGGCACATACCTGGGTTCTATCCTTGGTCGGATTCTCTCTCTCTCACTCTCTCTCTCTCTCTTCCTCTCTCTAAGCCTGTCCTTGGGTGAGGATTACGAAAAAGATATGCTGGGCAGTAAAAAAGATTGAGGGTGGCTGCCTCAATGATTTTATGGAACTGAGCAGATATAAATATTTTGAAGCCATTTGGCTTAGTGGTAATGGTTCAAGTCACGAGAAGAGAGGGAATGACCTAGGAAGAAGGTTAAAAAAAAATGGGGTCGCCAAAACCGGTTTGGCTCAGTGGATAGAGCGTCGGCCTGCGGACTGAAAGGTCCCAGGTTTGATTCCGGTCAAGGGCATGTACCTTGGTTGTGGGCACATCCCCAGTGGGGAGTGTGCAGGAGGCAGCTGATTGATGTTTCTCTCTCATCGATGTTTCTAACTCTCTATCTCTCTCCCTTCCTCTCTGAAAAAAATCAATAAAATATATATATATTTTTTAAATATATTTTATTGATTTTTTTACAGAGAGGAAGAGAAAGGGATAGAGAGTTAGAAACATTGATGAGAGAGAAACATCGATCAGCTGCCTCTTGCACACCCCCTACTGGGGATTTGCCCGCAACCAAGGTACATGCCCTTGACCGGAATCGAACCTGGGACCCTTGAGTCCACAGGCCGACGCTCTATCCACTGAGCCAAACCGGTTTCGGCAAAATATATATATTTTATTTTTAAAGAAAAAAATGGGGTCAAGATAGAATTTAAACACCTACATTTAAAGAATGGTGGAGGAAGATGAACCAATAGCAAACAAAATTCTGGAGATAGAAAAGAGGAAATTGAGAGGGAAAAGATGCTGTGGAAACCACAAGAGGGACTTTCAGGTAAGTAGTTGTTTGAGAAAGGAATGGAAGAAAACGTGGAGGCAGCAAATGCTAGAGGATCTTTGCAAGAAACTTGATTGAAAGGAAAGGGAGAGGAAACAATAGGGCTAAAGGTAATAAGGATGGAAGAGTGACTTCTAAGGACAAATGGGAGTGTTTCTATGATAGAGCAAGAGGGCAGAATGAAGCTGATGAAGTAGAAATGGATGCAGGTTCTCAGGGAATTTGTGGGAGAACAGAGGGAGAAGCAGAACTCATGAAGAGGGACTAGACTTGGAGGGAGGAGGAATACCGATCACATCACCTGAAAAGGCAATCAGAGGTGGAAAGAGCCCCTGCATATCAACTTGTAGGTGTTGCTGGAGAAATTACACACAGAATCAGTGCCTCTAACGTATGTTTTAATTATTTCTTCTAGCAAGCTGTTAGTTTTAGTGATGAATTGTTGATAAAGTGCTTTGGTATACTGACTCTGGACTCAGATTACCAGTGGTTAAAAGCCCACCTCTACCTCTACTGCTCAATAGCTGTGTGATCTTGGTCAATTTACTTCATCTCTCTGTGCTTTTTATTTTCTTTATCTGTAAAAGGGGCTTGTTGAATGGAAGTATTAGCTATTACAATTATTTTCCATTAAATTGTCACCTCTATGAGGATGAGGGCTTCTATTTTGCTCAGGACTGGCTACTCGGAGTAAGTGCTCAATAAAATTTCATGAATAAATGAGTGAATAAGTTGGGGTGAGAGAGTGAGGCTTCGAGGGAAGGAAAGCCTTGGGGAAGGAGGCTTTCGGTTCAGGGCTCAGCGGGACTGGAATACCAGTTCCTGAGTCAGATTCTGGCCACTTGGCGGCTTCCTACATCCCAGCTCAGAGAGCGTCTCTAGGGATAGCAAGGTCAGAGGCGCAGCCACCAGGGCGCTCCGGGAGCTCCGGGAGCTCCTCCCCGCGCGGCTTCCGTGACTCCTCCCCTGGCAAGCGGGGGCAAGCCCTCGGCCGGCCAGCCGGCGGGCGGGGCGGGGCGGGGCGGGGCGGGGCCGGCGGAGACACTGAGGCCGGGCCTCCGCCCACCTCATCGACCCGGGACGGAAGTCTCAGCTCCTCCGTCGACCTCCCCTAGGAACCCGCGACCCAGCGCGGGGCCTCGCCCCACTGGGCCGCCGGCACCATGAAGCGTGCGGCGACTCTGCGCCTGCTCTCGGACCTGAGCAACTTCAGCGGCGCGGCCCGGCTCCGGGAGCTTCTGGCTGCGGACCCAGCCGTCCGAGTCCGCTGCAGCCCGGATGGCCGCCACCTGCTGCTGCTGCGACCCCCGGGGGCGCCTGTCCCGCAGCTGCTCGTCGCCGTGCGTGGACTCGGCGAGGAACTGGAGCGTGCCTGGCCGGCGGGCCACCCCTCGCCAATAGACGCCTTCTTTCTGCCGTGGCCCGTGCGACCCGCGCTGGTGTTGGTGTGGGAGAGTGGACTAGCGGAGGTGTGGGGTGCGGGCGTGGGGCCTGGCTGGCGGCTGCTTCAGAGCACCGAGCTGTGTCCGGGCGGCGGATCCCGCGTGGTGGCCGTGGCGGCACCCCGAGGCCGCCTGGTGTGGTGCGAGGAGCGACAGGCTGATGCTGAGGGCCGGGTACCGCCGCCCTGCGCCGCTTTCAGCCACTGCGTGTGCGTCCGGACTCTGGAGCCCAGCGGGGAGGCCGGCACCAACCTGGGCCGCACACGCATCCTTCTGCACCATTGCCCCCCTTTCAGGCTACTGGCCTCCCGCAAGGACCTCTTCCTGGTGCCCACTGCCACCACCTTGCCTGGCGTGAACCACATTCTGCTCATCTGGAGCCCAGGTAAGGGGAAGGTGATGGTGGCTGCCCCAAGTCTTCGCCTCTCCTACAGTAAGAGCCTGAATCCTGGACGAGGGGACACATGGGACTTCCGGACCCTGCTCCGAGGTCTTCCTGGGCTGCTGTCCCCCAGGCAGCCATTGACTGTACATACCTGGGCCCCAACTCCCCAGGGCCTGCTGCTGCTTGACTTCCGGGGCACTGTGAGCCTGGTGCAGCCCCACGGTGGTACCCGGGCTGTGGGCACCTTGCAGGAGGCACCTGTAGGCCTAGCAGAGTCTGCAGCACTGGGAACATTTCAGGGCACTCTAGCCTGTGTGCTGGGCTCCACATTGGAATTGCTGGACATGGGCAGCGGGCAGCTGCTGGAGAGGAAGGTCCTTAGTACAGACCGAGTACATTTGCTTGAACCCCTAGCTCCTGGCACAAAAGATGAGGAAGAGATGGAGACCCGGGGGGGTCTTCGTTTGCTTTCAGCCTTGGGTCTGTTTCAAGTAGTATGGGAAGCCCCACAGACGCTTGAGCTGCCTTCAGCTGAAGACCTGGTGTTTGAGGAAGCCTGCGAGTACTACCAACGGCGGAGCCTGCGGGGTGCCCAGCTCACCCCAGAGGAACTGAGACAGAACAACGTGTTCCGGGCACCTCAGGCCCTGGCCTCCATCCTCCAGGGCCATGTGTCCCCATCTACACTGTTGACCACACTGAGGGCTGAGCTTCGCGATTACCGGGGCTTAGAGCAGCTCAAAGCCCAGCTGGTGGCTGGGGATGAGGAGGAGGCTGGCTGGACGGAGCTGGCAGAGCAGGAAGTGGCACGTCTGCTAAGGACTGAGTTGATAGGAGACCAGCTGGCCCAGCTCAACACCATTTTCCAAGCCCTTCCTACAGCAGCCTGGGGCGCCATCCTCAGGGCTCTGCAGCTCCAACCAGATGGGAATGGCAGGTTGAGGTCTCAAGCTCCCCCTGATGTATGGAAGAAGGTACTAGGGGGTACAGCAGTTGGAAAGGAACCCCCCAATGGGGTACTGCCCCTCTTTGAACTCCTGTGCCAATGCCTCTGCCAGCTGGAGCCACGATGGTTGCCACCCTTTGTGGAGCTGGCACAGCAGCAGGGTGGGCCTGGTTGGGGGGCTGGGAGCCCAGGGCTTCCCCTGTATCGCCGAGCCCTGGCCGTACTAGGTGAGGAGGGGACCAGGCCTGAGGCACTAGAGCTAGAGTTGCTTTTGGGCAGTGGGCGGCCCAAAGCTGTGCTCCAAGCTGTGGGGCAGCTGGTGAAAAAGGGGCAGTGGGAGCGGGTCCTAGAGTCTGGCTTAGCCCTCGGCCCCTCCAGCCCCCTACTTCGAAGTGAGATCTTCAAACTGCTATTGGCCGAATTTGCTCGGCACCGCCGGCTTGATGCTCACCTCCCCCTCCTGTGCCGCCTGTGCCCACCAGACCTAGCTCCAGCTGAGCTCCTGTTGCTACTGCAGACACATCTCCCCGATGAGTCGGAGCCCCCTACCCCATTTCCTGAGCCTGGAGCAGAACCCCCTCTCACTGTGGGCTTGCTCAGAGCTCTCCTGGAGCAGACTGGGGCTAAAAGACAGCCCTCGGGCCCAGTTCTAAGCCTATATGAGGACATCCTCTGGGACCCAGGCACTCCACCCCCTACCCCACCTCGGGGACCTATGACTACCCTCCAGGCATCAGACCACCCAGGGCCAGGGGCCTGGGCACCATCTGGACAGGACCTCTGTGTGACTGACACAGGCTGAAAATCGTTTCTGTGATTAGAGAAGGATGCCTAGGAGTTGGAGAGGGCCAGGGTGGGACCAGCTTGTGCAATACTCTTCTCACTTCTGGAGCAATGTAAAAATATATATATGTGTGTTAAATATTGTGGTATAATAAATATGTTTTGTCTCATCCTCAGGTTTTTATTATGGTACAGAGCTCTCCTAAAACCCTTGGACTTCCCTGAGTGAGATAGGAATATCTTTTGTTATTCATACGAACTCCTTTAGATCACACCTGCCTGTATGCTAACGAGGGTGTGGCCCCAGCCTCTGATGGTGCTGGTTACCAGAAAGACCAAGTGATGAGAGGGTTGGAACTTTCAGCCCCATTTCCAATCTCCTGGGAAGGCAGTGGGTTAGAGATTGAGCTCTATCTATAAAAACTGCCGAACAAGGAAATTTGAGCTTTTAGCTGGATGAATACATCAAGGTGCTGGGAGGGTGACACCTAGAGAGGGCATGAAAATGACAGGCACACACATCCATCCTGTGCCTGCCCTACGCATCTCTTCCATCTGGCTTTTCCTGAGTTGTATTTCCCAGAGTTCTGTGAGTCATTCTAGCAAATTATCAAACCAATTTATTATATGGGAATTCCACCAGTGTCTTGCAACTGGCATTTTTTAAAAATCTATATCATGCCCGGACAGTGTGGCTCAGTGATCGAGTGTCGACCTATAAACCAGGAAGTCGACGTGGGGGGCATGCAGGAGGCAGCTGATCAATGATTCTCTCATCACTGATGTTTCTATCTCTCTCCCCCCTTCCTCTCTCTGAAATCAATAAAAACATTTTTTTAAATCTATATCATTTTAGCCCTGGCCTAAATCTTTATCAGTTGGGCATCCTCCCATGCACCAAAAGGTTGCTGGGTCAAATCCCAGTCAGGGCACATGCATGTGACTGGCGTTTGAAAAGGGGGCAGTCTCGTGGGACTGAGCCCTTAACCTGTGAGACCTGAACTAACTCCAGGTAGTTAGTGTCAGAATTGAATTGACTTGTAAGACACCCAATTGTGTGTGTGTTCTACAAGAGAACTGATTGTTGGTGTTGGAAAATACTCCAGAATTATATACACAGTTTGTACATGCATGTTCTTAAAAATATGTTTTAGAGGGAGAGAGAGATAGAAACATCTATTGGCTACCTCCTACACACGCCCTACTGGGATCAAGCCTGCAACCTGGGCATGTGCCCTGACCCGGAATCCAACCAGCAACTTCCTTGTGCATAGGCCAGTACTCAACTAAGGGAGCCACACTGGCCAGGGCGGTTTATGTGTTTTTGAATAGCTAAAGATATCAGAGGGTTGTGTGTTATAGAGGGAGTTGTTGAACCTAAATCTGTTGACTAAAGTGGCCATTTCCAATCATGAAAATAATTAACACTTATGAGCATTTAATATGTGTCAGGTACTCTGCTGGTTTTTTAATAATTCCTCGTTTAATGCTTCTGGTAACCCCATCAGGAAAGTACTAATATTATCCCCATTTACAGGTGATGAAATAGGTTTAGAAATAGGAAATAAGGTTTGGAAAGATTACTTTAGAAAGATTAGTTGAGATCAGTCAACTAAAAAGTGGCAACTCTTTTTTTTATAATATATATTTGTTATTGATTTCAGAGAGGGGGAGAGAGAGAGAAATAGAAACATCAATGATGAGAGAGAATCATTGATTGGCTGCCTCCTGCACACCCCCTACTAGGGATCGAGCCCTTGACCGGAATAGAACCTGGGACCCTTCAGTCGGTAGGCTGATGCTCTATCCACTGAGCAAAACCAGCAAGGGCTTAACTCAAGATTTGAACCACTTCACCGTACAGCCCAATAGCTACTATCAGCTTGGTCTTGAATGCACTTCTCATTCCTGGCCCAACGCTAGCTTTCCTAGCCTGTTGTGAGGAGGGGGATCAGCAGAGCTGGACCCTTTCCTCAAGACTTCTGTTCCCACATAGGAGCTGTGCTAGGTCCTGGACCCATGCTTTTTTCACTCCAGGATTCCTGGAGCAGCCCCTAATTGAGGCAAGATTTGTCACAGACAGAAAAGCTACCTGAGTAGGGTTGCTTGGAATACCCCACATTCCTCTTGACTCCTTAAGCCAAGAAACAAGAGCATCTCCAACACAGATTTCTGTTTGTCTGGATTTATTCAGTAAGACCACTTCCGAAGAGGTCTTGGCCCTATGCCAACTTCTACCCACGTGACCCCTCAGCCTGGTTCTAGGTTTAGGGTAGGACCCTGGATACTGCTACTTAGCATCATCCTGGGCCCCCACCTATCCCTTGTCCAAGACTTGGGACAAGGTAAAAACTGCCACTCAGTTTTATCCTCAGCTGGTACCTACAGCTTGGATTCTGCTCAGCCTCATCCTGTGCTTAAGGTGGTCCTTTAGTTTCCTAGGGTACTAGAGACAGTTCTTCAGTCTCTTGGCAAAGTGCGGCAGCTTCTCAGGCTTGTCAAGGCCTGTTGCTACTCTTCAGCCTCATGGAGGTACTGAGTTAACTCATCTACATGGCCAAGTCCTGGGATGGCTCCCCAGTCTCACTGAAGTGTTAAGGATAATACTTTGGCCTCATCCAGGACTTGAGTGGCCATCGTCCTGGCCTCAAGCCCGGTTATCTACCAACACCAGGAGTCATGCTACTACCCCTAAGCTACTACTACTCCCAGAGGCCCACAACTAGGGATAGGTCATCCCTCAGCCTCCTCAGCCAGGAAGGGTCCTCTTCCTCTTCTTGGTCTTGAGGCTCCTCAGTGGGAAGCTGGGGCTGGACAAAAGAAATCTTCCTGGTCATGATCCTGCTGAATTGTGGTTGTTTCTTTGCTTGAAATTTGGGTTGGAACTCCTTTTGTGCTCAGAGGAGAAGGAATTGTACTCAGTAGGCCCCTGGGGGCATGGGGAAAAGAAGGGACCAGTTATTCCTTGGAGTTTTATGGCTCAAGAAGGTTCCTCAGGGCCACCCACTAGTAGAGCCTCCAATGAGGAATGACCCCGTCTTAAAGCTCTCAGGGGAGCAGGTGGGCTTAGTCGGGAACTCCCGCCTGCTCTAACAGGCTGGGCCCTTGATTGCTCATGTCTTTGCTCATGTTCCACCTCTAATGTGGGGGGTGGGACTGACCCCAAACCATGTCTTACGACTTTGGAAAACAGCTCAGGCATGCATATGTCATCATGTGACTGGATTCTGGTTTAGTGTGTGAAAGGGCCATCATAGAAATGGCCCATTGTGAACCTGGCCGGCGTGGCTCAGTGGTTGAGCATCGACCTATGAACCAGGAGGTCATGGTTCAGTTCCAGGTCAGGGCACATGCCTGGGTTTCAGGCTCAATCCCCAGTGTGGGGTGTGCAGGAAGCAGCCAATCAACGATTCTCTCTCATCGTTGATGTTTCTATCTATCCCTCTCCCTTCCTCTCTGAAATCAATAAAAAATATATTTTTTAAAAAAGAAAAGAAAAGAAATGACCCAGTGTGGTCTGCCTAAGTCAGAAGACTCCAAGCTTTACCAAGGAATCTGCTATTTGAATACAGACCAGTTTCCATGCTGCCCAATGACTGGACCAGAGGACTATAGCAACCAGCCTGCAAAAGCCAGAGATCAGAGCCTCACCCCTTCCTCTCCATGTGGCCTGTAGGAAATTGGATCTCCTGGCCAACGTGGGTCAGTGTCCAAACCACTCCTGCTTTCCTCCCATGCCCTGACCCAGCACTAGGCCTGGCCCCAACCACCTATCATTGAGACTGTTGCCATGGGTTCCTGGTTGGTATCCCTGTCTTCTCAAATCTAGCCTTGCTTACCCAGAATATTGTAACAAGCAAATCTGATCAAGTTCAGCGCCTATTTCAATATTCAGGGTAAAGGCCAAATTCTCAAAAAACACATCTCTTCCTTCATGACTGGATCGGCCTTCCTTTCCAGTCACTCTTCCTTCTCCCACCTTCTGAAGAATATATTACACTTTGAACTACTTTGTTGTTCCCTGAACTCACTAGGTTTCTTATCCCTGTGCCTTAGGTTTGGCACGCTTTCCCCCTTCTTTTCTGCCTGGCCTAAACTCTTTAAGATACATTCAGATATCATCTCCTCTCCTAAGGTTTCCCTACTCACCTCCAATAAATTTAGTTGCACCTTCTCCTGTTCTCCCACAATTCTTGGTGCATACCTCTAAAACAGCATTTATCAAATTATGTTGTGGCCCTGGCCGGCTTGGCTCAGTGGATAGAACGTCAGCCTGCGGACCCAAGGGATCCAGGTTCGATTCCAGCCAAGGGCACATGCCTGGGTTGCGGGCTTGGTCCCCAGTGGGGGCTGTCCACGCAGGAGGCAGCCCATCGATGGTTCTCTCTCATTATTGATGTTTCTATCGTTCTCTCCTTCTCCCTTCCTCTCTGAAATCAATAAAGAAATATATATATTTTTAAAAAATTATGTTGTGTTACCTACTTATTTGTCTCCCTATTTAGTAAACAAATTCCCTGAGGACAAAGACTATGGTTATTTGTACTTTTGTACCCTTAGCATGTATCACAGTGCCAGTGTCATACTAGTTTAAATTATTATTACAGATGCAGGAAGTGACTGGTCCCTGTGACCTTGAATGAGAGGGATTGGACTCTGGGTTTTTATGGATTCTCTGGCTTTCTTCCCTTTTTCCCTTAGGGAAGACTTACTGTTTGGTTGATCGAAACATGAAATTGATAGAAGTAGGTCAGCTGGATCGGAAGGAAGAACCAGTCCATCTGGGGCAATGGTGAGGGTGAAGAAGCTGCTGAGCCAGAGCCATCTTGGGAGCTGGGGTGGAGGTGGAAGGAATGGGCATAACTGGTACTACCCAGGGTCCCCTGATCCCCAGACCAGGAGAGAAGAAGGACAGGTAAAGCCTGGGTCAGTGTGGTTCTATGGGAGGAATGGGTAGAAGGAGCTAGAGAGAGTTGGGGGGTCAGGTCAAAGAACTGAAGATTGATCTCCATGTTTGTTTGTTTGTTTTAAAATATTTTTTTTATTGATGTCAGAGAGGAAGGGAGAAGGAGAGAGAGAGAAACATCAATGATGAAAGAGAGAAAGATTGGCTGCCTTCTGCACGCCCCTACTGGGGGTTGAGCCCACAACCTGGGCATGTGCCCTTGACCAGAATCGAATTCGGGACCCTTCAGTCCACAGGCCGACATTCTATCCACAGAGCCAAACCAGCCAGGGCAATGTTTATTTGTTTTTAAAGTATGTTTTTTATTGATTTTAGAGAGAGAGGAAGGAGAGAAAGAGAGAGATAAAAATATCAATCAGCTGCCTCCTGCATGACCCCCACTGGGGATTGAGCCCACAACCCAGGCATGTACCTTGACTAGGAATTGAACTGGCAACCTCTTGGTGCATGGGATGACACTCAACCAACTGAGCCTCACTGTATGTGCTAAGCTCCATGTTGAATACAGCTTTCAGGGAACTTGTCCTTAGGAAGTGTTCAGATGTGCCAGAATTTGATTCACACTGACCTGGGTGGTCAGGGAAAGAGAGGGCACTTCAAAGAGTGGGAAAGAAGGAGATCCAAACCCCCCACCTCCCACCCCCAGCTCCATAGGGAGCCACCCCAGGCTGGAATGCCTGACTCTTCCTGGAGAGAAGGGAAGAAGAATCCTTGAAGTGGCTCAAGTCTCCACTTATTCTCTTCCTATGCACAGGCTCCCCCTAGTGGTTCCTCTTGTCACAGCCAGCTACATCCACTTCCTTAAACCTGCATGCACTTGACCATTTCTTAAGGACAGAGGAAGCCTCTGGAGGTAATAAATTAATGTTCTCAGAGGGCAAGAAAGGAGGAAAGGGAGGAGAGGTGGGGAGAGGAGGGAAAAGGAGAGTGAGGGGTGGCCTTCACCAAGCATGAGGGTGGTGCCCTAGCCGGTATGGCTCAGTTGGTTGGGCATAGTCCTAGCCCTCTTTGAGTTAAAGGTCAATGATGGACAATGATACACAAGGCTAACAAAAGTTTCTGGTTTAATTCCCAGTCAGGGCACATGCCCTGGTTGCAGTCTTGATCCCCAGTGTGGGGTGTGCAGGAGGCAGCCAATCAATTATTATTCTCTCTCATCATTGATGTTTTTCTATCTCTTCCTCTCCCTTCCTCTCTCTCCGAAATCAATAAAAACATTTTTTTTTTAAAGTCACATACATGGGAGAGGCTGAAACAGCAATTAAGTTTGCCACTGTGGGGCTTAGCACACGTGACTCATTTGAGGCCTGTTTCTTTCTAACGATATCCTTTAATATCCTTTGTAATAAACTGGCAATGTAGTAAGTAAACTGGTTTCTTGAGTTTTGTGAGCTGTTCTGGCAAATTAATGAAACAGACGAGGGGGATGTTCCTCCCCCTCATGAGAATGTTCAATTTACAGCCAGTTAGTCAGAAGCACAGGTAACAACCTGGACCTGTGATGGATGTCTGAAGTGGAGGTCTGTCTTGTAAGATGGAAACCTTAACCTGTGGGATCTGATACTATTCTCCAGGTAGATAGTGTCAGAATCTAGTTGAATTATAGGACACCCAGTTGCTGTCAGATAATTGCTTGGTGGTGTTGAAAAAATACAGTGGCGATGGAGGGCAATCCACATTTGATTCCCGGCAAGGGCCTGAAGCCTGGGGGAGACAGGATAACAAACCACCAAACCCCCCCCCCCCTGCAGGCTGTTTCCACCTCACCCAGCAAGTTGGATTGGATTTTTCTAATGGGCTTCCATCCACAGATAGTATTTATATCCCTGTCCTGGGAGGTACTGTTTATATCCATGTCCTGGGGGGGAGAGGGAGCAGGGTCAGGATACCAGGAATGAGGGAAAGTTTGGGGGAAGAGGGTTTCCTGCCCAGAAATGATCCCTAGGGAGAAGAGCCAGAGAAATGAGATTGGGTAGGCTGGGGTCAATCACCTGTGACTGTGATGCCTGGAATCTGACATTCCTGTGGGTGTGACCCAGGCTCTCTGGGAGGTTGGGATTCTGGAGTGGGGGTGGGATCCGAATCTGGCCCAGAGGGAAATTCCCAGGGTGGAGGGAGAGTTAAGTCCACTCTGTGCCTCGAGGATGAACTTAAGGGAGGAGAGGTTGTACTTGTTATTTCTGAGGGAGTAGCTGCTGTAGGACATGGCTTCCTATGGCTGTTTATTGTTTATAAACTGCAGACGTTCCAGCTCCTAGGGAGACAAGGCAGGAGGGGGAAGTGAGAAGTAGGCGGGAGGATAGGAAGGGGAAGGGGGGGCGCGGAGGACATTCACGGCCAGGTCAGAAAGTAGAGAGGGGTGAGAATCAGGAAAAGAGGGCAGGTGGAAGTGTGGGAGGGTGTAGACGTTAGGAGGGGATGGATGGAGGTGTGGCGGAGGGGTGGTGGTTAGGAGTGTAGGGGAGTCAGGAGTGAGGGAAGACAATGGAAGAGGTGTCAGGAGCAGATGAGAGGAGTGAGGGCATGAGCAGGGGTTGGGTTTGGGAAGTTCTGGGTAATGAAAGGGGATGTTTTTTGGAGTCATGGGGCCCAAATAGTTAAGGTGGGGAGGGGTCACAGGTTAGGATGGCATCTTCCTGAGAGGGACCAGCTTTCAGACAGGAGGGGTGGGCACTGGGTAGGGGAAGGTCAGCATACAGGAGGAGCATGGTCATGGCCAGCAGGAAGCAGGTAGGCAGGTTCTGGGGACTGCACTGATGGAACTAATAGCTTCTGCAGAATTCACACAGGCAGTTATGCAGTCTGAGGCCAGACAGAAAGAACACCAGACCAAAGATGAGGCAAACACCATTACGTAGCCAGCCTCATATTTTAAGACCTGGGAGGGGGGCCAGGCAGGAATGTGGTCTTGGACTTCAGCCAAACATCGGTTAGCTACTCACACATCCTATCCTACCTCCTATGTGTTCAGGACAGGCCGGGGCAGTGACAGAGGTGTCCTCTGGAGGCCAGACCAGCAAACAGAATTCCCTTTATCTTCTAGCAGCTGTCCCACTAGCTGTCCTTATTTTTTATGCTCTCAGCAAGTTTAGGTCTAGGTGGGGCAGGAGGCAGAGTGGTAAGGTGGAATGGACCCAATTCAGCACCTACTGAGCAAAGGCAGACAGCCTCTCCTGTGCCCTTTCCTTACACCATCCAGAAAGCACCTTGATATACTGACCAGGGACAGGAAGGCTCTGATGGGGTGCTCCAGAGCCTCTCTGCTTACTGTTATACTACCCTACTTGTTTTGCAGTTTCTTATTTCCTCTCTCCATTCCTCTACTCCAATCCTCCCACACATCCCACTTCAGGGTCCCATCCATTCCCATTCTGTGAGCTTCAGAGCATCCCCTTGGGCAACCTCCTGGCAGTGAGCTGGCTGGAAGAGGGGAGATGAAGGGACTCTTTCTGTACTTTCTAAACTCTCTATTATGAATTCATCCTCCTAACAATCCTATAAGACAGGTGCTGTTATTATCCCCATTTTAGAGATGAGGAAACAAGCTCAAAGAGATGAAATGACTTGTTCAGGGTTACCCACCTATAAAAGGTTGAGCCAGGGATTCAAAGCATCCATAGCAAGAGCTCATGCTCTGAACCACTGTGCTGTGATTACTCCAGGGACCCTCATTTTATTTAATATATACTAGTATATTGATTTCAGAGAGGAAGGGAGAGGAGTTAGAAACATCGATGATGAGAATCATTTATCAGCTGCCTCCTGCACGCCCCCTACTGGGGACGGAGCCCACAACCCAGCCAGTGCCTCTGACTGGAATCAAACCCGGGACTCTTCAGTCCGCAGGCCAACGCTCTATCCCCTGAGCTAGGCAGGGATCCTCATTTTAGTTCACAGCACCAGTGCCCTCTCAGTTCTTCCAAATGTCAACATTGTCTTTCATCCTTGGCACCCACTCATTCCCCAAATTCAGTAAGCTGCCAAATTGTATCTATTCTCCTCCTCCTTTCCCCAGACCCACCACAAAGGCTCTAATTTAGGTCTTTGTTACTTTCCACCAGGATTCTGTCTCATTTTTATGCTTAGTATTTGGTGTTATAAAGATAGCTGAGGTGCGCTTCCTCTTAGGAGCACGCCCCTGCCTTTCCCTTTTCCCTTCTTCCCCCAACTCTCCCCACTCCTCTCCAAAAAAAAAAAAAAAAAAAAAAGATAGCTGAGTACATAAAGGAAATTTGGAAACTGGCAAAGAAAAAATCCAATTAGAATTCAATCATCTTAGTATCACCATTGTACTTTCTTCCCATGTATTTTTTCCTATGAATAGACTCCTTTATATAATTGCAGCCACTTCAGATGATAATTTATCATACTATTTCAGTTAACATTTATCATGTTTTTTCACATTCTTTTAACCTCTTGGTAAACATAATTTGGATGGCTGTGTAGCATTCCATTGTTAGGATGTCCCATAAGTTAACCAAGCCATTCTCCTATCCATCACTTTCTGGAGTTTCCAAATTTTCCGTAGTATAAATAATGCAGCGATTCCCAGAAAGGAAATTAATGGGTCAATTAGCGTGCACATTAATACAAGTTGCTTTTCTGAAAGATTACCTTACTCAAAGTGTATGAGATTCTAGCCTCTTCACCAGGGGTCCTCAAACTTTTTAAACAGGGGGCCAGTTCACTGTCCCTCAGACCGTTGGAGGGCCGGACTATAGTTTAAAAAAAACTATGAACAAATTCCTATGCACACGGCACATATCTTATTTTGAAGTAAAAAAACAAAACGGCAAAAACACCCGCATGTGGCCCGCGGGCTGTAGTTTGAGGACGCCTGCAGTCTTCCCAGCATTAGGTAGGATCATTGAAAATCTTTACCCAATGCTGGGAAAGGGGGGGGAGGGGTAGAAGTGGATGTAGAGAGAATAAATGGTGATGAACCCTTGAGTCCGAAAGCCAAAGCTCTATCCACTGAGCCAAACCGGTTATGGCATGGAAGAGAGATTTGACTTGAGGTGGTGAACACACAATACAATATACAGATGATGTATTATAGAATTGTACACCTGAAACCTATGTAATTTTATTAACCAATGTCACCCAAATAAATTCAACTAAAAAGAACATGTTTTCCTTCCTTTAAAAAAAAAAAAAGAAAAAGAAAATAAGTTGTGATGGTTGAACAACAGCATGAATATACCAAAAGCCATTGAATTGTACAGTTTAAATGGGTGAATTGTATGATATGTGAATTATATCTCAATAAAGCTGTTATATTTTTTAATTTACTGGGGAAAATGTATTTGTTAGTTTAATAAACCAAAAAAAGAGCCATGTTATTTCAATATACACTCATTTGTTTACTATTTTTTAAAATTATTGATTGATTGACCTGTATATAAAGAGGGAGAGAGGGAGAGAGAAAAAAACATTGATTTGTTGTTCTACTTATTTATGCATTCATTCATTGGTTGCTTCTTATATGTGCCCTGACTGGAGACCAAACCTGCAACCCTGGCACATTGGGACAACGCTCTAACCAACTGAGCTACCTGGCCAGGGCCTGTTTACTATATTTTTATATGTATTCTTAGTACTTCCTCCTCTGAAATTGTTTTTTATCCATTTATCTATTAAGGAGCCTCTTTTTTAAAACCTATTTTGCATGAATTGGTTATACAAAAGATTGTAACTCATATTTCCTGCAAATGTAGGAGTGGTGAAAATGTTTTAAAATAAGTATCTGCCCCTTTTTTGGTGGGGTTGGGGGAAGGAGGGAGAAATCTAGTTTGTTTTTTATTTATACACACACACACTTACCAAAATTGTAAATTTAGTCTATATGTAGTCAAATTGATGATTCTTTTATTGAGTATTGAGGTGAAATTCACTCTTTTCTTTCTATGAAAGAAGAAATCAGAAAGAAAGGTATTTAAACTTTCAAGTTTGTCTTCCCTACACATACTCCTAGAAGATTGATGAATATTATTTCATGTCATTTTCTTCTAATTTTATTTACTTACACTTAATTATTTTTTTAAAATATACTTTATTGATTTTTTACAGAGAGGAAGGGAGAGAGAGAGTTAGAAACATCGATGAGAGAGAAACATCGATCACCTGCCTCCTACACACCCCACACTGGGGATGTGCCCGCAACCAAGGCACATGCCCTTGACTGGAATCGAACCTGGGGACCCTTCAGTCCACAGGCCGACGCTCCATCCACTGAGCCAAACCGGCCTCGGCTACACTTAATTCTTTAAAAAAATTTTTTTTATTGATTAATTTTTAGAGAGAGAGAGAGAAACATCAATTTGTTGTTCCATCCATTTATACATTCATTGGTTGGCTTTTGTATGTGCCCTAACCAGTGATTTAACCCTCAACCTTGGCATATCTGAATGATGTTGCGACCAACTGAGCTACCCAGCCAGGGCATACATTTAATTCTCTAATCTTGTACAATTTATTTCACGAAAAGTTAGGATCTTTTTGTTTTGGTTTTCTGTTATTAGCTGCATGGACTTCATGTCCTCCTAAATGGTTCTTCTTCTCTAGTCCTATACACCTTAACAAACTAATCTTATTTAAAAACAGATCTAAAGCCCTGCCCAGGTAGTTTAGTCATTTAGAGCATTGTTCTGATACACCAAGATCTCTGGTTTAATCCCCAGTCAGGGTACATACAAGAAGCAACCAATGAATGCAATTACAAGTGGAACAACAAATCAATGTTTCTTTTTTTTCTTTCCTTTCCTCTCTCTCTAAAATCAATAAATAATACTTAAAAAAACATATCTATCCCTAGCCGGTTTGGCTTAGTGGATAGAGTAGGCCTGTGGACTGAAGGGTCCCAGGTTCTATTCCGGTCAAGGGCACATGCCCGCTTTGTGGGCTTGATCCCCCACTAGGTATGCAGGAGGCAGCCGATCAATGACTCCCTCTCATCATTGATGTTACTCTCTCTCTCTCCCTTCTTCTCTGAAATCAATAAAAAAATATATTTTTAAAAAATCTAATTAAGCCGAAACCGGTTTGGCTCAGTGGATAGAGCGTTGGCCTGCGGACTCAAGGGTCCCAGGTTCGATTCCGGTCAAGGGCATGTACCTTGGTTGCGGGCACATCCCCAGTAGGAGGTGTGCAAGAGGCAGCCGATCGATGTTTCTCTCTCATCGATGTTTCTAACTCTCTATCCCTCTCTCTTCCTCTCTGTAAAAAATCAATAAAATATATATTTTTTAAAAAATCTAATTAAGTCACTCTCTGTTCAAAAACTGTTGGTGGCTTCCCATTCCCTATGAAATTAAGTCTAAACTTCTCAGCCTGTCATTCAAAATTCTCTACAATTTAGGAAAACGGTGGAAGGCAGTTTTACTGATTCCTTCTCTCCCATCCAGCAATGTACCACCATTCCTTCCCTTGACACCTCAAACTCCCAGTTTACCCCTTGCTGCTATAGCCTCACTTGCTTAATTATCTTCTCCCTGGACCCTCCTGCTTCAGTACCTTCCCTAAAGCTGTCCCACTGCTTAAGAGTGTCTTTAGGTCCTTGCCAAAATTACTTGCTACAGATCCACCTCCCTTCAACAATCACAACCAATTTCACCTTCAGCAAGAAACTTTCCCAGATATCTTTGGTCAAAACAAATTTCTCTTCCTATAGGTTTATAGCACGTTGCCCATCTTAATCCTATTTCATGACGTGTGCTTTTTACTCACATTGTGGTAGGGCCTGATTTCTCTGGCTCTGGGAGTTTCTGGGAGGCAGGGACCAGGCCTTAATCGTGAACTGCCTTAGCCCCTTCAGTGACAGCACATTATGTTTGGATGCAATGCAAATCCTTGCTGACTCTGTGACTTTGGGCAAAGTTGCTTGCCTCTCTGGCCCTTCCTGGTTTCTGGCCTTTAGTGTTCTCACATTAAGGATAGATAATAACAGTACCTACATCACAGAGTTGTCAGCTTTTGTTGTCATCGTCGTCATCTTCATCATCATCATCTTCATCATCATCATCGACACCAGGGCATTCATTGTCTCATCTGAACTGAGCCTCTCTCTGCTACCATTTCCCCTTGCTCACTAGGTTTAGAATCTACTTTTGTTCTATTCTTCCAACCCACCAAGCACTTACCAGCATGAGGACCTGTTTCCTCTACCTGAAATCCTCTTCCCCATGTTCTACCTGGCTAAGTTCTCCTCATCCTTCAAGTCTCAGCAGATACATCATCCCCTCTGAGAGACCTTCCTTAACATACCAGTTTAAATTAGGTCTTCCTATTCAGTTATATCATAAACTAGAGGCCTAATGCACAAAATTTGTGCACAGAGGGGGAGTCCCTCAGCCCAGCCTGCACCATCTCCAATCCGGGACCCCTCGGGGGATGTCTGATTGCTGGTCAGTTGGACAATCCCTCTTGTAATCCAGGACCACTGGCTCCTAACCGCTCGCCTGCCTGCCTGCCTGCCTGCCTGATTGCCCCTAACCACTCTCCCTGCCTGTCTGATCGCCCTGAACCCCTTTGCCTGACAGCCTGATCACCCCTAACTCCTCCCCTGCCAGCCTGATTGCCCCTAACTGCTCCCCGGCTGGCCTGATTGCCCCTAACTGCTCCCTTGCTGGCCTAATTGCCCCTAACTGCTCCTCTGCCTGCCTGATAATCCCTAACCACCTCTGCCTTGGTCCCCCCACCCAGGCTTCCCTCCCTCTGGCTGGCTGCAGGCACCCGGAACCCTGGGCAGCTCGGCCCAGCTGGCTGCAGGCACCTGGGACCCCCGGTGGCTCTGCCCGGGCCAGCCGCAGGCACCCAGGAGCCCCAGCAGCTCGGCCCGGGCCAGCCATAGGCACCCGGGGCCACGGGAAGCTCTGCCTGGGCCCAGCTTTGTCAGGAAGGACGTCCAGAAGATGTCTGGTCTAATTAGCATATTACCCTTTTATCAGTATAGATTATAATTACACTAGTGGCCTGGTGCACAAATTCGTGCACATTGAAAGAAAATTAATTAGAAGAAATATTTTAATATCGCTCTTCGCCCTTTCTCTATAATAGAAGTGTCAACCAAATTCACGATTGACAATGACAGATTGAAACACACGCATGTTGACTGGCGCCAGTGAGAGCTTTACATGTATCAAGCATGAGCGAGTCAACTTAGCCTTTTATAGATATAGAATAAACTTACTTAATTAGACCTGCTTTCTGATTTAGCTAAACTTTTTCCAGCCCAGTGAAGCACCCCAACTTCTCTTTCAGGTAATTGTCAGCAACACAGCAGTAAATATCAACACAAAGCAGATTATTATTGTAGATCATGCAGGGAGGACAAAGGGTAAAATATTTAACTGCAGCAGTGTTTGACTATATTTTGCGCATCGAGAAAACCTGAAGTCATTTTCAAGTTCCACCATTTCTTACTTCTTTTCAGTCGGGTCAAGTTTCTAAGTTTTCTAAATCACCATTTTCTGGCTAATGAAAAGAAAATATGATTCCACTGAGTCTCCTATCTACCTACTTCAGGACTTCTGTGAGGATCAAATGAGATGAGGCATGGGAAAACGCTTCAGACATTTGGTTAAAGTGTAAAATGTTTGCACCTGGCTATAAAGCAAGTTGTGTGCCTAGGCTGAAGAAACTCCAAAGAGGCTAGCTGCTAGGGAGAGAAAGCCAGGCATTGCTATGTGATGTCATTACCCAGCGCCCACAGTGACCATATCCAGACTGGGCTGGGCTGTGGGCCACACTTTGCGCCATGGGGTCTCAGCAGCGTTGACTGCGATTTGGTGGGCTGTCGCTCCAGGGTGGTGGCGAGGCCTGTGTCCCACTTATGGGAAGCTGAGTGTTCCTTTGTGGGCACCAGGTCCGTGGTGCCGTTTCTCTGTAAATGGCCAGTGGGTGTCACAGCAGCTCCTACGTTGAGTGTCTGCCCCTTGGTGGTCAGTACGCATCATAGCTACCAGTTGGACAGACACTTAGCATATTAGCCTTTTATATATATAGATAGATATGTATGTAACCATTTGTTCAATATGCTTCCCCTGCCCAACTATATGTGTCATGTTATCTTGTTCACTGTTCCCTCCCCAGCTCCTGGCATATTATAGATGCTCATTAAGTGTAGCATGAGTTTGGCTGAATGAATGATGAACAGAATGGTTTATATAGCAGGTACTCAATAAGTGTTTGAACTTTAATTCAAGTTAACCCTAGATAGATACTCTGCCTGGGCTTCAGAAGTGGAAACCTGAGTTTGCAGAGATTATGTCTCAATATTATAACCAAGAAAAACTATGCAGTGTACAATAGGAGACAGGAATAACAACATTCATAAAAGTACACTTTATGATAGCAAAAACCTAAGAGAAAAACCAATGTTCAGTGACAGGAGAATGAACTATGTATGGTACAATCACACAAATATTACACAGCACTGAAAATGAATGAGTTGCAGCAGTATGTAACAATATGAATCTTAGTAATACAATATTAAGTAAAAGTAATAATCCATCAAAAATTACATATAGCAGTATTCCTTTATAAGGTAAAAAAAAAAAAACACCTAAAATTTTTAAAATATAAGTTTTAGGAATACATATAATAGTAATAAATGCCAGATAGCTCAGTTGGGTAGAGCATCATCCAAATACATCAAGGTTGTGGGTTCAATCCCTGGTCAGGGCACATTTGAAAAAAATGAGAAAGAAGAAAAAAAAATGTACATATGAGAAAAAAGAATGATGAATACCTTGGGAGAGGATGGAATGGGGATGGATCACAGTTAGATTTTAGCTATTGCCTAAATCTTAGCTTTCATGTTGATGAGCTCTTATGGTAGTATTATAAGTAAATAAATGTGTCCTGTGCATGGAGCAATGAAAAGAGTGTGCCATAAACCAAGGTTATGATTAATCTAATCCTGTGTACCTGACATCCATTAAAGAATGTCAGGCAGCCTTACTTGTTTGGGAGCAATGGGAAAAGATTCTTCTCTCCCATCCCTCTCGGGGACTTTTTTCCAGGGACTGACTCAGGTTCTCCTTCTAGAGAGGTGAACTGGTGGCACAAAGGTGGGGTAGCAGGAAAGAGGAGTAATCCTGAGTTTAGCTACTTCAGGAAAAGGATCCCAAAATTGATGGGGAAATGGCCCCTTCCCAACGCTAGAGTAGGAATCTGGAGGTGTGGGTCAGCTGCCATTCCCATTCAGCTTCCCCCATTCCCCAGGTTAAGAACTGCAGGGTGTGTAGTTTCCCACCCATTTCCTGTTCTGCTTCATTGAAGACCTCAGCATGGGGGTGGGGAGGAGTTTCATAAGTGGGTCCTGAGAGAATGGGACTGTGGTCAAAGGGTAGACAGTCATTGTAAGCATTCGGGGTACTGGGAACTGGAATAAGCAGGGGCCAAAACCAGGATCTTTGAAATTCAGCTTGCGAGTCGGGGATCACGGACTTAAAACTTTTTTACACATTCCTTTCCTTTCATCCTGGCCCACAACATGCCTGGGTCATCTTCAATACCTCCTACCCCTCACCTCCCTGCCTTCCCTTCATCCAGGCTATAGTTCTTAATCCTATACCTTCACCTCTACATCTACCAATCCCCCAAAGAGGCCCTACTTTATGAAAAAAAAAAAAGGGGGGAGTGGGGGGAGGCCCTGGGAGGGTAGCTTAGAACCTTTCACATTAGGGAATGGGACTTGAAATCAGACTGAACTGGGTTGGGCTGGCTAGGCTGGAGTCTTACCTTTGGGGAAAGGGATTACAGAGCAGGCTAGAGTGGGCTAAGGATATTAAAAGGGCTGGAGGTTGAGCAGTCCTAAAAAAGTGGGGCTAGAGGTCAGGCTGAATTGGGCTGGGACAGGAAATATGGGGAAAGAGCTGAGCCCAGGCTGAACTGGGAATCTGGGGTTCAGGGCCTGTGCCTCTGCGGTGGGGGCTAACTGGACTAAAACAAATTTTTTCTGTATCATGTTGGGACCTGGGGCAGGGCCCTCACCTGCTCCTGCAAACAGAGAGGATGAGGGCCTTGAAGGGACTCTCCCTTCCCCTATCTCAGCAATTCCTCTTGACCAAGGTCCTTCCTCAGGGAGGTTGCTGGGGCCAACAGGGAGGAGCCAGATCTGCGGCTCCAGAGGAAGTCTGCTGGCCACTGTTTCCTGAGTTCAAAAGTGGGTCCCCCAGTCTCTCCGACACACTCCCTTCCTCCAAGCAGGGCAGAGTCCAAGCCTGGCAATTCACCTTTTTTTTATTTTTATTTCCCCACCTCCTCCAAAACACACATACACACACACACACACACACACACACACACACACACACACACACACAATGAATCTTCATATGCCCAACCCAGTCACACAATTGCTGTCTCAGCAGCCCCCCAAACCCAACACATACTGCTAAGCCATGGATTCATTTCTGTATTTGAATGCATTCTCATTCTGTATTTGTAGCCTCCCACTCACACTCAGCAGTCATGCTTTCTCTGCCTTGTTCAGAACCATATCCCTAGCACCTAGAGTTGTTCCTGAAACCTGGAGAAAGCTCAATGAATATTAGCTGAATGAATGAATCCACTAAGACACATACCATAAACAAATGCATATACTACACCACATACATATTCACACATGCACCTGTTCTATTACATACATATATCTAAGGCCTCTCCCACCTCATCAGTCACATATATACATACAATGGCACACACTCAGGCAAAAATGTTAGATGTACACCTAGTACCAGACACACACTGCAAGTAGGTGTTACCTAGCACTCTCAGGGTGAGTTGGTGGTAGCAGCTGTCTGGCCAATGTCCTTCAGCCAGGTCATGCCTGCAGAAGAGGAGTGGTGTGTTTGTGTGTAAGCAAATGCAGGCTTTGGGGTCCTGAGGCACTGGGCAACAAGGAGCTGGGCTGGCAGCAGGCAGGGCTAAGATCCCTCCTGAATTGGAGAGGGAGCGGGGTAGGCCATGAAGTGCTGTCCTCTGGTTTCTTCTGCTAGCTGGGAGGTGAGGGTAGAGACACAGGTCCATGAGATCTTACTTCAGATCCAGAGAGACCTTAGTGGGGGAATAGTCTGAGGCCTCAGGTTCCCCTGTCTGGGATGAAAATGAGGGAGACTGGGTAGGGGGCTTTGTAGGTACTGAGACCCCATTCCGAATCCACAGTAGGGTGTCCCTGTCTTGACAATCTTTTTTAATGGTGGGGGAAGAGGGGACTGGAGGTGGGGAGTTACTACCCAGAAAGGAGTTTAAGAAGTGTCCTATTCCTCTTTCCATTCTTCTATGGAGTGTCTCAGGCTGCTCCCTAGCAACACCGCTTAAGCATCCTCCTCTTTCCCTCTATGCCCCACCCAAAGCCAGCAAGGAGATAAACAATCCCACTCTCCGACTTGAGACCTAGGCAGCTGGGCTGGTTGGCCTCCCTAGTAATGGCCTGAATCTCACTGACTGAGCCTCCCAGGAACTCTAACTATCCAAAACTCCTTCAGAGACTCTGTTCTCCATTCTACCTCCAACAGCCTAACAGGGAGGATATCTCAGGAACCCTGCCTCAGGGCCACCTTTCTGGCAACCCCAAGACAGGAGTGAGGAACAGTTGGGAGAGAGGGGGAATGGGGAGTCAACTTTTGAGGGACAAGGGGCCATATTGGGATACATGAGAAGCAACACCAGAATGATGAGGGGAAATGTGAGATGGGAGTAAAAGGGAATCCACAGTCCAATTCATACCTCTTCCCCAATGACTGGTCTTAGGACTGCAGGAAGGAGGGAAAAAGACTGCTTTGGGCAGTCATTATTGGGCACCAATGACCAACCAAGACACGCTCAAACCCAAAAGTCTCTTTATTGATCTGTACCATACATGACTCAAATGGCCAGAAAAAAAAAAAAAAAAAGAAAAAAAAAAAGGCATTACAGTTAGGGTGGGACATTCATCTTCCCCACCCCCTTCCCTCAGCTCCTGGCACAATACCCTTCCAACAGTGGCAGCTAGAGTGAAGGAATCAGGGTGTAAAGGGCCCCAGAATCCAGAAAGAAGAGTGGGAAGAGGTGGTACTAACACTTCTGGAACTGGCAGCAGGAAAAGGGAGAGCTGGGCCCAGACTCATAGGATCCTGCTTTTGGCCTCAAAGCTTCCACATGTCCAACTGAAGTAGAACTGAGGATCCTGGCTGCCTTCCCCCTTCCTTCTATGAGACCAGTAACTGGAAGGTATTGGGAGATGAAGATCCTCTACTTCAGCTGGCGAACAGAGGCCTATTCCTCCCTGGTGAGCTTAGAGCTGGGACATCCTCAGTGGCTCCTCTATGGAGGGCAGGGGAGGACTAGATACAAAATTTGAGGGATTGGAGGAAGAGAGTATTGGAGAATATGGATGAACCCCTCCCCTATCCCATGCCTGCCCAACTGAGACAAAACAAAAAACACAGTGACAAACAAGGCTGCTCCCTTCCCGCCACACTCCCTAAGGGAGGGAGCCTCCCCCTCCTCCCATCCAAGGCAGCTGCTCTAGTGGAGGGCTTGTAAAGAATATACACATCATGGGGGAGAAGGGGGCTGGGTTTGAGGGAGTCACAAGCACTAGGAGGGCAGGCCAGACTCCTGGAGGACGGGGAGACAGACAACAGCTGGGAACTGTTACAAAGGTGAGGCCATCAATGGCCCCCTGCCCCATGGCATGCCTCCCCAACTCGTCACCCCCGAGGAAAAGGGAAGAGAGATGGCAAAGTGTCTCCTTGGTCTGAAGCTCTCAAACTATATAAAATGATGTGTAACTCCCCTACCCTACCCCCACACTCACCTCCACCTGGACCCTAAGCCCCCCATCTGCCAGGTATAGGGAGGTAGCTGGACTTTCAATAAGGGGAAGAGGGGGGACATGAATGATTTTTTTTAACTTACATTTTTTAATAATATTATTTTTTTAAAAAATGTGAAGCTGGGAGGTGGTAAAAGGGAGGGGCTCAGAGTTTTACCCCCCTATTACCAGCCACCTAGGGGAAGGGCCTGGGGGAGGGGTGCTCAACCAAGCTCCATAAATTTAAGTCCCTAGGAGCTGTGGGTACAGACAACCCCAGGCTTGAAGGGAGCAGAGTCAGGAGGATGGGGAACCCAGAACCTGGGGTGAAGATGGAGGCAAATGCTCTGGGGGTGTTCAGAACATTTCTCAGAGGCCCAGGGTCCATGTAGGCATCCACATGAGTACCCCCCTTCCCCCAAAAGGCTCTGCAGAGGCCAGGCCCAGCCCAGGGCCACTGGGGGGCAAAGCTTGGCACCTGCCCCCAGCGAGTCCAGTTCCTCCCTGAAGTGGGTGGATGGAGGCTGCCCATTTTAGATGCTCAGTCTCTTCATTCTGTCTTCTGCTCCCTGGGGCTTCGAGGGGTGGGGCAGGTAAGCAGAGCGCTGCGTGGCCCTGGTGAGGCCTTTACTGGGAGGCTTGTGATGTGGGGTTCTCCGATTTGCTTTCTTGGCTGGATGGAGGCTTGCTGTTCCAGGGGCTGTTGGCGCCCAGGGCAGGGGAGTTGTTAAAGCTGTCCTCGTCGTCAATGCCGTTGGCCGCGTCAAACTGGGTATTCTCCAGCCGGGTGATGAGCCTCTCGTCCTCGTCCCCGAACTCCCCGCCCATCAGGGTGGGCTCCCCCACCACCATCACATCCTGAGAGTGGCGGAGGTCCCCAAACATAATCGGGGCAGGGGCTCGCCCGGCCCAGGGCGGCAGAAACCCCCCAGTGCCCCAATACCCACCCAAGAAACTCAACACCCCCTCCCCCTTCTCATATCCCAGTTTTAAACATCGACTCCTCTATCCCCAAGAATCCTTCCCACTGAAGGACTGCAGAGCATCACACCCTTTAACCCACATCCACTAGAATCTGGGAAGTCAATTTACTCCCCTAGCTCCCTATTCCATCTCCCCCCCATTTTAGATGGCTCCTAAACTTCTGTCCACATGTAAGAGAGGGAGCAGATAAAAAACACCAATGGGGGAAGTATGTGCATGTGCATGTCGGTGTATTGCAGATTCACACATATTGCGGCTGCATGGCCCTCTATCAATGTGAATGTGTATGTCTCTGATGGTCTGTGTGCCCCTAAGCTGTCTGTCCTGAACGTCCGTATGTTATCATGGCTGACTCTGTCCCTTTATATCTATATTGTTATGTCTGAGTCTGTGTGACCACAACTGTGCATGTGACTAACAAGGACTCTCATCAGTGATAAGAGTCAGCCATACTGGCAGAGTACACTGGTAAAAACCGTCTGTGCTTCTATGCCCGCTAGTGAGCTCACAATGGGACAGGGTCAAGGGTCAGGGGTCAGCAGTGGGGCAGCCCAGAAGAGAGAAGAAAGCCGAGATGCTTACAGGTACCTGGCTGGAGAGGGCGAAGGTGCTGGCTGGGCTTTTCTTCTTGCTGTTGCTGTTGTTGGTGTTGCCACCCCCCGAACTCATGGTGCTGCCCCCTGACATCTTCCGTTTCCGCCGTTTGCTGGGCTGCTGCCGGGCGGGCTCCGCTGTGCCAGGAAAAGGAAACTCAGGTGGGGCAGGGTCCTGGGCCCCTGGCTCCCTATTCTGGCTCCTAAGGAGCCTGAGCCTACCCTGATCCCAATCTTGCAGACCCAGGGGCAAGAAAAGGGCTTCATGAGAAGAAACAGCCTTGGGGGATGGCATCAGATCCTGGTAAGAACAGGTACAGGTGCAAGGCACTCACCGGGGGGTGCTACCATACGCTGCCACTTCTGGAAAAGGCAGGTCTTGAGGCAGTCACGAGGGCTGAGGCTGTAGGTCTTGTGGCGGGACATGAGCTCCTGCATGGGCTCGAGTATCACACAGAGCTGTAGGGAGATCAGAAGGGGGCTTTTCAGGACATGGAACTGAGACCAAGTGGAATAGGCCAGAGACTGGGCGATCAGACTCACTCGGAGGTAGTTGAGAGTGGAATTGGACAGCCCACAGCGTGTGATATTTTTGGAGAGCTGATCCAACATCTGGGGGTCCTGGGCCTAGAGGGGGAGAAAGATAAGAATACTAGCACTTGGGATGCATCTGCTCACCTGCCCTATCATCTGAGCCTGTGACACTCCTGAAAAAGAGGGGCTAGTATTCAATAATTTTTTAGGTGGAGAAACTCTAACCCTCTCAGGTCACTGACAAGAAATGGCAGACCTTATCCCATCCTTCCCACTGTCTGCCCTCCCCCTTGTGTCTTGGGTTCTGCCCACACTCACATGCATGGCAAGGATGCTGCGGGGGATGAGCTCCCGGTGCTGCCGGATGCTGAAGTGCCATGTCTTTATCCGCATCATGTCATCAAACATGAACTCCAGGTACAACCGCCCCTCCACACATACCTGGAGACAAGGTTGTCACAGCTCTGCCCCCTCCCCATATACCTGTTCTCCCATTTGCTCACAACTCTCCTACTGTGTATACTTCTGCTACCTGCACCTAAATCTGGGTATGTAACTGACATGGACTATCCCCTCACATACCTGTCACACCCTTGACCCTTACACATAACACATACATGGTAGAAATGCTTAACTGATCCTGTCTTTTCCCATGTAGCTAGCGATACACTCATCTGCTATAAGCTTTCTATTAAGGCAGGCTCTTGTTCACTGGTGTACATACCCCTGTGGCCTAGAATACAGTCATGTACAAGCTCAATAAATGCCTGCTCAATGCTGCAGCACACCTGCCCTCCCTTCTTGTCTGATCATTTCCCATTATGCCTCCTTGGGGAACAGCTGAGTACATTTTGGGAAAGAGGAAGGGAATCAAACTCAGGTGCTTCAGCATTCCACATCCAGCTGGATTGCTGACCTGGGTGAACATGGGTTTGCCGTGCTGGGTCACCATGCTGCCCTGGTCACAGTCGAGGGACACAAAGTTGCTGTGGAATGCCTCCTTGGGGTGCTTAAGCACATAGTACAGCTCTGTAGCACCACCCTCAAAGATGCTGCGGAAGTAGCGTGGGATCAGGGTCCGGCCAATGGCTGTGGAGATGGGAAAAACTCTTTAGAATAGAAGGACCTCAAAAGGGGTCAGGCAGATGCTACCCCTGCCAAAACAGATAACCTGAGACAAATACCCACTCCCAGACCTTAGAAGGACACAGGAGGTACACACTCCCACAGCAGAACTGGTAGAACCCTCAGAGGCCACTCACTGTATCTCTTTGGTCCATCCTCCAGACAGAAAGTGATGGTTAACATGGCATCATCCTCAAAGAACTCAGTTGTGAAAGCATCCCACCAGAGATTGTCACACTCCTAAGAGCACAGGGAGAGGTATTTTTGTGTCTATCAGAAGATATCCCACAGGGGTGCCCAGATGGCCCTCACCCTCCTCTTTCCCCTGGATACCTCTGTCCAGTTTTGAAGCCGTTTGTTAAGCTCGAATATTCTGTAGTCAGTTTGGTTGCCATATGGTGTGTGCCTTCTGGGGTAAGTGTAGAAGAGAAGTTAGTAGGAGCAGCGCCTCCTCCCCACCCCCACCTCTGCCTTCACCCATGTAACAGAAAGTACCTCCCACCCCACTGGACTCCACTTACCCAATCCCAGGCTCCAGGTATGTAGGCGGGTACATGGGAGTTGGGCTGTATAAGGGAAGAGGCTATGAGAATGGGGGTGGAAGACAGGAATTATTGGGAGATGTCACTCCCTCCCCTTTTCAGGCAGGATCCCATCTGGAAAAGGGATGAGAAGTGAATAGGACTCACCCCACATCCCGATCTAGCATGGTGCCGGGATGGAAGGGAGGGAAGGCGTTGCCGTTCGGGGGCTCCTTCGGTGAGTACAGCTTGAATGACTTTGAGGAACAACCTAGAATGGAAAGGAAGAAGGGGCACCCTGAGCCCCTCTTAGGAGCTCTCCTAAAGTTTGCTAGACTGTGTGGACAGTGAGCCAAGGGAGGGGGACTACCCTAGGGAGTACCTATCTCTGCTTTTAAATCTGGTACCAATCTTATTTTATTAAGAAACTATTAGTACCCTGGCCCAATATCCAAGATCTTATTTCTTCATGTGACTGAGGCCTGGATGATAAAATTGAAACTGGAAAGAAATGTCAATACCATAGAATAAATAAATATCTAAACATTATAACCTAATTTTGATAAACCCCCTTTTCAACTACATTATTTTGTTCAATCATCACTACCACGATGTGAGGTAGCAGGGTCAACTGTAACATTCCCATTTTACAGATTAGGCAATTGAAAGCTCAAGGGGACTTGCCAAGATCATAAAGCTAGGATTTGAGCCCAGATCTTCGATTATTCCCATAGCCTGCAGTATTTTCACTTTTCTGTTCCCTCTGAAGATCAAGTCGTGGGAGAAAGAAAGGGAATTTGGCCAACCCCTGCCCCTCCTCCACACCCAGGGTCTCAGGAGGACAGGGGATGGAAAGATAAAGGGGGGTGGGTGCCTGCTGGGTGCTGCAGACCAGATAACCACTTGGGCCTTCTGTCCCACCCCCCTCCAACGGCCACTCCCTTATCAGCCAGCCCCCTCCCTCACACCTAACACCAATCTAGCATTGTCTCCAAACCAGAAACCCAAAACCTCAACCCATTTTGCCTTTGAGACTTACAGTCACTGAATCTTGCTCTACTTACAAAAGGAAAAGAGGAGGCCTAGGAAGGAGACTAGCTTCCAGGAGGCTCCATCTAAGAGGCAGGTGGTAACTAGACAGGGATCTCTACTTGTATCTGTGCTCCTGCATACGTCTCCTCTCCACCTGAGTTCCTAGTGAACTATATTACCTAACTGGAAGATGTGTTATATTCATAGTTGGGTATGAGCCAGGTACCCCTGCAATGCTATTTTCCCTCTCGCTACAAGATGAGGGGAAACTGAGGCACCATTCCAAAGGTCCCGACCCCAGTTACAGGTGCTTCCTCGTCCCCAGACTTGATTACATTTGGGAGGGTAGCTGTATTGGTTGTGTCTGAGCCTCCTCCTCAATTTAGACACAAAATCTACTTTGTCCTTAGGGGGAAGAGACAAAGGAAGACCCTGTGCCAATGTGTCATTTAATTCTCTCCCCAGGGATCTTCCTCACAATACAGGCAAAAGGAGGGTCCCAGAAGGGCCTACACTATACAGTCCCTGAAGAAGCCAAGAGTCAGAGCCTGTGTATGCCTGCACACATGTGTGCCTCATCTTGCCTAGCAGGCTTCTACCCTCAGCTCGCCCCAACATGCCTACCAAGGGCTGGAACCCAGCAGCCCCAGGCAGGATCAGTATGCCCAAAACAGGCCCTCGCCCCATGCATGAGCTCACACAGGCCATGTCCATATGTTCCCATCACAGCACACACAGCCTTCACATGCCTGTCTGAACTGAATGAGGAGCCTGTGTCCTCAAGAAAAGGGACAGTCCCACCCAGCCCCAAGTCTCCCCACTCCACAGACAGGTAGACCAAAGCCATGTAGGAAGCCCAAACTCACACAGCTCACCACAGGCCAGGCCAGGCCTTAACTAGGCCATCCTCCCCCCAAAAGCATCACTGCCCTTGCCCTTAGTTTCAGGGCCACTTGGAGAAATGTGTCAGCTCAAGACCCTAAAAAGAAGGGAGGCAGGGACACCTGGGCTCCTCTTTAATTCTGAAAAAAGTTTCAGAACTTCCATTTCTCTCACTAGCAAACTGACAGGCATTGTCTGGGGTTGGGTTAACAGTTCTGAAGAGGAAAAATTCAAAGCTCTGTGGACTCTATTTACACCTCCAGTGAATGGACACAAAAACTCAGCACCTCTCCAGAGGCATAGCAACTCCCAGTAGCCCCAGCACAAGGGCTTGGGAGAGAGAAGAGAAGGGGAGGGAACATCACCCAGACCATCTGTCCCTGTTGCTGCCTGTCCCCAGCAGCAGGGGTAGAGGGAGCAAAGTGGGGGTGGGGATGAAAGGGATGTGTCATCCAGTCTTGGAGTCAAACATAGCCCCCTTCCCATCTCTAGCAATCTGGGAAACCTTAGGAAGAAGGAGAAAGGAAGAGCCCAGAACTAGCAAAGTTTTCTCAGGATGGAAGCTGCATCTTAGGGCTGAGGGGGGCACCTCCAGCTGGGCATTTCCATGGTAACCAGCCTGACTTGAGGGCAGGCTCCCTCCCTTCGGGGCTGACCAGAGGTCAGCAGGCCGGGGAGCCCTGGCCTCTCTGAGTTGAGGCACCTCTTCCCCAGCCAGCATACCAGGCCAGGGCTAGACCCAGGACCTTCTACCCACCCCCTACAGGCTTGCAGGGCGCTCAGACTTACCTGGGAGAACTGAGGGGCCCAAGAGAGGTGCGGGGAGCAACTGGCAGCCCACCAGGGCTCTGGCAGGGGTGAGGGCTGAAGGGGGGCCAACTTCAGCCGCTCATGTCCCGAGTGGGACGGGCAGGCCTGGCTGGGAGCTCCACTCTGCGGGCCGCACAAAGACTCGCACGCACTGCCTTGGCCTGCCCCGTGGCGGCCACAGCCCCGGGGGAAAGTTATAATGGCCACCGGGCCGGGGGCCGGGGGCCAGGGGGCCGGCCTGGGGGGCGGGGGACTGCGGGGAGTCCGAAGCCTTCTTTGTTTGCGAGGTTTCCCTCAACAATGGCTGCTCCGCTCTCTCCTCTCTCCTCCTCCTCCTCCTCGGCTCTCCCCGCCGCCGCCTCTCGCAGCCTCTGCCTCCAAGCAGCCCACCCGCCCTCCCCAGGCCCCCAGGCCCCTCTGCCGGGGCACCGGGAGAGGCAGTGCACGGCACTCACACTCACTCACAATCGCACACGCACGGACACACACAGCGCCCACCAGCTCACAGCCTTTTCTCCCTTTCTTTCCCTCCCTCCCAGCTCGCTCTCGGAGCCTCTCTCAGAATGAGGCCCCAGGGCGGGCAGAGGGTGGAGCTGCCCCCACCGGCCCCGCCCCCTCCCAGCCGGGGAAGAGGAAGAGGGAGAGAGGGAGGGAGGGAGAGAGGGAGGGAGGCAGGCAGGCCTGGAGGACTGCTGAGAAAAACAAAGAGAGACAGAGACTGGGAGAGACTGGGATGGAGAGATGGAAACAAAACAGACTGGGCCTGCAGAGACCTGGACGGAAGGGAGGCCTGTGGGGGCCAGGAACTGAAATGTTTCACCGCCCCCTCCCCAACTCTCGTGTGGTGCTCAGGAGTGAGCAGGGGAGCCAAAGCCACAGGCAGGGGTGGAGGAGGGTGCCCTCCCCTCTGGAGACTCCCAGTATCTCCAAACTGCCTCCCAAAGGTGCCCCCAGTCCCTCTTCCTCTCCTCGGTGATCTCTTGGGTTGAACACTGGTCTGGGCTGCCACTCCTGGTGAAATCCCAGAGCAGCTAGCTGGGGGGGGAGACTCCAGGGGGTTACTTTTGACAGAGATAGACTCTGACTTCAGCCTGTGAACTCTGATTGGAGGGAGGGGGACACTCCAGGCTCCTGGGCCCCCAACCCAGCTAAGTTCCAAGCCCTGACTTAGATCTGCCTTAGCAGGAGGCCCCTTCCTCCTCCTCCACCTCCACCTCCTCCACCACCACCACCACCACCACCACCAGAGACACGTGGGTGCAGGGGAAAGAGGCGCTGTCAGAGCCAGGAAAGCCAGGAAGGCCACGCTTGCCCAACCAAGGGTCTACAGGAGGAGCTTAGTCTGAGGCTGAATCCTCCCCAACACCCCAGTAAAAAAGATATGTAGTTACTGTTGTAGAACCTGTTCTCCAATGCAAAGGGTAATCCCGAGAGAGGAGGTGTTTCTAAAACTTGGGTCGTGGTCCAGACCCTACTCCCTGGCCACATAGGAAAAAAGAAACACACACACACACACACACACATGCTAGAGGGGGCAGCGTATGATCTCCTACTTCATTGAAGGTGGAGTTGCTGCTCCCTATTTCCTACCCATCCCCACCATATTCACCCATAGTCCCACGACATACACACCAGTTGACTGTGCAGAAATAATATTGCACCCGGCTCTGTGAACATCCTCACACATAAATAACACATCTCACTTTCACATAAATCAGTACCTGATGCACACCTGATAACACACTTTTAACCAGTGATATACCTCAAACCCTAAATAAACCCAAACCCAAGATGCACATACAGTCTATTAAAGACCCTGACTTCCATACACACTGGGACTAGTGACACACATTCCCTTAACCCTAATATACACACCAAAAGCGCATTATATACCTCCTGAACTTGTGACAGACTATTATATACACGTACTGACCATTTGTTATCCAGGGTTGAACCCCATAAACCACACTTCCTGAAACCTGCACGGCACTCTCACAGCCTGGCCACGGACACACCCCAGCTTTTACAAACATCGAAATATGTGACATTCAGCCAGACCCAGCAAAATACTGCCTACACCAGGATTTGAGACATTCCCACTGACCCCCAAATTTACTGTTCAACTCTGGGAGAACCACACTCCTCCCCCACTGACAATTCCTGTCATTTGTTTGGTGCCTTTAAACTTTCCAAAGTGCATTCACAGGCAGTACCTCAAGAAATCCTTACAGTACACAGAGCCAACTATTACCCTAACTAGAACAGACTATAATAAGACAGAAGGGCCTGAGCCTGGAATCCTGGGTTTCTAACCTCACTCATCCAAGGCCAGCCCTAGGGCACTGCAGCCATTCCTATTCCCCCTCCAAGGAATCCCCATTCTAGGCCCCAAATGCGTGTCTACATGTGAAGGAGTATAGGTGTATGCTCTGGCTTCTGCTCCAGTTCAGAGCTCAGAACCCTGACTCAGTCTGTCTCCTCAAATTTTGGGGAGAAGTGCCCCTATATACCAAGACATACCAAGGCTCTGGCATATCATCCAAAATGGTCCCTCTCTTAGTTCCTTCTCTAGCAAGTCTACTCCTCTCCATGTCCTGACTTAATTCTCTCACTTGCACAGGGACAGAAGAGGTCCAGCTAAAGAGAGCAAGTCTGAATTAGAAGGCCCTAAAATTTGGGGTAGGAATGAGCAGGGAGCAGCAAAGAATGACAAAGGTGATGAGGACAGAGTAGAGGGAGAGCACCCCTCCTGGAGGTGAGAACTCTGAAGGGCAGCAGCCTGCCCCAGCCCACAGGATAATGTACCAGCACTGCCCCCTGCCCGGGCCCCTGGGGCTCCCTGACCCAGGCCTCCAGTGTGCCTGCCCCCCTTCCTTTGTCTGTGCCCGGCCTCCCGTTGGCCTGGCGCTCTGCCATCCTCCTCTCCTGGCTCCCAGCCGCCACCACTGCTCTCTCCTCCCCTCCCCCTACTCCTCCCTGCCTTAACCCTTCTGAGCCACATGCTGCCCCAGACAGGCCCTGGCCCCTTCAGCAACCTGCCCTGCCCAGGGTGATGCCCCTTAGCAGAGGTTCTACCTGTTCCTGCCCAAAGCCCCAGAAGCTAGTCACCACCCCAGGAGCACTATGGGAGCTGAGTGTGTGTATATGTGTATCTTGTGGTGTGCATGTTCGTGGGTCTGCATGTGCTCTGGCTTCCCTCAGTCACATGTGTGGGGCATGTGCTGTCTCTGCTGGGCTCGGGGAGGAGGAGGAGGAGGAGGAGCTGGGAGACAGCAGAGCACAAAGGAGAGACTCAGACAGGCAGGCAAGCAGCAGGCGGGCGGCCTGCCAGGGCGCCTCAACCCCCACCCTAGGACTGCTCAGGTTGGGTGGTGGTGTGTGTAGGGGGGGGTATCTTTGGGCCTGGACTGTACATGCTGCCACGATGTCCTTGTGTTTAGCCATGTGCTCCCACCCACCCATGCAAGCCTGGTCCCCTCTCTTATCCCAACTCCTATCATTCCCCACCTCCAGGCCCCTCTCCAGCCCTTCTTCATGCGGTTCTCCTTTAACCTCCATCCATCCTCTGTGGCATCAATCCATCAGACTTCTTCACATTCGGTAAATGATTCCCCAATCTTAGCCACCTTTTGCCCTCTCTCCCACAACCAGGTCAAGACACAAGAAAGAAACATGCCTTTTGGGGCACTGACTGAATACGCCCCTCCCCCACATTCCCACGTCTTGGTGCTTGAGTCCTCTTCCTGTCCCCATGCTGCTACACTAGAGGCTGAGGAGGAAACCTTCTCCCTTCTCTACTGGACCCAAGCACCCTGTCTCAACTTCAGGGCCAACCTCCCATCTACTCCCAGCCTGACAACCCCTCCATACCCACCTCCTACCCACTATTGGTAGGAACTAAGTATCAAAATATAAGACTCTAATTTGTCCAGAGCCTTAGTTTCTGCTATGCTCACGTGTGGCAACGGAGGATCAAGGCCATGGGGTGAACTCAGAGCATGAATGGATCCAAACAAGGCACCCAGCATTTTCTTTATAAAGAAAATACACACATAAATATGCACACCAAGCTGGGAGGAGGAAGAATGATGGGACTGGGCATGATTCCAGCTTAGTAAGCTCTTCCCTCTCCTCTTCCTCACTCTCTGCAGCAGGAGCCAGGGGTCCCCACACCCGGATACTCCAGGATTCTCAGGCTCTACTAGCCCTCCTTCTGGGCCCTGGGCCCCTTAAACCTCAGCCTCAGCAGGCACTTTAAGTGTGTGCCCAACCCAGTTTGGCCAGGGTCACATGATTTTCAAGGAAGCTTCCTCACTGGCAGCTTCCCTTGGGGATGCGGGGGAGGGGCAGTTGTGGGGTATGGGCCTCCCACAAAACAGAGCATATCGAGGAGGAGCAAAGGTCCCAAACCAGACTAGATTTGGGGAAACCTGACTTTCAGAAGAAAGCTAACTCCAATCTGGGGCAGGAGGGGGTCCTGCAAATAACTCAAGAACCCGGGGTCCTGGGGAGTCCTGGGGATGTGGATTGACAGTGTTCTGAGGCCCTCTGAAGACTACCTCTCCAGTCACATCGCCTCTCTCTTCCCCCCTGGCAGGGAAGGGGAGCCTTCCCTCCCCAGGAAAGAACTCAGATCCAGGCTGTCATTGGCAAGAGCAGTGTTTTGGGGAGGCAGGGCTCTGACCCTAAGTTCTCTCTCAAATTCTTATTTTGGGTTCAAGCATTGCTCCCCTCAACTCAGCTCTCACAAATCACTCTAGTAGTTCCTATTTTGCCTGGGGCTCCACATTCCCACTCTCACGAGGGCGGACATGCCAGGCCCCAGGGCCCAATTATCTGCCCCCCTCCCCCAGGAATACCTCCTGTCCCTCAGGATGGCCAGCCTTCCCTGGCAACAGGCAGGAAAATTTGAAGGGGGGAAGATGGGCCCCAATTAACCCCTCCACCCAAACACGGTCCTCAGAAACTGCCTGGAGGGGGGTGTCACAGGATCTTAAGAGGGAATAGGCAGCAGGGAAAGGGGGGGGGGGGCAACCCAAACCAGCCAATCGCAACTCTATGATGACCTGAGGGGGGGGTCAAAAGTCCAGACTCACTTCTGATTGGCTAACACCCTGGAATTCTGGGAATTTCAGCCCCCCCAACCCCTCCCCAAGTAATCTCTCCCCCACCCTCAAAAAAAACCCCACATACAAGCTACCCCCAGCATCCCCTCCCCGAGCCTCCAGGCTGCTGCGCATTTACACAGTTGGGGAAGCCCCTCCCCGAGACCGAAGCCCCGCATACCCCTCACAGCCCCTACCTCCGCCAGGCCATCGACGCCCCACACACAAGTTCTCGCCAAACAAGGGGTGAGGGATCCGCAGAGGGTGAGGGAGGGAGGGAGGGGCCGGGCGGCCGTGCGCCTCACTCACCAGGACAGGCACAGCCCACTGACATCTTCACATCGCCCGCCGCCGGGAGCCCAGCCGAGTCACGGTGCCCGCCCCGCGTGGGGACAGGCCGGGCATGAGCCGCCGCCGCCGCCCGCGGCCCCTGCTGCCCTCGCCGCCGGCCCAGCCAGGCCCGGCCTCGGCCCCGGCCCGGTGCGGGCGGGCCCTGGCTGCAGCGAGGAGCCTGTCAGGCGCGGAGCAGACAGGAAGGAAGCCAGGCGGGAAGGCGAGCTGCCTCTGCGTGTGTGCGCGCGGGTGTGCGTCCTCCGAGTGTGTGTCCGTGTGTGCGCGTGTGCGTGTCTGTGCGCTCCCGCCGCCCTCCCCGCCGCTCACGCCGCCGCCGCCGCCGCCGCTCGCCCCCCTCTCCCTCTCCTCCCTCCCGCTATCTCTGGCGCCCGCTCTCCGGCGCGGGCCGGGCTGGGCCGGGCTTTATTAATATGCTAATTGCCTGCTAGTGGGAGGGGAGAGCCGTGTCAAAGTGACCCGACGGGCGCGCAGCGAGCGGCGACGTGCGTGCGCCGCGCGGCGGGCGGGCGGGCGGCGAGGGGCCCGGAGCGTTCAGGGAAGGCGAGCATGTGACGCAGCTTTTAAAAAAGGAGACGGAGGCAGAGACCCCGGAGAGGCAGAGCGAGGGGGAGGGATTAGAGGCGAAGCTGCACACTCTGTGTCGGTCCCCCCCCCGGCGCACCGCCGAGTTGGGAGCCGTGACGAGCCGGAGCGGGAGCAGGGACTGGGGGAGGCGGAGCCAGGGTGGGCTGCGAGGGGTAGCTCTTTCTCCACCCCCGCCGCAAACTGGGAGGGAAAGGAGACTGCTGACCACCCCCCCCCCATGCTCCCTGCTGAGAACCCAGTCTTACTCTGGAGGCCCCTTGTTAAGCGCCCCCATTCAACCTGGGTGAAGAAAAGAAGCATTATCCTAATTCTTGTGGCAACCCTTCAACTCACCTCCTCCCTAAATTAACCACCCTCCCTTGCCTGCTAAACCAGTTGGGACTAGAGCTAAAAGGGTTAATTAAGTGGGGTCCCCGCCCTCCCCCGCCTGAGGGCCTGGGATCAGCGTTTTCCTGGGGGGAGGGGGCAGAGGAATGACCGCTGGGTTGGACTGGGGAGGTGGGAATCAGCAGGCTGTCCTTCCCTCTACCAGGCTCTCTGACTCATCAGTCAAGACACTCTCCTCCCTTCCCCACTTCTCCCTCCAGTCTCCGCCTCCCCCACCCACCCCACCACCCGTCCCCCCTCCCTCCCCTGAAAGCTGCTCTCCTTTGAGGGTCTGGAGATGGGGGAGAACCCCTCCAGTGTCCCCTACCCGTAGGGGCTTTGGCCACGGTGGGAGTGGGGTGGGAGGGAGGAGGATCTGGATGGTCAATGTAAGGAACACTCCTTCCCTAGGGAGGAGCCTCCCAACCTTCAGGCACTCCTCAAGGACTCCCCAACCCAGCCGTAGGAGGGGGCTGCTCCATCTCCTCCATCTCCATCCTTTCCCAAAAGCCTAGCCTTAGCTGCCTCATAAACAGGAAATACCTATTAGCCGGGGGAGGGAAGGGAGCCGTCTGGAAAAGAGAATTGGTCCCCTCCCCTCTGCGGGGGGTGGGGGGTGGTCCCCAGCCGCCAGCTTCTCTTCCTTAAGCTTCAGGGTGGGCTGCAGGAGTAGATGCTGGGGCTGGGCTGAGGCATCTGGTTGGGACTGAGCAGGGGGTCCTCTTCCCCTTTGTTACGTAGAGAGGGATTGATAGTGAAGGTTGTCTCCTGCCCAGTCTGCACAGCTGGTTTGGCTGGGGGAGGGTTACCGATGTGGAGATTTAAGTGTTTATGAGACCCCTTCTCTCCACCCTAGCTTTTGCTGAGGGAACATGACATTATGGGAGGGTGAGGATCTAGGGGTTGAGAAGAGGACCTTCCTAGGTTTGGGAACCTCTCCCATGTGCTTAGGAGAGTGTTGGAGAGGGGAGCTGTGAGCACTGCCAAATACTGCCTCCCCCATTCTCATCTACCTATTTGATTTCTCCGCTCCAGCTCTTCCTATTTCCACCTTCAAGAGAGAGGGGGGGGGGGGGCAGGGGCTGAAGTCGTCCACAGTTATACAGGCATCCTTGACAGCATCCCCCGCCTGTGTCTCCCTCCTGCCTACATCCCCCAGGCAGAGGTCCTCACTGGAGAGGTAAAGGGAACCTAGAGCCACAGAACCCTGACGTGGAACATTGGATACCTGGGGTTGAATTCCATCGTTGCCCCTCACTAGCCAACGACCTGAGACAGTTGACTTCCTCACTCTAAGCTTTACCCTCGAGCTTTATTCTCTGTAATTGGTGAGAATCAACTAGGCAATATATGCCCAGTCACCTAGCCCAGTGCCAGCCATGTAGTCAGTACTCAATATACATTAGCCCCTTTCTGATTTCTTTGAAGTTATTATTTCAACTGTCAGGAGTGGGCTGGATTAGCTGGAGGATTAGAGAGAGAGTGGTGGAGAGGAGCTACCTGCCTTGATTGCTTTCACTCTCTACTGTTTATGAATTTGCATTTGTGTTTCCCCTAATCCTGTGACCACTCATTCCAACCAACTAGCTTGGCCAGATTCCAAGGGATTTACAACCCACCGTATAGGGCACTTTGCTTTCTCTGAATCAGTCCCTTCTCCTAGATTACGTATATGGAAGGTGGAAGACAAAGAAGAAAAACAGCATTTTTTGAGCATACAAATGTGCCAGGCATTGTGCTAGGTGTTTCACACCTGAGATCTCATTTACTGTTCATGACAACCTTTGGAAAAAGGTGCTATTACCTTCATAAAACAAGAAAACAGGTTTAGAGGTTAATATATGTAATTTATCTGTAAACCATTCTTATCCCTCTTTGCCTACTAATTAGTTAATGCCTCATTTAAATTTTTTATTTATTTTTAACTATTTTTTTATTGATTTCAGAGAGGGAGAAAGAAACATCAATGATAAGGAAGAATCATTGATTGACTGCCTCCTGCATGCCCCCTACTGGAGGTCCAGCCCACAACCCCAGGCAGGTCCCCGTGACCTCGTGGTTGGTTCATAGGTCTGTGCTCAAATACTGAGCCACACCAAAGGGTTGTCATTGCCTCGTTTAAATTTCAGTTCCGGCTCCATCTCCTCTAGGAAGTTACCCCTCTCAGTCCCATCCCAGCTGATCTAGTGGTCCTATTGGCTTTAGGAAATATCATCTCAGCCCAGATTGTGTTGTTCATTGGTTGAGCCTCGACCCATGAACCCAAAAGTTCACTGGTTCCTGGTCAGGGCACATGCCCTGGTTGTGGCTCCATCCCCAGTAAGGGGCTTGCAGGAAGCAGCCAATGGATGTTTCTCACTCATCCAGGTTTTTCTTTTATTTTTTGAAATATATTTCTTTATTGATTTCAGAGAGGAAAGAAGATGGAGAGAGATAGAAACATCAATGATGAGAGAGAATCATCAATCGGCCTCCTCCTGCACACCCCTCACTGGGGATCAAGCCCGAACTCAGGCATGTGCCCTTGGCTGGAATCAAACCTGGTACCCTTTAGTCTGCAGGCCGACGCTCTATCTACTGAACCAAACTGGCTAGAGCTCATCCAAGTTTCTATCTATCTGTATCCCTTCCTCTCTAAAATCAATAAAAACTTTTTTTTTTTTAACGAAAATATCCCCTAGCTGGTTTGGCTCAGTGGATAGAGCGATGGCCTGTGGACTGAAGGGTCCCAGGTTCAATTCAAGTCACAGGCACATGCCTGGGTTGTGGACTCAATCCCCAGTGGGGAGGCAACCAATCAATGATTATTTCTCATCATTGATATTTCTATCTCTCTTTCCCTCTACCTTCCTCTCCGAAATCAATACAAATATATTGAAAAATAAAGAAGGAAAAGAAAATATCAAAAACAAAGGAAAAAAGAAAAGAAAAAAGCATCAGTCCTGGTGGGGTAGCTCACTCAGCTGGTCAGAGCATTATCCTGGTACACTAAGGTTGCAGGTCAGGACACATACCAGAATCAACCAATGAGTGTATAAATAAGTGGAACAACAAATCAGTGTTTCTCTCTCTTTCTCTCCCTTCCCCTCTCTCTCAAATTAGTAAAGAAAAATAATTATATAGGTAGTCAGTTGTTATAATCAGATAAGTCTTTGGTGAGCATGGAGTAAGGACATGTGATTGGAAGGTGCAATATTTTTATTTTTATTTTTTATTAAGGTATTATATGTGTACATATCTTACCGTTGTCCCCCCCGACCCCACAGGGTCCAATATTTTTAAAAATATATTTTATTTGAGAGAGGAAGGAAGAAGGAGAGAGGGATAGAAACATCAATGATGAGAGAGAATCATTGATCAGCTACCTCCTGCAAGCCCCACACTGGGGATTGAGCCCACAACTCAGGCATGTGCCCTGACCGGGAATTGAACAATGACCTCCTGATTCATAGTTCAATGCTCAAACAATGAGTCACATCAGCCGGGCAGAGATTCCAATATTTGGTGGCCTATGGCCTATGTCTCTGAGGTTTTCCTTCATGGCCCTTAGGAATGTATCTGTCATGCACCACCCCTAGTAGTAGGCATAACACCACCCCTGTCTCAGTAGCACTAAGACACAGAGATATATTCCTATTTTTTTTGAGTAGATTCCATGTAGACACCATATTTAGGTGAATACATTGTTTTGTCAGATGCTGAACAAAGCAAAAATGGCACTACTTTCTGCTTTCTTTGACATTAATCTTCTTCCCAAAGCCTAATCACCATAATAATGACCATAATTTGTGCCATAATAGAGTACCACAGACTAAGTGATTTAAACAACAGGAATTTATTTTCTCACAGTTCTGGAGGGTGGAAATCTAAGATCAAGGTGCTGGCAGGGCTGGTTTCTGGTGAGACCTCTTTCCCTGCCTTGCATGTGTCTCTTCCTCCTCTGACACCTGCCTTATTGGATTAGGCCCCATTTTTATTATGTCATTTAACTTCACTGCCTTCAATCCTCTATCTCTAAATACAGTAATATTGGGGGGTAGAGCCCTTCAACATAAAAATTTTGCCTGGTGCAGGGGTGGAGGTGGGCACAATTCAGTCCACATCAGAGGTCGTCTCCTCTCATTAATTTTTGTGGGAATGTATATTGATGAAACTTTTTTCAAGGGCAATTTGGCATTATTTTCCAAAATTTCAAATTTATACATCTTTAACTCAGCAATCTCATTTCAAGGAAACTATTCCATAAAGTGTACAAAAGTGCAAATATACATGTACACACGTATAAGAATGTTCACTGTAGTTTAATTTGTAATAGTGAAAAACTGGAAATAAATATAATTTAAATAATGATATATTCGTATAATGGAACTCTACTCACTAAGATCTCAGTAAATATTTGGTTAATGTTGGGGGGATGAGGACAAATATGTAATACCTTAATCAATAAAGAAATTTAAAAAAATATTTGGTTAATGAATAAACTAGCATATTGTTACATGAAAAAAAGCAAGATGTAGAACCATACATGTCAAATGCCCCTATTTTTTAAAAAAATATTTTTATTGATTTCAGAGAGGAAGGGAAAGGGAGAGATAGAAACATCAATGATGAGAGAGAATTATCAATCAGCTGCCTCTTGCAAGCCCCACACTGGGGATTGAGCTCGCAACCTGGGCATGTACCCTGACCCGGTAGGGAGCCGTGACCTCCTGGTTCATAGGACAACACTCAACCACTGAGCTGAGCCACACCAGCTGCACTGGAATGGCCCTATTTTTAAAAAACATATTTTTTATTGATTTTTAGAGAAAGAGGATGGGGGGGGGGAGAGAGAGAGAGAGAGAGAGAGAGAGAGAGATACATTTATGCAGGCCTCCTACTCAGGATCAAGCCCAAACCCAGGCATGCGCCCTGACCAGGGCCTAGGATCAGGGATGGTGCACTTGACCAGGATCGAACCTCAGACCCTTCAGTCCATGGGCCAACTGAGCCAAACTGGCTAGGGCAGGAATGGCCTTATTTTCAAACTATCAAAAATGTGCAAAACTGTAGATTTTTAAACCCTATAGACTTTAGAGGGAGAGGAAATGAGGAGAAAGAGAGAGAAACATTGATGAGAGAAACATCTATTGGCTTGCCTCCTGCATGGCTCCTACTTGGGATGGAGCCTGCAACCCAGGCATGTACCCTGACTGGGATTCAAACAGGGGACCTCTCAGTGCATGGGAGGAAGCCCAACCAGTCACACCAGCCAGGACTAAATTTTTAAATTCATAGAAAAAGTATGGATGAATACACACTGAAGGTGACAAGGGTTAAATCTGGGGAGAACTGTAATTTGTAGGTTAAGTATATTTTTTCCTTTATGTAGTTTTGTACTCTTTGAAATGATTAAAGCTTTTTTAAAGTTAGGAAAACAATATGAAGTAGCTTCTAAATGGAAAGTGAATGAATAGAGATAATGATGGACTGTAGAAATACAGAGGGAATGTGGTTGACTGGGATGATAAAAAAGGTTTTTCTGAAGTAGGATATGAAAGATGTTTCAAGGTTCAAGTATTCCAGACAGAAAAATCAAGGCAGAAGAACACCTTTTGTCTTTGGAGGACAGCAAGGTGATCTGTCTGCATTAGCAGGACATTTGTTGCCAACCCGGATTTCTGAGCGTCCAGATAGAAGCTGACAATGCATTGGTTTAGGATTAAACTCACAATAGTGCGTAGTAGATTAGGTAAGGGTAGAGCCTGGAGTACGTGTGCCCACTAGGGGATGCTGTTTCAAAACATAGGCCCATTTGGGATTAGGTGAGAGGAATGTAAGGTGTAGCAGGTAAAACAACAAAGAGGGTGTTCCCACAGTTGAAAAAATTGGGAAAATAAAAACATGCGCAAATGTCAAGTCTCCCCTTATTACCTCTTGCTCCACAACTGGGTCTCCCACACAACAAAAAAACGAAAGCATTACAATATGCCTCTAGCATGTACCACCCAAGCTCCGATTAAAGTGACTACTATTCCCACGCTCCCTTGCGAGGCCAGTGCCCTCTTTCCGGGTGCAAGTTGGGGTGGGGTCGGGGGGGTGGGGGGAAGTAGGGGGTGTGTGTGCCTTGCTGCATCGTCTTCTGGGATTTGTAGTATTGCAGTGTCTTCTGGGAGTTGTAGTTCTCTCTCTACAATCGGCTGGGCGAGGCTGGAGACTCGGAGGCGGTGCCGGCTATCAGAGCTGCGCTGGGCGTTTAGGGGCCAAGATGGCGGCGCGCCGGGGACGGAGAGACCGAGTGGTGCCGCCTCCGAGTGGCGGCCCCGGCCCCGACCCTGGCGGTGGAGTCCGCGGCAGCAGTCGCGGGGGTCGGAGCCTAGCGCCGTATGAGACTGTGGGCACTGTGAGCGGCGGGGAGCAGGTGAGAAGCTGGCGGGCGGCCCGCGGCTGGCAGCAAAGCGGCGTGTGCCGGGCGGTGACACGTGGACGCTACAGGAAAGGGAGGAAGCGCTCCGGAGTCGATGCCGGGCGGCTTTGGGAGGCAGGTTGGGCCGAGTGGACCTGAGCCGTTTGCTGGTGGGACGCAGGCAGAGGCGGGGTCCCTATGGCCATTCCTCCGGAACGCCGGAGGGGCACAGTCTGGTGTCGGAAACCCGGCCCATGATTGGAGGGAGGAAGAAGGATTCGGACTTGGAGTTGAGGGCTAAGATTTCCATCTAAGGATGCCGAGTAGGGGGTGCCCTGTCCCCGCGCCGCAGTGCCTTTTCGAAGCCACGTGGGGTATGGGGGAGCGATTTTCCCCAGAGAACTTGTCTGCTTCCCCTCCCCCTCTAGACGGCCTCGGCACCCACGTGGATTGGGCTCAGGGTTAGGGGGGCCGCGGGTCCACGTGGGGGCGGGGAGGGGGTGTCCACGTGGCTCCCGCCTCCGGCAGCCGGGCGTCTCGTATCAGCGCTAGAGCCGCACTGCCGGGAACTGGGTGTGTCTCCGCGGGTCCCGCCATCTCCGACGGGGCTGGGGGGCCCTGGCCGGGAAGGAAAGTAGGGGCTGCGAGAGTCAACTTTGCTCAGAGGCTTGGAGTTCCTTTTCCTCCTGCTTTGGTCCGCGGAACCTCTAGACAGCGTCCGGTGAAGGACTTCCCAGATGTGCGGGAAGTCTGTTCCCTGCGGATGGCGGAGTGTGCTGGGGAGGGCAGAGGGCTGGGGTTGCAGGGCTGTGGAGTGAGCTGGTGGCGGCTTCTGCCTGACCGGCTTGGGGTGGATTGTGAGTCACGGGCACTGGTGTTTTGGTTGCCTGCAGTCCTGCCTCATTCTTGATTCGAGGGGAATGGAGAATGTCAACATATACATGGGACAAGCTAAAGGAAGGAGAATCCTCTCCCTTTCACTTTTTTCCTCCAGCATCTCTTTTGAGGAGACTGCTAAGGTCAGCTGTGAACTGACAAATTGGGGTGGTTTGTGTTTAAGGCTGTTTGGAATTTTTGCTGGGGATGAGAAAGTTAGAGGCGATTTGAGAACAACACTAGATGAACATTTATTGGATTGGGGGGGATTTCTTTCTGTCAGATTATTATTTTCTTGGCCTTCAGCTCTCCATACTTCAAAAGTGTTATCTTTTTATTCCTCAGCACAGGGCTTCTTATAAGTTCTCACCCAGAGTGGAGGTTGGCAGGACTTAGTTTGAACTGTTATCTCTCTTAAGCAATTAAGCAGAGTCCTTGAAAGCTTTTTTTGTTGTTCTCCAGGTGGGAGTTGGGCTGCAGGCTATCTACCAGGGTAGTGTCAGTTCCAGGGGAGAATGGCTTCTGGGTCCCTAACTTGGGAGCTGTCACACCCTCTTCCCTAATTTTCCCAGAGGTCACCCTTTGGGGGAGAGACAAGAAAGATTCATGACCTAGTTGTAATCTAAGTTAGGTGGTCATTTGGGGTTGGAGAGGTCTCATGGAGAGATTCTCTCCCCCCACACCCCCCCCCCCAATACAAAAAAAACCCTGGGTATTTGGAAGCCAGTCAACCAGGTACTTATTGAGAAAGCATTATGTTCAGACACAGGGAATACAGTGGTAAACCACTCCTGCCCTAGAGGGTCTCCCTCCCTCCCCCCAATAGGATCTTACGTTTTTATCAGGCTAGACAGATAATAAGGAAAGTGCATATTTGAGATTATATAATCAGCAGTAGTAATCTACTTTGCAGGGTCTGGGAAAGAACATTTTAAGCTGAGACTAATAAGGCTGTGTGTGTAGGTAGGGGACACTTTTATCAGAGGGAGTATGCCCTAGCCGGTTTGGCTCAGTGGATAGAGCGTTGGCCCCGTACTGAAGGGTCCCGGGTTCAATTCTGATCAAAGCCCTGGTCGGGATGTGTGCGGGAGGCAACCAATCGATGTGTCTCCCTCACATTGATGTTTCTCTCGGTCTCTCCCTCTCTCCCTTCCACTCTCTCTAAAAATCAATGGGAAAATATCCTCAGGTGAGGATTAACAAACAAAAAACCCACAAACAAACATCAGAGGGAATAGTATGTGAAGGCCTTGAGGTGGGAGAGAACATGACTTACTGGAGAAACAGACTTATGTGGCTGGTGTGGAGAGAGACAGGCAGGGTGGTGAGAGAGGACACACTGGAGCAGAAGAGTCTGATGGCGAAGACCAGGACCCCTGTAAGCCATATTAAGGAGTTTAAACCTAATGCTAAGGGCAGTAAGATGCCATTGGAGGGATTTAGGGACAGTTTCTGGAAGTGATCTGACTTATTTTTAAAAGTTTGTAGCTGGTTTTGAGCCATGCAGGGACAAGACTGGATATGGGTTCACTTTTAGCCTGGGCTTAGCCCCTAGATCAGGGGTGGGGAAGCTTTTTTTCTGGCAAGGGCTATTTGGATATTTATAACATAATTTGTGGGCCATACAAAATTGTCAGTTTAAAAATTAGCCTGCTATATTTGGTCAAACATTTAATTAACTCACCCCTAATGCCTTGTCAGGGCCAGATCAAATGATTATGCAGGCCTTACACGGCTGAGGCCGGACGTTCCCCACCCCTGCCCTAGATGATATTGGTACTCTGGGAGCTGTCCTATTTGGGGATTGAATGATGGGTGAGAGGTAAGGTGGAGAGGGGGGTGCCTCTGACTCCGGCTCCAGTACTTGTGTGATGGAGGTGATGAATCGTTTGTAGAGCTGGGCATTGTCTTGAGATTCTGGCCCAGTGGCTAGCCCAGGTAGGTGGCAGGGCAAGTTGAGATGCACCCTCCTTGCTCACCTAGGAGTGTTTGCTGAGCCAGGTGCTATTCTGCTGCTGGTTGTAATTACAGGATTGTGAAGGCCTGGGAGGAGTTACTGCCTAAAACCTGCCACCTTTCACTTCATCTCTGGCCCTGGCCTCCTAAATGTTCCTATCTAGCCTTTCCTCTCCCAGGTTATCCTCAACTTGTTAGGAGGGTGGGTATGCGGTGTAGTTACACATGTTGCTTTTTTTTCTTCTTGGAAGAGAAGCAATTTCCCTTTGCTGCAGAAGGGGAGGGGGGACTGGTTTATCCATGTTTCTTCCTATTCTCCGGCCTTTGCATCATACTTTTCCTATAGTGTAGATACCCATGGCTCTGGCCTCTGGCTTTGCTAGCTCCATTCCAGCCACTTCTGGCCCCGCCCACACCCACATGCTTGACAGGCCTGGACGGGTGGCTCCCTGCCTAACAAGGCTGAAGACATTGCTAGTTCTCAGGGAAGTAGTGGGGTGGGGCTTTTCCATCTACAGAATCAAGCTTTCTCATCTTTAGCTCTCACCTGATAGGGTTAGGGAAGAGACTTTTTTCTTGGGACTACTATTGAGAGGTTCGGTGGCACACTGTAGGCCTTCATAATAAAAGTATGTAGTAAGTGTATATAGGACACTGTACTAGGCACCTAGGATGACCAGGAAGTATATGTATAGTTTAAACCCTTATAAGAACCAAGAAGAACATAAAAGCTATAAGATACGAAGGGTTACTTGCCCCAAAGGAACTTGGAATCCAGTTTTAGTATTGATGTGAGGAATGTTATAGGCTGGGGAGGGGACAGGATGTGTTTGCCAGAAAAATGAGTGGTACAGAAGCATGTGAATTCAGGGGGAGATCATCTTGAAGGTGTCTTCTAGAAGAAGATAGGATTTGAGCTAAGGGGGAAGAGAGGCCTAAGAGGGATCGAGGGAGGTGAGGTGGTGGTAGTTGAAATTGCCTGCTTGCTGATCTCTCCTTTGGTGTGCCTTTCAGACTGTCTTCCTTCACACTGCCATCAGACATTTCTTCTGAACAGTCTTGATATTTTGACTCTCCAGTTTAATAATCTCTTGTGGCTCCAACTCTTTCTGGATGGAGTCCAAACTTTTTTTTGCTTAGAAGGTCCTTGAGCGCTGCCATCTTGGTAGGGGCTTTGGCTCATGAGCTGTACTTCTCTCTGCCAGCAAGTCCGGAAGTTTGGCTGTGGTGGGGCTCCTGCTGAGTCTGGGGCCATTGTGGAGGGCTGGGCACCTAGTTTATAGAGCGTATCAGTCAGTTGCCCCAAAAACTCCATGTCCTGTAGCCTTCACCATGCCCTTCTGACATTCCCCCTTTTTCCCCCAGGTGCTACTGCATGAAGAGGTGGATGATTCTGGCATTGTCAGTCTTTCTCGGCTGGGCTCCTGTCTGAAGGACAAGGATTTGGAGATGGAGGAGCTGATGCTGCAGGATGAGACACTGCTGGGAACCATGCAGAGCTACATGGATGCTTCCCTCATCTCCCTCATTGAAGATTTTGGGAGCCTTGGAGAGGTGAGCTAGAGCTGGGCCTAGACAGGCAGTTTGCATGGGAGGTTATGGCTTAGTTCCCAGAACCTTGGCTCCTGAATACCCAACCTGAATACCCATTTTTTGTCTCTAGGTGAGAGTTGGGCTACATGCTGTCAGATTATGTCCCATTTAAGGATGACCTGGCAGGCTTAGACTTCCCTTTCTCTTGCCTAGGCCCCTGACTTACATGTCCAGAGGGTTCTGATCCCTGTTTTGAGCCCAATTCCAGCCTCATCAAAGATGGTCTGCTAATCATTCCATTTAACTTGAGGGTGAAGGGAATGTTTGAAACAAGTTTATGATTTAATTTTGACAATCTCTGTTGACACTAGAGAGGTGGTGGATGGTAGTAAATGGGATTGGAACTCATGACTCCTGGTACTCAACTTTGTCCCTGGCAAATTGAACTGAACGAGAGCCTGGGAGACTGATTCTCTTGGCATCCAGTTCTTAGTGGCGCAGTAGGTCATTTGGGATGATGATGTAGGACTTTCCTGTTGTCTTTCTGGAGCAGAGCAGGTTATCTCTGGAGGACCAGAATGAAGTGTCATTACTCACAGCTCTGACGGAGATCTTGGACAATGCAGATTCCGAGAACCTGTCTCCATTTGACAGCATTCCTGACTCTGAGCTGCTTGCGTCACCTCGGGAGGGCTCCTCTGTGAGTGTGGGACCAGGGGAAGGGGTTGTATGGTTGGTGCAAAGGTTAGAACCATGTCTGTGGGCCTACTCACATATTCTGAAGCACAAACGCATCTCAGGTTCTTTTCTTTCTCTTAGCTGCACAAGCTGCTCACTCTCTCTCGGACACCCTCAGAACGTGACCTCATCACTTCAGTTGATCCACTGGGGCCCAGTACCGGCAATAGTAGAGTGAGTGGGGTAAGCCTGATCTAAGGAGACTCAAGGAATCCCAGGAGGGGAGGAGTGTGTGGGGGACAGGTCTGGAAAAAGATGTTCCTGGAAAAAACTCCTTCTGTGGCTTCTCTTCTCTCCTGTAGGTTGAGATGTCTCTCGCAGATCCCTCTTGGGACTTCTCCCCTTCTTCCTTCTTGGAGACCTCCTCCCCCAAACTTCCTAGCTGGAGACCCCCAAGATCCAGACCCCGCAGAAGCCAGTCTCCTTCTCCCCAACAGCGTAGTGATGGGGAAGAAGAGGAGGAGGTGGCCAGCTTCAGCGGCCAGATGCTTGCTGTGGAACATGGCAACTCAATGAGCAGCATCTCAGACTTTCCCATGCACCTGGCCTGCCCCGAGGAGGAAGATAAAACAGCAGCTGCAGGTATGGCAGTGCAGGCAGCTGGTGATGAGAGCATCTCTTCCCTGAGTGAGTTGGTGCGGGCCATGCACCCATACTGCCTGCCCAACTTCACCCACCTTACATCACTCAACAATGAACTTCAAGAGCAGCCAGATGATTTGACATTGCCTGAGGATTGTGTGGTGCTGGAGATTGTGGGCCAGGCAGCCACAGCTGGCAATGACCTGGAGATCCCAGTTGTGGTGCGGCAGATCCCTGCTGGACCCCAGCCTGTGCTCCTGGATGACTCACTAGAGGCCAGTCCAGCCTTGCAGCTACTCCTGCCTACACTTGAGTCAGAGACAGAGGCTGCTGTGGCCAAGGAAGCCCTCTGCCTTGAGAAAGAAGGGTTGTCACTGGACTCAGGGGAAAAGCTGGAGTCAGCCTTGTTGGAGCCCAAGGAAGTCATGGAGCCAGTGGTGCCCAAGGGGCCTCAGAACCCACCAGCCAATGCAGCGCTGAGTTCCCAGAGAGCTCGAAAGGGCAGGAGGAAGAAGAACAAGAAACAGCCAGCAGCCTGTACAGAAGGCTATGCCAGGAGACTGAGGTCATCCTCTTGTGGGCAGCCTACTGTGGCTACAGAGGTGATCTCTCAAGCAGGCAGTTTGCCTCAGGAGGAACTTCAAAGAGAGGTTGGGCCTCCCCATGGTAGAGGGAAGCCCCGGGCTTGGGCTCGGGCCTGGGCAGGTACCTTGGAGAAGCCTAGCTCTGGGAACTTGGAGAGTAATGCTGGACAAGCTAGTCCTGCTAAAGAAGGTCCTCTTGACCTCTACCCCAACCTGGGTGACACCATCGAAGTTAACGCTGTTCCAACCCATATCACATTGGTTGACTCTGCTCATGCCAACCCCACGCCACTTGATTCTGTTGAAGCTGATCCCTCTGCAATTGATCCTGTTCTAGGTGACCCTGTACCTGTTGACCCTGCATTGGTTGACCTTGCTTCAGCCAACTCGGGGCTGGTTGACCCTCTTCCAGCTGACCCAGTGTTGATCGAGCCAGTCCTGGCTGACTCTCCAGCAGTTGACCCTGCAGTGATTGTTCCTATCTCAGATGACTTGCCACCAGTTGACCCTGTCTCTACCAACTTAGCACCAGTTGACTCTGTTCCCAATGACCTGGCTCCAGTTAACCCTGTGCTAGTTAAGTCTAGGCCAACTGACCCCAGACGTGGTGCAGTGTCATCGGCCCAGGGGAGTCCAGCCCCCCAGCTCCTAGAGTCAGAGTCCTTGGACCCCCCAAAGGCCATCATCTCTGAAGTCAAGGAGATTGTGGGTCCTCTGAAGGTGGAAGGTGATACCAATGCCACAACCCAGGAAACCAGACCTCGGCCTCTTAGTCTATCTGAGTACCGGCGACGAAGGCAGCAGCGCCAAGCAGAGGCAGAAGAAAGGAGTTCCCAGCTCCCATCTGGGAAGTGGCCCAGCCTCCCAGAAACCCCCACAGGGCTAGCAGACATCCCTTGTCTTGTCATCCCACCAGCCCCAGCCAAGAAGACACCTCTGCAGAGAAGCCCTGAGAATTGCTTTGTGCCTGTGGGTGGTCCCAGTCCTGCTTCTCCTAGTCCTGAGCCACCTACAAGCAAATCTGTGGCCTCAACTCCCACTGAGCAGGTTCCATCCCAAGAGATGCCACTGCTAGCGAGACCTCCACCTCCTGCTGTGCAGTCCATGCCCCCCACAATGCCCACTGCTGTGCCTTTTCCACCGGGTGGGCTGGGCATGACTCCCATGCTGCCCCCACCACCCTTGCAGCCTCCTAGTCTTCCAATGTCTGTGGGGCCAGTACCACCTGATCCCTATACTCACTATGCCCCCATGCCACCCTGGCCTTGTTATCCCCCAGTGTCTCCTGGCTATCCTTGTTTGCCACCCCCACCAACAGTGCCCCTAGTGTCTGGTACCCCTGGCGCCTATGCTGTTCCCCCTACTTGCAATGTGCCTTGGGTACCCCCTCCTGCCCCAGTCCCGCCTTACAACTCTAGCTGTACTTATGGGCCCGTGGGGTGGGGTGCAGGGCTACAACACCCTCCATTCTGGCCTACTGTGCCCCCACCACCTTTGCCTCTAGCCTCTGTTGGGAGAGCTGTTCCCCCACCCAAGGTGGAGTCCAATGGCATCCCAGCTGGTCCTCCTGAAAGTTTACCTCCTGTACCAATGGCTCCTCCCCTCACTCTGGGGCCAGCTGGCCAGGGAGCTCCACAGATAGAGCCCACCAAGGTGGAGGTCAAACCAGTCCCTGCTTCTCCCCATCTGAAACACAAGTTATCCTCCCCGGTGCAAAGCCCACAGAATAAGGTTTCACCATGTCTGTCTGCTGAGAGTGTGGCTATTGAGGAGCCTGCATCAGAGAGGTTAAAGTGTGAGACCCAGGAGACCAAGTCCAGGGAGAAGACCCCCTCTCCTGTTGCCAAGGCTGTTCCCACACCAAAGCAGAGCACTGCCACTAAGTTGCCTGCTGTCCACCCAGCCCGTCTAAGGAAACTGTCCTTCCTGCCTACCCCACGTATCCAGGATCCTGAGGATGTGGTACAGGCTTTCATCAGTGAGATTGGTGAGTGCCACATATATGGCATCAGAGTCAACTGGTATTAGGTTAGCGGAGACAGGGTCAACTGGTGGCAAGTCATCTGTTGGTGTGAAGAAGGGAATTGGGTTTGGGTGGAGAATGTCCTCCCTAGATTAGGATAAAGTATCTGGCTGGGGGGCTGGCCTTTGGATTTCTTTGGAGGGTTCTTGAGAGTCGGAGCTCTGGGTTTGTTTAATTATTTCTTGCTTTGTATTGCTGTCTTGGTTTACTTAGTATAGTGAGCAGGGGGAGCGTAAAGGAAGAAATGACGTGATTTGGGACATCCCGGGACTTGTGTACTCAATTGATAGGAGCTGTTTTCCAATCCTGTGTTGTGTGCTTCCACAGGAATTGAGGCATCGGACCTGTCCAGTCTGCTGGAGCAGTTTGAGAAATCAGAAGGTGAGGGAACCTGGGTAGCTTTGCTCCAACCCCTTTTTAAAGTTACTATTTCCTTTGGGCCCAGTTTATAGTTACTTAAACTGGGGGAAGGACAGTCTTAGCCACTAGAGCAGCCCCCTAATTGGAATGGGAGACAAGATCCAGCTGTAATGCGATCTAAGCTGGAGAGAGGGTACAGCGTGGCAAGTATTACAAAGAGTAGACCAATGGGGAGATGTTTCCTAGAGGGAAGTAGCTCGCAAGGTAGGCCTTGAAAGATAGGACTTCCTAGAATGCATGTGGTGAATAAAGGCAGAGATACAGAAATGATTGAGTGTGGTGTATTTAGAAGGCAATGGGTAACAGCTTTTTCAGTGCAAGGCATGGTGCTGCTGATGATACTATATCCTGTTCTCAAGGAACTTACCTAATTGGGGAGAAAAGTATGCAGAAATGACTCCTGAATTGGTAATGGGTATTTATAGTTCGAGGCAAAATAAATATAAGTGTAGAACAAGTGTAAACTATAAGACTAGGAAGTTGGGCACATCATGTAGAACCTTGAATGTTAGGCTCAGAAGTTTGGACTCTATCTCAGATTCAGTGGGTAGTGGATGTTTCTGAGTAGAGAAGAGACATGATTAACAATAGTACCTGTGCACACACTGGAGAAAAATGGATCTTTCTGGGGAGACCCCAGTGGAATATGTAGGCAAAGTGGATTTTCCTCCTTTGGGTCTCAAAGCCAGCCCTTCTATACCTCCTCAATTTGGAACATCTGGTTGGGCTTTTAACTAGTATGGTTTCTTTGCAGCCAAAAAGGAGTGCCCTCCCCCGGCTCCTGCTGACAACTTGGCTGTAGGAAACTCAGGGTAAGTATGGAGACATGTGAGCGAGTTACCCTACAGCTGTTGGTCAGCAGCCGGCCGGCGCTCCAGGATCATTCATTGGATGCCTCTGTTGCAGTGACGTTTAGTCAGCTCTAGAGTCTTTCCCTGTTTCCACATCCCCATGCTCAGCTCATCACTACTGGGCACTGTTTTGGGTGGTGAGGTAGGAGGATGGATGCGTACCAAGACTTTGGTTGATTCCATTCTGGGGTTCTAAATGTCTTAGAGGTGCCTTTTGTCTTCTGGCAAGTGATGCCTTTGGGGGGGGTTTAATTTAACACATTTTAAACTTGTTCAACACTAGTGATAGTTTAAGATAAGTGGGGGAAGATGTTGATGGCTAGGGCTTCCCTGACTCCTTGGAGGATACAGGTACCCTAGACCTTGTTCCCCAGTCTTCCAGGACTGAGAGGACTTTAAAAATTTTTTCTTGTTCATGCTATGCCATGCTCTTCTGTCAAGCATATTCCTCTCCACATTGATTTTGGGTTGGTTTGAGCCCGGCAGGTAAAGCTCCTGGCTTGAAGGAGGTGGGTGGGGGGTATTTAAGATTATAGTTGAGTTGCCTCCTGGCATTGGGCAGAGCTGAGCTAAGACCCAACCTACAGTTCAGTCACCAAGACTATTTGTGTGCTTGGGGAGAATGATAGGGGCAGGTTGTGCATCCCATTCCTCTCTGCACACACCCCTCCCATTGCTTTGTGAGGAAAGCAGAAAGATGTATAGATGTTGAGGAGGCAATGAACCAGGCTTTCCCTTTTCCCCCTGCCAGCAGCGTTGACCCTCCCCAGGAGAAGAGGCCCCTAGACCGGTTACAAGCCCCAGAACTGGCCAACGTGGCAGGTGGGTTCAGGGTGGGGAACTCTGCCTTTGCTTAGTTTATGCAGTAAATGTTTGTAGAGCCCGATCTGATCCTCATCCTGAGGTTCTCACAGTCCAGGGGCAAGTGTGCAAATTGAGTTTGTTGAGTATCAGAGGTTGTATGTCAATTAAGTGGGGTCTGACGGGGGACAGTGAGGGATGGGTTGTTTGGAAGGTAATCTCCAAAGCAGAGGCTTGAGAAAATCACTGATACCAATCAGGTAGGTTTAGGGGATAGAGAATTCTGTAGATGAGCATCTAGAGTGAACTGAATAAATAAAATCAGCCTGGTATATTTTGGGGAATTGCAAGTGGTTCATTTTGGCTGTGGTGTAGTGGCTGATCAGTGTGATGAGCAGAACTAAAGCAAGAAATAAAAGCTGGAGTGGTAAGTAGGAGGTCAGATTATGGGAACTTGGAATGTAATGGTAAGCTATTTGGACATTATCCTGTGCATTGAAGAAGCAATTGAAAAAGCTTTACTGAATTGGTTTTTGGGTGCTCCCTCCAGCAACAATGTAGAAGACAGGTAGACATGTGTGAAGCTCAAGGTAGGGGATCATTAGAGAAGAAGACAAGTCCCGGCAAGATGCAGCCAGAAGTCAGGCAGTGCTGGAGTAGGGTGGAGGGGTCTAGGAATGGAGAGGTAGACTGAGCAGGACCTGATCACTAGTTAGGTTGGGGCAGTGAAAGGTTGAGGGATTCAGGAAGACCCTGGCTGGCAGGGTTTCTGTTGCTGGTCCCCAAGATGGGGAACTTGGGGGAAGGAGTAGTTGCAACAATGGGAGAAGTTGGGCTGTGGACCATTGTTGGTGTACTTTGTGAGATGAGGTGGGGGTCTCTGGAGCTTATATATACAGTGTTTGGAAGTCTAGAATCGGATCTCATCCTGCTGTCTCCATCCTCCCTCCCCTCACAGGGCTCACCCCTCCAGCTACCCCTCCCCACCAGTTATGGAAGCCCTTGGCTGCCGTTTCCCTGCTGGCCAAAGTCAAATCTCCTAAGTCCATCGTTCAGGAGGGAACCCTGAAGCCTGAAGGAGTTACAGAGGCCAAACATCCAACTGCAGCCCGCCTCCAAGAAGGGGTCCATGGCTCTAGTCCGGTCCATGTGGGCTCTGGGGACCATGACTATTGTGTCCGGAGCAGGAGCCCCCCAAAAAAGACTCCTGCTCTAGTCTTTCCAGAGGCAGGCTCCCGATGGAACGTCAAACGCCATCAGGATATCACCATCAAACCTGTCTTGTCCCTGGGCCCAGTCGCCCCTCTTCCTCCAGGCACAGCTGCCTCCCAGGATCCACTTGATCACAGGACTAGCAAAGAGCAGGCAGATCTCCCAGCCCCTTGCCTTGCCCCATCTGCCTTGCTGTCCCCTGAGGCCTCGCCCTGCCGGAATGACATGAACACTAGGACTCCCTCTGAGCCCTCAGCCAAGCGGTCAATGCGCTGTTATCGAAAAGCCTGCAGGTCAGCTAGCCCCCCAAGCCGGGGCTGGCAGGGCCGCCGTGGCCGCAGCAGTTCTGTCAGCTCTGGGTCCAACCGGACCAGCGAAGCATCTTCCTCCTCATCCTCATCGTCGTCTTCATCCCGATCCCGGTCCAGGTCCCTCTCTCCCCCACACAAGAGGTGGCGAAGGTGAGCTCTGATGGTCTATTAGGTCCTCTCCATTTAGGAAGTTTTTTTGCACATTGAGTTTGATACTTTCAGGCACTAAGGCTTCTGTTTCTGTCTCTGGCTTTTGTCTTCTCTGCCTTCCCTGGATTGTTGAAGGAGGCAAGTTGTGAGAAAATAGCTTCTGTCCTCTGTTGGAGTTTGGGCTATCCCTGAGGTCTCTGCTTCCTTGAGACCTGCCTTGGGGAAACCATTAGGATTTGATCTTAACCATGTTGAATTCTTTGAATACTGTATCAGTCCTCATTTCTGGTATTTTCTTGGTGGTATGTGGGAAGGTGGGATTGTGGGTTGTTAATGGCAGACAGTCCTTTTAATCTGTTGAGGAAAGAATCTGGGCAGTTCTTTTGGGTGTCCCTGTGGCCTCATCTATTTCCTGGCAGTACTTTTTTTTTTCAGTAACAGACCCAAATTTTCTATTTAGATAAGGTGGCCTTTATCTCTTTTAGTCTTCACTTATTTTTCTTCTTTGTGATTTGTTAAATATTTTTCAATCTTTAATTGCATAATTGAAAAGAAATATGACCTATGCCAAAACACTCTAAAATATTCCAGATACATCTAAAATTCATCAGGGCTTCAGTTTGGTCATCTGTGAAGAGTTTTTCTAGACCTCTTCAGCTTTCTTTTGCCTTTGGTCCTGTGCTTCCTGAGAAGGAAGCAGGGCTGTGGCCAAGGTGAAGTAAGTGGCATATACCTGCACCATTCCCAGCATTCCTATGCGCCCCTTTATTCTCTAGGTCCAGTTGTAGTTCCTCTGGATGTTCCCGAAGATGCTCTTCCTCTTCCTCATCTTCCTCCTCTTCCTCCTCATCCTCATCATCTAGTTCCCGAAGCCGGTCCCGCTCCCCATCCCCCCGCCGGAGAAGTGACAGGAGACGGCGGTGAGCATGTGTTCAGGGAGTCAGTGCATCTGGGGTGTAAGTGCCTGAGAGTTCAGAGACTTAAGCTGTCTAATGTCTGGGTGGCTGATGGTACCTTCTTTTGTCAGGTACAGCTCTTATCGATCACATGACCATTACCAAAGGCAGAGAGTGCTGCAGAAGGAGCGTGCAATAGTGAGTAGAGGAGCAGGTCATGGGAGGGGTGGGGAGTTTGCCCCTGAGTCACAAGCTCAGAACCTTCTGCAGTTCTGGCCCTGGCTCATGGTATGTAAATTTCCCTTTTCCCAACAGGAAGAGAGAAGAGTGGTCTTCATTGGGAAGATACCTGGCCGCATGACTCGGTCAGAGCTGAAACAGAGGTTCTCTGTTTTTGGAGAGATTGAGGAATGCACCATCCACTTCCGTGTCCAAGGGTAAGCTTGGGCCCTAAGGTCAGGATGTCCTTCCTGTCCCATTCATGTACTTCAATGCTTTTTTGTCTTTCCCCCTTACTCTGGTGTGTTGGACAACATTTTTTCACTCAGAGGATTGGCTATTTGGGGAATGAGAAGAATCACCCTAGTCCCCCTCTACCCTGGTGAGTGTTTCTTCTCCATGGCATGTGCCCAAATAGCCAGCCTCTGCCTCACCCACCAGTGACAACTATGGCTTCGTCACTTACCGCTATGCTGAGGAGGCATTTGCAGCCATCGAAAGTGGCCACAAGCTGAGACAGGCAGATGAGCAGCCCTTTGATCTCTGCTTTGGGGGGCGCAGGCAGTTCTGCAAGAGAAGCTACTCTGATCTTGGTGAGTGGAGGGAGGCCCTGAGGCTTTGGTGTAAGGGTTCCCAGCCTTTTGAGAGTGGGCTCGGCAGACTTGTCTTCTTCTGACACATGAAGGAACCCAAGGGGTGGGATGACTTAAAATCATTATTGGGATGGGAGGTGGCTGGCCATCTGAGGACTCTGTGGTTGGGAAGTGTGGTCAGAGACCTTGATGTTTGTCTGTCTCTCTCTACCTTTATAGACTCCAACTGGGAAGACTTTGACCCTGCTCCTGTAAAGAGCAAATTTGATTCTCTTGACTTTGACACATTATTGAAACAGGCCCAGAAGAACCTCAGGAGGTAACCCTGGGCCCTTCTCCCCCTGCCCCTTTTTATGGAGGTGTCCAACCATCTCCAACCCCTCCCCAACTCTAGGGGAGAGAGCTGCTAGTGAGGAGATGACTGTTTTATAAAGAAATGGAAAAAGTGAAATAAAAAATGTGTTAAATCAGATTTTTTAAAAGGGTATTTGTTTTTATAACAGGCATTGAAACAAGTTAATTTGCATTCCTATTTGAGATGGATGACTTTGAGGGATTCCCCCTGTGTTTGGATGATTGAAGTCACTATGCAGACTAATAAATATGGACTAGAGAGAACATCCATGTGCTGTTGTGCTTATTTCTTTCTATGGTGTTAATACCAGACATACTCACTTTTCCTCTCAACACAGTGTCACGTTTACCTCCATTGAGTTCCTAGGACCCCTCTTTGATCAGGTGCAAAATCCTGTTGGACTTGAAACTTGGCTCCTCAAGTGTTTTGACAGTGAAATCAGTCATCAGGGCAGTGCTTCTCAAACTTTAAAAGGGCATTTGAGCCCTGGCCAGTATGGCTCAGTTGGTTGTCCTGTGCACCAAAAGGATGCTGATTCAATGCTAGCAGGGCACATGCTGGAATTGTGGCTTGATCTCCAGTAGCAGGTGTGCAGGAAGCAGCCAATGGATGTTGCGATCTCAGTTTCTCTTTCTCCCTCTAAGAAAACAAGGGTGGGGTGGTGGTGGTGGTGGGGGGGGGGCAGCATTTGAACCCTGGCCAGTGTTGCTAGGTGGTTCAAGCGTTGCTCAGATGTTTAAAGAATGCATGCATGTGGATCGACTTCTGGGGAAGAGGGAGATAGATGTAGGAGTTATATCTAGGAGAGGGGAATGCCTATTTTGAAAAAGACAAAAGAAGTGTGTCCCCTGAAAAAGTACATCCTTACCCTTTTTGAGGGGCATTAATGGGAAGTAGTCAAAGTGTAGTGTACGGGATTGAAGGTATTCTTGTCTGTTGCTAATGTAAACAAATATGATAGAGTTTGAAATAGACTTTGACAGGCCTGGGCATTTGAACATTTGAGTATTCAGGACAAAGGGGGGATCAATTGGGTAGTTTTCCAGTTCTCTCACAGGGAGAGTTCACAGTATAAACGGTCAGGATTATGGTTAGAAGAGGTTGCTGCTGCATCACTCAGGTTTGGTGCACAACCCCTTTTACCTTCATAGAACTGACTTGACTGAATAAGTAAGTGGGGGGCCCAGCCCCCCGTCACTATAAAGGGAAGGCAGGCCCTAGCTGGTTTGGCTCAGTGGGTAGAGTATTGGCCTGCAGACTGAAGGGTCCTTGGTTCGATTCTAGTCAAGGGCACATGCCTGGGTTGTGGGCTTGATCCCCAGTGGGGCATGTGGAAGGCAGCCCATCAATGATTCTCATCATTGTTTATATCTCTCCCTCTCTGAAATCAATAAACATATTTAAAGAAATAACAATTTTAAAAAAATAAAGGGAAGGCAGGCTGTATGCTCTCCAAGCTGGGTCTGCTGCTTTGCATCCACTTCCAATTTTTGTTTGTTTGTTTACAATAATCTTTATTTTTTATTTCCATCGATTCTTAAGTTTTTCATCAGGCCTCAGATGCCAAAATGGTAAAGCAGATCAAGAGCAAGTATGCTTTTGAGGAAGCCTTGAAAGCGCAGGAGATAAATTTGTAGTAGCTGACTTCTCAGCCACATGGTGTGGGTTTGGCAAAATGATAAGGTTTTTTTTTTTTAATTTCCTCTCTGAAGTATTCCAACGTGGTATTCCTTGAAGTAGACGTGGATGACTTAGGATGTTGCTGTAGAGTGTAAAGTCAAATGCATACCAACCTTTCAGTTTTTGTTAATCCTCGCCTGCGGATATTTTTTCCGTGTTTTTTTTTTAAATATATTTTATTAATTTTTTACAGAGAGGAAGGGAGAGGGATAGAGAGCTAGAAACATCGATGAGAGAGAAACATTGACCAGCTGCCTCCTGCACACCCCCCACCGGGGATGTGCCCGCAACCAATGTACATGCCCTTGACCGGACTCGAACCTGGGACCCTTCAGTCCACAGACCGACGCTCTATCCACTGAGCCAAACCGGTTTCGGCTTTTCCGTTTTTTTGTGTTTTTTTTTAGCAGGAGTGGAAGGGGGGGACAGAGAAACATTGATGTAAGAAAGATGCATTGATTGGTTGCCTCCAGCATGTGACTCGAATGTGCCAGGGATTGATCCTGCAACCGAGGTAAGTGCCCTTGACCAGAATTGAACCTGAAACCCTTCAGTCCGTGGGCCGACACTCTTAACCACTGAGCAAACTGGCCATGGCCACCCTTCCAGTTTTGTTTGTTTGAAATATATTTTTATTGATTTCAGAGAGGAAGGGAGAGGGAGAGAGAGAGAAACATCAGTGATGAAAAAGAATCATTGATGGGCTGCCTCCTGCATGCCCTCTACTGGGGACGGAGCCCGAAACCTGGGCACGTGCCCTTGGCCGGAATTGAACCCAAGACCCTTCAGTCCGAAGGCCACTGAGCCAAACCATCTAGGGCTACAAAAGGACAAAAGGGTGAATTTTCTGGAGTTAATAAGGAAAAACAAAGCCACCATCAATGAATTAATTTAATCATGTTTTCTGAAAACAATCAGCTATCAGTTCTTGAAATTTATTTACATAAAAGAAAGATCAAGCATAGAGACTATATACTCCACTACCATCTGATTGTAAATGACAAAATATTATTTAAAAAAATAAGTGGAGGATAGGGTTTCATGGGCAGGACATGATGGGGGGCAGTTTTGTTACTGGAAAGGGGACCTGGCCCTGAGTCTGCCTGCCTTGGGCCAGCTGGTAGTGTGTAGGTTCTTGACTTTGTACAGGAAAGATTTCACAGCACAAGTCCAGGTGATTTTTAGAGGATGTTTGTTCAAACTGGGAACAGTGAAACGGAAGGGTCTAAGATAGAAGAAGCAATAGGAGAGACTAGACAGTGAAATGAGCCTAGGCTGGGCTGCTTTGGCTCACTAAGAAGTAAGAAAAAAGAGGGCCTTTGGGATAGGTTCAGGCCCATAGATCCCTGGATGCAAGTCTTGTGGGAGTCCCTTAGGAACTGCATGCCTGTGGGGAAGAAGAGAGGGAAGAAAAAGGCGAGGTGTGCTTTCTGAAGGGAGAGTGCACTGTGGTATCTTCAATTTTAAGGTTTTTAAAGGCTGGGAGTTTTAGGGAGGTGTTATGGGATGAGCTCAATAGAATATGTCAGTTCTATGCGGATGTGCCAAAATTAGATTTATTCCCTTAACTTCATCTGCCCTTTGGTGTAGTTGGCACAAATGGCACTAATAGGATTTCTGCTATCTATCTCCCCGAGTAGGGTGATTTAGGCTATTTACCCTCTGGCTGGGGAGAGGTGCCAGCCATTATTAAGTGTCCTTGGTTTAGTGAAGATAGGATTTTGCCATTTGCTAGATGGTTGTAAACTACTTGGTGACTGTTTCCCTATTCTTGTTCTGGCTTACGCCCCATCTTTACCACAGATGATCTGAAGGAACCTCTGCAGGGAAGGTGGGAGTCCCACAGGCTGTGGGTGTGGGAGGCAGTGAAGAAGAATGGTGGGAATCCACTGGCAGTGTGGATAGGGGCGTCTGGAGATCTTGTGACCAAGTCCAGACAGTCCCAGGACAGCTCGAGCCCACCTGTCCACTCATTTCCCTGAAATGCTAATCCCCGAACTAGGGAGCAGGAAACCGCCGCTGGGAGGAAAGATGCCTCAGGAGAAAGGGCTGGGAAGTCCGCAGTTTTCCCGCCACTGCCGAGGGCGTGACCCCTGACGTCAGGCCCCGCCTTCTCAAAGTGGCGGGCGGCGGGCTCCGCCCTTACCAAGATGGCGACACTCGTGGGAACGGAAAGAGCTTACAGATTTTGCGCAGATCCTTCCTCGGAGGTGGAGGCGGGACATCCCGGCGGAGTGCGCCCGCCCCTTCCGCTGTGCGCCCGCGCGGCGCGATGACGTAACACGCTCCGCCCCGACCTCGCTGGATTCCTGAGTTCCTGAGTCGTGTGCATCGGCAACGGTAGTGACGCGTATTGCCCGGAGGATGGCGGACGCCGGCTTACCCCGCGTGGTTCCCAGCGACCTGTATCCCCTCGTGCTCGGCTTTCTGCGCGATAACCAACTCTCGGAGGTGGCCAATAAGTTCGCCAAGGCAACAGGCGCTGTAAGTCCCGGACTTGGGTCACGGGCCGGGGTGGGATGACCACAGGGGTCCGGGCCCAGACATGGTTAGGTTTCCAGGTAGAGAGGTCCGTGGAGTCCGCCGGGCCCGTGTCTGCGGGGCCTTGGTGCCGTTTTTCGGTGGTGACTGGAGAGAGAGAGAGAGCCCGGAGTCCGCGAGGTCTTGACCAGGTAGTGCTGAGTCTTGTAGCTTTTTTTCTGTTGAGCGGTGCAGTGGCAGCAGCGTGGGACCCGCGTGGTCCAGATCACGTGGCTGGCGGAGTGCGGCGAAGTGGGAGTAGTATCCAGTCTCACCGGAGGCATTGGAAGCTCCTGGTTCCTTCTTTTGGCTTTAGGTAGTTGGTGGAAAGCGTGACGACTTTAACTCTCAATCGAATTTACCGGGGAGTCAAAGATACCTAAAATGCTTTAGAAGGGTGGGATTTTCCGTAGTAAAGAAAATGAACGAGAATAGAGGCAGGATTCTGCTGTTATGCCGAAGTAGCAGAAGTGGCATTGAGCATCATAGTTCTACCATGCAGGCATAACAATGAACTTGGTTGGATCTTTGACTTGTGGAATCAAATATAGGGTTGGGACCAGGCGTTGTCATTCATTTAAAGATGTATAACTGGGGCAGCTTGATTAATCTGAGTATTTCTATTTCTATGGGGAAGTCATCATACATTTTATAGGATTTTTGTGAGTTTTAGTAATATATACGAAGTGGCAATCCCATCCAGTGCCCGGTGCTCATCAGTGAGTGAAAGCTGTTATCATCGCGTTGGTAACTTAGGATGTTCGGAAGAAATGTGAAAGGAAGATGACTAGGAACGTGAAAGGTTTGGAATCTACATCTCAAGAAAAGCAGACCTGATTGCATGGGCAAAACACCTTGAGAGAGGATAGAATCTTTGGCAGTCTTGGTCTTTTTAAAAATTTTTTTAAAAAACTTTTATTGATTTCAGAGAGGAAGGGAGAGGAAGAGATAGAAACATCAATGATGAGAGAGAATCATTAATTGGCTGCCTCCTGCACGCCCCCTACTGGGGATCGAGCCCATAACCTGGGCATGTGCCCTTGACTGGAATCGAACCCAGGACCCTTCAGTCTGCAGGCCGATGCTCTATCCACTGAGCCAAACCGGCTAGGGCGGCAGTCTTGGTATTTAATTAAGAAAATAGACTTATTAGTGGCAGAATCCAGCTGTGCAAAGAGAGAATCAGATCAGCCTCAGAAAGGACTTAAGCTGAGGCAGCCTGCCAAGACATCAAATATAACTGTTTTTATATTGAAACTGTTAGGCTGCAAAGAGTGTTTCCACAATGGGCTGGATGAAATTAAGCCTTTCAGAACCAGGTTTTTTAAAAAAAGAATGTTTTTATTGATTTCAGACAGGAAGGGAGAGGGAGATAGAAACATCAATGATGAGAAAGAATTGTTGATCAGCTGCCTCCTGCACCCCTCCCCCCACTGGGGATCAAGCCCACAACCTGGGCATGTGCCCTTGACCACAATTGAACCCGGGACTCTTGCGTCCCCAGGCTGACTCTATCCATTGAGCCAAACTGGCTGGGGCAGAACCAGGATTTTTTTTGTTTTTAATTAAATCTTTATTGTTGTGAGTATTAAATATGTTGCCCTTTCCCCCTCCCCCCATTGACCCCTTCTAGCCTACCTCCACCACCCCACCTCCACCTCTGCCCCAGGCCTTCACCACCCTGTTGTCTGTGACCATGGATTATGCATATATGTGTACAAGTTCTTTGGTTAATCTCTTCCCACCCACCCACCCTCCCTCCACCTTCCCTCTGAGATTCTGCAGTCTGTTCTATGCTTCTAGGTCTCTGAATCTATTTTGTTCATTAGATTCCACATATGAATGAGATCATGCGATACTTGTCTTTTTCTGACTGGCTTATTTTGCTTAGCATAGAACCAGGATTTTTAATGTGGCAAAATCTTTGTGGAGGGCTTAGTAAGGGCCAGATGCTTTTTCCAGGTTCTAAACACTTTATATGCCTTATCTCTTATCTCAACAATTTAAGATGTATAGTATTACCTTAGCCTTTTATAGATATAGAATGAACTTGCTTAATTAGACCTGTTTTCTGATTTAGCTAAACTTTTTCCAGCCCAGGGAAGCACCACAACTTCTCTTTCAGGTAGTTGTCAGCAATACAGCAGTAAATATCAACACAAAGCAGATTATTAGTGTAGATCATTCAGGGAGAACAAAGGGTAAAATACTTAACTGCAGCAGTGAGAAAACCTGAAGTAATTTTTTAAGGTCCACCATTTCTTTTCAGTCAGGTGTTTTCTAAGCTTTCTAAATCTCCGTTTTCCGGCTAATGAAAAGAAAATAGGATTCCATCGAATCTCCTATCTACCTACTCCAGGACTTCTGTGAGGATCAAATGAGATAGGCACGGGAAAACACTTCACAGACATTTGGTTACAGTGCATGATGTTTGAACCTACCTCACTATAAAGCAAGTCATGTTCCTGGGATGAAGAAACTGCAAGGAGGCTAATTGCTAGGGAGAGGAAGCCGGGGTGTTGCTACGTGATGTCAATACCCAGACAAACAATTAGTATATTTGTATATTAGCCTTTTATATATATATAGATAGATTGATTTCAGAGAGGAAGGGGGAGGGAGAGAGAGAGATAAACATCAATGATAAGAGAATCATTGATCAGCTGCCCCCTGCATGCCCCCTACTGGGTGGGGATCGAGCCCGAAACCTGGGCATGTGCTCTGACCAGGCATCGAACCATGACCTCCTGATTTGTAGGTTGACACTCAACCACTGAGCCACACCAGCAGGGCTGGATGCAGTTTTGTATACATGACATAGCTTTTTACCAATCTTCTCTTAGAGGCTGTTTTCCAGTGATTTGGTATTATAAACCACATTGCAGGAAACACTCTTGTATAAATGTTTGTGCCCTTTTTTCATGGGTAAGGTTAAATTTCTAGATAATGCATTGCTAGAGTAAAAGGAATGCATATTTTATTATTTTTTAAATCTTCACCAGAGGGTATTTTTCAATTGATTTTTCAGAGAGAGTGTAAGAGAGAGGGAAAGACAGAAATAACAATGTGAGAGAAACACATCGATTGGTTGCCTCCTGCATGAGCCCCAACCAGGGCCCGGGCCAGGGAGGAGCCTGCAACCGAGGTACGTGCCCTTGACTGAAATCGAGCCTGGGACCCTTTGGTCCACAGGCTGACGCTCTATCCACTGAGCCAAATCAGCTAGGGCAGGAATGCACATTTAAAAAAAGGCTTTGATAAACAGGATTGACAGGTGGTGGATAGATGGTGTCAGAAACTATAGGAATAGCCCAAGTTTTTGATAAGTATTGGGAAATACATAAGTAAAATGTTTTTGTTTTTGTTTTACTTTTTAATCCTCAGCTGAGGATATTTCTCCAGAGAGAGTGGAAGGGAGAGGTAGAAACAGAGATAGAGAAACATCTATATGAGAGAGACACATCGATTAGTTGCCTCCCGCACGCACCCTGACCAGGCCTGATGATTGAGCCTGCAACCGAGGTACATGCCCATGACTGGAATCGAACCCAGTACCTTTCAGTCCACTGGCTGACACTCTATCCCCTGAGCCAAACCAGCTAGAGGTATTTTTTTTTTCTAATTTGTGCAAGTAAGAGAAGTCATGAAAGCTGTAACTTTTTAAAAATCCTCCTCTGAGGACATGCTGAGAGAGAGAGAGAATCGTTGAACGGCTGCCTTCCTATTCATGCCCTGACTGGGAATCGAACCCACAACCTGGACGTGCACCCCCAACTGTGGATCAAACTGGCAACCCTTTGGTGCACAGGTGCACAGGATGATGCTCAACCCACTGAGCCACTGCCACTGAGCTGAAGCTGTAACATTTATATGAACTATAGTAATCCTATATAATAAAAGGCTAATATGCAAATCGACTGAATGGCAGAACGACCGACCGAACACCCAACGCAGGAGCTGTCCCCTGGTGGTCAGTGCACTACCACAGGGGGAGTGCCACTCAGCCAGAAGCCAGGCTTATGGCTGGTGAGCGCAGCAGTGGTGGCAGGAGCCTCTTCGGCCTCCGGGGCAGCGCTAAGGATGTCCACTAAGGATGTCCGACTGATGGCTCCCAGACTGCAAGAGGGCGCAGGCTGGGCTGAGGGACCCCCAGTGCACGAATTTCGTTCACCGGGCAACTAGTGGGCAACTAGTGACCGAACAGGTCACTTTTAAGAAAAATGTTTTTATTGAGTTTTGAGAGATAGAAACATTATTATCATCAGAAACATCAATTAGCTGCCTCCTATATGCACCCCGACCAGGGATCAAATCCACAACCTGGGTATATGCCCTGACCGGGATTCAAACTGGCGACCTTTCCATGCATGGGATGATGCTCAACCAACTGAGCCATACCAGCCAGGGCAAAGCGGGTCATTTTTAACCAGACAGTAACACAAAATCTGATCTCCCCTAGAATAACCAGGATAAATTTTTCTTACCCAGTTCTTTGTCTTTTCTCCTAAAGACCCAGCAGGATGCTAATGCCTCTTCCCTCTTGGACATCTATAGCTTCTGGCTCAAGTAAGTCTTTCCTGTACCATTTTGGCTGTTTTCTCCCCTCAAGTGTACTGGGCTTGGGAAGGTCCTGATCACCCAGAAGTTAGCCTGATCTACCTCAGTAGGTCCACCAAGGCTCCAAAACGGTTTGGGAAGGTCCTGATCACCCAGAAGTTAGTGTTTCTTGGTTTGGGAAGGTCCTGATCACCCAGAAGTTAGCCTGATCTAACTCAGTAGGTCCACCAAGGCTCCAAAACGGAAATTACAAGCAAATGGACCAGTGACTAAGAAGGCTAAAAAGAAGACTTCATCCAGTGATAGCAGTGAAGACAGCAGTGAGGAGGAGAAAGCCCAAGGGCCTCCAGCTAAGAAAGTTGGTAAGACCGGGTAGGGAGTTGGGATTAGCAGTTCAAGGAAAAGGATTTGTAGTCTGCCTATACAGCCTAGCTGATTCTTAGTGGGACCTGTGCTTTTGTTCAGCTGTACCTGCCAAGCGTGCCAGTCTACCTCAGCTTCCTGGAAAGGCTTCAGCCAGTGCATCAGAGAGCAGCAGCAGTGAAGAATCCAGTGATGAGGAGGAGGAAGAGGAGGACAAAAAGAAAAAGCCTGTCCAGGTTTGCAGCTTGGGAAGGAAAGGGGTTGCTTAAAGGATCGGCAAGAATAAACCTAAAATCTTGGCTTGTAGCTTGTGACCAAGAGCTGGTGGTGGGCAGGTGATTATGGGGCAGAAAATCTCGGGACTTTCAGAGATGTGATAGAAGTATGAAGCCTGAAAAGGATATGTGAGGTTGAAGTTAGACTCTGAGTCTAGAGTAAATCAACTCAGGTATTGGGTTTCCCTGGGACACTGTCTAGGACTTCAGGGGTAAGGGAGTGTGTTTTGTATACAGATGTTGGGAGCTCCAGATAGAGAATGGCAGGGACAGGACTAGTAGATCGTGTGGCTGAACTTTTTGTTTCTTATTAAGAGTTTGTTGTCGCCCTGACCGGTTTGGCTCAGTGGATGGAGCGTCGGCCTGCGGACTGGAAGGTCCCAGGTTCGATTCCGGTCAAGGGCATGTACCTTGGTTGCGGGAACATCCCCAGGGGGGGGGGGGTGCAGGAGGCGGCTGATCGATGTTTCTCTCTCGATGTTTCTAACTCTCTATCCCTCTCCCTTCCTCTCTGTAAAAAATCAATAAAATATATATATTAAAAAAAGAGTTTGTTGTCCTTTTCATGTGATGTCCTGCTTAGCTTTCCCTCGCCCCGACTGCTCTGTTAGCCCCTAAAAAATAAAAGGAGCCTATGAAGCTTTTTACCTTAAGATGCTGCTGGATACCCAGAAGCTCTTGCCGAGTCTCTTCATTGTGTGTTTTCTCACAGAAGGGAGTTAAGCCCCAAACCAAGGCGGTCAAAACTCCTCCTAAGAAGGCCGAGAGCTCTGATTCTGATTCTGACTCAAGCTCAGAGGATGAGGCACCAAAAAGCCAGAAGCCAAAGGCAACACCTGTGGCAGCTAAAGCTCAGGCCAAAGCCCCAGCCAAACCAGGTACTATTTCTGTTTCTGTTTCTAAAAGACCAGGCCGGGGACCAGCTTGTTCTCTGGATAGGTATCTAAATTGCTTATTCAGCACAAGGGTGAAATGGTATTGGTGGTTGAACCAGAGATATTGATTAGTGTTATATTTTTATTGATTTTAGAAAGAGAGAGGCAGGGAGAGAGAGAACATCCATTTGTTGTTCCACTTGTTTATGCATTTATTGGTTGCTTCCTGTATGTGCTCTGACCAGAGATTGGACCCGCAACCTTGGCGTATTGGGATGATGTTCTAATCAACTGAGCTACCCAGCCAGGACCTAGTTTATATTTTTTAAAAGATGCTATTAATGAGTAAAATATTTCATAATTAGGGGCTAATAACTAGAGAAACAGTTTGTGGCAAGGGAAATGTATTTTTAAAAATGGTATCAGTTTGTCATTTCTTAGTTGCATTTCATAGACATTTTATGTTCCCACAAATCCCATTTTACTATAACCACTTGCACCCTATTCCTTGTTCTTTTCACTACCATTTTTCCTCCTAAACCTTCATTCCATAGGACAAGTGAGAAGTTTTATTTTATAATCTTCCTGTAGTGAAGGTTAGATTATGATTTATAGGAGGTTCTCTGGAAGTTGGAGTGAAAGACTTCAGGGGCATATTTAAATTATTTGTATCATATCACTTCTAAAGATAGAGTAGTTTTATTCCTTATGTTGGGCAGGAAAGGCCTCCTTAATATAGTAAGTCATAGCCGTCTCCTTCATGCCTGCTCTAGAGGCAAGAGAATTGGTAGACTCCTAAGTTCTGAGCAAATAGGATGGAGGTTTTTGTGGCCCTTTAATTTCTTGATACTTCTAACACTTTCTTTTTTCTTAGGCACACCCACTCGAGCAGCACCTAAAGTAGCTAATGGCAAAGCAGCTAGCAGTAGCAGCAGCAGCAGCAGCAGCAGTAGCAGCAGCGATGACTCAGAGGAGGAGAAGGCAGCAGCCATCTCTAAGAAGGTCTGGACCATAACTTCTACCAGGGAAGAGAGGGGTCTGGGGGTTAAAGGGGCAGCCTCCATTTCCTGGCAGGATTGGCTGGGTCAGCATTTTCCTGTGGTAACCAATTTCCTTGTACGATGCAGACTGTGCCTAAAAAGCAAGTAGCGGCCAAGGCTCCAGTGAAAGCAGCTGCCACCCCTACCCAAAAGAGTTCCAGCAGTGAGGACTCCTCGAGTGAGGAGGAGGAGGAGGAAGAGGAGCAGAAAAAGCCCATGAAGAAAAAACCAGGTGACTAGATATGGGGAGTCAAGCTATGTGACTATTACCAGGGCCCATATGCGGAAGGACTTCTGTAGTCACCACGTGGACCTCTCCAAAGAACTGCTTGACATGTCTGCTAGTTTCTCCCAGAGAAAGGAGAAAGGCACTGTATCTTTTATAACCTAGACTTTGAAAACGGCATGTCAGCATCCCTGCCATATTGTTTGTGGAAAATGAGTCACTAATTCTAACCCACACTCAAGGGAAGGGGTTAAGCTCCATCAAAGAGTTTGTATACATATTTTAAAACCACCACACTCTCCGTTTTAAACAGGTCCATATAGTTCAGTCCCCCCGCCTTCTGCTCCCCCACCCAAAAAGTCCCTGGGAACCCAGGCTCCCAAGAAAGCTGCAGAGAAGAAACAGCCTGAAGAGAGCAGTGACGACAGCAGTGATGAATCTGGTGAGTGGGTCTGGGGAGTGTTTGAGAAATAGGAAGAGGAAAAGCTCTGTCCCTCTTTCCAGTGAAGCAAGATAGGACTAAAGCTCTGTGGTCTATGCATCCTTTTTATTACTCCTGTTTGGGTCAGGGCTCTGGGCCCAGCCTAATGCCATGGGTTCTCTCCAGATTCAAGTTCTGAAGAAGAAAAGAAGCCGCCAGCTAAGCCAGTCATCTCTAAAGCAGCCACTAAACCAGCTCCAGCAAAGAAGGCAGCAGAGAGCTCTTCCGACAGCTCAGGTGAGGCATGTGGAGGCCCTCTGGCAGGGGGCACTCCAGGGGCTCTTCTCAGTCTAATTTATAATTTGGGAAGCTATTCATTCTACCCTCTTCTTGTCTAGACTCTGACAGTTCTGAGGAAGAAGCTCCTGCCAAGCCAGCCAGTGCCACCAAAAATCCCTCAAGTAGGCCAGCTACCACTCCCAAGCAGCCTGCAGCTAAGACAGCCGCAGCTCCCAAGCAGCCTGCAGCTAAGACAGCCGCAGCTCCCAAGCAGCCTGCAGCTAAGACAGCCGCAGTTCCCAAGCAGCCTGCAGGCAGTGGCCAGAAGCCTCTGACCAGAAAGGCTGATAGCAGCTCCAGTGAGGAGGAGAGCAGTTCTAGTGAGGAGGAGGAGGTGGGGAAGGCAAAGAAGACAGTGACCACCCCTAAGGCCAAGGTGATGGCCAAAGCAGCGCTATCTTTGCCTGTCAAACAGGCCTCTCAGGGTGGTGGGGATAGCAGCTCTGAGTCAGACAGCTCTAGCAGTGAGGAAGAGGAGGAAGAGAAGGCATCTAAGCCCCCAGCTAAAAAGAAGCCACAGAAGACAGCAGGAGCTGTAGCCCCTTCCAAGCCAGCCTCCACAAAGACAGTAAAGGCCAAGAGCAGCAGCAGTTCTTCAGATGACTCCAGTGAAGAAGAGGAGGAGGAGGAGGAGCCCAAGGGCAAGGGTACTCCTAGACCACAAGCCCTCAAAACCAATGGCACCGTTACACCCACTGCCCAGAATGGGAAAGCAGATAGGAACAGCAACAAGGAGGAGGAAGGAAAGACAAAGGCAGCAGTAGCAGTTTCTAAGCCAGGTCTGTATCCACAGAAGCTGCCCTCTTGGGTTCCCCAGCAATTAGGATGGGATATATACTCCTGGGAGGAGGCAGAATGACTAGGTTCCAGTTGCAGGCCCTCAGTGTGGCAACATGGGCAGAGGAACAGGAAACTGGTCTGAGTCTGGCTTTTTGTTTTGTAGGTTTAGGAAAGAAACGAAAGCAGAATGAGGCTGCCACGGCGGCAGAGACTCCTCCAGTCAAGAAGATAAACCCTCAGACCCCTAACACATTTCCAAAAAGGAAGAAAGTAAATTGTCTTTTTTTCCTCTCGGGAGCTAGCTTTTATTTATTTATTTTATTATTATTAATAGGAGGAAATAAAGTTTTAATACATGTGTGGGCAATTCACATATGCATGAAAATTTCAAAGACTATGAGGCAACATTGGATATATAAACCATATTTGGACAAAGAAGAAAGGGGGGAGGGGATTAGATTTCAGAAGTGAGAATGAGGAGCTAGCCTTTCAAGAGTAGAAAGAAGAATCTGGAGTCATCTTGACAGCTCTCTGCCCAGCCTGGCAAAGGTGCATTTGTGTGTGGCTTAGGAGGGGTTTTCTGTTATCTGACCACTCCATCTTTAATTTGGTACTTCATTCTTATCCAGGCAGAAAAAAGGGCATCATCCCCATTCCGAAGGATCAGAGAGGAGGAAATTGAGGTGGATGCTCGAGTTGCAGACAACTCCTTTGATGCCAAGGTGAGGAGAGGGGGTCACCATTCTTGAGCAGTGTTGGGTGGAAGAGGGCAGTTGCTTCAGATTGGTGAGAAGCTCCCTGGGTTCAGGTTGCCTTGAGCAGGGACAAGAACGTGACAGGGCCCTGGTGTCCTATGTGTTAACCATCTCTCTACTCACCAGCGAGGTGCAGCCGGAGACTGGGGGGAACGAGCCAATCAGGTCCTGAAGTTCACCAAAGGCAAATCCTTCCGGCACGAGAAGACCAAGAAGAAGCGGGGCAGTTACAGGGGAGGCTCCATCTCTGTCCAGGTTAATTCAATTAAGTTTGACAGCGAGTGACCTGGGGTGATCCTAGCAAAGCAAGGGTGATGATCCAAGACTATTTACTTTACAGTGGACCTAGGAGCTCTCAGCTCTATTAGCGGGGAGGTATGGGTGAGGACAGCAGCCTAGATAGGTCCGAAGACATTGTCGGAACATCCTCTCTGGTCCTTTTCTGTGTTTGTAGTTTTGTACAGACTTGTATGTGAGTGTTGAGTAGCAAGGGGAATGTTCTTTTTAAATAAAAATTAGTTTTAGTTGTCATTCCCTCTCCCTATTCTGTGGAAGTCCTCATGCTGAGAAATTTGTATATTTTCTATTGATTTTTGTTGTGATTTTCAGAGGTGTGTTCCCATAGATAAAAGCTATTGCCCAAGGCATAGTAAAGGTTACATGTGTGAATTTTTATAATTGAAGAATTCTGCCTATGTGAGTGCACATGTCCACATTTCATCCGTCCTATCACTCAGCCCTGGTGAGGGCAGTTGAGAATGGTTAATGTATATGTCTGTTAAGCATGCACTATGTAGTTCTTCCTCATTCATGCGGTCTCAGACTGAAGTTTTTAGCCAGCATGGACGTAGCTACTTTGGGGTATAAAATCAACTGTTTTGTTACAGGCAAAATTATGGTGTGGTGTGAATGCTGTGGAGTCAGTCTGAAGGTTTTGTTTTCTGTATTTTATCATTATTAATGGAATATTTGCAATACCTGTTTTTTAATTTGAAAGCATAAACTTTTCTATTGTTCAAAGACTTGTTTTGATGACTTGACCCTTAAACAGTGTTGAGTACTAAATTGAAAACTGCATCATCTGATTTTTTTATATTTTAGAGAACAAAATAACATTAATTTAATCTGGAAAGTTCATATCAGTTGGTATGTCTATCTTGGTAGCAGTAGTGACACAAAATTAGTTTCAATAATTCCTGTGTGGTTGGGAATCATTGATCAAGAAAGTGAAAGAAGAAAAATAACCTCAATCCTCAGTAGGAATTAGATTATTTAGGTGAATTTATAGGTCACCTATGTACGTGCTAATGAAAATGGGGAGAACCTTTACAAAGCATTTTATCTGGTAAAACTTGAATAGAGTGGGTTTGGGAGAGCATCCTAATAGGATTAATGTATCTTGTAATTGCTACGTGGGAGCAAGTGATGTGCCCCTTTCAGCACCTTAACTGTCAGTGACAGTGAGGGAACAATAAAAACCAGTGAGAGAGCTATGGTAGACCAAGCGGGCTGATGGTAAAGCTGCAGGACATGCTGCCAGTGCTCAGCCAGAGCACAGTGGAGAAGGAAGGCAACACACTGGAGGCTGGGCTGTCCCTGTGGTGGGAAGGTGTGCTCCAGCTTCATGGATGAGGTATAGGTCCTGAAATTAGCCTCCCCTTTTTTGGATTCCATACTCCAAATAACCTGATAATAACCTGGTTTTCCATGTAACTGCCTCCAGGTAGGAAATGCACTGTTCATGCTGACATAGGTGTTTCAGTCTGCATGGTAAAAGTTACACATCTTACTACAAAATAATAAACTGGTTGGTTTCTAATACGTCTTGGAGTTTTATTGTGAATCTAAAGCTCTCCCACTTCCTATTCACACCAGAACTTGGGTGCCAGTTAAAGGGCTGGGGTCCAGACCTCTGAGTTCACTACAGAGCCTTCTTGGGCTTGGCCATACCTTGTTTCTTGGTGCCTTTTCCAGGCAATAGTCCAGCCAGTGTGTAGTCTAAATTGGGGTTGGCAAAATGGCCTATGGGCCAGATCTAGCCCACAGCTTGTGTATTACTTAAAGGGCTTAAAAAAAAAAAAAAAGAATATGACAAACTTCATGTGACCCACAAAACCTACGATATTTACTATCTGGCCCTTTACAGACAAAGTTTGCTACCCCTTGGTATACATCAGTGATTTCATAACATTGGTTGAAAATTCGAATCATCTGGGTACTTCTAAAAACTACTGATATCCAGGGGCCCATCCCCTGACTGGTTGAGTCAGATACTGGTGTTCTCTGGGCCTTTTAGCTCCCAGGTGATTCTAACAAGCAACCAGTGTTGAAATCCACTGATGTAAGAGTATCTGAAAAATATATTTTTCTTTCCTCTCATGGTTCCATTAACAATGTCCTTGTTAAGTCTATATAAATATCTTAAATATAATTTACATGCATTAACTTTTCTACTTAGGTGAATAATGGGTATGTGTACTGCTTATTGTTTAAAGCTATGGCTTATTTTTTCTTTGCATTTTATAAACACCTTTCCTAGTCTTCTTTACTTTTTAAACTTAACAGAACTCTTTCCCCTTAGGCCTGAACCTGCTGCATATATGCAGTGAAAGTGGTAACGCAAATGAGGCAGTTTAGCAAATTGTCTAACAGCATTTACTAGGAAATTACTTAACATCTTTGAGTTGGCTTTCTCATACTTAAAATGAGAGTATTTTCTCGTCTCATCTGTAAAATCTTGACTACTCTGAAGGGTTGTAAGGACTGAGAATTTAGAGCATTTAGCACGGTCCCTGGCACGTTGTAAGCACTCTGTGACTATCACTTGTCGCTTGGATAATAAAAGAAGATTTTGGAAATGACTTTTTTTGGTGTCCTTGTGATGTGCAACATGCCATTTCATCAAAGACTCAAATCGGAACAGAGTCAATGACAATGGTGTTTTTTTTCTTTTTCTTCCATTTGTTTAATATCTTTATTCCTGATGCCAAAGATTTTTTTAAAAATATATTTTATTGATTTTTTTACAGAGAGGAAGGGAGAGGGATAGCGAGTTAGAAACCTCGATGAGAGAGAAACATCGATCGGCTGCCTCCTGCACACTCCCTACTGGGTATGTGCCCGCAACCAAGGTACATGCCCTTGACAGGGAATCGAACCAGAGACCCTTGAGTCCACAGGCCGACGGTCTGTCCACTGAGCCAAATCGGTCAGGGCCATGATGCCAAGGATTGACATGTAGAATTGATCTTGCTTATAAGAAACTTTAGTTTTGTGAGGGATCTGAAATTTCCACCTATCACTGATGGGTTCTGGCACTATTGCTGAAATCCACAAATTAAGTGAGTAATATACCTGATGGCTCATGCCTCTCTACCTCAAAATGCACACAAGGCAGGATACTGTCCTACACTCATAGTTTTGTGCTACACAGGTTATATTCTCACTGCAACACAACTTTGTTAGGGGGATATTAACTAAATCAGGGTTTCCTAACCTTGTTATTGCCATTTTGGGCCAGATCATTCTTTTTTTGGAGGATTGTCCTGTGTGTTGTATGTGTAGCAGCATCCCTGTCCTCTAGCTACCAGTAGCATCCCCCAGTTTGGATACCCAAAGTGCTGCAGATATTGCCAAATATTCCCTGGAGGCAAATTATCCCTAGTTGGGAACTGAAAATAGCTGAGTATAAAATGATTTGCTTAGGGTTGATAACACTGCAATTTAGTGGCACATGGAGACAATAACCCAGGTGTCTATCTGAAAGTCAGCCTGCCTGTGTGCCAGCCATAGAGCTCCAAGAGAGCTTAAGTGTCTAAAGGGGAAGTTGGACATGGGAACAGTTCTGTGCATGGGAACAGTGTACTGAGTCCTGTCACCAAGGACCAAAGTAGCACTGCAAAGGAGACAAGCAAGAAAATCCTGACCTTGGTTCAGGATCCTGAGGAGAGGAACAGCTTAATTTACCATGCAGTGAAGAGGACATTTTTTCAGTGGGAGAAGAGGCCGTTTTAAGGATGGATCAAGAGGGTTGTAGAAGATAGGGGCAAGATAATGCTAAGTCTGACTCAAGATTCAATACCCATGGCCAAGGCAGGGGTTAGTACTTTATTTTGTCCCCCTGGGTATTTTAGGGGACTGATAGTCCAGTGCAATTTTCCTGGTGCTAATACAGCTGCCAGTAAAGCAAAGTTCCTACTGATCGCTTGAGTTTTCACCCTCTGTTCCTTGCAGAGCCTGCTTAAGCTGTCTGCAGTTTCTGAACTGGCCAGTAGGTGGGGCTTTTGCCCACTACAAGGAGCTGAACTGGACCAGTTAAAGCCTGACATGGTCATTATTCCAGTTACATTCACCAAACTCAGAGAATCTGCCATGAGTTTTTGGATACAAGCCATGTGATGAATTAAGACATAGGCCCTCATTTGAGGACACTTGTTCTGGAGTGAGGAAAGGCCCTTCTGATTATGAGAGGTCACCTGTTACCTGGCAGCCCATGGCAGGCAGCTTGGCTTATAGACGCTGTCCACCATGGAACCTCCAGCTTTCCTCTCAGATTCTACAGGGCACTGGAGTTCCCACAAGGGGGGTCAGCCACATGTCCCCACTGCAGACCTGAGCCTTCCTAGGCCTGGATGCTCAGAGGCCATGGCACTTTCCCATCTTCCCTTTCTCCCCTCCTCTCCCAACATAATCCCCTTTGGAGCTCAGGATTGAGAATAAATACCAGGCTTCCACCTTGGAAGTGGGTTGGATGGTGGGAGGAGTACAGTATTTCAATAAAAGCCTGCCAGACACACATTCATACATTCAGCAAATATAAGTGCTATGTGCCAGGCACATAATATGTGATTTTGTGTCAGAGACTTTGAAGACACAATCATGAGTGAATAAAAAAAGAGTTCCAGCGATCAAAGTTTACGTAGTCTGCTGAAACCGGTTTGGCTCAGTGGCTAGAGCGTCGGCCTGTGAACTAAAAGGTCCCAGGTTCGATTCCGGTCAGGGGCATGTACATTGGTTGCGGGCACATCCCCGGTGGGGGGTGTGCAGGAGGCAGCTGGCCGATGTTTCTCTCTCATCAATGTTTCTCTCTCATCGATGTTTCTAGCTCTCTATCCCTCTCCCTTCCTCACTATAAAAAATTAATAAAATATATTTTTTAAAAAAGTTTACGTAGTCTAATGTGGGGAAAGATATTAATCCTCACAAATAAAGTGTAAATGTAAACTTCAGTGCAATGAAGGCAAAGAGCTATGAGAACATGTAACAGGGGAAATGACTCATGGTAGGACTTCCTCATGGATAGGGTAACCATGTAATTTATCATTTAGACTGGTATGTTTTTTGTTTTTTTTTAATTTATTGATTTTTTACAGAGAGGAAGAGAGAAGGATAGAGAGCTAGAAGCATCAATCAGCTGCCTCCTGCACACCTCCCACTGGGGATGAGCCCGCAACCAAGGGACATGCCCCTGACCGGAATCGAACCTGGGACCCCTCAGTCCATAGGCCGACGTTCCATCCACTGAGCCAAACCAGTCAGGGCTAGACTGGGATGTTTTTGAGAGTGAAAGGGAGAGCTGTTAGTAATTAGACTGAGATGAACAGAGGTAAACAGACTATCCTAGGCAAGTCAGGACATGGTCACTGCAGTAATAAAAATCTTTACTGAGTGAGACTTAAAGGTGAGAATTACTTAGGTGAAGGTGGTGAGGATGAATGAGTAGAACTGCGTTTTTTCCAGCTAGAAGGAATAGCATGTATAAAAGCCTTTTGGTAAGAGGGAACTTGATGGAAACTAAACGGAAAGAAGGTATACTAGGTGTACCAGTTAATAATGCGGATTTTGTAATCAGAGAAAACACGATAATTTCAAGAGAAACATCAAAAGTGCTTTATTCAAAGTAATATCCATCGCTAGCTACACATTTCCCCCATCTTTCAGGTAATTTGTGGATACCGTACCAATAGAACTTTTCTTGTTTTGAGGCAAACCATTTAGAGACCCAATTGTCCACTTCTTCATACATTTTGAAGTGCTCAGAAAGTGCGTGTGCATCGATCAGAACAAGTGGTAATCTGAAGGAGCAAGGTCTGGTGAATATGGTGGGTGGATTAATACTTCCCAGGCAAGATCTTTTACGTGTCTTTACCTGGTTTTGAAGTGTGTGATGATGCGTCATCATGAAGCAAAATTACTTTGCTGTGTCTTCTGGCACATTCTTGTTGTTTCACCATCAAAGCATGGTTCAAATTGATTATCTGTTGTCGGTAGTGATCAGTATTAATGGTTTCACCTGGTTTTAGAAGCTCATAATACAAAACAGCTTCCTGATCCCACCAAACGCAGAGCATTGTCTTCTTCCGAAGCGATTTGGCCTTGCAGTGATGTTGATGGTTGGCCTGGATCAGCTCATGATTTTGTGCGTTTGGGATTTTCAAAATAAATCCACTTTTCATTGCCAGTCATAATTCAATGCAAAAAAGACATTCTTTCATGCAGGTGAAGCAACATTTTACTGATGACTTTTCAGTTTTCCATTTGTCTTTCGTTCAGTTGATGTGGCACCCATTTTCCTTCCTTTAAAATCTTTCCCATTGCTTGTAAATGATCTGAAATTGTTTGCTGAGCAACGTTTAATCTTTCTGCAAGTTGTTTTTGAGTTTGACACGCATCTTTATCCAGTAATGCTTGCAATGGTTGGTCTTCAAACGTTTTCAGTTGACCTGGACGTTCTTTGTCTTTCACATCGAAATCATCACTTTTAAAGCGTTTAAACCAGCATTCACAAGTATCTTGAGATGGAGCATGTTCACCGTAAGCTTCCTGAAGTATATGATAACTTTCAGCAGCACTTTTCTTCAAAATAAAGTAATGAATTAAAACTTCCCGCAAATGCTCTTTTTTCTGGCATGAAATTCGATATTTTTAAGAGCAAAAATATCTATGATTTTAACACCTTCAGAAAATTTGACATATGAAGTTTTGAAGCTTGCTGTCAATACAACAAAATAGCATACATATTAAATCACATATATATCAACATATGTGTATCTCCATCTATTGAAAAAATCCGCATTATTAACTGGTACACCTAGTATGAAGCTGAAAGGTCGAGTGAGGAGGAGAGCAATGTAAAATGAGGCTGGAGAGATAGGGAGGGACCAGAGCATGCAGAGCCTTTGTAAAGCACGTTTAAGATTTTGGTCTTTATTCTGAAGGCAATAGGAAGTATTGAAGAGTGTCTGAGTATGTTAGCTTGGGATGCTATAACAAAAGAGCATAGACTGAGGGTGGCTTAAGCAAAGAAATTATTTCTCACAGTCCTGGAGGCTGGGAAGGCCAAGATCAAGATGCAGGCCTACTTAGTTCCCAGTGAAAGCCCTTCACCCCTGGCTTGCAGATAGCTTCTTGCTGTGTCCTCACATGGCAGAGAGAGAGAACAAACTCTAGTCTTCTCAAGGGCACTAATCCTTCATGGGGCCTGTAGCGTCCTGATTTCATTTAAACCTACTTACTTCCCAAAGTCCCACCACCTCATACCATCACATTTTGGGAGACACAAACATTCAGTCTATAACTGAGTGTATATGCATGTGCATTAAATGTTTTTTTACTAGGGAAAATTTCAAATATATACCAAAGTAGAAGAAAGAGTATCATAAACTCCCATATTCTTACTAAGCTTTTGTCAATCTAGGGTCTAGCTTGTTTCATGGCTAATACTCAAGCACGTGGTCGGCAAACTGCGGCTCGCGAGCCACATGCGGCTCTTTGGCCCCTTGAGTGTGGCTCTTCCACAAAATACCACGGCCTGGGCGAGTCTATTTTGAAGAAGTGGCGTTAGAAGAAGTTTTTAAGTTTAAAAAATTTGGCTCTCAAAAGAAATTTCAATCATTGTACTGTTGATATTTGGCTCTGTTAACTAATGAGTTTGTCGACCACTGCCCAACCCCATTCCTTTCCTTACCCCCTTCCCACTGGATTGTTTTGAAGTAAAAACAAGATTTTAATTGTATCCATAAATAATTTAAATATGTATCCCTAAATATTAAAGTCTTAAAAACATAAATAACCAGAATTCTACTTACATCTAAGAGAATTATCAGTATAGTAATCAGTTGATATTAAATATCCTGTCAGTATCACTGAATGGTGTTAAAGGCTGGTGACATGATCAGATTTGCATGTTGAAAATCCTAATCTAACTGCTGGGAGAACAGACTGAAGGTGTCTGGAGCCGTTTGGCTACTAAAATAGGTCAGGCCCTACCTGGTTTGGCTCAGTGGATAGAATGTTGGCCTGTGGACTGGGTTTGATTACAGTCAGGGGCACGTGCCCAGGTTTTGGGCTTAATGCCCAGTAGCGGATGTGCAGGAGGCAGTTGATCAATGATTGTCATCATTGATGTTTCTATCTCCCTCTCCCTTTCTATCTGAAATAAATAAAAATATATTTAAATCAATAAAAATATATAAAAAAATAAAATAGGCCGGGTGAGAGATCATTTTGGTCACCTGAATTAGAATGGTGGTAGGATAGAGAAAATGGAAAGAGGTGGATGGTTTTGACAAATAGGAAGTAAATTCAACAGAACTTGGTTGGTGAGCTAGAGGTCGGAGAGCAGTGAGGAAGAGTATTAAGAATGACTTGGAGCCCAGCCGGTGTGACTCTGGTTGAGTGTCAACCTATGAACCAGGAGGTCATCAGTTCGATTCCAGGTCAGGGCACATGCCAGGGTTTTGGTCTCTAACCCCAGTGGGGGGCATGCAGGAGGCAGCCAATCGATGTCTCTCTCCTCAGTGTTTCTGTCTCTCTATCTCTCTTTTTCCCTCTCTCTGAAATCAATAAAAAACATTTTAAAATGTAGCTTTAAAAAATAAAGAATGGCCGAAACCGGTTTGGCTCGGTGGATGGAGCGTCGGTCTGCGGACTGAAGGGTCCCAGGTTCGATTCCGGTCAAGGGCATGTTCTTTGGTTGCGGGCACATCCCCGGTGGGGGATGTGCAGGAGGCAGTTGGTCGGTGTTTCTCTCTCATTGATGTTTCTGACTCTATCCCTCTCCCTTCCTCTCTGTAAAAAATCAATAAAATATATGTTAAAAAAATAATAAAGAATGACTTAGATATTCCCAAGAACTGGGTGAATGGTGGTGCCATTCATAGGGATGAGGAACATTGGAAAAGTTTGTTTGGGGACATGTTAGTTTGAGGTGCTTTTTCGACATCTAAGCAAAAATGTGGAGAAGTCAGAGGAGATTTATGCTACTGGAGCTTAGTGGAGAGCTCTGATAAGATTACAAAATAGGCCCTAGCTCAGTGATGGGCAACCTTTTGAGCTTGGTGTGTCAAACTTCGCCAAAAAACTGAGCATGACTCGGGTAGTGTGTCACTTTGAGGAAAAAACTAACTCCAAGACTGTAGTCGCAAATGTTTCATCCTCAGGAGCAGCAAATGTTTCATCCTCGGCATGCGGCCGCGTGATATCAGAAATGGCTACGCGTGTCAGTGCTGACACGCGTGTCATAGGTTCGCCATCACTGCCCTAGCTGGTTTTGCTCAGTGGATAGAGCATTGGCCTACGGAGTGAAGGGTCCTGGGTTTGATTCCAGTCAAGGGCACATGCCTAGGTTGCAGGCTCAATCCCCAGTAGGGGGCGTACAGGAGGCAGCCAATCAATGATTATCTCTAATCATTGATGTTTCTATCCCTCTCCCTCTCCCTCTCTGAAATTAATAAAAATATATTTTAAAAAATACAAAATAGGACTCATCAGTGAATAGTTTTCAGACAACAGTATGGTAAGAAGAACATTAAAGCAGGAGTGTAGAGTCCTGGCTTCTAGTTCCTGTTCTGTCTTGGACTCACAGATAACTTTGGGCAATTTACTCTCTCTCCAGAACTGTCAGTATCCCTGTCTGGGGACACAGTCCCAAACTATCCCATAATCCAACAAATGTAAGAGGGGCCTTTGGCACAGAAGGGCCCTCAAAACTTCACTCTAAAGTTAATATTTTTCACTCTTGCCCTTTCCCAGTCATCTCCCTTTTCTTCTCTCCTCCATCCCCTGAGGCATCCTGAGTTTTATATTTATCATTTACATCTTTTTTTTTTTTAAATATATTTTATTAATTTTTTTACAGAGAGGAAGGGAGAGAGATAGAGAGTTAGAAACATCGATCAGCTGCCTTTTGCACACCCCCTACTGGGGATGTGCCGGCAACCAAGGTACATGCCCTTGACCGGAATCGAACCTGGGACCTTTCAGTCCGCAGGCTGACGCTCTATCCACTGAGCCAAACCGGTTTCGGCTACATACTTCTTTATAGTTTTGGTAAATATATATATCCCTAATAATTTCATTTCTAGGGAGAGGTCTTGAGAATTGCTCACACAATTGGAAAATTACACTGAGTGGCCAGATTATTATGATCTCTGAACGCATAATAATCTGGCCTCTCAGTGTATATACAGTGTATGTGTGTGTGTGTGTGTGTGTGTGTGTGTGTGTGTGTGTATTAGAGGCCTGGTGTATGAATTCGTGCATGGGTGGGGTCCTCCGGCCAGCCTGGCCAGAGAGAGGGTACATGCGTGGTTGGCTGGCCTGCCTGCTGGTCGAACTCCTGGTCAAGGGGACAATTTGCATATTAGCCTTTTATTATATAGGATATATACTGAGTGGCCAGATTATTATGCGTTCAGAGATCATAATAATCTGTCCACTCAGTGTATATATTTCCAAGAGTCAATGTTGTGACAGAAAGTAATATTAAGCACTTGCTTAGTGCACCAATAGAGCTAGGGTTGTAAAATTAGTAGAAACAAAACTCTTTGAAATAATTTGACATTTTACATTCTAAAACAGTATTGAATAAATTATTTTGAGAAAAGTCAACTCTGCTGGAATTTCTTACACCTTGATTTAGCATTAATATTTTTATTTATTTATTTTTTGTTAATCTTCATCGAATGATAATTCCCCCCCCCCCCCCCATTGATTTTTAGAGAGAATGGAAGGGAGGGGGAGCAAGGGTAGAGAGAGAGAAAGAAAGAGAGAGACAGAGAGGCAGGCCCAGGGTTTGGGGTTGAACTTGCAACCCAAGTATGTGCCTTTGATGGGGAATCAAACCTGAGACCCTTTGGTCCCAAACTATCCCATAATCCACAGACTGACATTGTAACCATTGAGCAACACTAGCCAGGGCTTGTTTTTATTTTTATTTATTTTAATTTATTTATTTAATTTTTTTGGTCTTAAGTTTTACGTATGTCTCCTTTTTCCCTAGTTGACCCCCCCAACCATTCCCACTCCGGGCAAGCCCCCACCGTCCCAGTGTCTGTGTCCATTGGTTATGCTAATATGCATGTATATAAGTCCTTTGGTTGCTCTCTAACTCCCCCCCACACCTCCCCTGCCATTTGTCTCTGGATCTATTTTTGTTCATCAAATTATGTTGATCATTATATCCCACATATGAGTGAGATTGTGTGACATTTATCTTTCTCCGATTGGCTTATTTCACTTAGCATAATGCTCTCCAGTTCCATCCATGCTGTTGCAAATGGTAAAAGTTCCTTCTTTTTTATAGCAGCATAGTATTCCATTGTGTAGCCGTACCATATTTTTTAATCCACTTATCTGCTGATGGGCACTTAGGTTGTTTCCAAATCTTAACTATTGTAAATTGTGCTGCTATGAATATAGGGGTGCATATATCCTTTCTGATTGGTGTTTCTGGTTTCTTGGGATATAGTCCTAGAAGTGGGATCATAGGGACAAATGGGAGTTCCATTTTGAATTTTTTGAGGAATTTTTTAAATTTTTTGATACTGTCTTCCACAGTGGCTGCACCAGTCTGCATTCCCACCAGTAGCACACGAGGGTTCCTATTCCTCCACATCCTCGCCAGCACTTGTCATTTGTTGATTTGTTGATGATAGCCATTCTGACAGGTGTGAAATGGTACCTCATTGTTGTTTTTTAATATATTTTCATTGATTTCAGAGAGGAAGGGAGAGGGAGAGAGAGAAACATTAATGATGAAGGAGAAACATTGATCGACTGCCTCCTGCACCTCCTGCAACCTGAGCATGTGCATAGGCTGATGCTCTATCCACTGAGCCAAACTGGCCAGGGCTATTTTTATTTTTTATATAGAGATAGGAAGAAGCATTTTAATCTTTCCAGTGTTTACTGCTTCTAAAGGGTTTTCAATCCAACCTTAAAAACAGTGTTCATTGTTAATTTGTATTAGCTAACTTATGTGTGTAATAATGAATTTACACAATAGTATCTTGCCTGGGTAGTGATGAGACGCTATGAGGCTGCAATGTAGTGATACAACACTGCCCCCCCCACCCCTGAGGTCCTCTGTGTACTTACTCCACACCAACCTCTCAGCTGTCAAAATACTGGAGGGCTTGCTGAAACCGGTTTGGCTCAGTGGATAGAGTGTTGGTCTGTGGACTGAAGGGTCCCAAGTTCGATTCCGGTCAAGGGCATGTACCTTGGTTGCGGGCACATCCCCAGTGGAGGGTGTGCAGGAGGCAGCTGATCGATGTTTCTCTCTCATCTATGTTTCTAGCTCTCTATCCCTCTCCCTTTCTCTCTGTAAAAAATCAATAAAAAATATATTTAAAAAACTATGAAAAAAAAATACTGGAGGGCTTTTTCTTTTTCTTTTTAAAATATATTTTATTGATTTTTTACAGAGAGGAAGGGAGAGGGATAGAGGGTTAGAAACATCCATGAGAGAGAAACATCTATCAGCTGCCTCCTGCACACCCCCTACTGGGGAGGTGCCCACAACCAAGGTACATGCCCTTGACTGGAATTGAACCTGCGACCCTTCAGTCCACAGGCTGATACTCTATCCACTGAGCCAAACCGGTTAGGGCTGGAGGGCTTTTTCTTAAAAGGTCATGTAGGGTGGGGGAATTAAGGGGTTCTAATATGAGGTGACAGGAGAAGATTTGACTTTGGGTGGTGGGCGCATGGTCCTACATACAGATTTTGTAAATTAGTAATCCATACATGAAACCTATATGTTCATGTTGACTAATGCCACACCAATAGAATAAAATGTAAAAATCATGAATGTAAAATGTAAAATCATGAATGTAAAAATCATGTAATGTTGACAGACACTGAAACATGAGGTATGCACCAGGCCTTGGAGTCATATAAGCTAAGAACTGGAACCTGGCCTATATTTAGAATTCAAATTTAAGCTGCCATGTGGCCTAAGGGTTTCTGAAAAAGTCAGAATCATTGGAAACCTTGTAAGATAAATGGTCAACTGGAATCTGCTGGAGAATACAGCAGAGCTGGATTTTAAGAGCAGTGGTTCCAGTCAGTATACAGGACATCTACAATGTCTGGAAGCATAGATAATAGTATTTATTATTTTACAGTTGAAGACAGTGTGGTTTCTCTTGACTGTTTTTCCTGCTTTATGGACTTTATGGTGTTCAGGAATCCTGACACTTGCAGACAGAACCTCTCAGAGAGCCTACATGTTCAGTGAAGAGGGGGTTCTGTAGTGCCAAAGAATGACCTGAGTCTCAGGAGCCCAACATCTCTGCTCTGGGTATCCCCCTTGGTTCTGTTAGTAAGAGGAATGTCCCCATTGTCCAGAGGCTTTTGAGCACTCAAGGTTGGCAGTTCAGAGAAGGCTGGCAGCAACTGCAGCTGCTGAGGTACTGGCCAGCCAAGCAGCCATGACGTGAAGGTCAGCAGCAGACAGCCCCATTATGATTAACTGACAGTAACATGGGCACTGGCTTGTGTGCAGCAGGGTGACAGTAGCCAGCAGAGCAATAACCAACAGACCAGCAATAGTCCTCAAAATGAAAGCTGATGGCTTGCAGAGCTGTTGGCAGCTGTTTTGATTCTATGAATAATAAATATCTCCACCCCAACCTCTAAGGACCCCTAGGGAAATAACTGTAGAGGGAGATCCTGGAATTAGATCAGAGCTTGGAGATTTGGGGGTGGCTATCAATGTGACCCATCAGAGGATGGTGGGGGAAGCCTATGAATATATCAGTATCTGATGAGGGAAATTTGCCAGTTCCCTAATCAAAGGAACTCTTAAGTTATGTATTCAAGAGGTTAAACACCCTGAATACAATACGAGGACTCCCTTTTTCCTGCCAAATAAATATTTGAATCTCCTTTTAGATGTATACTTTGACCTTGTTTACTGTGATTCCACCTATTTTTAAAATGTACATTTGGAGCATTTTTCAAGTGTATAATTTTATCTTAATTACTTTTAGTATCTCCTGCCCTTTTCAAAATATACAGTGCCATCACTTTTAAATCTTTTGAAATTTGCTTCTGAGGACAAATGATTCCTGGAAAGATTGGGGAGGCAGCAGGTCTTGAGTTGACTTTGGTATGAGAACCCATAAAAACAATGTGCTAAGAACTGAGGTGAGGGGGGTGGTGAGGGCATGTGCCAGGGGGTGGGGGTAGGGGAGGACAGGGGGAGGTCAATGGGGAAAAAAAAGGAGACATATGTACTACTATTTGTAATACTTTAAACAATAAAATAAAAATTTAAAAAATGTAAAAAAGAAAAAAGAAAAAAAGAACTGAGGTGAAATAGTTGCCCAGCTTCTGACAGGTGGGAGCTCTTCTCGCAGCTTCCTGCATGCGGATTTCTTAATAAGTGCCCAAAATCATGTTTCAAAAATTGTGGTCTTTCCCAGAGGGCATGGCTCAGTGGTTGAGTGTTGACCTATGAACCGGGAGCTCACAGTTCAATTCCTGGTCAGGACACATGCCCGGGATGTGAGCTCAATCCACAATGGGGGGAGCGGAGGCAGGGAGGCATGCAGGAAGCAGCCGATTGATGTGTCTCTGTCATTGATGTTTCTCTCTCTCTCCCTCTCCTGTTCTCTGTGAAATCAATAAAAAAATATTTTTAGAAAATTGTGGTTTTATTTCAATAATATACATACAATGGAATGTGATGCAATGTTAAAGTAAATACAATAAGGAAAAGGAGGTAGCAGGTACAAAAGCTGCTAACATTGACTATTTAAAAAAATTTTTTTTATTGATTTCAGAGAGGAAGGGAAAGGGAGAGAGATAGAAACATCAATGAACCTGGCTGGTGTTGACCAGTGGTTGAGCATTGACCTATGACCCAGGAGGTCATGGTTCAATTCCTGCTCAGGGCACATGCCTGGGTTGTGGGCTCAATCCCCAGTGGGGGGCATGCAGGAGGCAGCCATTTGATGTGTCTCTCTCATCGATATTTCTCTTTCTCTTCCTCTCCTTTCCTCTCTATCTAAAAATTGATAAAAAACATATTTTTTAAAAAAATCAATGATGAGAGAGAATCATTAATCAGCTGCTGCCTGCATACCCCCCATTGGAGATTGGGTTTCAGGCATGTGCCCTGGCTGGGAATCGAACCCTGACCTCCTGGTTCATAGCTTGATGCTTTAACCACTGAGCCAAACCGGCCGGGCAACATTGACTATTGAAGTGGGATAAATTCAGGTAAGCTCTTGTAATGATGCATATCTTTGAAGTAATCACTAGACAAATAATAAAAGAAAGCAGAGCCCTAGCCCGGTTGGCTCAGTGGATAGAGCATTGGCCCACAGACGGAAGGGCCTGGGGTTCAGTTCCGGTCAATGCCCTGTAGGGGGCGTGCAGGAAGCAGCCAATCAATGATTCTCTCCCATTGTTGATGTTTCTCTCTCCCTCTCCCTTCCTCTCTGAAATCAATAAAAATATTTTTAAAATTATAAAAAAATAAAAGAAAGTACAACTAAAATGCCAAACAGGAGGGGAAAAGTGGAGTGAAAATTACTTTATTAATCCAAAAGGAAATGAGAAAGGAGAAACAAATAACAGGTAGAAAAAAAAGAAAATAGTAAGATGGTAGTTTTAAGCCCATCTATAAAATTAGTAGTTACATTAAATGTAAATGGTCTAAGCACTTCAATAAAAAAGACTATCAGACTGTATATAAAAAAACAAAAAAGCAAAGCCATTTACATGGTGCTTATAAGAGACACAAGCTGTTTAACATGCAAAATCCATTTGAGCCCCTCTCTCCAGCTACAGCTAATGTGCTTGGTCCTTCAGAGGAAGCTAAGGCCACGTTGGGGTGAGATCCTCACTTCTTCCAGCAACTAGCACCACTTCCGGCAGGGCCCGCCCAGCACTTGCCCACATGATAGCTTTCATCTCAGAGCTCACCTGCATCTACTTGGCCTTTATCCTGCCTGACGAAGAGGTGACGGTGACAGAGGATAAGATCAATGCCCTCATTAAAGCAGCTGGTGTAAGTTTTGAACCTTTATGGCCAGGCTTGTTTGCAAAAGCTTTGGCCAATGTCGACATTGGGAGCCTCCTCTGCAATGTAGGGGCTGGTGAACCTGTCCCAGCAGCTGGCAGTGCCCTAGCAGGAAGTCCTGCCCTCTTCACCTCTGTTGCCCCAGCTGAGGAGAGGAAAGTAGAAGGAAAGAAAGAAGAATCTGAGGAGTCTGATGATGACATAGGCTTTGGTCTTTTTGACTAAAACTCTTTTGTAACACATTCAATAAAAAGCTGAACTCGGGGGGGAAAAATCCATTTCTTTTTTAAAAAAATATATATTTTGTTGATTTTTTACAGAGAGGAAGGGAGAGGGAAAGAGAGTTAGAAACATCGATCAGCTGCGTCTTGCACATCTCCAACTGGGGATGTGCCCGTGCCCTTGACCGGAATTGAACCTGGGACCTTTCAGTCTGCAGGCCGATGCTGTATCCACTGAGCCAAACCAGTTAGGGCAAAAAATCCATTTGATACAATCACCAAGTAACAAAGGAGGAAAAAACATGATTTTTGAAATTATTTTTTAAATTAATTTTTATTCATTTATTTATTAATTTTAGAGAAATGGAGAGAAAGAGAAAGAAAGTGAGGAGGAACATTGCTTTGTTGTTCCACTCATTTATGCCTTCATTGGTTGCTTCTTGTACGTGCCCAGATAGGGGATTGAACCTGCAACCTTAACATATGGGGATGAAAATCTAACCAATTGAACTACCCCGCCAGGGCAAAACATGATTTTTAAGCAGTTGACATACAATATTTTATTAGTTTCAGGTGTACAGCAAAGTGATCAGACATTTAGATACCTTATGAAGTGATCACCCTGATAAGTCTAGTACCCCCCTGACAGCATACATAGTTTGTTCCTTTTTTCTTCTTTCCTGTTTTCCTTTGTATTAAATGTTTTTCATGGTTCATTTTGGCCTCCATTATTGGCATATTAATTATACCTTGATTTCTTCAGTTGTTGTTCTAGAGTTTATAAAATACATCTTTAAGTATAAGTCTACCTCCACATAATACATCACTTCATGTGTTATTTCCTTTTTTATTATAGCCATCCTACAGCAAGTGGAGTGGTATCCCATTGTGGTTTTTGATTTGTATTTCCAAAATTCATTCTTTTTATTTATTAATTATATTTTTATTGATTTCAGAGAGGAAGGGAGAGGGAGAGAGAGAAACATCAATGATGAGAGAAAATCATTGATAGGCTGCCTCCTGCATGCCCCCTACTGGAGATCGAACCTGCAACCCCATCATGTGCCCTGACCGGGAATCGAACTGTGACCTCCTGGTTCATAGGTCAACACTCAACCGCTGAGCCATGCAGGCTGGGCCCAAAATTCTTTCTCTGTGCATCTTCCTCCTCTCCAACACACTGCCATGCAGTCTATCCACCTTGGCCTTCCTGATTGCAGAGAGACTTGTAGGCTACATTTGCTTTCCCCTTCCTTGCACTGCAGCCCGGAAACTGCCTCCATGCAGTAAGATAGCACGACCACAGGGCTCACAGTGTTTCTCTCTTCTCAGTGATCACAGTCCTGTGTTGCCTATTGTCTAGTGTCTGAAAACCATTGTCTTAAAAACAAAACACAAAAAACCCCCAAAAACATTGTCTTAAATATTTAGTTGTTTGTTTTCTTTTTAAAAAAAAAAATTTATTGATTTTTTACAGAAAGGAAGGGAGAGGGGTAGAGAGTTAGAAACATCAATCAGCTGCCTCCTGCATACCCCCTACTGGGGATGTGCCCACAACCAAGGTACATGCCCTTGACCAGAATCGAACCTGGGACCCTTGAGTCCGCAGGGCGACGCTCTATCCACTGAGCCAAACCTGTTAGGGCTAGTTGTTTGTTTTCTAGTTGTTTAAGGTAGAAGGTAAATCTAGTTCCTGTTATTCTATGTTGTCCAGAGATAGAAGTTCCGACTCCCTTTTTGTCATTACAGTTCTGAGTTCCGTGCTGCGTAAGCTTCCTCTAAGTTCCTCACTGGTGAACTGTATTTCAGACTTTTAATCTAGAAGGTAAAATCTCCTACGTGGATCTGAGTGAGTCTATAGACAATGCAGCTCACCAGGTGGTTTAAGTGCTGTGACAGGCTACTTGGAGATAGAGATGTGTCAACCACAGTTGTCTTGGAACTCTGGCTCTCCAGTGTCAAGGAAGCAGCTGCTCACTGTATTGCTACAATGTCCTCTAGAATATTGTACTCCCACAACCAGGGAATGAAAAGACTTACGTACATCTAGCTTGAGTAATATAGGTTTGTGGTGCTTCTGCCAAGGCAAATTACTTGCAAAATGTATACATGTGTGATTAGGTGAGATTAATTTTCATACAGGAATATTAGTTTTATTTATTTTTTTTCTTTCATAATTGAGATTTTATTGTTTTGAGGATCAGTACACAGACATTTCAGTTTGTACACAATTCTTAACATACGTACCAAAAATGGAAAGTCATGTAATTGTGATTCTTTTCTAAACAGTTATTCCAGTGACTTTCCAGCTTAAAATTTAGAGGCTAACTTTCCTTAATAGAGTATCAAGTACCAGTATCTTCAAATGTTGATATGCTGTTACATCAAAGTCCCACTAATTCACAATTTAATATCATATGTACTACATAATCAAATTTTCGATCTTTCACAGCACATTGACAAAGTTACTAGGAAAACTGGACTACCACACCAAAGATGTTACAGATGCACAAAATTCTGACAGGGAGAGCCAAGATCAAGGAGTGGTTTTCTTTAGGAAACAATTCTACCAAAAACATGTGAATAGAAGTAATTTAAAATGTTTAAGACAGGCATGACTGACTCCAAATTGCCATTTAGTATGCTTTGTATTATAGGATATAAAAACCACCCCCATCTATGGAATGTTAAGCTGACACCCAAGACAATCAAAGTCTCCCATATTTAATATCCCACTATTTTCTGGTTGTACCAAAAAGTAAACAACCAGCAAATGATTTCACCTCTTAAAAAAAAGCATTTACACTTTGAAAAATGGGATGAGGTGGAATTTCCTCCTTAAAAATGTTTCTAGAGCTACTAAAAAACTTGCATTTATAAAATAGTTGATAAAAATAAGGAATATTAGTTTTAAATCTGTTAAAAGTGTGTGATTGATAAATTTTATATAAGACCCAGCCCTAGTACTCAAGGAACTTATCATTTAATAGGAGGAAAAAAATATTTATATGACTTTTATTAGTTAAATCAAAAGAAAAACAAAGGGGTCCAATTTCTGCACACTCTCATCAACATTTGTCATTTTTCTTTTCATCCCACAAGAAAGCCATAACTTTATTAATGACAGAAACAGTACAAATTGAAACCAAGCTGCAGTAACTCTTTTGAAACACCAAAAAAAAAGGGTCCTCTTTTTTAGATGGTTACATTGTTTATTTCATAATAGCATTTACAATGTCACTACTGTTGTTCTTCAGGACTTGAACTGCCTTTGCTTCTTCTTTTTTTTTTTTTTTTTTCGCCAAATGTATTTTTATTGATTTCAGAGAGGAAGGGAGAGGGAGAGAGAGATAGAAATATCAATGATGAGAGAGATTCACTGATCAGCTGCCTTCTGCACACCCCCCACTGGGGATCGAGCCCGCAACCTGGGCCTGTGCTCTTGACTGGAATCAAACCTGGGACCCTTTAGTCCACAGGCCAGTGCTTTATCCACTGAGCCAATCCGGCTAGGGCTACCTTTGCTCTTGATACATTTGCTTGTGACATGAGCAGTTTTATGTTCTTAAATTTCATACCTGTTTCATCAACCTTGTCCTCTTTACTCTCCTCTTGCACAGCTATAGTCTGTGTTTTCTTGAATATTTGTGACAGCTTCACCTTAAACTTTGAACTTCTTAACAGCTGCTAGCTGTTCTTGGTGAGATAAATCCTCGATCTTGGCTTCCTCAAAAACTATGTAGGTATCTGAAGCTGGGATGCTGTAGACATCTTGTTTTATGGTGACAAAGAGGATATTAGATTTCTGGGTAGCAACCCTAGTAATAACCCCTATAACCTATTGACCCAGTTTGGACATAGCCTTCCATGCCTTCGTTACATTCTGGCTCTGTTTTTCTTTACTGACTGGTTCTTCATCGATTTCAGTGACTGCTGCCAGCTGGGCTTGTTGCCTGTGTCGAATCTTGTTCTTCCAGCTCTGGTACTGATTCATCACGGTCAGAGTCTGTTCCAGACCTTGTCTCAGCCTGGAGCTGTGGCAACTCCTGCTCTGTAGTAGGGATGGAGGGCATTTTGTGGCTTCACCAGGCATTTTGTGGGTGGTGAGGAGTGAGTAGTAACACGGAACCAAGAAGGCCGCAGAAAGCTTATCTTTTTATTATAGCCTTCCTAGAGCAAGTGAAGTGATTATCTCATTGTGGTTTTGATTTGTATTTCCTTGATGGCTAACGATGTTGAACATTTCTTTATGTGCTTATCAGACAATTGTACATCTAATTTGGAGAACCTTAGCCCATTTTTACTGGGTTGTCTTTTTACTGTTGATGTGTGAGAATTCTTTATATATTCTTAATACAAATCCATTATCAAATATATGATTTGCAAAAAAGGGATTCCCTTAAAAAGTTTTTTTTAAATTGATTTCAGAGAGGAAGGGAGAGGGGGAGAGAGATAGAAACATCAGTGATGAGAGAGAATCATTGATTGGCTGCCTCCTGAATGTCCCCCACTGGGAATCAAACCTCAACCCAGGCATGTGCCCTTGACCAGAATCGAATCTGGGACCATTCAGTCCACAGGCTGACACTCTATCCACTGAGCCAAGCTGGCTAGGGCTTGATTATCTTTTTACTTTCTTGATGGTGTCCTTCAAAGCACAAAAGTTTTTAATTTGAAGTCTAATTTATCTGTTTTTTTGTTGGTTGCTTATGCTTTTGGTGTCATATCTAAGAAACTTTACCTAACCCACCATCACAGAGATTTACTCCTATATTTTCTTCTAAGAGCTTTATGCTTTTAGCTCTTTATGCACTTAGGCCCATGGTCCATATTGAGTTAACTTTATGTTTGTATAAGTGTAAGTAAGTTGTCCAGTTTCATTCTTTTGTGTGTGAATATCCAAATGTCCCAGCACTAGTTGTTTAAAAGACTACTCTTTTTCCATTGAGTTATCTTTGGACTCTTGTCTGAAATCAATTGCCCATAAATGTGTGTTTTTTTGTCTGACTCTCAATTCTATTTCATTGATCTATCTCTATCCTTATGCCAGTACCACACTGTCTTGATTACTTTAACTTTATAATATAAAACATATAATAAGTTTTGAAATTGGGAATCGTTAAAGAGTTTTAAAGAGGAAAATAGCATCATCAATTTATATTTTTAAAAGGTTACATTGGGGCTCCTCAAAAAGTTAAACATAGAATTGCTATATAACCCAGATATTTTAGTCTTACATATATACCCGAAGTGATTAAAAATAGGGAACTCAAACAAATACTTGTATGCTAATGCTCATTGCAGCATTATTCTAGCCAAAAGGTAGAAACAACCCAAGTGTCCATCAGTAGATGAATGGATAAACGATGTATTATATGGATACAATGGAATATTAGTCAACATACAAAGAAATGAAGTTCTGATACATGCCACAACATGGATGAACCTTGTAAAACATTATGCTATGTCTTTTAAAAAATATATATTTTATTGATTTTTTTACAGAGAGGAAGGGAGAGGGATAGAGAGTTAGAAACATCAATGAGAGAGAAACATCGATCAGCTGCCTCCTGAACACCTCCCACTGGGGATGTGCCCGCAACCAAGGTATATGTCCTTGACCGGAATCGAACCTTGGACCCTTCAGTCCACAAGCTGATGCTCTATCCACTGAGCCAAACCGGTTAGGGCAGAGGTGGACACTCTTGGTGCACCCCTTTGTGGGCTGAGTGCAAAGTCTTGGTGTAGTTAAGCCTTGGTTGCTGTTGGTATCACTGGGAGGAATTGACCTCCAGGCCAATTGGCTGTGAGGACCAGCTGTGTCTACAATGGGAGAACTGCTGTGCTGGAGACACCCTTAAGGGGCCGGACTTGCTTCAGTGGGGCTTTGGTGCTCACTGACTCTGCCCCTTGAGTGTGTCTTTTATGAATGTGAAGAGTTGTAATCTGGTATGGTCTCACACTGACCACTGGGTACACTGGCTCTTGGATCTTCAAAGATGTGCAAATTCAGTTACTGCCTGAGGCCACCCAGCAGGAGCTACGGAGAGATCTGCAGATTCCTCGTCTTTGTTTGGGGTTTGGAAGTGCCCAGATGAGGCCCAGCTGTGAAGCAATGCCTTCTTTTGGAAGCTTTGGAGCTCTCTGACCCAGCTGTAGTTTGTTAGATTTCAGATTGCAAAAGGACAAGCCTTAGGCTTTCTTTTGGAAGCTTTGGAGTTCTCTGACCCAGCTGTAGTTTATTAGGTTTTAGATTGCAAAAGGACAGGCCATTCATATGCAAAAGCCACTGCACACAGCTTGGGTGGGGTTGTAAATTGGGTGGGGCGGGGTCTCAGGGAGACACCAGGGCAGAGCAAACAGCAATGGTTGCCAGTCAGCCCTGCCCCAGAGAGGTCCCCGTGTCTCTGCGTCCAGCGCCCCTGTGCAGGAACAGTGATCACTTTGGGCACCTCTGAGAGAAAGCTGCCCTCACATTCTGGCCAATGCCAGACAGTCCAGTTTCTCCCTGTATGAGTCTGGGTGGTCTCCAGAGTCTCACCTGGAACTGGAGTTCAGAGCAATTAGGAGCTTATATCTCCCTTCTGATTGAAAACAACAGCAGCACACCCAGTTGCCAGCCCGTTTCACGTGCGCCTTTGTACCTCCGCACCTCCTACCAGTCTCAATGCGCTTTTTTCTTTCCTCCTACTTGTAGAACTTCCACTCAACCAGCTTTCCCATGGTTCTGGATGATATTTGTTTTGTCTTTTAGTTGGAGTTTTGATGTGGTTGTGAGAGGCAGCAAGTACAGGTGTTTACCTATGCCACCATTTTGTTTGTTCTCCAAGCCTTGAGGTTTTGATAAATTGGATGGTTTGACAGATATGACCCTTGGCTATAAGAAAAGTTCTCATAAATTGAGTAAGACAGGACACACAGTCTAGAAAAAAAAACACACACAAACAAAACAGCAAGAACACAAGATTCAGACTCATACCAACTAATTATATTCTGGCTATAGTATCAAGTTCCAAAGTGGTTGGGACAAGCTACTCAATGTACTAATCCATCTATTGACTTGCCTGTGGACAGAATTTACTCTTCTTCAAGCTCTCAGATTTGCAGGAGAGAAACTGGAGGGGGTTGGTTGATTTCCACAGAGGGGTCAGAAGAATGGAGTGTCCCAAGGAAACAGTGAAAATAGAGTTCTTCGAAATGATACTAGGAAGAGTGTCTAATAAATTGGGTAAAGTGTCAAGATTCAGACACTGGCTTGCAATGGCTGTCTCCCAACCAAGTGATCTGGAGATAAATGGGAATTGCAGTTTGTGGAGATATTCAGGCTTCAGGGTTAATGAAGCAACAGCCTGTTACATCCAGCAGCTGCTCTCTTGTGCTTATTACATCCCTGAAACCATACACAGGACAAAATGAGGGAGAGTTCTCCATCACAGACCCTACACCATTTATACCCTCCAACTGTTTCCTCACTTTCCCTCTTTGCCGTGAATACCTTTCTTCCACCTGGCTCTTCCAGCTGCTGAAATGCACACATAAAACGTATGTCCCTGCTACGTGGGGGAGCATCTGAGTTTGAGGTGTCACCCACACACTTCAAGTTATCCTGTGTCAGACAGGAAATCCTTCTTGTCCTGCCTGGCTTATTTCACTTTGATTCAATATGAAGAACTCTGAAGTTTAACTCCCACAATATAAGCCTTAGGTCTTGGGCCCCTGGACCAGTTCTCTGAGGTCTGCTAGTTGTTTCATCCCAGCATTTCAGACCAAGGCCCCGTGAGTGGCTGTGCCAATACCATAAACTCTCTTTCTTTCTTGTTCCTATTACTTTACTCCCACAAGAAGCACTCATCCACTTAATCTTATTCCCTTCCATGCTGTAAGGATCCAGACAGCCTTTAGACAGTCAGCCAGCTGTATGATCTCAGACCCATTACTTAACTTCTATATGCCTGAAGTTGTTATTTATTATTAAGCTCTTAGCCAATGCCTGGCACATAGCAAACTCAGTAAATGTTAGTTGTTGTTATATTTGAAAAATAGCAATATGTTCATGTAAATGGTACAACCCATTTCATCAAATTTGAGGCTTTCTGCCAGTATAGTTCTGGTTTATTTTTTTAGATGGCATCATACAATATATAGTCTTTTGTGTTTGACTTCTTTCATTTAGCATAATGTTTTTGAGATTTATCCATGTTGTCTCACATATTAATAGCTCATTTCTTTTTAGTGCAGAGTAGTATTACATAATAAAGACATGAATCAATTATCAGTTAATAACTATTTGGTTTGTTCTAGTTTGTGCTTATTATGGAAAATGCTATTTGATTACCAGTTTTGATGTATATATTCATATTTGTTCTTGGGTAAATACTAAGAGTGGGATTGCTGGTAAGTATTAGGAGCGGGATTGCTGGATTATAAGGTAGGTGTATGGTTTACTTTATAAGACACTGTCAAACTGTTTCCCAAGTGTCCATACCATTTGCAATCTCTCCTACAATTGGAGGTAAAATAGATGTGTTTTATCTTTTTTTTTTTTAAATCCTCCCGAGGATATTTTCCCATTGATTTTTAGAGAAAGTGGAAGAGAGAGGGAAAGACAAGAGAGAAACATCGATGTGAGAGAAGCACATGAATCGGTTGCCTCCTGCACGCGCCCTGACCAGGGCCCAGGCAGGGAGGAGCCTGCAACTGCCGTAAGTGCCCTTGACCGAAATCGAACCCAGGACCCTGTGGTCTGCAGGTGACGCTCTATCCACTGAGCCAAACTGGCTAGGGAGCCTTTATTTTTTTTTTAACAGTTGGAGTGTAATTGCTAGACAAAAAGAGCAATAATGCAAATGTAATAAACGTTAGCAATTGGTGAATCTGTAAAACAGTATATAAGTGTTCATTTTACTATTCTTTCCATTTATCTCCCCCCCCCCAATTATCTTTAAATTTAAAAAATTCAAAACAAAAAGCTGGGAGAAAAACTAAGTTGCATATTATATGGAATTGAACTGATTCTAAAGTTAATCTGGCAGGGAAAATTTGCAAGGAGAGAGAAGAAAATTTGAAAAAGAACAATGAAGGGGAATGGGTCCTACTAGATATCCAAACTACCTCTAAAGCTATAGTAATTTAAACCTATTTTATTGTTGTACACAGAAACCTCCCAGATAAATCATACATAGAATCTAGAAAGAGGTTCATGTGGCTATGGATATTTAGTTTATAATAAAATGGCATTTTAAGTTAGAATGAGTTAATATATTATAATGGGACTTGACTATAAAATATTTGAAAATAAATACTCTATCCCATTTATAAATATGAATTCAGGAAATACCGGAATTATAAATATTTTAGAAGTATTATAATATATTATGTATTAGCAGTATTAAAATATATTAGAATACTGAAAGTATAAATATATTAAAAGAACTATACGTGATTTTTTTATAAATTTGGAATAGGCAAATAGTAAATAGTAAAATTGAAAAGCAATAAAGAAAATTACTAGGTGTACCAGTTAATAATTCGGATTTTTTTCAATAAGTGATTTAATCCAATTTGGTTTCAATCCATTGCAACCACTACTCTAATTGCTGCTTAAATGGTAGAATTTTTGGTCAGAGTGTGTTTATATAGGTTAGCTCCTGAGTCCTTTTGACACATCAGTTAACTTCTTTGCTTCCTGATGAGACAAGATATTTTTAGGCTCATCTTCTACAGTGTCTGGCCCAGACCTGGAATCAGCCATCTCCAAGGAGTTCAGGTTATCTTTGTCAGGAAATTATATTTAAAACAACAGCCTGGCCTGGCCAGTGTGGCTCAGCGGTTGATCATCAAGCTATGAACCAGGAGGTCAAGGTTCAATTCCAGTTTGGGCACATGCCCAGATTTGGGTTTTGGCTTGATCCCCAGAGGGAGGCGTGCAAGAGGCAACTGATGAATGGTTCTCTCTCACATCGATGTTTTCTCTTTCTCCCTCCCCCTTTATCTCTGAAATCAATAAAAATATGTTTAAAAAAAAACAAAACAGTCGGGTGCTAGAGATACTCATTGGTACTGGATTGGTCATGGATCATAGATCTTTTTGGCTGATAGAGTTAGAAGCAATTTCCCTCATGACACTTTGAAGTCAATTCCCTCCCCATATTCCTTAGCCTCTGTGTATAATCCAATGGATTTTGGTATGTTAATTTTTAAAAATTGTGGTAAAATATATATGACATAAAATAGTCATTTTAACTATTTTAAGTGTACAATTCAGTGTCATTAATTACATTCTCAATGTTGTACAACCATAATCACTATTTCCAAAAAATTTTCATCACCCCAAACAGAAATTCTGTACCTACTAAGCAATAACTTTCCATTACTCCCTCTCCCCAGCCCCTGGTAACCTCTAGTCTACTTTCTGTCTCTGAATTTGCCTATTCTAGATATTTCATGTAAGTAAAATCATACAATAGTGGTCCTTTTCTGACAACAAATTCCCTTAGGTTTGTTTTTTTCTGGAATAGTCTTTATTTCTCCCCCACTTTTAATTTTTCTGTATACAGATTTTTAGGTTGGTCAATTTTTTCTTTCAAAACTTAAAATATTTCAACCCACCCTTCTTGCTTGCATAGTTTCTAAAGAGAAGTTCAATGTAATTCTTATCATTGTTCCTCTGTATGTAAGGTGGTTTATTTTTTTCTGTTGCTTCTTTCAAGATGTGTTTTGTCTTGGGTTTCCTGTGGTTTGAATATGATATACTCAAATGTAGAATTTTTGATATTCACCCTGTGTGGTGTTCTTTGATCTTCCTGGATCTGTGGTTTGGCTCTGTTATTACTTTTGGAAAGCTCCCAGCCATTATTACCTCAAATATTTATTCTCTTTTCTCTCTTTCTAGTATTCTTGTTATATGAATATTACTATACCTTCCCTATTCCCCACATATCCTGTTTCTTTTGTTTTTCATGATTTTTTTCTTTGAATTTCATCTTGAAAAGTTTCTATTGATATATTTTCAAGCTCACTTACCCTATCAAATTATCTCACATTTTAGTGTTTCTTTAAACTTCAGGGCATCATCACTTTTATTTTATTTTATTTTTTAAAATATATTTTATTGATTTTTTTACAGAGAGGAAGGGAGAGGGATAGAGTCAGAAACATCAATGAGAGAGAAACATAGATCAGCTGCCTCTTGCATACTCCTTACTGGGGATGTGCCTGCGACCAAGGTACGGGCCCTTGACCGGAATCAAACCTGGGACCCTTCAGTCCGCAGGCCTCATGTTATGGTATCCGCAAACTGTTTTGTAATATTAGTATTTAATAATTTAATCATTTATTGGTGGGTTCCTATTATTTTAAGTCCACTGAGCCAAACCGGCTAGGGCAGGGCACCATCACTTTTAGATAACTGAAGTAATACAGTTTTTTTTTTAAATATATATTTTATTGATTTTTTTTTACAGAGAGTAAGGGAAAGGGACAGAGAGTTAGAAACATCGATGAGAGAGAAACATCGATCAGCTGCCTCCTGCTGATGTGCCCGCAACCAAGGTACATGCCCTTGACTGGAATCGAATCTGGGACCTTTCAGTCCCCAGGTCGACGCTCTATCCACTGAGCCAAACCGGTTTCGGCGGTAATACAGTTTTCAATATTGTTTTTCTTTCACATTATCTTACAAACATGGTTTCATGTTTCTTCATGTTATGGTATCCGCAAACTGTTTTGTAATATTAGTATTTAATAATTTAATCATTTATTGGTGGGTTTCTATTATTTTAAGTCACACTGACTTACATACAGATTTTATTTTGGCCTGTTTCACTGGGTTTTTAATTCCTAGGTGAGACCAGGCCAAAGGATATCCATTGGTTCTTGCTAAGTATTACTTAAGTGTGCTTCTTGAAGGATTATGACAGTTTATCTGACCACTAGCCAGGTGTGAATGTATCTGGTTCCCAAAGCTTTGACCAGCGTTGGATATTTAATTTTTACACAGTTTAATGAGTGTTAATTGGGACCATACTATACATACAGTCTTTAATTTGCATTTCCCTAATTACTAAGGAAGTTGAGTCTTTAAAAACTATATATGTTTATTGTTTGTATTTCCTCTTCGGTGCCTATTCATTTCAAAGCAACAAACATCTTTTGGGTGCCCACTATGTGCCAAGTTCTGTGTGCTTTCCTCAAAGAAGAATGACCTAACAAAAAGGACCATTTGAGATAGGGTGGGGGAGCCAAGACAGTATAGAAAATAAATGACTAACTGTACTCAATTGGTAGAAGCACAATATTGGCAGGCAGTTTGGACAAAGTCCTGTGGGGTGAAGACACAGTAGGAAGGGGTTGGTCCCCAAAATAGATTAAATTTTTGTAGGGCAAGTGACTTTAGAGCTGGGGCTGAACAATGGGTAAGATTGGTCTAGGTGCTAAAAAAATGTTTGGGGAGAGGGAAAAATAATTTTGACTGTTTAGTTATAGCTAAAATGTGGAATGCAGGGGCTGAGGGATGATGGATAATGGTTCAGGAGCCTGACCTTTGTCCTGAAGTTTTTCGTTGTTGTTCTTAAAGAGGAATGACATGAGCTAATTTGTGTTTTAGAAAGACCTTTCTGGCAGCTAATGAAGGTAGATTTGGGGACACTAGAATCATAAGATGAGCCTATCTGTGTCCTTAGCCACTTACCAAGGGTCAGAGAGATGGGACTAAGAATAAGCTTTTTATGTAGCATGCATATTAACTCTTTATACTAGTATGTCCTACTTAAAACTATATTTCCATTTCATGGCTTTCATCTTTTAAAATGTTTAAATTGTGGTAAAATAACATAACATTTACTATCTTAACCATTTTTATTTTTTAGTTATTTTTTAAAGAGATATTTTATTGATTTTTTACAGAGAGGAAATGAGAGGGACAGAGAGTTTGAAACATCGATGATAGAGAAACATCGATCAGCTGTCTCCTGCACACCCCCCACTGGGGATGTGCCTGCAACCAAGGTACATGCCCTTGACCGGAATCGAACCTGGGACCCTTCAGTCCACAGGCTGACGCTCTATCCACTGATCCAAACTGGTTATGGCTATTTTTTAGTTATTTTTTAAAAATATATTTTATTGATTTCTGAGAAGAAGGAGAGAGAGATAGAAACATCAATGATGAGAAAGAATCAATGATTGGCTGCCTCCTGCACGGGGCCACACTGGGGATCGAACCCACAACCCGGGTATGTGCCCTGACTGGGAATCAAACCATGACCTCCTGGTTCATAGGTCAACGCTCAACCACTGAGCCATGCTGGCCAGGCTTAACCATTTTTAAAAGTTTATTTATTGATTTGAAAGAGAGAGAGAATCTACGTGCTGTTCTACTCATCCATGCACTCACTAGTTAACCCTCACATGTGACCCAACCACAACCCTGGTGCACCAGGACCATGCTTCAACCAACTGAGCTACCTGGCCAGACTTACTATCTTAACCATTTTAAAGTGTACAATTCATTAGTGTTAAGTAAATTCACATTGTTGTGCAATCAATCACCAGATCATGGCTTTCCTTTGTATATTTTTTTATTTCATTTTTTATTTTTTAAATATATTTTTATTGATTTCAGAGAGGAAGGGAAATGGACAGAGAGATAGGAACATCAATGATGAGAGAGAATCATTGATTGGCTGCCTCCTGCAGCCCCACACTGGGGATTAAGCCCACAACCCAGGCATGTGCCCTTGACCAGAATCAAACCTGGAATCCTTCAGTCCACATGCCGACGCTCTATCCATTGAGCCAAACTGGCCAGGGCATGGCTCTCCTTTTTAGTTCATTAGTGAGTTTTATTAAAAAGAAGTTGAGGAGGAAACCAAGATGGCGACATAGGTTAAACACCTAACCTGCAGCCGGGCACAACAATTTCAAAAATACAACTAGAGGTCAGAACGGACATCGTCCAGAACCACAGGAGAGCTGGCGGACTGAAATGCCCACAGCTGGGGGGAAGGAGAAGGCCACGGGGACAGTCAGGGAAGCCGTAAAAGCCTGAGGTATGGAGAAACGGGCGGAGACACGAGCACACGCGCCTGCGGGGAGGATGGAACCGGAGAGGAGGGGGCGGCTGATGACCTGGCCGGAGTTCACTGGCAGGAAGGAGATAAAGGCTCCGGAGTGCGCTGAGCACCGGCTCCGATTGCACTGAACCCCATTCCGGGCGAAACCCTGGGAAACTCACTCACTTTCGCAACTCCGCCGCCCCCGCAGGCCGCCCGGCCCGGGACGCTGGGGACGCCGCCGCAGCGGCGGCGCCCGGAGCCCGGCGGCCTCCCAGCACCCGTCCCCGCCGCGCAGCCCCCGCGCGCCTGGTTCCGCGGGACGCGCGCACCGCGCACCGGACGGAGGCCCGGGCGCCCTTTCCGTGCACCTCCCGGCGGCGCTAGACTTCAGTAGAGTTGACTGAATTCAAGGGATTAAAAAGTATAAATTGGGGGGACGCCGCGGCGGCGACGTCCGGAACACGGTGATGGCGGTGCCTGGAGCTCGGCGGCCGCCCAGCGCCCGTCCCAGCCGCGCAGCCCTCGCGCGCCTGGTTCCGCGGGACGCGCACACCGCGCACCGGACGGAGGCCCGGGCGCCCTTTCCGTACACCTCCCGGCGGCGCTAGACTTCAGTAGAGTTGACTGAATTCAAGGGATTAAAAAGTATAAATTGGGGGGACGCCGCGGCGGCGACGTCCGGAACACAGTGATGGCGGTGCCTGGGGCTCGGCGGCCGCCCAGCGCCCGTCCCAGCCGCGCAGCCCTCGCGCGCCTGGTTCCGCGGGACGCGCGCACCGCGCACCGGACGGAGGCCCGGGCGCCCTTTCCCTGCACCTCCCGGCGGCGCTAGACTTCAGTAGAGTTGACTGAAATGAAGGGATTAAGAAGTACAAATTGAGAAGTTTGAAAAAGATGGCGGCGGAGGTTAAAGGCTGTTCTGTTGCCTCGCTCCCAGCGAAATCGGAGGGGATGAGGTGTGGAGGTGCGTGGGTCTGGCTGGTGGCGGGGGAAAGGGGCTTTTGTTCCAAACCTAAGGGAGATTAGCTCTCCATCACCCTGAAACCCATCTTCTGGCGAACCCCGGGAGACCCAGATGCCTGCGGGGAGAGGCGGGACTCTTGCAGAGGTGCGCCCAGCAATCAGTGTTTGCTGCGCTGGAGTGCGGAACGAGGGGACTTAGATACATGGAAGGCAGAAGGACCAGACTCACAGCCATCGAGGCTCGCCGCACCATGGCCTGTTGGCGCCCTGAGACCCCGCCCCGCCCTGGGACCCGCCCCGCATGTTTTGAAGACCTGCCCCGCAAGTCTTGCAGGCACACCTGCGCCCCAAGCAACGGCTTATGCATGTGGGTGGCCTGCCCTCTGGCAGCGGACCAGATGATCTGCTGTTCTAGTCGGACTGCTCCAGGGCCACTCAGACAGGAGGAAGAAACTACAGTTTTTGCTGTAATCCTTGCTGAGTGCCTAAGGCAGTAGCTGATCTACACCCCATTGGAGACCCAGAAACGAGGGCATCTAGTGGTCTGTGGGAGATGACACCAGATTTCAACCACGTGCATAAGGGACACATTCAACGGGAATATTCAGTGAGCGCCAAAGCTTTGCTGCACCAAGACCCGGCCCATAAACGTGTCTCCTGCACAGCAACTCTTCCTTTATAGACAAAGAGAGCCCCCCCAGTGACACCAACAACAATCAAGACTTAACTATACAAAGGAGGACCAAGATGGAGGCATAGGGCGGAAGCCTGATTGTTGCCTACCACAACAACTTTGAGACTACAACAAGAGAGCAGAGCAGACACCATCCAAGACCACCATAGGGCTGGCTGAGTAGATGCTCTACAACTAGAATAAAAGAGGGGTATGTGGGATGATGCTGATGCCGGTGACCCAAAGACCACACTTTAAGAACTACAGCTCAGGCGACACAAAAGAACTATGGCTCAGGCGATACAACAGCGGCCTGGAACGTGCTTGGCGCAGTTCCCCCGGCGGTCTCCGGCTGAGGGGACGGCTCCACTGGCAGCCAAGCACGGACAGATGAGCCCCTATGAGACATGGGGTGGGAGACTCCGCGCTTGCTGACCTCTGAGTCCGTTAAGAATCTCAACGCCCCGGAAGCGGCCAGGTGCGCATGCTCGGCGACCGGCGACCTATGCAGACCCAAGGGCCGACGCAGCGACGCCAGACTGGCCCACCGCCATGGACCGGGTGTACCGGAACTTCGCCGAGCCGCCGCCCGACGAGTTCTGCAGCAGCCATACTGGAGCTCTGGAAGGATGGCCAGGGGAATTGCTGAGGGGGGATTGACCGGCAGGAAATGGGATCGGGAAGACGGGGCCCCGCTGAGACCCGGGTGCGGGCGGGGTTGAGCGCCTCTGGACTCGGGTGTGGTCACACGCCTCTGGGTATAAGTGAGGCCTCACGTCCCTGGGTCTAGGTGAGGCCACATGCCCCTGGGTCCAGGTGAGGCCGGACTCCGGGTCCGGGTGAGGCCAAGTGCCCCTGGACCCGGATGACGCTGGACCCCATGCCCGGGCGAGGCCAAGCGCCCCTGGGTCTGGGAGAGCCCACACACCCCTGGGTCCAGGCGAGACCATGTGTCCCTGGATCCGGGTGAGGCTGCGTGCACCTAGGCCCGGGTGAGCCCAAGTGGCCCTGGGTCTGGGAGAGGCCAAGCGTCCCTGGGTGCGGGTGAGACCATGTGTCCCTGGATCCGGGTGAGGCCTCGTGCACCTAGGCCCGGGTGAGGCCACGTGCCCCTGGGTCTGGGAGAGGCCAAGCGTCCCTGGGTCCGGGCGAGACCATGCGTCCCTGGATCCGGATGAGGCCTCGTGCACCTAGGCCCGGGTGAGCCCAAGTGGCCCTGGGTCTGGGAGAGGCCAAGCGTCCCTGGGTCCGGGTGAGACCATGTGTCCCTGGATCCGGGTGATGCCTTGTGCACCTAGGCCCGGGTGAGCCCAAGTGGCCCTGGGTCTGGGAGAGGCCAAGCGTCCCTGGGTACGGGTGAGACCATGTGTCCCTGGATCCGGATGAGGCCTCGTGCACCTAGGCCCGGGTGAGCCCAAGTGGCCCTGGGTCTGGGAGAGGCCAAGCGTCCCTGGGTCCGGGTGAGACCATGCGTCCCTGGATCCGGGTGAGGCCTAGTGCACCTAGGCCCGGGTGAGCCCAAGTGGCCCTGGGTCGGGGAGAGGCCAAGCGTCCCTGGGTCCGGGTGAGACCATGTGTCCCTGGATCCGGGTGAGGCCTCGTGCACTTAGGCCCGGGTGAGCCCAAGTGGCCCTGGGTCGGGGAGAGGCCAAGCGTCCCTGGGTCCGGGTGAGACCATGTGTCCCTGGATCCGGGTGAGGCCTCGTGCACCTAGGCCCGGGTGAGCCCAAGTGGCCCTGGGTCTGGGAGAGGCCAAGCGTCCCTGGGTCCGGGTGAGACCATGTGTCCCTGGATCCGGGTGAGGCCTCGTGCACCTAGGCCCGGGCGAGCCCAAGTGGCCCTGGGTCTGGGAGAGGCCAAGCGTCCCTGGGTCCGGGTGAGACCATGTGTCCCAGGATCCGGGTGAGGCCTCGTGCACCTAGGCCCGGGTGAGCCCAAGTGGCCCTGGATCTGGGAGAGGCCAAGCGTCCCTGGGTCCGGGTGAGACCATGTGTCCCTGGATCCGGATGAGGCCTCGTGCACCTAGGCCCGGGTGAGCCCAAGTGGCCCTGGGTCTGGGAGAGGCCAAGCGTCCCTGGGTCCGGGTGAGACCATGTGTCCCTGGATCCGGGTGAGGCCTCGTGCACCTAGGCCCGGGTGAGCCCAAGTGGCCCTGGGTCTGGGAGAGGCCAAGCGTCCCTGGGTCCGGGTGAGACCATGTGTCCCTGGATCCGGGTGAGGCCTCGTGCACCTAGGCCCGGGTGAGCCCAAGTGGCTCTGGGTCTGGGAGAGGCCAAGCGTCCCTGGGTCCGGGTGAGACCATGTGTCCCTGGATCCGGGTGATGCCTTGTGCACCTAGGCCCGGGTGAGCCCAAGTGGCCCTGGGTCTGGGAGAGGCCAAGCGTCCCTGGGTACGGGTGAGACCATGTGTCCCTGGATCCGGATGAGGCCTAGTGCACCTAGGCCCGGGTGAGCCCAAGTGGCCCTGGGTCTGGGAGAGGCCAAGCGTCCCTGGGTCCGGGTGAGACCATGTGTCCCTGGATCCGGGTGAGGCCTCGTGCACCTAGGCCCGGGTGAGCCCAAGTGGCTCTGGGTCTGGGAGAGGCCAAGCGTCCCTGGGTCCGGGTGAGACCATGTGTCCCTGGATCCGGGTGAGGCCTAGTGCACCTAGGCCCGGGTGAGCCCAAGTGGCCCTGGGTCTGGGAGAGGCCAAGCGTCCCTGGGTCCGGGTGAGACCATGTGTCCCTGGATCCGGGTGAGGCCTCGTGCACCTAGGCCCGGGTGAGCCCAAGAGGCCCTGGGTCTGGGAGAGGCCAAGCGTCCCTGGGTCCGGGTGAGACCATGTGTCCCTGGATCCGGATGAGGCCTCGTGCACCTAGGCCCGGGTGAGCCCAAGTGGCCCTGGGTCTGGGAGAGGCCAAACGTTCCTGGGTCCGGGTGTGACCATGTGTCCCTGGATCCGGGTGAGGCCTCGTGAACCTAGGCCCGGGTGAGGCCACGTGCCCCTGGGTCTGGGAGAGGCCAAGCGTCCCTGGGTCCGGGTGAGACCATGTGTCCCTGGATCCGGATGAGGCCTCGTGCACCTAGGCCCGGGTGAGCCCAAGTGGCCCTGGGTCTGGGAGAGGCCAAGCGTCCCTGGGTCCGGGAGAGACCATGTGTCCCTGGATCCAGGTGAGGCCTTGTGCAACTAAGACCGGGTGAGGCCACGTGCCCCTGGGTCTGGGAGAGGCCAAGTGTCCTTGGGTACGGGTGAAGCCAGATCCTGGGTCCGGGTGAGGCCGTGCGCCCCTGGATCCATCCGGGTGAGGCTGGGTCCCAGGCCCGGGTGAGACCACGCGCCCCTTGGATATGGGTGAGGCCACGTGCCCCTTAGTCCAGGTGACGCCGTGCCCCTGGGATCGGCCGAGACCAAACCAGAGGGAGTCAGACCTCCATTACCACCATTTGTCCACCATCCAGAGCAGAGGGGTCAGTGCTGACATGTACACATAAGGAACTACTGGACATCGAAATTGGGTCTCAAAAGAACTGTTGGTCCAGGGGGAAGCTCGCTACAGATTGATTCATTTGCCTGTCAGCATAAATATTATTGCTCGTCTCACATTCAGTTCTTATTAGTATATATCTAGTGACATTTGATCTCGTTCATCTAGAGGAAATGATGAACAACATAGACTGAGGAACAAGAACAGAACCAGAAGCAAGGAGGCATCGATCGGTCTATCGGGCCTCAGAGGGAGGATACGGGAGGGTAGGGGGAGGGTGGGGGGAGGGGGAGAGTTCAACCAAAGGACCTGTATGCATGCATATAAGCCTATCCAACGGTTAAGTTCAACAGGGGATTGGGGCATGCGTGGGGAGAGGGGTGGGATGGGAATGGGGGGATGAGGACAAATATGTGACACCTTAATCAATAAAGAAATTAAAATAAAAAAAAAAAAAAAAAAAAATAAAAAGAAGTTGAAATTTGTACAAATTCACTTTTTTGTAATAATTACTATTGTTTGCTTAATATTTTATGTTGATAATGTTTTTTTGTGTTTTTATTGATTTCAGAGAGGAAGGGAGAGAGAGAGAGAGAGAGAGAGAGAGAGAGAGAGAGAGAGAGAGAAACATAATTGATGAGAGAATCATTGATCGGCTGTCTCCTGCACGCCCCCTACTGGGGATTGAGCCTGCAACCCTGGCATGTGCCCTTGACCAGAATAGAACCCAGGACCCTTCAGTCCGTAGGCTGATGCTCTATCCACTGAGCCAAACCAGCTAGGGCGATAATGTTCTTTTTTTTTTAAAATATATTTTATTGATTTTTTACAGAGAGGAAGAGAGAGGGATAGAGAGTTAGAAACATCGATGAGAGAGAAACATCGATCAGCTGCCTCTTGCACACCCCCTACTGGGGATGTGCCCGCAACCAAGGTATATGCCCCTGACCGGAATCGAACCTGGGACCCTTGAGTCCGCAGGCCGACGCTCTATCCACTGAGCCAAACCGGTTTCGGCATAATGTTCTTTTTAAAAAATGTATTTTTATTTATTTCAGAGAGGAAGGGAGAGGGAGAGAGAAATGAAACATTAATGATGAGAGAGAATCAATGATTGGCTGCCTCCTGCATACCCCACACCGGGGATCCAGCCTGCAAACCTAGGCATGTGCTCTGACTAGGAATCGAACCATGACTTCCTGGTTCATAGGTCAATACTCAACCACTGAACCATGCTGGCTGGGCAAATAATGTGTTTTAACATATATGATCTCTGATCCTCATAAACATGCTTCTGAGGTAGATGTTATTCCCATTTTACAGATGATAAAGCTGAGGCCAAGAGGTAAAAAGACCCAACAAACTTGGCATGTTTATCTCAGAGAAACAAAGAGCATCACCCAGATTTATAGGCTGAGGATTTCATTCTTTCAGTCATTCATGAAATAAATATTACCTGAGTACTTATTGTATGCCCAGAGTTAGGAGAATGATGTTGAACAAAATACATATTGCCTGCATTATGGAGCTCAAGGACTAGTGGGGAAAAAGGCATTAACCAAGAAATCATAAAAATAATGAAGTAATTATAAACTCTCATTGAAGAAAAGAATACCATGTTATGGGAACAATTTCTATATAATAGAGATACCAGACCAAGTCCTAGGATCAGGGAAGGTTTCCCCTAGGAAATAATTTCTGGAGATTTTTCTTTTTCTCTTCCACACACTCTGCCCTCAAGCCGCAAACTTCACAGAGATGACAATGTAAATGTCTTCATTTGAGAGACACCCAAGATTGAATATACATATTCTATGTGCATTTGTAAACCTTTGAAAATTATTCACCCTAACATTTCTATGTGTCTAGTCCATAATATCCTTTCATTGACATTATCTGGCTTGTATACTGACACCAACCTTGTGAAGTAGGCAGGCAAGCATGACTATCTACATTTTACTGAAGAAGAAAGAGAGTGTCAGAGAGGTTAGGCCCTGGCTGGTGTGGCTCAGAGATTGAGCATCGACCCATGAAACAGGAGGTCACCAGTTCAATTCCTGGTCAGGGCACATGCCCAGGTTTCAGGTTTGATCCCCAGTATGGGTCGTAGGGGTCGTGCAGGAGACAGCCAATTGATGATTCTCTCTCATCGATGTTTTTCTTTCTATATACCTCTCCCTCCCTCTCTCTAAGATCAATAAAAACATATATATATTTAAAGAGCTACTGAAGGGTTTTAAGCAGGAAAGTAGCATAATCCAATTTAGGTTTTAGAACCCACTTCTGGATAAGAGGACAGAAAGTGGTGGTTTTCAAAGTATGGTCTGGGACCAACTACTGGGTCAGAATCTCTGGGGCTAGAGCTCAGGATACTTATGATCAGCCAGATTTGGGAATTCTTTACAGGCTCTAACGCAATAGAGAGAGAGAAGCACTGTATTAGAGGAAGTGGTGCAACCAGGTAACATGACTAAGACAGTGGCTGTAGTAATCAGGTGAGAAGTGATGATGTACAGAGACAAAAGACTGCACTTGTGACCCATTCCCAGACGGTGGCTGAGGTCAAGGAAATGGAGCTGGGGTTCCTACCTGGGTCCTCTGGCTCCAGAGCCCGCGGGCTTTGCTGTTTATAGCTATATCTTTTTTTTTTTTAAATATATTTTATTGATTTTTTACAGAGAGGAAGAGAGAGGGATAGAGAGTTAGAAACATCGATGAAAGAGAAACATCGATCAGTTGCCTCTTGCACAACCCCTACTGGGGATGTGCCCGCAACCAATGTACATGCCCTTGACCGGAATCGAACCTGGGACCTTTCAGTCCACAGGCCGACGCTCTATCCACTGAGCTAAACCGGTTTCGACTATAGCTATATCTTGATTATAAATATTGTATACTAGTATTTAGTTATCTGAGCACTTGTTTTGCAAATCTTGTATTTCTTTCTCACTTTTATAAAACCTAGGAGAGAAATAAGGGACAGACGAGTAAAGGCCTTAAAAAGGCTGAGTACTCAGGCAAGGACAAAGGTAGATTTGATTAGACAATCACAGATTGGGGGAGAGAACAGAATACAGGGGAGATACACTGCACCTCCTCTTCCATTAACCCCAGGAGGCCTCCAGGAAACCTTAAGACAATAATCCCGGAGGCCCAGAGGGTGACCCCATTTCCTTCCCTGGGTTATTATTGGGTGTCAGGCTGAAGCAGTTCAGGAATTCAGGAAATTGTAAAGAAATCACGACAGCCTCCACAACCATCTTCTCAAACATAACATCAACAACCTCAACAATAAAATTCATTAAACTTCACCTCCCTGCCACCCACAACCACAGACCTGAAGGAGGCAGATGGAACTATGGGGAGAGGCTCTTTGCTGCTGCTTCCCCAGGCCGATTCGTCCTCAACCCTGGCCTGAGTTTTCCAGGGTCTCAGGGAAGCGGGGAAACTGATACGCCTATTTCTGGGTCAGGGCACCGGAGACTGAGGTCGTCTCCACTCACTCCTCGCTGTCAAGTAGGTCAGGATTAAAGCAAACTGAGGTAAAGGCTGAGGTTGGCGTTCCCGGGGAAGACTTGGACGTCCAAGTGCCTGGGAAGGCCACAGGAGCTAAGCCAAGCAAGGGAGAGTGGAGATGTTGTGGGGGAAAAGCATGGGAAAGGCGTGGCGAGGGGGGGTGTCTAGGACTGGCATTTGGGGCGGGCGTATGTGCGGAAGACTGACCAATCAGAGAGTGTGCTTCCGCCAAGGGGCGGGACAGAAGCCTGTCTGGGTGGAGATTGGATAACGGCGCCGCGGCTTGGCGACTCAGCGTTATATACGGCAGAGGCGGCCGCGGTGGAATGGGGTCCGACCGCAGCGCGCTTGTCTGAGTCGGGTGCTCCTCCGCTTCCCGCGGAGTTCCGTGGGTCCTGGGTCCGTTCTGTCCCGCCCCCAGGTTCGCTCCTCGGCCCCCCCACCTGTCGTTCAGCTCCCCAAGCTCCCGGCCTTGACGTTTGCAGAACGAAATGGGGACAGTCATGAATGCCTCCGACGGGAAAGAGCCGCTGCTCCAGCCCTACAACTTCGAGCAGTTCTTGGACCTAAGGCCCTTTTTGGAAGAGTACTGGTGAGACCCGGGGAAGGGGAACGGGAAAGGCCATGCCAAGGTCGCGATCCCGATGACTGACATGAGCGGGGGTGGGGGAGACACTGCCCGCAATGGTTTTCTTAAAAAGCAAAGGTACCGGGCTCTCCTGGGCTGGCTGCACATTCCCGCTGTCCGAGGTGCAGGCGGTGTGATGCCGCAAAGAGATTAGATCTGGAAGAGAGAAAGGGGTGGGGGAGAGAAAGAGAGAGAGGCGGAAATAAGAGGATGGGCTGAGGAATGTGCGAGGAGACAGAAACCAAAGGGAAAGAGTGTAGTGAGAACTGGTCTCTGAGGAATGGGGCTGATTTGAACTCCTAGCCCCACCAGCCTATAGACGATTCTTCTTTGTCCTTTGTGGCCGCGTGCGGCCGGGTGTGCCCGTGTACATAGTGCTGGTGCCGAGGGACAGCCAGTCCTTCACAATCATCACGTTGTTCTCCGAGTGTTTCATCGTCCCAGCTGGGGAGAAGGGGGCAAAGTCAGGGAGCTCTTCAAGATTTCCGTCGGGCTCTCTGGCCCTGCCCTGAGGCTCCTCCAAGGTGTCTGTGGGCTGACTTTGTGCTCCAGCCAATTTGGTGGAAGCTATTTGCCACATTCTTCTTACACCACAGCCCTGTGTTGTTTCTAGGCATGGGCCAGCCCTTGTCACCCACTTCCACTGAGAGAGCAATAATCACAAAACCCTTGGACACAGGCCCTGCAATGTGCTATGTACTTTGCATATTTTTACTCCTCACCTGAGGAGGTGTTATTATTGATTTGAGAGAGAGAAATATCAATGTGCGAGAGAAACATTGATCAGTTGCCTCCTATACGTGCCCTGATGGGGGATCGAAACCACAACCTGGGTATATGCCTTGACCAGGTTTGAACCCGCCACCCTCTGGTGTACGGGACGATGCTCCACCGAGTACATCCTAAGTACTTACGTATATAGTAACGCTGTCAGGAGAGAGTATTATCCCCTTTTACAAATAAGGAAACGGAGGCTCTGAGAACAGAGTAGTTTTTCCAATGTCACAAAGTTAGTGGGTGGCAGAGGTGGAACTGCAATCCAGAGCACTCACTTGGAGAGATGAGTGGGTATTTCTCTAACCAGCACCCACCCATGAGCCCATCCCCTGTGCCTTCTGCCTGCCAGGACAACCTCATTTCCCATAGCTCTGACCTACCTGCTGTTCATCTTTGTGGGGCACAACTGCATGAAGGCGCGGAAGGGCTTCAGCCTGCAGGGGCCTCTCACCCTTTGGTCTTTCTGCCTTGCAGTCTTCAGGTAAGACACTCCTCGCTTCTCCTGTACACCCTAGACCCTCGCTCCAACCCCAAAAGCTTTCTAGAAACCTCAATTGCATCAACTCCCCAAGTTGCCCCCAGCTCCCCCTATCCCATTCTCTCAGCTCTAGCGCCCCTCCCCAGCTTCCCCTCTCCTTTTTCCCCAGGCACCAGACTGGCAGTTTCTGTTCTCTCATGAGTCCTCTTGTGCTCATGGAGTCTGTATACTTCCATCAAATTTCCCCAGACTTTAAGGTCCTCCAGTAACTTCCCTAGCCCCTCCTTCCCATAGTTCCTCCCCCATTGACATCCCCCATCCTGCCACCCATCTTCTCATAGGCTTCTACCCATCCCAAGAATTCTGTTCCTTAACTCAACTTGCAGTCCCATCCTCCAGCATTCCCTGGTCCTTTCCCAGCCTTCATCTCCTCTAGATTGCTGGTTGGATTTATCAGACTGGCTCCAGGATCTCAGAAGCCATGACTCCTGGAAGGATGGGAAGGTGGCGGAGCTTGGGTCCTGACCTGGCTGAGGAGGAAGGGTGGATTGGTGTCTGGGAATGATCTTACACCCTTTTCCTCTGTCCCATTTCAGTATCCTGGGGGCAGTGAGGACGTGGGGCTTGATGGGAACTTTGATACATAGGCATAGCCTAAAGCAGACTGTGTGCTTCTCCGCCTTCATCAACGACTCTGTGGTCAGATTCTGGTCCTGCCTCTTTGTTTTCAGCAAGATCATTGAACTTGGTGAGTGGCAAGGTTTTGTCTCTCTGGCACCCAGTCAACTGCATCCTTCCTCAGTTTCCCCCTTGCCCATCACATCGAGAGTCCCTTCCCCACCCCTGGTCCTAACAACACCTCTCACCCAAGCCCCGCTCCAGATTCTCTGCCACAAAATCCCCTCTCCCCACCCCGAGAATTCCCCCTTTGCCCCCCACATTCAGTGCAGAGGGTGGTCCCAACACTGGGTGGTATGTCAGCTATGACTCCCCATCTCCCAGGAGACACAGCCTTCATCATCCTGCGTAAGCGGCCACTCATCTTTGTGCACTGGTACCACCACAGCACAGTGCTAGTGTTCACAAGCTTTGGATACAAGAACAAAGTGGCTGCAGGCGGCTGGTTTATGACTATGAACTATGGTGTGCATGCTATCATGTACACCTACTACACTCTGAGGGCTGCCAAAGTGAAGCCCCCCAGGTGGTTCCCCAGGCTCATCACCAGCCTGCAGATCCTGCAGATGTTTATGGGAGCCACTTTCGTCATCCTGGCTTACATCTGGAGACAGGAACAGGGATGCCACACCACAACGGAACAATTCTTCTGGTCCCTCATGGTGTATATGACCTACTTCATCCTCTTTGCCAACTTCTTCTACAAAACCTACATAATGCCCAAGGTGAAAGCCAAGACCAAGAGCGAGTAAATGGTTGGAGAACAAGAAGGGGCTCCAGGCGCTCTCCTCCCCAGGGCATGAAGGGGTTTAGTTTAGGTTTGGGAGAATGATTAGGAGGTTTTCCCTGCATGGTTTCGCCACAGGATGTGTGCCCCAAGGTGGCAGGAAGTTATGACAGACAAGAAACACCAACCATGGGAAGGGGATGTGATCTAGTACTTTGATGTTTCTGTTTTTAATGTGAAGGCCAAGCAGACCCTGAGATGGGGCTGGGACTGGGGAGGATTCCCACAGCCGAGTTATTTATATTTCTGTATAGAAACCTTTCTCTTCTTGCTCTATTTTTAAATTAAATATTTCAAGAAGACTTCTGGGTTTGGGGGATTTTGGGACAGGAGGGGTCTGCTGTGGTGGGAAATGGCTGCTGGCAATGGGATGATCAGTAGGTTAGACGTCTAAGAGGATGTGTGGATGAGAAGCACATACACAGACACTCAATAAGAATCCTAGTTTTGGTAGGCACTTAATAAATGTCTGTTACAGAACAGAATTTTATTGCTGTTAGAGGCCCAAGCCCCTCATTGGAACAGTGAGAAACAGGTGCAGAAAGGCGGAGTAACTGCTCTAAGGTTCGTAGGCTTCCTAAGTTGCAGAAGTGACATCTGTTACAGACCAGATCTTCCAGTTATCCTCCACAAGACCGCAAGGTGGCGCCGCAGCACCAACTTTAGCCAACGCCCGCCAAGCGGCTAGTCCCCCAAGCCAACCACACAAACACGCCAGCACGCGCGCGCCCCTCCTCGGCTCCTTGGCTTCCCCATGCCGGTGTTAGCGGCCGAGGGGGACTGAAGCCCTAGAAACATGGACCCTCACCGCTTCCTGGACCTTACCCAGCTCTGTTTTAGACCTGGGGGAGGATGAGGGAAAAGGGCTCAACTGCAACTCTGAATCATCAGGCCTTTCACTGTCCGCGCACGTTTATTTCATTTATCTTTGAAAATGATAAAATGGGAGAGGAGAGTCTGGAGAAGGCGGGGTGGGCCAAGGGTGAGTTGGCCCCCGGGGAACTGGTCCCTGTTCCTGTCCTTAGTCCCAGGGGCATGGACTGTGTGTAGGGCCCAGTCCACCCCTCGGGGCTGGGAGTGGGAGGGCGCTCTCCGGAGCTGGCCGCCTCCCTCCCCCCAAGCTGCCCCAGCATCCCTCTCCGACTCCCGGGCGGGATCTAGCCCATCCAGACGACCCCAGTCCGGGAGGCTGTGAATCATCGACCCCGTCCTCGGGGACGATAGACTGGCTCGGGCACTCATACGGGCCGTTCCACGGCGTACTGACAGGGACTGAGGTTGGCTGCCGGGGGCGGCCCGGGTACCGTGGGGTAGCTGAAAGAGGCGTGCTGTTTGGCCTTGAGCCTCAGGCTGGCCAGACTCGAGTTACATGGGTCCCGATAGACGTAAGGGGAGGAGGCGGCTGCAGCAGCAGCTGCGGCGGCTGAGGCGTAGGGGCAGGACACTGCCCCGGAGGACACCGAGGCTGGAGCCAGCCCAGGGGGCCCCCCGCCCAGGCCTTGCAGGGCCCCGGGCCCCGGCACCGTGCCCGGGGCGGCCGTGGCGGAGGGCACCATGGAGGCGGCGATGGAGCTGGGCGGCGAGAAGACGGGCTGCGAAGCCAGAGGCCCCACGTTGACCGAGTTGAAGGCGAACGGGAAGGTCTTGGCGGCGAGCGGCGGGCCGAGCGCCTTGGGTGGCCAGTTGCCGTAGGAGTAGCCGGGGTACACTTCTTCGTAGGGCGGCACCAGCCCCCCGAGCGGCGCCGCGAAGCCGCCCTTGCACAGCTCCGCCTGCTGGCTGCGCTCGCGCTTCCGCCACTTGGCGCGCCGGTTCTTGAACCACACCTGCGGGGAGAAAAGGCTGTCGGGCGGGGATCCCGGACCGGGCCGGGGCCGTTCGGAGGATTAACAAGATGAGGTGGCTGGACACGGGAATGGGGTCGTGGAGGAGCACATGGAGTCAGGGAGCTGAGCAGCAACTAAGTCAAGGGCGACGGCGCGGGGAGTCGTTTGGGTCGAGGAGGGGTGGCGAGGAGAAGGAGCGATAGTCCCAGGGGAGAAGCAGCGTGCGGTCTGGAGTGATAGGGTGAAGGTTGGTGGGAAGAAGGCCGTGTGGGGTGGCGGACCGGGGCTTTGGGACTTCGGGTGCCGGGTGTCGGATCCGAGGATGGGGCAGGCAGGGCAGAACCACAGGTTGCAGGTTTCTAAGCTACTCGCCAAGCGGGCCCGAGAGGAAGACCGGGGCGGGGTTGCGGATCTGGGAGCGCCGTACCCGCACGCGGGCCTCGGTGAGGTTGGTCCACACGGCGATCTCCTCGCGCGTGCTCATGTCGGGGTAGCGGTTCCTCTGGAAGGTGGCCTCCAGCTCTTGCAGCTGCTGGCTGGTGAAGTGCGTGCGCTGCCGCCGCTGCTTCTTCTTGAGCGAGCCGTCTTCGGGGGAGCCGCCGGGCAGCGAAGCCGAGGCCTTCTCCGAGTCTGGGACCGGGTTGGGGTTAGGTCACAGGGATGACCGGGCTGGGGTACCTCTTCCACCGGCCTCTCACTCCCACCCGGGCCCCACCCCCATTAGGGATTGAGCTGTTATCTCCCCTACGCCCAGGAGGGGGCGCGCTCACCACTGTGTTCTTGGCCCTTGCAGCCGTGTTCTGGGAGTGGGGGGTGGGGAGTGCCCGCGTCTGACAGTGATAGGGTCGGGCTCCGGGCCTCCGCCTCGCTGAGCAGGCCGAACTCCATGGAGAGAAGACTCTGGAGGGAAGAGAAGACACAGACCAGGCCAATGGGGATAAAATCTCCGGGTTATCTGGTTCCCAGAAGTGTTTCCCCCCAGGTTCACTGTCCCCTTTCACAGCCACCAACATAAAGCTACTCCTGTGTGGGGTGCCCTAGGATAGAATGGGGAAACAGCAGCCTAAGGGGAAAAAGGTGTATACTCAAAAACTTAATGAGTTTACACACTAGACTTTGTTTTGTTCACTGCCAGGCACCTAGAACTGTGCCTGGTGCACAGTTGGTGTTCAATAGATATTTATTGAATTAATGAAAACCACAACGATTGCACACCATACCATCCCTCTCACACGAATGCCCAAAATTCCCATAAACTTATACATGCCCCTCAGTCAATCACACCTAACCCATAGCCGGAACCTCTGTTGCTCATTGAACCAGGCCTGATACTTCTCCCATAATCACTGCTGTCAATTAGGAGTGCTTACTGTGTGCCTTTATCTCATTCTCTCTCCCCTCACAGGAATGCATCAATATTAAGTATGATCACCTTTTTCAGGTGATGAAATTGAGACTTGAAGTAACAATTAAGGGTCACAGAGCTTGTAAGCAGTGGAACTGGGATCTGAACCTGGTCTGGGAGACTCCTAAGCTAATGTTTTGTTTTTCTTCTCCATTTGTTTTTTCTTCCTCCTTGATTTAAAAATACATTTTTATTGATTTCAGAGAGGAAGGGAGAGGGAAAGGTAGAGACATCAATGATGAGAGAAAATCATTGATTGTCTGCTTCCTATATGCCCCCTACTGGGGATTGAGCCTGAAACCCGGGCATGTGCCCTGACAGGGAATGGAACCATGACCTCCTGGTTCATACGTTGACGCCCCACCACTGAGCCACACTGGCTGGGCTTCGTTTGCTTTTTTCAAATTGTGTTCTGTAGGGCCCCTACCCAGAAACCCCCTCAGGGACTGGAACTCAGGGCTAGTCTCAAGGATGGTACCCTAGCCTGGTCTTGATTTGATCTGCTACATCTAGGGTAGCTCTGCTTTTGACTGTTTTGTTCATGCTTTCTGGAGAGACTTCGTTTGAAAAAAAAAAGGGTTCCAGAATAAAAACCCAGTTTGAAAACCACTAGGCATTCGGCTCTGTCTGATTCTGTGCCTGTCCAGACACACTTCGCATCCTACCAGTCATTGTTCTACTCACATGCACAGCCTCTACTAGGCCCACCCCAGGCAGGCAGTAGATATGAGCTTCTGAAAACCCCCTTGCTACCCTCACTTTCGATCCAAACCTTCCCTGACATTACCCAGGAGCCTGCTTGGGTCCCTCTTCAAGTCTCCCCTGCAGACTTCTCTTTTCTGCCGGCTCCCCCAGGCCCTCTCTGGTAGGAGGGAGGGAAAGGGACACTGGTGGGGCTCGAGAAGTCTGGATGCCTCTAAGTCAGAGGAGAACCAAAGGAGGGGAGGGACAGAGGGACAAGGGTGAAGAGCTGGGTGGGAGGGGTCCATCTACCTTCCCATTAGGTAAGTGCAAGGTGGCACTAATGTGGTGGATTAGCCCAAGTTGAGATGTTTGTCACTTGGCTGCTCTGAATTTATTAGGAGCCTTTCTCAGGGAGGCACAGATGGGCAGTGGCCTGTATTTGCACATGGTAATGCCCCCTTCAACCAGCTCAGAGAGGACAGCTGTCCCCTGCCCCCAACCTCTCAAGTAAGATTGGGGTGGGACAGAGGTCAAGGCAGGAGTGGAGGAACAACCCTTGTTCTTTCCTCCGGCACAGGAGGCTAGACCTTGGACCTTTTCCTAGGACTAAAGAGGCAGGGCTGAAGGGGATCTGGGAAGGAAGGAGAGAAGTCAGGCCAGGGTGGAGGTGCTCAGCTTACCTCTCGCAGGCCTGAGGTCAGGAGTCAGAGGCTTGAGGCTGGCTCAATGCTCTGGTGGAAGGGAGATGCCCTTGGGAGGGACCGGGAGCAGTCTTGACTAGTAGCTCTTCCCAAATAGCTGGGAAGGCACAGAACTGAGAGCTGGACAAAGGGGTGCTCTGAAGTCTCCTTTTACTTTATACCCAAGAGGACGAAGAAGGTAAAGGGGGTCCAATACATGATGACAGAGGAGACTCGACTTTGGGTGGTGAGCACACAATAGAGTATACAGATGTCTTATTATAAAGTTGCACACCTGAAACTTATATGTTATTAACCAACGTTACCCCAATAGATGTAATAAAAAATAAAATAAAATAAGTATATTTTTTAAAAAGATGCCCTCAAAATGTCAACCATGCCTCTGATTTCTCCAGAGGTCACAGGAGCAACAAAGAACTGGGAAAAGAGACATTTGGGTTTGCCTGTAGGGAAAGCTAAATCCCACCGTTGCCATTTATCCTCCCAGTCTGCTTTGGCTCCAGACTTCTAATTTTCCAAACTCCCCCTTCCCCCAGCATTCCATACCTGTGTCTTGGTTTCACCCTTTATTTCAGCAAAGGGAGGCAGGGTGAGGAGAGATAAGGGCCAGAGTAAAAGATGAAGCTGAGAAAGCAGAGTTCAGGCAGTGTGTTCCTAGAGACAGACAGACACACATGCAGACTCACAGAGGCCCCCACTCAGACAAAATAAGCACTTGGACTTGGAACTAGAGGCATACAAACACACACTCTCCCACACATGTGCTCCCACATTCAAGCAGACAGACACACACTGTCACACAGTCTCCTCTCTCTGTGACAGGGACAGCTGCCTTGGCTGTTTTGGAACTAGCCATTACCCTCCCCCCCTCCCTTTCCTGGCCCCTCTGAACCTCAGCTTTCAGTCCCAGGAACTAAGGACTCTGTGGGGGAGGAGGAGGCCAAAGGAGCCAGGGGAGTGGTCTGCACTCAGTGGCTGCTGGGGAAAGCCTGTTTGGCTGAACGGGGAGATGGCAGGAAAATGCCGGAGGGAGAGGATGAGGCGGGGGTGGGGGCAGAAACTGCTCGGGCCTCTTTTAGTGAAGTAATCTGGTATAGCCCAAAGAAATTAGGTTTAGAGTCAAAAGATCTTGGTCCATGTCCTGGCTCTCCAACTTACTAGCTATGTGATCTTGGCAAATTACTCTACCTCTCTGAGCATATTTTTTCACCTCTAAAAGGGAGATCATAATCCCTTCCCTACCTACCTTCTGTATTGTTATAAGGTTAAAATAAAATATAACATGTAAAAATGGGTACAACTCTATCCAAGTATGTTTCTTTCTTATTCGTAGAAGAGATGCTTATTTAGCACTTTCTATGAGCTGGGATTGAGTAAGGCACCAAGGACAGAGTGGCAAATAAGAGCTCATCCTCATCTCTGCTCTTGCTTGAGTGGTTCGCCTCCCTAGACCCTGCATCTCCCAGTGAAGAATTTCTCTGGTGAATGAAGAGGTGAGTATACTGCATTGTAGAGGAGGATGCGAATGTGTGTTGCGAGCACGCTGTCCTGAACATAAAGATGAGCCCAGTCAATAAGGTAACAGCAAAATGGGTAGAGTAACCCAAGTTGGGAGTCACTTTGGGGACCAGGGACTGGTAAAGGAAAGAAGGAAGCCTCAGGCCCCTGACTGGGTTACTGGTAGGAGATAGAGGGGATGAGAAGGGCCCTGACTGTGAAACGGAAAACAACACTAAAGCCTGGCAAGTGATAGGAAAATGAAGGGTGGGGCATAGGTATCTAGCATTCTGGTGCCCTGGTGGGCTGGTGAGGCAGAGGCTGCGGGAGCCAAGTGGTTGTCTGAGCTGGAGACAGGTCGGCTGAGGATTAAGCTCCCTAAACTGCAAAACTGAGACTGAGGCCAAGGACGTCACCTCACTCAGTGGACAGGGACAAGCAGTAGGTCTTGTAGCCACAGGTTTGGTTGATGCTGATAGGAAGTGCCAGGCAGGACCAAAGAGGGCCAAGAGGTAACAGTGGTGCTGAGTTCAGCTTTGGGAGGGGCTGCCTGTCCCACCACCAGTCTTTCTGACACCCCCTGGTGTCAGAGGGCAATCCTAGCCCTAAGGAGAAGGGAGTGGGTACAGGGGTGCTCTGATTGTGAGGCACAGGCTGGAATTACAGGAAGATGTCATAAACTGCAGCAAGAACAAAATACCCAATATATATTAAGGTGGAGAGCAGAGACTATCATAGGCCAGAGAGGCCATAGTGGGGAGGCCATGGTTGATCCAAGGGGTTCCTGGCAAGAGGTCAACTGCCATGTGTACCCACTTTTGTCCTGAAGCCAAAGGGGTAAACCAGGGCCATGGCCAGAAAGCCCCAAAGAAATTACAACATCAATGCCTAAGGCAGGAAACACACCCTGGAACTTAAATAGGAGAACTTTCTCCTGCAGGGACAGGGTAGAGGAAGATAAGAGGGGATGGAGTTGTGATGCTGTGGCTCAGCCAGGAGCAAGTTGGTGAGCAGGTGTAAATCAGGTCCCTAAACCATTCTGTAAACCTGAAGCTGAAGCGAGGCCCGTAAGTGCACACAGCCTCACATTCATTAGTGATGCTGAGCACCCAAACTGTCTGGTCTGCTGAACTGCAGTGGCAAATGGGAACGAATAAAGACGGCTGGAGACAAGCTCACAGCCCCAAGAGGGAACCCTAAGATTCAGGTGGAGGCAGCAATAATTTGGTATACTTAATTTACTAAGGGGTAAATTACTAAGGTTCAGAGACATGAACCTCCACACTGTTCCTTCCCTTCCTTCCTTCTTTCCTTCAGCAAGTGTTGGTGCTAAGACAGATCCCCAAGACTGGTAAGGCAAAGACCCTAGCTTCTAGGAGCCTGCAATCTAGGAAGGCAAACAGGGCACAGAATGAAATGATGGGCTGCATGAGTCTGTTTCTCAGATTTTGTTGTTGTTTTTTAAAAATATATTTTTATTGATTTCAGAGAGGAAGGGAGAGGGAGAGAGAGATAGAAACATCAATGATGAGAGAAAATCATTGACTGGTCGCCTCCTGCACGCCCCCCACTGGGGATCGAGCCCGCAACCTAGGCATATGCCCTGACCAGGAATGGAAGCCCAGGTAAGGTGTATGTTTTGGGGCTAAGAGATTGTAGCAGGTTCAGAGGGCAACAGGGACAATGAGAGATCATCAGAGAAAAATGGGTCAGGCTGGGGAGGTGTCTCCAATGAGGGGTGGTGGTTCAGGTTTGATCCGATCTAGGCTAGAGCATCTCCAGATTTTCCATTAAAAACCCCACCAAGACTAGTAAGAGAGAATATCACCCTGGAAAACTAGGGGCACAACCTAAAACAGTTGCCTGCCACCAACCAGGATGAAATTTCTTTGCGCTCTCCAGCCGTATGTTAAAACTGAAAGTAAATTTTGTATTCTATTCCATAAGTTGTTATGTTTGTTTTAATATAAAAATAAAGTGTTCTCTCCAAATCTCCAAGTGACATCATCACACCAGGAAGATAGATGGGCCATGTTTAGCCTGCAGCGTCATGCTCCTCTCTCTCCTATACTGCCCTCTTCCACTTCAGCCCCCTACAGAGAAGCATTGCTCCAAGCAGTGTGTGTGTGTGTGTGTGTGTGGGGGGGGGGTGTCACTGGAGGCTTAAGGCAGGAGAGTGACATAAAAGCAGCATCTTTGGGACCTTTATTTGGCCTTGGTGAGCAGAATAGATTGGGCAGGGGAGAGATGGGAAAGGGGCTCTTTGACAGCAGTTCTTTCTCATTCCACCACCTATCTTTTCCTTTCTTTCTCCACCACTCTTATCATGGCTCCCTGTTGGTGACTATGGGCTAGACAGTCTAGATAATCCCAAAGTTCAAGACCTAATGGGTCCTTCAGATTAGCTGCCATCTCTCTCCCCCACACTCTGGGAAGCATCATTTAGAGTGAATAGAGAAGAAAAGATTTGGGTGGTTCCTTCCACCTCTCATCCCCATCCCAGCTCAGCATTAGTCTGCCTCCCCTACCCTCCCTTCCTGGACCTGGGTCTTGGATCCATATTCACATCCTTAAGCAGCAGACAGGCAGGGAATAGATCAGGATATTTGGCCTGGTAGAGGAGTCAAGCATTTGGGGAGCTCCTTTAAACTCTTCTCAGAGAGGGGCAGGGGTAATGGCTGGCATCTGAAGCCTGAGATAGGGTGTTTCATCTGTCATTGAGAATCTTCCTGTGGCTGGATCAGGGATGCTGGCTGGCTGATTTAAGACTTGAGACACCACCCTTCCAAGCAAAGATTCTACAGTTTGGGCATAATAACGGCAGTAATATTTCTTGTTTCTATGGTGCTTTTCCATTGGCAAAGGGCTTTCATATATATGATTTCATTTAATGCTTACAACCACTGTGAGTGGCAGGAATGACCAACCCCATTTAACCTCTGAGAAGATGAATTTGTCCAAGGTTACACAGATTGAAGACCAAGAACGGAGGTCTTTGCACTCCTAGCCCCCTCCACCCCAGCAGCCCTTTGAGGCTCTGACATGCACGGATCCTCCCAAGCCCCAAAGAATTCTGTTCCTACTTCCTGACTCTACCAACCCTCTGGAAATGAGCTCTGGAAGTTGACTGCCCACCTTGTGCCAAGGGACATTTTCCTATTCATCTTGTGCTAGCATCATTCCAGCTCTAAGAGGCCCCTCCTCTCTGGTTTCAGGATCTGAGGAGCAAACAAGTCTTCTGTTTATCGATGCCTTTCATTATTTTGTGGATTTTTCATCCTATCTCACTTCCCAGAGGCCTAAACTTTGAAGTTTGCCCTCTCCAGCAGCCACTGGCTCCCCATTCTGTGAACTATTCTCTGACACTTCTCTAGGCCCATGATATTCTTCCCAGGAGCCAGTGACGCAGGCATGCACTCAGCTACATGGTTTTATGCAAGGATAGGAGAAGGTTCTGCCTTCTGTTTCCAGTCATCTTCATTATAATGCTGTTGCTTTTTTGGCCAAATCAGAACTTTGGGCTAAGGTCTTCAGGCAACCATCTGTAACACCTTCCCTATTCCTTTCCTGACTCAGAGACTTTCATCAGCCATAATTTCTGTGATTTTCAAAGGTGATGGGAGCTCAAGCCCCTGAAAAGGGTATCAGAATATGGTGAGAGTACTGGTTTGACTCTATGTTTATCAAAAAGGGGCAAGGAGCAAAGAAGGCTGAGAAACAATGTTCTAGCTGGTAATACGTAAACTTTAAAACTGAAGAATGGAGGTGGGAGTGAGGGTAATATGTATTGTATGTCACTCATGGGTGGAGGATGAGAAAGTTTGATATCCACTTGTTTAAATTATTTACTCATTGCTAAACACATCACCTTGCACTTGCCCCATGAAAACCCAGTCTCCAACCCGGCTGTTTTTCTCATTAACATAGACTGGGAGAGTTCTCTCTACTCTGTTCTCTTCAGCCTAACCAGAGTCTGTCTAGTTAAAGAGTTGGGGTCAGGATGGGTGGTGATTGTAGGGGTCCAAAGAATCAGGGCCCTCCCCCAGCTAAAGGGAACACACACAGGACCGTTGGGTATGGCTGAGACCTCCTACCCAAACAGAGTTGAGGGCTTCATGTTGGACCTAAGACTCTTGATTCCAAGTGTCTCCTTCCTACCTCCGCTCAGCCATCAGGGTGTTTTTGAGATTGGTGGGGCTGAGGGAGCAAAAAGGGAATCAAGACCACAGGGTTTGCTTTGCTAAAGGACTGCAGTTTTCTCTTCAGGCCTGGGCTCCTGCTCCCTGCAGAGAAGGCACCTTTAACCTGCTAACACCCAGGTAAGAAGTTTAGGGGTGTCTCATCAGCTGTATTAGAATTAGGGGTTTCCTCGGAGTTTGTGAAGGCACCGAGGTTAGCAGGGGCTTGTGCTGGGCTCCTCCTCGCCCTCCCATTGCCCTTTGTGGTTCACTCCTCTTTCTGGACTTGATTCCCACTAGCAGCCCCACTAATGGATTTCTCCGCTCAGATTCGGATTCTGGAAGTCCAGGCGATGCTTGGATCTGGTCTGAATTGGAGAGGGAATCTCTCCCACCACCACATCGCCCGCCCCAAGGCCCAGCTGTAGGCTTTACTCTCACTCCCCGCTCCCGAGCCCCACAGCCCCCAGGAACAGAAACAAGTTTGCAAAGTGGGATTTGAGGCGACCCACCACAGCGAACCCCCCATGCACACGCAGCCCTGGGTAGGCGCTGCCGGGTAAATGGACATGCCGCTCGGCCAGGGACATTCTGTCACCGCTGCCTGACCCAGCGCCTGCTCCAGGGAGACCCACCTCGCCGCCTCGGACATTCTGTCCGCTACCAGCCCTGCGCGCTGCGGACATTCTGTCCGACTTCGTGGCGGCCCCAGGCTGGGACCCGTGCGGACCCTGACACCCCAAGCCGGGCACTCCAGATCCGCTGCCTGGGATTCGGGCTGCTCAGCCACTGCCCTGCCGCCCGCACAGCGACCATCTGACCTGGTGGCGGCCAGCCTCTCACTACAAGGCTCCTGTCGCAACTGCGAAGCAGCTGAAAAGAAAAGCGTGTGCGACTAGGCGCACCCCTACTCCCAGTCCCTGGAGTCTGATCTGAGCCCCAGACAAGGGGCGTTGGACGCCGCCAACGGCCCCAATACTGGGCAGCCGCAGCCAACTCTCCCCACTGGCCAGGGCCTCAGCAACCCCTTTTGCTCCCTGGCTGTCTGCCCTGCGCCCTCTGATTCTAGGGTGCTTTCTGGTAATGGTTACCCGACTCTCTCTAGACCCCGCTGCGCGGAGCCCCTGTCCTGGTTTCCTGTCTCCAGCTTCTCTTCGGGTCCCCCGACTTCTTTCCCCCGCCCCCCCCCCCCCGACCCGTTTCTGTCCTCCAAGTTCTGACTCTGAATTTCCCTTTCCCTAAGTCCTGGCCCTGGGTCTGCAGTCCGCCCTCCCAGTTTCGACCCGTCCCCCAGGTACCGTTCCCCAGTTCAGCCGACCCAAGTCCCGTTTTAGGTTTCCCAAAGTCCAGCCATGGCCCCTTGACCCCTGGAGCCCGTGTCCCCGCCACGGTCAAGCACTCACAGTGAGTCCCGCAGCAGGCAGACTCCCGGCAGCGGCGGTGGCGGCGGCGGCCGTAGTCTGGAGGGCAGGCAAGGGCCAGGGGCCGGACACCCGGCCTGGATGGGGGCTGCCCCCCTGCGCCCGGGCCGCCGCTCCGCTCGGGCGCTCCGGGACTGAGGAGCTGAGGGAGAGAGGGAGACTCGCCGGGAACTGCCGCCCCCCGCCGGCGCCCATTCACTTTATGGCAGCCCAGGGCGCCCCCAGCCCGCAGCTGCGAGCCTAGCGGGCAGGGACCCGCCCCCTTCCAGCTGCTCTTCCCAGGCTTCACCCTTTCCAGCTGTGAATCCTCAGGTCCCGCCTTCGGGGGTGGGGTCCGGCCGGCGTGCTGCCAAGAGCCCCGCCCCCTGACCAATCGGAGGCACGCCTCGGCAGCGGGGACACGCCCCTCCCCACGTGGCTGGAACCGCGCTCCAGCCAGAACGCGTTGGTAGAATCACACCCGGGAGGGTGGGGTGGGCCGTGCAGCCCCACGCAGCCGGGGCCCGCCAGCGGCGCGGCAGTGCCAGGCCGCCACCCCGAGTGGAGCGGAGCGGAGCGGTGCCGGGGATAGGGCTGCCAGGGTGCCAGGTGGGAGGGCGCACGGGCCGGGAGAGGCCGCCGGTTTTCAGAGCTCAACTTTGTTGCCGCTCAAGTTTCCGCAATTTTCTCCACTTGTCGCTGTCTGTCTCTTTGCCCTTTTGTGTCTGCTCCAATCCTCCCACGTCTCGCCTTTCTTTCCCCTTTTTTTCTCCTTCACAGCTTTGCTCCTGCTGTTTATTCCTCTCCTTCCTCCTCTGCCACTTTGAAAGGCTACGTTATCTTTCCCCCTACTCCTCTTTTTCCTCACACCTTTCTTTTTTAAGTTCTTTATTGTTAATGTATTACATAAGTCTCCTTCCCCGCCCCCCCCCCTTCACCTCTCCCCGGCTGCCCCCAACCCCAGCACAGGCCCTCAACCTACCCCCCGCCGCGGGCCCGCCCCCCCACCCCGTCTGTGTCCATTGGTTATGCTCATGAATGCATACAAGTCCTTCTGTTGATCTCTTACCCCCACACCCCCTCACACCTTTCTCTCCTTCCTCTTTTTGACGATATCCCAACCTTTCCCCCGTTTTCTCCTCCAAGGAAGGTGGCTTCATGGAGAAAGCAGAGTTTGGAATGAGACAAAGCAAAGCATCATTCTAACCCTGCCACCAACCACATCATTACGGAATGACCTTTTTTTTAAAAAAAATTTTTTTTATTGATTTCAGAGAGGAATGGAAAGGGAGAGGAAAAAAAAGTCAATGATGACAGAGAATCATTGATTGGCTGCCTCCTACATGTGCCGGTGACTAGAATTGAACCCAGGACCCTTCAGTTCACAGGCTGACGCTCTATCCACTGAGCCAAGCCAGCTAGGGCCTGAGTGACCTTGGACAAGTAACTATCACTCCCTTACCCCACCCACCCCAAACAGTTTCAGGTGGCTCTCACTGAACCTCAGGGCTTGGACTGGACATTCCTCAGAGGCCTGGGCCGTTCACCTGTTAGCCTGCACTTTTTGGCTTGCCCAGGCTATGCTCTCCCAGCCTTAACAGGGCTAGCTTCTCCTTGGGGATACCAGGTTCAGTTCTGTGGGCAAGGTGTGGCCTGGGTGCTTGCTAATTAGGGAGTTGCAATGGATAGGACAGATGTCCCAAGGAACATGTGGAGTCAGGTCAGGTTGTTTGGGTGCCCGTGAGGGCCCTAACCCCTATCACACAATATGCTCCTAAGATAAATCTGACCAGTCATGTCTCTGCTTAAAATCCTTCAATGGCTCCTGCTTAAAATCCTGATTGTCCTCAGGATAAAGGGCAAGCTCCCTTGCCTGGCACATAGGACTTTCAGGATCTGACCCTGCCTTAATGTCCAATCTCCTAGTGGTTTCCTGCACACCTCTGGCCTTTCTTCTGACAGTAACATATTTCTAGCCAGTCTTCATCTTTAAAAAAAAAATACTTTTTTTAAATTGATTTCAGAGAGGAAGGGAGAGAGAAATAGCAACATCAGTGATGAGAGAGAATCCTTGATTGGCTGCCTCCTGCACGCCCCCTACTGGGGATCAAGTCCACAACCCAGGCATGTGCCCTTGACCTGAATCAAACCGGGGACCCTTCAGTCTGCAGGCCGATGCTCTATTCCCTGAGCCAAACTGGCTAGGGTTAGCCAGTCTTCATCTTGTCAATTTCTACTCATCCTCCTAAGCTCCACTGAGAAGCCTCATTATGTCTGGGAAGCTGTTCCTAAACTCCTGGGTTAGCCAGATGTCTAGCCTCTTGCCCCACAATCCTCCTGTGCACATACTCTGTTACCCACACACTATATTGAAGAGATCAGCTTATATGTTGTCCCCTATAATGCTAAGATTTAGGAGGGTAAGTATCATATCTCCCTCATGTTTCTATTCCTAGGCATAATGTAGGTACCCAATACTGAAATCTAAGAGGGAGATGTTCTGCCTGAGGTGATTGAGGTTAGCAGGGTCTAGGGCAGTGGTTCTCAACCTTTCTAATGCCGCAACCCTTTAATACAGTTCCTCATGTTGTGGTGGCCCCCAACCATAAAATTATTTTCATTGCTACTTCATAACTGTAATTTTGCTACTGTTAATGAATCGTAATGTAAATATCTGTGTTTTCCGATGCTCTTAGGCTCTACAGCAGCGGTTCTCAACCTGTGGGTCGCGACTCTAGGGCATTGCCATCTCTCTCTTCCTCATCTGTAACACACAATCCCATTCATGGTTTTAGGTTGGTTAAATTTTGGAGGTATGTGGGAATGGAGATGGGAGAGTAGGGAGTTTTGGCCCACTTGAAGGATTTTCCAAATTTTGGTTATCTAGGACCTCTCTGTCTGAGATAAACCTAAGAGACCAAATCCCAGTTTTCAAATGAAGTTGGAAAATAAATGGCTCAGAGGTACTGTGGAAAGAGGTGTTATTGTGGTTGTATCTTTTTCCTCTCTGTTTGGGTGATTTTCAGCTGGACCTAGAGACCAGGAGCCCAATGTGCAGGTGCAGGAAGTTGTTTAGGAGTTCTTCAGGTCTGATGGGTTCTTCAGATTAGAGAATCCTAGCACGTGGATGGTCTTTGGATGTCTGATTTTGAAACCACATTTCTATGGGGTTGGGTATATGGACTTGGGTCATCTATAAATGGGAGGAAATAGGGATAGAGTTGGTTTCTTTTTTCACTGCTTCCCAGAAGTCTCTTCAGGTCTGCAGGGACATCTGGGCTCCATTCTAGGAGACAGGCTAGGAATCCCACCAATCAATCTGCAAGAAAAAACCCATTTTACTGTCCTTTTCCTACACACTTTCACTTCTAGGTAATTCTAAATATCCTAGCAACCTCTATCCTCTTGTGCATGAGGAGCGGCACCTGGAGGTAGGAAAGTGAAGACTGGGGTGGGCATTTAGCCTTTAGGCTGCTTAGTATTTTAAGGCAAACAGGGAAGGCTTCAGTTTCCTGTCACTGATGTGGACTAACCCGTGTGATTAGCTTTGTTCCAGGTAGGTAAAAAGTGTCCAAGGCTTAGTATGAGAGGCAGAGCTGGGAGTCACAGCCTGATAGACTAAGTCATAAGAGATAGTGAAGGACAGTGGAAAAAAAAAAAAACTGAGCTGGCGACCGGGACACCTGGGTTTGTCTTTCTGCTCTGCCAATATGTAGTTATTCGAACGTGTGGGTGCTGTCTTTCCACTCTGGGACTTGGTTTCTATAAAATGAAGAGACCGGAATTAGATACCCAAGGTTTCTTCCACCTCTCTCTCTCTCTCTCTCTCTCTCTCTCTCTCTCTCTCTCGCTCTCTCTCTCTCTTTTCTATTTCTGCATGACAGGAACGGGGTACAAGACACAGAAACAGATGGGACAGACAACTCTATGAGAAGCCATACAGGGCTGGCAGACAGACGTGAGAGTGGGGGAGGGGAGGTTGGAATAAATTGTGGGACTGGTCCTAGGATGGAGGGAGCTCAGAAGCTGCCTCCTGTCGAAGTTTTCTCTCTCTCTCATGTTTTTTGTTTTTTTTTAAAATATATTTTATTGATTTTTTACAGAGAGGAAGGGAGAGAGATAGAGAGTCAGAAACATCGATCAGCTGCCTCCTGCACAGATGTGCCCGCAACCAAGGTACATGCCCTTGACCGGAATCGAACCTGGGACCCTTGAGTCCGCAGGCCGACGCTCTATCCACTGAGCCAAACCGGTTTCGGCTCTCTCATGTTTTTAAAAAATACATTTTAAAAATTGACTTCAGCGAGGAAGGAGAGAGAGATTGAAACATCAATGATGAGAGAAACTCATTGATCCACTGCCTCCTGCACACCCCTTACTGGGGATCCAGCCCTTGACCGGAATCGAACCCGGGACCCTTCAGGCCTCAGGCCGATGCTCTATCCATTGAGCAAACCAGCTAGGGCTCCAAGTGTTCTCTTAAGGGGCACGGCTTTGGTCCAGCTGATTTTGATAGGGAGTGGCCCAGGTGGGACAGGGAGGAGGGAGTCGAGTCGTTCGCTCGAGCTCTCAAAACGAACCCCGCCCCCTTTCCAACAAATGTAAGCTTCCCTCCCCATAATGCCCAGCAAACACTTCCAAGCGCACTGCAACCGAACTCTAGCTAACTCCACCTCTCCAACCGCCCAGCACAATTTCTCCCTTTTTATTGGCTTTTATTACTGTCACTCAGAGAGTCCTTATATCCGTTGGTTGTCCCTTACCTACCCCTTTCTTTTCCCTTTTAATCTCTCCTCCTTAGGCACAACCCATCTCTCGAAGACAATTTCCTTTCTTCGATTGGGTAGCGGGGATGCCACTTTTCACGGCGCAAAGCTACGATTGGCTGTGCGCGTCGGGGCTCGCGCAGTTACCAGGCAGCGGGCTAGTCTGAGGCTAGTCACCACGTCAGTGAGCTGACAGGCAGGGTAGCCGGCTCTACCGCCCGATCCGGCCGACTCTTCCCGGCCGCTGTGCGGTCCCTGATTGCGGCCTCCGCTCCCAGGAAAAGGGCTACTTCCCTTCTCCCATCTGCCGCCAGAGTCGGGAGAGCCGCTCGGAGACGCCTTCGAGGCCCGGGCTGGACATGAGCAGCGGCTGCCGGTCCTGGGACTAGGCCCCGCCATTTTGGATCCGCTGACAGGTCAGCGAAGTCTCTTCTTAGAGTTCCGGGGGTGTGAAGGCCGCCCTGACATCGCGATAGGGAATAAGGGGAGGAGGGCCCTTAATTTGGACGAGCCGGGGTGGAGTAAGCGCACAGGGGCAGGAATAAAAACGGGGGAGAGATTGTTGTGGCAGGCAGCTGGGAAGAATGTTGGGGGGCAAAGGTCAGGCCCTGGCCGCAGGAGGGGCGACTTCAGTTCTGACTTCTGACCCCTTGCAGGTGCCCGTATCCTTCCAGTGTTCCCAGGCTTAACCTAGCCTTGAGGCCCGCTCTTCCGGAGCTTTCTGCATCCTAAAGAGCCCATTCCTCAGAAGCTGAAAGCAAACCTGAAGAACCTTGTATCTAGGGTTATTAGACCTTAGATATGGAAATCTCTTGAGGTTGTGTCCAGTGTCCACTTCCGTGGGACTGCCCCATGAACAGCCGAGCCGCTTTATTGATACTGGGTAATGAGCTAGTGCAACATAGACTCAGGTAGTGAGGAGAGGTGTGGAGGGACTGAGGCCAGCAGTGTGAGCACCTGGGCTACCAGAGGCTTTCCTCTTACAGGGCGGCTCAGTTGCCATTCTGGGTCTGTATCTGTGGTTTTGTCTTCTGAGCTGGTTTCTTCCTGTACGCAATCTGTTTTACAGATATTCTCTCCTGGTGTATGTTTTTGGTCGGCATTTTCTCCCCAGGTCTTCTCTTCACTTGGTCTAAAGAGATGAGGTTCAATCACAAAGAAGCCACTCTTTTATGACATCTTTGGCTGAAAACAGAGAGGGATTTGAGGACTGGTGAAGTTTAGTGCTTTTGGCCGGCTCTATTTTTAGTGGGTAAAAAGAGTCATGAGAGATGTTCAGCCAATTTAAAAGTGTAGGGTCAAGCCCTGGCCGGTTTTGCTGAGTGGATAGAGCTCCCGACTGCGGACTCAAGGGTCCCGGGTTCGGTTCTGGTCAAGAGCACATGCCCAGGTTAGGGCCTTGATCCCCAGTGCGGGGCGTGCAGGAGGCACCCCATCAATGATTCCCTCTCATCATTGATGCTTCCATCTCTCTCTTCCTTTCCCTTCCTCTCTGAAATCAATAATAATAATAAAAAAAGAGTAGGGTCAGAACAGTAGAGTGAATGATGGAAGATAACCCAAAGAGTGGTTCATGGCACTGTGATGACATTTGATAAATTGCTGTATTGTTCCCCAAGGGTAAAGAGTGCCTTTAGAAATGACGAATAGTGAAGACAGTATTTTTATTTATTTATCTTTCCATTTCTTTTTAAAAATCTTTATTGTTGTAAGTATTACTTAAGCCCCTCCCCCCCCCCCCCCCATAACAACATAGAAATTTGTATTCCTTTAATTCAGGTACACAAGGCACTCCTCTCGGCCCCTGTGGAGGATACAAATGGAAAGGACTATTTTGGGATTGCTCTGCTCAGTTCATGCACTTCTTAAAAGCAGTACCATATATGTGCAGTGGCCTGGTTAGAACATGTAGCAGGGATGAAGTAGTATCAATCTAATGCCTTTCAGCATGTAGTGGACACTCAATAAATGTTATTTGTACCTAGTATTAGTTTATATATATCCATATATAGTTTATTGATTTGAGAGAGAGAGAGAAAAACATCAGTTTGTTGTTTCACTTATTTATGTATTCATTGGTTGATCTTTGTATGTGTCCTTACTGGGGATCGAACCTGCAACCTTGGTGTATTGGGACAATACTCTAACCAGCTGAGCTACCCAGCCAGGGCTCCTAGTATTAGTTTTAGTATGTGATCCTAAGTTGTGGCATGGTTCTGGTCCTGGCAGTCGGGACTTTTGCATGGTGAGGTAGTAGTGACAAGGAGAGTCAAAACCTGTATTAGAAGGGAAAACTATCTAGAATTTAGAGTGACTAAACTGTTTCTACCTAAAGCCCTCTGCCCTCCTGAAATTGTGTGTGTGTTGGGATAACATTTATTGATTTAAAATAAGTGGGATGGAAATGGTACAGGCAATGTTTGCATTTTAACTTTATGATCTAAGTTGCAGAATTAAAAAAAAAAAAGGCTAACAAAATGACATAGCCCAGGAAGTACCTAGGTTTGATGGGCCTGCCTTGCTCATCTGGGCTGATATGCCCTGTTGAGTCCTGTTGAGTTGATATGCTTTGCAAGATAGTGTGATCAATCCAGCATCTTTTCAGTTGGGCCTGGAGATGACTCAGGCATCAAAGATTTTCCCTTTCTGTACTTAAAAAGTCATTTTCTAGATAGGAATAGTTTTTCATTCCCTGCCCCCACCCAAAATCAGAAAATTTGTGCTTCTTTCAAGACATGTTTGAGCTCATTCTTCTTCTTTTTTCTTTTTTTTAAAATAGATTTTAATGATTTTTACAGAGAGGAAGGGAGAGGGATAGAGAGTTAGAAACATCGATGAGGGAGAAACATCGATCAGCTGTCTCCTGCACACTCCCCACTGGGGATGTGCCTGCAACCAAGGTACATGCCCTTGACCAGAATCGAACCTGGGACCCTTCTGTCCGCAGGCCGACGCTCTATCAGCTGAGCCAAACCGGTTAGGGCTCATTCTTTTTTTTTTAAAAAAATATGTTTTTATTGATTGCAGAGAGGAAAGGCGAGGGGGAGAGAGATAGAAACATCAATGATGAAAGAGAATCATTGATCGGCTGCCTCCTGCATGCTGCTCTCTGGGTATCAAGCCCACAACCCGGGCATGTGCCCCTGACCGGAATAGAACCCAGGATCCTTCAGTCCACAGGTCGATGCTCTATCCACTGAGCCAAACCAGCTAGGGCTGAGCTCATTCTTAAATGTAGATTGTATGTTCTGATCTTTACAGTGATGCTCATTGACACAGCAGAAACTCAGGTTGTAGATACTTCTCATGTGTAGCTGGGCACCAATCCCAGTTGAACTTGTAGTTCTCAGAGTTCCTCTACTATTGCACTTTCCTGTGTTCTAGAAGGCAGAATGACTGCCACTTTTAGATAATAACTTCATTGATAGGGTACTTAGACTGGCTATTGTGGGCAGCAAGAGTGGAAAAAGACACAGCTCCTGCTTTTGAGGAGACCCACTAACTTATACAGTACTCATTGGAAGGATTATCCTAGCGTTTATATGCCACTTGTAATGATTGATCACAGTCTGTCCCTGTGGTTCAGTGTGAGAATAGAATGATTCTGTTGTTGGGATAGGGTGGAGTTGAGTTGGGCGAGAAAGAAAGGTTCATTTTACCCTCAGGCTGGAAGAGCTATGTAAATGTAATTGGCAGTTATTTAGCTATTATTGTTCCTCTTTTCTGTTAGCATGTTCAATAGTAATTGTTTAATTAAATGAAAATATAATAGTGTGGGGATTTGGAGTCCCACTTGTAGTGGAAGTGATTGAGGAGGTAATGATTTGTTGCTGTTATATATAAAACAGGGATTACAAACTCAAATGACTGAGTATCAAGCAGGTAAATGTAAATGAGTGAAGTGAGCCAGGTGGGAATGTATTAGGATGTAGTAGGGACTGTAGTATACTAGAATGTGGGCATAGTATGCTAACTTTTCCTTTCTTTCAGAAGAAACTAGAACTTCAGATCATTGGGTTTGAAACTGTTGGCAATAGTTAATTTTTTGCAAACCTCTGCAGGTGGATTCTGCCCCATAACTGGATGATTACCCCTGATACACAAGATGGACAGGCCTTATGAGACTGTGGTTCTCTTTATATACTAGTAATCACACAGACTAACTTTTTATCTTGGTCCTACTCTGCCAGCTGTCACCTTTATACTTTGGATGCCCTAAGTCCGTGGTCGGCAAACTGCGGCTCGTGAGCCACATGCAGCTCTTTGGCCCCTTGAGTGTGGCTCTTCCACAAAATACCACGGCCTGGGCGAGTCTATTTTGAAGAAGTGGCGTTAGAAGAAGTTTAAGTTTAAAAAATTTGGCTCTCAAAAGAAATTTCAATCGTTGTACTATTGATATTTGGCTCTGCTGACTAATGAGTTTGCCGACCACTGCCCTAAGTTGTTTAAGGATGAGTGAGAGAAGCCTTATTTTATTTTTCATCTCTTACCTGGCAGAAGGGACATCTTTGAACAGCTTTGGACATACCTTAGTGGCTTGTCTTGGGTATAGTTCTTGGGATAAACTCAGAATCTCCAGAGGGAGGAGGTGCTATGGTAGAGCTGAGGTACATTGGTCACCTGATTATCAGGTTTGAGAGGATTTTCCAGTTGTGTCCCGTCAGGGCACCGGCCTTTTTCCTGGTTTGACTTTCTCTTACCTCCACCCTCTGAGTAAATTTCTTGAGCCCAGTAAATTGTTTACTAGTACAGTAATTCTTGGTCACTTTCAATAAAGCACAACTATGGTGTGTTCCTTGGCCAGCTCTGGAAACCTTGTACGCTCTACATCTTTAGTGCTCCTCTTGGTTCCTGAGCCACACCAGCTGGGCACAACTACTTTTATAAAGAGCCTAGTCATTTAAAAAAGCAGTTAATTAAAATTTAAAAATAGATAATAGGCAATATTGTATGTGACACAAAATTCAGAAGGTGCAAATTAACATACAGAGAAAAGTAAGTCTTCCTATCAACCCTGTTCTACAGTTCCCAGTTCTTTCTTCTGGAGGCAGTTTCTGTTAGCAGTTTCTTAAGAATCCTTCCAGAGACCCTGTCTGGTATGGCTTAGTTGGTTGAGCATCGTCCCTGCACCACAAAGTCCTCAGATGGATTCCCAGGTTGCAGGCTCAATCTCTGGTCAGGGTGCATGTGGGAGGCAGCTGATCAATGTTTCTCTCTTATCCTCACTCTCTCTCTCTCTGTAAAATCAATACAAATAAATTTAAGCAAAAATCCTTCCAGAGATATAGAACATACTCATCTTGCCTAAATAATTTGAGGAAGGAAGGATACTAAAGGTTTTATCTTTATTGATCCTTTAAATTATTTTCCAATTTCTTCTTCTTCTTGGTTTTCCTTCTCAGAAAAAATATGTTGTATGTTCTCATCTCTGAATCTTCTCAGGAAAAGAACATTGTTGTGTGCCTAAACCATTTGGAAAGCAGATAGTCTGAGACTAACCTAGTTATTTATTTAAATTGTCATTAAAATAAATTTTAAAAAATATATATTTTATTGATTTTTTTTTACAGAGAGGAAGGGAGAGGGATAGAGAGTTAGAAACATCAATGAGAGAGAAACATCGATCAGCTGCCTCCTGCACATATTGGGGATGTGCCCGCAACCAAGGTACATGCCCTTGACCGGAATCGAACCTGGGACCGACAGTCTGTAGGCCGACACTCTATCCACTGAGCCAAACCGGTTAGGGCAAAATAAAATTTGACTTACATTGAGTCCTGTTGAGTTGATATGCTTTGCAAGATAGTGTGACCAATCCAGCATCTTTGTATTAGATGCTTATGGATTGGGAGAGGTGTTATGGGCCTACACAAAATTTGTACCACTTATTTTTTTCTTTAGTGTAGTGTTTTTCATATTTCTCACTTTCTAGGGGTCCTGTCTTCTACAAAATATGCAAATGGAGCTACTTGCAGGATTCATTTAAAAAAGTATTTTTATTGCTTTCAGAGAGGAAGGGAGAAGGAGAGAGATAGAAACATCAATGATGAGAGTCATTGATCAGCTGCCTCCTGTACGCCCCCTACTAGGGACCTAGCCCGCAACCCAGGCATGTGCCCGTGACCAGAATCGAACCTGGGACCCTTCACTCCACAGGCTGATGCTCTATTCACTGATCCAAACCACCTAGGGCAGGATTCATTTTTTTCTCTATCTGGTTCAGTTTACTTTTAGATCCCACTAAACTCTATAAATGCCTCATGATCAGAAATGTACACTAATACATTCTTATAGTATATTAAAACATATAGATAGGCTAAAATATTTTCTGAATATACCCAGATTTTGCAGAACCTTCTCTAGAGATAACTATTGAATTTGGAGTACATCTGCCCAGACTTTTTTATTCTATGTTTGCTTATCTATCTATCTATCTATCTATCTATCTATCTATCTATCTATGTATAAAATATATTAAGTACATTTAACAACATGGATGACTCAGAAACATAATATTTTAAGGGAAAAGGGAAAATTGCAGAACATACAACATATTAGTTATATAAAGTATAACTATGCAGAATAATACTATCTATTGTTTAAAGATGCGTACCAATGAAGTAAAAGTATAAAACAGCATCAGATTTAGAATAGTGGGACCTATGGATGAAAGAGAGTAGGATATGATTAGGGAGCACAAATAGAGACTTCAGTTGTGCTATTCTTACTCTGGATACTGACCATTATGTTACTCTTTATATCTTACTATGTGTTAAATACTGCATGTTTTTTATTTTTTATTTTATTTTTTATTTTTTATTATTTTTTTAAATATATTTTATTGATTTTCCACAGAGAGAAGGGAGAGGGATAGAGAGCCAGAAACATCGATGAGAGAGAAACATCGACCAGCTGCCTCCTGCACACCCCCCACCGGGGATGTGCCCGCAACCAATGTACATGCCCTTGACCGGAATCGAACCTGGGACCTTTCAGTCCGCAGACCGACGCTCTATCCACTGAGCCAAACCGGTTTCGGCATGTTTTTTATTTTTTAAAAAATGTGTTTTTATTTATTTCAGAGAGAAGGGAGAGGGAGATAGAAACATCAGTGATGAGAATCATTGATTGGCTGCCTTCCCCACGCCCCCTACTGGGGATCGAGTCTGCAATCCAGGCATGTGCCCTGACGGAATGGAATTGCGATCTCCGCGTTCATAGTTTGGTGCTCAGCCACAGAGCCACATCAGCCGGGCAAATATTGCATGTTTTCAAAAACAAAAATCTAGCCCTAGCCGATTTGGCTCAGTGGATAGAGCGTTGGCATGTGGACCGAAGTGTCCCAGGTTCGATTCCGGTCAAGGGCACGTACCTAGGTTGCAGGCTCCTCCCCAGCCCAGGCAACCAATTGGTGTATTTTTCTCACATTGATATTTCTCTCTGTCTTTCCCTCTTTCTCCTACTCTCTCTAAAAAACTCAGTTGAAAAATATCCTCAGCCCTGGCCGGTTTGGCTCAGTGGATAGAGCATCAGCCTGTGGACTGAAGGGTCCCGGGTTCCATTCCCGTCAGGGGCACATGCCTGGGTTGTGGGCTCAATCCAGTAGCGGGTGTGCAGGAGGCAGCCAATCAATGGTTCCCTCTCATCGTTGATGTTTCTTTCTCTCTCTTCCTCTCCCTTCCTCTCTGAAATCAATAAAAATATATTAAAAAAGAAAAAAGAAAAATGTCCTCAGGTGAGGATTAACAAAAACAAACAAAAACAAAAATTTAGTATTTTGTGTACGGTGGGTTGATTTTTACATAAGTGATAACACACAATATGTCTGACAGCTGTTTTCATGTCTTATTTGTTTTGTGTCCTTAGTACTCTGTAAGATGCCTTATGCATAGTAGGTGCTCAGTAAGTAAATATCTGGAATTTTTTCTTCCCTTATCTATACTGTTTAACTTTCCTTTTGCCTGATCCAAATGTTTGTCTAACTGTATACACCAACATCCCTACCTTTGTCTTTCTAAGAAGGGTTTCTAAATCATGGAAAGTGTTGAGTTGGTCTTACATACCCCTAGGGTTTTCTATATGCCAAGAAGAAATTCTGTTGTGTTTTTGTTTGTTTGTTTTTGTTAATCCTCACCTGAGGATACGTCTTCCATTGATTTTCAGAGAGAGTGAAGGGGTGGGGGAGGGAGAGAGAGAAACATTGGTGTGAAAAGGACACATCAACTGGTTGCCTCCTGCACACTCCCCTACTGGGGCAGGGGTCAAACCTGTAACCCAGGTGTGCCCTTGACCAGGAATCAAACCCTTAACTCTTTGGTGCTCGGGCCAATGCTCTAACCACTGACCAATAGCTGTCAAAGCTCTGTTTGTGTTTTTTTTTAATATTTTCACCTGGGGAAAGAATTAAATATCTTTTCTAAGTGCTGTTCTAGGCAGCAAAGAAAATGGTAGTTAAGTGGTAGTTAAATTGGGAGCATTTAAAATACTAAAATAATATTTCAGTTTTACTTCAGAGAATCATATAGAAGTAGCTTTACAAAAGTCTACCTTTCGGTCTGCTTATTAGAGATTTCCTCCTATAAGCAAGTAAACTTGGCTTTTCCAAGGCTGTATTACTGTTTCTGTCCAGTTTTAGTGGCAGAATGGATGTAGTATATAAGTTGACCTATATATATAATTGATATATTTATAATATATATTATTGATTTCAGAGAGGAAGGGAGAGGGAGAGAGATAGAAACATCAATGATGAGAGAGAATCATTGATTGGCTGCCTCCTGCACAACCCCCACTGGACCATACCCTAACTGGGAATCGAACTATGACCTCCTGGTTCATAGGTCGATGTTTAACCCACTGAGCCATACCCGCTGGGCCAGCCTTCATTCTTTTCTTTTAACTTGAACCTTCATTATTACTTTATTGAGTGGATAAAAAAAGAACAATGGGAAGATCTGAAGTACCCTATATAATAAAAGGCTAATATGCAGTAGACTGAATGGCGGAACGACCGGTTGCTCTGATGTGCACTGACCACCAGGGGGCAGATGCTCAACTCAGGAGCTGCCCCTTGATGGTCAGTGGGCTCCCACAGGGGGAGCGCCACTCAGTCAGAAGCTGGGCTCACGGCTGGGGCGCGGTGGCAGTGGTGGGAGCCTCTCCTGCCTCCGTGGCAGCGCTAAGGACCCCTTGGAGAGCGGGCATTCCCTGAGGGGTCCTGAACTGCGAGAGGGTGCAGGCCAGGCTGAGGAACTCCCCCACCCCCATGCACGAATGTCATGCACCGGGCCTCTAGTATCTTTAATAAACTAGCAACACAGATATATCTGCATATCTAAAGGCCTCATAGGAAAGATTAAAAAAAATTTTATTGATTTTTTACAGAGAGGAAGGGAGAAGGATAGAGAGTTAGAAACATTGATGAGAGAAACATTGATCAGCTGCCTCCTGCACACCCCCTACTGGGGATGTGCCCGCAACCAAGGTACATGCCCTAGACCAGAATCAAACCTGGGACCCTTCAGTCTGCAGGCCGACGCTCTATCCATTGAGCCAAACTGGTTAGGGTGGAAAGATTTTTTTTTTTATTGTTAGTATTGCAGATGTCCCCCATTTCTCCCCATTGCCCCCCCTTCACTGAGCCCCTACCCCACCTTTGAAGAACTTTACATGTTTGCTAGAGATTGTTGAGGGACCTTTGAGAACTTTTCTGGATTGATGCTTTTTAAAAAATATATATATTTTATTGATTTTTTACAGAGAGGAAGTGAGAGGAATGAAAAGTTAGAAACATCGATGAGAGAGAAACATCGATCAGCTGCCTCCTGCACACTCCCTACTGGGTATGTGCCCGCAACCAAGGTACATGCCCTTGACTGGAATTGAACCTAAGACCCTTGAGTCTGCAGGCCAATGCTCTATCCACTGAGCCAAACCAGTTAGGGGTGATGCTTTTTTTAAAAATTGATTTTTAGAGAGAGAGGAAAGGAGAGGGATAGAACAATAAAAACATTGATGATAGAGAAACATCATCTATTGACTGCCTCATGCACGTCTCCTACTTGGGATTGAGCCAGTGATCTCTTGGTTCCTGGGTTGAAGCTCAACCACTGAGCCACACCCACTGGGCAGGATTGATGCTTAAAAAAAAAAAAGTTTTAATTAATTTTAGAGAGAGAGGAAGGGAAAGAAAGAAACATCAATGTGTGAGAGAAACATCAATTGGCTGCCTCTTGCACACCCCCCTACTGTGGATCGAGCCTGCAACCCTGGCATGTGACCTGACCAGGAATTGAACCTGCAACCTTTTTGTGCATAGGCTGACATTCAACCTACTGAGCCACACCAGCCAGGGCTGGATTGATGTGTTTTGAATTGTATGTTGAACTTCTAGAAATCTTGGTATTTAAAAGTTAAATTATAATTATAACCTTACCAAGTACTGATTTAAGCATGGATATGCTCTGGGTAAGCAAATATTAACTATACCTTTTTCTTAACTGTTTTGGTAGGTTTGCCAGGATGGTGGATAAGAATATTTACATCATTCAAGGGGAGATTAACATTGTGGTTGGGGCCATCAAACGAAATGCCCGATGGAGCACCCATATTCCATTGGTAAGTGGGGAATGGGCAGAAAGCTTGGTCACTGATTTGTTGTTAGGGATCTGTGCATAGTTAAAACAATAATCAATTTCCCAGTAATAATGAGGATAGTAGGAATTCAGAGTTGTTGTTCTTTTTTTTTCTTTTTTTTTCTCACAAGAGGATATATTTTTTCCCCCATTGATTTTTTTTTTTTTTGAAAGTGGAAGGGAGGGAGGGAGAGAGAGAGAGAGAGAGACAGACAGAGACAGAGACAGAGACAGAAATATTGACGTCGGAGAGACACATCAATTGGTTGCTTCCTGAATGAGCCCCAACAGGGGCCTGGGATCAAACCTTCAATTGAGGTACGTGCCCTTGACTGGGAATCAAACCCGAGACCCTCAGGTCCGAAGGCTAATGCTCTAACCACTGAGAAAAACTGGTCAGGGCTCAGAGTTGTTCTTGATATCAAGGACTTCCTGTTTTATTCCAGCTAATGTCAAATTTACAGGCTGCCTTTTTTTTCTCTGGGGCCTAAAAGATGATACCATTCTTCTTCTAACTATTTTTTGTAAATAACTTAAAGCTAGTATTTGGGACTTCTTTAAAATGCCTAAAAATGTCAGATTCCTTATATTCTAGGGCTATCACATTTATTTAATTAGTTTAGTTATTTATACATGGAGTATGGCTTGGTGATGGTATTCCTTGAGAATTCATCAAGCTTCTATACATAGAATAGGCCATATCTTGCCAATCAGATGAATAAGAAATTTACCTGTTATAAAGGTGGCTTTCTTTGTTGTATACATATGTTTAAGGATATTTTTTGTATAGTTGTATAAAACAATTTTTGCAAAAAATAGTTTAGACATTTTCAACTTGGTGTTTGGAAATTTCTCATGCTCATTTATAAAAATAGGTTGTTTTAGAAGTGAGAGTAGAGTCAGGAATGTCTTTGAAATGAGCATGTGTGGTTATATAATGAATATGAAGAAGAAGAGAGAATAATATACACTGAGTGGCCAGATTATTATGATTTCTGAACGCATAATATCTGGCCACTCAGTATATATATTAGAGGCTCGGTGCATGAATTCGTGCATGGGTGGGGTCTGGCCAGCCTGGTCAGGGGGAGGGGACATGGGCGGTTGGCCAGCCTGCCTGCTGGTCGAACTCCTGGTTGAGGGGACAATTTGCATATTAGCCTTTTATTATATAGGATATACACTGAGTGGCCAGGTTATTATGCATTCAGAGATCATAATAATCTGGCCACTCAGTTTATATATCTTAGTTTGTTTGGGATGCTATAACAAAATACCACAAACTGGGTAGCTTATAAACAACAGAAATTTATTTCTCACAGTTCTGGAGCCTGGAAGTCTGAGGTCATGATGCCAGCATGGTCAGATGAGGGTCTTCTTCTGGGTCTCTGATTTTATATTGTGTCCTCACATGGTGGAAGGAGCAAGAGAGCTCTCTTGGGATTCTATTATAGGCCATTAATTCCATTCATGTGGGCTCTGCCCTCATGACCTACTCATCCACCTTTTAAAGACCCCCACCTCCTGATTCTATCACATTGGGCATTAGTATTTCAACATGTAAGTTATCCTGTATAATAAAGAGGTAATATGCAAATTGACCCTCATCCCTCACAAGATGTCTGCCTATGACCAGGCCAGCGGGGGGCGGGGGAGGTTAGTGAGGGACGACCAAACGACTGAACAGCAGGCTGCATGGGGCAACCAGGCTGGCAGGGGGGTTAGTGAGGGATGACCAAACGACTGAACAGCAGGCTGCATGGGGCGACCAGGCCAGCAGGGGGGGCAGTTGGGGACGACCAGGCCAGTGAGGGGCGCTGTTAGGGGCAGCCAGGCTGGCGGGGGCAGTGCAGTTGGGGGCAACCAGGCTGGCACAGGGGGCAGTAAGAGGTGACCAGGCAGGTGGTGGGGGGCAATAAGAGGTGACCAGGCTGGTGGGGGGCGGGCGTTAGGGGCAATCAGGCCAGCATGCAGAGGCAGTGAGGGGCGATCAGGCTGGCGGGGTGGGGGCAGTTAGGGGCAACCAGGAAGGCAGGCAGGTGAGCGATTAGGAGCCAGCAGTCCAGGATTGTGAGAGGGATGTCTGACTGCTGGTTTAGGCCCTATCCTAAACCGGCAGTCGGACATCCCCCAAGGGGTCCCGGATTGGAGAGGGTGCAGGCTGGGCTGAGGGGACCCCCCGTGCATGAATTTCATGCACCGGGCCTCTAATATATATATATTTAATTTCAGAGAGGAAGGGAGAGGGAGAGAGATAGAAACAATGATGAGAGCCCTAACCAGTTTGGATCAGTGGATAGAGCGTTGGCCTGCGGACTGAAGGGTCCCAGGTTTGATTCCAGTCAAGGGCATGTACCTTGGTTGTAGGCACATCCCCAGTAGGGGGTGTGCAGGAGGCAGCTGATTGATGTTTCTCTCTCATCAATGTTTCTAACTCTCTATCCCTCTCCCTTCCTCTCTGTAAAAAATCAATAAAATATATTTAAGAAATAATAATAAAAAAGAAATAATGATGAGAGAGAATTATTGATGGGCTGCCTCCTGGGGACCTAGCCCGCAACCCAGGCATATGCCCTGACTGGGAATCGAACCGTGACCTCCTGGTTCACAGGTCAACTGCGCCATGCTGGCCAGGCAACATGTAAGCTTTTAGGACACAAACATTCAGACCATAGCAAATATAAAGGACCTAGCAATCTATGGTAGCTTGAGGGCTGTGGTCATGGTGTAGATTAATACTTCAGGATTTACTATTTTAGGTAAGCCCAGAGGACCTCTATGAATTAAGAGATTAAGGAACTAGAAAAAATGTTTACTAACTTTCTTTTCCTAAGAATAAAAACTTACTGGATTTTCTGGTTGGATTCAGAGAAAGAGCCCTTGATCTCTCCTTTGTTTCCTTTTTCCTCTGTGTCTGATAATGATTTAAAAAACAACACCTATTTGTTGCAGGATGAAGAACGGGATCCTCTGTTGCATAGTTTCAGTCATCTAAAGGAGGTTCTAAACAGCATAACCGGTAAGTCCTCACATGTATGTAAGATTATTTATCTTGGTAAAAAAGACATGTGTTTGATTTACTGCAGGGATGGAAAAACTTTTTTCTGAAAAGAACTATTGCAGGAATGGACAGACTTTTTCTGTAAAGTAAATATTTTGGGGTTTACAGGCCATAGTAACTACTCAATTCTGCCATTGTAGCTCGGAAGCAGACATAGATAATACTTAAGTGAATGAGTGATAAATCAAATTTTCCTTAAAAAAACAGGTTGCAAGCCAGGTTTGAGTCATGAGTATAGATTGCCCCTGGCTTATTGTATTGCTGATCCTTTTCCTTGAGTTCCTAAAAGGACATCCCTCTTTAGTGGGAATCAGCATTCATATAATTATAAGCTTCTTTCATTGTGTGAGTAATAAATAAGTTATTTTGGTTTGAACTACTTTCTTTGTCTACCTATGCATGCCATAAGGTAGGAAGTTGGTGGCACAAATAAAGTTTTTAGTATTTGCAACAAAACCTTCCTGTTTTCCTAACTGGTTTGGCTTAGTGGCTAGAGCGTCGGCCTGCAGACGGAAGGGTCCCAGGTTCAATTCCGGTCAAGGGCATGTACCTTGGTTGGGGGCACATCCCCAGTTGGGGGTGTGAAGGAGGCAGCTGATTGATGTTTCTCTCTCATCGATGTTTGTAACTCTCTATCCCTATCCCTTCCTCTCTGTAAAAAAAAAAATCAATAAAATATATTAAAAAACAACAACAACCTTTCTGTTATAGAAAGTCATTGTTGCTTTTAGGGCCTTAGCTCTCTGTAATACAGATCTTGAATCTTTGTGTGTTCCAGAATCTTTTTTTCCTTTTCCCCCCACCATGTTTCCCTAATGATAATAAGCTTATGTAATATTTATATGTTTAAAAATTTTAAATCCATTTTTATGTTTATTACCTTATTGAACTTTTACATAACCCTGTAGGGGAGGCATGGCATATATAGTCTCATTTTATGAATGAAGTTGAAGCCCAGAGACATTTTATGTGATTTAGCTGAGGTCACACTAATCTCAAGAGATAGAGTCGCCGAAACCGGTTTGGCTCAGTGGATAGAGCATCGGCCTGCGGACTCAAGGGTCCCGGGTTCGATTCCGGTCAGGGGCGTGTACCTTGGTTGCGGGCACATCCCCAGTGGGGGGTGTGCAAGGGGCAGCTGATCGATGTTTCTCTCTCATTGATGTTTCTAATTCTCTATCCCTCTCTCTTCCTCTCTGTAAAAAATCAATAAAATATATTAAAAAAAAAAAAAAAAAAAAAAAAAAAAAAAAAAAAAAAGAGATAGAGTCAAAACTAGAATTCTGGCCCCTGATGTCTGCTTTAGTGCCCTGTTCTATATTGCTTCTGTTCATGCAATTAGAGGAGAATGTACACAGGAATTGCCTTATATATGTACTAGAGGCCTGGTGCACGAATTCATGCACGGGTGGGGTCTGGCCGGCCCACCCCAATGGGGGCCCATTAGGCAGGGCCGGCAGTGGGGGCAGGGCCGTGGGCGGTTGGCCAGCCGGCCCCAATTAGGGTATTGGGGGCCAATCGGGGGCTGGGCTGGCCTGATCCGGACCCGGATCAGGCCGGTTGGTTGCCATAGTGCACGTCATAGCTACCTGTCATTCCGGTTGTTCCAGTTGTTCCACCGTTCTGGTCACTGGGCTTTTATATATATAGATATATACATGTGTTTTGGGTGGGGGAGGCAAGACTCAACACCTTTGGGTTTTTCAACAGGGGTGATAAAGACTAAAAGGGAAAGCCTCAGATCTGTGTTACTCTTGACTGTAAAGGACTTTTGCAATGTATTATCCTTGAAAAGAACTATTGCAGGGATGGACAACTAGTAACATATCTAAGACCACAATTGAAATCATTTTTAGGCTTTTGCAAATTACATAACAATAAACAAATACATTTTCTCCTTTTATGAGGAATGTAGAAGAATATCTGGAGAAAATTTCCTTTTTACTTTTCCTAAACATGGGCTGATATTATCTAAGGATTCACTACAATGTTTTCTTTAAAGGAGCAAATTCCACTTTATTGAAGACCATTTGAAATGTTAGCCAAGAAGGATCAAGTATAGAGGAGGTGGTTGTTAGCTAGTTAGCAGGGTGAATGTTGCAACTAGGAGGTAGATTCTTGTTTTATGGCCTGTACTGTAAGTGACTTTGATGCTTTAGAAAGAATTGACTGCCTGCACAGATTTTTCTTTCTTTCTGTCTTTTTTTTTTTTTTTTTTTTTTACTGAACAGATAAAGCTTACATATCCCAATAAGACAGAGTAGATATTTACAACTCCTTTTGGTGGGTAAGAGTGCAGAGTACTATCTTTCTAATAGATGTTAAAGGATTAAACAAGTGAGTATATTTGGAAATATTTGGCCAACATTTTATAACACAGCATGGTATTGGTTGGGAACACTCTAAAATGGCAGATTATAATAGCTTTGTAGGCCTTTTAGGCAGTCTGTGGACATTGAGGAGCTGAGGTGGTGCTGCTATCCTGACAGCCACATATCCTTGCCATTCAATCCATATCCTGTACTTGTTTTCTCTATCCTGATATATCCTGAGACTTAAGCTCAGAAATCATATCTGTGGTGAATGGTACAGTCCAGGACTTGGGGTCTCTGGACTAGGGGTCGCTAACCTTTCGGACCTCACAGACCACCAGTGGTCCCCGGACCACTGGTTGGCGACCGCTGCTCCAAAGGTTTCCTTAAACCAGCGGTCACCAACCTTTCGGACTTCATGGTCCACCAGTGGTCCTCGGACGACCGGTTGGCGACCACTGCTTTAGACCATGTGAGAGCTACCAAAGTTCAATCTGCTGCCTAACTTTCTTACATCCTTGGGTTAGGAATCCACATTATCTGCTCTTTGAAATTAATAAAACCAGAATGTGCTGAGGAGCCAGTTCTGTCTGTGGTACTAGGAACATACCTGGGTGTTACCAAGCTTTTCTCCAGACAAAGACAAAAGGTGCTAGTACTTTCTAGAGGCCAACAGATGTAGCAAATTTTGAAATTTTGCCAGCCAAGGTTGCCCCGTTGTTCTTGGGTTTTAGCTTATTACCTGCTTGAGAAAAATGATAGAGTGGACTCAGAGTAGGGCATTTCATGGTCTTCTGATTGGTTCTGACCCCCCACACAGTGTTGGCTTCTAGGAGCAGGTTTATGGGTGAGCTGCCCCTGTGGTCCTGGACTCTGCAATCCATGACCAATTTCTTGTTTCTTTACTGAAACGAACAGATTTTTTTTGATTGGCAGTGTCAGGAGGACTGCTTTCTTGGAAGCATGTTAATGGTAGGAGGCTGGGAAAGGGCTTTGAACTTGGAGAGAGAAACTAAAGAGACTGCCCTTGCCATGTGACTGGAAATGGTGTACCATTTAGATTGGAGGAAGTATGGCAGGAATTCTAGGACTTCCACTCAGTTTAACTCATGAAACTGATTTGGGCTTGGTCTCTTTTTACAAGAAAGCTTTCTATTTGCATTTCCCCCCTAGGCTTTCTGCTGGTTTAGTTGGTTAAGAATATCACTGTTGGTGCCCAGGCAGTGTGGCTCAATGGTTGAGCGTCCACCTATGAACCAGGAGGTCATAGTTTGATTCCCAGTCTGGGCGCATGCATGGGTTGCAGGCTTGATCCCCAGTGGGGAGCATGCATGAGGCAGCCAATCAATGATTCTCTGTCATCATTGATATTTCTCTCTCTCTCTCTTTCCTTCTCCCTCTCTAAAATCAATTAAAAAATATATTTTTAAAAAAGAATATCACTGTTGGAAATAGGTGGTTCATAGGACATCATCAGTAAACCAAAATGATGTCTTTTCTTTTTGTAAATGGTCAGAGAATAATTTACATATATAAGCACTATCTACTCCTCAGGAGTTAATAGCATTGTGAAGGAATAAGTCCATTATCTCTAGTAAGGTTGGTTAAGTCCATACCTATTATTCTTACAGATATGTAACTCTGGACCACATTTATAGTCAGTATTTGCCCAAACTGCCTGACAGTTTCATGTTTTGTAGCATTTAGAGTAATAGAATATTCTAATACCAAATCTAAAGATAAGGTTACACTTGGAAGATACAGGGTACCTAAAAACAAAGTTTGTGTATTTCTACTTTAGATAAGCCTTAGCTCACCACCAGTGAGACTTGTCAGCTGCCCCTTTTAGGAATTCTTTTAGGATGTTATTCTGAAGAAGAAGATGTGTGATTACCAGGGTTGTTGAAGGGGTGTGGGAAATGACTGCTAATGGGGACAAGTTTCTTTTTGGGTGTTGAAAATGTTCTGGAATTAGATAGTGGTGATGGTTATATCACTCTGTGAATATATGAAAAACCATTGAATTGTATAATTTAAAAGGGTGAATTTTTTTAATATATATATTTTTATTGATTTCAGAGAAGGGAGAGAGATAGGTAGAAACATCAATGATGAGAGAGAATCATTGATTGGCTGCCTCCTGCACGCCCTCTACTGGAGGGGATAAAGCCCGCAACCTGGGCCTGTGCCCTTGGCCAGAATCGAACCTGGGACCCTTTATTTTATTTTATTTTATTTTTTAGTTTCTAAAAAATATGTTTTTATTTATTTCAGAGAGGAATGGAGAGAGAGAGATAGAAACATCAATACCAAGAGAGAATCATTGATTGGCTGCCTCCTGGGGATCAAGCCCGCAACCTGGGCATGTGCCCTTGACCGGAATCGAACCTGGGACTCATAAGTCTGCAGTCCGATGCTCTATCCACTGAGCCAAATCGGCTAGGGCTAAAATGGTGAATTTTATGGAATATGAATTATATCTTAATTTAAAAAAATCAGCAAATGTAGATTGGAAAAGTGATGGGGTTTACCAATTCTTTCTCCGGGCTCAGAGCTATGGAGAGAAGCCTCTGACTGTATTTGATGCTGTGTTTTGAACCCATTGTCCAGCAAAGGCAGAAAAAGGCTCTCTGTTCAGCCTCCTAGCCCAGTTTGTCCTTTTATGTCTCTCTCATTAACTCCAGAAGCACATGGCTTTTATATTTAAATTTATTCAAGCTGTAATCTTTGACATTTGAGTTAGCTTTTAGTACAGTTTTGCATTTATAGTAATATATATTATGTATTTTCTCTATCCCCAAAGAATCCGTTTTAATCTTTTCCGGATGCAAATTTCAGTCTGTCTTGTTCCATCTTCCCTCTCTTGCTCTCTTTCCCCTCCCCCAACAGAGTGTGTTTGATCAGGTGTGGCAGGAATATCCACTGTCAAGCTGCGCCCTTTATATTAGTCAATATTTTCTTTCTCCCCCCCTCCCTGTCTGTCTGCCCCTTTGGGCTTTCCCAGTTGATTTATAATTTTGGAATTCTCATCGGAGTCTGTAATACAGTTTGTTCATTATTTAACCAAAACCTGTTTAATGAGCAGAGAGAGGCAATGTAAATGTTAGGCATGTTGCAGTGATGTACCTTTGTGCTTCTCAAACCGGGTGGGTAGTTAACTCTGTGCTGCCTGCAGGGCTGGGGTGTCCTGGCCTTAGGGGCAGAAGGACCACTGCCTCTCTCTAAGCCCTGGCATAGGCTTAGATTCCAAAGACCCATTTCCTTTTATCCTTCTAGTAATCTTGTGGGGGTTCTTGCACATTAGAGATATCTTCAGTCTCATAGATAGACTGTGGAAAGATCTGTGGCATGGGCTAGGGCTGTGGTCGGCAAACTGCGGCTCATGAGCCACATGCGGCTCTTTGGCCCCTTGAGTGTGGCTCTTACACAAAATACCACGGCCTGGGTGAGTCTATTTTGAAGAAGTGGCGTTAGAAGAAGTTTAAGTTTAAAAAATTTGGCTCTCAAAAGAAATTTCAATCGTCGTACTATTGATACTTGGCTCTGTTGACTAATGAGTTTGCCGACCACTGGGCTAAGGGATGGAAGGGAAAGTGAAATATCAGGATACTGTACTTGATATTGTTCTTAGTTTTAGATCTGAAGAGAGTAAATGATTTAGAAGAATTCTTCTAGCTGACATAGTCTGTGGTCGTTGATCTATTTGTTCCCAGACTAGACAAGTGTTTGCAAACCTAGTACCCTTCGTCCACTGAACTTCATGGAAAGGGCTCTAGTCAGTTGTGATTTGTGGTGTTTGGCTGTGGTCTTTTGCCTCCAGATTTAGGGTGCTTTTGTCCTTGGTCTTTAAACTTAGATCATTACAAAGAAATTCTTTTTTTTTTAAATTTAGCTTTAAAGCAAAGAGAGAGAGAGGAACAGTCTAAAAGGTCTAAAAGTCTAAACAGTCTAATAGTCATACCAGATTTTTCTCTTAAGGCATCATCTCTTAGGACTTTAAAGCCTTTAAAGACTTCAGGGCCAGGGCTTGAGGAAGACTTCTTAGTGGTGTGTATATCGGGGGTGGTGGGGTAGTGAGTTTGCCTTTGGAGATTTAATGCCAGGCATTTTTAATTTTGAGGGCCTCTGAAGAATGAGGGTATTCAGCATAAGACTAAGGTGGTCTTGAGGTTCAGTGTAAGCACGTATAGTAACTATGAAGCTGCTTTAGCTTCTTGGACTTGTTCTTTCTGGGATTCACCAAGATTTGGATACCTTCTGTGTATGGTTTATTAAATTGCTTCTAATCAATACTGTTAGACTATCTGTTATGTGCTAGGCAATTTGCTTAGGCACTTAGCCATTGGGTCTGTCATGGTATACAAACAGGCAAACTTTTTTCCTGCCTCATAACCACTGGTTTACAAGATTAGTGGCTTTAGCTGACCATGCCATGGCTAACCTTGTGTCCTCTACTCTATGCCATATGGTTCCCTATCAGGCATGGAATGCATGATAGTAAATGAGAGCAATCTCTTGCCATCTTTTTATTCTCACTCTTACCTTTGTTAACAAAACAAGCCAAAGAAATGAACAAAAATGATAGCTTATACATTTGCTAATTTGGCTTTCTCATGTAAAGCCATTCTTGCCAGAGTTTAGATATTGCCAAAGACATAGAATAATTCTGAGGAATATGCTATTTCTTTACTGAGCTTATCTGAACTGCAAAAAATGGTGTATTTGAGTTTAAGAGGGAGAATCAGGTGCCTGGAGAAAGTAGATATATCAGAAATTTATTTAAATATAGTTTATTCTGGACAAATACACCTGTAGGGTACTGTCTGTCTTAAACTTTGTGAATTAAGTTTCTGAGCTAGGTGGTTTGAATCCATGTAACCTCCAGAGGTTTGCAGGGAACATTTAAACAGAGTCTGCAAGCCAACCTTTAGGAGGAACTAAAACTGAACATTTTTCTGGCCTAGGCCTCTTAGAAATAGACTTCTAAGTAGATAGAAGTAAAACTGCCCAAGGATGCCTCAAACCTTAATTTTAATGTTTCAATTGGAAGATGGGGAGGTATAGGGAAAAGAAATTTTAGTCGTCACCGTCAGGAAAAAGATTAAGTTAAGGGCACATTATTTGAAAAAGAAAAAAGAAAAGATTTTGCTAGTGTTTTCATCTCCCATACTATTTGAATGCATACTTTCATTTTTTTTGGTAGGGGCTTATGGTTTCGGGAGTAGTAGAGTAAACAATATATCACTGTTAATCAGCATGAGAAGAAGGTTGAATAAGTCATTAGCTTTGTCCCACTTGGAGTTGAACTTGTGAATTGTTCAAGGCTTGACTAAATGGAGGCTAAAAGACCAAGTGTAATAAAATTTGGCAGACAAATTCATGTAATGGGATGAGTGTTGGAAGAGGCAAGGTTGGACACACTTATATAAGTATCTGTTTCCAGTGCCCTTTTTGACTTTCTTGTTCTACAATAAAATATAAGACTATATTAGTTTGGAGATTATTGAGTCAAACTGACTTTGGCACCTTGGAGTCTTGGTAGCTTGATTGGCCTCAGACTTATGAGCATTTCAGCATAGTTAGAGAAAATAAAAATACTGTGCCCGCTCCCTGCCCCCCCCCAAAGAATATTCATATAGATAAGGTAGCTCCAAGAGGCCTGTATTTAGATGACTTTACTTTGCTATTTCTTTTTACTGGGGCCCTTCCCCAACTGACCTGAACCCTCTTCACATGACATTTCTAAACCAAGTTCTTCCCAAACATTTATTTGTCCTTGCGGTTAGAAAATGAAGACTTTCTTGAAGAAGCAGTTCTGTATAGTCCGGTTTCTTAATGGGTCCAGCTCTCCTTTTTTTCTCTTTCTAATAGTCAAACATAGTTAGCCATCAGAACTAGTCTGCTGGCACATTTTCCACTACATGTATCTGAAAGGGGGTTGTCAAAAAAAAAAGGAGTATTCTTAATAGCTTGGCTCTCAAAGGCAGAGGCAAAGGAACCTAATTTCTAATAGATGTTAGGGGTGGTATGATAGTGTGGTTTGTGGTGGGTGTCAAAGTTGCTAGTATTGATCTCACTGCCATTGTCCTATTTAGCACTGCCACCTCTTAAAAGGCCTGAAAATTGCTGAAGCCAGTTTGGCTCAGTGGATAGAGCGTCGGCCTGCGGACTGCAGGGTCCTGGGTTTGATTCCGGTCAGGGGCACGTACCTTGGTTGCGGGCACATCTCCAGTGGGAGGTGTGCAGGAGTCAGCGGATTGATGTTTCTCTCTCATCGATGTTTCTAGCTCTCTATCCCTCTCCCTTCCTCTCTGTAAAAAATCAATAAAATATATTTAAAAAAAAAAAAAAGGCCTGAAATTATTCTCTGGTTATGTGCCCAATTTGCTATGACAGCAGTCAGATGAGTAAAAAGAGGAAAAGCCAGCTGCTGCTTTGTTTTTAACAAGGAGGCAGGCAGAGTCCTTTTCTTCTTTCCACTCATTCAAACTCAGGGCAAGTGCCAAAAGGGTTTCAGAAGAAGCCAAATGTTTGAAATTCAATGTGCAGTTTTGATTAGGAGATATAATAAAGAGTTATTTATCAGCCTGGCCCCCTCCAACCACCTCTTTATGCTCATAGTTACTTAATTGGTCACCTCAATTTCTAAACAATTTTTTGTTGTTAATCCTCACCCGAGGATATTTTTTCCATTGATTTTTAGAGAGAGTGAAAGGGAAGGGGAGAGAGAGAGAGAGAAACGTCAATGTGAGAGAGAGGATCAAACTGCAACCCAGGTATGTGTCCTTGACTGGGAATCAAGCCCATGACCCTTCAGTCCACAGGCCAATGCTCTAACCACTGAGAAAACTGGCCAGGGCTTCAATTTCTAAAGTGATATTTAATATGTTTAGGGAAAGGGTGAGTACATTTGTCTTTCCTGGCACCCATTAAAAGATAGAGCCTGGTATACAGCAACATGGAGATTATATCATTTCAGTTCAGATCACTTCATTTAAAAAGGGTGGTAAATGGAGAGCAGTAACTAATTTAAGCTCTCCCGTTTGCTTCTGGAAACTAGGTGATAAGATGCTCCTTACCAGTTTTGAGGTCTTTGTTTCTTTACTTTGGTCTGGAGAGATTAAGTTAAGGGCACATTATTTGAAAAAGAAAAAAGGACTTAGATGGACAAGCACTCCTGGCTGCCCGTTGGCTGGCTTCTCATTGCATGGCTCTTCTGTAACACCAGCTTTCTGTTACCACTGATACTACTGTAGGTTGAGTTGTGAAGGGCTGCCACATGTGCACACATCACACTGACCTTTCCTTGTTTCATGCTTATTGAGCAATTACTTGCCCGCTTGTGGAACTCACATTATTGCCTTGGATTTTTGGCTCAGTGTGAAGTGGGGGCATCCAGGAAGTAGCCTGATAGACTGTACATCAGAGGGCAATAAATTGGCATTTGATTTGATGGAAAGGCAGGACCAGATGTGGTGTGGGAGCAAGGGTTTTTCTGCAGTCAGCCATGCAACTTGTTTCCAGGTGTCCTGGAAAGCAGCTTGGGAACTGGAGGCTAAGGGTACTTGGGGACATTAATTGTAGAGGAAAAGGATCAAAAGAACTTCAATGTAATATGCCCTGAATTGGGAAAAATCCTCTAAAAGTAGGACAAATAAAATTTCCCTGACATTAATAGGACTTTTTCTACTGATTATTTTTACTTTTCAAATAAAGTAAGTTATTAATTGGCAGAAAAAATATAAAACTTGGGAGACCCTTGACAAAGGGTTGCAGAATAAGAAAGCCTTATCCCACAGGAGCATTTTCATGAAGGTTCATTCTTCTTTTTGGGCAAACCCAGGCTTAAGAAAACTGGCTCCAAATTGATGATAATGTAAGAGCTAAGATATTATTATGACTGCCCTACCATTGGCTACAAGTTATATCTTACAGCCTGCAAGTTGCATTCTATTAGTGGATTGTGATATCATTTTAAAGGGTTGCACAGCATTTTCCCTCAAATTTTTATTATGGAAAATTTCAAATAAACCAAAAATTTAAATAATATACCACAGGACCAAAGGGTTTCGGGTTTGATTTCGGGTCAAGGGCATGTACCTTGGTTGCGGATTCCTCTACCCCAACAGGGACGTGTATGGGAGGCAACCAGTTGATGTGTCTCTTTACATCAATGTTTCTCTCTCACTCTCTACCTCCTCCCTTTCTCCATTCCACTCTCTCTAGAAATCAATAGACAAAATATCGTCAGGTGAGGATTAAAAAATTTTTTCCCATTTGTCCCCACATTTACTTTTATAGCTATAGTTGGTTTTATAAACCAATATCCAAGCAAAATTCTCATTTCATTAGATAGTAATATCTCTTTAGACTTTTAAAATCAACAGTTTTCTCTACCCCTATTTTTCCCCTCTTGGTATTGACTTTTTTAAGAGACCAGGGCATTTATTTTTAGAATGTTCTACATTCTGGATTTGTCTTTGTCATTGTGGTGTCATTTTACTTGTTTCTCTAGCCCAGTGGTCGGCAAACTCATTAGTCAACAGAGCCAAATATCAATTGTACAACGATTGAAATTTCTTTTGAGAGTCAAAATTTTTAAACTTAAACTTCTTCTAATACCACTTCTTCAAAATAGACTCGCCCAGGCCGTGGTATTTTGTGGAAGAGCCACACTCAAGGGGCCAAAGAGCCGCATGTGGCTCGCGAGCCGCAGTTTGCCGACCACTGCTCTAGCCCATATATTTTCTGTATTCTAGAATTTAGGATTAAAGGCTTAATTTGATTCAGGTTAAACTTCATTAGGTGATACTGTGTACTTCATATTATATCACCACAGGAGGTACATATAGTCAGGTACACTATCGGTGGTGTTAAGTTTGACTACTTGCTTCTAGTAGTGACTGTTGTATCTCCTCATTGTAAAATAAATTTATTTTTCTCTTTGCAATTAGTAAGCAACCTGTGAATTAATAATTTGGCACATTCTGAATACCTTGTTCTCTAATATGCTTTTTAAAAATATATATATTTTTATTGATTTCAGAGAGGAAGGGAGAGGGAGAGAGAAATAGAAACATCAATGATGAGAGAGAATCATTGATCAGCTGCTTCCTGCACGCCCCCTACTGGGGATGGAGCCCGCAACTCAGAATCAAACCATGACCTCCTGGTTCATAGGTTGATGCTCAACAACTGAGCACACAAGCCAGGCTATTCTTTTACCTAATGATCATCCACTGATGAATTTTTGCCAGAATCATTTATTTAAGTAGAGGTTGTAGAATGATGACTTTCTAATTGACATTCTTTCTACATTTATTAGCTGGCACTCTTTGTAAAGAATTATTTCCTTCATACACTGGAGGATGAATCACAGTTTCTTGTAAAAAGGTAGGGGAAATGCTTGATTCTTTCCCTTTTATTGCCAATTTTCAAAGTAAAGACCACTAAGGTCCGTAAATGAGGTGTTCCTCCTTTGTGAATATTTATTTATTCAGTGTTTTCTAATTAATTACATTTATGATTATTTTTGGTGCTCAATCATTCCAAGTTTGGCCAGTGAGAACCCCTTTGGTCCTTTGATATGACCCCTTTGAGCACTTCCTTGCTTTCTAGTACAAGTTATAGGCATTAAGGGAGGGGAATAAAGAGATAGAAAAGAAAGTATCAGTGCGTCATACATAATAAGGTTAAGTATTGTTTTGGGAAATTTTTGTTTCATTTAGAAACATGTATATGTTCTGGGTTGCAGTGTAAACTGTATTTCTTTCTGTAGGTCATGGTAAAGAAAAAAAAAAGTTAGAAAGTCCTGGTAGAGAGAGCATGTAATTTATTCCTGTTCCAGCTCTGGTTTGATTTGTCTCTCTGCAATGTTATTTATTAGGCAAGGAGTCAAAGAGGGTGTTGAGTCAGAGTGCCTCTTCCACTATATTCTTGGCATTCTGCAAAGGACTCTATGAAGGTGCTTTAGCCCCCTTGACCTTTGGAAACCACTGGATTTCATACCTATCAACTTTGATTTCAGTAAAGCTGTTCTTTCTATCTAATCATTTATTTATTTAGAGATTTACTATTACATATTATTTCATCCCCCACCCCCAGCTTTATCTATACTAATAAAAAGGTAATATGCTAATTAGACTGGGAGACCTTCTGAACATCCTTCCAGACAAAGCCATGGTTGTGGGCCGAGGCAGAGGCAGTTAGGGGCAATCAGGCCAGGAGGGGAGGGCAGTTGGGGGTGATCAGGCCAGCGGGAGGGAAGTTGGGGGAAAGCAGGCCAGCTGGGGGTGGGGCAGTTGGAGGTGATCAGGCTGGCGGGGGGGGGCAATTGGGGGCGAGCAGGCCGGTGGGGGGGGCAGTTGGGGGCGAGCAGGCCGGCAGGGAGGGGCAGTTGGAGGCGATCAGGCCAGCAAGGGGGGCAGTTGGGAGCGAGAAGGCTGGTGGGGGGGCAGTTAGGGGTGAGCAGGCTGGCAGGGGGGGCTGTTGGGGGCGAGAAGGCCAGTGGGGGAGCAGTTGGGGGCGAGCAGGCCGGCAGGCAGAGTGGTTAGGGACGATCAGGCAGGCAGGCAGGTGAGTGGTTAGGAGCCTGGGATCGGGCCTAAACCGTCAGTCGGACATCTCCCGAGGGGTCCCAGATTGGAGGGGGTGCAGGCCGGGCTGAGGGACACCCCCTCTGTGCACGAATTTCATGCCCCGGGCCACTAGTTTTGATATAATTGACAAGTAACATTGTGTTAGTTTAAGGTATACAATGTGATGATTTGATATGTGTATATATTTAGAAATGATGACCACAATAAGATTAGTTAACACATTCATCACTTAAACATAATTACAATTGTGTATGTGTGTGTGTGTGTGTGTGTGTGTGTGTGGCGGGGGGTGAGAACATTTAAGATCTACTCTCTTGCCCTAGCTGCTTTGGCTCAGTGGATAGGGCGTTGGCCTGCGGACTGAAGGATCCCAGGTTCGATTCTGGTCAAGGGCACATGCCCAGGTTGCAGGCTCCATCCCCAGTAGGGAGCATGCAGGAGGCAGCCAATCAATGATTCTCTCTCATCATTGATGTTTCTATATCTCTCTCCCTCTCTCTTCCTCTCTGAAATTAAAAAAAAAAAATAATAATAATAATAATAAAATATATATATATTTTAAAAGGATCTACTCTCTTAGCAATTTTCAAGTATATAATACAGTATTGTATTGTTTAGTCACCATGCTGTATATGAGATCCCAGGACTTTTTTATCTTATAACTGGATGTTTGTACCCTTTGATCAACATCTCCCCATTTTCCCTACCACTCAGCTCCTTGGCAATTACCTTTCTACTCTCTGTTTCTATGAATTTGATTATTTTAAGATTCTACATATGAAATCATACATTATTTGTCTTTCTCTGTCTTATTTCACTTAGCACAATATTTTCAAAGTCCATCCATGTTGTTGCAAATGGCAGAATTTCCTTCTAATTTATGGCTGAAACAATTCTATTTATGTGGTTGTTTCTCTCTGGATGAATCCAGCTTTTGCAAGACAGAAATTAGTTTGAGACCAGTTGAGTCATAACAGTCCTGGAAAATGTTATCCTTCCTTAAGGAAAAAAGGATTGGGTATGTAATTGTGACTGACTAATCACTTTGCATCTTATACCTTAACACTTTTATGTGACGTAAGCTGATTGTTCAGGGATAAGGGGATAGCATGTCATGATAGACATGGGTTAGCCATCCTTTTGAATCCTTTTGATGGATTAAGGAGGGAGTCATTTTTATTGGAAAAACTCCAAGGCAGCACCTTCTCCAGGAACTTTGCTCTTGGCAAAAATTCATTTATATATTCCATCAACAAATATTTCTTGAGCACTTAATGTGTGCCAGACACTGAACTAGGTTTAGGGACCTAATTTTCAAGGAGACTGATACAGTTCATGTCCTCATAAAGTTTATGGTCTAGTGGGCTGGTGATTTGAGAAGCTCTGAAATTTGAGTGGACACAGCTGGGCACTGGTTTGAGGTCTGCCTAGCTTCCACATATGACCTCAGGAAATTGTTGTATGCCCTGTGTGCTGAAAAAGGTTCTAGGATGGTCTGAAGAACAGCATTGGTGTTTGTGTGCATTGTCTATCCCACCCCCACCTTCTGTCCCAGCCCTGGCTGCCTAGTAGTAACTGAGTGCCTGGCAAGTTTCATTTGCTGCATAAGAGCCTTGGATGTCATAAGGCTCAATTAGTCCATTTATATTCACCTTTGATTAATCAATTTGTGCATCTCAGAACTGAACTGACTAAAATTGTCCATAGGATAAGATATTATGAAAATCAATAAACAGGAACATAATTTAAAGTGGAATTGGGGGCTAGAAGAGAGAACTCTCATGCATGTGTCACTCAACACACACTAATAACCCCAACAGGAAGAGATGTACCTTCCCTTTCCAACAGGAAGTGATACTGCTTTACTACCTCAGCGCAGGAAGAAAAGATTCCTCCTTACTCAGTAACAGCACAACCAATGGCAGACTGCCATAACTCAGCCAATGAAAAGTCACTATACTTAGAATTTTCAGTTTCCTCCAATAGACTCTCAAGTCCATAAAAGAGCAGTCCTTTTTGTATCTCTGGGTTTGCATGTGGTTTGCCATTCGACTGCAAGACCTGAATAACAATTCTTTGTTGTTGCCAAACAACCCTTTTTTGCTCTAGAAATATCTGGCTATTTGTTTAAGGTCAACAATATGAATGGCCGATTGCCTTTTCTAATAAAATTCAGCTTTGCGTTTGAGTCTTCTCAGGCTTGGGCTTCAGACACAATTGTTATATTTTGAAGTTAGGGGCACAAAACAAAGGTTTTATTAGCTAAGGTGCTAAAAGAATAAGGAAAATTATCCTATAAAATAAAACCCTAATATGCAAATTGACAGAACAGCGGAACAACGGGTCACTATGATGCGCACTGACCACCAGGGGGCAGATGCTCAACGCAGGAGCATCTGCCCCCCCTCCCCCCCAGAGGGAGAGGACTGGTGGCGGTGGTGGTGATCGGGGGGCGGGGCTGGCCCGTGAGCAGTGCCAGGCCGCCAGCCAAGGTGGGTGCCAGTGGGGGCCCCCAATTGCCCTGCCCGCCGGTCACCCCAGAGATTGGCCCTGATCACCGGCCAGGCCTAGGGACCCTACCCTATATATTGGGAACAGTCTCTTAGATTTAAAAATTAAAACCTAGCAAGGCTATTCTAACACTGAAAAAATAGGATGATGCAGCAATGACATGCATGGACTCTGGCTTGCACATTTTGTGGTCAGCCCTGATTCTGACACTTATAACTGTGTGACAAAGCCAATTATTTAACTTCTCTTTGCTTCAGTTTTTCTACCCATAAGATGGGGAAAATGGTACTACTGCCTCAGAAGGATCATGTTATGTTCTACTTTTTATAATCAGGGCAAAAAAATGTAGCTGCTCATACAACAGCAAGATGCCTTTCACCTGTATGAAAAGTATGGTCACTGGTTCGTGCATGCAGCGTCCCGGATTGTGAGGGAATGTCTGACTGCCAGTTTAGGCCCGATCGGACATCCCCCAAGGGTGCAGGCCGGGCTGAGGGACCCGCCCCATGCACGAATTTCGTGCACTGGACCTCTAGTTTTCTATAGTTCAAAAATAATATGAGTATTATTTAGTAACAACCCATTGTCTTTAGCCCAAGGGCCTCATTAAGGAAAGAAGTATCAAAACCCATGTAACTTTGAATAGGATTTGGCTTCAAATTAGTTGAATATTCCATCATATATTATCTTTTGAATCTCAGAGAAAGCACCCATATTTATTTATTTATTTATTATTTTTTTAATAATTCTTTATTGTTGAAAGTATTACATATGTCCCTCCCCCCCACATTGACCTCCTCCAGTCTGCCCCCCCCCAGGTGGTCTTCAGCACCCTATTGTCTGTGTCCATGGGTTATGCATACATGCATACAAGGTATTTGGTTGATTACCTCCCACCCACCCACCCTCCCTCACCTTCCCTCTGAGATTCTGCACTCTGTTTCATGCTTCCATGTCACTGGATCCACTCTGTTCATCAGTTTATTTTGTTACTTAGATTCCACATATGAGTGAGATCATGTGATACTTACCTTTTTCTAACTAACTTATTTCACTTAGCATGATATTCTCTAGGTCCATCCATGCTGTCTCAAAGGGTAAGAGATTCTTCTTTTTTACTGCTGCATAGTATTCCATGGTATAAATGTACCACAGCTTTTTTATCCATTCATCTACTGATGGGCACTTGGGCTGTTTCCAGATCTTAGCTATTGTAAATTGTGCAAAAGCACCCATATTTAGAATAGCACTTGGGGACCTTGTGTCCTCAGAGAGAATGCCTTTAAGAAATGCCCTTTTTCCTTAGGAAAAGTATTCCTAGTATTTTCCAGGGCAGAAAGAGATAGTGAGGCATGAAGCAAATTAAATAGTGGTTAAGATTGTTCTAAGAGAGAAAGTTGGAGTGGATGTTGGTGTATAAATGTATGCCACAAAAAGACTTGTGACCTGTCATTTTCTTAATAGCTTATTGTGTTTTGAATTTAAAGTGCATTTCTTTCTCCTTTGCTTCTTTTTTCTGGTATGAATCTACATACCTAGGATAGCCAAATACTTTTTGTGACCAGAGCCTGGTGACAAAAGGATTCTGGTTCTCTGTGCCCCAGGAAGAGAAGTTCTTGGTTCAGCCCACCTGAATAGAAGCATTATGGGGAAAGTAGTCATGGTAAATGGATTTCTGAATGTGGCTCATTAATCCTCCCAGGTGAGCCCATGATTAGCATCTTAATCACTCTTATATCTGAAATACAACAAAATAGCATACATATCAAATCGCATATATATCAACATATGTGTAACTCCATCTATTGAAAAAAATCTGCATTATTAACTGGTACACCTAGTATATGTGGATAAAATTTTTCTAAACCATTTGAGAGTAGGCTATATACACCATGACCTTTTATTCCTTAATACTTCAGTGTATATTTCCTAAGAATAAATATATTCTCTTACATAATCTATATTTAGTACAGTTATAAAATTCAAGAAATTTAATCTATATTAATAATAAAGAAATATGCAAATTATCCGTTATAGCATCACGTCACGACAGGATCAGCAGGCTGCATCCTCGCCCTCTGCTCAAGCAGCTGCAAGGCCCGGGGTAGGATATGATACGATAGGAGGGGATAAGAAAGGAGAATGAGAGGAAGGCAGGCCTGTATGCAGACAGGCTGAGAGGAGAAACAGAAATTCAGAAAGGGAATAAGAAAAAGATGCAGGAAGGAAAAAGGGAAGGAAACATGGGGCTGCACGCGGGAGGGGTGGTGACTGCGGGGGGAGGGGGGAGGAGCAGGTGCGCCCAGACGCGGGAGGAGGGCCGTGGCCCCCCGGCGCTGGCCATTGGCAGGGAGGCGTCCACGGGTCTGGGACGGAGTGGTGGACGGTCCGAGGCCTTCTGGGCAGAGGCGCTCTTGCTTCGAGGCAGCAGCAGCAGCGCCTGGGCTGCATGGGCCTCAGCCACCCTCGCTGGGCTGGGCGTCCTGGGCAGGGAATGGGAGCAGGACGGCGGCGGGGAGGCCAGGGAAGGGGGGCGGCGAACACCTGGCCGGGGTTGCGCCCTGGGCTGGGGGGTTAATGCCCCACCCCCCCCGAAACAGAAGCTTTGAGAAGGGAGGGAGGGAAGAACTTTATAAAGGAGTCAGTAGAGAGTAGAGTTAAAGAAGGAAAGAGGGTGTATGAGTGAACTGTAGGAGCTATAATGAAAATCAAGTATACTTGTGTACTGGGGACAGATTTTAAAAGTAGAAGTCAGAAAAGAAAAAAGATAAATGATAGTGAATAATTAGGCAGGTAGATAGATAGATATTAAAACAGTGGAAGTAAGTAGAGAAGAATGTATGGGAAAGCCGAAACCGGTTTGGCTCAGTGGATAGAGTGTTGGCCTGCGGACTGGAAGGTCCCAGGTTCGATTCTGGTCAAGGGCATGTACCTTGGTTGCGGCACATCCCCAGTAGGGGGTGTGTAGGAGGCAGCTGATCGATGTTTCTAACTCTCTATCCCTCTTCCTTCCTCTCTGTAAAAAATCAATAAAACATATTTTAAAAAAAAAAGAAATTAAAAAAAAAAAAAGAATGTATGGGAAAGGTAGGATGAGAGAGAAAGAGGGAGGAAGAAAGGTTTTAAAGGGGAGCCAGTAGAGTTTAAAAGGAGAATGGGAAGAAGGAAGAAATGGGGGAGGGAGCAAAGCAGGTCCGAGGGAGGAAGTGAAGAAAAAAATTAAGGTGGGAAGGAAGGAAAAGGGGAGGGAGGACAGGGGTAAAGATAAAGGAAAGAAGGAATGTGGGGAGGGAGAGAGGGTAGGAGAAATATGGGAAGGATGATGGAAAAAAAGTAGGAAATAAGGAGGAAAGAAAAGTTTATAAATGATGAGTCAGTAGGAAAAAGTATTACATAAAGGAAAGAGAAAAATTGTGTGAGAGGGAAAAGCCAATAAGGAAGTCAAATACAATTTTATGTGAAGGGGATAAGATTTAAAAAAAAAAAGTTAATAGGGGCAACCAGGCCAGCAGGGGAGGGCAGTTAGGGGGATCAGGCAGGCAGGCAGAGTGGTTAGGGCAGGCAGGCAGGTGAGTGGTTAGGAGCCAGAGGTCCTGGATTGCGAGTTGGATATCCCCTGAGGGCTCTCAGATTGGAGAGGGTGCAGGTCTGGCTGAGGGATGCCCCCCATGCACGAATTTCATGTACCCGGCCTCTAGTATTATTATACTTTAATATTCATATTTCAATTTTGTCAATTGTCCCAATAATAAACTTAAAAAAAAATTCCCCCTTTAGTCAAGAATCACATACTGCATTTAGTTGTCATTTTCTTTAGTCTTCAGGCTGGCACTCTATCCACTGAGCCAAACCAGCTAGGGCAGTTGTCATATTTCTTTAGTCTTCTTTAAGAGAGAAGAAGGGAGAAGAAAGGAGGGAGGGAGGGAGGGAGGAAGGGAGGGAAGGGGGAGAGAGAGAGGGGCGGGAACATTGATGTGAGAGGGAAACATTGAGCAGCTGACTCCTGTTTGCTCCCTTCTCTCCTCTGCTCCCCTCCCCTCCTCTTTCTTCTTTTTTTCTTCTTTTTAAGAGAATGTTCCTTATTTTGGGTTTGATTGCTGTTTCTTCATGATTACATTCAAGTTATACATGCCTGGCATGAATCTACATGCCACTACTGATAACAGTGTCCTCAGGATATATGTGGAGATATCGCTCATTGATGATATTAAATTTTTTAAAATCCTCACCCAAGGATATATTTTTATGATTTTTTTCTTTTTTTAGAGAGGGAGAGGAAGGGGGAGAGAGAGAGAGAAAGAAACATCAATGTGAGAGAGAAACATCAATTAGTTGCTTCCTGACCGGGGATCGAACCCAAAACCTAGGTATGTGCCCTGACTGGGAATCGAACCTGCAACCTTTTTATTTTATTTTATATATTTTTTTATTTCAGAGAGGAAGGGAGAGGTAGAGAAAGATAGAAACATCAATGATGAGAGAGAATCATTGATCAGCTGCCCCTTGCACGCCCTCAACTGGGGATTGAGCCCACAACATGGGCATGTGCCTTGACCAGAATCGAACCCAGGACCCTTCATCCTGCAGGTGGACGCTCTATCCACTGAGCCAAACGAGCTAGGGTGAACTTGCAACCTTGTTGTAAGGGATGATGCTCCAACCAACTGAGCCACTCGGCCAGGGCAGTGATACTAATTTTCATCAAGGTGTTATGTTATTTGTCGACTGAGTAGATAGTATTTTTTCTTTGGAACTCACAAACAATCTGTGGGGAGACACTTTAAGACTATACTTTGTTCCTCTTTAAACTTTACCTTCACAGTTTATCATATATTGACTAGAGGCCTGGTGCACGAAATGTGTGCACGGGTAGGGTCCCTAGGCCTGGCCTGCGATCAGGGCTGATCTGTGGAGTGACCGGTGGGGCGATTGTTGGGTCCCCACTGGCACCCACCTTGGCTGGCCTGGTGCTGCCCGCTCACCGGCCCCGCCCACTGCCGCTGCTGGTCGCCTCCCTCAGCCTCCCTCAGGGAGAGTTGACCTGCGGGGCGACTGGGGGGCAGCGCCAGTCCACTCACTGGCCGGTCCCGCCCCCTGCCGCTGGCGCTGGTCACCTCCCTCTGCGGGGCAACTGGCTGGGCAATTGGGGTAGGGAGATCCGCTGGCACCCGCCTTGGCTGGCTTGGGGCCTGTGGGCTGGGGGCAGCTCCTGCGTTGAGCATCTGCCTCCTGGTGGTCAGTGTGCGTCATAGCGATTGGTTGTTCCACTAGTCGAATTGCATATTAGGCTTTTATTATATAGGATGATGCTTGCCTGAACTATTTTCAGGTTACACTGATGGTGAATTTTGAATGATTGCTTAAGTTACCAGTTCTTAAAAATTTGTACTTAGGTGTGGGCATGAATGGTCTTCTCAGCTTGCTTCTGTTAAGAGTTTCTCTTCTTTTTAAGAAACACCATTGCATGCCCTAAAGGTCTATATTTATTTATTTGTTTGTTTGTTAATCCTCGCCTGAGGATATTTTTCCCATTGATTTTCTTAGAGTGGAAGGGAGAGAGGAAGGGAGAATGAGAGGGAAACATTGATTTGAGAGAGACATGTCTATTGGTTGCCTCCCATACTTGTGGGATGGAACCTGCAATGCAGATATGTGCCCCCAACCCGGAATTGAACCCAAGACCCTTCAGTGCGCAGGCTGATGCTCTAACCTCTGAGCCATGCCAGCCAGGGCTATATTTCTTTATGCCTTTGGTGATTCTGTTTTTAAAAATATTAACTAACAAGGGACTTGAAAATTGAAGAAAGGTTTATCTCAGTCAGGCTTGACTAGGGGCTTGATAATTTTCTAGATTATGGCAACATAATCCAACTGAAATTTGTTCTCTACTCAACCAACAGCATAAATGCTTCTCTAAGCCAGGCTGGGAACAGCCCCATGAAGCTGATTCCATTTTTTCTCTCTCTTTTCCCCCTCTCTCCTTTAAATAAGTGGGATAGTAATATGAATTCATCATCGTTTTTCAGCTTTTATTCTCAAATCTGATTTATTTATTTATTTATTTATTTATTTTCAAATCTGTTTTAAAAGCCAGATGGGGCTCATTAAGAACTTCTACTTGCCCTAGCTGGTTTGGCTCAGTGGATAGAGCGTTGGCCTGTGCACTGAGGGTCCTGGGTTTGATTCTGGTCAAGGGCACATGCCCGGGTTGCAAGCTCGATCCCCAGTAGGGGGCATGCAGGAAGCCGATCAATGACTCTTATCATTGATGTTTCTATTTCTCTCCCTCTCCTTTCCTCTCTGAAATCAATTAAAAATATATATATATATATATATATATATATATATATATATATATATGAGAACTTCTTTAGCTTTTAAAAAATCTGTCTAGGAGCTTTAAGAGAAAAATGGTTAAATAAGCATTTCCCCATTCTTATTTACTATCACTCTTTTCTCTTTTCTTTGCATTTTTTCCTTTCTGCCTCTATTTTCCTTTCATTCCTTTGAAGGATCTGATCAATACGCATTCATGTGCCTCCTTAAGAAAAGGTGACAGTTTATTTTGTTCTTTAGATCCCACATATAACTGAGATCATATGGTATTTGTCTTTTCTCTGACTGGCTTATTTCACTTAGCATAGTAGTCTCCAGTTCTATCCATGCTGTTGCAAAAGGTAAGGTTTCCTTATATTTTTACAGCCACATAATATTTCATTGTCTAACAAAATAGAAACAGAGTCATGGATACATGGAACAGACTGACAGCTGTTTGAGAGAGGGGGCAGAGGGTGACTGAATGAAAGAAGGTAAAGGGATTAGCCAAAGAACATATATGCATAGCCCATAGACACAGATAAAAGAAAAGCAACTGAAAGGCTGGAAGAATGTAGAAATGAACAGAAAAGAGAAAAAGAAAAGGACTTAGGACTTGGAGTATAGAAATGGGTGGGAAGGACCAAGAATACAGAGCTGCTAAAATAGGAAAATGGAAGTCAGCTCTAACATTTACCTTTACCCAGTGCAGTGTCTGGGCTTTCCCCCTTTCAGTAGAGTGTACTGTGAGATAATGTGAGTTGGGGTGAATGAAATGGTCTCATTCTTGACTCCTTGGATCCATCCACCCAGAACTGAAGAATTTACCCTGTAATAAGGTGACTTGATAGCCTGATCCTAGTAGGTTGGGTGGAAGAGGCTATTAAGTGATTTTATTTTAGGTGACTATTAATAGTTATTTTTAACCTCCCATCTCAGTCCCTTCATTGTTTATGCTCCTCCATTGGCTACCATGAAAGCAGTCAAAATTAGCAACTATATAAAATGAGGTACCTCTTATCTCCCCAGTCACTTCCAAAATAAACAGGGAGTAATACTGTCCATATTTTGTCTCACTTTACTCTGAAGGCTACTGATAGAGGAAGCATGGATTAGTGTGTAGTGATTTCTAGGCTCTGTCCTCTGGACAAATTCCCCTCTGAATGCTGTGGCTGAGTGACAGGACCATGTGGCAGGAGTGCAGCTGGAAGTATATCATCGGCAGATTTGGGTTGGGTAAATATAGCAGGAGCAGGATGTCAGTGTGGGAGATGGATTGTTCTGGGAAAGGAAGTGTTGTCTTTCGTCTGAGAAACAATTTCCTGCACTTCTGGGGCTCTTGCTTTCTCCTTCTTCTTCTTTGTTTTCAAGTCAGAATAGGAGTTGGCAAGGCTTGGGTATATTTGCCCTATTCTCTCTCTGGGTGCCTGGGACATTTGAAGTTGGGAGTAGGTCTATTCCCAGATCTATTTCAGCCAGTTAAGAAATGGACCCAATAAAATAGCCATTACCATGCCTTACAGTTCACTTTTTACATTCTTAAATTAAAGCACATACCTGCATAGAGTCTCTTTTAAAAAATTAATCATCCTTTTAGTAATATAGACAGGTTGAGAGACAAAAATAATTATACAAAGAAAATCAACTCTATTGAAAGTCAGACATGAGACACCAGCTGGCAGGAAACAGCTGGGATGCTTCTGGGGGCTAGACTCTTCCACACCAGAACTTAACTCTTCAAGTTATCTCTGTTATCTAAGCTACTTAAAATGGCTGTCTGCTTACCAACAACCTACATGTAAGACTAAATATACTAAAATATGCGCTACTTTACAATTGACAAGGACTTTACAATTTAGAATGTGCTTTTGCTTTTTTTTTTTTTTTACTTTTTATTTTAGAATATATTTAGATTGATAGAAAAGTTGTAAAGAAGTTTTCATGTTCCCCACACCAAGTTTTCCCTATTATTAACATTGTATATTAGTATGGTGCATTTGTCACAATTAATGAACCAATATTGATGTGTTGTATTAACTGAAGTTCTTACTTTAATAAAATTTTCTTGGTTTTCACATAATGGCCTTTTCCTGTTTAGGATTACATTCAGGATACTACATTATATTTAGTTGTTATGTCTACTTAGGCTTCTCTTGGCTGTGGCAGTTTACATATATTTTTTTCATTTAAATTTTATAACAACCTATAAAATATAATGGGCCTTTGTTAGTATCCCCCTTTTATAGATAAAACTAAGGCTCTAGAAAGGTTAAGTGACATGTTCAAGGTTACATAGTTAGTAAAAGCTTCTCTATTAAAATGTGATTATAATATATGAAAAAGGCAGTGAGGTAACTATTTATTTGCTTTTTATATGGATGAGGGCAGAATTGTAGCTAACTTTCGGGTGGAACATTTGCAGGAGAGGAATAAGAGACAGAGGCGACTATAGCTTACTTTTTTCTGGACAATTCTGTCTTACCTGAATACAAATTAATATTATTACTTTAATTATAACTCCGTGGGGAATACCCTTTTCCTTTGTAATTCTGCTTTGTCTACCAAAGAAGCTAGTCCCAGAGAATCCTGGGCTGCCCGTGTAGTTACCTTGTTCTCTAGCAGCATACTTCAGGCTACCTCATGGATCCTTGTTGTTAGACACCCAAGTTCAATAGGAAGGTCCACTGACAGCATGACATAAACACTAACATAACCAGGCTATTTTTGACATGTGTGAAGGTAACTATCTGGGACAAAAGCACATGAGTTTTTTAATTCTGATGTTTAGTTGGGCAGGCTGAAGTTCTGAAGAGGGGTTAGGAGATTCACAGAACTATAGCGCTGAGAGGTAGTAGAAAAATTAAAAATCTAACAAGACATGGCAATTACTGGCTCTGACTGCTCTACCCAGAGGGATGAGTGAGGGGGAAGGGTGAGAGGAGGTAAAGTGTAGTATGTTACTCATGATCCTAGATTCTATTAAAAGGTCATCTCAGGGTGATGGAAACCATGAGTGTACAAGCCATCAGATCTTTTTTGTTGTTGTTAATCCTCACCTGAGGATATTTTTCCATTGATTTTTAGGGAGAGTAGAAGAGAGAGGGAAAAAAAGAGAGAAACATTGATGTGTTTCACATCAATGTGTTTCAACATCGATTGGTTGCCTCTTTCACGAAATCTCCCCCCCACCTGCCCCAGCCAGGGTCTGGGCTGGGGAGGAGCCTGCAACCAAGATACCTGCCGTTGACTGGAATTGAAGCGGAACTCTGGTCTGCAGGTGGACACTCTATCCACTGAGCCAAACTGGCTAGGACCAAACCATCAGATCTTAAGGGAGGGAATAGCACCTCTTGCCTATACGTAGTCATAGGATTGTACTTGTATCCTAAAGGGCAACTTTTAAAGTGCTCCAACTTAAGCTGATGGGGTAATTAGTTTATTGATATCATTAGCAACCACTTTTATTGAGCAGTGTTTTTAAACTAATGGGCATGGGATACTTCTCAGTTTATGCCTTTATAAATCTGTGAGCATAGAAGCTGGTTTGGGAACCGTTGATAGTGAGTGACTGTTGCCCTTTTTTGTTGACTCTGAGGATGGGAAAAACCTGATGTTTTTCTCCAAAAGGAAGCTATGAAAATAGCAATAAGTGAAACAATGAAGAAGAGCTTTAGAAAAGTTCACATTATGTTGTGTATCTTCATGGCACCATGCAGTGGGTTGAGGACAGGGTAGATATTTTAAACCACCAATTATAGGAGTCTTTAAACATCACAGGACGGATTTCATACTCTGAAATGCTTTGCTTCAATAATTTGAAAGAAAAAATGTGAAAGACAATATAAAGAATGACTGTTTGAAGTGTTTCTACCAGAAAATCCTATCAATTGGTGAGATTGAAACTGTCCTTTGGGGGCTAGGGGAGACTAGGGGAAGGTCAATGGGGGCGGCGGGGAGGAGATATATGTACTACTATGTGTAATACTTTAAACAATAAAATAAAATTTTTAAAAAAAGAAACTGTCCTTTGGTAGGGAAAAGACTGAGAGGATCTCTTGTTCAGAATGCAAGAGAAGAGATGATGAAGTACCTGTGTCTCCAGAGAACTCTGCATTGAGCTCTAATGAAGGAGGGGGAAATTCCTTACTGTGGTCTTGCATAATGTAAAAATCTTCATATGAGTCTCAGCAGATGTAGAGTCTCCAAGGAGGAGTTTGTGGCTAGTTCAAGCAGCTTGGGTTCAGTAAGCCTCCAGTGGGAGTACAAGACAGAGCTGGCTCACTGACATTTCTACTTCAGGGCAACCCGTTTTGTTGAGTGGAAAGCTGCCATATCTACTTCACTTTTGCAAGAATCCAGAATGATCCCTTTGCACTATGGACTGAGGTGACTACTTGTCTCTATAAAAGTTGCAGAGGAGACCCCCATAGGCTTTAATTGGAACTTACTTATGGTTTCCCAGAAACAAAGCTCAATATCCTATTAAAGAATTTTAGAAAAATAAAATAGAAATAGAGATAAGAAAATCTATACTTTCATTTTCAAGAACTGTTTTTAAAAATCGGGGTGAAATTCATATAACAAAATTAACCATTTTAAAGTGAACAATTTAGTGGCATTTATTTCATTTTAATGTAATACCACCACCTCTATGTAGTTCATTTTCTTCACCTCCAAAAGGAAAGCCTATATCCATTAAGTAGTTGCTTTCCCTTCTCCCTCCCCTGCAAACCCTGACAATCACCAATCTGCATTCTGCAATCTGCAATCTGATTTACCTGTTCTGGATATTTAATATAAAAATAATAATATGTGATCTTTTGTATCTAGCTTCTTTGACTTAGCATAGTGTTTTCAAGGTTCACCACATTATAGCATGAATCTGTACTTTATTTCTTTTTATGGCTGAATATATTCTATTGTATGTATATACCAGTTTGTTTTTCCATTCATCCACTGATGGGCATTTGGACTGTTTTACTTTTTGGCTATTGTTAATGGTGCTGCTAGGAATATGTGTATACATGTATTTGAGTACTTATTTTCAAATTTTTTGAATTATATGCCTAGGAGGGGAATTACTAGATCATATTGTTACTTACTCTATGTTTAATTAACTTTTTGAGGAACTGCCAAACTGTTCTCCACAATGGCTGAACCATGTTACAGTCCCAACAGCAATGTGGGAGGTTTCCAGTTTCCCCACATTCTCACCAACAATTGTGATTTAACAGTTTTTAAAATTATAGCTTCAAAGTCTTTTGAGACTGGATAGGACTGTGATGCTAAAACTTTTTCCAGTCCTTATGCATCTCCTAGCGTGCTTCTCTTGAAGTAGCTACATGGCTCTTCTAGGCCAAATAAGGCATTGCGGTTCTAGCTTTGTGCTGAAGAATGACTTTCTTCTAAAATTTGAAGCAAACATAGTCATCACAGCTGATATGGGTTGCTTATATAGGGCTGAAATCTGATTTGCAAAAAAAAGAGTGTCGGTTACATTTTGGGTCTTGAGAGTAGATGGCGGTATTTCAGGTTTCATCTGCCATTGCAATCCTGGACCAGGCAGTGGTCTGGGTCTTGCTGACTATACAGGAGGCTCAGTTTGCTTGCAGATTGCCAGTTTATTTTCCTACTTGCTGAATAACCTTCTGAAAAGGGAGTTAACTCTAACTCCTGAGTAACTGGTTCTTTTAAAGATGTTACATAAACTGGTTTTAGTTGTTATTCCATTACTACTTTTATGAGATTACATACAGACACTAAAACTCTAGTGTTCCCATTTTTTATTTTTCTATCTGGCAGGATAGTTTCTTATTTTGATGTCTCTGCATCAAATTATTGAGTTCCTAAATGTCTTTTTCTTACCTTCTCTTTTTTAGGCCATCAATTTCTACTACTTGTGTCTATATATTGTGATTTATTTAATAGTAGTCACTATTGTTAATATTTTAGTATGCCTTATCTACATTTATTTTTCTTTGTGACAATTACTTTATTCTTGTGGAAGGAGAAAATTGATGCTGGGATATGAGATACTTAAATTTCTAGTTCTTTCAGTTGTCTCTACTAATTTAGTTTTCCTTTTTTTCTCTCTTTTTTTTTTGAAGTTTTTTATTTTATTTTATTTTATTTTTATTTTTTTTAATTTCTTTATTGATTAAGGTATCACATATTTGTCCTCGTCCCCCCATTTCCATCCCACCCCATTCCCCACACATGTCCTTTTTTTCTCAACACTGTTTTCTCTATGTGTGAGGTGTTCGATTTTTCTGACTTATAGTAAAAAAAAAAAATTTGTTACTGTACTGTTTGCTGTGTTATTTCCTTGTAATATTTTAAGTCAGTAAGTTTCAGTGTTTATTGCTTCCATTGATTGCTTTTTTAAAAAAATGAGTTTGCATCAGTTTTCAAAGTAAACAAAAAATTGTAGTCTCTACTGTATCTCCCCCTCACCCTCAACACACACTAGGTTTGCAAATGCATCCTAACCATTTGATCAAAGTCAGGCTTTGAATAAGGGTTTATATTATAGTCAAGTGTGGTTGAATGACATGTGTGTCTGGATTTGGTCTTGAGAGATTTGGGGATGTACAAATGTGAGGGTTTTTTTTTCTCTCTCTCTCTCTCCCTTTCCTCCAGTAATGTACTGTGGTCTATAATAGGTTGAGTTGTAACATTTATTAAACCACTCCTCACATTGCCTGTTTTCAAAGCTTATCAGGATGACTTTGATTTAGTTATTTGGAACCAAAAAGGCAGTTGTGGAGCCTGGTCTGGAGTTGTGGAGCAGTAATATATCAAAGATCAGACTTAGGTCCCAGTGGGATTATTCCTCAAGATTTATTTGCCTGGATGTACACACAGGAGCCAAATAGTATGTATGGAAAGCTTTGCTGGAATGTAAATTGGACACATTTTGTTGGAACCTGCAGGGGATTTTCACTGTTTCATAATTTTTCAAAGGTTTGTTATACATCCGACACTCACTGCCTCTTCTTTAAATCTTTAAATCCCCCTTCTTTTTCCTGTTGTAAAGGTCAGATTTTTTTTGACAACTGTGTGCAGGAACAAGATTTGCTAAATCCCTTCATTTTTATTCATACAAATATCAGCATTCAGTGAGCATCAGTTATCCCAGCATTTAGAGGTAAGGAAAACTCAGGGAAAATCTTGTGAATCTCAGCTTAGTGCCAGGCATATATCTCTGGGAATAAGTTTGCTGCCTCACCTTTAACCATTGACTTCTCTGGTATGGGACAACACCCTCACAATGGCTAGCATGTGCAGCCCACCTTGTACTAACCTCATGTCTATGGCTGAAAGGTAGATGACATAATTAGTTGGAGGGAGCTGTGTTGGACTCTTCCGATGACAATCCTTACATTAGTGTTGAAGGAGAAGGACAAATTATTCCCTCCAGTAGAGCCCCTCTAGCCTTACTTAGATTTTAGTGGTATCTTGGACAGCAGATCATTTTTAATTTGAAGATGATTTTTTCCCACCCAGTTAGGTGAAATCATGATATTACAATATACTACAGTTTCCCATCAAACTTATTTAGGTTGAGGTTTTGTTATCTATTGCTATATAACAAAATACCCTAAACTTATCTGCTTAAAAGTTGTTTTACTATTTCATACAGTTTCTGAGGGTCAGGAATCTGGCTAATGGTTCTGGCTTAGGTCCACCTGGGCTATAGTCATTTGAAAGGTTGGCTGGGCTGGAGGATCCATTCCGAAGCTCACTCATGTGGCTATTAGGAAGAAGCTCAGTTTCTCACAGGCTGTTGTCCTGAAGCCTCAGTTACTTGCAATGTGGATCTCTCTGTAGAACTGCTTGCAACATGGCAGTTGGCTTTCCCCTAGGTGAGTGATCCAAGAGAGAGCACAGAAGCCACACTATCATTTCTGACCTAGATTCAGAAGTAATGGACCATCACTTCTGCCATGTTATATTGGTCACCCAGACCAACCCAGATACAATCCGGGAGAGGATTGCACAAAGGTCATTGTCATTGGGAGTCATCTTGGAGGCTGGCCTCAGATGATGTTAATTGGATATTTACTTGGAATCAAAGACTGACTTCCCCACCTCCCCAGAAAAATTACATTCTCACACTCAGCCCTCTCGCTGCCTTTTCTCAAACTCTCATCTCTCTGAGATTATTTAGGGTGTATATGGCAAACAAATATATGTGTGGATATTGTTTCAACATGTGAATCTCCTTTCTTACATTACCATCTCAGCCTTAAGCACTAATAAAAACCTTCTCTTTATATTTTTTTTTCTAAAGCAAGCCAATAAGCTTTCTCTTTCCCTCCACCCTTTCTCTTCCTTTCCAGGGAGTATCTGTAGTTGCTGATTCAAGGAGCCCTCTCCTTATTAGAACCCCTCAGTTGGATTCAAGTAATCTTTTGTTTCCTCAACCCATATACCACTGACCTTTAAAATTTGTTGCAAATAGACTGGTGTGACCAGGGTTATGGGGCCACCATTGATCTTTCAGACTGAGATATATGAGACCTCTTCTTGAATCCAACAGAGGGGTTCTAACCAGGAGCTCTGAAATGGAGATAAAGACCTTGTACATGGGAGATATTTTAAAACTAAATTATTTGTCTGTTACTTGGTGGTTTTATTTGGTTCTTTGTATATCATTCAGAAAAGAGCCTGAAGAGTTATTTGCTATTCTTCACTTTTGTAGGACAAGCAGGTCTATAGTCATAGGTTGAACCTGAAGCTAACCAGGACACTGTCCTGCTTGTTCCGTGATTATGAAAGCTATGCTGTTACATTGGCATCTTTCCTCCACCTTGGTATATTCCAAACTCTATACCTGATAACAGAAATCTTTGTTGTGAAATTGAACTTGTTCAGCCATTGCAAGGTTAAAACAGAGAATTAATTTCATTTCTTAAAAATTCCAGAGAACCTTTTGCTTCCTAGGAAAGCCTGAAACCATGAATGAACTCTGGTCTTATATTCCTATTATCATTGACTGGTGAAGTAGCAAATTTATACCTGGGAAAATCCATTGAATGCTTTTTTAAAAAAAAAAATTTTATTGATTTTTTTACAGAGAGGAAGGGAGGGGGATAGAGTTAGAAACATCGATGAGAGAGAAACATTGATCAGCTGCCTCCTGCACACCTCCCAATGGGGATGTGCCCGCAACCAAGGCACATGCCCTTGACCGGAATCGAACCCAGGACCCTCCAGTCCACAGACCAACGCTCTATCCACTGAGCCAAACCGGTTTCGGCCATTGAATGCTTTTATTGGCTTGGGCTTTACAGAACCAGAGATGATCCAAAATTGTGTTTAAGTCTATAGAAGATTATAAACAAAAGTAACAAAGTAGTCAAATAAGAATAAGATCTTTTCTCCATAAAATCACTTTTTACCTAACTCTCTGACCTCCTCTAATCCTTATTATTATATATACATAATTTAAATAGTTTAATCATTACTTTTGTTCCTTTTATTTATTTAACAAAATTTAATACAGAATTTTCCATCCATTTACCTACATATTTATTATTTTTAACAGCATTATAAAAATACATCAAAGTAACTATTTAAAATGTTTTTCAATTTATTACCTACTAGAGGCCCCATGCATGAAGATTCGTGCAAGAATAGGCCTTCCTTCCCCTGGCTGCTGGCACCACCTTCGCTCCGGCCAGAGCCGCCTTCCGCCTCTCACCTTGTCGCATCAGTTTGCATATTCCCTCCTTATTGGCTGTGGGCACCGCCATCTTTGTTGTGGAGTTATGGTCAATTTGCATATTCTATCTTTATTAGATAGGATAGTGAACTTTAATTATCTTTGTACTGATAACATTATTTCCCTTTCTAATTATTTTTATGAAATAATAGTCCCACTAGTGGAATGATTGAACTTTATAGCTGTGCTATATCTGATATTGAGTTTTCTAACTTTTTTTATTTTTGCTAATTTAGCTGACAAAATGATACCTTTATAATTTGTTTCATATTTCTTTAATTATTAGCATTTTCTCAAATGTTTTACTCTTTGGATATTTTCCTATGTGAATGATCTGTTCTTAATTTTTGGCCACTTATTTGACGGAAATTGGAGTGTTCTTTCGGATTTGTATTAGCAACTTTCATACATGGATAGTGCTTTTTTATATTTTCATATTTATTGTCAGTGTCTCCTGCCTACCCTTCTCCCCTCCCCTCCCCCCCCGATTACTATGGGCTGTTTGAACCTAGGTAGGTAGAGGTATTTTTAGTTTTTATAGAGAGGTGCTTGGGTATCAACTAGTTTGTTTGCATTTGAAGTGTAGAAATGAGAGGTCCTGTGAGAACATTTGGCTCAGAGTGTGCATGGGAGCCTCTCTGCGTGGAGAGTAGGCAATCCAAGGTGTAAGGAGGGGAGATGAGGACAAGGCTGACACCAGATCTATAAATAATCTAAAGTTTAGCTTTGTGCTTTGAAATAGGAATTAGGTCACTTTTATTGTCTTCCCCAAGTTATTTACTGTTTGGCCATGAAGAGGAGGCATTAGGATTTTTAGAGAAAATGTTACTGTTTTCAGCTCTCAGAAAGTGAAAAGTGCTGATATGGTTCAGTTCTGCCTCTTGTTTTCTCATTTCTCTTAGAATGAGATGACTGAATGAAAAGTCTGGTTTAGGGATTTGTTTAACTAGATATGGTACCCAGCTTCCTAAGTAGGGAAGTGGAATTCTAATTAGTGGAAGGGCCTGTATCCCTTTGCAGTGGCACCATGCCTAGGACAGATTGATCATGTGAAAGGTGGAGGTGGTAATCCAGCATGGAATTTTTTTTCACCATTGAGCAGTCTTTTTGTTTTAACCTCTGTTATAGACTGCCATGCCTTATCATTCTCATTGGTATCTGCAGAGAGTTAGAGGTCCAGACTCTTAGAACTTTTTCTAAGGTCCTAGTTTCTGGTATTTGCTCTGGGCTGTCAATTTTCTTTTTTAAAATAAGAAAATTCTCTAATGTCCCTAAAGTCCTAAGGTTCTTTGGGTCCATTGTCCTCTCACAGTTTGGAAATACTTTCAGAAGGATTTTATGCTATATGAATGCCATTGAATTTTACTTGTAATGAAAAATTTGATGTTGGAATATTATAGAATGTAATTTAAAGAAGAAAATATACACACTTTTACCTCTATGCATTTTGAGGCAGTGTAATTTTTCAATTTCCCTTTGTCCTGCTATTGTCTAGTTAGGTCACTTTTCAGATAAACCGTGCTTCAAACTTGTTATGTAATTTTATAATGGCCATTTTAGTTTCAAGTGGATAATTTCAAGATCTTTGTTTCTTTAAAAAACTTCAATAATTCTTGCCCAGCCAGAGTGGTTCAATGGTTGAGCTTCAACCTATGAACCAGGAGGTTAAGGTTCAATTCCTGATCAGGGCACATGCCCGGGTTTTGGGCTCGATTTCCGATGAGGGCGTGTAGAAGGCAGCTGATCAATGATTCCCTCTCATCATTGATGTTTTTCTCTCTCTCTCTCTCTCTCTCTCCCTCTCCCTTCCTCTCTGAAATCAATAAAAATATATTAAAAATTTTTTTTCAATAATTCTTGAAAATGGGTTAACATTGCTTGAGTTCCAAGTCAATGTGTTCTGTTTTGATATAAAAATTTTACTCATTAAAATACTTTACATTTTATATATTAATATATATGAAGACATATAAATATATCTCAATTAAGCTTCACAACAATCCCGTGATGCATGTAGATGTGAAATAGCAGTCCTCGATATCTTTTCTTTCCATTCTATGCTGCTCCTAAGGGGAAACTCCTTTCCTCTCTTTTAGCAGACTCTTTTGGAATTTACTTCTACATTTCTAAGTAACAAGCTTATGTTGCTGCTTCTTGGTTTTTCAGTTTTAAGTATGACATTTCACTCACTTGTTTTTCTCTCTCTGTTAATGTTTACAATAATCGAAGTATCAGAACTGGAATAGACTTCAGATACTCTAGAGACCCAAACTAAAAAAACATCAAGGGCCTAGCAGGTAATTTAAATGAGTACAACAATAGGGAGCAGTGTGGACTGTGGCAAACTGGAAGGCTATCCCCATCTAAAGTCATTCAATTCTATTTTTAACTGCATGTATCAGTGGCACTATATGGACCGTATTTGGATCCTAATTCATGCAAACAAAACATAAAACAAAAGCTTATGACAATTACAGAAATTAAATAGATTGAGCACTAACTAAATATTTGATACTAAAGCAATACTACTCTTTTAGATGTGATGATAATGAGAGTATGGTTATGGTTATGTTCAAAATGGATAAAATGATATGATATACAGCATTAGCAAAATAATATGGGAATGGGATGGGATAATAAAAAACAAGATTAGTCCTGAGTTGCTAATTATTGGTTTGGGGTACATGGAAGTTTTTTGTTTTTTGTTTGTTTTAAATATATTTTTATTGATTTCAGAGAGGAAGGGAGAGGGAGAGAGAGATAGAAACATCCATGATGAGAGAGAATCATTGATTGGTTGCCTCCTGCACACCCCCTACTGGGGATCAAGCCTGCAACCCAGGCATGTGCCCTTGACTGGAATCGAACCTGGGACCCTTAAGTCCGAAGGCCAACACTTTATCCACTTAGCCAAACCAGCTAGGGCCATGAAAGTTTATTATACTAGTCTGTTTGCTTTATATAATTTTGAAATTTTTCATATTAAATGTTAAAAAATTACATAGTTCAGAACCTGGTCACCTTAGCAGAGGAGTATTAGAATGAGAAGGAAAGGAATCCAGAATAGGCTAGAACAAGGCAATTCTATTACCTATACTATTTAAAGGTTGTCACCAGACCCTTAGTAGTATATTCAGTTAAATAACTATTTATTTGTTATAAATATCCATTTGTCTAGTGTATTCTATTAAATATTTGTGTGCTTGGTTAAATACTTATTTGTATTCTTAAATAGTTGATAATAGCATGTCATTCCAAAAATGTGGTTTCAGTTATTCTCAATAAATACATTTATTGCTATAAAAAAAATCACAGTATACACCAAACAACAACAACAACAACAACACATCTGTGGATCAGCACAGATTTTTTACCTTGCCTTCAGTTTGTGATTCCTGAGTCTGCTGTAGCCTTATCATTTTAGAGAAGAAGAAACTATAGCACAGAGTGGTTGTGATTTGACCACAGTCACTCAGCTTATAGTGGGGAAAGCTAGGACTCAGGTCTCCTGATTCCATAACCCTTACTTCTTAGAGAAAACTAGAGGCCCCGTGCATGGATTCGTGCACTGGTGGCGTCCCTCAGCCTGGCCTGTGGGGATCAGGCCAAAACCGGCTCTCTGACATCCCCTGAGGGGTCCCAAATTGCGAGAGGGCGCAGGCCAGGCTGAAGGACCCCACCAGGGCACGAATTTGTGCACTGGGCCTCTAGTATGCATATAAGATATTTGGTTAATCTCTTCCCTTTCTCTCTCCTCCCCACTTCCCTCTGAGATTCATCAGTCTGGTCCATGTTTCCATGCCTGTGGTTTCCACTCCTGCGTTGAGTGTCTGCCCCCTGGTGGTCAGTGTGCATCATAGTTACTGGCCTGTCGGCTGGTCAGCTGGTCGCTTAGGCTTTTATATATATACACTAGAGGCCTGGTGAATGAATTCATGCATGGGTGGAGTCTGGCTGGCCAGCACTCTGATGGGGGCCGGGCAGCAGGGGGGAGGGGACACGGGAGGTTGGCCAGCTGGCCCTGCCCCGATGGGGTAGTGGGGGCTGATTGGGGCTGGGCCGGCTGGGGAGAGAGGTGGCGGGCAGTTGGGGGGGCTGATCAGGGCCCCCATCGGGCTGGTTGGCCGCTGCAGTGCATGTCATAGCAACCAGTCATTCTGGTCGTTCTGCCATTCTGGTCGCTTGGCTTTTATATATATATATAGATTGTTCAACTGACTTAATTAAATAAGAAAAAAGGGGCGTGGTTTTACTTGGCAGTTTTCCTGTTTCTTAACCTTAGCTCTTTGTTTTTAGAACACTGGATAGAGATTTGGCTTCTCTCTTTTTGTAAGATGATAGGATAAGAGATTCAGCCTTAAAGTCTGGTGGAAATCCAGGCCTAGGGATGGTTATATTTCTTAGAATTATAAGGAATTGCAGAGCTTACACAAGTTATAAGCATAAAACTTTAGCTGAGACAGGACTGAGAAAATGAACCCATTGGTTCTATTTGATCCACAAGTGAGATTTCACTCCCACTAAAAATTATTTTTCTATGTGAACTTTTAACTTTAAAACATATATATTTTAACTATTTTCTCCAAGTCCAAAGCACTAAGCCAGTAGCATAGATGTACAGACTTGCCAACTGTGGGGAATGTGTTGCTAAGTAGCTGTGACAGAGTCTTGGTAAAATGCTTTACTATAAAGCTGTGACTATGTTTTGCTACCAGGTCAAGTTGGGAAGTAAGGATTTGGGCAGCCTTATTTTATGTTTTATTTACTAGTATATGCTTAATTTAAAAGCCTAATAAACCTGAGCTGACTTCCAAAGAGTTATTGCTATACTGGCAAAGATGCACATAGTAAACATCTAGGGAAGAGGATTTATAGAAAGTTCCAGAAGAAAGTAGAATGACTCTTGTAGATAGATTTTAATAGTCTTTCCCCATTCCAGCTTATTCTCCTATTTGTTACCTTCCTACTCTATACCTATTTGTTTATATATTTTCCCACTAAGACCAAACAGAGGCAGGAGGGAAGGAAATGATTTTACAGAATTCCTTTTGGCAGAGAATTTAAATTCTTTTTAGATTTTAATTCAATAACCCTTTTGAAGCATACCCTGCTTTCCTAGAGAACCAGTCACTTATTAAGTGTCACAGAACTCGGGCTCTTATGTATTTTACTTCCTTTCAGGTGTTAAAAATTATTAGGACAAATACCATTTTGAAGTTGATACAGACACCTAGAATGAAAGAGTTGGAACTAGCAGATTTTAGAATACATTCTAGATATTAACTAGTAAAAACTTTGCCCTTACCTATGCCTAGGTACTAGAAATCGGGTAGATTACACACCTGAGTCTTCATTTTGATTTTTAAGAAAATTAAATAGAAAATTTAAAGCTATTGGCTAAAATTAAATTATGTTTAACTCCATATTTTATTTATAGATCCAGCCACACAATGGAATATATTATGTAATGGCATCGATTTTATTTTTAGGAAAATATTCATCTCAAGCTAGAATATACTGGTATGCTCCTTGTACTTAGGGGCCATGCTTTTTACATCTTTCAGAGCTTAATGAATACTGACTTATAAATTTAGTAGGTATTTTGTTTGGCATGACTTTATTGGCTATATTCAGTATGGGACACAATAATATTATACTGTGTTAGGAACTTTACATGTATAATCTCACTTAGTCCTTCCAAGAATATTTCAACATAATATCCTTATTTTATTATTATTATTTAATATTTTTATTCATTTCAGAGAGGAAGGGAGAGGGAGAGAGAGATAGAAACATCAATAATGAAAGAGAGCCGAAACCGGTTTGGCTCAGTGGAAAGAGCGTTGGCCTGAGGACTGAAAGGTCCCAGGTTCGATTCCGGTCAAGGGCATGTACCTTGGTTGCGGGCACATCCCCAGTAGGAGGTGTGCAGGAGGCAGCTGATCGATGTTTCTCTCTCATCGATGTTTCTAACTCTCTATCTCTCTACCTTCCTCTCTGTAAAAAATCAATAAAGTATTTATTAAAAAAAAAAATGAAAGAGAATCATTGATCAGCTGCCTCCTGCACTCCCCCTACTGGGGATTGAGCCTGCAACCTGGGCATGTGCCCTTGGCCAGAATTGAACCTGGGACCCTTCAGTCTGCAGGCTGACACTCTATCCACTGAGCCAAACTGGCTGGGGCAATATCTTTATTTTATAGAAGGAACTGAGGTTTCAAAAAGTTAAGAATTCGTGTAAGGCCACATACTTAGTAAGTGGCAGAACTGGGATTCTAAACCTAGGCCTGTTTCACTGATGATTATCTCCATATCATACTCCTTTAAGAGCTTTGGAATCATTGCTAGAAGTCTTGACAAACTATTCTCAGTCTCCTTTTGGTAAATATGAAACTCATTCATTCTGTAGTTCCAAAAGAGCTCATTATGTTTAAAGCAGGATTATGGACTGCTCTTCTGAGAGCCTATGCGTATAGGGAGCAGTATAGCAGAGTGGTTAAGAATATGTGTTCTAGAGCCATACAGACCTAGGTTTGAATACTGGCCCCACCTTGGTGACCTTCAGTAGGTTACTTAACCTTTCTGAGTCTCAGCTGCCTTATCTGCAAAATGAGATAGTATGGAATACTATGCAGCAATAAGAAGGAATAAATTATTGATTCACATAAGAGCTTTGATGGATCTCAAAGCTATTATGCTGAATGAGTGATTTCAGTTAGATGGCACTCTGGAAAAGGTGAAACTGTGGAGGCAACAAACAGACTATGATTACCAGGGGTTAGAGGTAGGGACAGGATGTGATTACAAAAAGGGGCAAAAGAGGGAATGTTTGAGGTGATGGAACTGTTCTGTATTCTCATTGTGGTGGTGGTTACATGACTCTGTTTATGTTAAAACTAATAGAAAAATACACAAAACAAAAAAAAGTCACTTTACTGTGTTCATTTTAGAAAATAAATTAAAAGTAAAAATGAGGATTGTAATAAAACCTTTTTCATAAGATCATTGCGAAAACTAAAAATAAGATAATGTAACTAAAGTGGTTATCATAGTACCTGGTATGTAGTACACAATGACTAAATTGTTGTTATATTGTTATTTTTATCATTAAAAGTATGATATTAAATTTAGTGACACTCATTGAAAGGACGATGGAATAAACTGTCACACCATCTGCATGGGTACAGTTAGTAAACAGTGAGAAAAATGAGTAACCATGAGTCAGATGGAGTATGTGTTTTCACATGACTCAGCAAGGGACTTGAGGTCTTCTGGAAAGTAGGAGAAGATTAAGTCTAGTATTCTGGAGTATCTTGCAGCTGGCTTCTTTTCTGGCTGTGTATACAGTTCCCTTGATATTATTCTTCAACAGAATAGCTTTGGTCTTGGAAACCACAGCTTTTACTGGCTTCAGATTAGATCTGAAGTTTTGATTGAGCAAGCTGATCAAAGAAGGAGCTGAAGTGGTTCTCATACTTGGAAGATGGTAACTGGTCTGTGTAACAGCTGTGGCTTCCAGAGCCATTTCCTCTTGCCAGCCAGTCTCTGGATTAGACAGTGACAGTAGGAGGGCAAGCATTATTTAAGAGCTAAAAAAAAAAGTTAAGGTCAAAGTGGCATTGCAGTTATACTAGCAGTGAAAAAGAGGCTCCGCCTTCACCCTCCCCCTTTTCCCTCTCCCTCTCCCTCTCTCTGAAATAAGGAAAAAAAGAGAAGATCAGTAAATTCAAAAATCACCATGCTTAGTTGCACAGCTCTGAATATACTAACAAACAAACAAACATTGATTATATACTTTAAAAGGGTGAATTATATGGAATGTGAATTTTCTCTCAGTAAAGCCATTACCAAAAAAAAAAAAAAATCATTATACTATCTGTACTATCTCTGACCTTTTTTTAAAATTCTCACCTAAGGATATGTTCTTTTTCATTCATTTTATTAGGGAGGGAGAGGAGGAGGGAGGGAGAGAAAGAAACAAACATCGATGTGAGAGAGAATCAGTTGCCTCCTACATGCACTCCACAGTGGATAGGATCATATCATAGGTAATTGCCCTGACCAGCAAACTGAGCCACACTGATCAGCGCCTGGAACGTAATCTTTTTTAAAATACATTTTTATTGATTTCAGAGAGGAAGAGAGAGGGAGAAAGTAATAGAAACTTTAATGATGAGAGAGAATCGTTAATCAGCTGCCTTCTACTAGGGACTGAGCCTATAACCCAGGCATATGCCCTGACTGGGAATTGAACTGTGACCTCCTGATTCATATGTCAATGCTCAACTACTGAGCCATGCCAGCTGGGCTGGAACGTAATCTTGAAATTGGAAGTTATGTATAAGAAAAAGTCCTTCCTGTGTAGTTGTAAGTAAATTTATAAAATTTCATACAAGAGATTGATTTAAGAAGAATTGAGATCAGACATTCTTTTTCTGTTTTTGAATATATTTTTATTGATTTCAGAAAAGAAGGTAGAGAGAGATGGAAACATCAATGATGAGAGAGAAACATTGATCAGCTGCCTCCTGTATGCCCCCCACTGGGGATCGAGCCTGAAACCCACCCAAGCATGTGCCCTGTCCCGGAATCGAACCATGACCCCCTGGTCCATAGGTCAACGCTCAACCACGGAGCCACACTGGCAGGACAAAATTAGACCTTCTTATCTATGCACTAGAATGGGATTCAGGGGATTACTAGACACCCTGAAATTATATGTGAAATTGTGTGTATATGCACACAAACTTTTCTGGGAAGAAGATTCATGTCTCATCAGCATCTCAAAGGGATATCCTAAATCTCTGAACTTGAGCAAGTAACTTTACGTTTCTGTGCTTCATTTTCTTTCACCTATAAAATGATGGAGCTATCCTATGATTCCTAGTTTCCTTCCAACCCTGGTGTTAAGACTTCCTTTTCTTTATGAATTGGCATTCTTGGGTCCACATGCCTGAGGAGGTGTTAACTTTAAACTTGGTCACTTCAGTGAAATAATATTAAGAGGCACCTCTGCACTTCTAATTATGGACAATATCTCTATCCTAGCTGTAGAAGTTGAAGTCTTTTCAACTATGTTTCTGTTCTAAAGATCATTTCAATAAATTTTTTGAATGTTTTTTGGGTGCTTTGTGGAATATAATCACATTTAATGAATGTCAGGTACTATTCTGGACAGATAAAGAGTAAAAGTTGAGCATTCCTGTCAAAAAGATGGAGGTAGGATAGTCCATGGTGTGAGCAAGAGCAAGGAATCCAGTGGGAGAGAAGTTATAGGTAGGTTGGATTCATGTTATAGAGGGTCTTAACTGCCAAGAGGGAGGCCAGTAGGTATAATGAAAATAGACCTAACTAACCCTAGTCGGCCTGTGGACTGAAGGGTCCTGGGTTCTATTCCAGTCAAGGGCATGTACCTTGGTTGCAGGCTCCTCCTCGGCCCAGGCCCTCTCACATTGACATTTCTTTCTGTCTTTCCCTCTCTCTTCCATTTTCTCTAAAAATCAATGGGAAAATATCCTCGAGTGAGGATTAACAAAAAAGAAAAGAAAATAGATATAATTGGAAATCTGATGACTTGAGATGTAAACTGGCCTTTGTCATAATTATGTGTGTGATCTTGGGTAAGAGACTTAATCTCTTTTGACTTGAGTTTCAGTACTTACACTCATATAATTCTCTAAAAAATACCATGCAGCCTCATGGTATTTCTCTAAAATTCTGTTATTCTCCTTAATTCAGTTAGAAATGGGAAACCATTGAAAGTTTCTGAGCATGGTAATTTTCATCAGCAGAATTACTGCTGTTTTGCTGCTTGGATTCTCCTATTTGTTAATGCTGCTCCTTCCACCGTTATGTGATTGCTCTGGATGTACTGTCAATTTACATAGTTCTTAATGTGGTCATTATTATTATTGGAGTTGGTTATTATTATTATTATTGGAGTTGGTTATTATTATTATTATTATTATTATTTTACATTATCAAGAACATGGGAATTATCAGGTGTTGGTTCTTGAATCAGATCTGAAGCTAGTCTTGTTTCCTCATGTTATCAGTCACTAACCTGAGAGCTAGACCATATATCCAGAGTGTGGGCAGCAGGTAAGTGCTGACATTTTGATGGCCACATCAGATTTCAGAGATCTATGAGAAGTCCTGTAATGACCATGGAAAGCCAGCCAAGAATTTCCTTGCCATGGACAAATGGGAGAAGTTACTAAGTTTAGCTGACATTAAGCTGCAAATTATTTGAAAGGTGGAAAAGGATTCTATTCAGAGGCTATCTAGAATTTCCATTTACTAATCAGGCTTGTGTGTTGTAGAGACTTTTATCCCAGTAAAAGTATTGCTTTCTCTCTTCCTCTTTTCCCACACTTTGTCCCTGTTATATTGGGAAGATAATTTGCAGCTCTTATTAGGACCTGGCACTTTAGTGATGCCTGCTAGTCTTTTAAGCCACAGGCCTCAGGATGATAGTATCAGAGGTTGGAACTGCTAGTTAAAAATCAGAATATGAGCTTAGTTGGACTTGATTTTTATCCAGAGAATGATAGAGACATGTATGAAATACAGTATACTCTTGATTTTTTTAGAGGAATACTTCTAGCGATATTCACATGTCAACAAATTTGGCAAACAAAAAAGTCTGAAAGAACTTGTATAAATTAATAAGAAAAGGGCCAATTTGTTCCAACAGAAAAATGGGCAAAAGACTTGAACAGATACTTCACAAAAGAAGATATCTGAATAGTCAGTAAACATAAGAAAAGGTGCTCAACTTCATTAGTCATTAGAGAAATTCAAAGCCACAATGGAATACTACTACCCATAGAGCAGAATGACTAAAATAAGCCAGTATGCCCATACCCTGTATTATAAATTCCTATTGGGCATATCCCTAGGAATCTAGGCATATGTTCACCAAAAGATGTGTATAAGAATGTTTATAGCAGCGCTGTTCGTAGAAGTCAAAAAAGGAAAAACTACCCAAATGTCCATCAGAAGTAAAATGGATAAATAAAATGATGTATATTCTCACAATGGAATACTATACAGCAAGAATTTAGTGAACTATAACACATTACAACACAAATGAATTTTTTCAATGTAATATTGAGCAAAGGGAGCCAAATACAAAGGAGTCCATACTACATGGTACCATTTATATATTAAATGCTTTTCATTGATTATGCAAAATAAATCAGTGGTATTAGGAGTCAAGCTAATGGTTACTTTTGGAGGAATTGTGACTGGAAAAAGTCATGGTAGGGACTTCTGGGTCTTGGTAGTGTACTGGTTACATGGGGATTAGGTTTGTAAAAATTCATTGTGCTGTATATTTAATGATGCAATGTACGTTAACTTAACAGTTTCCTAAAATGTGGAGGAAGGGTTTAAATTTGCAGATGCTGCCGAAACCGGTTTGGCTCAGTGGATAGAGCGTCGGCCTGTGGACTGAAGGGTCCCAGGTTCTATTCCGGTCAAGGGCACGTACCTTGGTTGCGGGCACATTCCCAGTGGGGGGTGTGCAGGAGGCAGCTGATCGATGTTTCTAACTCTCTGTCCCTCTCCCTTCCTCTCTGTAAAAAATCAATAAAATATATTTAAAATAAATAAATAAATAAATAAATTTGCAGATGCTGAGCAGTTATCTAGGCTCACTCACAAACGAAATAACTTATTGTTAAAAATTAGCTTTAAAGCAGAATTCAAATTTTTATCTCAGAAAAGTTATTAATTACAATTTGTCTTGGATCTTCAGAGTCACTTTTTTTTTTAACAGTTGGAATTCTGTTTATTTACTTTTTATTTATTTATTTATTTTGAGAGAGAGAGAGAGAGAGAGAGAGAGAGAAATTTATTGTTCCACCTATTCATACATTAGATACTTGTATGTGCCTTGATTGGGTATGGAACCCACCACCTTGGCATATAAGGGAGCTATACAACCAGGGCAGAGTCGCTCTTAAATAGTTGAAATAGTAAATGTTGAATCTTTGGATACAAGGGTACGATTTCCCCTGATTACACTGATTTCCCCCCTGTCAGAGTCGGACTCCAGAGGTTCTAAATGAGAAGCTTATTCTTTCTCTTTAGGCAGCTAAGTTTGTGGCTTTTCTTAGTTTTGCCTCACTATCCTCATTTGTAAGATATTGCTTGCCCACCTTCCATCACTGATAAGCATCTCTGGTGCTCTATATTTATTCAGATTAGGCTGCCCTTTAAAAATATATATATTTTAAATTTATTTCAGAGAGAAGGGGAGAGATACAAACATCAATGATGATAGAGAATCATTGATCTGCACACCCCGACTGGGTACCGAGCCTGCAACCAGAGCATGTGCCCTGACCAGGAATTGAATTGTGACCTCCTGGTTCATAGGTCGGCACTCAACCAATGAACCACACTGGCCAGGCAGCCTTTTTTTATTCTTTTGAGAACTTTTAATCTTTCTAGTTATGGTTTTATGTGTCTTGTTTGTGAATCTGGAACTTGATTCATTATTATTTGTAGAATGAAAAGTAAGATATGTTTTGTTTTCCCAAGTTTCCCCCCTATTCTAGATCTGCATTCATAAAGCTTTAATCAGAAGCTAATTTAGAGATGCTGAGTTAGGCGTAGAAATTCCTTCAATTCTAGTTTAATTTATTCTGTTTCTGGGTTATAGAAAAATCATTTTATGATTCTTGGTTTACATTTGTTTAATTTAGGAAAATAGGATCATCTATATTTTAAATATATATATAGGTCTTTTCTGTTGAGTTTAAGATGCTGTGTTGGATATTGTGAAACTGAAAAGAGGCCATGTGGATAGTTATGGGATTTAGGTGAATTTGTAGTTGATAGAAGTGGTGAATTGGAAAAGCGGTAAGTTACACATATTTCTCATTCAAGTCTAGTCTATTGTTACTGTTTGATGTTGGAGTAAAAAGTGTTAGTAACTCCAAAAGGTAAAAGCATCCTGACAAAATGAAAAAAGTTGTGCCTGGTGTTCTATTGATCAAGGAGAGGTTATACTTTTAAACTAGCTTCCTGAGATGAAATTGAAGTTGTACACCTGCCCTGCTTATTCTTCTTAGCCCTGATTTTAGTTTTTTAAATCTTCCCTATTAAATATTATATTAGCATTAATATTTCAAAGTCAGCTATTCTTGTATTGGTTGAGATTCCTATTCATCTGTGTTAGATTTCTGGTCTCTGTTAGGTCATTTCTACTACTGGCCTCCTCTAAAATAGAAGCATGCATACATGCTTGTATTCTGGTGAGTATAAGAACTAGGGTTTTTTTCTAGGACTGGTAGAAAACCTTGTAATGTAGCATTAATGTAGGAGAGATTTTGGAAGGGGGGTGGTGATCAGCTTGTGGCCTCTATACCAAGACTGTTCTTTATCAGTCCCAAGCTGCAGGGGTTGAGGAAGGGGGGTTGATTTTCTGTTTATTAGAGGTGACATGAGCAGTGGGGCAGCGGCAAAGAGGCCATGTTGCTCTTGCTAAATATACATCCCTGACAGTTGGATAATAGGTTCCAGGAAGTTCAGTGGAAAATTAAAACAAAGCAACATTTATAGCTGATTGAACTTGAAAAGCCATTTTGGTGTTGAATGGCAAATATGTAGACTTCAGCATTCCTGGAGTCTGATGCACCCATTGGATGTCACTCTTCCTGTGTACATGATGGCCTGGAGACTCAGCAGTGTGCAGGGTGCTCTTTTTTAGAGTGTTTTGAGTTTATTGCTGCTTACAGAAATTCCTGTCCCATAGACTTATGCAACACAGGTTCCTTCTGTCTGGGGAACATCTTTTCTCTAATGGTTTGAGGACTTATTTGTTAGAAGGACAGGAATGTCTGGCAAGAGACAGAGGAGCGCTTAAGTACTATAAATACTCATACTCATTCTGTATTGGGGCTGAAGCTCTAAGCAAATTGCTGTGGTGGGTATACTCATGAACATAGCATGGTAACACTTCTGATTAATGACATTAGCTGTCATAAGGCCACTGGCTTGAGCCTTAAGCTGGTGATTGGTTGAAAAGAGGGCTTTGGACCCTTGTGTGTGGGGTGATTAATTTTCTTGGAACTAGGAGAGAGACTGCAGAGGATGGGAAGGTGAATAAATGGTACAAGGAATGTAGGTAGAGAGAGAGAATTGAACCTTAAGAAAAGTTCCTGCATATGCCCATCTTTTTCTCTTGATAGTCTCATGCTGCTATTCTAATGTATCTGTCTTGTGGAGAATGAGGCATGATGGGAGCTTATGAGCTTTAGTTTGATTAGGGTGATAAAGCCTCTGTCACTTAACCCCTTGGGAACATGCTAACCAGCCTGGCTATCAGGAAAACATGAATTGTGGATGTGGGTCTAATTTTCCTCTTTTCCCACTCATGTGCACTATCTTTGTTGACTGTAGAACCAACAATTCCTGTGCCCTGTGAATTTCCCCAAGTTGAACTCTCTGGTGAAACTGAGTGTTTATAGATTCCCTAGTTTATCAGGGCATTTTCCCAGAAAATGAGGATTTTCTCCCCTTCCATCTTAACTGAAATACAGAGATCCAGCCTTAACAGTTCCTTCCACTCCTCTACTTAATGAAGAGCTTGAGTAGGCGCCACTTTTAGACATGGTTTCTTGTTATGGTGGAATGCTTATAAACTTAGAAAATCTTAAAAATCTCTTTCTGCCCCACTCTGCTGTGGGACTGAGGCATAATACATTTAATGGGTGTCTTTCCTTCTCAGCTGCAGCCATGGCAGCTCCGTGCTTAGGTTGCTTAGCAAGCATTTATGAACCAGGTAACCTGGCACCAAGCCCCTGGTTCACTTATATTAACGCTATTGCAGTTTAGCTTTAGTTCATAGGGGCCTAACTATTTTAGTTAACAATGTCATCCACTGCAAGATAATCTTGGCAGCTGATCCACTGTTGTCTGTGCAGTTTAAAGGGTCTTTTGTTGGAGTAAAACCATTCTTTTGGTATTCCTAGACTATGAAGCTATGATGTTTCAAGATAGAAACAGCTGTTTTAGTTTGGTTTCTCCAGCAGAAACAACTGTGCTCATGGTGTTTCCTCAAGTACCTGCAGAATCACTGTGGAAGAAATAGGTTTCCAGTGAATTGAGTTTAATTGTGACCTATTGCTTTCTCTGTCTACATCTCACACTGGCACCATTAGTTTGTTTCTTAAGCCAGTTAAAGCAAAGATGTGCCTTATCCTGTGGAGATCTGAGGCTCGGTTAGGCTCACCTTGGTGGCCTCCTAATGATGAAATTAGGGCCAAGGCACAAAGAACTGCTGGTTCCTATTGTGTCTTGTGGATATAGTGTTTCCTAGTCAGTGCTCACTTTGTCAGAACCAAGAAAGTAGTACTGAATGTGCACTCCAGAGGCCTGTGCAAGAGTAGCATACTATGGGTGCTAATGAGGAGGAATTGTGCCACTGGGCAAAGGAAAGATTTCATGACTTGAAAGCAGACTTCTTGTATTGTGGAGTCCAGGCTATTTTCCCAATTTTATGGAAGTGACACTACACCAAGAAGCTTCATGCTCTTCTGAGTACACACAAGCCCAAACTTCAGTGAGTACTCTTCTTTTCCTGAAATAAGAAAGTGATTTATGAGGTGTGGGCTCTTACATGAAAGAAAACAAAACCAGCCTCTATGTGGGCCTGTAAAATTCTTGTGCCATCTCAGTGGTGTGGGTTACAGGAGGAGAAGATGGAGAGGGCTAGCTGCCCTCCCTTGCTGGGGCTCAGCTGCCCCAAATACTTGTGATATTGTGGGTTATTTATGAGCTTGTCTGGGCTTGGATTCACTATCATACACCCTGGTAGGTGAAGATTTGCAGGCTGAATGTAGAAGCCCTCATTAATCTTCCTGGTCTTGTTGAGGATTTCTTGCCGGCCAGAGCTCCTGTTGGACTGGCCTTTCCCACTGAACTGCAATGGCTCAGATTAATATTAATCCTTTTAATGCTGCAGTTCATGATATAGTCATTAGGTGACTTGGAACTTATCCTGTCCACCTAACTAGTGTGATTTATTAAATACACATAGAGATCGAGTCTGAATACAGCCAGGCAGAATCAGCAACAAATAAATACCTCTGTGTATCTGTATTAATGCTGGTTGATTGGGACACAATTGCAAGCTGGACTGGGGAGAAACAAGGGCAAAAGGAAGCAGAGCTCTCTAATAAACAGCATTTGCTCACCCTTAGCCTTCAAGTGGCAGAAACTATAAAAACTCAAGACATAGGCCCAAACTAAGGAGGAAGAAATTCCTTGAACATGTCAATTATTTGAATGACTTCCCTCCTACAGTTTTTCTTCCTTTAGGTTTCAAGAATAACTACTAAAATAGAACTTTCTCTTTGACTTAACTTGCTTAGATTCTTTAAGTTCTTAATTAGTAGACACCAAAGGCAGGACATTGTGTACACTTTTCTTTTGGCTTCAGGGCTTAAATTTTTCTTTTTGAAAGGAACAAGGAGATAGAGCAACCAAGCCTGCCAGACAACAGTTCTCTTCTTTGCTATCTATGCCCAAGCTATCAGAAGCATACTTTCTTTTGTAAAAATTGAGGTTCTTCCTTTTCTTTTCTTAAACCTCCTTATATTCTCCCTCTTTGCTGTTTTAGCAGAGATGGCATTAATATGAAAAAGATCTACCTAGCTGGCTTTGCTTAATCAGGCAAGTCTGACATTTATGAAGCCTCTCATTAACATTTTCCCTAAAGAGCACAAAATGGCCTCTCCTCCCACTTCCCTCCCAATACAGCACCTCAAAACTTAGGCTTCTTTCCATCACCATTGGCCGGCTGTTCTCAGAGATATAACTTCTCTAAACTTTCACTCTTGGCCAATAGTTATTGGTCCCATAGGGAGGGCATCTTCTGTTTAGGTGCTGCCCTATTCCTTTATAAACATTACTTTTTACCAATTTTTCCTGGAAATGATAAGAAATCTTCAATAGGAAAATTGGGGTATGGATTTCTTTAATACTTCCCTATGACATTTTACAACTAATTTCAGAGCATTGGTTGGGCAATACTGTTTATGGTCCTCAAATAGACATATAGTTAATACAAAAGCCAAGAAGCTTTGTCCCTCTCTGCCTCCCAGGAGCTGACAGAGTCTACTTAGCTGTTCCATAAATCCAAATAGGATATATTAGAGCAATAGCTCTCTAGAAGTACCAAGAAGGAAGAGATTAATTCTGGTAGAAAGAAATCAAGGATAGTTACCTTTGTTGAAATTAAGAAAGTGAGTAGTGAGAAAGCCCGGCCTAGATTCTTGGGAAGATCTTGATTTTGTTACTACTGCCTTCAAAGCAGAGACCTTGTGTACCCTGACCCAATGGATAAGAACTAACCTGGAATATGGATCTTAACACTTCATGGTACCAATAGTGTTTCCTACTTTTACTGCAAGGTGGGCAGTAGTAATCCTCTTTATTGCTTGTACTCCTCAATTTTCTTTGTTATTCCTTTTCCCACTTTATTTCATCGTGGCCTACCAATTCAGATCCAACTGAGGATAGTAGTCTTCTTGTCAGTTATATTATGTCTAGATCATCGAGAGACTCTACATTGCCTCTCTATGTCTCTAGTGTGTGTGTTTTTAAGTTGTTGGGTTTTTTTTAAGCCTTAGCTGAGGACATGCTTACTGATTTTATTTTTTTTATTTTTTTTTTTTTTTTATATTTTATTTATTTTTTTACAGAGAGGAAGGGAGAGGGATAGAGAGTTAGAAACATCGATGAGAGAGAAACATCGATTAGCTGCCTCTTGCACACCCCCCACTGGGGATGTGCCCGCAACCAAGGTACATGCCGTTGACCGGAATCGAACCCGGGACCTTTCAGTCTGCAGGCCGATGCTCTATCCACTGAGCCAAACCGGTTTTGGCCATGCTTACTGATTTTAAAGAGAGAAAGAAAGAGCCTGCTGATGTGGTTCAGTGGTTGAGCATCGACCTATGAACCAGTAAGTCACGGTTCGATTCCAAGTCAGGGCATATGCCCGGGTTGTGGGCTCGATCCCCAGTGTGGGGCATGCGGGAGGCAGCCGATCAATGATTATCTCTCATCATTGATGTTTCTATCTCTCTCTCCCTCTCCCTTCCTCTCTGAAATCAATAAAAATCTATTTAGAGAGAGAGAGAGAGAGAGAGAGAGAGGGAGGGGGGAGAGGGAGAGGGAGAGGGAGAAGAGGAGGGAGAAGGAGAAGGGGAGGGGAAGGGTGGGAAGGGAAGGGAAGAGAAGGGAAGGGAAGGGAAGGGAAGGGAAGGGAAGGGAAGGGAAGGGAAGGGAAGGGAAGGGAAGGGAAGGGAAGGGAAGGGAAGAGAAGCGAGAGAAACATTGATGTGAGAGAGAACTATCAATTAGTTGCCTTCCCATACAACCATAACTGGGGATTGTGCCCGAAACCTTTTGGTGTACGGGACAATGCTCCAACGAACTGAGCCACACCGTCCAGTGTACTACCTCTTCAGTTTCTGACTGAGTACAGTTTAGGTGAGGACTTGGCCTGCTGAAACTCCTCAACCCTCAGGTAGGGACCTTTGCAGCCGAGATATTTTCCCAATATTTAACTGCCACACAGGGGGGTGGGACCAGCCACTTTTGGGTCTCCGCCCCTCCTGCCAATCTCAATGTGGTTTCTTTATATTCTTACTTATAGGACTTCTGTTTAGCTACATTTCAGGCGGTTCTGAATAATGGTTGTTCTGTCGTGTAGTTGTAATTTTCATGTGGTGTGGGAGGATGCGAGTACCACATTTTCCTATGCTACCATCTTGACCTGAAGCCTATGATTATTTTTAATTTTCTAAAAATGGGGACAGAAAGAAAAAATAAAAATGGAGAAACTATTATAGTGAAAAATCACTCTTAAGCTATTCATTAACAACAAAATCAGTGTTCATATTAAGTTTTGGGTAAGTGACAGTTTTATTAAAACTAGCCTGGCCGATGTTGCTCAGTGGTTAAGCATCACCTATGAACCAGGAGGTCACTATTCTCTTCCCGGTCAGGGCACATGCCCAGGTTGCAGGCTCGGTAGGGGCAGTGCAGGAGGCAGCCAATTATTGATTCGCTCTCATCTTCTATCTCTCTCCCTCTCTGAAATTAATAAAAAAATTTATATATATATATTAATATATTTTATTGATTTTTTACAGAGAGGAAGGGAGAGGGATAGGGAGTTAGAAACATCGATGAGAGAGAAACATGGATCAGCTGCCTCCTGCACACCTCCCACTGGGTATGTGCCCACAACCCAGGTACATGCCCTTGACTGGAATCGAACCCGGGACCCTCCAGTCCACAGGCCGATGCTCTATCCACTGAGCCAAACCGGTTAGGACAATAAAAATATATTTTAAAAACAAACAAAAAAAAACCACTTTAGTGATAAATATTCCATCAGATGCTATAATTTAGGCTGCTTAATTCTCCCTTTTTCCCCAACTAGCTTTTTATAAATATTAAAAATAATTTTTAGTAATTATAAATAATATATTATTCCATGTAGAAGTTTTTGGAAAACATAGAGAATTATAAAGAGATGGAAATAAAAAAATCCATAGTTCAGTCACCTAGAAACATTATTTTTTCTTTTCTTGTGCACATATACAAACAACAATCTTTAGCAAAATTGGGATAATATTCTATATATTTTTGCCTGTTACTTTTTTATTTTGTCATGTATTTTGTCATGGACATTTTCAGACATTATTACATATTCTTAGGAAACAAGATCTGCCTGGCTGGCGTGGCTCAGTGGAAAAAATGTAAATAACCAATACAAGAATCTAAATAAATTTTGAAACACTCAAACAATAAGTATAATTAGGCCTTTTTTAAAATATTTTTTTTTTTATTGATTTCAGAGAGGTAGCGGGAGAGAGAGATAGAAACATCAATGATGAGAGAGAATCATTGATTGACTGCATTCTGCATGCTCCCCAGTGGGTTTCGAGCCTGCAACTCAGGCATGTGATCTGACTGGGAATTGAACTGTGACCTCCTGTTTCATCAGTGGATGCTCAATCATTGAGCCATGCTAGTCGAGCATGTTCATGTCTTTCTTGGTTTACTCTCTCATTTTGGATTAAAACAAAAATCCTCCAAAGGTTCCTAGGAAAAGACACCTGTGATATAAATTTTTTAGGTTCTGCAGATCTGAAGCTATTTTTATTCTGCATTGACTCTCGATTGAAGATTTCACAAGATATAGAATTTTAGTTTCATTCAGAACATGGTGGCTTTGTTTCTTTTTCTTTAAATTTTTAAACTTTATTGTTCAGATTATTACAATTGTTCCTCTTTTTCCCCCCATAGCTTCCCTCCACCCGGTTCCCACCTCACTCTCTGCCCTTACCCCCCCCCCATTGTCCTCATCCATAGGTGTACAATTTTTGTCCAGTCTCTTCCCGCACCCCCCACACACCTTTCCCGCCCTCCTGAGAATTGTCAGTCCACTCCCTTTCTATGCCCCTGATTCTATTATATTCACCAGTTTATTCTGTTCATCAGATTTTTTTATTCACTTGATTTTTAGATTCACTTGTTGATAGATATGTATTTGTTGTTCATAATTTTTATCTTTGCCTTTTTCTTCTTCTTCCTCTTCTTAAAGAATACCTTTCAGCATTTCATATAATACTGGTTTGGCGGTGATGAACTCCTTTAACTTTTTCTTATCTGTGAAGCTCTTTATCTGACCTTCAATTCTGAATGATAGCTTTGCTGGGTAGAGTAATGTTGGTTGTAGGTTCTTGCTATTCATCACTTTGAATATTTCTTGCCACTCCCGTCTGGCCTGCATAGTTTCTGTTTGGAAATCAGCTGATAGTCGTATGGGTGCTCCCTTGTAGGTAACTGTTTTTCTCTTGCTGCTTTTAATATTCTCTCTTTGTCTTTTGCTCTTGGCATTTTAATTATGATGTGTCTTGGTGTGGTCCTCTTTGGATTCCTTTTGTTTGGGGTTATCTGCACTTCCTGGACTTATAAGTCTATTTCTTTCACCAGGTGGGGGAAGTTTTCTGTCATTATTCCTTCAAATAGGTTTTCAGTATCTTGCTCTCTCTCTTCTTCTGGCACCTCCATAATTCGGATGTTGGTACGCTTGAAGTTGTCCTAGAGGCTCCTTACACTATCTTCAACTTTTTGGATTCTTTTTTCTTTTTGCTTTTCCGGTTGAGTGTTTTTTGCTTCTTTGTATTTCAAATCTTTGACTTGATTCTTGCAATCCTCTAGTCTGCTGTTAGATCTCTGTATAATATTTTTTATTTCAGTCAGAGTATGCTTAATTTCTAGTTGGTCCTTTTTCATATC